>NC_139464.1:58431000-59785000 GCF_057233095.1 Heloderma suspectum
GAAACTACCAACCAATCAGCAGTCAAGGAGGAAAGTGGGACCAGCTGGTGATGTGGGGAAGAAGGCATGGCCATTTTGGGAACTCCAGAGGGCCAGATTTAGACCCCAGCGAGCCCGTATTGGGCCCGCAGCCTTAGATTCAACAGCCTTGCTTTATGTGCAAGGTCAGTAAGACTGAGGATTGGAATGTTTCTCGGGAACTATCATTATTTGAACATGGCTGTTTTGCTGCCCTTCAAAAACATGACATGCAGATGAAAATCTAATACTCACTCTTATTGGAATAGGGTATTATCTCAATTACACTGTTGCAATACCAATCTGTTCTGCTATGTACAAATTAAAACATCTCGAACATGGTTTTCATTTATCCCTGTAGAGCTTTTGAATTGATGATATATGGAAAGCCCCATGCAGTGGCGTGTGTCTAGGAAATGATACTTTGGATTCTAAAGCTATATTGGATGAGACTGATATTTCTGAGTTATAGATGGAAGGATTTATCTCTATGTATATTGTATAATTAATCTGTTGAAAGCACAAATCAGTTCTGTGGATAACTTATACATCTTTCTAAGTCTGCAATTCTCTGGCAGATAAGCCTATTCTGGGGCACATGGAAAATGTGAAACCAACCATATTCAGCATATGCCATTGATATGGAGAGGGTGCCATTTCACTGGGGGTGGAGGCAAAGGCATTACCCTATGTGGAGTGGATGGGGGAGATACTTAGCAAGGTTCAAAGATATGCTGTTGGATATATTCATTCATTCAAAAGAGTGTTTTTGCATAGAAGTTTGAAATTGCAACATTAGGTACATTCACATTAAAATGTAAACTGTATGCATTTCTTCCCACCCCTAGAGAACCCCTGCACAAGCACACAGGGAATGTATGGGCCATGCTTCTTCATATAGAGAAGCAGAGAACATTTAGAGCACCAAAAGTGGCCCTTGGATAAAGTTTGTGGGCACATTTTAGAGGAAGAAAGTATTTTTGTAGAAATTTGGTGGTTTACAAAGACACATAACTATGTTCATGTGCTTCTTCCAGCACAATTGATTCTTTGCATGGCAGCATGTATCTATGAAGTCCAGAGCCCTCTTGGGAAATAATGTAAAATAGATTAAGAGATTAAACATGAGAAAATTGGTTTCCACTGGCTATATTATTAATCTTTTTCAAAAATAAGTTTTTCATTAAGACCTCTCACTGAATGCCCTGGCAGAAGCTTCCTGATCAATAAAAGAATTCATTCCCCCCACCCCCCAAAAAAGGGCTTAGAAACTGATGCGCATGGACCTGGCAATTGGCTCTAGGTAATACAGAGATTTAAAAATTAGTTTATTCTCCTAAGAAAATCTATTGACAGTGAGTTTTCATGAATTCAAAGCCACGTAATGGAATATAAATCACCTTCAAAGTGCTGACTCTATTGCATACTTGTTTAATATGGAACATATTCAATTCTGTATAAACACAATGCATACCAAATTTATCCTGGTGGTGTCTCTTTAAAAATAATGGGCTCTGTACTCTGGACTTATTAAACCAATAAATATTAAACATATTGAACAGATGCCACTTGATCGCCTAATGTACGATCTGATGGAGTACAATAGGATTGTCTCCGTTTCTGCATGGGCAGGGAGTGAGTGCATAATTGTGAAATGGATTTCATTGCCCCAATTGTTAGCTTAATTTAGTTTCACTGTAGAAAAATTAGGATGTGAAGCTGCTTTAAATGAATTCAGGTCTTTGTTACATCCAGCCTGGCATTGCCAGCAGTTCCCCAAGGCCTACAGCAGAGGACTTTTTCCAGCTGTGCTACTTAAGATCCTTTAACTCAGCATGGTGAGCCATTTGTATGCTTACGGGCGGCTGCATTCCCTTAGGGATAGTCTATTGGAAGCTTCATCCGGTGGTGGGTGAGGCTGCAGCCAGAGGTGGGTGGGGCCAAAACCAAAACTAGGACCATTTTTCTCTCTGTGGGCTTTTCTACACGAGACATTTATTGTGCACTCATCATTCCTTACTTACTGTTGTTTACAGGTTCTTTGTGATCCAGCTTCACTTCTGTTCTGTAAGGGTATTTTCCCAGGGCTTTTTTAGGGTGGGGAAAAATTGAGTATGATTTCTGAAAGTGAAAGAAAACATATTTTTCCACTTGTGTAATTGCATTATTCTGATATAGCACAGCTAAAGCCACCTAGAGGTTATGTAGCAGAAAAGCAGGAAAGGAAAAGCTCTTTGTGTAGAGCTCGGAACTCAGTTCTGCAATGAAACTGAAAGTAGATACAACAGATCAATAGTCTCATGTAGAAAAGCTCTGTGTGTCCCTTCCCTGTCTTCTCTCCCTCACTCTCTTGTCTCTCCTTTCCTCCCCTTCTCTCTCTTCCTCCTTCTCTCCCCTTCCCCTTCCATCCCCAATGAAAACTCTCCCCCCCCCCTTTGCAGGAAAAAGACTTGACACCAATGAAGGTTTTTTTTTTCCTAGCCCTAATTGCTATTTAGGAGTGCATGATTTTGTGTGTGTACGGGAGACAGTTGTATGTGAGGAGCCGAAGGTTAAGTCCTCCATCCCCAGCTGTGACATCCTGAAATTCATCTCTTCTGAGTGCATGCTGATTAGGCTTGGAAAAAAAGCTCCCATTGGTGTCAATCAAAAGTTCTTTTCTAAACCTAATTGTATCATGAGGGTGGGTGGATTTTTGAAAGCTTGCATCATGCATGGAGAGGAGGATTAACCCTTCCCTCCCCAGATGTGACACCCCCCAATTGCCCCCACATACACCAATGGAAGCATTTTTTTCTTAACCTAATTCTTCTATGCAGGGGAGTGGGGAGAGGAGGCTTCAGATATTGCTTCCCACTTATTCCCAATCCCTGCTTTAACTGGAGATGGCAGAGACACAGCCTGAGACCTTGGGAATTCAAGTATCTTTTATATTCACAGCTGCACCCTAAAGATCACTTAATGTTGACCTAATTAACCCTTACCATCTTTTTGTACACACAATGAAGGTAGTTACAAAATGTAATTAAAATATGAATCTAAAATAACCCCTTCCATTGTATGCATCTCAGGCATACCTTTTCCTGAGTTCTGGGGTTATGTGGGTTCTTGTTCTCCCCATGTTTCATGTGGTTATTCCTCAGAAGCTCTAAAATACATCGATCTGTTCCCATTTAATCCCGACTCTGAGAGGAATCCATAGTACTGTGCAATGCAGGATGCATGTTAATCCTGCCTTCTCTGTGAGACACAGATACTGCTGAACCACTGCCAAAGTGTCTCTATATCCTCATCTCTTTGGGATGTAATTGTGGCTGCTCACATCAAGAAACATAGGCAAAAGGCCCTGGAGAGAAAATCAACATTGTTAAGTAGGAGTTAAAATCCAGGGGGGTACCATAGTAGCTTTTCCAGAAATGCTTCCTGTTCTACTTCTATGGAGATAAACAGAGCAAACTCTGAGTGCATGGATTAGATAATGACATTCGTTAGAAAGACTGATAATTGTTAGGTACTGGACAGCATCCTGGAACAAGAGGAGCTTACAGTAAATAATTACTTTGCATGTAACAGATTAAGGGCCAAATCAGGCATTGCTTTAAATGTGTGTCTAGCAGCTTTGTCTTTTTTTTCTTTCATTTTTAGTCTAGAGTAGGTGCAGGGCCCCTGATCTGGATTGGGACCCTAGTGTGGAGGGTAGTGAGGCTTTTAAGACCTGGATCAGGGCGCCTGCGCCTATTCTAGTGTAAAAATGGGGGAAAGTCATAGCTGCTAGACACACACATTTAGAGAGTTGTCTGTTTTAGCCCTAAGAGTTATGTACCAAATGTAACTTATAGACTTACACATTTGAAGAGCTATTCATGGGAATATATATGCAGAGAACTAGCATTGTCTGTGGCTCCTTAGCAAGTGTACATCATTGAAATTGATGAATGTATCTAGTTCAACTGCGACAGTATACACTTATTGTTTATTGGGTCGGATCCAGTGGGTTGCATTCAACGGTAGTCTAACTGAAGTCCCACTCATTTCAATGGATCTACTCTAAGCACAGCTAACATTGGATACAACCCATTGTTTTGGATGCTAAGTTCTGGCTCCATTCATGGAAAGAGCTTCCGTTCATACTTATGGAAGAGATCCTTCCTTGAGAAGAACTCATTATGTGAAGTTGACAGCTGTTATGAACATTTATTTCAGAATTACTCATTCCTTAGGGATGATATTATAAATGTTCTATGGCCTTAAAACAGAGATAGAATAGAAGCTGACACATGCACATGACAATCGATGAGAGGCAAATCAATTAAAATGTCAGATGGAAACACATACACAAAGACAATTAAAGAGTGACGCAATACAGTGGCTTCTGGTAATAAAGACACAGATTCAAAATGGGTAAAGTGCTTTGAAGTAAAAGAGAACATAGACTATCCGCAACATAGTGGAACAGTGAAAGTCAATGGGACATTGTTATCACTAGATGGGAAGGGGGGCTGTTATAGAAAAGGCAGAACATGGTACATAGTATGCAGTATTGCACTGTACATGAAAAAGCACAGAATAAAGTAACTTAGAAATCTTGAAGGAAACATAAAGCATGCACAGAAATCTGTTATTTCCAGACCAAAAACAGGAGAGGAGTATATTAGTATGGAGATCCCTAAATTTCAAGACAATGTTTACCATCTGGGTCACATGGTATATCCATCTGGGATATTAACCACCTGACCAGGATGGTAGCAATTACCTTGAAATTAAAGGGTTAAAAATTGCATGATGGTTTGACCCGTTTGATCTGTGCTTGCAGGATTGACTCTTGACATGAAAGCATCACTGGTGTCCCCATGCATAGGTTAGGATTTTATGTCATTCCCAGCTCTGGCCCAGAAGCCACTATTGGTGCTCTAGGGCGAATGTGTGTGTGTGTGTGTGTGTGTGTGTGTGTGTGTTTTTCCTCTGAGTCCAGTGCATTAATGTCTTTTAATGACTGGGCTAAAGATTGGGTTTGAAACTGTGAAATTAAGAGCCTCCCCCCCCCTGCGCCCAGCTCATTATGAGCTGAGCCTGAGCTCCAACAAAGCTCGGAATGAGCTTCTAATGAGTTTGCTGCTACCACTGCATCCTTGCCACTTCAGCTGCCCTCTTCCCTTCCCACTTACCTTGGGGCAGTGGTGATTTGGAGGCCTTATGGAAGATTTCTCCTCCTTTCCAATAGAACTGCCCCAGGTGTCAGGTAAACTAGGAAATGCAGCTCTCCAGGGGACCTGAATATTTAGTAAGGGCATCAGGCATCCTAGAAATTACTTGTCTCAGAGCTCTTTGTGGCTGGTATGCTGCTGTTTCAGCATTCAAGGGGCCAGAGAAGGAAAAGAGGAATGGAGACCATCTCATCATCCCCAAAGCCCTAGCTATTACTGCTGCCACTGCAACATATATTTTGGGAGTATGCTGGAATCAGAATAAAATGACTTAGCTTCTGATTTGTGGTGGGGGGCGGGGAATAACTTGTGTTAGCCAGAACCAGATCCTTTCCAAACTGAGGTGAGAGGAGACACTAGCTCATTTTCACCTGCTACGGCATAAGCCATTTCCTCCTACTTTGTCAACATAAGTAAATGTATAAGGTTGACCTCCCTTGTGGACAACTTAACCTTAACATTTAATCATTACTGAGTTTATAGTGTTATACCCTGAGAGACTAAAACTATGACTATGAGCCAAACTACACATTACACCGATCATGTAGTGTCTAATTGAGGATTGTCTTAAATTTTACTTTTCAGTAAGTGCATATGGCCCCAATTCAGGTCAGGACCATAGTGCTCTAGGAGGAGAGGGTTAAACCTTCCCTCTCACATGTTTACACACACACACACACACACACACACACACAGGGAGTTTAAAAAAGCATGGGGGGGACCTCAAATGACTCATTTTCAAAGCATTTCTGCTCATTTCCAGAGATGCTTTAACAAGCACTAGGGCTTGGTCCCATGGGAACAACAGAACTTGCAGAGGCAGCCTTGGGATGCTGCCCTTTGGAAATAAACATGCTATGGGAAAACTAGGACACATGCTGAGACTGATATCCAACACGTTTATGTAAAATTTAGTATTGTCCCTGTAAAAGATTCTGTGTTTTGCTCTGTATTTTTAAAGATCTTTCCTTCTGTCTGGAACTCCCAACTGATGAAGGCAATAGTACGTAACCCTGAGAGCATCATGTGCACCCTTTTTAGAGCAAAAGCAGAAACATAAATTGGAGAAGCACAAAGAAAGGCAATCATATCAGCTGAAAGGTGCAATATTAGGGATGTATGAAAGTCACTTACCTGTAATGAAATTTGATTCGCGGTGGGGGGGGAGGCGCTCTGTCCCTCCCCCCGAAATTCTGGCCGGGGGGGAGGCGCTCCATCCCTCCACCCCCGAATCCTGGCCGGCCGGGCCGCACATGGCGGTGGCCATAGCTGCCGCCGTTTGCGTCCCTGCAGTCAGCCGTGATAGGCTACGTAAATGTTTACGTAGCCTATCACGGCTGAGTAAAACAAAAAACAAAACACCGCGTGTACGCAAATGGCAGCGCCCATGGGCGCCGCCATTTGCGTTCCTTATTTTGGCACGTCTAGTCTACGTGAACATTTACCTAGACTACGGCGAAAATAAGGGGAACGCAAATAGCGTAGACGCTACGCTATTTGCATTCCCCTTATTTTCGCCGTAGTCTACGTAAATGTTTACATAGACTAGACATGCCAAAATAAGGAACGCAAATGGCGGCGCCCATGGGCGCCGCCATTTGCGTACGCGCAGTTTTTGGGGGGGGTTTTACTCAGCCGTGATAGGCTAAAAAACATTTACGTAGCCTATCACGATATTTTTTAAAAATCTAGCCATGATAGGCTACGTAAATCTTTACGTAGCCTATCACGTTTTGTTGTTGTTGTTTTACTGGAAATGGCGGTGGCGGCAGCCAGTGGAAGACCAGCCGCCACAGCCGCTGCCGCCAAACCGCCACCGAACCGCAGCTGCCGCCGGCAGGAGAATTCGCCCAAGGTAAGCCCCATCCCAGGAGGGCAGGGGGGGCAGACCATTTCGCCACCAATTTCGGGGGGCCGAATGCGCTGGCATTCGGCCTCCCCGAGATTCGTGGTGAAATTCTCTGACTTCCCTAAATAGGTTGATACAATTTCAGGAAGCAGGAACTGCAAAGTACTGTAATCAAATTCACAACGGATTAAATAGTCTGTTAACCGTTTGTAGGTGGAATATGCCAACTAATGTTGATGGACATAAATTAGGCTTCTGTATAGGGATGTCAGAGAATTCTGCCACGGATCTCAGTGAGGCTGAATGCCAGTGCATTTGGCCCCCCGAAATCCATGGCAGAACAGCCTGCCACCACCCCCTGCCACCCCATGGATCCCCCCCGGGACGAGATTTACCTGGGGCAGATGTTCTGGGCGGCGGCGGCTCCAGTAGCAGCTGCGGCAGCGGCTGGTCTTCCGACCAGCTGCCGCTGCCGCCATTTGCAGTCTGGACATTTGTGTGTTGTTGTTGTTTTTTTACATAGACGTGATATCTTTATTTAGCCTTCACGTTTGAATAAAGGGATGCAAACGGTGGTGGCTAGGATTGTCCAAATGTGAAAAGAGGTGGAGTGGATGTGGGGCTGGTGCTATGGGACAGCAGGGCTACGGTAAGAGAATGAGCCCTATTCTCCCCGCACGCACCAGCACCATATCCACCTCGCCTCTTTTCTCATTTGCATAAAAAGGGGAAGTGTTGATGTGTGGCAGATCAAAGTATGACTGTGGGAGCCTGCCATTTCCTTCCTGTGAAATAAAGACATGTATAGTAATGACAGAGTTTTTTAATCAGTAAATAATGGATGCCAAGGCTTAGACCCATGCAAAGGAATGCAGAGCTCAGCCTGCAATGTCTCCCATGACCACTAGGGGCACTGTAGGCAAGTTCTATTCATCACCACTAGGAGGAGCCCTGTTGCTTAGGCCTGTGACACAAAATGGCAGATGGTGCACAAAATGGCCACCGTGCTATGGTCTTCTGAATCTGAAGCAGTGCACAGGCCTAGATACAATGGAGAGGAGAAGGATCATGTACACCATCTTGGGCTCTTCAGAGGAAAGGCAGGATTTAAATGCAACAAATGTAACAAATAAAATCTGCCTGGTAGTTAAAAACCTGGAGAGTTCTGCTCATGTAGAGCTTTGAAGATATTCCTTTAAACTGTTGTTGTTGTTGTTCAGTCGTCAGTCGTGTCCGACTCTTCGTGACCCCATGGACCATAGCATGCCAGGCCTTCCTGTCCTGCACTCTCTCCCGGAGTGTGCTCAAGTCCATTCCTTTAAATTACACGGGTAAAAAGAAGCCATTGTTTCTGTTAACAATGATGTCAACAAAGAAATGTTTCCAAGACAACAACATGGGGCAGGACCATCTGTGGATGTCAATGTGTTCAAAGCGGCATTTCACGCTATGCAAGCAGGCAGAGTCTGACAACACTGCCCCTGTTGCCATTTATACTTCTGAACCATTCACATTCTCCGTTGATATCTATATTTCCCTTTCATACAGGGCAATGTAGACAGAGCTGTTCTAATGGCCATAAAGATATGGCAAAAGGGACTTGTCAGTATAGGAAATTAGAAGGAGCACCGCTGTGATGTGCCAGCAGTTGAGCTGTATCCAAGAACTGGAACAAGGAGAAAGTTGTCCTCTTATATGAGTGACGCATCTGCTTCTATATGCCACTGTCACAGCAAAGCAGAGCATAAGATCGAGCCATAAAATGCAAAGATCTTATTGCACAAAGGAGTCGAATAGTGCACATTAGTGCCACATCGTATTCAGGTGCCAGTGCTTTTTTTTTTTTAAACAAGCCAGGACTTTTTAAATTATCATTAGGAGATCAAGCCAAGAGCATTAGGAGACAATTTTAATGTGCATGTTGTTGTACAACTACTTTGGATTGCATTGTGCTTATTTGCCTTTTACAATTTCCACCATCCTACCCAGACTACTGAATGAGGGTGTGCCGGGGGCAGGGAGAAGCTTTGCTCCGTGGTAAGAAAAAAGATGGAAGAAGTTGTGGGTGCACACAGGAGGGTTATGATTGGTATGGATGGAAGATGATATCATCTGCCATGAATGAGGCAGAGAGACTACAGAATAAAAGCCTTGTCCGGAAGCACCCTAGGAAAGGATTGACTATAAAACTGTCAATAGCATTATGTCTTTCTGTGGTGTGGCCACACTTGGATTACTGTGTACAGTTCTGGTCACTGCACCTCAGAAAGGATCTTGTAGAGCGGGAGGAGGTACAGAAAAAGGCAACCAAAATAATCAAGGGGCTGGAGGAACTCCCCTACAAGAAAAATTACAATGTTTGGGACTTTTTAGCTTAAGAAAAAGGTGAGCGGGGTGGGGGGGCAGGATAATGTACATAAAGTTATGCATGGTGTGGAGAAAGTGAATGAGGAGTTGTTGTTTTTTCCCCTCTCTCATAATACTAGAACCCGGGGTCATCCAATGATACTGAATGGTGGGAGGTTCAGGGCAGACAAAAGGAAGTACTTTTTCACACAGCGTAGAACTAAACTATTCAATCTGCTACCACAAGATGTAGCGATGGCCACCAACTTGGATGGCTTTAACAAGAGAGTAAACAGATTCATGGAGAAGAAGGCTATAAATAGCTACTAGTCATGATGACGTTATACTCCCTCCAGTATCGGAGGCAGGTTCCTCTGAATACCACTTGCTGCTGGGGAACAAGAGTGGGAAGCTGTAATTTCTTGCATGTCTTGCTTGTGGGCTACCCGTAGGCAGCTGGTTGGTCACTGTTGGTACAGAATGCTGGACTAGATGGGCCTTTGGCTCTCCTTAGGTTCTGTTCTGTTATGTTATGTTAGGTCTGATCCAGCATGGCTCATGTCATGTTATGTTATTCTAATGCACAGCTTACTGTCTTGAAGTAACCTAGGGAAGGGAGCACCATTGCCACGGATAACTTCATTGACCCCAGGGAGTTACCACCTGGGCAGGAGGCAGTAATGATAATTTAAAGATCAGTGGGCAGTAAGGAGAACTCTGAAGTTTAAAGAACTGATCAGATATTTGAGCCAAGATGGAAATACCCAGATAAGACAGGCGGACTTAGGGATGGACGAAAGTCCCTTACCTGGTCCCGCAGCTTGCTTTGCGGTGGGGGGGAGGCGCTCCATCCCTCCCCCCGAAATTCTGGGCAGGGGGAGGCGCCCCATCCCTCCCCCCTGAAATTCTGGCCAGGGGGGAGGCGCCCCGTCCCTCCGGCCGCGAAACCTCTTCTCCTGCTGGGATGCAAATGGCAGCAGCCATAGCCGCTGCCGTTTGCGTCCCTGCAGTCAGCCGTGATAGGCTACGTAAATGTTTACATAGCCTATCACGGCTGACTTTGGGGGGGGGGGGAAGCGCGTACGCAAATGGTGGCGCCCATGGGCGCCGCCATTTGCATTCCTTATTTGGGCAATTGTAGTCTATGTAAACATTTACGTAGACTATGGCAAAAATAAGGGCAATGCTATTTGCGTATGCGCTTTTTTTTCCCCCAAAGTCAGCTGTGATAGGCTACGTAAACATTTACGTAGCCTATCACATTTGTTGTTGTTGTTGTTTACTTGGAAATGGCGGTGGCGGCAGCTGGTCGGAAGACTGGCTGCTGCCGCCGCCGCCAAATCGCCGCTGGGAGCTGCTGGGAGCCGCCGCCGCCAGGGACATTCGACAAAGGTAAATCCCATCCCGGGGGGGTGGAGGGGTGGCGGACCGTTTCTCCACCAATTTTGGCCTCCCGGAGATTCATGGAGAAATTCTCCGACATCCCTACAGGCGGTAGGAGATGTTCACTAGCTCCCACCTTTAGTAGTAGGGAATCTTCACTGGGAAAGGGGAAGTAAGTTAACCCTTTACCCTACTGTAGATCTGCTAATTCAATGAATAAAGTGGTGCCCCTTGGTTTAACCCATTTTCATTGTCTTGAGTCTCCATTTCTGGATGTGGGAGCAAATTAACAAACCCTGTGTAAACCCTGCCCATGCTTTCCCTCCCCCCTTCATCTTTTTATTTTGAAAATTTGAAATAAATGTTAATTGAGCCCTAACTTGCACTTTTCTGTTACATACATAGTGATTGGATTTGGGAAACAGGTTTCATGACCTGAAGCAGACAGCTTTTGTCTTATTCTTGCAGTTCTTTCTTGAAAAATCCATGTGGGTTATGGATTCCAATATAACCTTTTTCATATATAAAAATTCCTCCATAGAGGAAAAAAGTTATGTCAGATTTGGCCCTAAGTGTGCTAAAGAGGAAAAGTGAAGTTGTGCCTTTAGATACCAAATGGGAAAGCAATAGAACAGACTCAGAACCAACCAAGAAAGGACTACTATGTGTCCCTGCTGCCATCTAGTGATTATAAAAAAAGAGAAAAGAATATATTTTCTGGCATAAGTAGCAACATCATGCTGCATTCTCCCCATGGCATTACCATTTCAGTACATTCTAGGGCCTAAAATGGACTGAAATCGTAATGCCATAGGTTTCACCAGCATTTGACTTTTATTTTGTTAAGCTCTGAACTTTTCCATTGTTTGTCGTAATTAATTCTCTTTTCAGACACATCTGAATAAATTTTCTCTATGTTCACACATCCCAATAAATATCTGCAAGTTTCTGAACCCATTTCTCCTTTGTGTAGACCTTGCCAATGGCTCACTGGTAAACACATAGGTCAGCCCTCCCCACCCTGGTGCCATCCAGATGTGTTGGACTACAACTCCCATCATCACCAGGCAACTTTCTGGCTGGGGTGATGGGAGTGGTAGTCCAACGCATCTGGATGGCACCAGGTTAGGGGAGGCTGACATAGATTTAGACGGTGACACTGACAACACACTACACCACTTCAGATCTGTACGTCTCTAAGGGAATGATCCTATGCATGTTTAGACAGAAAAACATTCCTACAACTCCCAGCATTCCCCAGACAGTATTACTGGCTGGGGAATGCTGGGAGTTTTAGACTCTTTTTCTGTCTAAACATGCATAGAATTGTGCCCTAAGTTGTTGCAGGGCCTGCCCTGCCAGGCAGAAGGCAGAAGTGACCTCCTTCAAGTGGCACCATGAGGAGATAAAGACGGGAAATTGATAGGCATTAGTGGTACAGCTCTGGTAGTGCAGCAACACGCCTTAAGGCCAGCACTCACTCATTCTAAAGCTAGCAGGCCATCTGGTACATGCACAGCCCTTAACATCTCACTGCCACTACCCAGCTACCTTACTTGGCCTAATGATAGGAGAAGTTCTGGCGAAGAGGCACTTGCACTAACTTGGTTGTACAAAACCCAGCATTCATAATTCCAGTGCCTCATTTATGAATGTATGGTTTTCTTTAGGCATTGCTGTTGAATTTCCATCAACCATCTCCTACGTTTAAAATCCAGGTTGAGACCTGTGCAATTTGACTAAATTATCTGATAATAAGCCAGCAAAATGAATAAGAAAGCTTTGTTCTTTAATGATTTTCCCCACCTCAGTGTTGACAATACCATAAAACAAAATGTAGCAATGATAATGATCATAAGGTAAAGGGTGGAGATTGGAGGGGGCAAGGGGGTTCATAGGGGAAGGCATATGGAAGTGGGCTGCCAAAGATACAGTGGTTACAGTGCAGTCATCAATGGATGGATGTGGGGCACACACAGTCAGTATGAGCCATGCAAGTTGTCAAGACTCAACTTCAGGAGTCTTAAGTGAAGATTTCCATATATGCTGAACAGATCTTTAAATACTTGTCCATCTGCTGGAGTACTCATCAGGAAGCATTTTCAAAAACTGTCAAATCCTCAGTCTATTGATGCTTATTCAAAAAGCTTTCAATCTTTCCAGTGCTGAAATATAACAATTTTGGCCACCATGGGACCCAGAGGAGCAAAGTCTGGCAGCTACCTCACAAGCCCCATACTGCAGGGATTAGGAATGTATGTATTTTGTTAAATCAGTTCTGTCTCATGATTGTCAGGCATCTTTTGTTCTATCATCCACTCATGGATGGAATCAGATTTTTTAACATCAGAATTTCATTCTACCTGGGTTAATTTCTCTTAGTACTAATGTGAATTAGTGCAAATCCCCCCCACCAAGTGAAAAACTGGTCCACAAGTCCATGGAATCCACATGACTCTGAAAAAGCCAGTGCACTGTAGAATCTGCAGTTCATATTCATAGAAATTAGGACTGTGCATTTATTTTCAAAAATTCATTGGGGGGAGGAGTGAAAAGAAATTGCACCCGAAAATGTATGGGAATGGGTGAGAATTCAGAGAAATTTCTCAGGGCACAGGGGTTCAGTGCTTAATTTACTGGAAGGAGATGGTGGTGGGGAGATCTTTCTTTTACCATTGTCCCCCATTCTGTCCTTGAAGCCTTTCTGGCTGCTTGAACATCTTAGAAAGCTCCCTGGAAGACCAAGCCAGAACTCCCTCCCTTGGGCCTTCCCTGTGCTGCTGCCTGGTGAGTGCCTGAAAGCTGAGAGGCATGTTTGTTTTTGCTCTGTTGTTATTAAAAGTCCTTTTAACAACAAGAAGAAGAAAAAAAGAACAATAACAATAACTCCTCACTCAGCTTTCAGGCACTCAGCAGGCAGCCGCACTGGAAAGCCCCAGGGAGGAAGTCTTGCTGAAGTCATCTAGGGGGCTTTCAAAGAAGCTCAGGAAACCAGGGAGGCCGTAAGGACAGAACAGCAGAAAATGGTAAAAGAAAGAGCACACACACACACCCCTCGGCCACCTTCTTACAGTAAGGTCATCCTTGTACCCCAAGAAATTTCTCTGAAATTCTCAATGAAAGGGACAGAAAAATGACTCTCTCTTTTGCAGGGAAACAAAGAGGCTACAAAAGGGCAGGTAGGGTTTTGGCACTAATAGAAATCCAAACTCATTTGAATCCCTTGTGGATTTCTCCAATATTCCTAGCAGGAATATAGAGTTAAATAGGACATGGGTGTCTGTAAAGTGGAGTAATGGTTCTAAGCTAAGTTTATGTCCAATGCAGATATCCAGGAAGGGAAAATATAGTTTTATTCATGCTCTACACTTCATTCATAATTTTAGATACCTCCATCAAACTGAGGGATGTTTGAGAAATCCACAATGAACTGAAACGGGTTCAGCTTTCTATGAATCCAAACTGCACATTCTATAGTGAAACGGCTTTTTCCAAGCTATGTGGATTCAATGGATTTGCTAAGGATGTCAGAGAATTCCACCACAGATCTCAGTGAAGCCAAATACCAGTGCATTCAGCCCCCTGAAATCCATGGCAGAACAAAGCCCCCCCACCCTACCACCCTGCGAAAGGTGCGTGAAACGGAGCACTTACCTGGTGCCATTCGCACTGCTTTGCGAATGGCAGCCATGTCTGCCGCCGCCATTCGCTTCCCCATTTAGGCTGTGATAGGCTACATAAATACTTACATAGCCTATCACGGCTAAAACAGGGATGCTATTTGCATAAGTATTTACGTAGCCTATCACGGCGAAAGGGAACGCAAATGGCAGCCGCTGTAGCTGCCATTTGCGTTCCTGTTTTTTTGCCGTGATAGGCTATGTAAATATTTACGTAGCCTATCACGGCAAAAAACATGAACGCAAATGGCAGCTGCTGTAGCTGCTGCCATTTGCATCCGCAGGCTTCAGATGCCTGCGAATGCACCCAGCCAGCGGCTCCGCAGGGTTGCCGCAGAGCGGAGCTGGACGGGTTAGGATTTCGGGGGGAGGTGTGGAGCACCTCCCCCCCCCACCGTGAATCATCCCTGTGAAAAGGTAAATGACTTTCATACATCCCGAGGATTTGCAGACCAGCTTTTCACTTGGTGGGAATTTGCGCAAATTCACACTTGCGTAAATGTGTACTTCCACAAATGGAGCAAAATTCTTGTATGTTCCTAAAAGAACAACAAAAAAATATTTCGTCAGTGAGCAGATGATGGAACAAAAGATGCCTGGCAATCTTCAAAACATAGATGGAACAGATTTGACAAAAATCCATACATCCCTGATCATGGCCCCTTTTATTTAATTATTTATAAACTGAAAATTACCCATACAATGCCATCTTTTGTTCTATGCAAGGTGATCCATTCCTTTCAAAATCATAGCAGCTTTTTTCAGTAACCTTTTCAACCCTTTAATATCCTTTTGGAGATGGGAAAACCACAAACAATATGCAGTATTCCAACTATGGCTGTAACCATACATTTTAATATAATAGCATTATGATTTTTTTTCAGTCGTTTTTCCTCATTAAACCTAGCATTTGATTTTGAACATATTAAGTTGTCTCATGATGAGCCAGACTATTGGTTCATTTAGTAGACAGTCTATACTCACTGGCAATGGTTTCCCAACACCAGGCTCAGGCAGATGTCTCTCTGCAAACTGAATCTGTTTTGTCTGGAGAGGGTGCAGATGAAACCTAGGACCTTATCCAAGCAGCACGTGTGCTCTGCCACTGAACTGTTCCCCCTTCCCCCAAATGTTTACACCACCAAATCTTCACTGAATTGTGCTACAAGTGCACACTTAGGGATAAACGACAGACTGTTAAATGTGTCGCATGCAGCTGATGCTCACCATTTATTTACTTACTTACTTACTTAGTTACTTACTTACTTATTTATTTAAACTTAGGGCTTCTCCACATGAGGTTGAAATCCCACACCCTTACCTGGACTTCTGCTTCTGGATTCCTTGTGGAATTAATACTAGAGTTGTGTGCAAATGGCCTCTCAAAATTCTCAAGCCTATTTGTGGGCAGAGAAATTGGGGGGACAATTTCACCACATTTCTCCTAGGGGAAGAGAAATTCTCCAACAGTTTCTCACAGATAGGGCTCGCTATTGGTGGGGGTTGTAGCACAGGTTCTTTTTTTCCCTAAAGGTTTTTGGTTTATTGCATTGCTTCTGTAGGTGGCAACAGCATCAACTGTGTTGAAGCTTCCACTTTTTTGAGGGAAAATTTTGAATTACTTTTGGTAGTATTTTTGAGCTTACGTAATCACTGCGAGGAGGCTGAGAGTGCTGTGTATGTGTTTTCTCTCTCTATTATACATCTTTCCATTGCTCTGCAGCCTCCCAGGCCACCTGCACTTTCTGAACTGAAAAAAAATCCCATGAGAGGAATTACCTCATGATGGCTTCCTCATGATGGCTTTACTGAAGTGCGGGAAGCCGAGGAGGCTACAGGCTGCCACAGAGATTACTGTACAATGACAGATAGGACATTCATGCACACTCTTCAGCCAGCTCACAAGCAAGATAAGCACAAGAACCCCAAGCCCAACCCATGAGAGTTTCTCTGAAATTTCTCCTCCTTTGAATTTATTTTTGAAAGCAATTTGTTTTCTATCAAATGGAATGAGAATGGTTAATAAAAAAAAAAGGAGAGAGAGTGGGAGAAATTTTCGGCACAGCACTAATTAAGATTGCCTCCTTTGCACAAGGTGGTTTCCAGGTTTTGTTCTTTCTGGACAAGTTCTATATGTTTCATTATACAGCTACTACATGGAGCTGCAATAAAGCAGGATTCTGGAAATTCATCATGCTTCAAAGTATGATAAAATCTCTTACTGTATTATCCCTGTTGAGAATTATGCTGCTATAATGGCATAGGAGGGGCCCTGGAGGTTGACAATGTTGTATAAAAGACCTGCAAAAAATGTGAGTGACCAATCACGAATGCACAATAAAAGCTTCATGTAGAAATGCCCTTAGTGTAAGCAATTGGGGTCCCAATCCATATCAGGGCCACCACATGTGGCAGGTGGTTAAAACTTCTGAGCAACTTCCCCCCCCCAAACTACACACACCTCACGCTACCACAGATATTTTAAAAAGAGAGGGGAGAATTGTTTTCCTATTTTTTTAGTCCCCGAGTTGGTGGTGGGGATTTGGAAGAAGTTCCATAGTTTAACTATTTGCTGGGTAAAGAAGTACTTCTTTTTATCTGTCCTGAATCTACCACCAATCAGCTTCATAGGATGACCCCGGGTTCTAGTATTTTGAGAGAGGGAGAAAAATGTCTCCCTATCCACATTCTCCACACCATGCATAGTTTTGTAGACCTCTGTCATGTCTCCCCTTACTGTCCTTTTTTCCAAGCTAAACAATCCCAGCCGTTGTAACTTTCTCTCATAGGGGAGATGCTCCAGCTCCTTGATCATCTTGGTTGCCCCTTTCTGCACTTTTTCCAGCTGTACAATATCTTTTTTAGGTGTGGTGACCAGAACTGTACCACACATAGAAAGAGGTGGCAGGACATTGCTGTTGCTCCACCCTATCCCCAGGTGTGCACAGTTTCTTCTGAGCCCCCCCCCCCATGTCCATCCATTTGGCATGGGCATCTGAGTAGAGAAGCCTGCACATGTAAATAGCAGTTTTGGCAGATTTCACTTCGACGTGGCTGTGAACCACAAAATGTACATCTTTTTTTAAAAAAAAATCACATGTCAAACCTTTCCAAGTTTGTGACCATTTAACAACAATTCCTGATATTTGACATGACATAGCTGATGATAAACGTGTGACAACCTGTCGTAAGAAATTTCAAGGAACAACAGCGAGTCTAGTGATTTTAACCTTAAAAATGTTTCAGTCAAGAGCAATACCCAACAAATTTCACTGCGTTTTTCTCCTTTAGGGGGTGTCGTATGCCTTTCTCCATACATTGAAGCATAAGCATTGGGACAAAATGAGGTGCTTACGAAAGAGATCCGCGGTATCCTTTCTAGGAGTCCTGGTCATTTGCTTGTTGTTCATGAACGTATACATTGAAGACAGCTATGTCTTGGTAAGTTGAATACAGTGGTGCAACTAGGTAAGGGGTAGGCAACTTGGTGCCCATGGGCATCACTTCGCCCTTGGATGCCTTTCTTGTTGCCTGCCGAGGTGCCCTTTATTTATATATTAAATAACAAAATTTCTTACTGGCAGCTGGGATCACTTCAAGCTTCTAGATGTTCCCATCATCTTTTCCCACAAATGCCTCCAGGCCAGACATGGGGCTCAGAGACATTCTTAGAAAAGGAAGATGATGGGCTGCTGCAGGACAATGCTTTCATCTGGGGCAGCCATTTTGTGGTAGTGCCAGGACAGTTTCTCAAATTGCCACATTTGCCCACAAGCCTGAAAAAGTTGCCTATCCCTGAGCTAGGTAGTTTTAGACCTGGACTTGAGGGTGTTACAGGGGTGCGGGGGGTGCGGGCTTTAGACAGCTATGCAAATTACTTCAGTTGTGGAGCACACAATTAACATTTCTCTTATCATCCCCCTGCACCCTCCCCCCACCCCCCACCAGTATTCTATGCTTTACAACTGCTTCTATGTTCTTGATATGTTAGAACAAGGGGGAAAAAAGGTAAAAGTTTGCTAACCCTGATTTTTTTTTAAAGGACTCTGAGCATGTACAGTTTCACATTTTAAACTCACTTAAATAATGGCACCATTATGATGAGAGAAATAAAATAGATTTGCTTCTGTTGCCCTGATGCTAAACACATTTATTTGGAAATAAGTGCCATTTTATTATAATGGAAAAATAATAAAATGAGCATCTATAACCATGTACTGGCTATTTGCTGATCATACCAGACTTGTTTTGCTGCAGCCATCATTTGCTCTTCTCTATACAGTCATTGGCAGGGAAGCCACTGGGCTACAGGGGCCTGGACTTCATCTGGTTGAATACATAGAACAAACTACTCTTTAAAAGAATAGGATAACTAAAACAAGCTAGCAGACTCACACACACACACACAAAATAAACAAATGGAGCTATGTCAGGATGGGCCTAACTCATCTCTTGTGAGTCATAAGATTTTTGAAAGCGTGTAATGGCTTGCCCAAAAGGAGACCTGGATTGTTGTCTACTGCCTGCGATCCATGGGGTCGGGGGTGGACAATTATTTACTGCCAAAGTGAGGGATGGAAAACAAAAAACTTCCACTGTTGGAACCTTCTCTTCACTCCTGCATAGTTTTTGAACAGATGTGGAGCATTAAAACATATGTGGAGCTGTAGCAATGTTGAAATCAGAAGGCTTCCGGATGCTGGATGCTGGTGCTGAAAAATGTATTCTTCTTATTTGTCATAAACTAGGGTCACTCAGAGCTCTGTCAGTCCCTAAGGGTGCAATCCTATGCATGTTTAGACAGAGAAAAGGCCTACAACTGTAAAGCTGGCTGGGGAATGCTGGGAGTTGTAGCCTTTTCTCTAAACATGCATAGGATTGCGCCCTAAGTGAGAAAGAAAAGAGCAAGGCACAGAAGAACATAAAACTGCCTTGCTGACTCAGACCAAAGATCCTTCTAGTCTACCATTCTCTTTCCAATGGCAACCAGCCAGATGCCTCTGGAAGCTGTAATACACATACAAAATTGATGGACTGTTTTTTGTAGGGATGTCAAAGAAATCCGCTGCAGATTCAAATGAGGCCAGTTTCTTTTTAATCGGGCCTCAGGAATCCGCAGCAGATCGGGACCACTTACCTCCGCTCCAGGAGGACGGGAGGCAGAATGGCACTTGGCTGCTTCTTGCCAGACAGAGCAGTTCGCCTCCTCCCTGTCCCTGCCAATTGCCATGTCTTAAAAAAAAAAGGCGATCAGGAGGATGTGCCCATAGACTTATACACAAATAGAGTCATGACTCTTGCATATAAGTCTATGTGTCCATAGGCTTATACGCAAGATTCACCGCTCTATTTTGCGTGTAAGTCTATGGGCACATGCGATCAGCAGGATGTACCCATAGACGTATAAACAAAATAGAGTGGCGAATCTTGCGTATAAGCCTATGGACACATAGACTTATACACAAGATTCATGACTGTATTTGCTTATAAGTCTATGGGCACATCCTCCTGATTGCCTTTTTTTTTTTAAAGACATGGCAATCGGCAGAGACAGGGAGGAGGCGAATGGTTTTGGCTGGCTATTTGCATTGCCCTTATTTTCGCTGTAGTCTACATAAATGTTTACGTAGACTACACGTGCCAAAATAAGGAACACAAATGGTGGCGCCCATGGGTTGTTGTTTTTTTCCCCCACAGTCAGCCGTGATAAGCTACGTAAACATTTGCGTAGCCTATCATGGTGTTTTTTTTTAAATCTAGCCATGATAGGCTACGTAAATCTTTACGTAGCCTATCACGTTTTTGTTTTTTGCTTGCTTTTTTTTTTTTTAAACTTGGAAATGGCAGCGGCGGCAGCCGGTCGGAAGACCGGCCGCTGCTGCTGAACCGCCACCGAACCGCCGCCGGAGCTGCCGCCACCAGGGACATTCGACCAAGGTAAGTCCTGTCCCGGGGGGGCAGGGGGGGCAGACCGTTTCTCCACCAATTTCGGGGGGATTCGGGGGGAATCCGAGATTCGTGGAGAAATTCTCTGACATCCCTAATTCCGAGGGGGAGGAACGGATCGCCGCCTCCCCCCACAGATTCCCCACTGGAACAGACAGTGGGGAATCCATACACCCCTAGTTTTTTGTCCTTCACTTCTGCTCACTCAGGTGACTTCAGTAGCTCCTTCTTCCATTGAAGGACCAGGTTCTTCTCTTCCTTCAGAGAGAGAAGTGTTGCACACTCTGGCATGCTATGGGCACTTCTTCTGACTTGGCGTATCAGGCTAACAGCTACTTCTTCGGCTTCACGCTCACCCTGCTTGCTGTGCCAAATGTATTTCCCCAGCCATGGGCATTGACCCCTTAATTTAGAGGTGCCAAGACAGTGATAAATCAGACCCACGTTTACTTACAAGGAGTACTTTATTGAGTAACTTACAGCACACAGGCGTACCCAATGGTTGGATCAGACAGCTTCTCTGAACCAAGAGCCATGGGGTACAATGGCCTTTATACCATACATGTTAGAAATGAGGCAGCATGACAGCAGCAAGTGCCCCCTAGTGTTCATTTCCAGCATAGACTAGCAGCACTTGGTTCTCAGCACAGCCACCTGCAACTTTAAGACAAACAACTTTCACTTCCCAGGCAGATCTTGATTCACTCATTCGTATGGAATGTGCTAGGCCGCACTATTGGCCCTTTGACTCATCTTCAGATGCTCAGAGGCTTACTAGCAAGGGAATTGCACTAATAATGAACTTAAGCAAGGCATTATGGCTCTCTAGGCCCCTCTAACACTATAGATGACTTGATTACACTCCTGGGGCCAATACAGTTCCTCAGTTTAGAACAGGATTAGGCAACTTGTGGCCTTCCAGATGTTTTGGCCTACAATTCCCATCAGCCTTCACCATTGGCTATGTGAACTAGGGCTGATGGGAGATGTAGGTCAAAGCATCTGGAGGGACACAAGTTGCCCACCCCTGACTTAGAAGGGCTGAGCAATTCATTCAAGCAAAATCACTGTTCAAATTGATTACACAACCCATTTTTATTTTTTAAAAATATAACATTGGTAGAATTTACTTTTGTATATGGCTGTTCAGGCTTCGGCCAAGAAGACATTTACTAGTAAGAGAGTTCCACATTTGGTAATGTTTTAGTATTCTGCTCAGCTTTTGATATGTAACTTCCTCTAGTGGCACTGCTTGCATTAAGATGTTGTGTGGGATTTTATTTATTCACAGCCCCTCACTTATGATTGAATTTGGCCTGGTTTATACCATATTTTTTGTCACTCTCGCTGATGCCTCCTTAGGTTTACTAATTGCTTCAAAATCCCCCAGATATATCTCAGTGCTTTTTATTTATTGAAGTTTATGCTGTTTCTGTTCTGTTTGTTTTCAGATCTTTATGTGAACTTCCCAGATGGCATGATGATGTCTTATGCTTAATTTGTCTTTTTTAAAATCATTAAAGGTGTTTCTTTTCATTGTTTCTTTCAAAACATGTTTAGCACATTTCATTACAGAGACTCGGCTTTGTTTGCCTAGCTCTTCTGAGACTTTTATGGTCCATCCAATGGCTAGATTTAGACATAACGTGAATCCATATTTTATACGACATTAAGTACACAAACTATGGATTGAGCTTTCAGGAATACCATGGTGGAGAGCTGCTTCTCTGCTTTTGTTTCCCACCTCAGCACTTAGCTTCATAAGCTCACGCCCATCCCCATGGAAAAGCAGCCTCTTGAGGTAGAGTAACACCTCACAGTGCTGGTCTGTGAATTCTGACATAATAGCAAACCACACTTAGCATAAACTATACTTTGCAACCCACTTCAAACCCTGGTTTCAGATCTTGGTTTGTCACAATTGGTGGCAGTAGTCAGATTGCCGTCAAGTAGAGGGAGCCACCTAGGGTGATCATCTATAGTCAGCCACAAGCAAATCATAATTTGTGGGGAGGCTCAGGCTCAGACTAGGGATGGGCGAATCTCTCTGTTTGGTTTTCTCAAACTTTCTAGGGATGGCGGAGAAATCCACCATGGACTCCAGTGAGGCCGAATTCTTTAGAATCCGGCTCCCCAGAGTCCATGGCAGAACAGACTACCCCACCACCACCACCACCCCCGAAATCCCCCCGGGACGGACCCTACCTGCTGCCGTCCATCCACTGCCCTACCTGCTGCCGTCCATCTGCTGCCATTTGTGTCCTTGCACTTTTCGGTGATAGGCTATGTAAATATTTATGTAGCCTATCACAAAAAGAGCAGGGACGCAAATGGCATCATCTGTGCCATTTGTGTCCCTGCTCTTTGCTGTGATAGGCTACATAAATATTTATGTAGCCTATCACTGAAAAGCTCAGGGATGCAAATGGCATCGGCTATGCCAAACGCCATTTGCGTCCGCAGCCCTGCAGCGGACACAAGTCCAGCTGCAGACAGGCCCAGCCGGCGGCTCTGTGGACTCACCGCAGAGCGGAGCCGGCCGGGGAGGATTCCGAGGGGAGGGACAGATTGCCTCCCCCGTCCTGTGGATGCCCCCAGTGGACCAGTGAGTATGTTTCGTACATCTCTAATACATTCAGATTTTTTTAATCTCAGGTTCTTCTCGCAAATATGAAGAACTTTCTGAATTTGGGGTAAATTCTTATCAAAAAATGAACTGGGGGGGGGAATTCTCACTCATGTGCACCAGCCAAATTCAATAGGTACAGCTATTCTCCCAGCATGGAAAGGAGAATGATGTACCTTCCTGCCATATAGCTGTTAAAGCCTATCAGAAAGAAGAGGTGATAACCATCAGCACTAACATGGTTGAATAACAGATTCAAACTCAGACATTTAAGAGCAAATCACCCAAAACCCCAGGCTTTGATGGACAATTCTTTCCATTTCAGTTTCTTCCACATTTGATTTTCTTTAATATCAAGTTCTTTTTGTCCTAAATATGAAGAACTTCCCAAATTTTGGCAAATTCTTATCAAAACCACACTGAAAGGAAGTTCTTACCCATAGTTCAGACTTTAAAGCAACCCATTATTATTATTTTTTTTTAGCTGAACAAATTATTATTTCACTTTGTGGCTGAACCCTGCCAGTATGTTAAATTGTTGGGCCTTTTCAATCCACCCCCCCCCCACACACACACACACTTTCCCACCCTCTTCTTGACTGTATTTTTCAGCTACCCTGATTTCTTTGATATATTGTTTATCTTCCATGTAATGAGGAAGATAAAATGATTTAAGTGTGTTTTCTGAGGGCTTCCTTGCTTGTAAATCCAAATGCATGGGAAACAGGACATTTTTCAGAACTCTGCAGTAGGGATGTACAGACTATGGAAAATCCACTCCGTCTTTGCGGATTGTCAGATGCCTTTTGTTCCATCATCCCCTCACAGATGGATGTGAAAAAATCTTTTTCATCATGCAGAAAAATATGCAAATAATTACCTAAGAGTTTTCATAACAATTTACATAATCTACCTTGGTACATAACATTTAGCGTATTGTCCCCCATTCCATTCAACTTTTCCTCAGCAGAAATGTGCAGGTTTTCCTACAAATAAATATGGGTAAACTTCGAGGGGGGGGGGAACCAACACCAAAAGTCCATGGACTCTGAGTGGCCTGAGGGGGTCACTCCATAGTGGATTCCACAGGTTGGATTCTTAGAAATCTGAGCTCATTTTAGCCCACCCCGAATTTCTCTAGCATCCCTACTCTGCAGTGATTTCATGGATAAGTGAAATCCTCATGCCTCTGAATTCCCATGTGAAGGTATTTGGGGAAGTGACAATGGTAAGGGTAGATACAGCCCATCAAGGAAAGATATAGATCAGAAGAGGGTAACATGCAGCTCATGGGCTGCATGCACCCCCTGCCCCCATGTGGCCCCCCTCATCCCCTCTGTGAATTTAGGGGAGAGGGGAAATCAGGGGGTGTTTTTAAGGCTGTGTTACTGCTACAGCACACTAACCAAATCATTTTGCTTACTTTTAAGCTAGATTTGACCCATTTAGTGGTCCATAGTGCAAACACAACCATTTTTTTTTAAGATGTTTGGGGGCTGCAGTCTGTGGTGTTGTCCAGGGTCAAAAATAGCCCCACACCTCCCACAGTTGTCCACCACTGATATACATGCCGGGTTGGTGTCAGGGCTCAGTATTATTGGGCAACTGCTGAGGTCCATTGCCTATCAGGGGTCCACTGGAAATCCAAAATCCAAAATTCTTCTGGCTCTGCTGGTCAACTACTTTGCTCTCTCACTGCCTGATCACCCACTCTTTCTGATGAGTAAGTAGCTAGGGGAGTGAAGACAAGAAGGAACTTGTCCTCTTCCTCTGGGAGGTGCTGTAGACTGAGCTTTTGCTATTGGGCGGTATAGAAATGAAATGAAATGAAATGAAATGAAATGAAATGAAAGAATGAATGAATGAATGAATGAATAAATAAATAAATAAATAAATAAATAGATGGTGGGGAAGAGGGGGAGGAGGGTGAAAAAAAGGGTGCAAAAATTTTGAACTGGCCCTGTCAGTGGAGACTGGTGGCTCCAATGATAGTGGGACACTGAGTCCACTCTGGGTTTTAGTCAGAACCAGTCAGAACTCTAAAGGAGCTATACATGGTGCTCCATACCTTGGATAGATCCTTTAGAGTTCTGACTGAAATCTGGAGCAGATTCACTGCCCCACTGTCATCAGAGCCACCAGTCTCTCCACTGGGCCCTGTCTATGTTTCTTCATATATTTCAGACAACATGTGATTAGGGGTTGGGTCCAATATTGGTCATCTGCTGGCAGAACAGAAGCGGCTAGCAGAATGAATTTACTCTCCCCCTGAAGCCCCCTGTGTGCCCACCAAATCTGCTCCAGTGGGTTGGGGGACATATAGGGATCTCCTCCTCCCTACAGCTCTCTGCATGAGTGGAAGTCCCATTCCATGAATGGAAATCATATGTGATGTTGGATCTAACCCACTGACATCTTGGGATTTTCAAGACTTATTGCAAATTTCTTCCATGTATCCAGCTGTGTGCCATCACCAAAGTTGCTTAACAATGCAATCCTATCCATGTCTACTCAGAGGCAAGCCCAATTGTGTTTAAGGGGTCTTATTCCCAGGTAAATGTGCATAAGATTGCAGCATAAGAATGTTTGTTACATTGAGGATGCCATGGGAGAAAAAACTAAAATCTCCATTTCAATGTAGAGCCTCCTTTGAGACACTAGAGCAAAGTCACTTTTGCATTAATATCCCCTGAGAAGAAGGCTAAGCTACAATAAAAGAAGATGAAGCATAGCTTTGAGATGTATTGAAGAAGACACTTGCACAGGAAATACATATGAAACACTCTGCAGCATTTTTCATACAGCGAGAATTTGTATTAGTAGAATCACATCATATACGTGTTTCAAAGGTCTATGAGGCTGATGCTCTGGTCTTGATCTTGACTACGGAATGCTGAAGAAAAATTTTCTTTCCTGACAAAAATAGCAATACAGCAGGAAGGCATGCTCCACAGAGAAGTTGTTTTTAAATATATATGTTTGTTACCTTCTAATAAAAATGGGGACTCATTCATCTCCAGACACATGTTAAGCAACTTCAGTTTTTAACAAACTTCCAAGATGAAGCAATCTATCTGTCTGTCTATCTTAGTTCAATGGAATTTCAATTAAGATTTACTAAACATTCACCCTCCTCACCCCTGCAAAAATAGTATTGGTATCTTCTGAATTATGTTTAATGCAGTATTGGGGGGGGGGGTCCCCCAATGACACGTTACTTTGGTAAAAGTAATAGTAAAAGCTATTACTTTTAAATGCAAGGAGGTTCCTGAAGAAGAAAACATGGTCACATTGGATTGGATCCAGACTACATAGTTGAACTTCATTTGCACTGAAATCAATGGGAGTTAAGCCATGGCTAACTCTTCCCATTGATTCCAATGGAGCCTAAATTCAACTAACTTAGTCTGGATATAACCAGAGGGAGGTTAGGGAAGCAATGTGGCAGAAGGCATGGATGGACAGAGGAAAGTGAGAGTATAAGAGCAGAACTTGTTCAGAATCAGATTTCAGATCATGTCATGGGGAGATGAAGACACTGTGATCCTGCTCCACACCCTGAAAATTTTTGATGCACATGATAAAGTGCATCTCCACCTGGAACCCCCAGTTTGGTTATATATGGCCACACCTCAATTTGGGCTAACAAAGAGCAAGATCTACACACTTTTTACATTGGAAGACTGTGTTTGTGTCCCTACATTACCCCCCATTCCTCACTTACTACTGTGTATTTCTTATATATCTATATTTTTATTTCCCTCCCACCTGCTAGGATGGAGACAAACAGTTAATCAGAGAAACAGCAACACATCAATTAAACTCAGAGCGATATGTTCACACTTTTAAAGATCTGTCCAATTTCTCAGGATCAATAAATGTTTCCTATCGCTATCTGGCTGGCACACCTTTGCTAAGAAAAAGTAAGTATTTGAACATGTCGATTTCATTAACTAAGACAAGATTCTTATCTGATCTAATTGTAACAGACATAGGAAAGGCTGCCAAGTTGGGTTTGCTGCTTTGTAGAGTTCTGAGGAAGAAGTTTTAACTCTGTATTAATACATTTTCCTTTTCCATAGAACATATATGTCACATGTGCAGAATGCAAGAATAGGCAGAGAGAGGTCTTCATAACTCCATGAGTTGAAGGACATTCTTGTGCTGTTTGTAGAACTGATCCTTAGATGAGACAGGGTTCAGCAAAATTATGGGCAAAACAACTCTAGATTCAGTATTTTATTCCTTTTACTATTGTACCTTATGAAGAGTTGAGAAAAAAATATCATAGATAATAAATTAAAAAATTGTCAAAAACTCTCATCTTTCCATCAAAGAGTTAAGGCAATAAAAATAAAGTTAACTTATCCTACCCTTACAAGAACCCTGTGAGGTAGGTTAGACAGAGAGAGACAGAGACCTGGTTTGCATGACATGCCCATAGGTGCCATTTTGCATATCCAAGCCCCACTTGGGGGTATCATAGAATCATAGAATAGCAGGGTTGGAAGGGGCCTGTAGACCATCGAGTGTTGTGTGTCATGCGAACCCAGCAAGTGTGGGTTCTGCAAGGGTTAGACAACCCTTGCATAGCCCATGGTTTGTTCCTGTTTAACTTTCACATAACTCATGGTCACTGGGTTTGCAAAATACGACAACCTCCAAGCAGGGGTTGGGTACACAAAATGGTGGCTGCACATGTCCTGTGCACACAACAGCCTCACCATGGGTTAAATAACCCATGGTGGGCTGTCATGTCATGGGAACCAGCCCAGAAACAGATTTGTCTATAGCCATTCATTGTGATTCATATCTGATTAGTGATTTGAACATGAATTTCCAACATCTAAACAACCTAGCCACAGAGTCTCATGCATTGAAATGATCTGAAAATCAAAATCACTGGGTTTAAAACAAAGACCAACTTAACACAATCTGAGAACTGTTAGCCTTTAAGAATGATCCTATGATTTTATAGTTGTTCCCATGCTATCTCAAGAATTTGTGTAAGCTCTTCAGGTTCATTTTTCTTGCTCAGTGCTATCGTAAAACAGGATGTCTGTGAGAAAGTCACCTTTGGATTATACTCCATGACTCCTGTGGGCATACAAAGCTGTTAAGATTCTATACCATCCTAAGGATGTAAATTGGTATTATCCTAAGAAGATAGGAACATATATTGGAAAGCAGTAATGAGCACATTGCCTAAACCTGCAGGTTTGTTGATTAGATCCTAAAGTTCTGAAAGTTCCTCTCCAGTTTTCTCATGACAGTTTCATTTCAAAATATTTCCTTACTGCACAATCCGGCCACAATTAAGCACATTTAAATTCCACTGATTTCAGTGGAAGAGATTTAAGCACAGTTGAGCACTCCTACTGAAAACGCTATGACTTTTTAAAAAGTGCAGAGCTTGGTCTGGTTCAGTCCATTGCTTTTTCTTTTTTGAAGTGCATTTTTTTTTTTTAAAGAAGCAGCTCTTCACTGCATACTTTATTCCCTAATGGGCTGAGCTGTAAACAGTGTTCAAGCGAAAGCTTTGAATTCCTGTTCTTCTGACAGGTTGTAGGTTGTTAATCTTTTAAATATAGTTTTCCTGCTGGCATCTTTTTGCACACATCCCTCCTGGCTTTTAGTCCATTTCACACTAAGCAAAGGATGTTTAATGCAATAGCCTCAATATGCTCCCAGTACATCTTTCTGGAGAAAAGGTTTAAAGCTTGCTCTTTCACCATACAGGTTATAGATTACTCTTGATGTAATCCAAAGTACCACCCAACTAATTCTATGTATTCAGGAGAGATTTGATTTAAAACAACAACAACAATAACTAGCAGCTCCCCACCACCACGATCACCTCCAATAGAAATACATAGGAACACAAGAAGCAGCCTTATACTGTGTCAGACCATTGGTACATCTAGCCCAGTACTGTTGACACTGACTGGTGGTGGCTCTCCAGGATTTCAGGCAGGAGTTTTTCCACTCCTATCTGGAGATTTTGGGGACTGAACCTGGGACCTTCTGTTTGTAAAGTTCCCATTGAGCTACACCTTCTCCCTGCTGAGCTATGGCTCCTCCCTCAGGGTAACCATTTCACAAACTGTTTGTCATGTGGCATTATGGTGGTAACCTCCCCCCACCCCAAAAAGGCAACAGTCCTGCTAAGCATACACAAGCTACTGTTTTTATCATTCAGATAATTTATTTTGAATGAACCAGAAAGTCTGTCCCGCTAACCCAGTCCCCCTCACAATGTTATTTAGTTTCTCTTTAAAAGGTTGATTCTCTTTATTTATCCAGGGTATCTTACCATCGGATTGTCCTCAGTCAAACGAAAAAAGGGAAATTATTTGCTGGAGACAATCAAGTCCATATTTGAGCAGTCGAGTTATGAAGAGCTGAAGGAAATTGCTGTGGTGGTGCACCTGGCAGAGTTTGACTCAACCTGGTGTGTTGGAATGGTTCAAGATATTTCTCAGAAATTTGCCCATCATGTAATTGCTGGGCGGTTAATGGTGATCCATACTCCTGAAGAATACTATCCAGTATTGGATGGCCTTAAGAGAAATTATAATGACCCAGAAGACCGGGTGAAATTCCGTTCCAAGCAAAATGTAGATTATGCTTTCTTGCTTAACTTTTGTGCTAACCTTTCTGATTATTATGTTATGTTAGAAGATGATGTTCGATGTGCAAAAAACTTCTTGACTGTTGTTAAGAAAGTCATAACTTCACGAGAGGGAACCTACTGGGTGACGTTAGAATTTTCCAAGTTGGGCTACATTGGGAAGTTATACCATTCCCATGATCTCCCTCGTCTGGCCCATTTTTTGCTGATGTTCTACCAGGAAATGCCTTGTGATTGGCTGCTGATACATTTCCGTGGGCTGTTGGCTCAAAAGGATGTGATACGTTTCAAACCATCTCTCTTCCAGCATATGGGATATTATTCATCGTACAAAGGAGCTGAGAATAAACTGAAGGATGATGACTTTGAAGAGGATTCATTTGACCTTCCTGATAACCCTCCTGCCAACCTGCACACCAATATGAATGTATTTGAAAACTACGAGGCTAGCAAGGCATATAGTAGTGTTGATGAATACTTCTGGGGCAAAGCACCCTCAACTGGAGATTTCTATGTGATCGTCTTTGAAAAGCCTATTAAAATTAATAGGATTAAAGTTGTTACTGGGACAGAAGACCGACAAAATGACATCTTGCATCATGGAGCTCTGGAAGTTGGGGGGAAAATTGTTGGGGGCAAAAAAGGGAAGCAATGTACTACTTTCTTGCGAATAGGGGAGTTTAAAAATGGAAACTTGGAAATTACAGATGTGGAGCACAAAGTTCTTTTTGATATTAACTGTATGAGAATACTTGTTACCAAAAGCCAAAAGGAATGGTTGATCATTAGGAGCATTAGCATATGGACTTCACAACTACCAAGTCAATAAGGCAAATCTACAGTAGCAGATTTCTCTGTCCTTATTAGGGAAGTAAGCACCATTGCTTGAATCCCAAATGGTGCCATTCCCTAAAATGACTGACATGTTTTCCATTTTTTTTGCTACAGACATTGGCAATCTGGGAAATCACAAAACAAACAAAAGCAATCTAGTTTTTATGAGTTCAGTCAGGCAATATACAATGACTAGTTTGTTGGAATGTTTGAATTTTATAGTAAGTGCAAACAAGTTCTTGTCCATCTCTCAAGCTCCAAATTCAGTTCTCTGTTGTTTCCATCTCCTGTTTTAGAAGAACCAATGTACTAAACAAAGCAAATGCTGTTTCATAATTTAAAGGTTTTGTAGGCCTACGCTAGTATATTATCAAAAGGATCTGACTCCATCGTATCCATGATTAAAAATGTGATGGTGCTTTGTGTTTGTACAGTAGTTGGTGGCTTGTTTTGTTTTGAAGACAGTTTTGATCCAGAAGTCCTATGAATGCAGCTGGTATTCCCTACTGTGAGCACTGTAAGAAAGCTGTGTTGATACTGCAGCTGAAAATACATGTTCTGTTATAAATCTGTAATGATCATTTTGTAAACCTCAATAAGTGTATCCACTATTCTTGCTCTTTCAACCATCATATATAGTTCTATCAAGAAATGATGCACTAATTTCATCTGTCTTCAGGTTCATTCCCCAATATTGAACTAGACTCCATTAACTCTAAGGGCATGCTTATTGATCTGAGAGAACACCTGCAAAGATGTGAATAACCCGGTATCCTATGTGGTGGTAACTGAGTTCCACTAGTGGGTTCTGTAGTGCACATGGAGCTCCAACTCCAAGTGCTACAATTCAACACTCTCCAGAAATGCAATACAGATATGGAATCTGTTGGGAGATGGGCTGTCTATTTTTTTCCCACTGCTGGAAAGTTCTCATACATATGAGAACATTTATACGATATGAATATATGAAGTTGCCTTATGATGAGACAGACTCTTGGTCCAGCTTATTTTTACTTAGTGAATTATTACATTTGTATTCCACCTTTCTTCCATTATTTATTTTATTTTATTTACTAGCTGAAGTACCCAGTGTTACCCAGCTTAATTTAATTAGAACATCTAACTCAGGCAAACCGTAAAAGCTTCATAACAATCGATCACATGGCATAGAGGTAGCGAGTGTCCAAAAGTTTCAACTGGGCACCATTTTTATTTCAAGACGGTAGCTGAAATGTTCACTATGCCTAAAACCATCCCAGATAGAGGTAGAACAAATCCTAAAAGTTTCCTAACAATCCATCAAATAGCATAGAGGCAGTGAGTGTTCAAAATTTTTGACTGGCTGCCATTTTTGTTTTGAGATGGCAGTCAAACTGTTAACTATGCCTAAAACCATCCCAGGCAGAGGTAGAACAAATCCTAAACATTTCATAATAATCAATCAAATGTCATAGAGGCAGTGAGTGTCTGAAATTTTCTATTGGCCACCATTTTGTTTCAGGATGGTGGCTGAAATTTCCACTATTCCTAAAACCATCCCAGACAGAGGTAGAACAAATCTTAAAAGTTTCATAACAATTGGATGTATGGTTTTCTGAGTCCATCGAGAACGCACAAACATACACACACACACACACACACACACACATATGAGAGAGACAAGTTAAGAAGATAATAATACTTTTATACAGCTTAATATATTAAACTCTCATCTATGGTGGAGGTTAAGGTGGTATATATAGGATTTCCACTCTTCCATCCAGGCACTGACCAGACACAGACTTGCTCAAGTTCAGCAAGGTGGCTGTGTCATGTGCCATCAGACCATACCCAGTATTGTGTTCTCTTACTGGCAGTAGCTCTCCAGGGATTCAGGCAGAAATTTTTTCTAACCCTACTACCCAAGATCCTTTTAGGCTGGGGATACTATGGATTAAACATGGATGGCCTGTATGCAAAGCATGCTCTACCACTAAATGATTGCCCCTCCTTATAGGATTTGCTATGAGAGACACCAGGGCTTGAACCAGCCACCTGATGCCTTGGGCCTGGGACCTGGTGAAGTGACCTACCAGCTCACACTAAGTTCCATGTGCATAATTTATTTTATTGTTTCTGTATTTATGTATGTATGTGCATGTGTATTACATTTCTGTACCACCTAACAGCTGAAGCCCTCTGGGATGTTGACAAAACGTGTCCCTGCAGAGCTTTAAAATACCACTATTACACATTGTCACACTGGCTTGCACCCTTTGCCTTTTTTTTTTTTTGGCCCATGGAAGATCTTCCAGTGGAGGGGCTTATAACAGACAGCTCTTACCACCACCATATATTTGTAGTACAGCAGTTGTGAAATAGTTCCCATCATTTGCTCAGCCATCCAGATCAGTGTTTCCTTTGCTGCTGGATTTTTCTTTTTTAGGAATCAGTCCTTTACTGCTGTCCTCCCAGTGTTAGCTTTCTATTATTGTGGTGGTTAATGTAATAATTATGGGTGAATTCTTTGAGAAAAAGAAATATTCTACTTGGTGCGTAAAGCATATTAGAAATATTTTGCTGTTGGTATTAGTTTTGCTTTTGGGGGACTACCCATAAATATGTTACACTTTTTAAAGTCCTGCTTTTAAAATATTCTGTCCTCATTACAATTTGTTATTCTAGTATAGCCCCATCCCTCAAAAAAAGGGTTATAAATGTCATGAGAACCCACCTCCCCCATGCCAGCATACATCTTTAATGCAGCTAATTTTTAATCACTTTTTCACATGTAAGGAGTTTTGCCATATTGATAAATTTATAAGGGTCATTGAAAATGAATAACAAGGAATATGTTTACACTCTCCAAAACTACTTTAAGCAATTGGTCATTTTTAGTGCATTATGCTCCTCTCATGGAAAATTTATGTGCTGTTTTATGGATAAATTGGGGTACACAGACATGTGGACAAAATGGCATAATATCTAGAATTCTGATACTAAAAATGATACTATTGCTATACAAGCATCTTTGGCTACAGTCATGTGCACAGTTAGGCTGCTATATCCAATTCACTTTAATAGATTTGGAATTTTCACCTAAGACTTGTTGAGCTTCCCTTTCCTGTCTCCAGCCTTCCCCTAAAAGGAAGCTTCTGGTAGGCTGGTCAGTCTTTCAGGTTGTACCTCCAACCCCAAAGCTCATCCCTGTTACATTTGCCTTTCTCTCCCCCAACTCCCTGAATCTAGCCTGATCTGTTTGCCTGTTTTCTGCCTGATACTTTCTCATTTCCGATGTTCTAGGTATGCTACTCATCTCCTGGCTTTCTTCCTTGAAAAACTCTGCATATGCATTGCACAGACAAAGGTGTCCCTGCCGTTGAACCAATAAATTGGGAAACTCCAGCTTTTACAAAAGCTCTGTGTGTGAACGGAAGTCCTGTAGAACTTTGGTTCCAGATAGTAGGTTGATGATGGAATAAGATGCATTGAAGTCACTTTTGAAAGTAATCCATAGACCTCTCGCCAACTGTTTCTGAGTTATCTTTTGTATATAAGTTCATCTGACATCTTTAAAAAAAAAAACTGCAGTGATATTTCATTTTATTGAACTAGAAGCAGTTGTCATTGTGCATGAACTGTGAAATTGGCATTTCTGAGCCCAGTGCTGGAGGTGGCCTTCATCGTGACAAGTGATGTCAGTTGTGACAGTTGCAGTGATAAATCTCTGTGGAAGCAACAGTAAATAACTTCCATTCTAATATTGATTTAACTGACAGAACGGAAGACTGTCTTCATTACTTGAAAGTTAAGTCTTTATTGTTTATATTATGGTGGAACTGGAAGTGTGTTCAGTATTTCAGCCAGTGGAGCTGTGTGTATCTAGGCGCATAGACTCTACCGAAACACTATGAAGGGGGAATATTTGCCCTTCCTTGACTGAAAGAAGAACCAAAAAAAGGAATTAAAGCCCATTTCAAAGGTGTCTCTGGGGCTCCATGTGTTCAATAGACATGTGTTGGGTTGGGGTATCATGGTAATGGCAGGCCCTGCCCCACTCTGATTGATTGATTGATTGATTGATTAGCTTTATAGACTGCTCTTTATCTAGCAAGATTCCTGAGTGGTTAACAAGAGGGAAAAGAATCAAAATAGAGAATACAAATATTAAAAACCAAGTTATGTCAACAAAACCATGGCTAGACACTCAAGTAAAGCTTGTTTAGATAAAAATGTATTTAGCAGGTGCCGAAGACAAACAACGTTGGCGCCTGCCTGACACCAGCGGACAGGGAATTCCACACAGGGGGAGCCGGTACACTGAAAGGTCTACTCCAAGTAGACTCTCAGTGGAGCACAGGTCCAAGAAGAAGCAACAGGATCACCTCATCTGATGACTGCAGTGACTGGGCAGGCTTGTAAGGAAGAATATATTGGTCCCAAGTTATTTAGGGTTTAATACACCAATGACCAAACTTAACCCTGGCCCAGTAGTGAATAGGCAGCCAGTGCAGTTCCCTCAGCAAAGGTGTTACATGGTGAAAAGGGGCAGCCCTGACAACAGCCAAACTGCCGCCTTCTGCATTAGCTCCAGCTTCCAGACTGACCTTAAGGACAGCCCCCCTTAAGGCATGCTCAGTCTTAAGGTGACTAGTGCTTGTATTACTGTGCCCAAGCTTCTGATACACATTTTGATACACATCTACAATATGTCTATGTGTGTACAGTTGTACACATGCAGTATCTTCTCCCCATGATTGAAGACCCAAGCTTTGTGGGGTTCCTGCTCATGGGATTCCTACATGCATGTGTGGTTGTGTGTTTATGTGATTTTTATCCCACCTTTTGACACCAACATGTACTCAAGGCACTTCACAATAAAATTGCAACTATGAAATACAAAATTCAAACCAACAATAGAACAGTTTAGAAAAAGGTGTTGAAATATCAAAGAGGCTCCTTTGGGAGAACACTTCGTTAGAATAAAATCTAGCTGTATGTATGTAGGCACATCACAGCTGGGTTTCAGACAAAATGAAGATGCAGCTGCACTTCTGGAAGGCGCTTTAATGATTCTCCTTTTTGGGACTGGGGAGAAGAAGCTGTTATAGGTGCATTTTATTAGCTGTGGATAGTCCACTAATTCAGCATAAGAACACCATGGCATTTGTCTGCAACCCAATATACGGCTTCTAACAAAATATGCACCAGGCAGGATCTAGAAGTTTTAAGACTACAACAATGTAATATGCTTTCAAGAAATGTATTATTTATTATTCCATCATCTTTTGGGAAATGAATGCTTTCCAGTGAAATGGGAAATAAATGCTTAGGAGCACCTGACACACACCTGGTTTATTTAGTGGTCTTTCTGGTCCAGTTGTATCATGTATGTCATATGAGGTGGCTCTAAAGAATGCCAGAAGGGTCTAATGAACTGGTGGACCTTGCAGTCACCATTCATTGGAAAACGAGCAAAAACCTAACTGACGTAATATATAGCGATTGTGGTGGTGACCACTGTCTGTTGGATTTCACCAATTTCACCTATTATCACTATTTGGTTATTACAAACACTGATGGGTGGTGGTCAGAGGACTGTTTACCAGAATCCACTCTAAAGTAATCTCTGCATTGATTTCTGCATTGAGCAGGGGATTGGACTAGATGACCTCCAAGGCACCTTCCAACTCTAACATTTTATGATTCTATTACTATAACATTTCCTTTAAAAAATCACTACACAAACGAAGAAAACCCACATCCCAACTACTCTACAATAACATAGGAATTTGCCTTATCTAGAGTCTGACCTTTGGTCCATCTAGCTCAGTATTGTCTACACCAGGGGTGCAGAACCACAAGCCCACAGGCCAAATCTGGCCAGCCTGGGGTCTCAATCCATTCCGCAGATGTCCTCTCCCCTTTTCACTCGACCGCCAAATCATTTGGTGGTTACCTGGCTTTTCCACATTGTTTGCCCATTCTAAAAAGTTGAAATGCCTTTCCTCAGGCTTCATGCTTCTCTTTGTTGTTCAGTCGTTCAGTCGTGTCCGACTCTTCATGACCCCATGGACCATAGCACGCCAGGCCTTCCTGTCCTCCGCTCTCTCCCGGAGCGTGCTCAAGTCCATATTCATTGCATCGGTGATGCTGTATCTAGCCATCTCATCCTCTGCCGTCCCCTTCTCCTTTTGCCTTCAATCTTTCCCAGCATCAGGGTCTTTTCCAGTGACTTTTCTCTTTATATTAGGTGGCCAAAATATTTGAGTGTCAGCTTCAGTATCTGTCCTTCCAATGAGCACTCAGGGTTGATTTCCTTTAGTATGGACTGATTTGACCTCCTTGCAGTCCAGGGGACTCGTAAGAGTCTTCTCCAGCACTACAGTTCGAAAGCATCAATTCTTCAGCACTCAGCCTTCCTTTAGGGGTGGATGAAAGTCACTTACCTGTCCTCGAAGGACATTCGCGGAGGGGGGGAGGCGCTCCGCTGGTCCCCCCGCAAAGTTCAGGCCGGGGGGGGAGGCTTCCCGCCTCGCCCCGGCCGAAATTCAGGCCGGGGGGGAGGCTTCCCGCCTCGCCCAGCCGAAATTCAGGCCGGGGAGGAGGCGCCTTGCCAAGCCCGGCCGCGAACGCGAAAGTTAAAAAAAAAAAATGTCCCTTGATAGGCTATGTGACGATTCACATAGCCTATCACGGTTAGATCTGCAAAGTCAGCCGTGATAGGCTACGTCAATCGTCACGTAGCCTATCACGGGTGACTTTAAAAAAAAAAAAATCACGTACGCTAATGGCGGCCCCCATAGGGAGCCGCCATTCGCGTTCCTTATTTAGTCGCTGTAGTCTACGTAAATCTTTACGTAGACTACAGCGACCAAATAAGGAAGGGGAATGGCGGCTCCCTATGGGGGCCGCCATTATCCGTACACACTTTTTTTTTTTTTTTAAGTCACCCGTGATAGGCTACGTGACAATTGACGTAGCCTATCACGGCTGACTTTGCAAATCTAGCCATGATAGGCTACGTGAATCGTCACGTAGCCTATCAGGGGGTGTTGTTTTTTTTTCTTTCATTGCAATGGCGGCGGCGGCAGCTGGTCAAAAGACCGGCTGCCGCTCCCGCCTCACTCGAACACCCGCCGAACCGCCAGCCGGACCAGCCACCGGGAGGGACATTCGGTGAAGGTAAGTCCCGTCCCGGGGGGGGCGGGGGGCGCACGATTTCTCCCCGAAACTTGTTTGGGGGGCCGAACACGTTGGCGCTCAGCCCCCCGAAGTTTCGGGGAGAAATTCTCCACCATCCCTACCTTCCTTAGAGTCCAGCTCTCACAGCCATACATTGCTACTGGGAAAACCATAGCTTTGATTATACAAACCTTTGTCAGCAAGGTGATGTCTCTGCTTCTTACTATGCTGTCTAGGTGTGCCATAGCTTTCCTCCCAAGGAGCAAACGTCTTTTAATTTCATGGCTACAGTACAGTCACTGTCTGCGGTGATCTTGGAGCCCAAGAAAGTAAAATCTGTCACTGCTTCCATTTCTTCCCCTTCTATATGCCAGGAAGTGATGGGGCCAGATGCCATGATCTTAGTTATATCCCACATCCTTAGCAGAACTTTGTTCTTCCGGAGTCTTTCCAGGTTTATGATGGGCTCCTTTAGATGGTGATTTGGAATTGAAAACTCCCCCTCTTTGCAATGCTCTATATGTTCAATGAAACAGTGCCATCTAGTGGCTGAATTATAGAGCAAGGGCAGCATTTCACACTGCAGATATGGAGCCAGTAAGGCTGATTACAGCTTATCCCTGATCTTTTTGAAGGCAAGATAAAGGAGGGAAAGTGAGGAAGATGTCCTGAAGGTTGATGACACTGTGTACAGGACCACAAACTTCTGTGAGTGGCCAATCACAAGTCTGCAATAAAAGCATCATGTAGAAATGCTCTTAGTTACTAGCTGTAAGAGCTTTAAGCTAAAATATGCTGGTATTTTGGGTTTGCCTTTGGCCCTGCCCCCTTTGCTTTGGCCCCACCACTAGGATATGACCCCCAAGAACATCCAAAACTGAATTTGGCCCTTGGACTGAAAAAGGTTCAACCACCCTGATCTACACTGACAACAGTGACTCTCCAGGGTTTCAGGCAGACATTTTTGCCAGCTCTACCTGGACTGGAGATGCCAGATATTGAACCTGAGAGCTTCAGCATGCAAAGCATGAGCTCTACCACTGAGCTGTGTGTCACGTTCCTTTGTCCTCCCCCTTCGCAATCAACACACTCAAGGAAACAAGGCTTTAGGCCAACACTACTTTATTAGTAAATGACTAGCTTCTTTACAAATGTAGATTCTAGGAAACTTTCAAAGAACCGCCTGAATATCAATAGAGGAGATGAAGTGGAAGTTAGACAAGTTGCCAGCAGTCTGGGCATGAACTTCTTGGCCAAACATGCTTGGCAGGGATGCCCCTCCCTTGAGGTGACTCCCTTCTACATTGGCTTTCAGGAGAGACCAACTTGGTGGTGGAGTGTCTGAGCCCTGCCTCTAACTTTTCCCACTTAGCTCTGTGATGGACCCTAGCATCCTTCAAGTCACACCCCTTGCTCTCTTCCTCCTCCGAAACCTGGGTTCTTATGGTGGAGGAATGGGGGGGGGGCATTCAGGCTCAGCCATCTGTGTCTCAAGGTCTTGGGAAGAAAGTCTCGCTGTGTCTGGGCTCACTAGGGAGGGTGCCTCCCTTTGTTCTAGCTGCATGCTCATTTGCACCATGCAGCACTATGGAATGTCATGATCTCACCTTACCCCACCCCCATCTTGGAAAACCACATCGCTCAGCTGCCTTACAACAAATGGACAATTCTGTGATCAGTCAGAGCAGCTGCACCACTTCTGGCCACAAAACAAGATGCCACACATGTGTGGCTTCTCACTAGGGGCTATTGTGAGTGCTTTTCAGATTTGAGACCGATAAGTTACATGTATTGCCAAATTTGGAGATTTATTTTCTGGGTAGTTTGTTCCTCCCTCTCTGGAAGTTTCACTTGGAGTTTTATTCATTTCCCAGTACATAGGCCATTAAAGAAAGCACAATAGGTGCTTGTACTGCTACCCTTTGGAATGTTGTGGTCCTCTGTGACTGCAAACATTGGTGGCATTTGCATAAAGTCGGTAAAAAGTTAAATTGAAAGAATGCCTGTTCTGATCAAATGTGCCAACAGGAAAAAGAAGTCAAATATTGTACTGTATGTACCAGCAAGGCTATTTCACAAGGGCAAATTATTCATGTGGCTGCAAGAGGTAGCAACCCAATAGCTTTCTTGACTCATAAATCCTGCTAACTTTAGTTGGTGGTTTGGCAAAAGCCTATTTAAAGCACAATGTTCCACTAAATAAATGATTCAGTGAGCACTATGGCAGAATTCACGAATGCTTCTCCAAAGAGAAGAATCTTTGTTTATTTTTCCCCTGGTGCTTTAACAACCACCCATGTCTCCAATCCCTGGGAAAACAAGATATTTTAAATACCTACTGGAGGTTGAACTTCAAACGTCACTGTAATTTCTCTAAATTAAAAATACCTATTAAGTTTAAACCAATACATACCTAAATATACATTAAAAACTATTTATTTATTTTTAAAATTATCTCTACGCTAACCAGACATTTTTATGGCTAGACATTTCTTAAACATACAGTCATTCCTTTTTGTTTCATTGACTTCTAAGTATTAGTGACAAACAGATTTGATCAGAGAACACTGAATATTTAAATGTTGTGTGGAACATAAGGGGAAAGTAGTGTTGAAAATGTCTGTGTGTGTGTGTGTGTGTGTGTGTGTGTTTGTATTGGAATATAAAAATACATACTACATTGGCACAAGCAGCACACAACTTCCTGAGGTTTAATACATCCATTTAATCAAAGCCATGTGGAATTTAGAGTTTAAAGTGAACTAAATGTTCTGCTCTTAAAACAATTCTGTTGATGCATTTATATCATAAATGGCAGTTCTTTCTTAGGTTGTGCTAGAAATAATATACTTTATCATGTGGAAACCTGGCTATAATTTCCTATATTCTACTACCAGTAAAATGCTGGAGAGATCTTCATAGGGGTCGGTGGGGGTGGGGGTGAGGTGGGTTGGAATCCAACTTGTTGCAAAACAGTAGATCAATACATCATGTCAACTGACACTGATTAATATTAGGTGTCAAAACATCCTGCGCAGTATTGATCTAAGTTAGTGATTATTTAACCTACATGTACATCCTATCCTGCATTAAGGCAGGTGTGGCCAACTGAACATGTTCTGCTTAGATATCATGGGAATGATCTCAGACACTTGTCCAGTCTATACCTGACCCACAAGTGCAAAGGTGTTATTTTTGCTCGATAACTATTTCCTTCAGATCAGGAAATTCCCCACTTTGGTCCATTGTTGGAGTAGATTTTCAAATATATTTTAATCTCTATTTTGAATTATGCAGATCCTGTAGATTTATTCTATATTTGTCCAAAGTTGCCTTTCATCATTTGGGTGTATGCAGAGCACATTTTACAAACAAGGAAAGGGGAGTGCAATTTTTCTCCTTGGAATCAACAAAGGAGTCTTGTTATGGGGTTTTTGTTTTTATTTTTTCTCAAGATCAGGATGTTTATCATTTATATATTGAAGGCTAATATTAAAAGAGATACTGCAACTGCCCAAATTTCTAAACATATATTACGATTTGCTGTTATAAATGTTTAGAACTTCCCCCAAACTGAGTATCTTGACACAGCTCTATGCAACTGAGTGTTCTAACTTCTTCACATATTCCATTATTCACCCCAGTATATATGTGATGTTAACACAGAGCTCCAGTGCCCATCTTTTCCTGTTCATTCAATGGAGGGTCCAAATTTCTGTTCACATTCTTGTTGGTAGAAGATGTTTATGAGCATATTGGAGTTCTGCACAATCAGCATGGTTGTGTATTTGTTGTATTTCTTTGTAGAACTGAGGAACTATTTTCTGATACTGAGATAATAAAACAGAGCCCATTTCCAAATATTATATGAAAGCCTGGATACTAGGGATTGTTTTATTTATTAAATACATGCATATTCTCTGTTGCTAATTTTTGGAATTAAATATGTATGTAAAGGGTAAAATAGTATACCATTATTGATTTAATATCTAGCATTTCTTTTTTGAAACCAAAACCAACTAAGTGGTTACTGAAAGTGGAAGTTACTCATTATGAATGAAGAAAAAGGGGGCTTTCATTCTTAAGAATGTGAATGTGGCTTATTGTGACTGTGAACATGGAAAGCAACTAGCTGGCTACACTACAGATAGACTTCTCTATATGAAAGTAAGTGGTTGGATCCAGGATCTGCCTTCTGCAAGAGGAAAAGATCTTCCACAAGAGTAAGGGCTTCTCTGAAGTTCTCTCATGGAAGGTCCCTCTGGCAATTTTGGGGTATACCACCCTTCCTCCACACCACAACTCAGCAGTGTTTCCTGCCTCTGTGTAGAATTGGGGGGGGGGTTGAAGGGGCTGTCATGGGGAGGAGGGGGCTGAGAAGTCCACTTCCATCAGCATAAATCTAAATCTAACCCATGGGATTCACGGGAGGTGTTATAGCTATCTGGTCAAATCAGGTATCTTTTACTCTTGGCGATATGATATTGTATGGAGCAAATTAACATTGGTTTGTTTCTCTTATGAAAACAGAACAAAAATCCTGTTGTTGAAAATGCACTTGGAATTTATATAAACCCTTTCAACTTGAAAGAGGAAGAAAGGATGGATATCTATCTATCTATCTATCAATCATCTGTCTGTCTGTCTGTCTATCTATCAATCTACACCATGCAGGGGTTACTTTGGTGTGGTATGAATTGAAAACCACTGTCCTAAATGAAGAATAATGATCTTTCAAATGCATGAATGCCCATGCACCAACAGATATCCTTGCTGCTTCTGGACAAAATGAGGAATTCCCTTCAAAATGTTTATTTCTTCGGGCAGAATCCAATGGAGTGTTTAAGCCCCTGCTAATTCTCTTAAGCCCCACCAATTTTGGTGGGGGCTGCACCAGTGCAGCCCCCACTGCTGGTGCAATGGCGATTCAGGGCAACCCGAAATGAGCAGAAATGCTCATTTCTGGAAGGAGGCAGGTTGAAGGAGCTTGCATAAGGGAGCACTGCCGACATGCCTCCTTCCAGAAATGAGTGTTTTCTCTGGGTGCTTACTACACCCCTGATGATCTTTTTCCGCTCCTCTGATCCCCTTCCACAAGTGGCAGGTCCCACCAATTCCATTGTGCAAGTGGGACCCACAGCTTATGCAAGGAAAATTTAGCACTTCCTAGGGGAAGCCCTGAAATGAGCGGAAACACTCACTTCTGGGAAGAGGCATGTTGGCGGTGCTCCCTTATGCAATCTCCTCCGACTTGCCTCCTTCCAGAAATGTGCATTTCTGCTCATTCCGGGGCTTCCCCTAGGAAGCACTAAATTTCCTTGCATAAGCAGTGGGTCCCACTTGCACAATGGAACTGGTGGGACCTGCCACTTTGTGAAGGGAATCAGAGAGTGGAAAAGAATCCCCGGGGGTGTAAGCACCCCATTGGATTTGGCCCCCTGTTTCCAAGGAAAGACATTTTGCCGCACAGTGAAAAAGAAATCCAGTTGAATATGTAGATCAGAACAATAGATGATAAGCCACATCAGTGATTAGCTTAATTGTTTTTTTGTGTGTGGAACTGTTGGCACACAGCAGTTGAACTGGGCAGGTATTACTGAGGGGAGGAGGAGGTAGTACAAATTTCACAGGATCATTGCTCCAACCCAACACTTCCATCCAAATCCAAAGTGCTGCTTCCCAGTATTCTTGTAAATTGTTGGCCAGTTAAAACTGGCTTTTGCTTCTACCTTGGCAGGTGGGTATGACTCCTGTCCCATCCCAGGCACCTTGGAACAGCCAGTCACACATTAGGGACCATTGTCCTCCATCAATGACCAGGCCATACCACAGCCTAAAGGCAGAACCTTATTTCTTACTATGCACATTATGGTATATAGCAATAGGCTGTTCCTATATATCTCATTGTTTGCTTATATTTCATATTTATTCTCTGGTTCAGTTTACAAAACTGAGACAATGAGTTTAAAAAAAAAAAAATCTATACAGCTGTAGCCAGGTAAAAGACTTAAATGGTTGCCAGGCTACAGGATTAGGTAGTTACATATTCTTCGAATAACTGAGCCCAAGCCTTTTGACCTGTTGTTTCAGGGCAGGCCATGTAACGGTCCTTTCCGCCAGATGAACTCTTATCCTATTTAGCCCTTTAAGGAAGGAACAGCTGCCCTCCTGGTGTTTGTCTTCACCTTTGCTTCCTCTCTCAGTTACAATAAGTTGTTCAGTTTTGCAAAGCCTTTGCCCCTGGCAAGCAGAGTTGCATGTTCAGGAACTGACTGAAGAGTCATCCCAATCAATGGAGCTTGTTTTCCTTGTATACCAGCAAACGGGGGGGGGGGGAGATGCAGCTTAGTGAGAAAAAGTGCATGTGTACAAGCTGAATGTGTGATGTGGTACACTGCAAAATGCAGAGTCCCTGATTGTCCCGAGCAAGCCCACACAATTTGTGCATGCATGGGTTCTGAGAACACAGTGATCGTTTGGGAAGTGGCAGCTGGAGCCCTGGGTGTGAGTCCTTTCTTCCCCTCCTGCTAATTTCATTGTATACGTTTTCCAAACATATAAATGAAGGTTTGAATATCCACAGAAAAGGTGGGGGTCTGAAAAACTTTTTATCACAACTCCAAGTCAATGCAGGCCATCTTGTCAAATACTCATGAGTGGAAAACTATCTTGCTATCCCCTGTGGATGGATCCAGCATAGTTCAGATCAGGCTAGAGAGCTAATAGCCCTGCTGGCTTCTCTTCACACCAACGCCCTTCAAAGGGTGCCATATAAACTTCCTGGACCCTCCCATCCAAGCCACCACCATCTGGGTTACAATTTGCCACACAGAGGCTATCCAGGCCCAGTAAATGAATCCCTATAAGTATTTGCACTTATCAGTTCTTCATAAGCTGTGGCTATGTAAAGGTAAGCAAGAACCTACCCAAAGACAGCTAGAGCTAGGCTAGCCATGTGTCGTAGTTTAAAGAGGACAGATGTCCATTTGAAGAGGTGTAGAGGACAGTCCTCTGTTGGAAGGTGACTTCGATTTGAAGGACTGTCCAGTCCAAGTCTGATTTAAAGATGAAGAACCATAAGAAGGGAGAGTAAAGGCCTTGAGGCTACCCATCAAACAGCACAAAAACAGACTGAATGCTGTCTAAGTTCTGAGAGGCCAGACTGATGAGATACAAGGGTCACAGTCTTTCCAAGGTGATGAGATGTTCTGCATTTGTATTTCAATTATAGTAACAATTTCTACATTTGCAGCTACACTTATAAATTAGCATATACTTTTTTCCCCTGCAAATCAGTATCTACTTTCGTCCTCTTTTTTTTGTGATTCCTTTCCTCTGTTTTGACAATGTGGGAATGGCCATCCTTTCTAAAGCCTACTTCTAGCTTAACGTTTGGACCCAGGGCAAATAGGCCAGGGCAAAATTAATTACTCCAAGGTAAATACTAAAACAACAACAGAGGCGACAATCCAAATGACGCTTAAAGCTCTGTTGAAGCAGGCCGCACCATTCTCTTTCGTTTTGATGATGATGATGTATTACATTTCTATATCGCCCAATAGCCGAAGCTCTCTGGGTGGTTCACAGTGTGCAGTGTGTTGTGTACACAAGAACATTCCCCACCTTTAAAAAGAATGGAGGGGCTTATGCTCAGATGAAATTACAAGTCCACATCTGAACCCCTGCATGCAGTGCCTGCTCCAGGTTTTTGAGGGTCCTTGGGCAAGCAACACCAATGGGCTCCAATGTGAAGAAAAGTCCACAGGGCTATTAGCTCTGTTGTCTGATCTGGACTGTGCTGGATCCATCAGTCAGTCTATTGTCTCACTGCCATTGGCACCACCTGCTCTTCCTCCTCATCCTCTTTATCATCACTGCTACTGCTTGCTTGCTTGCTTGACAGACAGAGAGCCAGTGAGCAAGTAGTCCATAGCATCCACAGCTCCTCCTCCTCACCACAACCATTGTCTAGGCAAGAGTGAGAGGCAGGTGAACAAGCAGGTTTCAATGGTGAAGAGAAGGAGCAAGTCCAGGAGGTTCTTGTCAGCGGGTCCCTGCTGGGGAGGTGGGCCCTTAGCAGGTGCCAACAATACATAGCCTTGACACTGGCCCTGACAACATAGTCAGAGAAGGAAAGGAGAAAAATCAGATGCAGCTTATAACACACACACACACACACACACACACACATAATTTTAAAATGGAGGCCTAACTTAAAGTTTGGTCAGCGCTCAGGATAAGTGGCCACAGTGTTTCAATGCAAATCCAGAAATGTATGCCTGGTTAGTCTCAATCATGCAAAAGTGTGCCTACAGGTAATTTTGTCTTGGCAGTAAAGGGCAGAAAGTGATTTGATTTTCTCCCTTCTCTGAATAGTCCATTTAAAATGGTTCTCTTCAGAAGTTCAGTTCATTTTCAAAGAGAGGATTTCTACTTTTTTCATGAAAAGCTGGATATCATATGAGAGCCAGCGTGTGGTTGTTCCACATTGCTGCTGCTGCTTTCATACACACGCCTGGGTTTTGTTTGTTTTTCAGTCAAGTAGCTTGTCTTGGACCAAAAACTCTCCAGGAGAAGCAGGCAAATGTCACAGAACCCCATTTCTTGTTCAAATTAAGTTTTAGAGTTGAAATACTGAAGTATAGCTCACCCCCACAGACTGGAAGTGGCGTTCCAGTGCATCTTTGAGGTTTGTCAAAAAATTAATAATATGCATTTTATATATATATATATATATATATATACACACACACACACACACACACACACAGAGGTTTGTATGCTTGGGCATTCACTTGCAGAACACCCGTGACTTTGGCTAGTAATCTTTAACAACATTATTGGCCTTTTGGCATGTAGTCACATTCCGTAATGTACATCTTAACACAGGGGTGGGCAGCCTGCAATCCTAGAGCTGCATGCAGCCTTGGCCTAACTTCATACAGCCCTCAGCCTAATTTCAAAAGTCCTCTGCAACTGCATGTGATCAGTTCAGACCTCAGTCAAAAGTGATTTGTCCTTGCCCTGGCATCCTGCTGGGCAGGAAGGAAGTGGGGAAGAGAGAAAAGGTGGCTGCAGAAAGAGAGAGAAAAGAGAGGGGAAGAAAGAGAAAAAGGGTGACCCATCCACTTTTGCTTCTGGCCCTGCCTACTGTTGACTTCAGCCCACTTGTTGATGATGAGCTTTTCTACATATCGTGCACTCATGATTGCTTGTTCATGGTTGTTTACAGGCTCTTCAGATTACGTTGTGATCCTCCAGTTTCGCTTCTGTTCTTTCAGAACATTTTCCCAGGGTTTTTTTTTTTTTTTTTAGAATGGGGAAAATGGGCTATTCTTTTAGAATAAGGAAAATAGCACTGTTTCTCCCTGGGTATTTGAGCTATTCTGCTATAGCTCAGCTCCTCCTAGAAGTTATGTGGCAGAAAAGCATGGAAGGAAAAGCTCCGTGCAGAGCTCAGAGCTCAATTCTGTGATGAAACCAAAAGTAGATACAGTGATTAACACTCTCATGTAGAAAAGCTCCACATACTTCCCTCCCCACAAGTTCCCAGGAGGGAATTCAGCCCTTGACAGAGAAATGGTTGCCCACCCTTGTCTTAATGACTTAAATATTGGCAAAGGGTGGAAAATTTGTTTATTTTTAAAGATTCATCATGTTCATCACATTCTATTTACAAAAACATGGGTACCATAAGGATTAGTTGCTTTACCAATGTGCTGTATGACAATATGCTTACAGAATCCCCATGACCCAGTATGGCTGATACTTATTTTAGGGCACATTAGCACAGAACCATGGAAAGGAGAAGAAAAATAGTGGCCACAGGTAATTAATTAAGTACATTGGCAAAGCCACATGTCCAGAGCTGATTCAGTGATGGGCAAATTCCCAGTAAACAGGCTTGTATATGGGCTTTTAAAAAGAAGAACCCTTCCCCCCAAAACCCGGAATATGGCTTGGTTCTTTTGAAACCATTTCCAATTTGTGCTTGGATAACATCTGCAGCTTTCACTAGATGTTCATGATACTTCTCCTTACAATGTCCCAGGACTTATATCCATATGGAGAGAGCATTGTGTGGCTCACAGAGTCCACAGTTATAATGGTAGTTACCTTATTTCCATGACAATGGCAGCTGGAAAAAAATGTGCAGTTCATGACAAGTGACAATGATAGCTGGGGGAAAAAAAGTGCAGTCCTGATCATGGAAAAAGCAACTGTATGGATTCTTCAGCAAGTCACATGTTGCATTTGCCATGCCATAGCATGCTTCTCTGGAAGCAGACTGCATAGCATTGAGATGATTACTGTATACCTAAACTGTCCTCAGTTTGGGATAGATGAATCAAAATATTTCCAAGCTATGTCACTTTGATATCTGCTGTCCATGCATAAGTCCATTTCTGCATCCATGGATTTTCTAAATTAAAAATCTGCATGAAAATCCACATTTAAATACATCTTTTCAATACAAACTTTGAAACCCCTTTTCCTCTCAAAATGCATCTTTCTAACAATGCAACCCTAAGCATGTCTACTCAGAAGTAAGCCCTACTGTGTTCAACTGAACTTACTCCCAGGTAAGTGTGCATAGGATTGCAGCCTAGATGTATTTTCTCCCCAAATACACATTTAAACACCCATTTGATTTTTTTTTTTTTTTTTGAGCAGATGGATGGATGCTGAGTTCTGAGCACATTACTCTAGGAGGTGCAGTTCATGTCAGTTCATATTGGAATTCACAAAGTTTGCATTCTTCAATACACTGGTAATGGTGAACACCTGCTGCTTTCCAGTTCCCTTTGTATTTGGGCTCGGCAAAATACAAAACTGGAAAATAGCCTGGTTTATTCTGATATTATCAGAAGTGCAGCGGGGCCTGATCTATCCCTGCCACCCCCACTGCCCCCCACCCCCATGGTAGCAGTTTTTCAAGGCCATCATAGGCAGAGATCCTCCTGCTTTCGTTAAATGGAGATATCAAGGATTGAACCTAGAGCAGCCTTCCTCAACCTGGTGAGTTGTGTTGGACTGCAGTTCACAGCATTCCCCGTTGCAGTCCAACACATCTGGAAGGGAACAGGCTGGGCAAAGCTGATGCTTGCCTACTGAATATGCTTTTCTACTGAAAAACAGTCTCAAACAGTGTGATTTGCAACTTGTAACAGATTCCAAAGTCCTAATGCATCTCCCTCACCCCCCACACCATGGAATAACTTTTATTTTAAAAACTGTTTGTAAGCGATCGGAAAATATCCCAGTTCCATTTCTCTTTTACTGTTAGGGAAACCCAGATAAGGGCAAGAATTATGCTTACATCTTGCTTTCTTTTACTTCTTTGATTTCTGTACTTTTGAATGTCATTTTATTCTGCACAATCCTACACATGACTTCTCAGAAGTAAGCCCCACTGAGTTCAATAGGACTTACTCTAAGTAAAGCATATCTAGGATTACAGCCTTAGTCTCTCTTTTTTGTTCATGATTACAGAGAGCCAGAGATTAAGAGGCTCTTCACATGAGGCTTTTATCCTGAGATCAAGATTGGTTACTCATGGAAGTCTGTGGGTCCTTTACATGACATCATCAATCTAAAGAACCTCCCCTATGCTTTCTGACTTTTATCCCACTTTTTTAAAGATCAGGGATAATGAGCTATTTAAACATCACAAGTTGAATTTCTCCATGTAAGAAGGAATCTCTGCTATAAAAGCAGCTATACCACAGCACCATCTAGTGGCTATATAATGAAACAGATACAACTTGCAGATAAAGGAGCTCCCTGGAGGAAAAAAAAAACCAAAGTGTGTGTAAAGGGCTGATCTTAATCCCACAAAGAATCCAAAAGCAGAAGCCTGGTAAAGCTGTGGGATAAAAAGCCTCTGTGTACTGTAGAGAAGCCCTAAAACAAAACAAAAACAGCTTCAATCTCAAAGATTAGAAAAAAGAGATATGATCCTTCTGAAGTTCCTGGCATACAGCATAACATTAGCCCTATTCATGTGACATACACACACATGATTCTTCCAGTCACTCTGACATTCACATATGAATGTGAAGATCTGATGAGAACCTATAAACATACATCAATGCACACAAACACACAAAAAGAACCTTCTTGATGTGATTGTGCATGAGTGGTGAGAAGACATTAAGAGCACAATCCTACAGGACTGATGCTCAACAGAAGGATCTGATCTCAGAGCCCTTCATCCATCTGAAGCCCTGCCAGCAAGAGCCAGGCCAGGCCAGAGGAGTGATGGAGGCTTTTGCAGCCTCTCCATCCACCTTCATTGCAATGTGAGCTAGATGGACCTCTGAACCCACCTTGCTGGAAGCAGGGATGGAGGCCAAGAGGCTTATGGATCCAGCAGATCCAGGTCATCTCCCTTCCCCTCCCCTATCCACTGGCATGCCCCCTTTCTTCCCTCCCAGTCCTTTTCTGATGTCACAACAGCAACCTCAGGAGAGGGGCCACTGCAGAGCTTTCTGAGACCTGAATATTAAACTATTCACCCCTTTCTTTTCCCCAGCACAAACCAATGTAAATGGAGCAGTCTTTATTGGTTTGCATTGCAGGAATGAAGTCGTGCATGCTTGAAAATGGTTAGACAGGGAAATCCAAGCCCTTGCCAAGGACTCAGTTGCTTGAAAGGTTCTTTGTGTGGGGGGGGGGATCCCCGGCCCCCCAGCTGTTTTTGCTCATGTACCTTTGTATTCCTAAATGAAAAACAAAATTAAAGGGAAATCCATTTTTAAAAAATCAGAATTAGTTAATTTAAGTTAATTGTAATTCATATTTATTAAATCTGAAGTAAATACAAATGGGGCTCTTTCATGTCTTTGTCTTTCTTTCACATTAAACAAATACACATCTCTACTGGAAATAGCCTCCATCATGATGACTTATGCTGTCTGCGGACATAACAAGTAGCAACAGCCGTCACATCATTCCAGCATCTGGCGTGAAGAATCAGCCAGCATTAATCATCTCACAGTAGCTCTTCGGCCTCAAGTGTTCAGGCATGTGAGCTTATAAAAGCCCAGAAAGAAAATAAGCTGCCAGATGAGTAACCAAAGATAATATGAATTGGCCCTAAGAGGTCACATTGTTCTGTATGTTTGTTTTCTCTATGGGGAATTTCACTGAAATACTTACTTACTGATATCAGGGTTTGCTAGGTTATCAGAAATTAACTTTGAGAAGTCATGTACTGTCAACAATGCAAATCAAAAAGATTAAGTAATTCATTAGCAAATGAACAAATGTACAGGTTTGAATTTTATTTCCAGCTTAGCATTTTTATTTGGCCACTTGATATTTGGAGTAAGAGTAGCATCTAGTGGCCACTAAGGTCCTTGCTTACTGCAAAAATGATCCAGACTTTTCTTTTGCTTTGCTTTCTTACCTATCCTAACATTTTGATGTTGCCAAATTAACATTCACTATACACTATACTTCTGCCAACCTAGCAGTTCGAAAGCAAGAAATTGCAAGTAGATAAATAGGTACCGCTTTGGCGGGAAAGGTAACAGCGTTCCGTGCACCTTGGTGTTCAGTCATGCCGGCCACATGACCACGGAAGCGTCTTCGGACAGCACTGGCTGTTCGGCTTAGAAATGGAGATGAGCACCACACCCTAGAGTCAAACATGACTGGTTGGGGACACCTTTACCTTTTTATATACTTCAAATGCCACGAATTCCCCGAGTTCACACAGCACAAATTCCTATTCAAGCTTCTCTTTATGCTCTGTGTTCTTGAATGCAACATTCATCGAGGTTAACCATGAATACATAATTCATACATTCAGCATTATTTAGCTTGTTTCTAGAGTGTGGCCAGAGCTACCTCTGAAACATCTGTATAAAACTGTCAAAATGGAATGCTTGCTGCCATTTAGCTGCTACTGTCAAAAGTAGTGCTGTGCCAGATTCATATGTTCCCCACATATTTTTCAACCATTTTCGTCCAATTTCAGAGAAGAGAAATTGCTTTCGAAAAGAAATTCAATGGTGAAGAAATTTCAGAGAAATTCTCATGGGTTCGGTTTGGGTTTCTTGGGCTTACTTTACTTAGGAGGTGGCTGAGGAGTGAGCCTAAGTATCCTGTTTTTTTATTGTACAATCATCTCTCTGGCAATCTGTAGCCTCCTCAGCCTCCTACACTTCAACTAAAGCCCAGTTTAAGGCACCATGAGGTAATTTCTCCCATGGGGCTTTTTCAAATCAGTACATGCAGGCAGCCTGGTTGGCTAGCTATGATTAGGTAAGCTCAAAAACACCACAAAAATCAATTATAAAACATCCTGAATAAGGCAGAACAATGGAAGCCCCTTTCATGGGGAGAGAAAACTTTCAGGAAATTGGAGGACAGATTTTGGCAGAACGCTAACTCCACCTCGTCCCTGGAGCTGGACACAACACTGTCCCCACCTGCATTGCGGTGGATGCAAATTGGGGCCATCCTGCCAAGACAGTGGATGCTGTTCCAGTACCAAAACCCGTACCAAAAATGAAAGAAGCTGTGCTACGAGCCCTGCCAATGGGGAGCCCTACCTGGGGGAAACTACTAAGAATTTCTCCTCCCCCTGGAGAAATTTGGTGAAATTGTCTCCCGAATTTTTCTGCCAACAAGCAAGATGGATAATTTCAAGATGCCATTTGCACTCAGCTCTAGTCAAAGGTCACTAAAAATTGATTATTTCTATGTGTTTTATTTATCTGAAACTGTTGTTGAACCTCAGGCTTGTGAGACAAATCATGTGGCCACACCTCCTTCCCCCTAACCATTAATAATTTGGTGTTTTCCCAGCTTTTCCATCCCCTCCCCCCTTCTGAAAGCTTGAAATGCCTCTCTTAAGGCAGTAAGAGCTTTAAGCTAAAATATGCTGGTGTTTTCATTTCTTTGCTCTGTTCCTTTTGCCTTTGGCCCCACCCACTACTGGAATGTGGCCCTGGAAAGCTTCTCTGAAATTGAATTCAACTCCAGGGATAAAAGAGGTTCAACACTCTGTAGAGGAAAAATGCACTGGAAGACTATTGTCTCTCGAGGAGTTAGGGTGACCGTGACGTGGCATAAACTATTCCTTCCATGCCTGAATCTCCTGAACAGCCTTAAGAACCAGGTCCCTTTAAGGGTTGTTACGCCTCTTTGCCTGACTTTTGTTTTGTCTTTTGAGGTCAGCTGCTTGCTTAGAAAGACACCGCCTTGGGATATGGGAGGATCTCTGCATTTATTATGTTGGCTGCGGTCCACTGGTCTCTAGCTTATCTGTTGGGTGGTACAGTAATGTATAAACACCATAAGACCTAAAAATCAGACCACTGCAACAGGTGATAGGGTTCTGACCCAAACTGCATGTAGCCAAAGGAGATTGTAGGTATATAAGGTGTTGTCACCCAAGCTGAGCTTTGGCACAGACCTGGACTGCAGAGGTGAGCATGCCGTCCATTCACCTGGGGTCTATCCATTGCCATTTATCTGGAGCTCCTGACAACAGAAAGGGGAAGGAAGCTCTCTTGCTCTGCACTGGTATAGTACGTTATCATTTTGCCTGCTTGTTAATAAACTCCTTAACCTTCTATCCGTGTGTGTGTGTGTGTTGCTTCTGAATCCTAAGAGGAACCTTTGCCTCTTGGCAAAACACACCCCTGCTGGAGTGGATTGAACTGTAGCAAATTGAACTGTGGTGAATGGCTACCAGTCACAGTTGGCAGGCGGGCTGGCGGGGGGGGGATGAAATCTAAATTTCGATCTGCTGAGAGACACCTGGGCACAAGTCTTCCCCATCTACATATGGAGAGCAATTTGCAGAAAGGCTTCACAAAGGCCTGCATGGTAACCGTTCCTTATTGTATGCACTTTTGGTTCTTGGCACATGACGGTACACGCCACACTGTTCCCGTGCTTCATCTTGCAGCACCCCACTCTTCACCAGGCCTCTATATGTAGTGCTGCTCCTGCTGTTGGTTGCCTACGTGCTGGGGGAGGGGGTAGTCTTGAGCAAGAGCAGGCAGCTGGATGCATGCAGAGTGCAGTGCAGAGTGGCCTTGGCTCTCATGAATGACCTGCCATGGTCCAATGGACACAGGACCACAGCAGCACATCTGGCCAATGAAACATGGGAGGGGAGTGTTATACAGCTGGCCTATGTGGACGCCTCTGTACTTTCTTCTCCACATGCAGTGTAGGGAGGTTCTGCCCATTCAGTTTAGCTTGTTAATTCCAAGAATACTATAGGATGATTTGAATGGCATCCCTTTAGGAGCAGGATCATGACCACTCGCCCTGCCACCAGGCCGCCATGTACTCATCAGGTACAAAGCTCATGCCTGCAACTATGATCCACGTAGCCTGCATTTCTACATGTGTAGGCTCTACGCAGGCCACCTTGGCTTGCCACCTGCTCCTTTTTTTTCAAGGAATGCTTCCTTATTTATGAAGCTTGCAGTCATTATATTCCGTATCTAAAATGTGGTTTCTATTCAGTATATTTTAGGTGCTAATGGCAGGCATGACAGCCCAATGCTGGCATTTGCTTGCAAGCAACTGGCAGGCTGACAAAAGCAGAAAAAGATGGTAACATCCGTTCTTTCTCTCCTGAATTGAAGCATGAAAACGGATTTGTCATACAAACTACAGTATCTCTGCCCCTGCACAGCTGTAGATATATCTGTATTAGAGCTGTGTGCAGACGGCCTCTCAAAATCCTCTGCCCTGCTTGTGGGCAGAGAAACTGGGGGGACAATTTTGCTAAATTTCTCCAGGGGGAGGAGAAATTCTCCAACAGTTTCTGACCGGTAGGGCTCACTATTGGCAGGGGTTGTACCACAGGCTATTTCTTTTTTCCTAAGGGTTTTTGGGGGGCAGGGGGGTGCTCTTCAAGTGGCAACAGCAGCAACAGTGCAGGCAGCCTGGTTCTCATTTTTCACCTTCCACAGTGCACCATACCTTGTGTAATTCCAGAGCATTATGTGAGAGCCAGTGTGATGTAGTGGCTAGAGTGTTGGACTGGGAGTCGGGAGATCCGGGTTCTAGTCCCCACTCGGCCATGGAAGCTCACTGGGTGACTTTGGGCCAGTCACAGACTCTCAGCCCAATCCACCTCACAGGGTTGTTGTTGTGAGCATAAAATGGAGGAGGAGGATTATGTATGCCACCTTGGGTTCCTTAAGGAGGAAAAAAAGGCAGGATATAAATGAAATGAATAAATGAATGATGGGGGGAGGGGGGAGGCAGCCACACACACATACACACACACGGTTTTTAAAAATTGGAGAAAATTCTGCAAAATGGTCTTTTTTTTCTAGGGGGGTAAGAAAATAAAAATTTCAGAACTTTTCTGAGAGAAATGTCTTCTGTGCAATTTTAGCTCAGCTCTCGTTGCCATTCTTCAGGGTTCAGAACTTTCCCCAGGATGTTCCAAATGAACCCTGAACCAAACCCACGAGAATGTCTCCAAAATTTCTTCTCCTTTGAATTTCTTTTCAAGAGCAATGTCTTTTCTGTGAAATTGACTGATCAAGAAAAGTTTATGTAATGGATTGCCTTTCCTGGCTTGCTATGCTACCAGGATGTGCTTAGTGAGCGCTCAGGCACTGTGCTTTAATTTTTCAGTTCAAGCATTGTTTTAGCCAGTTGGGCACAAGGGAGGTTTGCTGCAAGCCTCTTATTGTTAAACAATGTTGCCAGTTCGTTATGCCTCCTCTTCATGATTCAGGGATGGGGTTTTTTCTCTTTCTTTGAATAGTTGTTCCTACAGTAGCCACCAGATGACGATATAACATCAAAAATGACATCACTAGTGGTTTCATTTGGTTTCTTAAAATGTATTTCAACGGCAAAGACTATTATCTTAATCTATTTGCCATTAGAGTGGAAGCTTATTTTTTTTCACATACTTGGTTTATTATATTCAAGCAACTATAAAACAGTATGTACCAGCTTATTTCTAAATGGGTTGGTTTGGGTGCTGTTTTTATTCTGTAATTGTGTGTATGTGTTTTTATATGTGCTTTTAGCATAGTTGTTTTATTATTCTTTTTAAGTCAAATTCTTAAAAAAAGAAAAAAAATTCTTAAAAGATTGTTATCCACCTCAAGCACCATTTTCTGGGTGGAAAGGTGGGATATAAATCGAATGAATAAACATAGAGAGAGGATGCTTAGAGTTCCCAAAGGACAAAGCATAAAGTATAATCATAATAAGCTTTTAATACCGTTCCCAAGATTTTTCTGCTCACAAGATTCCACCACCACCACCCTTTATGTAAGCACTGGTTGAAAAATTGCAGAGATACAATGACCTCTGCTAGGACAAGTTGGATCCTTCCTGTTCCTAGTGACCTTTTTATCCTTTCTCAGCTCAGCTGGAACCAATGGATGGCACCAAAAAAAAAAAAAAAAAAGTGGATATGCATCACCACCAAAAAAAAAGCATAAAAGTGGGCAGTGATTTGTATAAAATTTGCATATGCTCATTTGTACACATAGAGCTGCAAATGTAGAAATGATTTAAGTAGAAACACGGTACATCTTGCCAGAGTGCGGAAGACTGTGACCAAGTGCCTGCCTGTTCAGTCTGCTGTTGAGGTGCTAACTGCTGATGGGCAGCACTTCTTACGGTTCTTTATCTTTAAACCAGAATTGGACAGAACAGCCCTTCAAGTAGAGGACGCCTTCAGATGGAGGACAGTTCTTTGTAACAGAGGACATATGGCCACCCTAAATTCATATGTTACCATTGTGGCTTTGCTGGGGCCCAGGGAGAGAAGATGCTGGTGTTGAAAGAACCTGTCTATATCGTGATGCTATATGGTTCCTCTTTTTGGATGTTTGCAGTGTCTGGCATGGTACAGAAGCTGCTCTCATGCAGGATTCAGAATGTATAAACTGGTCTTGTTTTCCACTAGTCAATGAGCAATGAAATAGAAGGCTCAGTCCTGCTGCTTGCCCACCAGTCAGCCAAGGTCTACTGATGTCACAGTGGTGAATAATTCCCCACAGAAAAAATGCATAACTGTGGATCTCCCTTACAACATTCCCCCTAGGAGGTTCTTTGCTAAAGACACGAAGATCAATGTACATGATCCATTTCCTCAGGGAAATATTCACCCAGTTTGCATGATCACTGTGGCTTAAACAAGCTGTAGCTTGTTTAACTTGCAGCATATGCCAGGTACCATTTTGCCTAATTACCCACCTGGGCGTAGCTTGCCCTGTCATCCAAACCCAGGCAGCATGGCTTGTTGCAGGGGGAACAACCCTCAAATAACCCAACAGCATTGGGCATTTGGGGGGGGGGGATGTTCCAGGGTTGGGAAGGCGGAAATGCTGGTATGACACATCCTACGTGTTGTCAAGCAGCCTCCTCCACTGCTCCGCCTTCCCGCAACTGGACAGCCAAAATCGGCTGTCTAGCCACAAATGCAGGGCAGGAGAAGGGTGGAGGGAATGATCCCCTCCGTGCTTCTCCTGACCTGCATTGGATAGGTGGTCACCTCCGAGTTTGGAGGCGGCCACCTATCCCCATAGGATTGCGCCCTTACAGATATATATATATATATATATATATATACACACACACACACACACACACAAAGAGAGAGAGAGAGAGAGAGATGATAAATAGACGATAGTTTGATAGAATCTATCTCTCTATCTGAAAGATAGAAAGACTTACAACAGAGTATTAAAAATAGATTTTAAGCTAAATGTTTCAGCTTCCACCATCATCAGTAGCTGTGCAGTTAACTGGGCATCAGGAGTGGCAGTTTGGAATGCCTGGAAATGAAAATTCCTTAGGAGAATTGGCCACTCCTGATAGTACCCAGTTAGCAGCACAGCTACTGACGAGGGCAGAAGCTGCAACGTGTAGCTTAAGATATATATTTTAATACTCTGTTGTTAGTCTTTCTATCTTTGTTATGCATTTTAGCTCAAGTCCACAACTGGTTATTAATTATCAACAGTGCTACAGCTGTACACCATCAGATGCTCCCAGACCAATTGCTGGGTATACTCACAGAACAAAAGACTGAGATTTGGGGTTATTTGGAACAGTTTCTCCACTGCTTCCCTCTTCAAAAAACAAACAAAAAATCCACTAGGCATAATTCATGACACAAAATGGAAGTCAATGATATGGAAGGGAAGGAAAGGGGCATGCGTGTGTGTGTGTGCTGATCTGAAAAGGAATTTGTCTCAAACTTCTATGAAACAATAGAGGTTCAGGTTCCTACTAAATATGGAATTGACAGCCATGCCCTAGTATATTGCAAATCAGCAAACAATTGCCTACTATATCAGATTTTAGTTGCCTTTCCCAATAATATGCTGATTAAACTTCCAAACAAGCATGCTCTTGCCTTCTATAAACTCAGTAAAATGTTTTTACTTCTTGCAAAAGGGAATATCGAGGACTCATGGGGATTAGGCTATGAAGATTTCTCTGCCAGGTACTCCTCCCAGCCACTGCCATTTCTTAATGCAGCACAACAGCTTCCTTTCCTTTAAATCATTTGTACAGTGAAAAACTGCCCTCAGAATTTAGAACTTTGAGCTGAGCTGAGCTGAATGATGTAGGGATATTATGTAGATTCTTCATTCTGTGTATTCCACTTGGACACCCTAGTGAAATCCAACCTTTTGGAGACCCACGCAGCCAAATGTTTGTTTGCTTGTTTGTTTTATTTATACCCTGCCTTTCCACCAAGGAAATGGCACTCAAGGCGCCTAACAATAAGAGGAACAAAACTACAATATAGCAGATACATTTAAAACATAATTTTTAAAAAGCAGTAAAAAAAGAAAAACGGCATCCAGCCCAACAGACCAGCTTATATGCCACAGTCTTGCTTGAATGAAAATGCATTTGCCTGCTGGCAGAAAAATGGCAGAAAGGGAGCCAACCTGCCCTCTCACAGCAAGAAGTTCTGGGAGGAGCCACCAAGAAGGTCTTCTCTTGCATCCCCACAAAACATGCCTCTGATGGAGGTGGTACCAAAGAAAGGCCACTTCTGAAGATCTTAAAACCCAGCCAGGCTCATATGGGAGAAGGAAGTCTTTTAGGTAGCCTGGTCCCGAATGTTCATGTGACAATCACAGTTCTACACCATTGTTCTGTTCTAATAAGGAGAGTTTGCATAAGTGGACAGAATGGGACAATTCTGCTGCACTTGTCATATGCAGAACACTGCTCTACCATAACATATGTTTTAGCTTAACATATGAAAAATGCCTTCTGTCATGCCACCTGCTTATTAAAAGGATGCTTTTAATAAGCATAGCTGTTAATAGGAAGAGGGGTTCATGTGTGCCTTATCGCCTGATATGTCATCACTTACGTTGGCCCTGTGAATGGACACTTACAGGCACTGATTAAATCTATTGTGTATACGGAATGATTTGTTGCAGTTGAGACAACAGAGTCGCATTTCCCAGTATTTGCTCATTTAAAAAGGGGAAGCGTTCTTGAAAGAATTATCTATTAATTATCCCTAAACACTGAAGCAGTAAACAGAATGCAAACAATAGAATTGTCAGTGCTACATTTTCAGCGTGGCTTTAGCAGAGGTTACCTGCATAACTCTGCATTAGTCATAGACAATTTGCAAAGCTGTATCTGTAGAATTGGTAAAGTGCCTGGATCAGACATCTTAGGAAGTAGTCTTCAAGACTAAAATATAAAATGCACCAACTGGCATATGATGACAAGCACTGCCGATTTTAAACGTGAGCCACCTTTGAATATAGTTGCTGTTCTTAAAAAGTAATTTTATTTATTTATTTATTATTAAATTTATTAATCGCCCATCTGGCTGGTCACCCAGCCACTCTGGGCGATGTACAACATACAATAAAAACAGTTTAAAACAATAAAATTCTACAATAAAAACATTTTCTAAAATACCCTAACCCACCCCAAATGCCTGCCTGAACAACCACGTTTTTACTGCACGACGGAAGCTCATTAAAGAGGGGGCATGACGGAGTTCCCTAGGGAGGGAGTTCCACAGAGTGGGGGCCAACACAGAAAAGGCCCTCTCCCTCGTCCCCACCAGTCTAGCTGTCCTGGCTGATGGGACAGAGAGAAGGCCATCCGAGCTGCAACTGTTACCAGTTGGTAGCCTATATTATAGTCTATATCATGACATTGTCTCTAAACCAGCCCTCCCTAGTGTAGTATGTTCCAGATGTTTTGGACTATGACTCCCATCAGACCAAGCCAGCATGGTCAATTATCAGGGAGGATGGGAGTTATAGTCCAAAACATCTGGATGACACCAAGTTGGGAAAGGTCAGTCTAAACCTTTACTTGGCTACTTCTGGGATGAACCACCCTTGTTTATTTTGTCTATTTCAGGCTAAATCTTATGCATTGCTCCCTCCATCCCTGATCACAACTCCTTGGGCTGCTTGGTGTATTTGTAGCAACTCCTTGTTCTTGTGTCTGTTTCTTGTCTTGCCGATTCATTGATGATCAAAGAAGAAATAAGTGAGCTCCCCAAAGCTGATTCAGATTGAGACCGACAATTACCAGCAAAAGTGGGAAATGTTTGGGAGAAAAGTTATTTTTTCCTAAGACTTCTAAATTTTCTCATAATTTCTGTTTCCTGCGAAACCCAACACCTCAGCTTGTGCCTCTTCCAAGTGCTGTTATTTCAAAGACAGATGAGAGAAAGTTCTTCCTCTTCCCCTGGTCTCCATCCTCTTCCATAGCAGCTATTGTGACCATGGTTGTAGAGAGGGGGAAGGTCAGAGTCTCTTCCTCTCTTCCATCTCTTCCTATATTTCTTTCTCTGCTCCCCCCATGGTAGCTGAAAAGCTGGGAAATGTAGTTTTCTCAATGTACCTGACAATGGGAAAACTATATTTCCCAGCTGTTGAGGCATCAGGGAGGAGAAGGAAAGGAAAAGAGAGATAAGAGACAGAAAGCCTCAGACCTCCTTCTGTCCCTGCTGTTCACACCATCATTGCTGCCAATGCCAGAACAGCAGCAGCTGATACTGGAGGAGAAGCTAGATAAGCAGGTGGGTCATTGGGTCAGAAAGCAGAGCTAAGGGGAGAGAAGAATTCTTTTCGTGCTCAGAGGTGTGTAAAATGCTTCCCTCATTTTAAAGGTGAGCATTACAAATCACTGAGGTTTATATTCCAAGCCATGACATTTCAAAACTCGGTTACACCTCTAGATCCAAGTACCTGCATTTTTCTGTCTTTGCATCCCTGTGGTTTGCTTGCATCTTTCCCAGGCCCCCTCTTTCAATCTAGTCTTCACTTCCCCTTAATATTCTAATCAGCTTTCTGCATTCATCCCTAGTCCAATTAAAGACCACCTGAGCTGCCTTCAAAGGCCTAGAGATTTTGACTCTCTAGCCTGAAATCCAATCATGGCTCATTTTCTGTCTTCCTAACCAGCTTCTTGCATTGTCTTGTGGCTTCTCCACTGTCAGCCTCCACATGTGACCCAGACCAGGCTCCAAAAGACAAGAGGTGGCAGTGCTGGGCTGATTGCAGACCCTGAAGGTGGACAGCCAACCTTGCAGACAAATGGAGAGGTGCTGGGCCCTATAAAAACCCTTCCTTCTTGGCTGGTTTGGAAGTCTGAGCAACTTGTCCTACTTGGCAGCAATACAGCCTCTCCTTTATTCTGTCCTGCTTCACCTCACCTCATCTGTCCAATCCAGTATTTTACCGCCATCTTATTTGTGACTGTGTCCTCTCTTAGCCCCATGTTCCTTCTTTGCCTTATCCAGCCCCTCTCCTCCACCCATTCATGACCACAACTCTTGCCTCTGGTCCAGATATCCATCGCCCATGTCAGACTCCGACTCTGTGACAGCCTGTTGAAATCAAACCTCCCAGACCTGATCTGACATTCCCAAAGATATATATCACCAAAAACAACAACAACAACAGCCCACCCCATAGTACATTATTTAACTAATTCTTATATCTGGATGTAGTGGTGGCCTACACATCAATGGAACTTAAAAATGCACACCTTTGGCTGGATTGTGTCCTCTATTTCTTGAAATTCAGAAAACTAGGGATGGCAGAGAATTCCGCCACGGATTTCGGTGAGGCCGAATGCCAGTGCATTCGGCCCCCCGATCTCTGTGGCGGAACGGCCTGCCACCCCCCCGCCCCCTCGTGGATCCCCCCCAGGACGAGACTTACCTGGGATGGATGTTCCAGGTGGCGGCGGCTGGTCTTCCAACCGGCTGCCGCCACCGCCATTTGCAGTCTTGTAAAAAAAAAAAAAACTGACGTGATAGGCTACGTAAAGATTTATGTAGCCTATCATGGCTGGGTTTAAAAAAAAAAATAAAGAACCGCGTACGCAAATGGTGGCAGCTACGGCCGCCGCCATTTGCTTTTCTTATTTTTGGCCGTCTTAGTCTACGTAAATATTTACATAGACTATGATGGCATAAATAAAGGGGAATGCAAATAGTGTAGCGGGTGCTATTTGCATCCCTTTTTGATTCACCGTTTTAGCCTATGTAAAGGTTTACGTAGGCTAAAATGGTGAATCAAAAAGGGACACAAATAGCTCCCGCTACGCTATTTGCGTTCCCCTTTATTTTCGCCGTCATAGTCTACATAAATATTTATGTAGATTAAGACGGCCAAAAATAAGGAACGCAAATGGCGGCGGCCGTAGCCGCCGCCATTTGCGTTTGCTGTTTTTTTTTTCCCCAGAGCCCTCCGCGGCCGGAAATCCAGCTGCGGACGGCTCTGGGCTGGCTGGGCCTAGCCGGCTGCTCTGCAGAGCTGCTGCAGAGCACATCTGTCCGTGGAGGATTCCGGGGGGGAGGAATGGATCGCCTCCCCCCCCGTCGAGGATTCCGGCAGGAGGGACGGAACGCCTCCCCCCCATACCATCAACATAATCCGCGGAAAGTTAAGTGACTTTCATACATCCCTACTCAAAACTCCCACTGTCAGCACCACATCTATTTCAGATGACACTAAGTATTCATTCTGTTCTGAACAGCACACCACAATGATGAGTTGAACTTCCATGTTATAGCGAATGTGATTGGGTAATGCAGTACAGATAATTACTGTTTAGAGAAGAAGGCATTTCATATTCAGTGTGGCATGGTAATATACTGGCAATGCCACAAGGCTGTATCACTTCATAATGAACGTAAGAAGAGTCCTTTTGGATCGGACCCAAAGTCCATGTAGTCCTGCATTCTGTTTCCAACCATGGTGCTTGCTAGCTGCCTCTGGGGAGATTTATATTATTTCTGAGATTTTTATCCTTTTTATCTTAAATGAACTCACAATTCAAAGGATAATGTAAACAAAACCCACTAGAAATGGCTTAACATAATAAATCAGTCCATAAACTCTCTCTCTCTCTCTCTCTCTCTCTCTCTCTCTCTCACACACACACACACACACACACACACACACAGCATAAATGGGACATGAAGGTAAGAGCCCTCTCTTGTTTTTATCCCAGAATCTAGTACTCAGAGGTCCATGCCTCTGATCCATTTAGCTACCATTCCCTTTAATAGCAGGGATGGGGAACCTTTCTCAGCCTTAGGGACGAATTCCAAACTAGAAAAGTTCTCAGGGGCTACAATCCATCTGTGGGTGGGTGGGGCCAAAATGTGATTATTACCAGTTTTAAGCCTCCTCAGAAGTAAGCAGATCAAAGCATCTGCATGTCTACTCAAAAGGAAGCACTGAATCACTTAGCACAGTTTCAAACAGCATCCCAAGTACCATGTCTCTCAATGTCTACTCAGAAGTAAGCATTAATAGTATGTCAACTCAGAAGTAAGCAGAACAGCCTGTGGATAATTGCCTGTGGGGCAAAGCCTGTGTCCATCAAGATCTGCAGGTCGAATAAGTGGTGAAGAACTTTGTTAATAAACCAGTTAAGTTACCAAGATTTGTGTAGATCCCAAATTCTTTAGCCAAGGCTCAACAGAGAGCACAGCACTGAGGGCCAAATGGATGAATATCTGCCTGCTGGGCAGAAATCAGGAGTGGCTATGTCTGCCTTTCGACTCTGTTGTGCAAATTATGTGTTATGTGGAGAAAGTGGACAAAGATTTTAGTTTTCTCCCTCTCTCATAACACTAGTATTCAGGGCCACCCAATGGAACTGATGGACAGAAGATGAAGCACAGACAAAAGGAAGTATATCTTCACACAATACTTGTGCGGCCGCCATTCCCTTCATCACTATAGCCGTGATAGGCTACGTAAATACTTACACAGCCTATCACGGCTAAACGCAGGGACACCATTTGCATCCCTGCAGAAGCCATGATAGGCTGCGTAAGTATTTACGTAGCCTATCACGGCAAAGAAAAGGGAACGCAAATGGCGGCAGCTATTACAGCAAAAAAAAAGGGAGGAACGCAAATGGCATAGTGGCCGCCATTTGCGTTCCTTTTTTTTTTGGCTGTAATAGGCTATGTAAATATTTACGTAATCTATCACAGCGGGAAAAAAAAGGGAACACAAATGGCGGCCACTGTAGCCGCTGCCATTTGCATTCGCTGTTTTGTTTTGTTTTTTGCCGTGATAGGCTACATAAATATTTATGTAGTCTATCACAGCAAAATACAGGTATGGAAATGGCGGCAGCTACAGCAGCCGCCATTTGCGTCCCTGCAGGCTGCCCAGCGGCCGGATGTCCGGCTGCGGGCGGCCCCGGCCGGTGGCTCCATGGAATCTCCACGGAGCAGAGCTGGCCAGAGAGAATTTCGGGGGGAGGGATGGACCGCCTCCCCCCACCGCGAATGTCACCCTTCGAAAAGGTAAGTGACTTTCATACATCCCTACATATGATGCAACAAAAGTAGCCATTTCCTTTTGTGGGGAAAGTGACATGAGTGCAACTCTTATTTCCCAGACTGTTCCAGCTATATATCACACAGACTCCATACTTCAGTCTTCCCCAGCCTGGTACTCTCCAGATGTGTTGGATTTCAGCTCCCATAATTCCCAACCAGTATGGCCTACTTGTGGTTTTCCCACAGGTAGCTCATTGGCCACTGTGTGAACAGAATGCTGGATGAGATAGACCTTTGGTCTGATCCAGCATGGCTCTTCTTATGGCTGGGAATTGTGGGAGTCACAGTCTAACATATCTGAAAGTCACAAGGCTGAGGAAGACTTGTATACTCCATTATACCTCACAGTTCTGAATTAGGGATTCCACTGAGAATTATGCAATGCCAAGTTCAAACAGCTATCTAGCAATGCTGTTGAAAACTTATTTTCTGTCTTCATAAAACTTTAAGGAAGGTGAGTCAGAGATGCTCTCAAGCATGTTTCTACTAGAGAAGCCCTAAAATGCTTAAGTGCAGAGCTTTACAAGTTTTGTGTTGTTGTGGCTATTAACCTTCACTAGATTTTATAGCTAGCACTTTTTTTTAAAGCTTTGGATATAATACATTAGAGTGTGCCTATTAAGACTCTACACATTGTCACAAACTATGAAAAAAAAGAGGCAGGCAGAATATTTTGAAATACAAAGCCTACAAGAGTAAATTTTCAAAAGGAAGGGTGATACCCAAACAGTTCTTAATGTCAAACACACTGGCCCAATCCAGACATAATGAGAAACTACACTGCGAGAAGATTGTAAGCTTCCACTTTTGACTTTGAATAAACAACTACAGTTTCCCATTAAATCTGAACTTGGTAAATGGTGGCTCATTCTATCTGTGGCTGGTTCAAGCAAACCAGGATCTGAAACCATGGTTTGATCCCAGATTTGGGATCTCCCAGACTGCTTGAATCTGATGTGTGCTGAGGCTCGCAACCCTGTGTTTTCATTATTTATGTATTATCACATTAATATCCCACCTTTTTTCCTCTTGCAAGGAACCCAAGGTGGTTTACGTGCTCCTCCTCATCCTCTCCATTTGATCCTCACAACACTGAGAGTCAGTGAATGGCCCAAAGTCATCCCAGTGCGCTTCATGGCCCAAGTGGGGCTAGAACTAGGGATGTCAGAGAATTCCGAGACGGATCTCAGTGAGGCTGAATGCTAGTGCATTCGGCCCCCCCAAAATCCGTCACGGAATGAATCCCCACTCTCCCAACCCACGAAAGGCGCGTGGGACGAAGTCCCCACCACCCCCAACCCACAAAAGGCACTTACCTGCTCCTGTCCACGCCATTTGCGTCCCTGCGGAGGCCGTGATAGGCTATGTAAGTATTTACATAGCCTATCACAGCGGGGGGGGGGAAACCTAGCGTACGCAAATGGCGGCGGCTACCACCATTTGCGTACGCTGGGTTCCCCCCTGCCGTGATAGGCTACCTAAATATTTACATAAATATTTACGTAGCCTATCACAGCTAAATACAGGGACGCAAATGGCGGCGGCTACAACAGCCACCATTTGCATCCCTGCAGGGCTGCCCAGCGGCCAGATGTCTGGCTGTGGGCAGCCGGAGCCAGCTGGCGGCTCTGCGGCTTGGCCGCGGAGTGGAGCTGGCCAGGCAGGATTCCGGGGGGGAGGACCGGATCGCCTCCTCCCCATCAGGATTCTGGGGGGAGGGACGGAGCGCCTCCCCCCACCGCGGATTGCCCAGTGCAGAGCCAGGTAGGTGTTTCATACATCCCTAGCTAGAACCCAGATCTCCCATATCCCAGTCCAACACTCTAACCACTATACGACACTGGCTCTCATTGTGTCTCAATTAGGTCACCTTGATATACTTTGCAAATGTGTCAAGCTAAGATAATGGATTTATTCTTCCATAACATAATCTATATTGGTGAGAAAAATCTTTTTATTGACAGCTTTTGTTGATTTGACAGCAACTTTCCACCCTGTATTTGAGAGCAGTGATTTAAACATGTATGTATGAATATCGACCACAGGTCATTCTGTTTTTATACTACTAATGTTTCCCTGAACATCAGTTTGGACCAAGCTGAATCCTTAGCAAATGGTCTTTTTGGAATTAGGGATGTCGGAGAATTTCTCCACGAATCTCTGGGAGGCCGAATGCCAACGCATTCGGCCCCCCGAAATTGGTGGGGAATTTCTCCGAAACCCCCCGCCTCCCCCGGGATGGGACTTACCTCATGCGAATGTCCCTCGTGGCGGTGGGTCCCGGCGGTGGGTCCCGGCAGCGGTTTGGTGGCGGCGGGCGGTCTTCCGACCGGCTGCCGCCCCCACCATTTCAAAGTAAAAAAAAAAAGTGATAGACTACATATGGCTAGATTTTCAAAGTCAGCCGTGATAGGTTACGTAAATCTTTACGTAGCCTATCACGGCTGATTTTGAAAAAAAAAAAATCACGTATGCAAATGGCGGCGCCCATGGCCGCCATTTGCATTCCTTATTTGGGCACGGGTAGTCTATGTAAAGATTTACGTAGACTACGGCGAAAATAATAGGGATGGCGAGAATTTCTCCCCGAAACTTTGGGGGGCCAAGTGCCAACGCATTCAGTCCTCCGAAGGTTGTTCGGGGAGAACTTCTCCGCCCCCCCGCCCCCCCCGGGATGGGACTTACCTTTCACGAATGTCCCTCCCGGCGGCGGGTCCCAGCAGCGGTTTGGCAGATCTTCGTCAGGGGCGGGGGCGGCAGCCGGTCTTTCGACCGGCTGCCACCGCCGCCATTACAAGGACAGTAAAAAAAAAACAACGCCCCTGTGATTGGCTATGTAACGATTAACGTAGCCTATCATGGCTAGATTTGCAAAGTCAGCCGTGATAGGCTATGTTAATCGTCACGTAGCCTATCACGGGTGACTTTAAAAAAAAAAAAAGCGCGTACGTCTAATGGCGGCCCCCATAGGGAGCCGCCATTCGCGTTCCTTATTTGGTCCCTGTAGTCTACGTAAAGATTTACGTAGACTACGGCGAAAATAAGGGCAACGCAAATAGCGTTGCCCTTATTTTCGCCGTAGTCTACGTAAATCTTTACGTAGACTACAGGGACCAAATAAGGAACGCGAATGGCAGCTCCCTATGGGGGCCGCCATTTGCAAACGTGCTTTTTTTTTTTCAAAGTCACCCGTGATAAGCTACGTGATGATTAACGTAGCCTATCATGGCTGACTTTGCATATCTAGCCGTGATAGGCTACGTTAATCGTTACGTAGCCTATCACAGGGGCGTGTTTTGTTTTTGTTTTTTCTTTTGAAGTTCACGGCCGGGGAGACGGGGCACTTCTCCCCAGCCTGAATTTTGACCGGGCAAGGCAGGAAGCCTCCCTCCCCCGGCCTGAACTTTGGGGGGAGCAGCAAAGCGCCTCCCCCCCACCGCGAAGCAAGCTGCAAAACCAGGTAAGTGACTTTCGTGCACCCCTAGAAAATAAGGGCAACGCAAATAGTGTTGCCCTTATTTTCGCCGTAGTCTACGTAAATCTTTACGTAGACTACCCGTGCCCAAATAAGGAACACAAATGGCGGCGCCCATGGGCGCCGCCATTTACATACGCACTTTTTTTTCCCCCAAAGTCAGCCGTGATAGGTTACGTCAATCTTTACATAGCCTATCACGTTTTGTTGTGGTTTTTTTACTTTACTTTTTTCTTTCACGGCCGGAGAGGCGGGGCACTCCCCCCCTGGCCAGAATTTCGGCGGGGAGGGATGGGGCGCCTCCCACCCGGCCAGAATTTCGGCGGGGAGGGATGGGGCGCCTCCCCACCCACCAAGAATTTCGGGGGGGGAACGGAGTGCCTCCCCCCCCCCGAAAACAGCTGCGGGACCAGGTAAGGGACTTTCGACCATCCCTATTTGGAATGAGATTTCAAACAATGATTGCCTGAATCACTGTGGCAACTACTAAATGGTGTTAAGATATCCAGCTATCAGCACTATTCTCTGCTAGCAAAAGGATGCTTAATGTTTGTTTAATTTTACTATTTAGTATTGTTCTTTCGCATTGTTTAATATCAGTCTTCTGTGTTATTATTACCTCTGCTTTTGACAGGAATGTCAATTCACCACCTACTTGCTAACTAGCTCTAGGACTATATCTCGCATGCTACGGTCAGTGACTACTATAAGGATAAAATGTTAATAACAATAAAGCATTTTGTGCAGTGATGAATATTATGGAAAAATATCAATAATAATTAATAGTATATGCGCTTGTCAAAGAAGTGGTGTGGTAGACAGCAGTTCTTCAGCTAACTTTAAAAAAACAAAACCTGAAGTTTGTTTTGCAATCTGCTTTTTTTTACAGATACGTTTATTCGGATTGACAAGGACAAGAAGTGTGCTGTTGTGTTACTTCCCCAGCATCGTTGAGCATCGTCCATAGACACTGAAGAATCCTGAAGCAATAGTTTGACTTTCTCTGTTGCAGTGGCACCAACAACACCCTTTAGAAGGGCTGTGGCTCAGTGGTAGAGCATATGCTTTAGGTCCTAAGTGTAACCCCCAGCATCTTCAGGAGGGCTAGGAAGGAATCCTGTCTGAAACCCTAGAGAGCCACTGCTAGTCAGTGTCGACAATACTGGGCTAGATGGACCTGTGGTCTCACTCAGTATAAGGTAGCTTCCTATGTTTCTAATACCCTGCTAATTACTTTGAACCAAATTGTTAAACAAGTTACCTTACCATACATTAATTTTGGGTTCTTCTGTTTCCTGTGATAAAGAAAGCAAGATTTTACTCCTGTTGTTTTTAATAGATTGTCCTCCTTTGGAAATCGAGACATGCAGCTTGTGAAAAATGGAGGACTGTGGTCTCAAAATGCATTGGGGCAGCAGCATGGAATGTGCTAGACATATATACAAACACACAAATATGGTGAATTCCAACCTCTTCTATCTCAGCCCAAACGTTTGGCTTCTTGACGTATTTGTTTGTATGACACAATTCTTAGTATCTCTGAAACTTGATGTGGCATTTTATGCCATATATTTGCTAGCATATTTAGGGTTGGATCCAGATTTAGGTGCATGCAAATGGACTTCTCCAACCCCTCATCCCACAGCAGCTAATCCAGCCCATTGAGAATGCTATACAGAGGGCTGGGGGACCCTGCTGAAAGAGGTGAGCTGTGGAGCAGGGAAGGGGGGGAGCAAAAAATCAGACACAGGCATCTTCTGTGAGTGGAGCACTTCCATTTACAGAAGGCAGATCATGGATCTAGCCTTTAGAACTGAAGATATAATGAAATTCTGGAATGGATCAGGTTTTTTTTTATAGGGGGGTATAACTGATATGAGAGGTGATTGTTGGCTGTCTTCAAACTTAAAAATTTTGTGCACTCTCTGAAATATCAAATACAGAAGAATATCCAATGGTATCCTCATCTGATACCATCTGATACCTTTATTGTATACATGTTTCCTAAGAACTCAATATCCTACAAGAGGAATGTGAAGAGGATTACTATATCTAACATGATATATGTAAATTAGAATTGTTTTACCACTTGAAGGGTGCAATCCTATGCATTCTTAGACAGAAAAAGTCCTACAAATCCCAGCATCCCCCAACCAGGATTTGTAGGACTTTTTCTGTCTAAGCATGCATAGGATCATTGAACCCTAAATCACTCCATCCAGTGCCTTACTATGTGGAGGAAGTAACCTATAGTCCAATCATTTGCAAACTAGGGGACTATGCAGAAGCAATTCTGTATGAACACTACAAAACTCAGTAGGTAAGGAAATATTTTTTGTTGTCATTTACATGTATTAAATCCTTTGCTAAGATTTCTTAACTGTTGTTGTTTATTCGTTCAGTCGCTTCCGACTCTTCGTGACTTCATGGACCAGCCCACGCCAGAGCTTCCTGTCGGCCGTCGCCACCCCCAGCTCCCCCAAGGTCGAGTCCGTCACCTCCAGAATATCATCCATCCATCTTGCCCTTGGTCTGCCCCTCTTCCTTTTGCCTTCCACTTTCCCTTGCACCAGCATCTTCTCCAGGGTATCCTGTCTTCTCATGATGTGGCCAAAGTACTTCAGTTTTGCCTTTAATATCATTCCCTCAAGCGATCAGTCTGGCTTTATTTCCTGGATCTTCTTGCAGTCCAAGGCACTCTCAGAATTTTCCTCCAGCACCACAGTTCAAAAGCATCTAACTTCCTTCGCTCAGCCTTCCTTATGGTCCAGCTCTCACAGCCATAGGTTACTACGGGGAATACCATTGCTTTAACTATGCAGACCTTTGTTGTCAGTGTGATGTCTCTGCTCTTAACTATTTTATCAAGATTTGTCATTGCTGTCCTCCCAAGAAGTAAACATCTTCTGATTTCCTGGCTGCAGTCAGCGTCTGCAGTAATCTTTGCGCCTAGAAAGACAAAGTCTGTCACTGCCTCCACGTTTTCTCCCTCTATTTGCCAGTTATCAATCAAGATGGTTGCCATAATCTTGGTTTTTTTGAGGCTTAACTGCATCCCAGCTTTTGCACTTTCTTCTTTCACCTTCATCATGAGGTTCCTCAGCTCCTCCTCGCTTTCAGCCATCAAAGTGGTATCATCTGCATATCTGAGATTGTTCATGTTTCTTCCAGCGATTTTAACTCCAGCCTTGGCTTCATCAAGCCCAGCACGTCGCATGATGTGTTCTGCGTACAGGTTGAATAGGTAGGGTGAGAGTATACAACCCTGCCATACTCCTTTCCCAATCTTAAACCAGTCCGTTGTTCCATGATCTGTTCTTACCGTTGCTACTTGGTTGTTATACAGATTCCTCAGGAGGCAGACAAGATGACTTGGTATCCCCATACCACCAAGAACTTGCCACCATTTGTGATGATCCATACCGTCAAAGGCTTTAGAATAGTCAATAAAACAGAAATAGATTTTTTTCTGAAACTCCCTGGCTTTCTCCATTATCCAGCGGATATTGGCAATTTGGTCTCTAGTTCCTCTGCCTTTTCTAAACCCAGCTTGTACATCTGGCAATTCTCTATTTTTATTTGCTTACTTGTTTTTCATTTTGGGAAAGTGTGAGGTCAAGTTGGATTCTGCTGCTGCAGGTAGGAAGATGAGAACTATTTCATTTTACTTTGGTTGCTCTATTTGCACTTGCGCTTGAGCTACTCAGATTATCTTGTACTTAAGCTTCCACTTATGGGTTGAGTATGGGCTGTCATTGAATCATGGGCTGTTGTTGAATCATGGGTTGTCATTATTATCTGCAAACACTGCACTATGGTTTAACAATGGGTTGTTAACCATGAACAACCCAGAGTTCACAACCCAACAACAAACCATAGGTTCCCTTCCTGGGTTGTTCATAGTTAACAAACCATAGTTAAACCATAGTGCAGCGTTCACATATAATGACAAACCACAATTCAACAACAACCCATACCCAACCCATACTCTGGGTTGACATTACATGAGAACCAGGCCTTAGGGTTGTATCCAGCAGTTGCACAAGTGAAAGTTATCTCATGCAACTGATCTTTCTCTTCCCCCTCCTCCATCCTGCAGCCCCTGAATGCCCCCCACAACCCTCTCCACAGGGCCAGGGAGCCCTCCTGAATAGTAGGGACTATGGGGCTGCAGTGGGAGGGGGGATTGTCTGAATGATCATAACTAAGAACTGAAGACCAGCTCTAATAACAACCATAATGATTACTTTAAAAACCAGTTGAAAATGTTTCCATTGTCTTCAATGGAATTTGAATTAAGCTTTAAACTGTTCCATTTACGAACAATCTAAAGAACAGTCTACAACACTGTGTCTGTTTAACATGAGTACAGAGTATGTTCCTGAGGAAGTGAGGTATTCCTTATGCACTTACAGTGCAATCCTATACATGTCTACTTAGAAGTAACTCCCATTGATTTCAATGGGTCTTACTGCTAGGCAAGTGTGCATAGCAATAGGACTTCCAGATAAGTGTGCATAGCATTGCAGACTTAATTGTGGAGTTGCAGTCCTATGCACACTTATCTGGAAGTCAGTCTTACTGAACTGAGTGGGATTCCTGTTATTCAGCAGAGGTTTATGCTCTAAGTCTATCTAGGGTTTAAGGTATACCTGACTTTCTTTGGATTGTGTCCATCATCTTCTGAGTCAGTTTGAATTAGAATATAGAGATAAATGCATTTTGAGTGTGATGAATTTGTGAATATGGCTTCTACACTATTTGATGGGAATAATTCAACATCATTAATATTAAAAGGCTTTCAATTGCCAGTTACTTGCTTAGTAGGTCTGGATAATTCATCATGCCTTGAATTATAAAACAGCCTTGTGAGGTTTTCTACAGAAATGTTTTTGTATTTGTTGAAAGGTGTGTGCTATAGAGTAAGCAATGTTGCCAATGCTTTAAAATTCTCACTGGTGTACAACGCATAATGCTTAGAAACTAGATTTATTTGTAAATGTTTAGTCCAGTTAATTTTAAGTAGGAAAAAGTTACAATCAAGAAACAACAGTGGCAAAAAAGATACAATTATGCTATCATTTTGATCACTTTCCATAATATATTTCCCACACAAATAAGATTTAAGGTTGAAATAAGGTAACCATAAAGCACAGTTACATATAAACTAAATAAACACTACTTTAAGTGCTGAGTCAGTAATACGAACTCCTCTTCAGTATGTATGGTCGCCGGGCTTTGTTAACATGTACTTGCCGTTTCAGAATGTATGGAGTTTTTCTCTTCATCAGATCTTTCTCTTGGTTTGTGTCTGGGTCATAAATGTCTTGCTGAAGTAACTGTTGGTGATAAGAAGAGAATATGGAATTATTGCTATAGAATGACTTTTGGTGAAGGGAGGGGAGGGCATCCAAACTCTTTTTAAGTATCTATATTGCTGCTTCCCACTACAAAACATGAATGACTCAATGAATATAGAACTATTAACTTGAGTAAATCATAACACAGTCACTTTCAGCCAAGCTTTAATATGCATAGCCCTAGCTAAATAGGGAATTACACCTGGAAAGAGGTGATCTATGTAAAATGCCCTACTGATGTGTGGATTGTGCAGTCCATCTGTGTTTTGTGGATAGTCAGGCATTGTCCACTTCATTGTCTGCTCATTGATGGATTTGGATATCCCCCACCCCCATGAAAATATACAGAAAAATAGCACCAGCACCCCATTTTTCATATTTTTCTTAGCTCACTAAAAAATCAATGAGCAGAGTGCACAAAAAACTATTGTTACACAGGAGAAGTTGAAGATAGATCGGAGATGTATAAAAAATATTTTTTAAAAAATGGCATATGCATTCATGTATTTTATAGCAAGTTTCATAGTATTGTATGATCAAATTTGCGTACAATACAATTCTGAAAAAAAAATTAAAAAATGGTCCACAAGTCCACAGAATCTGCACTACTCAGAAAAACTGGTCCACTCTGGATTCAGTGGGTCAGATTCATAGAAATCCAATGTTGTTTTGATCTGTTGCAGATTTCTCTGATATCCATACTTACTCCAGCACCTGGATTTGTGCCCTCAGTAACAAACAAATTGGAATTCCACTAACCAGCTGTTCTGTAGAGTCTCCTTCTCTGGTTCCCTGCCCCATGGGGGCAGCCATCTTGTTTTCCTCCAGGAATGCCCTTGGGAAAAATGCTTATTCATCATGTAGTGTCATCAGCTCCAGGTTTTGGAGAGCCCTTGGGCAAGACACCCCCAATGGGTCCCCTTCCTCAGACAATCTACCTTTTCACCACCATTGTCAACAGCTGCTATGACTCCTCATCCTCTTTCTCATCATTGCTTCCAGTTGCCTGCTTGCAAGGCAGGGAGCCAGTGAGCAAGTAGGCAGTAGCATCTATTCCTGTTTCTCACCACCATGTCTGGGCCACAGTGAGAGGCAGGTAAACAAGCAGGTTGCAATTGTAAAGAGGAGGAGGCGAGGAGCAAGTCCAAGGAACTCTTTGTCAGTGGGCCTCTGCTAGTGTGTGGGCCCTCAGCAGTCACCAGCTATGCCTACCCTTGATGCCAGCCCTGAGCATCATTTGCATGGGGTGTTCTGGCCCTAGGGATGGACGAAAGTCCCCTACCTGGTCCCGCAGCTTGCTTCGCGGTGGGGGGGAGGCGCTTCGGTTCTCCCACTGAAGTTCAGGCCGGGGGGGAGGCGCCCCACCTCGCCCAGCTGAAATTCAGGCCGGGGGGGGAGGTGCTCCGCCTCGCCCGGCCGAAATTCAGGCCGGGGAGAAGCGCCCTGTCTCCCCGGCCGCGAAATACAAAAGTGGGGGGGAAAAAAACCACCCGTGATAGGCTACGTAATGATTTATGTAGCCTATCACGGCTGACTTTGGGAATCTAGCCGTGATAGGCTACGTAAATCGTTACGTAGCCTATCACGGGTGTTTTGTTTTGTTTTTACTTTATTTTGTAATGGCGGTGGCGGCGGCCGGTCAGAAGACTGGCCGCCGTCCCTGCCCCCGCCGAACCGCCGCCGAACTCCCGCCGGGACCCGCTGCCGAGCGGGACATTCGAGGGAGGTAAGTCCCATCCTGGGGGGGGGGCGGAGAATTTCACCAACAATTTCGGGGGGCCGAATGTGTCGACATTCGGCCTCCCCAAGATTCGTGGAGAAATTCTCTGACATCCCTATCTGGCCCACATTTTCAAAGGAACAGCAGAGCACAGGTAAACCACCACTAGAAGCAGCCAGTTAGCTTTGTTAAAGCTAAAAAGAAAAAAATGGGGGGAAAATGGTCCATCTAGTTGAAATGTAAATTACACAGAGAGAGAGAGAGAGAGAGAGAGAGAGAGAGAGAGAGAGAGAGAGGTGTTTGACTTTCCACTCACCATCTGAAGATTTTGCAATCTTTGGGGAGGGTTTCCCCTACCAGTATGACACCCCCCCCCCCGCAAGAAAACAGCTTTGCCAAATGCTTCAGTCCAGTACTAGATACTGGACTGAAGGTCATTTGGCAATCTTATGACACACTAATTTTGAACTGGAGTCTTTCTGGTTGATAGTTCTGTCTCTTAGCCGCTACGCTATACTAGCATAGGCTCATTAATGTTTGAAACAGGACCATTACAGAATTTAGTTATTTTTGGAACAGCGGATACTCAAGACAATTACAAAATGAAGTTGTGGTTATTTAACATAGATAGCTGGATAGATAGATAGATAGATAGATAGATGGAATGACTTTGCAAATGTTTAAAGGCATGTCTTTTTAAGCATTATTCACATATTGTTGGACTGTGACCCAGTAGTCAGAAAAGGCTCTGAAGCTTTGTGTTCAGATTAAGTCCCATAAAACTGCCCTCATAATTTAGGAATAAAACTATGAAATTCCTCTAGAAATAAAAATACCTGTCAGAATACCTATTAAAATTATGAAATATTTCACTCAGTACATTGCTAACTATTATATAAATCAAGCAGGTATCAAATGGAAATAGTTGTGTTCATATATTTTATGAATAAAAATGTTAATCTATCTTAATATGATCAACAACAAACAAAAGCAAGGTGTCCAGGTAACTTGTCATCTGGCATTACCTCCCAGTGGTGAAAGGTTCTGCTGTGGCAGACTTTTTGAAGCTGGTATAGTGTCAACATTGCTTCCAAAGTGAAGCCATCGAGAGTAGCAGGGAATTGTCTTCTTGTCATGGGATCTTCTTGATCAATGTCATCTACTTCCTCTTCTTGGTTGTTCTGATTGCTTATAAGGTCACAAATATTTAGAAGAGTCATTTTCCACTGAGGAAGCTTTGCCTTGTTTATCTGAAAGATATAAAATGCACAGTGTATAAAATGGTGTTCCCTGTTATCAGTAAGTAGTTCTACTTGAATACCAGAAAGAGGTGTTGTGGTGAGGTTGTTTACTTAATGATGGTTCTCTGGAGCATTTTATCTTTTATATTTATTTTCAAGATCAGATAATATGGAGTCACTTTGAGCATAGTTTACCATGGAAAAGCAGCATATAAATCATCCGATGATGATGATAATGCGTAACAGGGAGCCCAAGAAGAATCCAGTCTAAAAGAATAAGAGCCAGGCTATGCATTAGAGTCTAATGATGTGGATAGCCTTACTATGTGCAAAGCAGCTAAGCTCTGTTTGTTCAAAATTCTGAAGAATCTCTCTCTCTCTCTACAGTCAAAACATGCTAGAAAGAATTGATGGTATCAAAATCTAGACTTATTTTGATGGTGTCAAAATCTAGACCTAGGGCCTTCTGTACCTTATTTGGATTGGATTTGGACTTACTTGAGTCTGTATGGCTTTGGGTGTCCAAAACAGAGGGACTGACATGTTTTAGAGCAGCCTGCCCCAACCTGGTGTCCTCCAGATGTTTTGGGATAGACATTCCATCATAGCCAGACAGCATGACGGTAGCTGAGGTTCGGGAAGGCTGCTTTGGAGTCTATGTTGATGTCATCAACATGGAAAAGGCATAGATTCCCATCTACCCTCTAAGTCACACCCATCTGCGGATGTATCCTTTTCACAGAAGATGTGAAAATACAGCAGAAATGGCCATTCAGTCAATGGGGGAAATGTAGTTGTATATGCATGAGGCATCCCAGGACTGGTAAGGTCCTCCTTACCATCTCTCTCCACACCACAGGATAACTCCATGCGGGTAGTGAGTGTGTAGCAAGGAGAACCAGGCCCCACTACTGACTTCGGTGTGCTCTCAGGCCCCTTTGTATCATGAGGACTATAGGTCATGTATGCTAAGAGGTATTCCATGTATCAGAGAAGGCTGTAGCCTGAACTGTGCAGAACAGGCTCTGCCTGCTATCCCCCACCCCGTGACTCTAAAGGGAAAAAACGTATGGCCCAGTCACTGTTGTTCACACTGCAGCAGTCTGCCCTAATGTCAGGGATGCTTCTAGGAACTACATTTCCCTTGATTCCAAGAGGCCCAGCTATCTCAGAGGCCTCTAGATCCTGGCAACCTCATAATGTCAGCAGGACCAAGGCCTATTCATAATTAATTGGGACTTCAGTTAATTGGGATTAATACATGCCCAAATTAATATTGAAAAGAAATTGTAATTAATTAATTAATTAATGATTAAATATGAAGCAAAACTAGTAGGTTCCTCCCATCCCTCCTTGCTGGCTGCTGGTAGCTAATCTGGCCTGGTCCTCACCCTCCATACTCCTTGGGATGGGAAGACTGTTCATAAGAGAGAAATCAAAAGAAGTTAAAAACTGGTCAGGATTCCCTTGGCCCCCTGTATCCTTAAGCACACACACACACACAAAAGGAGAGGCTTCTGTCTCACGCCTTTAATTCATTATTCACAGGTTCATTACAGATACAAATCCTTGAAGACAAGGCTACAAAGGAATGCCTCCAGGGGATTCAAATGGGATAAACAAGAGTTGCCCGTAGTTTGAGAGGATGGGCTGTCTGACTAGGCTAAGTTAGGGATGGAGGTCCCGCCCCTTGCCTGCTGCTCCCCAGCGTAGCCTCTCATGCATTGCTAACCAGTTCGAACATCAATGCTCTGCCCCTGATGTTTCCCTCTTAGCTCTGCATCTCCACCTGGCGTCTCTTAGGTCGCACACCTCAAGCCCTGCCTCCTCCTCCCCGCTGCTTCTCACAGAGGGGGTGAGGGGGAAGCTTCATGCCCAGCCATCTGGGGGTTGGTAACCTGAGAAGCACGCCTCCCCATATCTGAACTGGCCTGTGCAAAAACCTCTTCTTGTTCTGGCTGCTCCTCTTCTGAATCTGAGCTGCTAATAGGGTTGGCGGAGAATTTCTCCACGAAACTTCGGGGGGCCGAGCGCCAACGTGTTCGGCCCCCCGAAGAAGTTTCGGGGAGAAATTCTCCGCACCCCCCCGCACCCCGCACACCCCCCCGGGACGGGACTTACCTTTCCCGAATGTCCCTCCCGGTGGCGGGTCCCGGCAGCGGTTCGTCGGGTCTTCGTCAGGGGCGGGGGCGGCAGCCGATCTTTCGACCGGCTGCCGCCGCCGCCATTCCAATAAAACTAAAAAAAAAACAAAACACCCCCGTGATAGGCTACGTGACGATTAACGTAGCCTATCACGGCTAGATTTGCAAAGTCAGCCATGATAGGCTATGTAAATCGTCACGTAGCCTATCACGGGTGACTTTAAAAAAAAAAAAGCGCGTATGGCTAATGGCGGCCCGCATAGGGAGCCGCCATTCACATTCCTTATTTGGTCGCTGTAGTCTACGTAAAGATTACGTAGACTACGACGAAAAGAAGGGCATCGCTATTTGTGTTGCCCTTATTTTCGCCGTAGTCTACGTAAATCTTTACGTAGACTACAGCGACCAAATAAGGAAAGCGAATAGCGGCTCCCTATGGGGGCCGCCATTTGCGTACGCCCTTTTATTTTATTTTTTTTAAAGTCACCCGTGATAGGCTACGTGACGATTAACGTACCCTATCACGGCTGACTTTGCAGATCTAGCCGTGATAGGCTACGTTAATCGTCACGTAGCCTATCACGGGGGCGTTTTTTTTTTTTAACTTTTTATTTTGCGGCCGGGCGAGGCGAGGCGCCTCCTCCCCGGCCTGAATTTCGACCGGGCAAGGCAGGAAGCCTCCCCCCCAGCCTGAATTTCGTCCGGGCGAGGCGGGAAGCCTCCCCCCCCCGGCCTGAACTTCAGGGGGAGAGCAGCGAAGCGCCTCCCCCCCACCGCGAAAAGCTGCGAGACCAGGTAAGTGGCTTTCGTGCACCCCTAGCTGCTAACTGTCTCCTTGCGCTCAGAATCAATCCTGACAAAACCCAGCCTCATTCCATGTGAATATGGTCTAGCACAGGAAAAGGTGGCAGATGAGTGCTTCAGGCTCCTCTAACACCCTTTGGGCAGAATCCAATAGGGCGCTTACACCTCTGCTGATTCCTTTTGCCCCACTGATTCCCTTCTGCAAGCAATGGGTCCTGCCAATTCTGTTGCACAAGTGGAACCCACTGCTGACACAAGGGAGATTTAGCACTTCCTAGGAGAAGCCCAAAATGAACAGAAACGCTCATTTCTGGAAGGAGGTAGGTCAGCAAAGCTCCCTTATGTGAGCTCTTCTGACCTGCCTTCTTCCAGAAACAAGCATTTTTGCTCATTTCCAGTTGGTCCAGAAGCAGTGAATTGCTGTTGCCAAATAGTGGGGGCCACTTATGCAACGGAACTTGTGGGGTAGCATAGAATCAGTGGAAGCAGAAGCGCCCCATTGGATTCTGCCTTTTGTCTGTATGGAGCCTTCGGAAACATAGACAGAGGGAACTGGTATACTAAATAATAAATGTAATAACAAGTCATGCATTCCATCTCCCTAACCCAAGAATGAACTGCCAATCAAAAATGTAATCATCACTGCTGCTCACTCCCCACTGTCATCCTGAGAATTCATCTTATTTTTCCTTTCCTTCTTTTTGAATCTTAAGGAAAGCAGTCCAGAAATGACTGGACAATCATTTAGGAACCATCTGCATATCTGAGAAGTATATGATTGCCTTCGTCATACATGTTCTAGAATAAATATTGTTACAGTGAAATCCTAAATGTTCATTCAAGAAGGCTGGATCCTGGTTGCCATTTTGTTTGGCTGCATGGACCCCTTTGTTCTTGCATTTGCTTTGCAACAGATGGATAGGCTGTGAAATTGCCCTTCAGGGCTAAGAGCAGGTTCAGTACCAAAGTAACCTCCTTTTGAAATGTCTTTCTTACTTACTGAAAATTGCCACTACAGGGCTGGGGAATTTGAATAAGGTGCCTACTGCAATTTCACAATGGGGCATTATTTTATTAAATATTAGTGAAAATTAAATGCTAGGATTTTTTTCATAATAAATATGAGCTTTTTCATGATTCAAGGCAGGAAACAGGCTGTCTAGCCGCGGGATGGTAGAGCAGGTGGGCAGACACTGGCCAACACATAGGAAGCATCGGAACGACACTTCCGCCCTCCCCGCCCTGGCATGGAATGCCCCATTTTCACCAATAGTTAGGCCTTGGATTGACACCAATAGTTAGGCCTTGGATTGAAGCTCTGCCTCCTGTAACAACTAATATTCCTGGGTTTCCACCTGCCACAGTTAACAGTCTAGAGAGCTGAAGGTCAGCAGGCAGGGACTTTTGCAGAGCTTCCTGTTCTCCTACAGAATCCAGTGGAGGAGCAACTGGTGGATAAATGGGGACAGGCAACTGCCTGGACATGTGGTGGCGGTGGTGGGGGGCTCCAGAACAAAGCTAGATGGTGTGTGGGAGCTGCTGGGACTGGTGGTGGAGAACAGGATATTTTCTTTCTGTGAACTTCGTTATCTGAGGAATTAGGATCCAAGCCTGATTTTGCATGATCCCTTCCTACCCCAGGAAGCCCACACACTCCATCTCACATTGTTCATCAAGCCCCAGTCTCCGATCCCATCTTCAATGTCACTTCTGCTCCCACTACTTTTCCAAAGATGAAAGTAAAACTAAGAAACTGCAAAACAAAACTGGACTTAAAAAGAAAAGGAAAAGGCTTATTTGTAGGTTACTGTCAACAATATCGAATTTCAGGTTAAGGCTGTTGACCAACCATTTTCTTTTTTAGGCAGATTGCTAGGAATAGCCCAGGAATGGTCAACACATGCAATAATGGGTAGGAGTAGGAGATCATTGGAAATCCCTCAGTATTTGTATGACATACTCATCAGATTTTCATACTGCGTTGCTTTAAGGTTGAATGGTAGATTTAATCCTTCCACTTTAATTTAAAAACCTCATCTATGCTTCTCTTGAAAAGTCTGTAGTCCAATACCACAAATGCAGCAAGGTTTATTTTAATTAGGAAATTAGATAGAATTTTCTGGAAGTGCTCTGCTTTTGCATGCAACAACTCAATGTCTGTACATCCATGACTGAAAACTACTACTGTAGATAAAAAGAGAGTGCTTTACAAAGTTCTTCTTCACACAGCATGTAGTTAAACTATGGAATTAACTATAGAATTCGGTACCACAACATATAGTGATGGCCACCAATTTGGATGGCTTTAAAGGGAGGTTAGATAAATTTCTGGAGGAGAAGGCTATCAATGGCTACTAGTCCTGATGGCTATGTGCTACCTCCAGTACCAAAGGCAGTGAGCCTGTGTGCACCAGTTGCTGGGGAACATGGGCGGGGGGATGCTGTTGCACTCATCTCCTGCTTGTGGGTTCCTGGTCAACAACTGGTCTGCCACTGTGTGAACAGAATGCTGGACTAGATGGACCCTTGGTCTGATCCAGCATAGCTGTTCTTTAGCTCTGATGTTCTTAAGTGCATTGCAAAGAAGCTCAAGTCTCCCCCCCCCCTTTTCTTTTTTGCAAAGTGGCAAATAATGCTTTCCAAAATGTGCATAAGTGAAAACCTTCACCAGTGTAATAAAATGTTTTGCTTTCATCTTAAAAAGCTCACCTCGTGTACATTCTTAAATGCCAATAGCATTGTTTAAGTAAGCAGTGAAGATGAGACTGACCAGAACATAAAGGCTGGAGATCAGTAATCAAAGCCTTAACAATTCTGAGTCCCTTGCTCCAAGTGGGAGTGATGGCCGGTCTGTAACTGCATATGTTGACAACTGATTGAATCAAGAACACCTACCTCTCAACGTAGAAGCTCTCCAGGGGGGGAAAAATGCTTCCACTTTAAATAGCCAAACAATTTTTCACTTGAGGTATTTAGGTTTCTTCTCTATTTACAAGGCATGAAGATTCACTAATAATGTCCAAAGCTAACATGATCCAGTTACGTTTTTAATGAGGGTCACCAGAAATACAGATATTCAAGATCTGATTAAAAGTTAGGGACACAAGCTCAGATCACCCAAAGGTTGAGAGATATGAAGGATCAAAGAGCCTTGAGGCAATCTGATGAAACACTGATCATTGCAATGTGAATAATTTGTGCAAAGATGTTCGATCTCTGCCTTCATTTCTTTTGATTATCATAGCTTGCACATAATGTGACAACTTGCTGCAGTGTTGGCCTTGGCCTTGCTTTCCTTATGAGGACAATCTGAAAGGGTTACGTCACTTTACTCAGCCCCATTGAGTTTGGAATTCACTTGAGCTCTGAGAGAAGAACATAGCCTTAGCTTCCCCTGCACTCTCCCCATTCTGGCAATATTTTGCTTCTTTTTAGGTTTAAATGAATTTTTTTGGAAATATTTAATAGCAGTAACTCGGATCATGTTGCCCTTATGTTCATTTTCTTTGGGGTGGTGGATGCATTTGTAACATGCATTTGCTTACATTTCATTTTGTTTTGATCCTTTTTCATTTCATTTATTGTATTTCTATACCGCCCCATAGCCGAAGCTCTCTGGGCAGTTCACAAAAATTTCCATCTCAAGTTCTTCCTCGGTAACTAAAGAGGGGTTTATTTTATAAAATCCTCATTTTAAAAAAAACCCCACAAGTACTCTTAACAGGAATAATGTAAAATTTCTGACATTATATGTAACTGTTTAAAACTTAATCATCTGAAGTGGTTGGATGCCTGTTGCTCCATCTTTAGATTTGTAGCACCCTCACTTCTTTCATGACTTTTCTTTACCTCTCTCCGTATATATACATATATCCAACAATCACTACCCTGTAATATAGTCCAGAGGGGTAGCGAAGTAGTTTGTTATAGCTAAGACAAAACCAAGTCTTGTGGCACCTTGAAGAGTAGAGCCCATGAAAGCTTATGCCACAATAAATATATTAGTATTTAAAGGCATAATCTTAGGCATGTTTAGAAGAAAAAAGACCACAACATCCAGCAGCCCAAAAAAGACCACAAAACCCAGCAGCCCTTCAGCCAGTCATGTTAGTTGGGGGCATGCTGGGAATTGTCAGACTTTTTTTCTGTCTAAACATGCATAGAATTGCATTGTAAGGCAACCGCAAGATTCTTTTTTTTTTTTTGCATCTTCATTACAAAACCAATTTGCTGTTCCTAGTGTCAGTTAGGTCCTTTGGTTGTCCATCTCCCTCCCTCCCTCCCTTCCTCCCTGATATACATTTTCTAGTTTTCTTTAAGCTTTTGTACATTTCCCTGGCAATTTATAAAAGCTATAATTATCTGAGTAAATGTTTGAAAGAACTATGCTTTACTTCAAAATAAACACTTTTCTGGTGACAGCTCAAAGTGTCAACTTCCTTTCTGTGGCTTTGACTGTTTTCTTGAACAAGTATTAGTCCAAAGGAAGCCCCAAGACATCAGTAATTTAATTATCCAAGACAAGAGGTTATCATAATAAAATTGAAGTGGAGGTATCCAGGGCTGGCCCTCTCATTAGGTCGGGTGAATCCCCTGCCTCAAGCAGTGGAATGGGAATGGCTGCAAATGGCACTCCTTGCCACTCCCACCAGGGAGGTGTGCCACCTCACCAGCCCCACTTTCCCACTGCATCGAATGATTTCATGTGGTAATTCCTCCCACAGGGGGTTTCAAATCCAGAAATGCAGGCAGCGTGGGAGATTGCAGAGCAACTGAGAGATGTGTAATAGAAAGGGGTGGAGGAAAACCACACAGCACCCTTAGCCACTTTATAGTGATCAGGTAAGCTCAAAACCACCACCAAAATAGATTCAAAATAATATGTCCTGAGAATGAGGCAGGGAAATGGAAGCCTCTTTCATGCAGGATGATGGACCCCTCCTCTGTGGTTTGCTTTCCAACTCCGTAACACAGAGATACAGGTGCAAAATCTCTCTCTCTCTTTCCCTCTGTGTGTGTGTGTGTGTGTGTGTGTGTATTTGGTCTATCATAAACCAAAGTACAAGGGGTATATATCTTAGTGAATTTAGCTTATGTTGATGGTTTGAAAGTTGGTTTAAATCAAATATCCCAGTTTAAGTGATTTATGGATTGGCCTGCCAATCTGAAAATTTAAAGAGTATAGCCTGGACAAGGAGAAAATGCTTCTTATTGCTCTAAAGTCTTATTGGTCTACAGAATGCTTTATGTTTTGCAAAATATTCTTACTCTATAACAAGCCAACATACAGTATGATACCCAGCAATGCTCACATAACATCTCTGCGTTAAAAGGACTGCAATGGCTGACTATTAGCTTCCAAGCCATGTTCAAGGTAGGGGTGTACGAAACCCCACTTACCTGGCTCCGCTGGGTTCCACTGGGGGGGGAGGTGCTCCATCCCTCCCCCCAGAATCCTTGCCGGGGGGGAGGCAATCTGGTCCTCCCCCCCGGAATCCTTGAAAGCCGGCTGTGCTCCGCAGCGGCTCTGCAGAGCAGGTGGCCAAGCCCAGGCCAGGGCTGTCTGCAGCCGGATTTCCAGCCGCGGAGGGCTCTGGGTAAGAGGAAAAAAAAAACACGTACGCAAATGGCGGTGGCTACGGCCGCCGCCATTTGCATTCCTTATTTTTCTTCATCTTAGTCTACGTAAATATTTACGTAGACTAAGACGAAGAAAAATAAGCAACGCAAACGGCGGCGGCTGTAGCCGCCGCCATTTGCGTATGCCTTTTTTTTTTTTTACCCAGACATTTTAGGCTACGTAAAAACTTATGCAGCATATCACATCTCTGTAAAAAAAAAAAAAAAAGACAAGACAAGACAAGACAAGACAAGACAAGACAAGACTGCAAATGGTGGCGGTGGCAGCCGGTCGGAAGACCAGCCACTGCCGCCACCACCCGGAACATCCGCCCCAGGTGAGTCTCGTCCCGGGGGGGATCCAGGAGGGGTGGGGGGGCAGGCCATTCCGCCACGGAGTTCAGGGGGCCGAATGCACTGGCATTCGGCCTCACCAAGATCTGTGGCGGAATTCTCTGCCATCCCTAGTTCAAGGTTATGTTATTGTCACACAAAGCCCTAAACAACTTGGGACCAGGGCCAGATGTACACCTTGTGTGTCATACGATCTCATCAAGGTGATGCAAGATTCCTCTTGCGCATTTACCTTGTAGCATACCCAATGACATCTGTTGTGGTATTTTGGATAATACAGAATAAATACCGGGAAATAATGCTACAAAACTGGTATATAGAATGTGTAACGTGCCTGAACTTGAATTAGTGCATTTCAACACTGATAAAAAGCACTAGTGTAGATCTAGCCCCAGATATCTAGCAGACCACCTTCTGTTATATATACCCACCCAATTTTAAGATCATCAGAGGAGATCTTGCTGGTCATTCTGAAATTAATGGAATATTGCCACATAATACCTTGACAACAGGCTTTCTCGGTAGCGGCACCCACCCTCTGGAAAACCCTCCCCCATGCAGTTCAGGAGGCAGAAAGTGTGGCATCTTTCAAACGCCTCCTGAAAACACACTTGTTCACCCAGGCTTTCCCCGGCATGTAATTAAATTAATCATGCTGCTCCATCTTATTGTTCCTTGTATCACTCTTGTTAGAATTTGAATTGTTTTTAATACTGTATTTTAAATGTGACTTTAATATTTATATGTAAACTGCTTAAGGATTTTATTATATTTAGGGGTATATAAATATCAACAAACAAATAAACAGGACTATGTATTATATATTTATTTTAGAGTAAGAATAACAGCAGGGTATGTTATCTCTACCAAGGCTACTGTTGAATAGAGAGTGTTACATTCCATAGACCTTTGGTCTGATTCAGCAGGTCATGGTCATATGAATTGCAGGTAATGGCTTGAAAAATATTAATATTATTGACTACAGCCTGCCAAGATTTTATTGCTTTCTTGTTTCTGAAATGAAAAGATGATAGCTGTGTATCAAGGAGCCCACTTTTAATCTGTGCAATAAATCTTTTGACTGCAAAGTATTAGATATATGCTTACTTTTCCAAAGTCATATATGAAGGAGATTTTTAGGTACCGTTTTTGGCTACCTGCCTGGCAACCAGGTGTTCTGCATTTTAATATGCCATCTGTGGATCCCAAGTCTGTAAATCTGCGATAAAATATGAAAGATACCATATTCCCAAAATGGAGGAGCCATAATTCACTGATTTCATTCTGTGGAAGCATTTTTATTGTTTTAATGCCCATCAGACATATGTAGTTATATGGATAAAGATAGCAGTTCTTGCTATGGGTGTTTACTGCTTTGACATGTTAATTTTACATCTCCAAAAATGTTCCAGTGTTGTTATGTGATGTGACTTGAGGTTAACTTTGCTTTCATCAGGCATATTCTGACTAAAGTATATATTTCTCTCTAATGAATGTACATCATCCCATAATTTCAAACTAGCTGTTCAGTGAATGTATCAACAGTACAGGTGAGAAAACATTATTTTTCATCATCTCTTCACCCATTTTTTAAAAACTAAGTCTGAACTGGAAGACAATCTTTGCACATCTGGGAATATGTTACACTGAATGTTTATCTTTCAACTGTTGGGCTTAGATGTATGCTAAAACATCTATGTTTGCATTGAGAATTCATGTTTTCTGTGGCTAAAGAAGGGGGAGGGGAGAAAAAGCATTACCTTTGATGTATACATATTGGTCAATAAATCAGCTTCTAAGGCTTTCATTTCCTCTTCTGAATCTGCAAGGTAATCAGAAACATATGTTTACTATTACGTTATAAATCAGTAGTGTTTGGGTTTCAACACATAGGATTTAGGAATATCCTCTAAAGAGATTTTAGGGTTAAGCACTGGCTAAAATAGGAGCTTGGCAAGTGTTTTGCTCTTTAATTTATGTTCCTTGATTTATACAGTCTCTTCAGGAAAACACAGTTTAGCCATGAAAGCAACTTATTATTAGTCAACTGCAACGTTTTAGGGCTCCATCAGCAACATGGAAGGCAAGGGGGAACCCACTTATTCTGTGCAATGGGATTAGGTTAAGTGCCTTCATTGTTTTAAGTTCCTACTGCATTTACGGAGTGTGTAATGTGTTTAGAAGCAGCTCCTGCAAATTTTTAAATCCTAGAGGTTGAATAGATTTTTTTAAACATCTTTTCAGTGGAGGGCAGTTCATGGGCATCATTCACCATGAAAATTTGGAGTTATTCAAGACTGTTTATACAGATCTCAAATTGGTTCCCCCCCCCTTTTTTTTTTTTACAATAGATATGAATAAAATGGAAATAGATTTATGGTTTCAATTGGACTTAAGGTTTTCTGCCAATGTAGACAACCTGGATTGTTAGCATATTAGAAAATCATGAAGTATATTTCCCAAAGGAAGAATCAATCTGGAGGAGTGAAGCATAATTAAGAAGTTATTTATCTCTTTTTCAGAAGAACATTTTATTGTATCCCCACCCCCCGCAGTGGAAACCCTATGGCCTGATGCAGCTAAAGATAGTAATGACTAAGCCTAAACTCCTATGCACACTTGCTGTGTAAGGTCCACTGAAACCAGTAAGGCTTACTTCTAAGTAAATATGGATAGCACCAAGCTCTTTGTCCCATTGAAAAGTATGGGTTGGATTCAGACTTAGTCATACATACAGTAGACCCATTGAAATCAATAGGACAAGCTAGTTACTAACTTAGGTCCCATTGATTTCAATGACCCTACTCTATGTAGTTCCATTGAAGTCATTGGGACTTAAGTCAGTTACTAACAAGTCCCAATGACTTAAATTGGTCTACTCTGAGTATGACTACATCTGGATCCAACTCAATGGGATTTAATTTAGTGGTGATCAACTTGTTCCATTGGTTTCAATGTGTCCAAGACATAAGTAACTTTGGGGCTAAACTGTGCAAACATACATGAAAATGATTAATGGGAAATGTGTTACTAACTGAAAAACAGCAACAAATATTAGCTTAGCATGGTAAATGTATGATCACTATATTGATATCTACCTATGTTCTCAAGTTCACACAACCAATACAGTATCTTCTAAAAGTCTTCTTTGTATGATGAGTGTAAAATATGTGTAGCATATAGATATCAACATATAGGTGTATGCCACACCTCCTTGAAGCAAATGCCAGAATATTTGTTGACTATAATGGAGTTAGATTGCAGTCCAGAGAGGACACAAATGGCATGCTTTTTAAAAAAAGAAAATGTAAAAAGGATGTTGCCCAGGATAGGCAATTATTTTGTAGTGAATGATGCCAGAAACTTTGGTACAGAATTACAGAAATTAATGGGGAGGGGGGCTTTTAGATGTATTGGCATGGGAGTGATTAAAAAAAAACAACTACTGTATGCACCTGCTGGTATGGGAAAAAACCTTCCTGAAACAAAAATGTGAATGAGAACTGTTTAAGAGCACATACAAATGGACATACATTAAAATAATGTAGAGCAGGAGAATGCAGGAAGAGTTGGGAGGGGGCATTATCTGTGCAGCAGAATCAAAACATTATATATTCAGAGGAAGTGAAATCTACTCAGGACTGTACACATGATGATAATGCTTCCAATAACACCTAAAGCCAGATGGTTATACTTTGGAATTGCCTTTGGAATTCTATATGGATGATATCCTGTCCATTTCAAAGAAATCACAAAGATATTTTTGAACCTTAGAGCTGACTTCATCCTCATGTCATGCATGATGGATCATTTCCTAGGATTTACTGAAAGAAATGGTAGTTTACTGGTAGCTTCTGTCATACTGTGTTCCAGTTCAGTTATCCCCAGTTCTAACTATAAATATAAATCTAAGAGTCCAGATAGAAACCTCAGTGAATTCAATGGCAATTGTTCAGTGTTCCACAGACTTTCCATGTATCATCCAGCCAAAGTTAATCACTTTTTGAAAGTTTCACAAATTTTAATGAAATATATATTTTGGGATGTGTGTAATCTTCCCATTGGAATCAACTGAATTTTAAAGCAGTTAAGACTAAATTATGCCCAGGATATCAGCCATGATGAATAACCATGCACTCAGACCTTATGTGTGTCAGTGCACAGTTACAACAATCATTCCCCACTCCCCATTTGCAAAAGAAAAGGGTATTCCACTGAGGGGAACAAATTCTGTCATTTTAATGGATCCTAATACTTCTTTTCTTATACAACTGCCTTACACTTCAAAATAACAATTGATAACACAAATATTTTTTTTTTTAATGAAAAGTTGTGATCGTTGTATTTCCATCACTGGGATGAAAATAGTTTACATCCAAGTACTTCTGCAAGATGTGAATTGGGTTGTTATGATGCCCAAATATTTGAAATTGTATAGAAGTTTAACCGTGGTGTATAGATTTTTGAATATAAAGGTAGAATATATCGGATTCAATTTGTTAAAAATATGATGTTTGATACAATCCCTCTCCCCCCCCAAAAAAACATTTTGGAAGTAATATTCATTGGCCAAAGCTCAGCACAGAATTATACTAGTAAACCCCACTGATCTGAAAGGGACTTTAATGTATGTATTCTAACAGTGCCCCCTGGATTGTGGCTTTTGACTTACATAAGTCTACATAAGATATTCCAAGGATTAGTGTTTAACTAAAGCATAATCATTTGAATTTCAGAATGCACACTTTTGCTCTAGTCCTGAATCATGCATTATGGATTTTTGAATTGGATATGGAAAAGCTGAATCTGAATTATAAAAGTATATCTATGGCTTTTCTCTAAATTGCTCCTTGAAATATTTCATGTAAAGTGATACAGTGCTTTGGGACACATGCAAGTTTGATACATGGTACTTTTATGTCTCCCTGTGTATAATAATGTGTGCCATAAGAGTTACAGACTACTTTTCAATTATATTCTAAGTAAAATTATATTCTAAGTAAAATTAACATCAGCTACTAAAAAAAAATTTTAGGGAGAGGGGTTGATTTAAAAAAAAAATCCATGCATTAAATATCCACTTCACTCATCTTTCTGTAGGATGATGTGCTGCTATACTAGAGATTTAAAACCTAGAGATTTTCATCTACATTTCAAACAGTTTTTTCCTGATCCTTTAGCTTCATGTGAAATAAAGTCAATTGATGGGTTTCTGTTTTCAGCTATGGACTGATGGGAGAGACGCAATTTGTCCTTTCAGTAAATCTTTCTTACCCATAGTTTTAGAATGGTAATTCTCTTTTAGCTATGTAGCCTTCCCTCTCCTTTTGAATCAAAGCTGGTAACAAGCTCCAGAGGGGTAGCTGCATTAGTCTGCTGCAGCAAACCTGACAAAGAGTCTTGTCACTCTAGTGGCATCTTAAAAGACTTACACATTTATTATGGCATAAGCTTTTGTGGACTATATTCCACCTGCATCTTATCCTATTCATTCTCACAACCACCTCTGAGACTGATCACTATCATTACTGTATTTTACCTGTAGGAAACTTTTTTCTGGATACTTCCAAACAAGGCTCTTATGATCATGCCATTCACAGAATTTTACAGGGGCAGCAAACATGGTTGTCTTCTACTCATAATGCCCATGTGTTTTCCCACCACCTCTTCCACCTTTTTTCTTGCCATGGAAAACCCATTAAGGGGGGGGGGAAATGGAATAGGTGCATGATGCCTTTGGATTGTAAGCACCAAGACCCCTCTGTCTGGAAGTACCCTGAGTTTCAGGGGAAACGACTTGCCCTAAAATGAGCTAGCAAATGTACCACTGATCTGAGACTAGAACCAAGTTTTCCTTTTTCAAGAATGGCTCTATTGCTAGACTAATGTCATGTGTGGTGGTCTTTCAGTTAAAGAGGAGTGGGCAGAAGGAAGGTCAGGAGGACCTACTGGTACATCTCTGGGAGATTTGCAGTAGATTGGAAAGGGTTTTTGGCTTCCAATAGTTTAACAATAGCAAGTAAAGCTGAAAGTTTTAAAACAAAATGTCTGCGGTAGCCGGCTTTCTGCTAATTGCCTCTTGTGTCCCTCACCTGTACCAGGTCTACTGGCCCCTTTGAGAGTTTTGTGCTGGAATCCCTGATTTATGGTAACTCAGATGTAGGTTTGCATTTGGATATGCAATATATGGTTCATGGGGGTGGGGTGCAGTAAGTAATTGATTCCATTGCCCCCACCCACTATGATTTTGCACCTGGCCAGTAAAAAATGAAGCAGATCTTACAAGCCCAAAGCCTGCCCACCTTCCCTCTGTATAAGTGGAGATCGGTAGCACTAGGAACCGTCTATCTTGAATTGCTCTGCCTCTGTTTGCACCCACACGCCTACCTAGATCTGGATGGATGATATCCGCTAATCCAGCCTTCCCCAAACTGGTGCCCTCCAGATGTTTTGAACTACAACTGTCATAAGCCCCAGTTAGCATGGCCAATGCTCAAGAATGCTGGGAACAGCGCAGTACAAAACATCTGGAGGGTACCAGGTTTGGGAAATCTGTGCTAATCCATGGGAATCGTTCACATGTGGTCCATCCATTTGCCAGGTCCTATAACATAAGAACATAAGAAGAACCATGCTGGATCAGGCCAAGGGTCCATCTAGTCCAGAATTGTGTTCACATGCTGGCCAACCAGCTGCTCATGGGAAACCCACAAGCAAGACATGAGTGCAACAGCACCATCCTGCCCATGTTCCCCACCAACTGGTGTCCAAAGGCATACTGCCTCAGACCAGAAGTAGCATATAGCCATCAGGACTGGTAGCCACTGATCGTGATCGCCTTATCCTCCTTGAATTTGTCCCATCCTCTTTTAAAGCCATCCCAGTTGGTGGCCATCGCTACATCATGTGGACGTGAATTCCATAGTTTAACTATGTGCTGTGTGAAGAAGTACTTCCCTTTATCTGTCCTGAATCTCGCACTGATCAGCTTCATGGGATGACTCCCTTTGGGTTCTAATATTGTGAGATAGCGATCTTCCTTGATGGAGTTACTGTATCAAGATAGCCTACCAGTCGCTACACTTAATCCGTTCTTAACAGATGCAGGGAACTAGTTCAGAAAACTGAGGAAGGCTGGTAACTGGGCAAGGAGGAGGGTTTTAAAAAAAGCAAGCCAGTTTCTCGAAACATGTCATGTGCGTTAAGAAAAAGCGTGGTTTAAAACAACAGCGACACAGCTCTGAATTCAGATCCCTCGCAACGACAGAACGGGAGCTTCTGAGCGCCCAAACACTCCTGAAATTGACCAGATGGGTCTCCTGCATTTCCAACCCCTCCCATCCGTGCAGCGCTGGCCGCTGAGCCCAAATCACTCGGCGGCAGCGTCCTCCGGCTCATCGGGACGGGAGGGCAGCCCGAGAGAGCCGCTTCGTCTGCTCGTCCGCCCGGCACGAGCGCCGAGAGAAGGGCTGCTGCGCATGCAAAACGGGGCTTACCTGTGCACAGGCTCCAGGAGGCGAAGGCGAGCAGCATCGCGCACGCCAGCTGCATCCTCACCATGATTCTTGCCATTTTCTAGCTGTCCCTCTAGAAAGTAAAGTCCATACAAAGGACAAGATGCGCGCGTGTGTGACAGAGACAGAGGGGAGGCGGGGGGGGGGGGGGAGATACACACGCACAGGGGGAGACAGACAGACACGGACGCGCAGAAAGAGAAGGGAAAGAGGACTGCCTTGAGCGGATTTCTTAAGATCTGGACCATAAAGGGAGCTCTAGACGATTCCCTAAGTATATAAGCAAAAGGAGGCTGATGTCACAAACGCACAGCAGCCACTGTCTTTTAATGAAAAGCCCGCCTTCCCGCCCGGCTGCGCTCCCTCCTCCACCTCCCCACACACACCCACACCCACACATACACGCGCGCTTTTTTCGGAGCGCGGTTGACGCTGTTCACTAATTGCGCTGCGCTGCTTCACACTTCTTGACGCAGAGAGAAGGGGAGGGGGGGAGAGAGAGAGAGAGAGAGAGACGGAGCAAAATAGTAATATTAAAAAATATTATTTTAAAACCATGTTAGGATTGCACCCCGATTCTAAACACCGATTGTAGTCGGACTTGTTCGGAGGACTTGAGAAAGATGGCATTTGATTTCTTTCTTTCTTTCTTTCTAAAAAATATTTTATAATTGCATTTTATGCACTTCTTCCTTCAAGCCAATGGTATACAATGCCCCCTGGCCCATTTTGTCCTTGCAAATCTGTGAAGCAGGCTAGGCTGAGATACAGCAACTGGTCCAAAGTCACCCACTGAGTTTCATTGCTGAGCGGCATTTGAATCTGGGTCTTCCTGGTTCTAAGTATGGCATTCTCATTCTCACTGGTCCAACTACAAGATTCTGCATCACTTTGGAGAGGTGTCAGGGCCCAAGCCTGCGTAGACATGTAATGTCCACAGACACCCCACCACCACCACACACACACATAGCTTTGTTAATTCAGCAGCAATTACATATACTCTGCACATATTCAGAAAACTATTATTTTTGTTACTTTGTAGATTCAAGGGTGAAACTCCAATGAACATTTACTAAAATCATCTGTAACCCCCACAGTGTATGAGTCATCTGAATTTAGAAAGGGGTGCATTTAAAGATGGTGAACGAATGGTGTTTGAAGAGCTTGAGCTTCATGCTGGAACTCAAGCATATTGTGGAGGCCATATCTCCAAAACTTAGATGTGTGCAAGCTGCCTGTTCTAGTTGGTAAGACCAAAAAGAGTTTTGTTGGTTTTGCTCCAGCAGCCTTACACAGCTGCGTCTCTGGTAGTCGATAAGAGAAATGCACTCTGCTCATTCTCAGATGCTTTCACATATTCAATCTCTTGCCCTAGGTGCCTGTGCGGAGCTATTACATTCAAAACATGTCCCACAGCCCAGCCCCAGAAAGAATTAAAATATGTCTGGGTGCACTTCAACCCAAGAGCTCCTCTGAATGTAGAGCTACACTAATAGATGTTGCCATTAAATTATTTCATGGAAGGAGGGCAAGAATACAAAGACTGCAGTGCAATCCCAGCATATATCTACTCAGGGTGTTTCTACATTAAGCAAAGAACCTGCAAAAACCCACATCATTTCCGGAGCTTCCTGCTTTCAGTTTCTTTGCGGGATTAGGAAGGGCTTCTTACACAGCAAACACTGGTTTGAACTGAGGGAGCGCCTTCCTCCCTCCCTGGCATATGTGCAAAGGTGGGGGGAGGCTTGTTTTCATAGCTTAACTTCTGCTGTATTGTTTTCTCACAGCCCCCTGGAAACCTCTGACTTACTTCTGAGTAGACATAAAATGTAAGATTGTGCTGCAAGTCTGCAACCCTTGGCACACTCATGTGGGTGTAAGCTGAATTGAATTCAATGGGAGTTTCTTCTGAGTAGACATAAGATCACCCTGTAAGTCTGCAACCCTCAGCACAGTTACTTGGGAGTAAGCCCCACTGCACTTAATAGGGTGCTCTGAAACAACAGAGGACGTTGCTTGCTTCCGAGCTTGGTGCGGTGGCGGATCAGATGTGTCTCCCTTCATTGCAGGGAGGCATTTTTTACCCTCTTCTCCCTCCAATCGAGAAATGCAAAGGCAGGAGATGCAGGTGATTCTTGCCCTTGCTACTGTCAAATCTCATACTGACCATGACCCCAACAACTGAAAATGAATGCCCACAGTGGGCAGACTCAGTGGTTTCTTCAGCTCTTGGAGAATTTCACAGGGAGGTCATGGCATTTCTGTTCTATGGGCTGGAAAAAATACCAGATTTTTTGTGTTCAGGGAAAACACAAGATAGGCTGGAAGAAATGGCAGGAGACACCCTGGAGGGTAACAGCATCATCTAAAGAGCCCGCAAACTTCTGAGAGAGAGCCATCTCAATAGCAGGATAAAAGCTCCATGTGATGAACCCCGCAGAAGCATGTTCCACTAAGTTCAACAGGACTGACTCTTAGGTAAGTGCGTATAGGACAGCAGCTTTAATAATCTTTTAATAAAGACTAAAATTTGACTTATAAAAGTATCTCGCATGGCTTTGCAAAGTAATTAAAATGGCACAAAAGAAAGCAAACTTCTTAGTTAAAAACAACCCCCTCTCAAAACACACATACACACACTAGTGAATGACTTAATACTGGGTAACTGAACATTTCACAGGAATTATCCTTTTAGATAGTTCTCAGATGTAGGACCTAAATGGTGAATGAACACCTTTGATAAACATACTAGTAGAGTACGTGTTCAAAGTAAATGAGTGCCGAAGAATTGATGCTTTCGAATTGTGGTGTTGGAGAAGACTCTTACAAGTCCCCTGGACTGCAAGGAGGTCAAATCAGTCAATCCTAAAGGAAATCAACCCTGACTGCTCATTGGAAGGACAGATATTGAAGCTGAAGCTCAAATTATTTGGCCACCTAATGCAAAGAGAAAACTCCCTGGAAAAGACCCTGATGCTGGGCCTGGGAAGGATTGAAGGCAAAAGGAGAAGGGGACGGCAGAGGATGAGATGGCTAGATAGCTTCACCAATGCAATGAATATGAACCTGAGCACACTCCGGGAGAGAGAGCAGGACAGGAATGGCCCATGGGGTCACGAAGAATCGGACAGGACTGAATGACTGAACAACAACAAAGTTTCTCCAGCTTTCTACTTTTCTTCCATTAGGGGGCATAGTGGAAGTATGAGAAAACCTCTAACCTCAATGTGCTAGAAGAAATACAGTTTGCTTTCTTGAACTTATTGTACAAAACAAGATGTGGTGACTTCAGTTTGTGGTGGATCATGTACTGCATCACATGTGCTGGTGAAATATTTCTCACTTTTGTTTGCATTTTCCTGTATCTTCGTTTAGAAAGCACACTGCAATGAAACACAGAAGTGAAATGTTAGTTGTTTTAAAGTCAAGGAGGTGAATGGCCAGAATAGGAAAAGACCTGCCAGTTTGTACAATCACAGGGTAAATTAATAAGCCACAGTGCAGGACATATGCTAGCCAAATTTACCTAATTACCCTCTCCGACATAGCTTGTTGTGACATCTGAACCCAGCAAGAGTCCATGGTTGGGGACAGTTAACAAATCACCAAGAGCCCGTGGCCTGTTTTAGGGTTGCCGAGTGGTTTGCTAACCACCCTAACCACTCACCCTCACTGGGTTTAGACATTGCAACAAGCTATGCTGGCAAGGGTAATTATGTAAATCTGGCTGCCATACAAATGGCAGAAGCAGGGTGGTTAACAAGCCACCATGGCTTATTAACCACCCTGTGATCGTGCGAACTGGGACTTGAGCCAGAAGAGAGTATTTCTTTCCCATGAAATCCCACCCCAATCCCACTTTCTGAAGGCAGGACAGATTTTATGCACACCTACCTGAAAAAAACAATCAAAATGGTCAAGGGTCTGGAGCAAGTCCCTTATGAGGTGAGGAAAGCTTACGACACTTGGGGCTGTTTAGCTTGGGAAAAGGGTGAGTAAGGGGGAGGTGACAGAGGTGTATAAAAGTATGCAGGGTGTGGAGAAAGTGGATAGGGAGACATTTTTCTCTCTTTCTCATAATACTAAAACCTGGAAACATCCAATGATGGAAAAAAGGAAACATCAGGACAGACAAAAGGAAACTATGGAATTCACTACCACAAGATACAGTGATGGCCACCAAATTCTATGGATTTAAAAGGGCATTAGACAAATTCATGGGGAATACAACTATCAATGGCTACTAGTCAAGATACTAGATAGAGGCAGTGTGCCTCTTTATACCAGTTGCTGGGGAACACAAGTGGGAGGATGCGATTGCACTCACGTCCTGCTTGTGGTCTTCTCATGGGCATTTGGGTTGCCACTCTGGAAACAGAATGCTGTACTAGATAGGCATTTGGTCTGATCCATCATGGCTCTTCTTACATCCATATAGGTAAATCCCACTGAACTTGGTTTATGTCTGAGTAGACATATATAGGAGTGCTCCATAAAGCTGCAATCCTACAGTTATTTGTATTTGAGAGTATTAGGGGGAGGGGTTGGGACATTTATTTATTTATTTATTTATTTATTTGGCCACCTAATGACAAAAGTTCTCAATGAAACATTTTTAAATAGACATGTATAGGACTGTGTGGTAAAGGTATTGTAGAGAACCATGTTGTGAGAAATCTGCTTAAAGATGGTCTGGCCTAACCTTAAGACAAAATACACCCCTTGAAAGAATCTGATTTTCTTTGGGGCAGTTAGCAGTCTTCCTTTGGGCAAGTAGCCAGTTTGCTTCCTTCTGAAGAGATTATTATATCAACAAAAGGCGGAAAGGAAATGTGGTGGGCAGGGGACACATCACAAAATATTGCAGACAGAAAGGGTCTACGTGGCGGAACATATAGAGCAGAGAGTGGGACTGCCTCTACTGGTAATGCACTGTTGTGTGTTCAGATGAACACTTGAAAAGGTTTTCTGCACACATACCAGCATACATACATATGGGCTTCCATGAGATCAGAAGTGAAAGGAAAGAGATTAATTATACAGTTGGTATCATGCACTAAGGAAGGGAAAGGAAGGATGTTAGGGAAGAAATATGACTGGATTCACCGAAAGGGTTATTAATAATTGACAATATGAAGAAGAAACAGCATCGCACCACCATAACAAATCCATAGCTCATGTTGTGGGCCTAATCGTCAGGAGCTCAGTCCAATCGTATACATGTCTACTCAGAAACAAGTAGACACATACTCTCAGGTAAGTGGGTAAAGGACTGTAGTCTTACTTCCCAATTGTAGGTCACTTTAAAAATCCCCCCTTTTTTGTTTTGTTTTGTTTTACTTCTGGAAGATCAGAATATTTCCTTTAGGATGACCAGTTTGATCTAAAACTTAAATGAAATAAGAATCAAGTGCCCTGGGGCCTATACCAATGACGGAATCTACTCTATCTGCTAATTTTGCCTATCTTCTCCAATAGCAATTTTAATAACAACAGTATGGCTTCCTTTTTTTTTCTTTTTGTGACATTGGGTTAATGGTGGCCATTTTTATTGGATATCTGAAAGGAGCACTCATGCTTTTGAGGCTGCCTCCAAGAACAAATAATTATTGTCTATTACACATTTCCTTTCCCACAATAATCCTTTGGCTTTTCCCTCTATTTGTATCCAACATTTGGCAAATTAGTAGACACAAGGACATTAATACCAGCCAAAGTCCTCTACACCATCACATCATCCTCATACCTCTTCAGTATGATCTTGACATATTTTCAAGAAGCTGGGTGGTCCATCACTATTGATTCAAGTGGAAGTTTCATTTTGCTCCCAAATAAAATTGAATAGTAACAGTGTCAGAAATAGGAAGGGATTTAGAGAGCAAAGAATAAAAATGAATACTCTTACTTTTTGTTCTCATAAATCCCTCTCTGACATTACCACTTGTTGCTGTAAGTTGGCAACAAGTGGCCCCTGCTGCCCCACCCCAAGTCTCTCCCTCTCTCTCTGTCTCTCTCTCTCTCTCTCTCTCACACACACACACACACATACACACATGTTTCCTGCTGAAATTCAGTGGCAACCCAGTACAGAGGCTTACTGAGGACAACTTTAGCTTGAAAACAAGCTAAATATGTCCTCAGTAAGCCCCAAAGTGGTTAAGCAACAGATTTTTTTTAAAAATGCAGCAGCTCGGCTGTTGTTGGGAGTTGCCCCTTTTCTGCGTGTAACTCCTTTGCTGAGGGAACTGCACTGGCTGCCTATTCCCTACCAGGCCAGGTTTAAGGTATTAATACTAGTGCACAAAGCCCTAAACAACTTGGGACCGGGATACCTGAGAGAGCACCTCCTTCCTTACCAACCTGCCCAGTCACTGAGGCCATCAGAGGGCATGTTCCTGGTGGTTCCACATGGACCCTTGGCCCGGTTGGAGTCCACCAGGAAAAGAGTCTTCAGTGTGGTGGCCCCCTTCCTGTGGAATTCCCTACCTTTAGAGGTCAAGCAGGCACCAACATTGTGTTCCTTCCAGTGCCTCCTGAAGACATTGTTCTTTCAAGAGGCCTTCCTTGCATGACCAGCCATGGTTTGTTAAACTCCACTTTGTTGGGGTTTGTCTTCTTTAAAAAATGTTTTAACCCTTTTAACCATTGTTTTATTCTTTTATCATGTTGTTCACCACTCTGAAATCTTCTGATGAGGAGTAGTATATAAATAGTGTAAATAAATAAATAAATAAATAATAAAAATTGCCACAGGCCACACCCCTGGGAGGGGTGTGTGGCCTGTGCAGTTGGGGGTTGTGGAGGGAAGTGGGCTTTGGACTGTCTGAAGTTGCCCAGCCCTGCTACAGAGACATGTATGGTGAAAACACTATGCACCCCAATAGCTCTTTCTACTCTACATATGGAGAAGGAGTGGTGGACATGGCTGCATTATTGACACACGAGTCCCTGCAGCATGGGATTGCACCAGGTGGAAATGGTTATCATGCTACCCACTGCATGTATAAGTGGACCGAAAGACAAGATCTGTGTGGCACTAAAATCTCTGTAAGCATAATGTGGATCAGCCTGATGTGAAGTATACTAAGGCTGCAAGGCTATGCACACTTCTCTGGGAGTAAGACCTGTTAATTTGGTCCTAGAATCTAGACTATTTTCTTTCGAAGCATCCTGGTGGGTAAGCAAACCAAGTCTGAATCACCACAGACTCAGAATTTAATTTAAATGTATTAAATGCTTTATTTAAGAAGATTACAAATTCTAAAAGTTACAGTGGTGGTTGAAGGAGCATAATTCAGAAGCATTGCTGTCATTATATTATCAGTGGTGAGAGAAAATGTAACATAAACTTGAGATTAATAAAAAGAAGGCAGTTGACAAAACCAACACTATGAATATTGCAATTAAAATAGCTAATTGGACTACTCACGTTGCTGTTTGAATAATACGACTTCTCCACGGCACCCTCCTGCACTCTGCTTGTGTTTCAAAAGCTAAACTAAAACATGCTTAATGATCAAATGTCTACTTAAAACATCCATCTGCACACTACTTAAATGTGGAAAAGCTAAGCTAAAGCATTACTATGTTTCTCTAGACACGTAAAAGAAACTTAACTAATTAAGGATAGAAGCTGAAGTGAGAGACTAAAGTTCATGGCACTGAAAGTCTCAATCAAGTTTGGTTTCAAGATCACTCCAAGTTCCATCCTGCAGAAAATTACAATTAGAATATTCTAGGTTCTAATTTCAGAAAATAAAGGATTAAAATTAGCTAAACATGAAAGTATAAAAAGGTTAATTAAGCCTAAGTGTCAAAGTGATCCATAGTTACTCAGATCCCAGCAAAGTTCAGTTGCGCTGAAATGAAAACAAATCCCAAGGTGAAGACAAAATACAATACTGAGAGCAAGATACCAAAGATACCAAAGAAAGAAGGGGAACAGGAAACAGGAAGGCACAAGATCCCTAACTGCATAAGGTTTTATTCTCTTGTTCTGATCAGTGATTGGGTCACAATAATAGTGGGGTTATCCACCAGTCAGAAGTGAGGTGCCCACATGTTCCCAGTACCCCCATGTATTACCCTCATGTATCTGGGCAATTTTTCTGCCACATTCTCCCTTGGGACCTTTTGAAACTTCCATAATTTCTTAGTATGGTGTCTTGAAACTTCTCTGAAGCTCTCTTATCTGTGTATCCTATTGTGTTGACAGCACATCATCATAAGGTGTATAGTACACTGAGGTCACTTATACTTGCTTCAGCCATTGTTTGCACTACTCTTATGATTTCTCAACTAATAGGCATCAAATAGGGATATTCTCTCTCCCCTTATCACTGCAGAAGTTGTCCATGAGTTCCTATTGGTGCCAGAGCATGTGCAGTAGTTCTGTTCTTCATATCAGCAACTTTGAGGCCTCAGACTGACCCATCTCTGTTATTCTTTTTTCTTCTTTTCTTTGTGGCTTCGCAGAAAGCAAGAGTAAGGCACAGCCTGCTGTATAGTATTTTTCTGATACAAGTTCTCATTTAGCTCTCAGACAGCTACAGTATCAAGTACCACAAGTCCAGGTCTTCATACTTATGGGACAGGGGTCTGGGTTATAAGTCTGAGTCTTCTTCTGGATCTTCATGTGGATCTCCTCAAGATTCTTTATTAAGCCACCTGCCTTTTTCAGGACCAGATGAGCAGTTTGCAGCATCTTCAGAACCCAGCCAACAATATTATTTAACATTTTCAGTACCAAATTATCAAGCCCCACTGAACACAATGGGACTTACTTATGAGTTAAAGTGCACAGGGTTTTGCTATAAATGGGCTGTTTTCACCTGTTTCTTTAAAATTAGCCAACACAGCTTTTGTCCCCACTTTCCCCTAATCAATATATTTTTGTTCACTTTTTTTTTTAAACTGCACCACAAAATTCTGAAATGTGTGAGCAAAGGAAAACTGTATTCCAGTTGGCATAATGATTTGGGAAGTGTGAATTTGGGAAGTTTTTATCAAAATAAGAACTGAATGAAATCCTCCCCCATCCCTAATGAACACATCTGAATTTCACCAGCCACATGAACCTTCAAGTGGTGAGTCTTCACTCATCCCTCATTTGACTTCTTCTTGGCAGAGGAAGATGAAAGCAAGGGCAGCATCAAGGGCCCTTTCTGCTTGGGCTAAGATACAAGGCTGAGTGTTGCATAGAAGAAAGACAGCTTGGAAAACACACACAAAACAAAAACAAATATCAGTGGAATCAGGTGCTGGACCAAGAGCAAGAGAAGCATCTGAGAAGAAGATACACTCTGAGTTAGGCAAAAAAAGTGTCATGTTTTCACCCTCATGTGAGTCCTGATCATCTCTAGTTCAGCTCTTCCATCTTGCTTCATTTCTCTTTCCTTCACATTTATAACCTTTTAATAGAATAGAGGATCGGGAAATCTGCCACAGGTTCAAATGAGTTCAAATTGCTATGAATCTGACCTCCAGATTCCACAGTGGATAGGCTTTTTCCAAATCACTTGGAGTCTATGGATTTGTGGACCATTTTTAAAAAATGTTGGAGGAGATTTGTGCAAATGTGCATTCACATGAGTGCACACTTGTGCTAATGTACATTTGCAAACAGGAACAAAATTCTTGTACATCCCCCCGAATAATAATATAATAATAATAATAACTACTACTACAACAACTACTACAACTACAACAGCAACAACAATTTGATTCCATCAATTAAGTGGACTACAGAATGAAAGATGCCTGACAATCTGTGAAACAGAGATGGAATGGATTTAACAAAATCCATACATCCCTACTGAAGGCAAAGAATTGTCTTTAATATTAATATTGTCTTTAATATTAATATTATAATAATTAATATGCTCCCTGGGAAACATCCATCTAAGGATGGATGAAAGCCCCTTACCTGGTCCCGAAATTCAGGCTGGGGGGGAGCGCCCCGTCTCCCCGGCCGCGAAATAAAAAAAGTAAAGTAAAAAAAAAAACACGTGATAGGCTACGTAATGATTTACGTAGCCTATCACGGCTAGACTTTCAAAGTCAGCCGTGATAGGCTACGTAAATCATTACGTAGCCTATCACGTTTTTGTTTTTTTTTTTACTTTACTTTGTAATGGCGGCGGCGGCAGCCGGTTGGAAGACCAGCCGCCGCCCCCGCCAAAATGCTGCCGAAACGCCACCGGGACCTGCCGCCGAGAGGGACATTCGAAGGAGGTAAGTCCCATCCCGGGGGGGCGGGGGGGCGGAGAATTTCACCACCAATTTCCGGTGGCCGAATGCGTTGGTATTCGGCCTCCCAGAGATTCATGGAGAAATTCTCCGCCATCCCTAAATCCATCTATGAAAAGGCTTAGCAAAAAGAGTTTCATTCATTGTATCCATTCTCCTCACAGAAACTTAGCACTCCTAATGCCATAGCCCAGTTCCAAGGGAGCAGCCCTTATGCCTTCATCTCCCTTAGAGAGAGGTTCTCCATCAGAAGAGTTATTTGCTTCAGCAAGATAGGGAAGGAAGGCATGCCTAAGAATGTATAAAGAATCTGCTCCATTAGATGTTTTAATTATTATTTTCTTTTGCAGGTTTCTTCAATCCAAACCTGGAAATGGGCCCAGTTGAATTTTGCATCCAGAAATCCATACAGTTCAGGACTTGTGATGTGTTCTGCAGAAGAGGAAAAATGTGTCTGATACAATGCACACATTTGAAAAGCATGCAAAGAAAAAAGTGTACAAACACACTTTAGTCAATGAGTGGATGTATACAAAAAAGGGTACAATTTGAAGAATGGGTACAAAAATGTACACTTTTTTTTTTAAGATACATGGAACTGGCACTGAATGGACTTACAGGTGGGGAAAAGAGGAACCGAACTTGCCAGATCCACCCAGCCCTAGGTATGCCATTGGAACCAGGCATCACTATCACTCCAAGGCAAGGATGAGCAATTTGTGGCTCTCCAGATGCTTTGGCCTACAACTCCCATGATTCTTCACCATTCTTTATGCAGGATAGGGCTCATGGGAGTTGTAAGCCAAAACATCTGGAGGACCACAAATTGCTTACCCTTGCACTATAGCCACATTCCATCCCCTCCAAAAATATTTGAGTCCTGCTGTGCCAGTAACAGTGACAGTAATACCACATACAGTACGTATTGCATTGGTGTCTTTTTGATAGGGACAGATGTTTTGAAAAGGAGTAATTTGGAGAGGGAGGAACGTACATGATAACAGCAAGCTCACGGGAACTGTTTGCACCGTGACCTGCCTGAGAGATCAGTGGCAGTGAATAAAGCAATAAGATGGGATGCAAGAATTGCAGTTTTGAGCCCAAGCCCATGGAAATCCAAATGTGGACATCATACAGTACCTTTTGGGGTAGTCTCACTGGCAACAATCATTTTAGACAGTACAATGACATGGCAGCAGCACAACCCAGGCCTCTCATGCCACGAAGTAGCAACGAAGGAAAAACAGATGATGGGGCTTTTGTAGTATGCCAGGGATCATGGCACACATCCCTTTCCTCCTACCCTGTTCCATACATCACATCCAAGGACCACACCTACGTCCTACATAACCCTGGCAATCACTCTGCCAACTAGGATCCCTTTGGTACAGGGTCCCTGTACCAAAGGGATCCTAGTTGGCAGAGTGATTGCCTAGGGAGAAAACACAGCCTGACGTACAACAGCCCCCCGGTTGGATTCCATACACCTGAGACAGTGTAGTATTAAAGTCAGTCACAGTGACTAGTGCACGGGCCATTGGTCACTGGGATAATTGCCTAGCTTATCTGTGCCATGCATTTTGGCCAGTCCCCATCATCATATCCAGCTACTCCTCCACCATCTTCATTTCGGTAAAAGATGCCAGTATCTTCTACTTGGCCAGTCCCCATCATCATGTCCAGCTACTTGGTGGTGTGAGAGGTGTAGCTGGACATGATGATGGGGACTGGTCAAAATGCATGGCACAGATAAGCTAGGCAATTGTCCCAGTGACCAATGGCCCGTGCACTAGTCACTGTGACTGACTTTAATAATAATACTACACTGTCTCACGTGTATGGAATCCAACCGGGGGGCTGTTGTATGTCAGCACCTCTTGTTAGCAATCCCTCTCCCTTTCTCCACCTTATGGCAGTATCCATGTTAGGTTCCCCACAGCGACAGCATTGTGGGGGGCAACAGGATGACACTGACATTTTATGGACCTTGCCTATTCACACTCTTGCTGGAGTTCGAGTAGCAAGGCTGAGGGCACAATGCACTGTTTGAACCCGGGCAGGGTGGTAGAGAGAGCAATACAGCTGAGGTGTGTAATAACAATGCTTAATCACCTATAGTTGATGTCCTATCCTCCAGTGCAGCTTGTGGGGAGGGGGCACTGGAACAGTTGTTTTGGCATCTCACTCATATGTGTCTGTTTGTTACACTTACCTACAATAACTCACAGTTCTTGCTGTCATAACTCCTTCTGTTGGTTACTTGTGTTTTGATCCCACTGTACTCTTGATTTTTATATTGTATTTTACTGGATTTTAATTGTAATTTCACATGGGTTAAATTATACAACTAAAGTTGGACCTCACACTGTGAAATGACTAGAAACATTCATCATTTTCTCAACACCTTTCTGAATATCCCCTTTAGGCATATGAACAATTTCTTTGTTTGACAGACAGTTTTATTTCACCTGGCTATTTAAAAATTCAGAGATAAGTTTGAGCTAGAAATATTTCTTTGCTCAAATTAGCAAAAAGCAAAAGGAGAACAAATTCTCAGAGGTGCCAAAGTATAATTTGTTTAGGGCTCCTTCATCAGGGGCAATCTTATAAAATGCAACTTCTGCAAACAAACTCAGCCAGTTTACCAAGATAGTGGCTATCCTTTATACACCATCAGGTCAGGAATGGTTCATGAAACCATTTCTCCTCAACTTAATTGGTCAATTTCAAGAATTTTTAATGAAATCACTGCTTCTTGCCAATTGAAGAAGTGACTATTTGGGCATGACCTAGAAAAATCTGCAAAACCAGTGAGATACTGGCATGGTGGTGCTACTACTATTTGGTTAGTTTAGAGGACAAAAGCAGCCAAGCAGCAAAGAAGTGTTCTGCTGAATCTCACATGTTTATTTAGTTGGAAAGGAGCAAGCAAACATTAAGCAAAGCACTGAGTTAGGATTGGTATTCCAAAGTCCAGACTAAATACCTAGTGGAGGGAGGAAGAGGCTGGAACATTCAGAAATTTCTTGGCCCGGGGGACCCAAAATATCTGGCACTGCCTGAAATGAAAAAAAAGTTGCTTTGGCAGATCAACTTAAAGATCAGAGTCTTAATTTCACCAAGTTGGTTTTTCAAAACTGCATCATGCAAATCCCAAATGACTCATCAAGCAATTGATAAAACTTGCTTGGAAGTGGCTGAAAATGCAGGCTTGTTTGCTAAGTAAAGCCTTTGCAGAATTGTGATTTATTATTTCATTACTTGTTAGTCAGGAAGAGTGATTAGTCATGGAATTCACATGCCATTTCTTGAATGCTTTTGATTAGATCTATTAACTTTGCTGTGTTTATCATATGCAATGCAATGCAATCCTATGCATGTTTACTCAGAAACAAGTCCCGCAGTGTTCAGCGGGGCTTACTCCCAGTCCCAGGTAAGTTTGTATACTATCTGCAGCCTTAAAAAGTCAACTAAGTACAATGGGTCTTAATTTTAATTGAATCCTTGTCTTGTGCTCTGGTTGAAAAACCTACCTAAGCCAGGTTGAGGGAGATTTGGATCTTTCAAATACCAATCACTGGATATATTACACAGTGTCAGGTGGAGTTGGGTGATGTTCCAGCCTGAAGCAGAGTAGTAGGTTGGATGGATCATGCATTCCCACCTGTGACCACTAGGGATGTCAGAGAATTCCGCAACGGATCTCGGTGAGGCTGAATGCCAGTGCATTCGGCCCCCCGAAATCCATCACGGAACGAAGCCTCTGCCCCCCCAACCTATGAAAGGCACACAGGACGAAGTCCCTGCCGTCCCCAATCCAAAAAAGGTGTGTGAAACAGAGCACTTTTTAAAAAACCCATCTTTTTTAAAGATTTACGTAGCCTATCACGTCTTTTTTTTCTTTTTTTTTAAACCTAGCCATGATAGGCTACATAAATCATTACGTAGCCTATCACGTCTTCTTTTTTTTTTACAAGCCTAGAAATGGCGGCGGCAGCCGGTCGGAAGACCGCCCACCGCCGCCGGAGCCACTGCCGGAGCCGCTGCTGCCCGGACGATCCGCCCCAGGTAAGTCTCGTCCCGGGGGGGATCCGCGGGGGGGCGGCGGGGGGTGGCAGGCCATTCCACCACAGATTTCAGGGGGCTGAATGCACTGGCATTCGGTCTCACCGAGATCCGTGGCGGAATTCTCTGTCATCCCTACCTACCTCAGGTGCAAAACAATCATCAGTCAGTTCTGAAATTAGAGCAGTGGCCATGTGTCTTCTTTCAGGTGTCTTCTGTTCTATTCAAAATGCTGTCATATCCAGTTCTAGTTTAAAGATTAAAAAACAAGCCATTAAAATGTTGCCTATCGACAGTTAGCACCTGGACAGCAGACTTCTTCTGCACTATGAAGAGACTTAGGGCACAATCCTATGGGGATAGGTGGCCACCTCTGAACTCAAAGGTGACTGCCTATTCAATGCAGGGCAGGAGAAGCATGGAGGGGATTGTTCCCCCTGCACTTCTCCTGCCCTTCATTTTTGGCTAGAGAGCCAATTTCAGTTATCTAGCCGGAGCCACAAGACAGCGGAACGGGGGAAGCGGCTGCTGGATGACACATAGGATGTATTATATCAGCATTTCTGCCCTCCCTGCCCTGGAATGCCCCCCAGAATGCCCCATTTTGCCACTCCACACTCCTCTTCTGAGTGTGGAGCACAGAGCTGTTCTGTGCTGCCTCTCAGAAGTGGGGGAAGGTCAGTTCTCTGGGAACTGACCTTGAAGCATGGGCTCCGAGGTCAGTACCTGGAAAACCACATATCCTATGTCTGTCTAGCCACTGACTAGCAGCCATAGAATTGCTCTCTTACTGTATTTCTGTCTAAATTATAATAATTATTTCTAAATTTGCATCTATACATATACGTACATTAGCACATGCAAATTTTATGCAAGTGTGTGTCCTCTTTTGTCCTCTTTTTCTTTTCTTTTTTTGGTGATGATTCATAAGTGGGCACCCTATACAGGAGTGCTTAACAGATATCAGTGGTGGTGCCCCATGTCTTTTATCACTAACTGATATTAGTATGTACACACTAAACCATGGAAAATCGAAAATAGTTTCCCCAGAGAATAAGCTGTTCAACATTACCCTGGAATCTCTCTAAATGTACTACAGTCTTTCTGCATGTAACAAATGGAGGGGCGGGGGGACAGAGCAAAGCAGTAACTGGACACACACAGTTTTGTACATTATGAATTGTCAGATGCATGTCTATCACTTGTAATGTATGGACCTGACTTGGAAGGAGAATACAGATGTTATCATTACAGAGAATAAATTATTACTGTTCTGGACAGCTTTCACAACATATGTGTATGAAGGGTAGGGATTTAAAGGTTTTGTAAAATCCATTCTGTCTGTGATTCGCAGATTATTAGGTGCCTTTCGTTCCATCATCCAGTCATTGACGGAATCAGATTATTTTCCAGTTTCCCAACTTTGCACAAATTTGCACTTGCAAAAATGCACAAATCCCCCCAAAATGCACACATGCCCCCAAAATGCACATTTTCATGCTTTAGCCTCCAGGGGAAATGCACATTTTCAGCTGGTTGTTTTTTTTAACATATTTTTCTATGACTAAATTTGTGTAAAAATCCACAAAGTAAAGAAAACGGAAGCTGTGCAACTTGGGAAAAGTTGGTCCGCTCTGGAATCCATGGATCAGATTCATAGAAATCAGAACTCAACTCATTTGATTCTGTTGTGGATTTCTCTGACATCCCTTTTTGCCAGTTGTGTCACCTGCTGTCAGACATCTGAATCAGTCTGGGCATATCAGCAGGCTATAGTACATTCTTTGAACCAGTTGCATCAGTAGTGTTCGGAAGCATCAGTTTATAGACCTCAGACCAGCAGTTCCATCTTCTGGCAAACAGCTATGATGATGCTAGAAGTGAGGTGCCAGAATTTGAGTCCCTGGAAGGAGGTCATGCCCTGCATCTTCCACTAACAAAGGAACTGTTATAGTCGAGAATAGATGAAAAAGGAAGAAGTGGTTCTTGATCAGTGTGTACAAATGTATGTTCATTAATGGACTAAGTCAGGGATGGGCAAGTTGTGGACCAGCAGATGTTTTGGCTTACAACTCCTATCAGCCATAGCCAGTATAGCCAATGGTGAGGGCTGATGGGTGTTGCAGGCCAAAACATCTGTCGGGCCACAAATAGCCTAACATTGGATTAAGCCATAATTGATTGTTTGAATGACCAATGTTGCTTTTTCCTTATTCCAAACTACTACAATTCAGATAAGACAGTATGAATGGAAAGGAGTCTGTATCCCAGAGCTGTTAGAGTGATCACTGAGTGAGCATTTCCCCAAGACTCAAGAGACTTGAACTAGGGCAACACGCACACACCCTCCATTTTCAAATAAAACACAGAAATACCACTTCAAACAAATGAATGAAGGTGATTGTGCAAACAAAGATTCTTTTGACAAAAGGTGCTGAAGCCACTGACATGTCACACAATAATTTGAAAATGGGAATGTTCCATGTCTAGGGCTTGGAACGTATGATTATTTATTTATTGGTTGATTTATTCATTATATATCTATACTGCCCAATAGCTGAAGCTCTCTGGTTAGTTCACCAAAGTTAGAGCCATAAAATACAACACCATGATAAAACATAAAATAAAACTTTTAAAAGTGTAAAACTACAATATAAAACCAAAGAAAAGCCAGAAGCAGTATAAAGATCTAAAAATGCAATTGCACATTTAAAATTGACCAAAAATTGACAAAAATCAGCTAAAATGCCTGAGAGAATAAAAAGGATTTCTCCTGTCACCCAAAGGACTGCAATGTAGGCACCAGATGAGCCTCTCTGGGAAGGTAATTCCATGACTAGGGTTCCACCACAGAAAGGGCTCTCTCCTTAGAACCCACCTATCTCTCACCTCATTTGGTGGGGGCCTCTGAAGATGATCTTATGGTCCGGGTGGGTATATATGTGAGGAAACTATCCTTCAGGTAACCTGGCCCCAAACTGTTTAGGGCTTTGAAACTAATAGTGGCACTTTGAATTTGGTCTGAAAATGGACATTTGCCAAGTAAAAGATGTTTTTAATACAAAAGCCCTGTTCAGGCATTCACCTAAGCATGTGAGGGCTTAAAGTAGGTATATCCCTAATCTCCCGGCATGTGGGTCCCGCTCCTTCATTTCAGACCTTGCCATGTTGAAGGGAAGTACGAAAGTGACTTACCTTTCGCGGATTATGTTGATGGTGGGGGGGGAGGCATTCCGTCCTTCCCCCCGGAATCCTGGACAGGGGGAGGCATTCCATTCCTCCCCCCCCCCCGGAATCCTTGATGGCCAGCTGTGCTCCGCGGCAGCTCCACGGAGCAGCCGGCCAGCCCCAGCCCAGCCCAGAGCCGTCCGCAGCCGGATTTCCAGCCACGGAGGGCTCTGGGGGGGAGGAACCCGTGTATGCAAATGGTGTTCCATTTAGGGATGCTGCCTGGAGAAATTCAAGATGGACTAAAATGAGCATGGATTTCTAAGAATCCAACCTATGGAATCCACTGTGGAGCAACCCCCCCAGGCCACACAGAATCTGTGGACTTTTGGATATATTTCTTTTAACTTTCCCCAAATTTATGCAAGTTTATTCATAGGAAAATACACAGGTTTCTGCTGAGACTGGTAAATAAATGGGGGGGGAGTTGAATGGAATGGGGACAATATGCAAAATGTTACACACTAACATATATTATGTAAACTGTTGTGAATGCTCTCAAGGAAGTATTTGCGTATTTTTCCACATAACAACAACAAAAATTGAATCCATCTGTGAATGGATGCTGGAATGAATGACACCTCACAATCCACGAAACATGTATGGGGTGGATTTCACAAAATCCAGACATCTCTAGTTCTACTTAGTCCTGTGCCAAAAATTACTCCCACATTTTTTTCGACCATTCTCATTCCATTTGATAGAAAACAAATTGCTTTCAAAAAGAAATTCAAAGGAGAAATTTCAGAGAAACTCTCATGGGTTGGGTGTGGGATTCTTGTGATTACCTTACTTAGGAGGTGGCTGAGGAGTGTGCATGAGTGTCCTGTCAGTCATTGTACAATAATCTCTGTGGAAGCCTGTAGCCTCCTCAGCTTCCCGCACTTCAGTTAAAGCCATCATGAGGAAGACATCATGAGGCCATTCCTCCCATGGGGCTTTTTCAGTTCAGAAAGTGCAGGTGGTGGCCTGGGAAGCTGCAGAGTAATGGAAAGATGTGTAATAGAGAGAGAAAACACACACGGCACCCTCGGCTATCTCGCAGTGACTAGGTAAGCAAAAAAAATACCACCAAAAGAAATTCAAAATTCTGCCTCAGAAAAGTGGAAGCCTCAACACAGTTGATGCTATTGCCACCTACAGAAGCAGTGCGATAAACTAAAAACCCTTAGGAAAAAAGAATCTGTGCTACAACCCCCGCCATTTGTGAGCCATATCTGTGAGAAACTGTTGGAGAATTTATCCTAGGAGAAATTCAGTGAAATTGCACCCCACCTCCCACCACAGTTTCTTGGCCCACAAATAGGATGGAGAATTTTGAGAGGCCATTTGCGCACAGCTCTAGTTCTACTCATGTTTGCTTCAATGCAAACAGAACTCTCTGTTTCACTGTAGAGAGTGAAACAGGGTATGTCAAGGTTCCCAACATATACAAACCTCAGGCTCATGCATCCCTTCCCTTTCCTCCTCCGATGTGGCCACGAGGAGGAGGGTTCAAATGCAGTAGTGCAGTGAGGTAATTTTAGTCTCTGGACTTAATGGTCTTATGCACCCCTTCTCTAGATGGCAACGTGTATTATGTCACTTACTTCAAAATGTGGTTAAGCGAGCCCTGCTACCTTCGGGGGCCCTCCTGCTCAATCTTCTGAGTAAAGCCCTCGATTTCTGCCCCAAAGTCCTACCCCAGCAACAGCACCACTGTTCATATAACTCAATGCTCGTCCATACAAAGGGAACGGCTAGAACCCTTCTCCTGGATATCTAGTTTTCTGTTCGGATGTTGTCTTTGTTTTTGTAAGAACATTCAGTATTATGAGCCCCTAGTATGGCCTTGACACAGATTTACCACCTCAGCTGGGCCACATTGACAGTGTGTTGGTTAAGGATATTTTGGGCCTTTATGTCAGAGGAATGGGGGCTGGTGGCTCCATTGCCAGTGGGCCAGTGAATCCGCTCCGGGTTTCAGTCAGCTCCTTTAAGTTCTGACTGGTTCTGACTGAAACCCGGCATGGATTCACTGAAATCGGAGCCACCAGCCTCCACATGTCAGAGGTGAGATTCAAACCACAGATTTCTTAATTTGCAGCTCAGCTTCTCAGCCAATGTGCTGTGCTACCTCTTTCAATTAACTTTCTCCAGTAGTATGTGGCCAGTTGTAGAAATGTAAGCTAAGCCATAGCTGTTGTAACGTTATCTCTCATCTTTGAAATAAGAATAATGAAATGCCATAATATGAACCTGCCTGCTGAAACAATCTGCCTATAATATTTTAAGCCAGACAAAAAAAGAGGAAGGCGGGGGGGGGGGGGGAGTTAATGTGTCCTGGAGAAATTCCCAGCTGTGGAATTAGCTTTCTGTGCCAAGGAAGACTAGCAGGCATTTCAGGTGGTTGGGAAATATTTGTCACTGCTGAATAGTGTGGAAATCCCCCTCCCCTCCCCGGCTGAATTAAGCCCCAGTTCTGAGGTACCAATAGAAAGCTTTCCATGGAGATGTGAAGCATGACCATCTGAGTGACTGCCAGGTTTAGGGGATGTATTTGCTTCTATTTTTTCCTTCTCCCCCCACCTTCCCTTTTTAGTTTAATCACCCAGCTGTCACTTCTTTTTTTGTAGTCACACCTCAAGGAGTTTAGTGGCATGGGATTAACAGAAAGTATGTAGGGTATTCCCAAGGCTGCTACTAATAGGTAACCCATGGAATGAGTTATAACATTGTTCCATGAAGGTTAATGTAGCTACAGTTATGGGTGCTATTCTTTGTCTTGTGGGGGGGGGGGGGTTGCCAGGTAAATCAGAGACAATCAACCTTTTCATACATAACAGATTCCTACTTCCCATTACACTGAGCTCTTTATTTATTAATGTATTAATTTCCTTTCAATTCAGAACACTCAAGACTTAAGCATGGCCATAAACTAATTCAGTTAACAAAAATCCATTTGGGTTCACAGTTAAGGGCTTTCCATGTTCACTCAAGCTCCGAAATGCTGGGAGATTACAGCTGTTAAAGGCTATGCCCTTAACAGACATGTTATTTAGGCAATATGGTATGGTATCCTATACTGCGGTTAATTCAGTGCTACCTTGGAGCTGGATGGCTGCCAATGACAGAGTGGTGGACCGAAGTTGGGCTGTTAAATCTGTTGTCAGGAGTCTTTTCTTCCATCATCTGTGCACTGATGGAATTGGATTTTTTCTTTTTTCTTTTAACCAGAATTTCGTTCCACCACATTTTGGACAGAGCGGGTCAAATCTCTTCCTTGTTTAAGCCTACGATGTGCCACTGGGAAAGTTTACTCTTTCTGCTTTATGTTCCATTTCTGCCTTATGTTCCATTTTATTAAAATAAGAGTTGTAGTAGCTTACATCCTATGATTATTATGAGGACAAATGTGCATTTGCCAATACAATGAAGGTTTACCAATACAATTTTAAATCCATGGTTTCATTCCTGGAGGATAAGGCTATCAATGGATGCTAGTCCTAATAGATATGTGCTACTACCAGTATCAGAGGCAGGTTGCCTATGTACCCCAGTTGCTGGGAAACACAGGTGGGAGGGTGCTGTTGCACTCATGTCCTGCTTGTGGGTTTCTGGTCGACAGCTGGTTGGCCGCTGTCTAAACAGAGTGCTGGACCTGTGGTCTGATCCAGCATGGCTCTTCTTATGTTAATTGTGGATGCAGCACAGGAAAGCCATTAGAGGGTTGAGACCAATGTTAGTCCTACTTAGAGTAGACCCAAGGGATTCTTAGTCATGACTAACCTAAGTTGAATTCGTTTCAATGGGTCTACTCTAAGTAAGACTAACATTGGATTCAACCCATTGTTTGGGGATTGTGGCACACCCCACCTTCTTCAGTTCAAGGGAGGTGGGTGTGTGTGTAGGAACAAAGGCAGCTTTGTGTTGAGAGATGCCCAAAGAAAGAGAGATCTGGGGATGAGCTGAAATGTGAAAGCATATTTGGGGGCAGGGTATCTTTCTCTCTGAGGATGTGATGCAGGCCAGGGTTAGTGAATCACATGCTGTTTGCCTCCACCTTTGTTCTACTTGTACATTTGTAACTTGTTTTTCGCTCTGTTAAATTTTGTATGTTTACATTTTTTTCGTAAGACACTTTGAACAAAACCAAAACCTGGTCAGCACTGCCGTTTGAGTGTCTCAGTGCTCAGGGAAGTGAGCCATGCTCACAAGAACATACACAGTCAGGGTCAGAAATATTGGAATAAGGATAACTGTTTCTGCCGTTGGCCTCTGTACAACACCATATTGAAGTTGAAGGAAACACACCCAGACCCAGTAATTCAAAAGGTTTGACAAAAGTGGGGCACCAACCATACAGGAAGTACAGCCAGTGGCATACACACACACCCATCATTGGTGGCTCATAAGTAATGGAACGAATGGCTGACAAGCAGCTGCATGGCCAGGTGTAGCCTGTTTCCTGGGTACCCCATGACCAATTAGGCAGATCAAAGGCCTGGAGGTGGTTCTGAGTATTACATTTGCATTTGGTAGCTGTTCACTGGAACTCCCAACATGAGGTCCAAAGAGGTATCCATGCAAGTGAAGGAGGCCATCATTAGGCTGAGGAAACAAAATAAACCGATCAGAGAGATAGCAAAAACATTGGGAGTGGCCAACACAACAGTTTGGAACATCCTGAAAAAGAAGAAATTAACTGCCAAGCTAAGCAGCAGCAAAAGGCCTGGAAGACCACAGAAGACAACTAAAGTGGATGACTGCAGAATTCTGCTCATGGTGAAGAGGAACCCTTTCACAACATCTAGCTGGGTCAAGAACGCTCTTGAGGAGGTAGGCATGTCATTGTCAACATCTACAGTCAAGAGATGGTTTTATGAATGTAAATAGTACAGAGGCTTCACAACAAGGTGCAAACCACTGGTAATGCTCAAGAACAGAAAGGCCAGATTAGCCTTTGCCAGCAGACACCTAAAAAAGCCTGCCCAGTTCTGGAATAAGATTCTTTGGACTGATGAAACCAAGTTTAACTTGTACTAGAATGATGGGAAGAGAAAAGTATGGAGAAGGAAAGGAACAGCTCATGATCCAAAGCATACCATATCATCTGTCAAACACGGTGGAGGCAGTGTTATGGCATGGGCATGTATGGCTGCCAGTGGAACCGGGTCACTGGTGTTTATTGATGACATGTCACCTGACTGCTGATAAAATCAGCAGGACGAATTCTGAAGTGTATAGGGCTATACTTTCTGCTCAGATTCAGCTGAATGCTGCCAAACTGATAGGATGCCACTTCATATTGCATATGGATAATGACCCAAAACATACAGCAAAAGCTACCCAAGAGTTTCTGAAGGCAAAGAAGTGGGATGTTCTTCAATGGCCAAGTCAGTCACCTGATCTCAACCCAACAGAGCATGCTTTTCACTTCCTGAAGACAAGACTGAAGGCAGAAAGACCCACAAACAAGCAGCAGCTGAAGGCAGCTGCAGTGGAGGCCTGGCAAAGCATCTTGAGGGAGGAAACTCAGCATTTGGTCATGTCCACAGGTTCCAGACTTCAGGCAGTCATTGACTGCAAAGGATTTTCATCCAGGTATTAAAGGTGATCCTTAAGTTTGAAATGATGTTGGATTGTACCATTACTTATGAACCAATAATGATGGGTGTGTGTGTATGCCACTGGCTGTCCTTCTTGAATGGTTAGTGCCCCACTTTTGTCAAACCCCTTGAATTACAGCTGAAAGTCCTGACTTCGCTGCCATCTGGGTGTATTTCCTTTCAACTTCAATACAGTGGTGTACAGAAGCCAACTGCCAAAACAGTTATCCTTGTTCCCATATTTCTGGCCCTGACTGTACTGCCCTGGGATCTGCATGGCAGACCACTGTAAGAAGCCATTTGTGTGGCTGGCCTAGGAATGGCATTGGCTCCAATTTCTGAAATAGTTCATTGCTGTTTCACACATTATAAAGGACTTCCTTCTAGAGAAGAAATGAAAATGTATAGCACATTGTTCGATCATCACAATCAGCTACAAATTTCATTATTTCTCTACATGGACACCTAACAATGCATGAAGCCACCCTCAGTGCTAATGAAACAGAATGCACCTCATCTCCCTGCCCCCCGCCCACAGTCTATTTCATCAGTGAGGCAACAATGAGAGAAGAGAATCAGGATTCCAGTTTAAGGCAATTTGCACAGTTCGTGCACTATATGTCTATTAAAGTGACTAAAATAATATGCATACCAACCAAAATCATACGCATACAAAAAAAAAATCAAAGCGGAGGCATCTGCTTTCTAATTATTTATTCCTGTGGTGCACAGAGATGATTTAAACACACATACACACCACTCTCATTTTATGGTATTACACCCATTTGTAATTCTGTCGATCTGATTTCCATAATGGCTCACCTGTGACATTTCACTTTGAGAAGGTGACAAGGGACTGACATCACACAGTTGATGGAGAAAACAGCGAGTTCTGTGTGGTTCTGTGCTCATACTGTACAGCTGGTCTCCTACTGTTGCATGCAGGGCTGTCTTAGGGGGAAAGCCCCTTGCCTTGTTCAAGGGAAATTCAATTTGTGCAACAGACCTGACTTGGGAAGGTGATGTGAACTGTTGTGTGGGAATACTCTTGCATGCTATAAATATGTGCATTCCATTATACCAGCCTACCCTCTGGATGTTTTGAACCTCAGCTCATCAGCCCCAGCCAGTATGGCCAGCAATCAGGAATGCTGGGAGTTGTAGTCCAAAATGTCTAGATGGCACCAGATTGGGGAAGGCTGCAATATACCTTAAGCTGTGCTTAAGGCTATTCAAACAGCATCTTAGGGCACAATCCTATGGCCACTAGACAGTGTTTAGATGGCCATGGGAATTTTCAATTTTTGGTTTATGGGAACTGAGCTTGGAGCTGGGGCTCCAAGCTCGGTTCCCAGAAATCCAAGTCCCCTCCCCTTCCCCCTCATAGGAGGCATGGTTCGTCCCTGGCTCCATGCTTGAAAGAGCAGCACAGAGCAGCCAAAAAGGAAGTGTTCCTGGGGGCGGGGAGGGGACCGTGGAAGTGCTGGTATGATGCTTCCTATGCACTGTCTGGCCTCCCCTTTGCTCCGAGGCACCCCAGTTAAACAGCCAAAATTGGCCATCTAGCTGCAAATGCAGGGTAGCTGGAGCACGAAGATCCCCTCTGCACTCTGTCTGCCCTGCTGCATTGGATAGTCAGTCTAAACATGCAAAGGGTGGCACCCCTGGTGGCAGGGGAGTGCTGAAGTTCTGCCATCCAGTCTCCTAATGCTGGAAGCACCAGGCCATGGGGGAAGATGCAACCATGTGTCTCCCTCCCACACCAGCTTGGGAAATGCTGGCCTGAGGTGGGGGATCCTCACACATAATCTGGGGTTTCCTATGTTAGTGGAGCAGTACGGGACACATCCGAGGCTCCCGTGTCATTCTGGTAACACTGGAAGGGGCCCTCAGAGAAGCTTTGTGCTTTAATAATATGTGTAAATAAATACAGGAAGGGTGAATGTGTTATGTTTCTGCTCTGTCATTAACATCCAAAGTCAGGATTCTTCTCATACACCTTTCCCAGAGGGGAGATTTATGTGCTGGAGCATAAGTCAAGAGCATATGTGTGTCCCCAACTCCCCACTCCCACTTCCTGTATTTGTATTAGTGTCTGAAATGGCTCTAAGCTGAGAGCTCTTTACCAGAGCTCTGTGTCCACAGGGCTCTGCGTTTGGCCCTTCATTAGCACCATACCCAAGGAGGTACAGATGTTTCCCCAAATACAAGCTTTGCTTTTCTCTCTCTCTCTCTCTCTCTCTCTCTGTACACCTGCTTAATTTCTTCCAGTCATTCAGCTGCATGACAGGGTAGTGCCTGTCCCAAAGGGGAGTGCACTACAACTCTACAAGAAAGGGGTGTGTGAAGTGAAGCCGGAGGCTTGAGACCAACAGCATCCAGTGTCCGGACAAAGCCAAGGGCATGCCTTTAAGGAGATAGGTGGTGCAGAAAAGGTACCCTTGGCATGTCAGTTCCCATATCACATAACCAGCCACACCTATGTTAAAAGTCCCATGTCCATTAAAGTGATACAGCTGGGGAGGAGGCATTCCTGGCCTCCCTGTCTCAGCTTCTCACTGCCCACTCCGCTGTTCCTCCTAGAACTGGAAGAACAGTATCTTCTTTGCCCCTTGGGAGGAGCCACATTTCTCTTTATTTCTGCTCTCTGCTTGACAAGGGACCTGTGGCCAGCAGCCCTACCATTAGGCAGAGTGAGGCAATTGTCTCAGATGGCAGATGCTGGGAGGTGGCAGCAGCAAGGTGTTGGAGGAGAGAGCTGGGTGCCACCCAACCTGCCTTGCACCCCCTAAGCTAGTCTGCTATCTTCAGGTGCTGTAGTATAGAGGATATTGTCCCATTCATAGTGTTGAAGAAAGCTTTAATTAGCAGTCTAGCCCACTTTTGTACATGGAATGGGAGAGGTCGCCATCTTGTTCTTCGCTTCAGGCAGCAAAAATATCTTGGGCCAGCATTGGTTCCTATAAGTGTAAGAGACCAAACCGAATACAGGTTTGCATTTATATTTTCAAAGGGAGAGCGGCCATTGCTTCCTTGTTGCACCAGTATCTGGTGCAACTTGCAATCTCCCCCTCCTCCCCCCCTCCCAGCATGTTATTACTTAATTAAGACTGCATTCCTATGCATACATACCTGGAAGTAAAAGTCCTATTAAATTAATTCCAAGTAGACATACGTAGGATTAGGCTGTGTATTAACGCCACCTCCACTCAATTTTTTATGCTATAAACCCTACTAGAGAGTAAGTCCCCTGAACTCAGAGGGACTTACTTTTAAGTAAGCATGCTTAGGCAGTGGTGTAGTGAAACCAGAACTCAATGCCCAAGGGGTTGAAGTGTCAGAACTTTTTGATCTTCCAGGACGATGATCTCATCCCCACCCCCCAGCTGGTCTCCCTGTTCTCTCTGAGCTTAGCCACAATCCTCACAGTAGCTGGGGGTACGGTACAGAGGAAATGGATTTTCCCAGCAATGACATATTATTGTCAGTTCTTCCTCTTATAATGCAAAATAGTTGGGGGTAGCTTGGTCTTGGACCGCTCAGCTTTACAAAGGACCTACAAAATACATATGTAATGAACGCAGAGAGATGGATCAACACAGCTACCTGCGTTTTTGGACTCTGCTTGGGGTGTGTGGCTACGGAGACTGTCATGATGAGTGCCTGCACTTCAAAATGTACCGCTAAACCATTGTGCTTGGGATTGCACTGTAACATCAGTGCATAATGCATTCTGGGGCTTCTGCTGTTTCACTGATGTTTCAAATCTCCCCCTCCCTGCCACGCCCAGTTTGAAGAAGGGCTTTGCTAAACTCTTAAGGTTTGCTCACCATTTTGTGCTTAGCTGGCCCTCATAAAGGTGTCATGCTATTGTCGCTTGCGTCATCTATCCCAAGTTCCCAACTGTACCAGCCATTCTGTCTGCAATTTGGGAGATGCTGTGGTCCAGTGGTGGAGCACATGTTTTGAATGCAGAACGTCCCAGGTTCAGTCCCTGGCTTCTCCAGGTAGAGTGGGGAAAACACCTGCCTGAAACCCTGGAAAGAGGCATTGCGACGATACTGAACTAGATGGACCAATGGTCTGTCTCAGTATATGGCAGCTTCCTGTGCTATCTATGGCCCTTCTGCTACCACATCTTCATTAATGTGCTGCAGAACAGAAGGGGTGTCCCTGAGTGATGCATGTCCTCTAGTGAAGCCTGCTGTGACCTTGTTTGTAAACTCTTTGCTTTCTTTCCTTTACCCCTTCTGCTGCATATTCCCAAATATTGTGGGCTTTAATCCGATGTTAGTCCAAGCCCCATTCATTTCAATGGGTCTTCTTTCAGTTAGCAAGTCAGAAAGTTGAGGCAATAACTTCACATCTCAATCCTAAACCTCCCACACACACTCCCATACACAAATACACACTTTTTGTTTTTCTAGCCCTCTTTTTTTCCCCTTTTCTTCCCGCCCCCGGCCTCCTCCCCCACCTCTTCCTAAACGCCTCCTTCAAGATTGCAGCTGGGCAGGGCTCCAAAAGAGCAGCAGCAGCAGCAATAACAAGAAGGCAGGAGTTCAAAGTTAGCGACGCGTTGCACAACTTCTCTACGCTGGGTGACTATTAACAAGCTGGAGTGGCGGCAGGAGAAGACAGGAACTCTGCAGCCAGCCTGATTTTTAGAGTTTGATGTTGTTCTTCTGTCTTTGGGACTTACCATGGCTCCCTTTGGAAGGAATCTCTTAAAGACCCGGCACAAAAATAGGTAAGTCTGGGGGGAGAGTAAACTTTGAATTCGGAGTAGCTGTTTGGTTTACACGCTGCTGAGAAATAGGCAACTCCCCCACAGCTTTCACGTTTCTCCTAGACGACGAATGTATTATTGATCATCAGTAGTTTAGCCTCAAGTTCAGCTCGGGGAGGGGGGGGATGCCTATAAACTCCCTGTGTGTGTGTGGGGGGGGGGGGTCCTTTCGCTTTTTTTACCTGTTCTCCGACGCCTCAGAGAACAGTGAGTTTCGCGAAGGTTGGTTTTCTAGAGGAAGAAAACTTTCTCTGCCCCCCCCCTTCCACCCCTCCTCAGTTTTTCAAGAGAAATAAACGTCCCGTAAGCACTGTGGATTCTGTAGGACGGTCGCGTTTTTAAGCCTCCCTAGAAAATTCCAGCATGGATAGACGACGACATCCTGGACAGGAGTAGGGACTAATATCAAGTGTTACAGCGCCCCTTATCTGAAAGGAAAATTAAAAAAAAAAAATATCTGCGCACGGGGGTTGCCTCGCTGCAAACAGCGAAGACTCGTTAATTGAGGGGAGGTGTGTGTGTGTGTGTGTGTGTATATATATATATGTATATGTATATGTATGTGTGTGTGTGTGTGTATGTATATATATATATATGTATATGTATATGTATGTGTGTGTGTGTGTGTGTATATATATATATATATATATATATATACATACACTGAGCTGACTTGCAGACGCTGGCCTGACTGGATCTGCCCTTTCCCACCTAAACTTTCTCTGAAGTTTGTCTGAAAGCTATCAGAACTCCAATCTCGCTTCTCACCAGGCGACATGCCCCTTTCACTGTAAGTTTTCTAGAGAGTGAAGGGGGGAAAGGGTGGGGTGGATCTGTGCTGAAAGTTCTATTATCTCTAAATCCTCATCTAAGTTTGTGTTGCCATTTTTGCTGTTGTTGTTAGTTGTGGCGGGGGGGATGTGTAGCGCCGAGTGCTGTCGTCTGTTCGCCTTCCCCCATATTTCAGGGGCTTATCCGTCCCCTCTCCAGCACCGCAGTAATCGCGCTTGCTTCTCTACACGTCCTTTGCCGATATTGTAAGGAGAAAATGGCATGCTCCGGAACTGTGTAATTATTTTTAACTGCTGGTGTGGCTTTACATCTTAAGTGTAAGTTTCCTTGGAGGGAACCTGATCGTTTTCCGTCGGTTTGGAAATTAGGGTGACTCTCAACGAGTCGAGGCACTTGAACTTAGTCTGGGCGACTAAAGTGACTTTTGGAGTTCTCTGCTGTTACTCTGGTAACACAACACTCTGGTTTCTGTCCTCTTGATTTCTGTTTGGCACTTGTATTTAAAATACACAGACAGTCACACAGACACACATACGATCCCTAAGTTGTGTTTTGTAGTTTCCCAAAGTGAATACTTCCGTTCTTTCTGCCTGTTTATTGCATTATTCTCGGTACATTTGTGCTGCTTTGACCTCTCTAGAACTGTGCCCACATTCATAAGGAAAGCCAATAAATCTGCAACCAAAGCCCAAACGAAACGTAAAATAACATCATTATCACTAGCATAGGCATATGCCATTGCAAATGTCTGTGTTTGGGAATGCAGCTGAAGACCAAGCAATTCTTCAAGATGTTTCTCTGTGTTTGGTTAATGTTGGAAACCGATAATTGGTTTAGCTTACAATCCTGCATACACTTACCTGGAGGGAGGTAAGCCCCACTGAACACAACGGGACTTACGAGTAAACATACATGCGCAGCAAGTTTCAGAGGCCTACTCTTGGGTGTATTTTATTTCTACTGAAACTGCAAAACATGCACACGCAGGGAGTACTTTTTAAGAACTGTTGGTGTGGTTTGAACCATGGGGAAGGGGTTTGCACCCCTTGTCTTCCTGGTAAAAGGGTGTTAATCCCCAAATCTGTTATTGGTTTGACTTGTTCTTGCTGGCACAGTACAGTAAGCAGTGGACAGCAAGTCCTATTGAGTGGGGCAATTGTGTACAGTTTGCTCCTGGTGGCGATCTGTGCCTGATTATTTAATACAGAGATAGAAAATGGATATTGTAAATGCAAAGTGATGAGTTAGGTATCATTACCTTGCACTTTCTCTGCATAGTAGGTGCCTTTCTTTGTCAGCCTAACTCAAATCTTGCCCTAAGTAGGATCTGTCTCTCCCAAACTTTTAACTGGTACATGGAACAGTAGGCTGGGAATTGGAAATTTTTTTCCTTCTGTTTCTACCTCTGCTACATGCAAATGCTAGTTCTTATGGCTTGGTACATGCAAAGGCTCATACACACTGATTTGTAACCAACAGCAGTGTTGTGAGGCCCATTGTTTCCAAAGCTGGGAAGCTCAAGAGACTCTTTCACGAGTGAGTCCAAGTAACATATCCTATATATGGATAAGAAATCCATTGGAAACGCTCTGTACCTCAGGGAAGGGTCTGTAACTCAGTTCTCGATCACATGCTTTGCACACAGAAGGTTCCAGGTTCAATCCCTGGCATCTCCAGGTAGGGCTAAGAAGGAATCCTGCCTGGAACCCTAGAGAGCTGCTGCCAGTCAGTGTTGACATACTGGGCTAAATGGACCGAAAGACTGACTCGGTATAAGGCAACTTCCTATGTGTCTAACTATCCAGTAAATCTAAAAAGGGGCCCAAAGGGTGAGGCTACTCTCCGTATCTTCTTCTTTGCAAATCATCCTACCCTGACATCGTCCCTTTCATCTGAATGACTTTGGAGAAGTTAAGACAGGAGATCTAGGTGCTTCCAGACACAGCATCACCTTGCCTCATTCATGGAATTTTCTGGGGGCTCCAGACATCATGGTGTTCCACTTGTAAGCCTCTCCCCCCACTCCTTCGACCAATGCTTTCTGATTGGTGGTACAAGGAGCACCTTGTTTGGAAGCACCCTTTTATTTACTTTGCTGCTCTTTTATGCAGAGTAAGGTATCCATGGAGTTTTGCACCACTTGGAATCGGTGGATGCATGAATAGACAAGAATGCAGACTGAAGTCTGATTCAGATCATTGTCTCGGAGGATGTTGTGATATAGTGGTAGCGGTCATTGATCTTGTGCTAAAGCACAAATCTGATTTTCACATTTTGAGTACAGAAACATGCCAGTCACATCAGCATTCTTGCTTAGCCCACTTTGAAAAAGCTTGTGAGGATGTGATGGCCAGGCCTACGAGTATGACTGGAGGTCTTTTGAAAAGAGATCATGGAATAGTGGGGTTGGAAGGGGCCTATAAGACCATCGAGTCCAACCCCCTGTGTGATCTATTCAGTGTGATCAATGACAGTTTACTGTTGCATCGAAATGGGCTGATAGCCAGGGCTTTTCACTTTCTCCAGAAGCATGTGGCACAGCCAATATGATTGATCCATCTGGGTATGTCTTCCTAAATGTATTCCTTACCCCAAAGGCACTACTCATCATCTGTACCTTTGGCTCTCTTCTTATGGCATGCTGTAATTTGGATGTTCATAGGCTGTATTCTCCTCCTTTTGCATGGGATAATCTGTTAGGAATATTTGGCTATGGAAGATACCTTATTGGACTAGAAAATTATCTTTATGTGAACATAAGAGCCATGCTGGGTCAGACCAAGGGTCCATCTAGTCCAGCATTCTGTTTACACAGTGGCCATCCAGCTGTCGACCAGGAACTCACAAGCAGGTCATAAGTGCAACAGCACACTCCCACCCATGTTCTACAGCAACTGGTGTACATAGGCTCACTGCCTCTGGTACTGGAGGTAGGTAGCACATAGCTGTCAAGACTAGTAGCCATTGATAGCCTTTTCCTCCATGTGACTCTCTGAATCCTACAATGTTAAGGTATTTTTCATGTGAACAAGAGAAGCTCTGTGGGTGGTAGAATAAATTTAGACATTCAACAAAAGCAAATGTTCTACCTTTGCGAAATGTTATTAGCCACATGCAGAAAACAAGAATTCACCTGAAAATGAACATAACAAAATGTGTGACTCCTGGTTCAACATGAAACTGCACATCACTTCTTCTAATACCTGTCAGCACTCAGCACCTGAGTTTGCTATGTAGCCAAAAGGAGACCATTGGTAAACAAGTGGGAGGGACTGGCATGCTCAGGGCACCCCCAAGGTGTGAAGTAAAAACAAACATCAAAAACCTGAAAGCCCTCCACCCCATACAGCCCAATGAGGACTGAGCATGCTCAATAACCACAGAATACTTGAGTGTCTGTTGAGGAGAATGAGAAAACTGGGAGGGGAAGAGGTAGAATGGCATAGAACATTCTGGAAGAGGGGAAGTCTGGGTGGCTTGTTAGAACCCTGAACAGAAGCACTCTGCACTGCAATATTTTGTTGCAGGTCCCACTTGTGCAATGGTTCTACTAACTCTTAGGACAGGAGGAAGTGCCTTATTCTATTCCAACAATGCTGATGTACAATAGATAATCCACGTCATGATACAGAGATGAACACATGCCACTTCTGCCTTGTTCATTTAGGTCCTCACCACATGCAACAGACATATGGGAACTGAGCTGGGGAAAAACAGTGGAAAGCATCCCAGCTTGTCAGCAAGGCAGGGGAGTCATTTTGCTTCCCTCCCCTGCACATTTGGCTTACTACGAAAAGTAGCCCTCGCTTTAGAACCAGATGGATGAGCACATTTATTAAACACTTGCACGTCTGGTTTAGCCCATAGTAAATATGACTTATGTCTGAGTAAGTCTTCATGGGGTCAGGCTGGAGGTTGGTAAACATTTTCTAGTAATCTCTGCATACTTACTAATTTAACCCTCAGGAAGAGTTTTCTGTCTGTGGCAAAGCCCGAATATCTTCCCTTTTAACAGTTATCATTATCTACTACTTTAGGAAGGCAGGCAACAATTTCATTCCAGCAGAGTAAAAATTACATGACTTGTGCATAATACCACATAATCCAGGCAAAGAGCAAGAGTTGCCTTCCATAGAAGCTAATAAAGTGCTTACTCATACATAAAGCACTTGGGCTAAGAAACCACATTTTTCACCATTCATGGAATTTTGCAACTGGTGTGAAGTCTGTAGAAAGTTTAGAGGACCTGAAAGCGCTTCTAGACTTCTCAGGCATGAGATTAATAAATTCGCATTTAATTGACATTTGTAAAGGACAGGTCAGAACTCAAAGGGCTTATATTTATTTAAATTATATAATGAACACTCATTTCTAGAAAGAGGCAGGTCAGCAGAGCTTGCATAAGGGAGCTTCGCTGACCTGCCTTCTTCCAGAAATGAATGTTTCTGCTCATTTAGCACTTCCTAGGGGAAGCCCCCAAATCTCCCTGGCATCAGTGGTGAGTCCCACTTGCACAGTGCAATCAGTGTGACCCACCGCTTGTGGAAGGGCATTGGCAGGGCAGAAAATAATCAGGGGCGTAACTGTCCCATTGGATTCTGCCCTAGAGGAGTTTAGTAGGCCAAGGGCCAGAGTTGTATGCCTCCCCGCTCTCCCCTGCTGTGAGGCAAACCCCCTCAGGGAAATGGCATGGACAGACCTCTCCCCGAGTGCTGTAGGTATGCACCATGGTAGGGGCCATAACTGGGGTGCCAATGGACACGGCTTCACTCAGACAGGGTGGTCCAGTGTGTGTCCAACAGCTGTGTAAGTTTGCTTGAAGTCTTTGCTGTATCAGACTAAGGGCTCTTCCAACCCATGTGAAGCCGGGTCCATTCACTTGTGTGTATGTATAGTTTGGATCCAGATTTAGGTGCATGAAATAGGGCTGGTAGAAAGGGACTTACCCAGTCCCTTCTCCCCACAGAACTTGGGTGTGATGACTGCTCTTCCAAGTCAGAGAGGTTGTGGCCATCAGAATGAAAATGTCCTGAAACAAGTGGTTCAATTGGGGGGGGGGGGCAAGATTGCTGATTTTTGTGAAATCTAAATTAGGTACAAAGCTCTCTTGTTTTTCCAGTGGACAGAAAAGAGCACCAGCTGCCCCAGGGGTAGGCCTTTCCCAACCCGCCGACATCAGATGTGTTGAACTACAACTTCCATCATCCTGGGCCAGCATGGTCCACATGCTGTGTTATCCATCCTGTTTTCATTCAATAGTGTATTATTACATTGTTAGACTTGCAGGTGATATTCTACTTAATGAAGCAGGTCTTACAGTGGTTTTGCAGTTACTGTTTCTCTAAAGTTGGTGCAGGTGATAATGTGACTGGATTGACCATGATGTGACCCAGGATTGTTGACTGGTGGTTTTATTTCAGCTCTTACCAGTAACTTCCATAGATTTGGAAGCTGGCAGAAGGCATGCTGGTGGCTTTTGTAAGATGTTGTGAATTAGTGAAATAACTACTACCAGGTAGCTCTGCTCAATAGTCCAGCAAAAGTTGGAAGATCCTAGATGGAACCACAAAAGTGATAAGTTGTTCTTTGCTGACATCTTCCTTTTGTCTGGGGAGCAGAGACTCTCTGGAGAGTATAAATGCCTGGTGTATGTTGCAATCAATGACATGCCGAAGATAGCTTCTATGTTCTTTGAGTTGGTTAGTGCTTTTGAGGTAGTTGCTGGGATTGCTGCAGATGGGTTTAATTCTTTTGTTGTGTTTTGGATGACAGGAATTCCAGTTCAAGTAAACAAAGCCATCTGTTGGGTTGCTGTACAATACAAAGCTGTGATCTTGTTTTGATCAGTGCTAAAGAGAACATCTAAAAATGGGACATGTGAATTTTAAATGGTTCTATTGCATGTGAATATGGTAGTCTGTCATTTATTTATTTTCCATATGTAATTACTTAGTGTTTGACAGTGTCCTTCTAGGAACAGAGGCAACTTGTTGAAGTACTGTTGAATTGCAGTAGTGATTTAGTTGCTTTTAAGAATGATATACTGTAATTCATTGATATATATCCATTGATATATATCCATTGATATATTGTTGTGCGTTGTTTTTGTGTTCATTCTAGACTTTAGGGGGCATTTATGTATTGTGGATGAATGTTGTTCATACTGTATTGTTTATAGATTGTTTTTATTTGTTTGTTTTTGTATTGTGCTGGTTATGGTTTATTTTGATTTTGTTTTTTTCTGTTATATTATGGATCTCTGTATTTGTGTGAGGGTGTGTGTTTCTTCGAGACTGCTTTTTGCAGTGGGGAGAGAAGCATAAATTTAATAAATAATGAAAACGTACACTAACTGTGAACCCTTCCCTTCTCATCATTCATGCATTTTTAAACACTACCGTGGTGGGTCTATAGTAGAGTCATGAACATGGTTTAGCAGTCATAAGGCTCCGGTTCTCATTTTTATCTGGAATAAACCTATGTGGGACTGCTTCTGTTACACTAAGTCTGCAATCTTCAAACTAGTTAACTATAAATGAACTGCATTGACCATAACTAGGCCCAGCCCAACGTATCCTGCCATCTGAGGCAAGCCACTGCTACCTGCCCACCACTGCCACCTTTCTTCCTGGCTGTGGAGTGGTCACCCAAAGTCTTGTGAGACTCAGACGAAATCTCACAAGACTTCAGGTGAGCTCCATGCAGCTGGGAAGAAAGGCGGGGGTGGTGAGGAGGAGGTGGCCTTGGGAGGGTGAGTGAAGGTGGTGTTGGAATTTCATGCTCCCTGGAACCTGCCACCTGAGCAAGTGATTCACCTTGCCAAATGGAAGGACCGGCCCTAATCATTATAGAACTATTCTTTAATAGAATCAAAATCAGACACTCAGTTTGGGGTCTTTGCAACCGTCTATGTGCATTTTATTTGTGCTGCTACACAAGGGCTTTGCCCTGAAACTTCAAATGATTAAAATGTGTTTTTAAAAAACTCTCAGATACTCTGGTTCAATGCCATTTGATCTCCGCAAGTCACATGGTCCATTTGATCCCACACTGTGTTGAGTCTGTAAAGAAAGGAATATCAGCTGTCCCATAGGTTGACCTTGAACTAGAACTCCCATCATCCTGGGCCAGCATGCTCATTGCCCAGGCTGGTTTGGGAAGATGGGAGTTGTAGTCCAACACATCTGGAGGGTGCTAGGTTGGGGAAGGCTGCCTTAGATGAACACTTTAACATTCCTGCTCATTTCTTTAAGGATCTCAAAATGACTGTTCTCAAAAGAAATTAATTCAGGTAAACAGATGGGATAAGAAGTGGCCAAACAAGAACTGGTATGAATATTCAATATTGTAGATTCCTTTCTAATCCTGATGGAAGAAATCAAGGTCTATCACTTTAAGATGAAGATTCCACTAAGTTATTTCCTTCTAAAATTCAAACCATTGCCCTTATATGTTTGCTGTTGTTCAGTCCATTTCACCATCTGACAAAGTGTACTGTAGTCTATCAGATCTCATACTCTCAGATAAATAACTAAACGGATGGGTTAGTTTCTAAAGTGCTACAAAAGCTAAAACTTCAATCTTTCAAACACCTGGGAGCAATCCCCACTGAACATAGTTGGATTAACTTGTAAACTTGCATAGAATTGGGTTGGGAACCTGAGCCCTTGTAGTTTGTATAGCAAAGTTAAGGTCAGTATTTATGGTGGAATCCATATAACAGAGAAATGTTTAAAACTACATGCGCTGCGTGGGGATAGGATATAGTCTTCTACTGGTTCTCACACTTCTGGCTATATGCTAAGACACTGAACAAGTAGCGCAGGAATCTTCCCTGCAGAGCTGCCCTAGTCTCTGAAGATGGGATAATGGTTGAAGAGCAGCAGTTCACTTTGGTGTGAGGTTAGAGATCAGAAGATTGTTATTTAATCATCTTAAGGCTAAGATCATAGTGGACAAAAAGTTTTTGGAGACATATAGGATAATAAAACAAACACTATAAAGTATTTTAGAAACATTATCTTAAACATTATAATCTGCAGATATTGTAATCATAAATGTTCTGCAAACATTAATTTTTGCAGTATCCTGATGAATTAGAAATGTAAACAACAATTAATGCCTGGTTGCATTTTAAGACTAGGATATTAGGAGTGGATAGGACACACCAACATGGGAATCCTGCATTCATTTGGCTGTAGGTGACTTCCAGCAGGATCTGCTAAATGTCTAGTAAATGTGTTGTGGCTAAAGAGATCTTGCTGAAGAAGGCAACATAGCAAATTGGAATTAAAATTGGAATATAGTTTCAGGAACTCCTGGATTAGAGCTTGGTTACTACATAAACTAGGGATGGGAGAACCAGCGATTTTTGAGCTTGCATAAATTCTCTGAAAATCACTTCGAAGCTTGTTTCAGCTTACTCCCATTTTCATTTTCAACCTGTTTTTCAGCTTATTCAAACAGGAAAAGTGCACATTTTGAATGGGAAAAGTGTGTATTTCTGTGCATATTTCTCAACGTGAAAAGTGTGAAAATGCATATTTTTCTTTTTTTAAAATGTGCATTTCAAAGTGCATATTAAAAAAAATCAAATACAGTCACAGATTTGGGCATTTGCAAACTTTTTTTTAAAACAACAACACTCCTATTTGTGTTTATGTTCAGGTTTGCAAACAGGACATGTTTGTATTATTTGTGAACAGAAATGAAATTATCATACATTCCTAAAATAAACAAACTTGAGTTTTATTCATGCACATTGCACTTCCATCTAGAGGTCTGAATGTACTGTCAGAGGAACAGTTATTAAAGAGTTCTTATTCTGAAAGAAATGGTCAGATCCACTTGAGCGCTCCCTTGATGCCAATTGGTGTCGTGCAAGATATAGATAAAACCAAAATCTGAGATGGAGTTGTCTGGAATACAGTATATAACTTCAAACATCTATGTCTAGTACATGGCAGACTGGCTTGAATTTAAGCTAGCAGGCCTTGCAGTATATTCTGTAGAGTAGCCGCATTATAGTCAATCATCTAGGGCGGGGTGGGGGGGGACTATGGGGAGGCAGCCATCTAAGAGGCCTGTGTTACATACAGTTTTGTGAGCCATTCAGGACCAACTGAAGCTTTTGCATATTCATTGTAATACAGCATTAGCTGCAAAGTTTTATCTCTGAAAAGCACGCAGGGAGAGCTGCCTTTTTAGCCAATTTTGATGAAATTGCTGAAGCCCAGAGTTACTTTCTAGTCACATCAACCCTTTTCAGTCATCCCTTGGTAGATAATACCAAAATCCACATACCACAAATCAAGTCATAGTTAAGTGCTATCTACTTTACTGGCATTTAAGGATACCTAGGGTGCAATCCTGTTCAAATGGGTGGCTGCCTCCGAACTAGGAGGCAACTGCCTATCCAGTGCAGGGCAGGAGAAGCATGGAGGGGATCGTTCCCTCTGCACTTCTCCTACCCTGCATTTGCGGCTAGACAGCCGATTGTGGCTGTCTAGCTGCGCGAGGGGTGAGCGGGGGAGGAGGCTGCTGTACGACACATTGGATGTGTTGTACCGGCATTTCTGCCCTCCCCGCACCGGGACACCCTCTGGGAACACCCCTTTTCAGCCGCTCCACGCTCCTGTTGTGGGCATGGAGCAGGGGGCTGTTCCGCACTGCCTGCCAGGCAGCACGGAAGTGGGGAAGGTCAGTTCTCCAGGAACTGACCTTGGTGCATGGGCTCCAAGGTCGGTTCCCGGAAAACCAGATAACCTATGGCCATCTAGCTGCTGTCTAGCAGCCATAGGATTGCTCCCTCCAGGATACTTAGTTTATTTCATTTATTATCGTTATTTGTTATTATTACTTTTTAATTTATTATTACATTTATATCCCACTTTTGTCCCTCTTTCAAGGAACCCAAGGTGGCCTACGTGGTCTTCCTCCTCTCCATGTTATCCTTACAACAACCCTGTGAGGTAGGATAGGCTGAGAGTCGATGACTGGCCCAAAGTCACTCCGTGAGCTTCAGGCCTGAGTTGGTCCCCATCAAACACTCTAATCAGTAACACCATACTTGTAAACTGCATTGGGTTGAGTGGGAATTCTGCTTTAAGTGCCTGTGAGCACCAAGAAATGAACTTTTCCCTCATCTGAAGTGAAGGTAAATTATAGAATTTGTGCTTAAAAAGCATTTGGTCTGCTTCATACTTACTTGGGAGTAAGTCCCATGGTCATACATCTGAGTAGACACTGCAGTCCACTCTTAAAATACACTTGTTTCATAGCAGTCTTATGAAAATCACTGGGTGCTTCTGAGGCTGTGGGTCTATGGACTTCAGAACGATACATAACAATATTCTGCTTATGCTACCTCAGCTGTCTTTTTCTTTGGACATTCTTTCACAAATCAGTATGGCAGCTTTTTCTATGATGAGGGTAATTCACATGACAAGGTATATAATTCTAAAGATAAATTTACCCTTAAATTATTATTTCACTCTGTTTTTCTGGATGGCAAAGTGGGTGTGCTCCTGACACCTATTTTTCCCTGTGTTTATGATAATTATGTGTTAGGGATTTCCTACGTAGATGGAAAATAGTTTCCTGGCCAAAGGAATTATTCTTTGGCTTCTTTAAAAATAAAATAGTGACAGACTTGCAGAAGAAAATACAACTCCACCCTTGAGGGAGTCAAGGACTTTTAAAAATGTATCTGTCTGGGTCTAAGGCTGGCTGCAATCCTTTGCTCACTTTCTTGAGAATAAGCCTCACTGAACTCAGTGAGACTTACTTCCAAGTAAACATGCATAGGATTGCACAGCAATGTAGGAGGCACTGATTTGAGCAATAGCAGCCACCTGAAGGCACTGAGACACCTATAAGCAATCCAAAGGCACCTCACAGTTCAGCTGTGAAAGGTCCAGCAAGGAAGAGGGGCAGGCCATGGTGGGTCACAGCCAAAATTTGAGGTCAGCCAAGTTGGGTTGTGAAAGTGAGAAAGCCTTGTATAGCCTCTGGTCTCCAATCATGCATGAACAGTATTATCCTATCAGGGAGAAGGGTTTGATGTCAAGGTAATGGGCAGTACGCTGTCTCTAAAGCAGGGGTGGGCAACTTGTGGCTCTCCAGATGTTTTGGCCTACAAGTCCTATCAGCCCTAGCCAGCATGCCCAAAGGTGAGGGTATACCCAAAGGTGAGTTGTAGGCCAAAACATATGGAGGGCAACAAGTTGCCCACCCCCGCTCTGAAGCAGTAGATCTCCAGATGTTTGGGACTTCATCTCCCAGAAGCCTATGCCAGGATGGCCAATGGTCAGGATGCTGGGAGCTGAAATCCAAAACATCTGGAGAGCTACTTTTTGCCCATCCCTGCTCTAAAGCAATAGGAACACTTTTTAATAAGGCGCTTCCTGGCGATCAGACAGGTTTTGGCATCCATCTGTAGTCAAGTAGATCTTAGTCTGGTTGCCTGAGACTAATAATTGGTTAGGCCAAATTGTCAAGGGCTGTAATAGTTAAGCAGATGTAAATAAGCTGTCTCCCCATGTTTAATGATTCATGCAGTGCAAAAGAAATTACATGATTGCAGGTAATGATTTGGTTTTCAGAATTCCTAGTTTAGGCCCCAATCTGAAAAACCTGGTCAGCACAAGGAAGTCTGTTTCACCACTGTAGGAACATGTAGAGCAATGAATGTTCAGAAATTTAGGGAAATCTTCACCCAAAGTCCAGCATATGAAACTTCATATGATCCTTTCCCATGAGGCTGTTGTCTTGAACTTTCAGATTGTTAGGAATATTGTAACCTTGTCTGCAAATTACTGGGAAGGAGCAGTGTTGCAGTTAATCAGCTCATGGGAATTTTGACCACAGCTGGCCTTCATATATATAGTCTAGAATGTGTTTTTCTGTGATTTCTTCCTTTTGTTCCTCCCCTCCCGCCCCCACCATCACGACTTCCACCATTGCTGGGAGCACTTGTGTTTACTCTCTCCCTCTTGCCTGTATAATGGAACATTTTTCAGTAAAACCATCTTCTTCACCAAAGAAGATTGTGGTCTCCATTTATAGCTTGACTACATGTGGGATTGGTAAACGCTTATTCCGTTTTTTGTCTTTTTGTTTTTTAACTTTTTTTCTCTGCTAATTGCCTTTATAACAGGAGGCATCATTGCCAAATAATCCCATCAGAGTTTACCAAATAATCCCATCACAGATAACAAATCAACATTTTTTTTTCTCCTAGTCACTGTCATTTCATTTGAGACTGAACCTTCTTTCAGGTGTTCCCTTATGTTGATGTAGATTAGGGGTGTATGAAACATACCGATCCGCTGGAGGCATTCATGGGGCAGGGAGGCAATCCGTCCTCCCCCCGGAATCCTCCCTGGCCGGCTCCGCTCCGTGGCAAGTCTGCGGAGCCGCCGGCCAGGCCCGTCTGCAGCTGGACTTGCATCCAATGCAGGGCTGCGGACACAAATGACATCCGGCGTAGTCGACGCCATTTGCGTCCCTGCACTTTTCGGTGATAGGTTACGTAAATATTTACATACCCTATCACTGAAAAGTGCAGGGACGCAAATGGTGTCGGCTACGCCGGACGCCATTTGCATCTGCAGTGCAGGGCAGTGGATGGACGGCAACAGATGCACCCAGCTGGACCAGCTAGCAGCAGGTGGGGTCTGTCCCAGGAGGATTTCGGGGGTGTGTGGCAGGGGGGTAGTCTGTTCCGCCACAGACTCCGGGGGGCCAGATTCTTCTCACTGGAGTCCGTGGCGGATTTCTACGCCATCCCTAATGTAGATAGGCTGTGTTTTATTTTATTCCACTGTTCACTTGAGCTATGTACCTGCAGTGCAGGATTCTTACATGTGATTATGTGAGGAAATCTAATTTTCATTTTGTCTTAAAGACTCTTATGTTTCTACTGCAGCAGACTAACATGGCTACTATTCTAGACATTGTCTCAATAAATATTGTCAGGTGGGATAGGGATATTCCCTTGTAATATAGCAGTCAATCACTTCTCCATACCTATATTCAACATGGGGTGGCAAAGGTCAACATAGTGGTCTTTTGAGTCATCCTTTTAAGTCATTATTTCTACATTTGTTTAGAATGCTGTTGAGTTCATTTCATATGGATGAGTCAACTTTTTAATGTATACTTACTTACACACACTTATGAATGCATGTGCTCCTTCAGAATCTTGGGGGGTTTAGCTAACTTTATTCATGCATTTGTAAATGGAATCTTACTTAGTACCTCTGTCATCAGGAACCTGAGATGGTAGGTCTAAAATATAGCCAATATATTTGGAAATCTAAATTCTTTTGGCCTACTCTGTTCTGTTGCTGAAGAAATATTCTCCCAGGGTTGAAGAGAGTGAGATTGTTATGTGCCTCTGCTGACCACCCCTTAATTTGGGGGTACGTTTCTGTAACACAAGTATAATTCAAAGGAAGAGAATAGACATCTTCCTCACTTCTAAAAATCAGACCACTTCTTTGCTTATACACTTTGCTTTACTGAATATCCTCAAAGTGCTATGCAACAATATAATTTGTCAAGAACAAATCCTGCCAGACAAATCTGATCTCATTTTTTGATCAAGTAACCTCCCTTGTGGACTGTGGGAATGCTGTGGACATAATATACCTCGACTTCAGCAAAGCTTTCAACAAAGTGCCTCATGATATCCTGATGAGCAAACTAGCTCAAAGTGGGCTAGATGAAACATCGATCAGGGGGATCCACAGTGGGCTACAGAATCGGACTCAAAGAGTGCTTATCAATGGGACCTTCTCAAACTGGGGAGAGGTAACGAGCGGGTTATTGCAGGGCTCAGTCCTGGGCCCAGTGCTCTTCAACATTTTTATTAATGACTTGGAGGAGGAGGTGCAGGGAATGCTGATCAGATTTGCAGATGACACAAAATTGGGCAGGATAGCTAATACTTGGAAGGCAAAACAGAATTCAAAGTGATCTTGATAGACTGGAGCGCTGGGCAGAAAACAACAGAACTAAATTTAATAGGGATAAATGCCAAGTTCTGCACCTAGGAAAAAGAAACCAAATGCACAGTTACAAGATGGGGGATACGTGGCTCAACCAGACTACAAGCAAGAAGGATCTTGGAATTGTTGTAGATCACAAGCTGAATATGAGCCAGCAAAAAGGCAAATGCTATTTTGGGCTGCATTCATAGAAGCATCGCTTCCAAATCCCGGGAAGTACTAGTTCCCCTCTACTCAGCACTGGTTAGGCCTCATCTGGAGTACTGTGTCCAGTTCTGGGCACCACACTTTAAGAAGGATGCAGACAAGCTGGAGAAGGTTCAGAGGAGGGCAACAAAGATGATCAGGGGGCTGGAAACAAAGCCCTATGAAGACAGACTGAAAGAACTGGGCATTTTTAGCCTTGAGAAGAGAAGACTGAGGGGAGATAGTGTAGTGCTCTTCAAGTACTTGAAAGGTTATCACAGAAAAGAAGGCCAAGATCTCTTCTTGATCATCCCAGAGTGCAGGACACGGAATAATGGGCTCAAGTTACAGGAAGCCAGATTCCAGCTGAACATCAGGAAAAACTTCCTGACTGTTAGAGCAATACGACAATGGAACCAATTCCCTAGGGAGGTGGTGGGCTCTCCCACACTGGAGGCATTCAAGATGAGACTGGACAGCCATCTGTTGGGGATGCTCTGACTTGGATTCCTGCCTTGAGCAGGGGGTTGGACTCGGTGGTCTTGTAGGCCCCTTTCAACCCTACTTTTCTATGATTCTATTCAGCAGAAACATGTTAAGAATAATTAGTTCATTATGTTGCTTCCACTTCATTATGTAGTTTCCAGTGTGGAGTCTTCCATACCTTATTTACATTATGGAAGTTATTAGGTTCTCAGTGTTGATCAAGGAGGATTTTATAACTTTAAAAAAGAGAGAGAGAACCAGTGGCCCTGTTCACACATTTCGCTAAGCCATGATGATTAGGGAATTTGTGCTAACCACAGTAGCTTAGCGTGTCATGTGAGGGGGGAGAAACCCACTAACCATGGTTCTGAAACCACCCCAGCTAATCACCCCCAGGGTGGCTTACCGTTACATGTGGTGGGCTCTCCTGAGGTTAAAATGGGTGCCTGGTGGTTTGTAGGTCATGACTATAGAGAGACAGTGGCCTAGAGCATTCTGCACTTCCACTGACACTCTATCCAATGCGGACTTTCTCTATGATCACTGACACATCGTGATGGATGAAGCAGCTGGCACATGCATTTTCATGGCACAAGTGCTGCTGGGATCACTGGCAGTATCAGCAGGAGGATGGTTATGGTAGCGGGGGGGGGGGTTACGGGAACCACACAGCACCGTGTGGTTCACAGTTGTGTGACAGGTGTGCACATCATGGTTGCACTCCCCCCCCTCCATAGTTACCCTAACCACCCTCCCTGGTGCACATCTGAACAGGGCCAATATTCCTGTCCTTTCTACTATTTGTGAATAGTCTGACATTCTGAACTGTTACCTGCATTGTGGAATTGATTATATGGAAAATGTGCTTTCCCATGCTGATGGAGATATGTAAATGAATGTTTGTGTTATGTACCATAATTTCAAATCTTGTTCTTCAAATTGCCTTGATACAACCTCAGTTCTTTTCTAAACAAGTTCTGGGACTGCTGATAGATACAGAATGCTCCTCCGCCCCTCACAACCAGCCCTTTATCTACTGAGACAGGTCTGACTTTTTCCTAGTGCTTTATCTCAGCTAACTCACTCACAAAACTCTCTCTTCATAATGATATTATCCAGCCAGAAAGAAGGTTAATTCATCAGTTGGGGTTTCTGTTCTAGGGAAGGCGGAGAATTCCGCCGCGGACCCAAAGGAGGCCAGATTCTTTTGAATCCAGCCTCCAGAATCCGCAGCAGAACAGATCACTTACCTCCACCTCTGAGGATTCCCTCCGGAACGGCACGCCGGCTCCAGACCACTTGCAATACGGTAATGGCAGCCGCCATTACCGTATCACAAGCAGTCCGGAGATGACGTGCGGCTCTGTGGAATCGCCACAGAGCAGAGCCGCTCTGGAGGATTCCTGGGGGGGAGGAACAGATCACCTCCCCCCTCCCAGCGGACAACACCGCGGATCGGATGGTAAGCAATCTATCATCCATACCTACTATTCCTAATTTGTACCTGATTATTTTTCCAACATAATCCCCATTCTGACTGGTACAATGCTAGCCTTCATGTCTTGCCCATTTGCTGGTATACACTAAGTTCTGAAAGTCTGAGAGAGTTCCTGCATGAGCCATTGCTCGGGAGTTGGATGTACATTCATCAATAACTGATTAATTACAAAATAATGAATAGATTAATTAAATAGAATAGATAAATGTAATAAAAACAATAACATATTCTAAAAACAACAACAATAAACAGTTTGCAAATTCTGGCCTGATAAAGGAGCACACTCTAAGCCTAACCTACATTATTAGATTGCTGTGAGACTAAAATGAGGTGCGGGAGAGAGACCATGTATGCTTTCCTGAGCTTCTCAGAGGAAGGAAAGGATAAAAATGTAAATAAAAAACTTTCTGGAGACCCAGGATATGTATGAAAAGCTGAAGAATGATAAACCTCACCAACATTTTGAATGGCCAAAATCTTTATCTCTCAAAAGAAAAAGGAACAAAGTAAATGGGATCTGCAACCGAATTTTGCATAGTGGAGTGCTTCTGTTCCATCCCATGCTGTCCTCCAGGATAGTCTATTCCATTTCCCCTCCCATCTGGTTTTCCATATTATATTTCCCAACTGTCAGGATTCTGGGCCCACTGAGCATGCTCAGTACCCTTATATCCCCCCCCCCGATTTTTGCTTTGTTTGTTGCACTTAGAAACCTTGGGGTTTCCCCAAGTCTGCTGATATCTCCCTCATGTGTGTTTTGCCAAATAGGGGTTGGCACTCAGCTCTGAACTTTGGAAATAGAGGAAATGATAGGGACGTTGTTTTGACGGGACAGAAAACAGAGGTTGTCTCTAAGGTAAGCTGGGACAGTTGGAAGCATTGGTGTTGCTGTGGCACACGCAATCCTCTAGGTGCAGCATTCAAAAGTGTGAAGCTGTCTTGGGGAGGAAAGAACCAATATGGCAAGAAGCCAAGGGAAGGATGAACTAGATAGCTTTTTAAAAGCCTTTAACCTAAACCCCAATATATCATATGTCAACAAGTTTCAAAAATGAGAGCTAGACTTCCCTTTATTTTTGCAGACTCTTTTCAAGGGAAAGACTGGTTTGGTTAGTTTACCTCCTAGCAGTTGGAAGGGCCGTCAGGTCACTTTCAAGATAAATTATGCACAAGCCTATCCATTTTCTTTCCTCACCTTTGATACAAGGCATTCCTACATAATTTATTCAGGGGTGACTGGAGGGCAGCCAACTTCTACTGGGGTGGAGATGAGGCTGGAGTCCCAGCAGGTGCATTAATGCATACTGGTTTCTTTGTTGACTTCTCCCCTACAGGGAAGAAAATAACAATAATTCAGAAAACATTTTATTGCACCAGCTTTTAGCCAAAAGGTCAAAAGCCTCTTATGAAGATCATCATCTTGTGATGGAGACATATTTTTTACTCTAGCCATGTGCTACCAAATGGTAAGAGTGTTTCTGGAGCCAGGGCCATGCAGGGCAAGGCAGTGCTAGACCCAACTTCTGTTTCACGTTTTCTGCTGACTTTACCCTCTCTAGGTTCCTGCTTTCTCCTTCACTTAATCTCATATTCACTGCTTGCTCTCAGATCATGCTCCTTCCCTTGCCTCCTCCTTCCTTGCTTCGCTTTGCTAGTCTTGCCCCAACTTCTCTTCTCTTCTCTTGGCCACTGCTTCCTGATTATCCGTCTTCTAACTGCCTCCTTCCCTCACACCCCTTAAATCAGGCCTTTCACACTTGGCTATAGTCAATCCCTCTTGAACAGAAGTGGGCAACAGCTGCCCCGGACAGCATACAGTCCCCCAGCCTTTTTTGCAGCCACCAGGCCACCAAATTTGCCACCAAAATTCAGCTGTGTGGCAGCAGCAATTTTCGCAGAGGGAAGCGTGCAACCCCCCAATGGGTTCTGGGGAGTGAGGGGAAATTGGCCTCTGGACCCCTGGAAGTTGCCCAACCATGCTCTAGAACCTTTGCAGGCATTCCCTTGGGAATAATCATGCAACAAAGAGAAAGAAGAAATTGGTGGAGTGGTTGACGATTCCACCAGTGTACCCAACCTGTTCTGCTATGGTTTTCCCCCAACAGTTCCTAGAATTCCTTTGTCATTCTCCCAGGAGTAGGGATGTACGAAAGTCCCCTTACCTGGCTCCGCCAGGTTCCGCTGGGGGGGGTGGAGTCGCTCCGTCCCTCCTCCCGGAATTCTCGCTGGCCGGCTCCGCTCTGCGGGGATTCCATGGAGCCACCGGCCGGCTCCGCCAGCAGCCAGACATCCAGCCGCTGGCTAGCAGGGGCGCAAATGGCGGCGGCCGTAGCTGCCGCCGTTTGCATCCCTGTAGTCAGCCGTGATAGGCTACGTAAAGACTTACATAGCCTATCACGTCTGTCTTAAACAAAAAACAAAAAAACGCATGTACGCAAATGACGGTGGCTACGGCCGCCACTATTTGCATTCCCCTTATTTTCGCCGTCTTAGTCTACATAAATATTTACGTAGACTAAGACGGCCAAAAATAAGGAATGTAAATGGCAGCAGCCGTAGCCACCGCCATTTGCGTACGTGTTTGTTTGTTTTTTTTAAGCCAGATGTGATAGGCTACATAAGTCTTTACATAGCCTATCACGTCTGGTAAAAAAAAAAAAAAAACCCGACAAGACTGCAAATGGTGGCGGCGGCAGCCGGTCAGAAGAGCAGCAGCCGCCGCCACCGCAGCCGCTACCGCCTGGAAGATCTGCCCCAGGTAAGTCTCGTCCCAGGGGGGATCCGCGGGGGGGGCAGGCGGGGCAGGCACTGGCATTCGGCCTCACCGAGATCCGTGGCGGAATTCTCTGCCATCCCTACCCAGGAGAATGGTTCAAGCAAAGGTTATTGTGTACAAACGCATGCGTGTGCGCACACACACACACACACGCACACAGCTTCGCAGTCATACCTCTTTTGCACAGGAAAATTAAATGGTTCAGTTAGAGGAGACAGACAGACCTATGATCATAGAACTGAAAGTGAACATTATATGGAGAAATATCTTGGCCTCTATTTGTTAGGCGACACATTGAGGAAATATTTTGCAAACTCCTGTTAGATAGCATTCTGATGACACTTTTCTTCATGTGCTGATCTCTTGGTTCTCAGGAAGATAACCAAACAATAGCAGCAGTGATGTAGGTGAACTCCCTCTTAGTTGGCTTCTGACAGCATTTGATATTCTAAGCCTGCTGAAAGCCAGTCAAAACATTTTTTTAAAAAGTAGATACACTGTCTTTTAAAAGGTAAAATAAAAAGAAAAGTCTGTTTAAATGTGCACAAGATATGGGACTTTTTTTCTAAGTCAGCTTCAACATTATAGTATTCACTGTCAATCTCTTTCTAGCCTGCACAGGGGGGACTTCTTTTCTGAAGCATCCCAAGTTGGCTGCTGGTGCTATGATGGTTTGACGTTCATCACACATGTTATCCTGAAGGCTCCGGTAAAGTAACAGTTTAAAAAGCAAATGCGAATTATTCCATTAAAATAACAGCCTCCCCTCCCTCCAAAAAACCCCTGGATGAAATTTCCTCTCTGGCTTCAGCCCAACCCCAGAAGCCAGCTCAAATAGGAAAGTCTAAAAACACCTTGAAAAATGCTCATGTGAAATGAGTCTTCAAGGGAAGACAGCTCTACCACTAAAAACTGGCCTTCCGTATATGTCTAGTATCTAAATGTTTACATGGAAGCAGTGGAGGATGGTCACTCCTTTGTCAGTGGGGTAATGAATCCGATCCGTGTTTCAGTCAGAGCCAGTCAGAACTCTAAAGGAGCTATCCAAAGTTTGGAACCCATTTGGGGGATAGGGCTCAGCACTTTGGATAGTTCCTTTAGAGTTCTGACTGAAACCCAGAGTGGACTCACTGCCCTACTGACATAGGAGCCACCAGCCTCCACTGCATGGAAGGCAACGTTGTGAGGGGGATGTAAAAGGATCTTGAATATCATGATGAGACCTGGGAAATGAGTACGCACGTGTACATTGGAGTAAAACAATGTAGAGTCTTCTAGGTCAAAGTCATCACTAGGGATGGGAGAATCAATGAGGCTCTTCACCTTCCACCTCGAAGCTCAGTTCCAACTCCAGTTTCATACTGAAGTGCACATCTTTCTATCAAGCACATTTTGGTAGAACCAATGTGATGTAGTGCTTAGAATGTTGGACCGCAGCTAGGGAGATCCAGGTTCTGACTCTCAGCCTAACCTACCTTGCAGTGTTGTTGTGGGGATAAAGTGGAGAGGAGGGGGACTATGCAAGCTGCCTTGGGTTCCTTGCAAGACGAAAAAAGGCAGGATATGAATGGAATAATACATAAAATAAAATAAATTGTGAATGCAATCACAAGCTCAGGAATATGCAAGCTGAGCCCGAAAAATGCACTTGTGTTCAGGGTTGCAAATTCTGACCTTTAGTGAAGTTAAACAAAATTTTCATACATTCCTAATCATCACTGGCCGGCAATAAAAAGCCAATTTATGCTCTGAAGCACAAAAGGTAAAAGTTCTGTTTAGCCATCAAGACAATTCCACTGAGCAGAAGTATGAGTGTACATGTTTGCAAGTTCTTTTGAAATCTTTCATAGTCATGGATCATAGTGGTGCCGCTAGTTCCTGATGACAATGCATGAAATAGTTTTAATTACCAAGTCTGTATGTGCACATTTCTCAATGCTCAGACTATTATAAAATGACTAAAATAAACAACCTGACCATTAAACAACAGCAGCAAAACCTGTTCACCTGCTATTTTTAACTTCCAATAGATTGCAACTGACAACATTCCATTAATTAACTGATAAATAAAATATTTTCTCATACTTCTTCTAATAAGAAATGCTTCTTTGTCCACATCTAAAGGATGGGTTTTTCACAGTTAAGATGACGATGTGAAGTCTAGGTTAAACAGGTAGATACTAACCATTTAATGCCTGTGAATTCTCTAGGGTCCCAACAGGAAGAAAGAATATAACAAAAATCACGTTAACATGTGTGATAAACTAGTTTTTCTTTAAAGTGAGGGATGATACATGAGAGAAACAAGACCATCACTGAATTCCATAAAAGGACATGGAGAAAAAAATAAGACTTCAAGCATTTCAAAAGTCAATAAAAGAACAAACATGCAGCTCCACACAATACCTGCTGGCAAGATCTATAGATAGCCAAAAAAGCCAAGGCTTCAAGAGTAGGTTGGGAATATAGCCTAGACTACTGGCTCATTAATTAAAATATACACCAAGGGCTCTAAATTAAAATTTAGAACACACGTAATCTAATTACAATTATTAAAGATCCCTGTTAAACATTTCTACAGCTGCCTTTGGCAGAATCTTTCAGATTTTTGTATCTGTTATAACACTATGCTGAATGTTTCATTGTATTTATTTTCAACCATTCATTGTGGGGAGGGGCAAAAAGAGATTGCACCTGAAAATTGTGGGAAAGGTGAGGATTTCAGAGAAATTTCTCATTGTGCAGGTCTTCAGTGCTTACCTTACTGGAAGTGGATAGCGGGCGGGGGGGGCATGTGTGTGCTCCTTCTTTTACAGGGGGCTTTTCAGAAAGCTCAAGCAGGCAGAGAGGCTGCGACTGCGAGGACAGAATGGGATAAACGTGGTAAAACAAAGAGTACACACACCGCCACCTGTCAGCCACTTCTTTAGGGTAAGGCAAGCACTGAAGCCCTGCATCCTGAGAAATGTCTCCAAATTCTCAACATCCCTGCAAAAGAGGCAGAAAAATGATTTTCTGTTTTGCAGGAAAATGAAGAGGTTGTGAAAGGGCAGGTGGGGTTTTGGCACAACATTAACTGTTATCTATATTTTCCTGTCTTAAAGATAATTAGAGGGGCGACCTTGCCACTGGCCAGCTTAAACAAGAATTTCAATTGTTAACAGCTCCTTAGAGGATGCAAATCTGATAGATAAATTCACATAAAATAACATAAAACAGACACATGCACACAGGCTGTTAGCACATAACGCTAAGCCATGGTTTATAATAGCCATGGTTATTGTTTTAGCTATGAATGGACTTGCAGACAAACAAAGGAACAGTGGATTCTTTCTCTGTTTCTGGTTTATTTCTCATCTGGCCATATTACCAGCTTCAGGGTGTTGTTGTTTTCAGGCTGCTCTTGGTGGGTGCTTCTGTTTCAGGGCAGACAGCAGGGCAAACAAGCCAGGGATAAGCCACCATTCTGGATTCAGATATCACAACAAGCAGTTATTTAAGCAAGCCAACAACAAACCATGGATTGTATTTGTGGTTTATAGCTGGTTAACAAACCACGGATTGTGTGTGGGGATGGGTTCAGAGACAACAAGGCAGATTTTGACAAACCAGATCATGGCTTAGTGTTATGTGTGAATGAGGCCACAAACAATGCAATTTAACAGGCATCTAATTCCATTCTTGCAATAACCCTGTGAGGTAAGTTAGGAAAGGGAAAGTGACTGGCCCAGGGTTACCCAGTCAGTGTCATAACTGAACATGGTTTGGAACCCTTGGTCCACGTCTGCTGTAGTGGACAATTGGCTCTCACTAGAATTATAGTTCAATGGAATTCTTCAAGAAGTCTAATGCTTCGCCTTTGCAGGGAAGTTTAGGGAAATTCCTAAACCTGTTCCTGTTTATGGGATGGAGCTTAGGAAAATCTGATCTGAAGGAAAGGCTGTTGAGATTTTATTTAGCCAGGAATGACTCAGTTTAGGAATGGTACGGAATCATGTTTAATTTAAGAACCTTTCAGCAATCTCAACCTATTATTTGAAGAGTGACATTTTATTTACTTTTGTAAATAATTTCCATTAATGAACACCTTATTTTCTGTTGATTTTCCAAAGTTGTGTCTAGTAGGGATGACGGAAAAAGCCACTGCAGATTCAAATCAAGCCAGATTCTCAAGAATCCGACCTATGAAGACTGCAGCAGACCGACCCCACTCACCTCTGAGTCCTTCAGATTTCCCATGGGGTGGCTCTCCTCCATTCTAAATAGCTGTGGGGCTAGAGCACTGGGGTGACACCAAGGCCCTTCCTCCCTACACCAGCTGTCAAGGGCTTCCTTAACAGCCGGCATCAGAAGAAGGGTCCCAGCACAGCCAGCCCTCATGGAGGAGAGCCACCCCACAAAGTCCAATGGATGAGGTAAGGCTCCAGGGAAATCTGTGGGACCCCAAACAGCCCAGATTTCCCCACGGCAGACCTCCCCCCGCAGACCGGAAGTCATGGGGTTTGTACACCCCTAGTCTCTAGTGGTTGTGTCAATCCCATGCCTACACCATAGGATCCAGGCTACTGAGTTTCTTTTAGGTAGAGAGGGTTTATTTTAGTGGCAGCTGTTAAAAAGTTTTATAACTGAGGCAGGATTCTCTAGTGGTGAGGCTGTTTAATTGAGAACTTTATTTAAAAAAAAAACTATGGCAGTGAGTTCTATAGAACCAAGCCTTAAAGTTAATTAAAAAAAAAAAAAAACTATGGATAGGATAACCACATGCTGTTCCATCACATCTGGTGAGAGTAGCTGGATAACCTACAGTGGGTTTTTTTTTTCACATGTGGGTTTTAGATTAGAACTACGTTAATTGACTGCTATGTCAATTGACTGCTATACCATCTAACTAGAATAAGCTCAGAAACACAGGACCCTATAGAACAAAACCGAGACTGTCATGAATACACAGTGGTGACTCTACTCACATGTTGGGAAACAGAGCATAAAAGCCTATCAGTAATAGATACTTTAGAACAATAATTTTAATAAGGAATGAAAGCAATAACTGTGCTAGTTATCTTACAGATAGGATTAAAAAAATAAATTTTCCCCATGGCTTCACTATTTCCAAACATTTTACTTCTCTAGTAAAATTTTACTTCTTTTTACATAGTTTTTAGAAATAATTTTGTGGGAGTAAAGGCTGGGTAACAATATATAAGCAATTTGTCTTAAATCCTGAAAGAAAATATTTCATAATCCAAAGGTATTCAAATTTTCCAGTTTTGGGGGGAAAAAACAAAAATGGTCCTCAGAAAAAAATGGAAAAAAATGTTTTTTCCCCATTTTTTTCTGGGTGTTTTTTTTGCAGGCCTTCACATCCCTAGATTAGTTATGCCTTTACCATTAGGAAATCCTTAACATGGACTCTTGCTTTGTAAATGCTACACATATAGATGTACTATGGGCATTCTAGTGGGGAAAAAAACCAATATATGCAAGACTGAAATTAGTCCACTACTAACCTATCAGGTATATTGCTTTACATATTTATATCCTCTCAGCAGCTACAATACTGTTTACTTTCTTATAATATCTGCAATTTGGGGACACAAACATACATGGCATTACATTTCCTTAATCTGTCTTTATCAGATCTAGTATTTCTTATTGAAATTGTTTTTAGATGTTTAAGGGTGCAGTCCGATTGGATCTGCCCTGGGTACTCATAAGCCTCCAAACGCAGAGGTGTTATGAGTATCCAATGCAGAGACAGCAGTGAAACTCTGGAAGGACCCCTCAAGCCAGGACTCTAAAGAGCTGTGCCAACCACTTTTCCAGCCTACATGGCTCTTCAGATAATTCAGCAGCCCTGCAGAGCAGGCAGTGGAGATGGTACAGTGGTAGGAGGGAGGGAGGAGGGAGACAGATGCAGAGAGCAGCAGGAGGAGGGAGACATGTGGTAGGTGGGGGAGGGAAGGAGGCAGACATCAGGGAGGTGAGGGAAGGAAGGGGTGGTGGCAATGGCAGCCAGAAGTGACACGTGTGCTTTCCTGCTCCAGGTGGCGGGAGTGTTTGTGCCAGAGCTGTTCCACTGTATTTTTGTATTTTCCACTGTATAAACTGCGTTTTTATAGTAAATAAATTCAGGACCTTCACTGTTCACTTAGCACCATTTTAGGTTGTAATACAGCCAGGACTGACACTGCACTCAACTTATCTCTTGGCATTTTGCCTCCTTTGGAATGACTGCCAGTTACCTTGCAGACACCTTTGTATGCATAAGAAGGAATTGCATTGTGCCTGACAGATGGCTGGATTTGAGCTCTGGGTATATGATACATACACACACCCATGTGCCCCTACCTACACAATGATTACCTTGAGGGTAAAGGATGCATGCTGTACCTAATTTTTTTGAGGCATAGGGCAGAAAAGAATAGATTTACCTGTGTAGACTTGTAGAGCAATAGGAATTAGTGCAGTGAAGACCGCCAGTATAGCAAGTTTACACACATTGCTTATGGGCAGTCTTTGTAGCATGCCTCTTATCTAGAAGAATTAAGCTGACTGTTGCACCGTAAGCTGATTTACGTTATGCCGTAAAACTAAGGGCACAATCCAATGCATGTTTAGACAGAAAATAGTCCTACAACTCCCAGCATCCTTCCAGCCAGCCATGCTTGCTGGGACATGCTGGGAATTGTAGGACTTCCTGCAGTCTAAACATGCATAGGATTGCACCATATGAAAACATTAATAGAACACCTTCCAGCATGTAGGTATGTGAAGAGTGAATCTGAGTCTTTGGACACCTTTGGATATAGCTGGGAAAATGGAAGAGCAACTGCAGAAGGAATAATGGCCATCATGACTGCAAAGTTAGTGATGGATCCATTCCTTGAGTGAAGCCAGTATTTCAAAATGTCTGAAATTACTCACAGCTAGCTCATCCCATGGCTTACACTAGACTGGGACATCAAGGGGAATTCTGGATGGAAGAATGGTATTCTGTTTTGCTGTTCTATGCAAGGAAGAAGCCTGAAGCTCTACGTGTGTTAAACTTACTCTGCATTCAGATTATTTATCTGCTTATTCTGCATTCAGGCCCTCTCACTACTGTAATGACTTACTTTGCAATTTGGGTAGGCCATCTCAAATAGTACCATTTTACATTATGGAAAGCTCTTCGAGTAGTGTGGCCTAAACTCTACAGAGCAAACAGGAGGTGCTATAATCAACTAGAATGATGGGGGAGTGGAAAATAACTGCTCTCTGATGATCCCATGAGTACAGGGCAGGCTTAGCTCCTACCACAAAGTTGTCCTGAGTGCACATCTTGACCTCATCCTGTGTAAGTGTAGTGATATCATATGGGGCACTGTTTCAGTGGATCTAAAACCTGTCCCCCTCCAACCTGGGCAACCTGGCATACAATGGGAGGGGACCTATTGGGATGTAGTTCACCCCATGCACATAGAAATTCTGCAACCCGAATGAACTCCTAAAATATACAGATCTTTTCTCCACCACCATAATCATCACAGCTAGGGTTGGGTGAGAATATCATTTCAATTTGATTTTAATACGAATTCACCAAAATTCGCAAAGTTCTCCATATTCGGGACAAAAAGAACTTGAGTTGTTGTTGTTGTTGTTGTTTTAAAAAAAAAATGAATATGGGAGAAACCGAAATGGACAGGTTTGCCCATACAGGCACACTTTGAGTGCTTAGCTCTGAAAAGTCTGGGCTTGAATCCCTATGGATTCGACCATATTAGTACTTAATGAGGGTTGCCACCTTTTTTTTCTGACAGGAACTTTAACAGCTGCATGGCGGACAGTTACCTCATGATCCTCCACATGCAGGGAGTAGCTGTACCTACTGAACTTGGCTGGTGTGGATGGGTGAGAATTTAGTTCGTTCATTTTTGATAAAAAAATTACCAAAATTTGCAAAGCTTTTCATATTTGGGAGAGAAAGAGCTTGTGAGTTTAAAACTCTGGATTTGAGAGAAAGCCACATTCACCCATCCCTAATCACAGCCCATTGTAATCAGGAGCTTTTTGCTAGCATTCAATACATTTGATTAATAATGGGAACATATGTGTTAGTGCAGTTCCTCACTTATTTTGTGATTCACTTACCCTAAATACCTAATTGTGATTAATTGTAATTAAGTGTCTGATGATCTCTCAACAGCTACTCCTTTATATCCTACTTTTTCAGGAAGCTTCATAATGCATCTAAGCCAAAGTACTTTAATAATTTTCTCTCGTCTGAAACACCCCCATCCATTCTTAAGCACACACGTTTGGAAGTCTGTTCAAAACAGTAGGACTTGTTTCTACAGTGTGCTGGATCAGGGTGAAAGAATACTTTTGACCAACTCCACTGCTAAGTGCTTTGTGTGGATGCTTTCTTTAGAATGGGTTTAGTCGAGCTACTGGTTTTTGCTGGGTAAGTCATACTGAAATTTCAAAGTGCAAACATGTCAAATTCCTGAAGTGACTGCCCAGAGAGTAAACCTAAAATGGAACGTACTTTGTGAAAGGTCAGCGCTTTGTTCCAACTTGCTCTTTTCATGTGGGCTATTTGTTCAAGCTTTAGTCCAAGACTCACTGTAAAGTATTTGGTTCTGTATCTTGTGTGTTCAAGCAGCAGAAACCTGACTCGGCTACGCATTGCAGTTGCAGTTCTCCTTAGTTCATTGCTTCTTGGGCATAGTGTTCCAACAGACCATGGTAAATGCTATTTCCTATCAGACAGTCCTATTGATCTGTAAGTGCCACTTGATTATTTTGAGAATGGACTGGGAATCGATGAATGATGCTACCAAGGTTCACAGGGCTTGAGGCCAACTCTGATTTTGAGGGCTTTGAGCAGTCCAGCGGCTGAAATTTATCATTGGCCTCAGATATTAAAATTCCTCATAGGTTAGTCAAGCCTAGAGAATTGTGTGCTGGGCCCAGATAGCTGGAGAAGATGTACAGGATATGGGAAATGTTTCATCCTGCATCTCCACCTGAAGCTGTCCAAAGGGAGTTTGACAAATTTGTCATATCCTCCTCAGCCCCATGTCAGCAGAACTTGCTGACAGGAGGCTGAAGGCAGAAAGAAAAGTGGATATACAGTAAATGTATGCGTCTAATTGCAGTGCCATTAGATTTGTCAGTTTTTCTTTCTTTTCTTTTTTTACCTCCAGCATGAAATTGGGTTTGAAGATAACAGCAAAAACAATCAGCATACCCAGGTTTCACCATTCGATAAGCATGGAGCTTGAAGGGCTTTGATTATCAAATGAAGTGCAGTCATAACTTGAACAGTTCTGCCTCAGGGACTTTGAGAAATCCATATTTATTTACTGTTTGAAATATACAAAAAAATGAGGGGATAAAGCTCCAAAGGAAAGTCAGGCTTGAATATGCCTTTGATTTTTATAAATAGCAAATAATAGTGATCGCATCTTAGAAACTTTACTTTAAACTATAGTTAGTGCACTGTCTGTCTGGGTGAAAAGGTACCGGGGATGAAGGTTGTCTAGAAGTTGCATCTTCTGAGCGTATGGTGATATCTTCCAATTCCAGATCAATTTGGACTGCCTGTGGTTATTTGGCAGTGATGGAACAACTTCTCTGTTGCACCCTCTCCCCCTCCCCTACCTCTCTCTTTCTTTTGACTTCACATGTTCTGAAGTTGAGGCTGAGTCCAGTGTCATGTGAACCTTTCTTTCTGTACCAATATATGCATGTCCTATAGGGAAGCATGAATCTGTCAAGCTCCTTTTCTACAGTTTCTCATGTTTTCAGTGTTAAATTTGTTCTACCTGTTTTTACACCAGTTTGCAATGCTTTTTTTTAAAGTCTGCATGAAAATCTATGTATTTTCATGTGCATTTCTCAAACTATTTGAATTTTTGTGTGCATTTCCTCAAAATATTTGTACTTTTGTATGCACTTTTCCAAAAATATGCAAGCTATATTCCCCTAAAATAAAACATTTTTAGTGCACTTTCCCATAACATGTGCATGTGTGTGTGTGTGTGTGTATTTTTCTGTAATGTATAAGCATTTTGCACACACTTTTTGTTTGCAAACTGCATTGCAAAATTCCAAAAAGTGCAAAAATCACCACATAACTGCATTCTGTGTAGGTTCAGGAAGTGCAAATTTGACAAGTTTCCCTCTGCTGAGGGAACTGCACTGGCTGCCTATTCGCTAACAGGCCAGGTTTAAGGTATTAATACTAGTGTATCAAGCCATGAACAACTTGGGACCAGGATACCTGAGAGAGTGCCTCCTTCCTTACCAACCTGCCCGGTCACTGAGGTCATCAGGGGGCATGTTCCTGGTGGTTCCACGTGGACCCATGGCCCAGTTGGAGTCCACCAGGAAAAGAGCCTTCAGTGTGGTGGCCCCCTTCCTGTGGAATTCCCTGCCTTTAGAGGTCAGGCAGGTGCCAACATTTAGTTCCTTCCAGCACCTCCTGAAGACATTGTTATTTCAAGAGGCCTTCCTTGCATGACCAGCCGTGGTTTGTTAAATTCCACTTTGTTATGGTTTGCCTTTAAAAAAAAAATGTTTTAACTCTTTTAACCTGTTTTATTCTTTTATCATGTTGTTTACTGCTCCGAAATCTTCTGATGTAGAGGGGTATATAAATATTGTAAATATAATAAATGAATAAGTAAGTTCACAAAAAACATGAACTGAACAGATTTCTCACCCATCCCTAGTGTTGTGTTTTTCTGTTCAAGGAGAAGGCTAGGCAAGAACTCTTTCCCCCGATGGTATAGTCTTTTACATGTAGGAATGCATTCTAAAATGGTACAGTCTGAGAGAGCTCTACCATATTATATTTCTGAACATGTACTATATAGAACAGAATCTGTCCCCAAATGTTAATGGGAAACAGCTTATTCCTTAAGGTAAGCATATGTCATGTGGCAACTTCTTGGTGATCATTATTATTTTTATTATATAAGCTTCATTTTTGAAAAGAGAAATGAAAATGTTTATGATTTAAATAGTTATTGACAAGCAGAAGCTGAGTTCAGAGCATCTTTGCTGCGAATTACCAGGATTAGCTATAATTAAATAATTATGATGTAATTTGCCTGAAAGGACCATATGATATTAGACCTTATTGACTTAATCTTCTGAAATGTGAGATGACAAAGAACAGATGTTTTAAATATTATTACTGTTGCATGGTTCTGCTTGTTAAGTTTGGAATTAATGGCCCGCTTTAGATGAAAAAAAATTATAATGCAAGCCAAATAATTATAAATGATAATTAATATAGATAGTGACAAACAGCATGAGGCTATCCTGAATTGTGCAGGCACCCCCTTGTGCTGTTTTACTGATTTATGACCTCACACAGAGGCCCTTCAGTCCTGGTCTATATGGACTGGGTCAATATGGGCATGGCAAGCGGCAGGGGGGCAGTATCATTGGCTTGGTCCCTGAGAGGGTACAGAGTCTCCTTTGTAAGTCTTTCTTCTGTCTCCTTGTATAGCTGTGAGGTTAGTCTGTTGTTCCAGTGGGAGAAGGGAGCTTATGTTCTATTCCATGTTGACTTCTCCTTTTCCACATATCATCATCATCAAAATAATAAAAATAATAATAGATTATTATTAATATTATTATCATTACATTGAAAAGGTGGTCTTTGCCATTTCAAGAATACATTTGCATCCCCCAACAGTGGGACACCAACCCCTGTTTCCCATGTCTTTGCCTCTTTCCCACTGAGCTACCAAGCAGCTCATGGCATTGCCTCCAATGCAGTTTTTGCTTACCCATGTGGTTTTCTTCCCTCCCTCTTGAAAAGAGCATGTTACCAACATCAAATATGTGTGCTGTGTTCTGAATAGTGTGTGTGTGTGTGTGTGTGAGCATAATTGATGGTACCTTAATGGGACTTGAAGCCTTTTCTGGAGAATCCTCTAACTTCTGCATGGCAGCCTGCTGACCAGCCATGACTCATGAGATGCTTTGAGAGGGAAATGACACTATTGTCTATCATTGGAAGCATGCCTGTGAGTACTGTATGGAGAGGGTGTAAACTGGATAGGGTGATATCATTTGTCATTCCTTTTGTCATTGGGTGTTGATTCGGGCCTTACGCCCTTACCTAGATGGGTACTGTGGGCTTGTCCCTGGTGCACAGTGTTATGATTGGTCATGGGAATGTAGGAAGCTGACTTCTCCCAAGTCAGACCATAGGCCCATCTAGCTTAATAGCTGTCCAGGAGACTTGCCAACCCTACCCAGCTGTAGTGGTGGTGGAGTTCTCAGTGACGCTTGGGAATGTCTGTCGGTGTTGCTGCATTAATCTGTGTTCCAGCTATTGTTGTGCTGTTGACTCTGCTGCATAAGCACAGGATCACAGCTACATTAGATCGGCATTTGCTCTGTGACATACTGGTCACCCGGCACAGCAGGACATAGGACCTTGTAAGACTCACAAGATCAAAGGAAGGAAAGTATCTATGAACATTTAGCCATTTAGATTTTATTTTAGACTTGGAGCCAAGTCAGTAAATGCTCTTTCTCTACCAAATTTCATTTTAAAATTAATTATTAAGAACCTTAGGGCATGGGATGATACCCATTCCGGAAAGCAGATCAAGAGATGGGAAACTGCCAGGAAATGATTAAAGTACAAGTCGACCTCTTCTAACATTCCTATTTTTTTTCTCCTCAATAGCTACTAATGGATTTTTACCTTGCCTACTGGGCCTCCATTCAAATTTACTATATTATGTACCTTAGGCTGAGATCATTCCATCAGCTGTGTAGGGAATGTCTAGCAGTGCTTATGTGTGGGTGAACCAAGCTATTTCTGGTCCATATCACCTTTTCATGTGTTCACCCATAAGTCTCTTTTGTCCCATTTCCACATTAACCTGTAAACAACAACTACAAACAATTAAAAATCCACACAAATATTCACATTTAAATACACACACACATACACACTCACGTGTATGAGAACTGTATCAGAATATGTGCAAAGTGTGAAAGCCAGTGGATAACTATGTCTCAAATCCACACATTTTCTGGGACGTGTTGGTCAGGCAGTTCGTATCAGAATCTGCAAAGATCCTACCTCACAAGCATCCCTATTGATGCTAGGAAAGGTTCTCTTAACAAGACCTTTCCTTTCACTGTTTTTCTATTCTTACATTTCTCTTCCTCTCTCTCTCTCTCTCTCTCTCTCACATCCAGTAAGAAGGTTAGTCATTTCTTCCAGTGTTCTTGTGGAACTCTTTAGTTTGACAGTTAAAGTTAAGGTTCAAACTACACATTAGTTTGATTATGTAGCTGACCCCCTTCTTGCTTTCTTCTTGTTTTCTTAATCTAGAATAAATTAGAATAAATCCCTCCCACCGCAGCTTTTTGCTTGCCAAAATCCTCTACCCATCTGGGAGTAAAAAAAGAAGTCAATGGAAACTTCTTCTTTTTTTAACCCCTTCCTTGGGGTAGGGGATTCAGAAAGCAAAGGGTTTGAGGGGAGGTTTAATCCTCCCTTCCTAGTGCACGGCGGTCCAATCTGAATAAGGACTTACACTGTACAGTAAGAAAGCAAGACAGGGGGCAGCTACATGCTACATCCCCTTCATGGATCACTGCCTTGTTGTGGCGAAGGGGCTTGCGTAACTCAGTGAAGCCATAAGCTATGCCGTGCAGGGCCACCCAAGATGGACAGGTCATGGCAGAGAGTTCTGACAAAATGTGGTCCACTGGAGAAGGAAATGGCAACCCACTCCAGTATTCTTGCCAAGAAAACCCCATGGAACGTATCACAAGGCTAAAAGAGATGACGCCGGAAGATGAGACCCTCAGGTCGGAAGGTGTCCAATATACTACTGGGGAAGAGCAGAGGGTATTTCCAAGTAGCGCCAGAAAGAGTGAAGTGGCTGGGCCAAAGCCAAAAGGACAGTCAGCTGTGGATGTGTCTGGTGGTGAAAAGAAAATCCGATGCTGTAAAGAACAATATTGTTTAGGAACCTGGAATGTCAGATCAAGGAATCAAGGTAAGCTGGAGGTGGTCAAACATGAGATGGCAAGATTGAACATCGACATCTCAGGAATCAACGAACTAAAATGGACAGGGCGAATTAAAATGGGTGAATTTAATCAGGTGACCATCATATCTACTACTGTGGGCAAGAATCCCTTAGAAAAAATGGAGTAGCACTCATAGTCAACAAAAGGGTGGGAAACGCAGTACTGGGGTACAATCTTAAAAACGATAGAATGATCTCAGTACTAATCCAAGGCAAACCATTCAACATCACAGTAATTCAGGTCTATGCCCCAACCACTGAGGCCAAAGAAGCTGAGGTTGATTGGTTCTATGAAGACCTACAACACCTTCTAGAACTAACACCAAAAAAAGTTGTCCTCTTCATCATAGGGGATTGGAATGCTAAAGTAGGAAGTAAAGAAATCACCGGGATAACAGGCAGGCATGGCCTTGGTGTACAAAATGAAGCAGGACAAAAGCTAATAGAGTTTTGCCAAGAGAACACGCTGATCATAGCAAACACTCTTTTCCAACAGCACAAGAGACGACTCTACACATGGACATCACCAGATGGTCAGTATCGAAATCAGATTGATTGTGTCCTTTGCAGCCAAAGATGGAGAAGCTCTATACAGTCAGTCAAAACAAGACCTGGAGCTGACTGTGGCTCAGATCATGAGCTTCTTGTTGCAAAATTTCAGCTTAAATTGAAGAACGTAGGGAAAACCACTAAACCATTCAGGTATGACCTAAATCATATCCCTTATGAATATACAGTGGAGGTGAGGAATAGATTTAAGGGATTATACCTGATAGACAGAGTGCCTGAGAAACTATGGACTAGGGATGTATGAAAGTCATTTACCTTTTCGCAGCTTGGCTTCACGGTGGGGGGGAGGTGCTTCGCTTTTCCCCCCGAAGTTCAGGGGAGGAGGGGAGGCGTCCCGCCTCGCCTGGCCGAAATTCAGGCCGGGGGGGGAGGCTCCCCGCCTCACCCGGCCGAAATTCAGGCTGGGGAGAAGCGCCCCGTCTCCCCAGCCGTGAAACAAAAACTTAAAAAAAAAAGACCCCGTGATAGGCTACGTGACGATTTACGTAGCCTATCACAGCTAGATTTCCAAAGTCAGCCATGATAGGCTACGTAAATCATCACGTAGCCTATCACGGGTGACTTTAGAAAAAAAAAAAGCACGTACGCAAATGGCGGCGCCCATGGGGTGCCGCCATTTGCGTTCCTTATTTTAGCATGTCTAGTCTACGTAAAGATTTACGTAGACTACGGCGAAAATAAGGGCAACGCAAATAGCGTGCCCTTATTTTCACCGTAGTCTACGTAAATCTTTACGTAGACTAGACGTGCCAAACTAAGGAACGTAAATGGCGGCGCCCCATGGGTGCCGCCATTTGCATATGCACTTTTTTTTTTTCCAAAGTCACCCGTGATAGGCTACATGACGATTTACATAGCCTATCACGGCTGACTTTGGAAATCTAGCCGTGATAGGCTACGTAAATCGTCACGTAGCCTATCACGGGTGTTGTTGTTGTTTTTTACTTTAGGGTTGTTGTTTTTTTGCAATGGCGGCGGTGGCAGCCGGTCGGGAGACTGGCCGCCGCCCCCGCCTGCAACAAAACACCACCGAAACGCCGCCGGGACCAGCCACCGAGAGGGACGTTCGCAGGAGGTAAGTCCCATCCCGGGGGGGGCGGGGGGCCGGCGGAGAATTTCCCAACCAACTTCAGGGGGCCAAATGCGTCGGCGCTTGGCCTCCCGAAGATTCGGGGAGAAATTCTCCGCCATCCCTACTATGGACGGAGGTCCATAACATTGTTCAGGAGGCGGCAACGAAATCCATCCCAAAGAAAAAGAAATGCAAGAAAGCCAAGTGGCTGTCTGATGAGGCTTTACAAGTGGCTGAAGAATGAAGGGAAGTGAAAAGCAAGGGAGAAAGGGGAAGATATACCCAACTGAATGCAGAGTTCCAGAGAATAGCAAGGAGAGACAAGAAGGCCTTCTTAAATGAACAATGCAAAGAAATCAAGGAAAACAACAGAATGGGAAAGACTAGAGATCTCTTCAAGAAAACTGGAGATCTCAAGGGAATGTTTTGTGCAAAGACAGGCATGATAAAGGACAAAGAAGGCAGATGAGATTAAGAAGAGTTGGAAAGAATACACAGAAGAACTATACAGGAAAGATCTGAATGTCCCTGATAGCCATGATAGTGCGGTCACTGAACTTGATCTGGACATCCTAGAGAGTGAAGTCAAGTGGGCCTTAGGAAGCATTAGTAACAACAAAGCTAGCGGAGATGACAGTATTCCAGCTGAGCTATTTAAAATCCTAAAAGATGATGCTGTTAAAGTGCTGCATTCAATATGCCAACAAATCTGGAACACTCAACAGTGGCCACAAGACTGGAAAAGGTCAGTTTACATTCCAATTCCAAAGAAGGGCAACGCCAATGTGTTCAAACTACCGCACAATTGCGCTCATCTCACATGCCAGCAAGGTGATGCTCAAAATCCTACAAGCTAAGCTTCAGCAGTATGCGAACTTGAGAATTACCGGAAGTACAAGCTGGGTTTCGAAGAGGCAGAGGAACTAGAGATCAAATCGCCAATGTTCGCTGGATCATGGAGAAAGCAAGAGAATTCCAGAAAAACGTCTATTTCTGCTTCATTGACTACGCTAAAGCCTTGGATTGTGTGGATCACAACAAACTGTGGCAAATTCTTAAAGTGATGGGAGTAGCAGACCACCTTATCTGTCTCCTGAGAAACCTGTACGAGGGTCAAGAAGCAACAGTAAGAACCAGACATGGAACAACTGAGTGGTTCAAAATTGGGAAAGGAGTACGACAAGGCTGCATATTGTCACCCTGCTTATTTAACTTATATGCAGAGTACATCATGAGAAACGCAGGGTTGGATGAATCACAGGTCAGAATTAAGATTGCCAGGAGAATTATCAACAACTTCAGATATGCAGACGATACCACCCTAATGGCAGAAAGCGAAGAGGATCTCAAGAGCCTCTTGTTGAGGGTGAAAGAGGAGAGTGCAAAAGCTGGTTTGAAACTCAACATTAAAAAAACTAAGATCATGGCATCTGGCCCCATCACTTCCTGGCCTATAGAAGGGGAAGAAATGGAAGCAGTGACAGATTTTACTTTCTTGGGCTCCAAGATCACTGCAGACGGTGACTGTAGCCATGAAATTAAAAGACGCTTGCTCCTTGGGAGGAAAGCTATGGCAAACCTAGACAGCATAGTAAGAAGCAGAGACATCACCTTGCCGACAAAGGTCCGTCTAATCAAAGCTATGGTTTTCCCAGTAGTAATGTATGGCTGTGAGAGCTGGACTATAAGGAAGGCTGAGCGCCGAAGAATTGATGCTTTCGAACTGTGGTGCTGGAGAAGACTCTTACAAGTCCCCTGGACTGCAAGGAGGTCAAATCAGTCAATCCTAAAGGAAATCAACCCTGAGTGCTCGTTGGAAGGACAGATACTGAAGCTGAAGCTGAAATATTTTGGCCACCTAATGTGAAGAGAAAACTCTCTGGAAAAGACCCTGATGCTGGGAAAGACTGAAGGCAAAAGGAGAAGGGGATGACAGAGGATGAGATGGCTAGATAGCATCACCGATGCAATGAATATGAACTTGAGCACACTCCAGGAGAGAGCGCAGGACAGGAAGGCCTGGCGTGCTATGGTCCATGGGGTCACGAAGAGTCAGACACGACTGAATGACTGAACAACAACAACATGCTACATAAACAATGTAATGTGTAGTTTTGACCCTGACCCTGAGAGAGCTGATCTCCTCCTCTGGCTATTAGAGTGTCAGAGCCCATAATGCAATTAATAATTGTACACTCTGGTACATACACACACACACACACACACACACACACACATATATATATATACACACACATACACACACACACATACACATACTATTATCATGTTTAGTACTTATATTTTACAATTCGTATCCTTCTATTACAGATGGTGAAGGGGTTGGCTTAAGATAACGTTTTGTCAAGGGCCAACCTGAAGGCTCTTAGCTGATCTTAAATGGTACACAGGGCAAATGCAGTTTGTACACCTTATATTTTTAATTTCCCTTATAACAGTTGTGATCCTTTCTCTGGCTTTACGATCATATGGTTAATGTTGGAGTTTGAAGCACTTTAAATCTCAGCTTGTTTTGTTTTATGAAATTTAGAATGCTCATGGTAGGACAACTGAAGGAAGTCAGAACTAAAACAGGCTTTATTTTGGGTGTGCTGGTCCAGAATATCATATAATCATAGAACTGTAGCATTGGAAGGGGAGAGGCCCAGTGAATCATCTAGCTCAGGTCCCTGCCTTGTAACAGGACATCCTATGCATAAAGTATTTCCTGACAGATGCCTGCCCATCCTTTGCTTGGATATTTCCACAACTTCTCTAGGCCACTATTCTTGTTTAGTATCAAAACTTCTCATGAAACCTATTTAAAGGTGATTTAAACATATGCACACCATGCACACATAACCACTGTAAAAGCTGAGTAGCATTGTAAAATGAAATCCTTTGCAATTTAAAAATATCACTGTGCTAATACAGAGAGCAATACAATTTTTTTTTATCACGTAATCAGATACTTTATCTGCTGTTTGCATCTCATGCTATCTAGCTCCCTCTGTGGAGGAAGCCCTTATGCATGTTTTTACAAAGTTTCTGGATTTTCACTTTGAAAAACTGAAGAACCCATAGAGTTCTGTGCCTAATCATAATAGCTAGTAATATCTGTTATTTGCATATAGTTGTGTTGATTTGCCTAGATTTTTCATCTTTTTTCATATTTATTGATTACCCATTTATTTTCAATGGCTACTAGTCAGGATGGCTATGTATTACCTCCAGGATGAGAGGCAGTATGCTGAGGAACACGAGTGAGAGGGTGCTGTTGCATTCATGACTTATTTGTGGGCTTCATCTAGGCAGCCGTTTGGCAACAGTATGAACACAGTGCTGGATTAGATAGGTCTTTAGTCTGATTCAGCATGGCTTTTATGTTCTTAAATTCCACATTTTCAGCCACAGTGTTTCATCCAACAAACCAGCCCCAGTGTTTCATTCAGTACCAATTCATTGTCTGCTCTGTTATCTTAAGTAACACTAAAGCAACATGGGGTGTTGCATTATCTGAAGCAAGACGCAACCTTGATATTCCTTTCTGGAATAGAAAGCCTGACTACTTTGTCTGCTGTTGTGACCAGGAACATGGAAGTGAAAGTTTCAGGTGGGTGTTAATAGGATTTCCCCTGATGTGGTTCCCATTCAGTTCAATGGAGCGGAGGTGGGACAGTTCTTGGCAGTTTGTTCCTATCTTGTTTTTATCAGCACCACTTGGTAGTTATTTGTGAAGCTATCAGTTGTACTTGATAACGATTGTGGCAACATGTATATTAATCATGGTAGTCACTGGTATTGAAGCACCTCAAGTAACTCTCCGTTCCAGTCTGGATCTTACTCTTTTATATATGCTGCAATTTAAAGCAAACAACTAGTTCAGAGTTTGTTGACATTTATTGCTGACCTCTGTTGCAATCCTCTATTTATGTATTCATTTCATTTTAACTGCCAGTCTATCAGCTAAGCTTGGCTTTTGTATGGCATCTCTGTGTAAACTTAGAGAAAGGTGGCCATTTTTTTTTAATCTAGTGACACATTCAGAAAAAATGTTGTCTGTCCTGGTCTTTCTGCTAATCTGTCTCCTTCCTATGTTATAAATCTTAATTCTCAAACTAATACCGTTTTAAAAAAAACACATTATTCCCACACAGAACTACACTTTGCCAAAATGATGGTCCTTCTAACACAGGGGTGGACAACCTGTGGCCTTCCAGATGTTGCTGAATTCCAACTCCCATCATCCCTAGCCAGCATGGCCAATGGTAAAGGATGGTGGGAGTTGTAGTCCAACATCTGGAGGTCTGCAGCTTGCCTACTCCTGCTCTGACACCTCCAATTGATTCAGAGGTTATCTCCATGATTGTTCATGGCTGCAAGGATGAGCTTTGTAAAACTGATGTGTGTATGTATTGTGCATAAATGTTACAACTGTCAGGTTGATATACAGAAGAACCCTGCAGATGCTTGAGGAATTAGTCTGTGTGAATTCTGATATGAACTGACCTGATCTGTACCTCCCGAACTGATGGGGTAGAAATGGAGGTATCCATAAAATTTCACTCTTCTCCAAATGTTGTGACGCAATTCTTCCCTCAAAAATATGTATCAAAATGCACTTAAAAGTACATATTTTGAGAGAAAATATGTTTAGAAACATGGACTCGGAGAGAAACTACTTTGATTCTGTGTACAAACTTTTCAAATAAAATATCCTCAGATCAATGTTAAGCAAGATGGAACAGAGTCATGAGTGGGCAAATGCAAAAGTGATACGGCCTGGAAATAGACTGATTTATCCATCCCTAAATCCACTGTAGATTTGGGCACAGGTAGCTCTCTTGACCACACAAGTGTCCCCCAAAGATTTAGAATCCTTTATTTTCCCTGCATGCTGCTGGTACACTCGCCTACAGGGAAATGTGGTTGTGTATCTTCAGAACTCCCAGTGTAAGCACAATGTTTCCTTTTAGGACTGACATTTTCTTTTGTTTATCCGTTCTTATAGAGAACTGTGTAGGTGAGGAAGGGACTGCAGAGCATGCTTTCTGTCCCTATAAAACTGTAAGCTGCATATCAATTCAGACAGAAATCTTTCAATTCATATTTGAAAGATTCATTTGAAGCAGACTCAATCCCCACCCTAAGCACAGTATTTCAGCACAGAGGCACTGGCAGTTGAGAAGGCCCCAGGTGAAGTGCCTTCTGGGTGGCCTCCCACTGCATTGCCTGCCCATTTGGGGGGGGGGGGTATCTTTCATTGGGCCACTTCTTGCTCCTTCACTGCTCCCACTGTTTTTCTCTTCTCTATCTTTAGGGGGTGGCTCTGCTGGAAGGGGCAGCTCTACTCTGCTGGGAATGGCTGTGCTTGGGCAGGGGGATGCGACTCCCTGCTTCTCAGTTCAGCTCCCCTCACCTAGCTAGTGAGCCAGCTGGCTGACAGGCAAACCATGTAAGGCTGCTGTTTGCCAGCTGGTGTGCACTAGAAAGCAAAGTACTGTGCCAGCCAACTCTAACGCTGCAGCCACATGCCATTTTAATTGAAATCATTTCTCCCAGAGTGAGAGTGGTCACAAGCTCAGCCAATCAGATGTTGCTTTTTGGGTTGTGGGGGCACTGGAGACATGAGGGGACAGGTGAAGGGCTTGTCCCACCCCCTTTCTGCTCCAGCATCCCCCCCTTCTGCTCCAGTGCCCTCATTGGCTGCATGACCACAAAGGTGGTGTCTGATTGGCTGAGTTCTGATGCAAAGGTTGTACATCACATGGTATGTGACTGCAGTCTCAACTGTCACAGCAGCACTTCAGTTTCACACCTCAGTTCGCTCCTGCCAGAGTGCCTCTGCCTCTTCATCATTGTGTGGGGGCCCTCTGGGCTGCTTCAGGGCTTTAGGCCCCCAGACCTCTGCCCGGCAGTTCATGGCTAGTGGTGCCACTGCTTGAATGTCACATGTATTCAACTGACCTTTTTTCTGCATAAGTAAGAGATCTGGGACAATCTCTTACATACACTGAATATGCATTGAATCAGGTTTGAAATACAGCCCAAAGCATTCTTTATGGCTACCACGCAGATTTGGATTTCCCTCCTCTAGGAGACTCACCAAAGCCTGAACCTGTATGTCTTCCAGAAGCTGTGTAAGCTTCTAGAAAGAATTTGGCTACCAGTGATGGAATAGAATGCCCACCCAGAGCCCCTGGAATAGGGCAGGTTATTAGTTCAATTGGAAAAATACATAGGGTTTCCAACGATCACAGCTTTCGTCCTACTATATGTCCTAGTATTAAAATATCAGTACTGTAATATACTGAGACCCTCAGATTTGGGACTCTCTCAACTCACCAGACAGTGAAGTACTGCAGACAGTCTGTTAGATAAAGTATTGGATTTAGATATGTATCTGGATTCAAATGCCTGCTCAGCTATAGATTCACTGAGGAAATCACTAACTTGGTTTTTGTCAGCAAAATGAGGACTAGTGACTTACCAAACGAAGTTGTTGTGAAGACAAACAAAATACAAACTATGAAATACTTTGCACTTCTTTTAACATTTTATTGATTCAAAACCAGAAATATATAAAGACATGCAAGGTGCAGACTATAAAGAACTTGGCACTTTTTAAAAAAGTGCCATTGTACTAAATCCCCCCTTTTCCCTGAAGCTTTCCTTTCTTATGAGGCTGCTGAAATAATATGTAGCAGTATATCCTTGAGAGACTGTGAGGGAACCAAGTAGTTAATACTGGGAAGTAAATTGAATGGGATGGGCGGTGGGAGTATGTTCTGGGTGGCACAAACTAATCACAGGAAATCTGTGGCTGTATGCCAAACAGGTGGGAGAAGGGTTACAAGTGCATATTGTGGCATGTTTGGTTCCCACTGATGGTGTGTAAGGAGGGTAATTTGAGTGGGTAGTGAAAGGAACATTTCAGTAGGCTTTTACATTTCTAAACTTCTACCTGTGTCAAGCTGACTTATGTTGTAGTCTAACAGCTGTTTGCAACACTGATATGGGGGGGGGGGAATGAAGTTAATCTCTCCATCATAGCTTTTACAGCCTTTGGCAGACAATTTGGCTACAAATTGTGAGGTCCCACATCAGCTACTTCAATTGAGATTCAAGTATTAACTCATGGGACCTGCAATAAAGTGCTGCAGTGTGGAATGCTAGCCAGTCATGCCCTCTTTCAGATACTCCATTCCATTGCCTCCCCCTGTGGTTTTCTAGGTCCTGTCCCCCCCGACACACACACACATACACACCACCTCCAACCCCCAGCGTTCCCTCTCATTCCTATTTGGGCTGTTCTGGAATTTCCTTAGGGGTTTTTAAGGGTTTTGTTTTCGTTAGTACTTCTGCAAATATTGAGGTTCCTCGAAGCCTGCTGATATCTCCCTCTTGAGTGTGCATGGTGCCATTTTGGTTACAGAAGGATCCACACCCAGAGAATGAGTTTGTGGTTAGGATTGTGGCAGAGTGAGATGTAAACATAAAAGATGTCTCCAGGTGTCTCGAACTACTCTTGTAACATAAACCAGCTCTACTCTGATCACAACGAAGAGCAGCTCCACACTTTATACTGCAACCATATTTGCCATAGGTAATATCGCAGTGCTATGCCCAAAATTTCTTCCACATATGTTTCAACCATTTGACAGGAAAAACAATGTTTTCAAAAAGAAATACAAAGGAGAAGAAATTTCAGATAGATTCTCATGGGTTTGGTGCAGGGTTCTTGTACTTACCTTACTTATGAGGTAGCTGAGTGTGTGTGTAAGTCTCTCCTGTCTTTCATTGTACAATCATCTCTCTGGCAGCTTGTAGCCTTCTCTGCTCCCCACACTTCTATAAAATCCCAGGAGAAGACATGAAGTAATTCCTCCGATAGGGCTTTATCAGATCCGGAAGCACAGACTGCCTGGGAGGCTGCAGAACAGTTGATAGATGTGTAATAGAAGGCAAACACATGCATGGTAGCCTCAGCCACCTCACAATAATTAGGTATGGTCAAAAACACCATGATAGGATATTCAAAATAAATTATAAAACACCCTGAGAATGAGGCAGAAAAATGGAAGCCTCTTTCCTGGGAGAAAGAAAAATTTCAGGAAATTGAAGGACAAATTTTGGCTCAGCACTATTTCCACAACACTGCGCCCTCACACCTGCAACGTGGAGGATGCAAAACAAATCTAAGAATTTAAGATAGGTCCAGCTAGTCCGTCCGTATGTGTGAGAAACTATTGGAGAGTTTTTCCTCTGCCTGGAGAAATTCAGTGACATTGTCCCCCCAATTTCTCTGCCCACAAATAGGGTGGAGAATTTTGAGAGGCCATTTGTGCGCTGCTCTATAAAACAAAATAGTGTTTTCTCCAGCAAATATGGTAAGTGTGAGGCATATGTCCTTAAATATCTGTGTACGTGCATTGGAGAGTTGCAGCTCAACCTGGGCTCCCAAGCGTATCAGTCTAATCAGATACCAATATAGATATGGATACAGATCCACATATCTCACTCATGCTTTACACATTTGCTGTGGGAAATGTCAGTGTAACCCCAGTGCATCTTTGGCAAACAAACCCAGTTGCTGAGTAAAGCCTGTTGCAGCCAATTTTAACATGACTTATACCCGAAAATGCCACAAGTAGCTAATGCATACTGGATGATCCCAGAGTCTGTTTTAATTACAGTATCTTGTGTGCATCCAAGGAAGGGGAGGGGGAGTAGGTAGCTTAGCTGTGAATGTTCATAATGATTACAGGAGGAGATGTGGTTCATACGTATGTGATGTCACATTCATGAGCTTGATCTTAAATACACCGATACTCATTGCTAACGAATACATTTCCTTGCTATGCCTGATCTCCCCTTTTCTTTTTAATCTCACTCTGGTGACATCTGCAAAATGACCATTTTCAAGCATTAGGCCAGGGGTGGGCTTAAGAACATAAGAAGAGGCATGCTGGATCAGACCAAGGGTCCACAGTGGCCAACCAACTGTCAGTGGGAAACCCAAAGCAGGACATGAGTGCAACAGCGTGTGCACACACACATGCTGCCCATATTCCCCAGCAACTTGTGTACATAGGCATACTGTCTCTGACACTGGCAGTATCATATATAGCCATCAGGATTAGTAGCCAGTGATAGCCTTCTCCTCCAGGAATTTGTCTAACCACCTTTTAAAACCATCCAAATTGGTGGCCATCACTACATCTTGCAGAAGTTAATTCCATAGTGGAATTCACACACTATGTGCCTTAGGAAGAAGTACTTCCTTTTATCTGACCTGAGGGCAACTTTTGGCCCTCCAGACATTTTGACCTACAGCTCCCATGATCCCTCACCACTGGCTATGCTGGCTAGGGATGATAGGAGTTATAGGACGAAGCATCTGGAGAGCCAAAAGTTGCCCACCCCTGCTTTAGGTCTATCTCTGTCCCTCCACATTTTCTGCCCACTGCAGCAAATGTTTGGTGTCTGTATGTAGGTGCACGTGTCACATTATTTCACAATACATTCCCTTGAGAAGAGGAAATGTGCATGTATAGAAGATATGCAATGTGCTGTTCAGGGACGCTGCAGCAGAAGAAGTAGGAAACAAAAGAAGGGCAATGAAAGACTGCTGAAGGGGTGCCTGCTCTTTCAGGCTTTGCGTTTATTGTTGTTTGTTTGTTTGTTTGTTTGTTTGCATTTGGATCTTGGATCTTCAACAAAGATCAAAGAGCAGCTTACATTAACATATTAACAGTAGAGGCTGGTGGCTCTGATTCCAGCAGGGCTGTGTATCCATTCTGTGTTTTAATAAGAACCAGCCAGAACTTTAAAGGAGCTGTCCAAAGTGTGGAGCCCTGTCCCCCAAATGGGTTGAGCACCTTGGGTAGCTTCATTAGAGTTCTGGCTGGTTCTGACTAAAACCCAGAATGGATCTGCAGCTGTCAAGGGCTCCTTGGAGGCCTCTCTCAGTCTAATCCAGTAGCCAAGTCCAGACACAGACAAAGGGATTCTTTTCAAAGCTTTATTCCTCTTTTACAACTTAACAACTCTACTATTAGCAACTAGATATGATGCAGCAGAGTACCTATGCCCTACGTTGGAACAGTTGGTCCCTGTTTGAAAGGGAATTACTGGCAGACCCCTGAATTTAAGGACTAGGGAGAGTCCCTCCCCTTTTCCCTTGGATCCTCTGGGCGCAGCCGTTGTTTGCGCGCCAACCGGACACTACGCCTCCTTTCTGCGCCCTCCATTTGGCGCCGCTCTCTGCGTCGGCGTCACGCATCCATCAAGTCTGCTTCCCGCGCTCTGTCACTCCCAGGACTGCTATCTAAGCTAGGAATGCTGGTGGGAGGAATCTCTGTCAGCTGTTGGCCCTGGGAAAGAGGAGCGCACTCCTCTCCCAGGAGCGACTCCTCTTCCTCAGAATCAGAACTACTCTGAGATTCTATGGGCTCAGTGTCCACCCTGACAGCAGCCCCACCAAAACCAGAGCCACCAACCTCCACTGCATAATACAGTTCTGCACAATGGCTGCAATTTAGACAGAGTCCAGTCCTCTGATGTTCCACTGAAAATAAATGAGACTTACAGTGCAATCCTATCCACCTTTACTCAGATGCAAGTTCTACTGCATTCTATAGGGCTTACTCCAATGTAAGTGTGCATAGGATTGAAAGGCTGAGCATGCTCATTATATGCTTGTGGCATTTATTGCATGGAAAATTCCTTTTCTCCTGGAGTTATTGACCTCTTCCCCCCCCCCCAGCCCACCCACCTTCCACTGCTTGCTATTGTTAGACTGCAGTCATCTCTTGTGGTTTCCCATTGATGTCTAGCAAGCTATTACAGCCTGCTTCAAAGAGGTAACCTAGCATTACTTCTTTCAAGTTACTTAAGCAATAAGCTAATGGGCATGCAGTCTTTCACAGCCATAACCATTTTGAATTTACACATTGACTTAAGATCCCGAGGTCCATCTGCAGTTTAAGTGCATCAAATGTGTATTGCCTTCAATGCCAAAAAAATATATTTGCTTTCTATAATATTTTCTTTCTTAAATTCCAGATCACCAGTGAAAGAGATGGGCTCCACTGACCGAGAAATTGTAGTTTGGGTTTGCCAGGATGAGAAAATTGTAAGTGGACTGACAAAGCGCACAACTTGCATGCAAGTAATTGAAGCTCTGCTTGAAGAACATCAGGCCACTTTTGCAGAAAAGAGGTTCCTCTTTGGACAGCCCAAAGATTACTGCATTATAGAAAAATGGAGAGGTTCCGAACGGGTCCTTCCACCTCTCACAAAAATGCTAAGACTCTGGAAAGCCTGGGGGGAAGAGCAGCCTAATTTGCACTTTGTCTTGGTCAAAGCAGATGCCTTCCTCCCCTTCCCTTTGTGGAGAACAGCTGAAGCTAAGGTGGTACCAAATCTGGAAAGACACTTGGACCTCAGCCCAGCAAATTACATGAAGATGTTGCCAGTGGACAAGCAAAAGAGGATTGTTAGGAAAACCTTCCGGAAGCTAGCAAAACTGAAACAGGAAGGGGTTCTGCAAGAGAGGGACAATATAGAGACACTCATCCACTTGATCCTTTCTCAGGACCACACCATTCACCAACAAATCGACAGAATGAAGGAACTGGATTTAGAAATTGAACAGTGTGAAGCCCAATTTCATCTCAATCGGCTTGAAAGCGATGGAGAAAACTATGTGCAGGAGTCCTACTTAACAGCTACTTCTACTAATGCTGAGGAGCAACAAATGGAAATGCCTTCCAGCCATCAGCAGGTTCAGGAAAGCCCATGCAAAAGTGAGGGGGTTTTACAAGTGGAAGAAGGGCTGAAGCACCACAAGCTGCTGATTGAAAAGCTCTCTGCTGAAATCGAACAAGAGGTTAAGGGGATTAAAAAAAATGGAGACACGTGGACAGAGGAAGTATCTAAGGGTGACATGGAAAATTCTGATGTAGGAAGTGTCAAGGATGAGCTGGAGAAAAGTATGAAAGATGCCCTAAGGATCCATTCTCAACTGAACTGCATCCAGCAGGAGCTAAAATACAGGGACCTGATGCTTCAAAAGAAGGAAAAAGAGTATGAACTTCTTGCGGAAGAGCTTAATGCTTTGCCTGCAAAAGACACAAGTGAATACAGGCACCCACCTAGTGAGGAGCAAGCAAAGGACAATGAAATTGCCACCAAGAGTTTTACAGGGACAAACCTTCTTCACAAAGTGACTAATTTAGACATAAATGATACAGACTCGGATACTGGAATCAGTTCTACGCACAGTCAAGACTCAGAAACAGCAATAGGGGACACATTGCTGTTGTCTACATAGCTGAAAGCTGCTACTTATTTTACTGAGAACAATTTACTATCCATGCCCTGGAGAGATAATGGGATAATACAGATCATGGAATCATAGATTCATAGGGTTGGAAGGGGCCTACAAGGCCATCGAGTACAACCCCCTGCTCAGTGCAGGAAGCCTGAGTCCCATGCGGTCTCCCATCCAAGTACTAACCAGGGCTGACCCTGCTTAGCTTCCGAGAGTTTCCAAGCCAGCCTGAGTGGGATAATTAATAAATAAATAAATACTGTTGTCACACAAATCAGAAATATAGCCCATTCTCAGCTACAGTGAGGGAGGCATGGTAAAATTAAATTTCCTGATTCAAATAATGTTGGCAGTTCAGTCTAATCACAGTTCATGCAATTGTGTCAGAGAGCATTTCAAATGCATTTAATAAAGAAAAGACTAACCAGACTCTGGTGGTAATGAACCATGAACTGAAATCGAAATCCATTGCTCAGTAAAAGTTATCAACCGACATATGACGTATCTCTACACTTCCCCTAGGAATATTGCTTTTCATTGTACATACCAACCCACTGCCAATGCAATGTATTTAGCTCTGGAGATTATGACCCTGCTCACTCCATCATCTGAAAGATCAGTGTGGATATCCTATTACTGGGGTCATTACTAGGCACTTAAAAAGATTTGGGACCCAAACCCATAGGACACAAATCTGCATATTTTTGCGTATGTGAGTTTATATCTATATATGCAACTGTAGAAGTAATTACTAGGATTTATTTAAATTTTACAGGAGTTAAAGCCAGCCAGTTAATCTCTCATCCAAATCACTCAAATAAACTAAATTATTCAGTTAATTTCCACCCTGCCTCAGATCATCCCAAACCAATGGAAAAGCATTATTTCTAAGCTTAATTGCCATGCAGGGAGAGATTTGGGGGTGGGGGGGACAGTTAATCATTCCCTCCCCAGCTGCAATCTCGCTTGAAAATTGTCCCTTGCATGGTAATTAAGCTGAGGGGAAAAAAATCCATTGGCACCAATGGGCACTCAGGGCTATGGGAAATACATTTGGGGCTGGGGACCCATGGACCCAGTCTGAACAGTGCCCCAGCCTATTACACATATTATAGTCTTTGACAGCCCCCTGACATTTGTGCACAATGAAGTGTCAGGGGTAAGGCTTTCCTCCTCTTTTTTATTTTTTTTTTTTGAGCCAATGACTCCATATATATCAAGGAGTTTGTTACTACAAGTGTTGTCACAGCTTTGAGAAGTAGCGCTTCTTTCTGAGCTCTGTTTTCCAGAACTTTAGCCAAATTATTTTCTTCTGAAAAATGGTGTTGCGTCTCCCTAAATCTGATTCACATTTTGCAGAACAGCATTCCCCTCCCCACAACATAAAACTGAAGAGAAAATTAGACTTTGAATGACAAAAAAAAATAAGTGGGTTTTACAGTGCCATGGAAGTGAATAAGAATTTGATACCTTTTGTTTGGTGTATTGTTGTTACCATAAATGAGACGTCTTACAAATGCAGTAAATATAAAAGTTCTATGTGTGTGTGTGTGTGTGTGTGTGTGTGTGTATATATATATATATATATATATATATATATATATATATAAAATAGCTAGGCAAGAACTAGTTCAGTCAACTCCTGAACTTATATTTTAGACTAGGCCTGTCAAACTGGTAGGCCCATACCTTAAGCAGTATGTCAGCAAGGTGTTATGGAACACCAAGCAACCTGTGGCTTAGAGTATATAGCTGCCATGTTGCCTGAAGCTATGTGGGGGGGACACATGGGAGAGGCTGTTTAACAAATAAAAGGGCAATTAGAATGGATCAATGGAAACATTATTTGTGCTTTGAAAACTTCTCCCTTGCATTCTGACCTGGTGATGATTTTCTCATAAACATCAGCTTGCTGCTGTCTTTTCAAAAAGATTTGGAAAAGACTCTTTTGCTACAACAAGGAAAAACTGTTCATGAATTCTGTAGACTACATTCTGGATGTTATGAAGAGATTTTGCATAGAGATTTCTCTGTCGACTGCCTCATATTTTTTTTTAAAAAAATTGTGGCTGTAACATTTGAAATGATATTGAATGCCTTTAAGATAACATTATTGAGCTCTCTAATCTATCAGTTCTAGTGGAAACACAGATAAATAGCAGACCAGCTGTCATAGCTTTTGTAATAATTTATTAATGCTTCTGAATATCTTTTTATATTTTGTGTGATATGTGGTGTAATTCTCAAGTTTCTAGTGTTAACAAAGGCTAATGCCTATCATTAGTTAGATTGAAGTATTTCCGCAGTTTACGTAATGTATAAAAAGATCATTTTCAGATCTTTAACACTGTACAACATGTAACATTGTTAGCTAGCGCCTCTTAAGTGCCATTACATTTTGAATGGGAATTAAATTCAAGAATTAACTTTATGGATTTCTTAGACTACACTGCAGGCCCGATTTAGCCCCCCTTACCTCTTTTTACATCTCTGTAATTTTGAGGGTTAAAGCCTTCTTAATTTAGGGAGGCTCACAATGATGTGTAGGATGCAAGCCATCCGGAATTTCTCCAATACATCTCCCATTGAGTATCGCCCATGCTCTTCCATGTGGCGTGTATTACAATGTTCCTGTTGGTTGGGCCCCACAGTTGAGCTAGATCTAATATTTAATATTGTCATTCCTCCCTTTCTCATGACTTTGTATTTGATCATTTCTTATGACATAAGATAAGAAGCAGCCACATTACAATTATGCTAACATACAGCCTAAGCTACAACCAGATAGTACCACAGTGTGTTTATGTGAAAGGAGTGTAAAGCTAGACAAAAATGGAATCTTCTGTTTGTTTGGAGGAAGGGAACTTGCATTTACTTCACAGCAGTGGGTGTTTGTAATCTAATAATACATAAAGTTGCTTTGAACTTCTCATGGAATTGGCAACAATTCCCCTGCAATCAGGTTTCATTCAAACGGGGGAGATGCATGGTCTGTCTCTAGGGATGTAAGAACTCACCCTAGCTCGGTTTCTCTGGGCGCTTGCTGAAGAGGCACCCCCGCTCGCACCCCCCCGGACCCTCACTTGAGCCACCCACAAGCTCGGTGGGTTCCCCAGGCTCACCACAATCCCATTCAGTGAGCGCCCGCCATTTTCGCACCTTTGATTGCTACATAAAACAGGAAGTTTTAAAAAATGCACATATTTAAATATGTGCAGTTTGGAGCTGGGACAGCTAAATAAGCGCAATATTGGAGGTATAATCTAGGGAAGTACGAAAGTCATTTACCTGTTGGAGGATTATGTTGATGGGGGGGGAGGCATTCCGTCCCTCCCCCCGGAATCCTTGCTGGGGGGGAGGCGTGCCGTTCCTCCCCCCCCCCGGAATCCTCCACGGCCGGCTGCACTCCGCGGCAGCTCCACAGAGCAGCCGGCCAGGTCCAGCTAGGCCAGAGCCGTCCGCAGCCGGATTTCCAGCCGTGGAGGGCTCTGGGCAAAACAAAAAACAAAAACACATACGTAAATGGCGGCGGCTAGGGCCGCCATTTGCTTTCCTTATTTTTGCCTTCTTAATCTACATAAATATTTACGTAGACTATGATGGCGAAAATAAAGGGGAACGCAAATAGCGTAGCGGGCACTATTTGCGTCCCTTTTTGATTCCCCGTTTTAGCCTATGTAAATATTTACGTAGACTAAAACATGGCATCAAAAAGGGATGCAAATAGCGCCCACTACACTATTTGTGTTCCCCTTTATTTTCGCCATCATAGCCTACGTAAATATTTACGTAGATTAAGAGGGCAAAAATAAGGAATGCAAATGGCGGCGGCCGTAGCCGCCACCATTTGCATACGCGGTGTTTGTTTGTTTTTTAACCCACCCAGCCATGATAGGCTACGTAAAGATTTACGTAGCCTATCACATCGTGTGTGTTTTTTTAAACCTAGTCATGATAGGCTACGTAAATCTTTATGTAGCCTATCACGTCTTCCTTCCTTTCTTTTTCTTTCTTTTCTTTTTTATTTTTACAAGAGTGGAAATGGCGGCGGCAGCAGCCGGTCAGAAGACCAGCTGCCGCCGCCGCCATTGCCAAAGCCGCTGCCGGAGCTGCCACCGCCCGAAATATCCATCCCAGGTGAGTCTCGTCCCGAGGGGGATCCGTGGGGGGGCGGGGGGGCAGGCCGTTCCGCCACGGAGTTTGGGGGGCCAAATGCACTGGCATTCGGCCTCACTGTGATCCGTGGCGGAATTCTCTGCCATCCCTAGTATAATCTCTCTAATATTGCAGTTATTTAGCTTTCCCAGCTCCAAACTGTGCATATTTAAATATGCACATGTTTTTAACTTCCTGTTTTACATTGCAATCAAGGGTGCAAAAATGGCAGGTGCTCACCAAACGGGACCGCGGTGAGTCCTGAAGGGTACAAGCGGGCATGAGCAGGGGAGCCCGATGAATTCCCAGACCCAGTCGGGCACCTGCGATATCCCTATCTGTCTCTGTATCCAGTGGATGTGTAATTCTTAGGGGTGAACGAAAGTCACTTACCTTTTCTCGCAGCTTGTTCGCGGTGGGGGGGAGCGCTTCGCTGCTCCCCCCGCGAAGTTCAGGCCAGGGGGGGAGGCTTCCCACCTCGCCCGGCCGAAATTCAGGCCGGGGGGGGAGGCTTCCCGCCTCGCCCGGCCGAAATTCAGGCCGGGGAGGAGGCTTCCCGCCTCGCCCGGCCGCGAACACGAAAGTAAACAAAAAACAAAAAAAACCTGTCCCCTGATAGGCTACGTGACGATTCACGTAGCCTATCACGGCTAGATCTGCAAAGTCAGCCGTGATAGGCTACGTGAATCGTCACGTAGCCTATCACGGGTGACTTAAAAAAAAAAAAGCGCGTACGCGAATGGCGGCCCCCATAGGGAGCCGCCATTCGCGTTCCTTATTTAGTTGCTGTAGTCTACGTCAATGTTTACGTAGACTACGGCGAAAATAAGGGCAACGCAAATAGCGTCCGGGGGGGCGGGGGGGCGGAGGATTTCTCCCCGAAACTTGTTCGGGGGGCCGAACACGTTGGCGCTCGGCCCCCCGAAGTTTCGGGGAGAAATTCTCCGCCATCCCTAGTAATTCTCCCCTTCATGTGAGACTTAGAAACTGGGGAAGGTGAGTGAAGGGAGTATGAGCAATCCATGCTTTACCTCTTGCCAATGTGCAAATTGGCCTTCAGTCACAGACCTATTAAAATGATATACAGTCCAATCCTATGCATATTCCTTTGGAAATAAGTCCTGCTGCATTTTAATAGGGCTTACCTCCAGTGCTTATTGTTGCAAACTTAGCATGCAACTGGGCACTGAATGCACAGCATGCAACTATGCATTTAGTGGGCCATAATAGTGCTTAACACATTGTATTATACCTTTCTAACACATTGTGTGAATGTAAGTAGCGATGTACGAAAGTCACTTACCTTTTCGAAGGGTGACATTCGCGGTGGGGGGGAGGCACTCCGTCCCTCCCCCCCAAATTCTCTCCAGCCAGCTCCGCTCCGTGGAGATTCCATGGAGCCACTGGCCGGGGCCACCCGCAGCTGGACTTCCGGCTGCTCGGCAGCCTGCAGGGATGCAAATGGCGGCTGCCGTAGCCGCTGCCATTTGCGTCCCTGTATTTTGTCATGATAGGCTACATAAATATTTACATAGCCTATTATGGCACCCCCCCAAAAAAAAACAGCAAACGCAAATGGCGGCTATGGCGGCCGCCATTTGCTTTCCTTTTTTTTTTTGCAGTGATAGGTTACATAACTATTTATGTGGCCTATTACGGGGGGGGGGAAGGAACGCAAATGACAGCCACTACGCCATTTGCGCCCCTCTCTTTTGCCGTAATGGCCTACGTAAATATTTACGTAGGCTATCACAGCCAAAAAAAAGGGGAATGCAAATGGCGGCCACCGTAGCAGCCGCCATTTGTGTTTCCTTTCTTTTTTTGCTGTGATAGGCTACGTAAATACGCAGCCTATCATGGCTTCCGCAGGGACGCAAATGGCATCACTGCATTAGCCGTGATAGGGTATGTAAGTATTTACGTAGCCTATCACAGCTATAGTGATGAATCGAATGGCAGCCATGGACACGGCCACCATTCGCAAGTCAGCGTGAACGCCAGCAGGTAGGTGTCCCGTTTCACGCGCCTTTCACGGGGTGGGGGGCGGAGGGGCTTCGTTCCACCACGGATTTCGGGGGGCCGAATGCACTGGCATTCTGCCTCACCTAGATCCATGGCGGAATTCTCTGACATCCCTAAATGTAAGGCTCATTGAAATCTGGGATTTACTTCCACATAATTCTAGTCCCAACAACTCAGGTGCATGCCAAGTGGTCATATGCACATGGAAGTCACAGAGTTTTAGGTCAAGGAAATTGTTTTTAGGAATGGGATTTAATAAAGATCTGAGAATAGGGGATGTCACTGTCAGAGAAATCCGCCTTGGGACCAAATGAGCTTGTATTTTGATGAATCCAGCCAGCAGATTCCATAGCGGACCAGCCTCTCCCGTGGCAGACAGATTCCGCAGATTTGTAGACTCTCCCGAATTTGTGCATATTTTGTCATCAAAAAATATAAAAAAGATCAGCCAGAAATGCACATTTCCCCATAGGCTAAAGCATTAAAATTCACATTTGGGGGGATTCTGCGCATTTGGGGGGAATTTGTGCATTTCCCCATGTGTGAATTTGCACAAATGCACATTTGTGCAAATTTGGAAACAAAACAAAAATCTAATTCCATGGATGGGCAGTCTGCAGAATGAAAGGCACCTGACAATCCGCAAAACACAGATTTTACACAATCCGTACATCCCTATCTGAGAGTTCTTAAAAAAAAAAAAAAAAGTTAATGCATGCACAAGCCTTTTCCTGACCCAGTTGCTTTCATGGAGTAGAGAAACAGACAAAGCTCTTTGTCTGTTGGAATTTGGCTGTTCATTAAAGTTAGTGGAGACACAGGCCTCAGTCCAGCTAAGACTGTCTGCAACTGTATACCCATTTACCTGGGAATAAAGCCCACTTAATGAGTAGAAATGTACAAGATTGTGTTGTACACCTAGTTATGCTTAAGTCCCACTGAAATCAGTGGGACTTAACTTAGTCATGACTAGTCTGTCCTGTTAAGTGTAATAGTAATCAAGTACATGTAACTTTAATTGGTTTGGGGGGTGGGGGGAGCAAAGGCTGAAGCCTATTTGCTAATCATCATTTACTACTCTCTGTATTCTGTTGTGACATGTACAAAATAATTCCTTAAACTCTATCACTATATGCATATCTCCAGACTACAGAGATGTTTAAATTAAAATATTAATGATCACTGACAGTTCATCTAACAGCTCTTTTGATCTAAAATGCTGTTTCGGACCTTAATGAATATTCGGTTCCATAGAAATGGAATTCGCTACCACAAAGATGTAGTGATGGCCACCAATTTGGATGGCTTTAAAAGTGGGTTCAACAAATTCATGGAGGAGAAGGCTATCAATGGCTTCTGGTCCTGATGGCTATGTACTACCTTCAGTATCAGAGGCAGTATGCCTATGTACACCAGTTGCTGTGGAGGGTGCTGATGCACACATGTCCTCCTTGTGGGATCCCAGTCAACAGCTTATTGGCTACTGTGTGGACAGAATAGATGGACCCTTGGTCTGATCCAGCATAGCTCTTCTTATGTTCTGAAATGTACATGGGCAGTGATTAGAGTTGTGCTATTTATTTTTCAAAATAAAGTGGTTCTATGAAATGAGGATTGCTGCTTGGTTATATTATTTTTACAAGTGGGACCTACAGCAAAATGCTGCAGTGTGGAGCATGTAGGGAAAATGTTATTTGTTGAACTGTGGGTTAGCGTGTTGTCTGAACACAGGGCATTTTCCATAGGGTGGCTTGTTAACCATGTATGTGGCTTATTCCTCTTAAACAAGCCACTTTGAGTACCCATAGTTTGTTGTTTGGTTGTTCAGGGTGGTTAACAAGCCACACTGTGGAAAATCTCCTGGGTTCAGACTAGGGATGTCATGAGTGAACAGTCTAGTATGGGAGGCCAGCAGATTCCCCCATGACCAGCCCCCACTCACTGAGCCATGGGGCACTGACGAACCCAGTCACCCAGCACCTCGGACCTTGGCAAGTGGCCAGGAGCAGCCCGGGGTCATCACCACCAACTACACTCTCCGTCTCTTCCTTGCAAGAAGGAGATGGCAAGAGTGGTTGGCACGCATGTGGCGCTGAACACTCCGACCGGCCTTTTGTATGCTAGGGCTTTATGCCCATAAGGGCTTGACTGCTGGAGTCCTCATTTACTTGCATGGGGAGGGGGTGGCAGCTGCAGGCATGCGGCTCAGGGGGGGCATCCTTTCTCCTTCTCCCATCCCAGCTACTGTGGCAGCAGTGCCTTGACAGGATGCTTTCACGGTAGCCAGGGAGGAAGCGGGAGAAAGAAGCATTGCCCCAACCCACCAAGCCATGATCTCAAAGTCACCCCTCCTCTGTGTGAGTTGCCATTACACAGAGAAATGGCAGCGACTTGCTATTTTTTGTAAATTTAATCTTGCGCACAATGGCCAGCTGTAAAGCACAGGCTGTGCAAGTGCTGGTGGCAGCTTGCCGAACCCCCAACCGACCCAGATGGAGGCGAGTCCATCCATCCCTAGTTCAGGCGACATCCTAAGCCACACTTCAACAACCCACACTCAACCACTGAGTGTGGGTTAGCGTATTGTGTGAACAGCCCCATTGGCTTTGGTGTCAGTGAGGCCCCTAAGTAAACAGATGGCTCACAGCAGTGTCCCTGGTCTGAGAGTCAAGTGAATGGAGAAGTCCTTCCTAGTGGTACAGTGGAGCCAGGGTTCACAGGGACATCATCTGCCACCCTCCACTCACACTTTCCTTTTCCCGCCAGGTGCCCGCTGAACCAAAGTGCAATGCTCACACTACCAGGGTAGAAATGAATTTCCCCAGCGACACTATATTGTTTCCTGCTGTAATGTGAAGGATTGGAGGGGGGAGGGAGCTTGTTCTTGAATGGGCAATTAAGACCTATTACCTTTACAAAAGATCTGTTCCTGGTGGAGACAAAAACTGATAGAACTGGTTTGAACACAGATAGAACCCAGTTGGCTGCCTTTTTGGACTCTCCTTTGGGGTGTGGCTCTGGAGATGGTTATGATGAGCACCTGCACTACCAACCACTGGTCCTTCCTCATATGGAAGTTTCATTAATTTGTGCATAGGCACATCTGCACAATGACGCAAGGAACCAAAAATACATAAGCCTTAGGTTGAAATGCTTATTTGACCCTTCTCACTTCAGTAAAGTTTATGTTTAAGTGGCTGGAGGATCTAGAACTCACAGTTCTTCTACACTCAGGGAATGCAAATGTCACTGGAGGATTAGGTTTCAGGGTATCATCTGTATGGGAATGAAGGGTGGGGGAGAAATGTCCATTTAATACCAGATTGTCTCCCATTGCCCCTCCCAGTTTTTTAGGATGAGCAACAATCTTCTAAGCTCCCAGGCAAAGGACTTGCACTATGCATACAATTGATGCCTAGAAGCATGATGAATACTAATATGTGTTAAGATGACTTAAGATATTCCAAATTATTTAACTCCTCTCATGAATACAGCTATTGCTTTAAGGAGAGGCACTGCAATTTATTATCTTAATTATAAATATATGAAGTGTGATGTCAGGGAGATATTAAGCATATATTTGGTTTTTTTTCTACTGAAATAAATTGGGCAACCAAAAGTTAAAACATCTTTCTTTCCCTCCCTGTGGATCAATCTACATGTTACATTTACTGCATAGTGTGGAGCTGAGGATAACCCTTTTTTTTTTTTTGCTATAGAGTAATTGTGTGTGGTCCTAATTTAGATTGGGAAACCATGCACTAGGTGGGGAGGATTAAACCTTCTCCCCACCATTCACCCCCACCAAAAAAAACCCTCTCCCATGGTGGGTGGGGTTAAAAAAGAAAAGAAAAAAGTCTCAATTGATGGCAACTGAGGCTTTCCCCCACCTTTTTTAACCTCGAGGGTGGTGATCCTCTCCTCCAAGTGCATGGAGGTCGCAGTCTGAATTGGGGCTGCACACACTTATGCTACAGTTTAAAAAAAAATCTTCAGCACTATGCTACACAATTAAGTCAATGTATAGTTCAAACATGTGTGTATGTTTTTGATAAATACCTGTTCAGGGTTTCAAAAGTTATTAACATTTAGGTTGGGGGGGGTGCCTTTGACAATATTAACCTATTGTAATGTTGTTCATCCTCCTAATATTCTACTTTGTATTTTTTCTAAATCCTGTTCACTTACCATTCAGTTCTTTGGGCCACAGAGATGTCTTAATGCAGTGATTAAAATATTGACAATGAAAATTGCTTGTGTGCTGATTTTTTCCTTAAATACTTTGTTTTTGTTGAAACTGGTTGTTTTGATACAATTGCAGATGCTGTCTTGCTAGCCAAGAACTGGGCTAAGGAAGAGCACAGAGTCACCTTAAGGAATAAAAAGCAAGCCTATCAACACTTCTTTATAATGGACTGGGCTCATTTGGAATATTTATAAAGGGGAAAAGAGGAAGGACATGAAACCAAATATATGGGGACATGGGGAAGGGAAGGACACCACAAAAGTATAGCAATGATGATGGAATAAGGAAGTAAAGCTTATAATTGAGTAATATGTCAAGCTTGGTTTCACGGAAGTTCTCATTTTTCCAATGCTAAATTTATTTTTTCCCAATTCTTCATAGGATTGAATTTTTAATCTGTATGAGTATTCAAACATATGCATTTTTCCCAATATACGTACATATTTTTGTGCTCACTGTTTTAGATACATGCATTTTGCTTTTTGCTTCTTTTTTGCAAATCGCATTGCAAACTTCAGAAATGGACAGAGTATATGACACTCTATTTTCTTTTTGTGTGTTTGTTGGAAGATGTGGCCTTGTAAGGCAACAGTTTTCATGTGACTATTGTGGTGAACTACGGTGAGGCACTAGCCATTCAGAGAATTTTGAACTTTTTAACACTCACTTGAGTTAATGGCTGTGTGTTCTCTCTCCCTCTTGAATTGGAGTCTACATTTCCCTAACTTGACTGCTCCAGCTACTTTGGTAGTTTGCTTGGCTGGTCAACCTATAGAGAACTGCCTGGAGAGCAACAGAATTGGCAGGGTATGATTACTTACATAGAAAATAGCATATTTTAATCATGTCAACATCCCTTTAGAAAGACACATAACGAAGTCAGCTATTGTTCCGTTGAGGCATAGGAAGATATTTTTGTGGTGCTTATCGGAGAAGTTCATTTAAACTTACTTAGAACAAATGTCAAAAGCATCAGAACAAGGTGCCATGGGGGTTTAATATTGATACAGAGCCTTTTAGCTTGCAGGCTATTGATTGCTTAGTTGGTGCTCATACTAAGAAAGAAATCGAGTGTCAGCAGGGTTAGAGATCATTCTTTTCATGAAGACTACTTCTTTACAAGGCAACATGTATACCTCTTTTCACAAACACCCTTCTAGTGAGCTGTAAGTAATAAAAGTTTGTAATTAGGGGGGAAGGCAAAAGGAAGAGGGGGCCGACCAAGGGCAAGATGGATGGATGATATTCTGGAGGTGACGGACTCGACCTTGGGGGAGCTGGGGGTGACGACGGCCGACAGGAAGCTCTGGCATGGGCTGGTCCATGAAGTCACGAAGAGTCGGAAGCGACTGACCGAATAAACAACAACAAATTAGGGGGGGTTGTGCGGGGGAGGCAGTATTGCCTTATCCGTATGTAACTCTTTGGATTTAAACACATCTAAAAATGCCAGGATAATGATCATCATGAGTCAAACACAATTTGCTATAGTGGAGAACCAGCTGCAGATCAGAAAATGTTACATACGCATAAGCTTTTGTTGAAACACATTCCATGTCCCATAGTCATAGGGACATAAACTACACATTGCAAGTGGTAGATGGATGGATGGATAGATAGATAGATATTCATATACCTTTTCTTTTAAATATACAAGACACCACAAGTGGCTTCAGTACCAAGTGGAATACCAGCAGGGGCAGATTGGCCCTTTCCCTGCGAACTCATTCCTGCTCAAAGGGCAGAATCCAATGGGGCACTTATGCCTCAGCCAATTCTCTTTTTTTGATATAATAATTTTATTTTTATTTTTTAAAAAGAAAGGAAAAAACAACAACAACATAAACACACAATACACATACACCAAAATATCTGTTAAGATTGTAAGATATCTACCTTTGGCTCCCCTTACACAACAAATGCTTATTATTCTCTACTTATCTTAGTTGTATATCATGCATTGAGTTCACAGACATTATCTCATTTCTCTCCTAATTTTTAACAACAACAACAACAACAAGAGAACCAACCATTAAAAGTTCAAAATCCACATACATAGATATCATGTTTCTCTATGCCTCAGCCAATTCTCTTGCACCTTGCTGATTCTCTTGTGCAAGCGGTGGGTCTCGCCAATTATGTTACGTCAGCAGGACCCACCACTTGCACAACATTGATTTAGCGCTTCCAAGAGGAAGCCCTGAAACCAGCTTCCCAGTCCTGAAATCAGCCCTGAAATGATTGGGGCAGGTTGAAGCTCCCGTATGCAAGCATCACCAACCTGCCCATTCCAGAAATGAGCATTTTCAGTCATTGCCAGTTGCCCTGGAAGCACTAAATTTTCCTTCCAGAAATGGTGAGTCCCATATGCAGACAGGAATTGGTGAGGCACAGTGGAGTTGGTGGATGATGCATAAGCACCCATTGGATTCCACTCAAAATCCAGACACACGCACACATACTGCTTTCTTACCCACAAGGGGAGAAGGGATCCATGTATCTTTTCTCCTACAGAGAGAAAAGCAGCAGCTTGGGGATCATTTTTTGCAAGAAAACAGTTCTTGGGAAAATGGTTAAGGAGTGCCTCCCTACTGCTGATTGTCCAATCACCATGAAGCCACATTGCATCCAAATAGAAATAATCGTGAAAAAGAACCAAGGGCCTATATATAACTTGCCCATAGAAAGGTTGGTATCTTTTATTTATTTATTTATTTGTCATATTTATAATATTTATTTGTGGCATTTACTGTATATATCACTGACTATAATAAAATCTCTTTAAAATTTTAAACCTAAGCTGTACTGCATGTTTCTTCTTAATAATATTTCACCGTAGGTCGAATAAGGTGCATTGATCTTCATATCTGAAAAGAAAAAATGGGTAAACCAGGCATTTGAGGGAGCAAATCTGAGCTTCCAATTGCATTCATAAATGCAGCTGTGCTGAAGAAAGCAGTGTTCTGTTTTTTTGTTTTGTTTTGTTTTGTTTTGTTACGTTCAAAAGCCAGCTAATCAGGCAAAAGAAGGTTATTTGAAGTAACTTTCTTTAATGATGGGGATGTTGGTAATTAGTATCCAGAGGTTGTTGTCAAGAGATGACATTTTTACCAAGCGCTTACCAAGTCAGATATATCTTAAATGACCACTGCCTGCCATAATGGATAGAACACCACACTCACAGGGTGGTCCCTACAGACCTGTCCGAATTTTAGCAGACAATGCTGCATGTGAGCATTGATTCCACTGAAGCTCAGGAAGGAACGCACAAAAGCAATGGACATTTCTGCCTAGGCCGCTTATGTTTTCAATGAGAACCTCAGTCATTTGGGGCTGCATGTAGTGTTGGATGCTTGATCAGACAAAAATGTGCAGTCAATTGTTTGGTCAAGTGTTTATTTTATTTATATTTAGAAGGTTTATATCAGGGTGCAGAACTTCAGGTGTGGGGTTCCAATCTGGCTCTCCAAAGTTCCCAAGATGGCAATGTCCCTTACCCCTAGCCCCACCCCCTTTACCACAACCATCGATCATTTGGTCGTTTCACAGCTTTTGTGCAGATTCTTCCCATTGTAAAAGGTTGAGGTGCTTCTCCTAAGGCTGAGTTATTGGAAGTAAGACTTTGGCACTAAAATATAGTGGCATCTTTTTGTATTTGGAGCCCTGTCTTTCAGGCCCACCCACCACTGGAATGTGGCCCCTGAGAGCTTCTCCCAAACAGAATTTGCCCCTTAGACTGAAAGAGGTTCAGCGCCTCTTGATTCATACCCTGCCTTTTGATCAAATGATCCTTAAGATAGCTTACAATGGATTTCAATAAAAATCCGTCCAACCCAAATGCACATAACCCAGCATCTCTTAGCCCCGTGGTCCAGAGTGGGCTGTCCATCAGTCCTGCAATCCTAGGGAAACTGTCAGTGGGAGATGAGTTGTTGATTTTGAGAAGGAGAAGCAGTTGATGCCACTGCCTACTAGCTCACTGGCTCCTTGCCTGTCAAACAAGCAAGTGGTAACAGTGATGAGAAAGAGGAGGAGGAGCAATAGCAGCTGCTGACGATGTTGGTGAGAAGGAAGACTCATGGATGGAGAGGAACGATTGAGGGTGTCTTGTCCAAGGCCCTTCCAAAACCAGGACTGCATTCTATACATAATATCTCACAAACAGATGTATCTTGTAGGGCAAATTATTACTTTCATTAAAATACTTAACTTGTTTCATGCCTTGGCAATTTGGGTGATAACATTCTGGAACAAATTATTCTCTACAGCACCATATTCTAACATTCCTATTACTCATATGGTAATAAGATTCATTAATTTAAAGGTCTTTTCCCCTCTTCTAATCCACCTTCTAACAACAACACTTATGTAAACAACAGGTGGGCTACATCAGTGCTGTGTTATTTATTTTGACTTATTTTCTTAGAACACAGTTCTGTCTCCCAGCAAAGAAATTGCAGATTGAATCTAGGGATGTACGAAACACTTACCTGGTTTTGTCCAGGGACATCTGCGTTGGGGGAGAGGCGCTCCATCCGTCCCTCCGAAATCCTCCCCGGCCGGCTCCGCTCCACTGTGACTCCGTGGAGCTGCCGGCCGGGGCCGCCCGCAGCTGGACATCCGGCTGCTGCTGGGCTGTGCAAGGACACAAATGGCGGCCGCCGTACCCACCGCCATTTGCACCCCTGTCTTTTGCCGTGATAGGCTACGTAAATATATATGTAGCCTATCACGGCAAAAAACAGGGACGCAAATGGCGTAGCGGCCGCCATTTGCATTCCGGCCTATTGCCGTGATAGGCTACGTAAGTATTTACATAGCCTATCACGGCCTCCGCAGGGACGCAAATGGCATCCCTGTGTTAGCTGTGATAGGCTACGTAAATACTTATGTAGCCTATCACAGCCATTCGTGGGAAGGCAAATGGTAGCCGCAGATGCGGCAGCCATTCGCAGAGCACCAGACAGCCTCAAACAGGTAGACTCCATTCCGGGCCCATATCGGGGGGTGGCAGGGGGGGTTGCTTTGTTCCACCACGGATTCCGGGGGGCTGAATGCAGTGGAATTTGGCCTCCCTGGAATCCGTGGCGGAATTCTCCAACATCCCTAATTGAATCTGAGTGTATAAAAGCGGCCTCACGTTACCACAACAACACAACACTGAGACAGTTCACAGTGAAAGTCTCAGTGCTGTGGTGCTGATAAGCTGATGGCACTGTGTGACCCATTTCACTGTGTGAAATGAAGACAGAAAATGGGTGTGTTGAGGCACAGGAACAGCTTAGATTCTACCCTTACTCCCAGTACCAGTTTCCTCCCTGAACCTGGTGTCAAACTCCAAGGATAGGTGCAGTGCTTTATGTGGAGTGAGAGTCCACAAATTTGGGTGGTGATTCACTTCCTCTTTCCATGCCTTATATTTTGGGCAATTTAAATGACAATGGAACACATCATATAGTTGTGTCCAGGCAAGAAACCTGCAAAGTTTCAGAAGGATAGATACAGAGGACGGAGAGTTATGATTATTGAAAACCACTTTAAGGCTTTTTCATGGTAAAGCCAAGTGGCACGGGAAGAACAGCCATCTCATGGTCCTTGCCCTCCCACAAAGCACAGTAACCGGAGAGCCTTGGGTAAAATGTGTTCTATGATTAAAAGGTGGATCTGTCAGTCATTCAACCCCACTCCCTCCTTCCTCCCCAATCAGTGTTTAGAGAAATGAAAACAAAAGATGGTACTTTTGAAGCAGTGCTGGCTCCAAGTTTTTGAAGGCCCTTGGGCAAGACACTCCCAATGGGCCACCTCCCTCAGTGAGTCTACTTTCGCAACACCATTGTCACCAGCTGCTCTTGTTGCTTATCCTCGTTCTCATCATTCATACTACCTGCTTGTTTGACAGGCAGAGAGCCAATGAACAAGCAGGCAGTAGCAACTCCTCCTCCTCTTCCTCACGATCACTATTGTCTGGGCCAGAGGCAAGTGCAGAAGAAGGTAAAGAGAAGGAGCAATTCTGGGGGGGGGGTCTTGTTAGTAGGCCCTTGCTGGGGTGTGGGCCTTTGGCAGGTTCCCAACCATTCCAACCCTTGAAGCCAGCGCTGGGAGACATGCCATTCCAAATCTGAATTGTAAACAAAGCCTCATGCAGCGTCCAGCTTATGTTCTAGTCACTTTGGAGGGAAGCCTGCTTCATCTCTGGAGGCACAAGAAATGGTCCAAAGGAGCCACTTTGGATCAGGTTTCGGCAGAATCTGACACATATCCCTAATAGATAGATATAGATGGACAGATAGACAGACACAATGAACATTTGGGGTGGGTTAGGGTATTTTAGAAGATGTTTTTATTGTAGAATTTTATTGTTTTCAACTGTTTTATTATATGCTGTACATCGCCCAGAGTGGCTGGGTGACCAGCCAGATGGGCAATTAATAAATTTAATAAATAATAATAATAATAATAATAATAACTCAGTTCTCACAGTGGCAGTCTTTATGTAGCTAAAATGGCAGCATCTACACAAAAGGAGATCTTAGCAAGCCTGGGGAACCCCAAGGTTTGCAGAAATGCAACAAAAAAATTTAGGAGAGAACTCTAATGGGGGTGGGGAACACACACATTCAATAACTTTTTGCTTTTGGGGGATTATTAGAGATCTCAATCCTGCATAATAGATGTTCTTTTTTGAAATGAAGATAAAATGCCAATTAGTTTGCTGAAGCAGAATATATGGCTGTAAACTGGCCTGTCACAACAATGGGCCATTCCATACCCAAGACCAGTGTAAGATGTCAGTTCCTCTATGAAAGATGATTAATACAATGCAAAATTATATCACACACACATGTGTGTGTGTTGTGTTTTTGATAATCAACAGATGGATGTCCAAAATCCCAAAGCATTGACTTTAATAATGCCAAAGTCTACCCTTCATTGCTAAGCTTATGTGGGCTCCTAAAGTGAAACCAAATTTGAAGATTACATAGCTACAAATACTAGTAAAATGGAATGTTTGTCATGTTTGCTATTGATTTTCATTTCAGAACTGTAGGAAGTAAGCAAATCCTCCAAGAACTACTACATAAGATCACGACCACATTTCCTTTATACTGAAACTAGAACAAATACTTTGACTGCCCAAGTCTGCTTATGAATGACCTAAACCCTTTTCTCTTACATTTTCCCAATCAAAATTAGTTACTCTGAAAAACCCACCACCCTCTGGCAGCAACGACTCAGAAAGCATTGCCAAGAACTATAATGGAGGCAGAGATATAGTTCTGTAGCGTTGCTTTAATTTGTTATTCTTCCCATCAGAAACTAATGCTTAGTTAGAATGATTGTTGTTGTTCAGGCATTCAGTCATGTCTGACTCTTCGTGACCCCATGGACCATAGCACGCCAGGGCCTCCTGTCCTGCGCTCTCTCCCGGAGTGTGCTCAAGTCCATATTCATTGCATCAGTGATGCTACCTAGCCATCTCATCCACTGCCGTCCCTTTCTCCTTTTGCCTTCAGTCTTTCCCAGCATCAGGGTCTTTTCCAGAGAATTTTCTCTTTGCATTAGGTGGCCAAAATATTTGAGCTACAGCTTCAGTATCTGTCCTTCCAATGAGCACTCAGGGTTGATCTCCTTTAGGATTGACTGATTTGACCTCCTTGCAGTCCAGGGGACTCGTAAGAGTCTTCTCCAGCACCACAGTTCGAAAGCATCAATTCTTCAGCACTCAGCCTTCCTTATAGTCCAGCTCTCACAGCCATACGTTACTACTGGGAAAACCATAGTTTTGATTAGACGGACCTTTGTCGGCAAGGTGATGTCTTCTTACTATGCTGTCTAGGTTTGCCATAGCTTTCCTCCCAAGGAGCAAGTGTCTTTTAATTTCATGGCTACAGTCACCGTCTGCGGTGATCTTGGAGCCCAAGAAAATAAAATCTGACACTGCTTCCATTTCTTCCCCTTCCATATGCCAGGAAGTGATGGGGCCAGATGCCATGATCTGAGTTTTTTTAATGTTGAGTCTCAAACCAGCGTTTGCACTCTCCTCTTTCACCCTCAACAAGAGGCTCTTTAGATCCTCTTCGCTTTCTGCCATTAGGGTGGTATCATCTGCGCATCTGAGGTTGTTGATAATTCTCCCAGCAATCTTAATTCCGACCTCTGATTCATCCAACCCGGCATTTCTCATGATGTACTCTGCATATAAGTTAAATAAGCAGGGTGACAATATGCAGCCTTGTCGTACTCCTTTCCCAATTTTGAACCAATCGGTTGTTCCATGTCTGGTTCTTACTGTTGCTTCTTGACCCTCGTACAGGTTTCTCAGGAGACAGGTAAGGTGGTCTGGTACTCCCATCACTTTCAGAATTTGCCACAGTTTGTTGTGATCCACACAATCCAAGGCTTTAGCGTAGTCAATGAAGCAGAAATAGACGTTTTTCTGGAATTCTCTTGCTTTCTCCATGATCCAGCGAATGTTGGCGATTTGATCTCTAGTTCCTCTGCCTCTTCTAAACCCAGCTTGTACTTCCGGTAGTTCTCGGTTCGCATACTGCTGAAGCCTAGCTTGTAGGATTTTGAGCATCACCTTGCTGGCATGTGAAATGAGCGCAATGGTGCGGTAGTTTGAACACTCTTTGGCATTGCCCTTCTTTGGAATTGGAATGTAAACTGACCTTTTCCAGTCTTGTGGCCACTGTTGAGTGTTCCAGATTTGTTGGCATATTGAATGCAGCACTTTATTTTCGCCGTAGTCTACGTAAATCTTTATGTAGACTACAGCGACCAAATAAGGAACGCGAATGGCGGCTCCCTATGGGGGTCGCCATTTGCGTACGCGCTTTTTTTTTTTTAAAGTCACCCGTGATAGGCTACGTGAGGATTTACGTAGCCTATCACGGCTGACTTTGCAGATCTAGCCGTGATAGGCTACGTTAATCGTCACGTAGCCTATCACGGGGGCGTTTTTTTAAAAAAAACTTTTTATTTCGCAGCCGGGCGAGGCGAGGCGCCTCCTCCCCGGCCTGAATTTCGGCCGGGCGAGGCGGGAAGCCTCCCCCCTGGCCTGAATTTCGGCCGGGCGAGGCGGGAAGCCTCCCCCCCCAGCCTGAACTTCAGGGGGAAAGCAGCGAAGCGCCTCCCCCCCACCACGAAAAGCTGCGAGACCAGGTAAGTGGCTTTCATGCACCCCTAGCGCAATTGTATGGTAGTTTGAACACTCTTTGGCGTTGCCCTTTTTTGGAATTGGAATGTAAACCGACCTTTTCCAGTCTTGTGGCCACTGTTGAGTGTTCCAAATTTGTTGGCATATTGAGTGCAGCACTTCAACAGCATCATCTTTTAGGATTATTAGGGGTGGACGAAAGTCACTTCCCTGTCCTCGAAGGACGTTCACGGTGGGGGGGAGGCGCTTCGCTGGTCATAAGGTCATAATCAATCTGATTTTGATATTGACCATCTGGTGATGTCCATGTGTAGAGTCGCCTCTTGTGCTGCTGGAAAAGAGTGTTTGCTATGATCAATGTGTTCTCTCTTGGCAAAACTCTATGAGCCTTTGTCCTGCTTCATTTTGTACACCAAGGCCATGCTTGCCTGTTATCCCAGTGATTTCTTGACTTCCTACTTTAGCATTCCAATCCCCTTTGATGAAGAGGACATATTTTTTTGGTGTTAGTTCTAGGTCTTCATAGAACCAATCAACCTCAGCTTCTTCGGCCTCAGTGGTTGGGGCATAGACTTGAATTACTGTGATGTTGAATGGTTTGCCTTGGATTCATACTGAGATCATTCTATCATTTTTGAGATTGTACCCCAGTACTGCTTTCCCCACCCTTTTGTTGACGATGAGTGCTGCTCCATTTCTTCTAAGGGATTCTTGCCCACAGGAGTAGATATAATGGTCACCTGAGTTAAATTTTCCCATGCTCATCCATTTTAGTTTGCTGATTCCCAAGATGTCGATGTTCAGTCTTCCATCTCATCTTTGACCACCTCCAGCTTACCTTGATTCATTGAGCTTACATTCCAGGTTCCTAAACAATATTGTTCTTTACAGCATTGGATTTTCTTTTCACCACCAGACACATCCACAGCTGAGTGTCCTTTCGGCTTTGGCCCAGGCACTTCACTCTTTCTGGCACTACTTGGAAATACCCTCTGCTCTTCCCCAGTAGTATATTGGATACCTTCTGACCTGAGGGGCTCATCTTCCGGCGTCATCTCTTTTAGCCTTGTGATACGTTCCATGGGGTTTTCTTGGCAAGAATACTGGAGTGGGTTGCCATTTCCTTCTCCAATGGACCACATTTTGTCAGAACTCTCTGCCATGACCTGTCCATCTTGGGTGGCCCTGCACGGCATAGCTTATGGCTTCACTGAATTACGCAAGCCCCTTCGCCACAACAAGGCAGTGATCCATGAAGGGGGTTAGAATGATTAGTTTCATTCTATTCAATGTTTCTGAGAGTCCTGCAGTAGTTAATTAGAGCCACCTGCCTTTAGCACTTTTGTGGAGAGAAGAGAGTTAAGTCGCTTCGATAAGACTGGCATACAGTAATAATCTGTGAAACTGGAATAATATAGATTGTTGTGGGAGCTTTTTCCCAGACCTATGCCATGAAAATATAATTTGACGCAAGACCAGTTTTATAATGGTGAAAAAACTATAGATGACTCCTAGGAGTGTTCAGTAAATGCACATTCATGTTCAAAATAACAGTGAAGAGGTCCCTAATTGTGCTTTTCAGAAGCATTTTTCTTAATTTTGCTCACACCATTGACCAATTACATACTGGTGAGTTGCTATCTGTCTTTTTTATGTCACAACACTTTTACATTTATGTGATTCACAGGACTGTAGCCTTAGAATTCATTTATTTTTATCAGGTAATTGTATTTTATTTTGAAAGAAAGTTAACAAAATAAAGGCAATGAAAAGAAGAGCATACATAATATTAAATCAAAACCACTAAAGAAACAAAGGAATTTGCTAATTATAAATCGAAGTCTATGGCCAGATCTATACCTTGTGTCATATCATTACGATCCCATCATGGTAATGCTATATCCCTCTTGTGCATTTATACCTCATAGGACACACAATGACATTTGTTGCAGTATTTTGGATACTGTGAAATAAAAAGCAGTAAATAACAGTACAATAGCGGTATATTGAATGTTTAATGTGCCCCAACAGTTATCAGTGCACTTCAATACCGCTACAAAGCAGTAGTGTAGATCTAGCCTATAACTGATATGCTTATGTAACATCTACAGTAAAACGATGTAAGCAGGAGCTCAATATCTATAATAGACAGAGTCTGGGGTACATACGATATTTTGGTTTCTGGGATCCAAGGGCTTCAACCTCGGAGCCCAGAAACTGCACTCCCTGCCCCCTCCCCTCATAGCTGGTGTGGTTCTCTCCACACCAGCTATGTCTCAGCACTCAGAAACAGAGTGCGGAAATGGTGAAAAGGGGGCAGTCCCAGGGACGGGGAGGGAGGAGACCATGGAAGCTGCCTTATGCAGCTTCCTTTGCATATCCTGGCCTCCTTCCCTCCCTCTCCCTGAAGCCATGTCTAGACAGGCGAAATCACCCATCTAGGGAAAATGCAGGGTGGCTGGAGCGTGGAGGAAAGTATTCCCTCCATGCTCCAGCTGTCCTGCATTGGATACTCAGCAGCCTCCATCTTTGGAGTCTGCCAACTATCAAGATAGGATCGAGTCCTTATGAAACTAAAAAAATCAAGTTATACAACTTATAAAAGGAGTGTGTGTGAGTGTAATCAAGAAAAATATAGACATCTGTATTTGACTGGAATTTTATCAAAAGTTTGAAGAGCTTCAACACAGGAAATAAATTGAAATCATGGTGCCATAATATCATTCTTCAAGTTAGGATTCCTAGCTTACTTCACTTGCTGAATAAGTTTATATACTCATTAGTCTCCCAAAAGACTTAGTATTTATATGAAGGTAATGTGTGGCCAACCTAGACAGCATAGTAAGAAGCAGAGACATCACCTTGCCGACAAAGGTCTGTCTAATCAAAGCTATGGTTTTCCCAGTAGTAATGTATGGCTGTGAGAGCTGGACTATAAGGAAGGCTGAGCGCCGAAGAATTTATGCTTTCGAACTGTGGTGCTGGAGAAGACTCTTACGAGTCCCCTGGACTGCAAGGAGGTCAAATCAGTCCATACTAAAGGAAATCAACCCTGACTGCTCATTGGAAGGACAGATACTGAAGCTGAAGCTGAAATATTTTGGCCACCTAATGCGAAGAGAAAACTCTCTGGAAAAGACCCTGATGCTGGGAAAGACTGAAGGCAAAAGGAGAAGGGGACGGCAGAGGATGAGATGGCTAGATAGCATCACCGATGCAATGAATATGAACTTGAGCACACTCCGGGAGAGAGCGCAGGACAGGAAGGCCTGGCGTGCTATGGTCCATGGGGTCACGAAGAGTCAGACACGACTGAACGACCGAACAACAACAAATGTAGTCTAGCTACCTGCACTCCATAACTCACATCTTCCATACTTTCAAGAGACATGTGGGAGGGCCATCTCAAGGTATTTTGGCACCCTAGGTGAGGTGCAATCCACCCCCACGCTACCACTATTATTTCCTGAACAGCATGAAATGGGTACATGAGACCTCTAACCACTCCAATACCCTCACTGGCTGAACATCCCCCAAAGTGAGTGAGCTGATTGGTTCAACTTGCTGCTTCACTGGGCAAGAGATGGTGATGTATGACACACAGCTACAGCCTGGATTGACCAATGCAGCACTTTCCTTTACTGCATGCTAAGCCTTGCTCAGCCACTACTGCTGCTGCCGGGGGGGGGGGGGGGGGCTGGCCGTAGGCTTCAAACTCTTAATTTAGAGATGCCAAGATAGTGATAAATCAGACTCAAAGGTTTACTTATAAGGAGTACTTTATTGGGTAACTTACTACAGCACATGGGCGTACCCAATGGTTGGATCAGACAGCTTCTCTGAACCATGAGCCATTGGGTCATGGGTTTTATACCATACATGTTAGCCATGAGGCAGCATAACAGCAGCAAGCACCCCTAACGTTCATTCCCAGCATAGGCCAGCACTGCCTGGTTCTCAAGCACAGCCACCTAAGATAAACAAAATAGCTTCACTTCTCAGGCACGGCCTGATAAGGCTTTCTCCTCATTAGTAAGGAATGCGCTGAGAATCATCTTTGCATGCTCAGAGGCTTACTAGCAAGGGAATTGCACCAATAATGAGCTTAAGAAAGCATTATGGATCTCTAGGCCCCTCTAACACTATAAATGACTTGGCTACGCTCTTGGGGCCAATACAGGGGTCATTTGGCGCCTTGGATATCTTGGCGCCCGAGGTGACCGCCCACTTTACCTCCTCCTACAAACAGCCCTGGCATGTGGTTTAATGTAGCAATGGCTTCCATAATGTAAAGCTATCACAGTGAAATAAGGATCTGAAATACAAATAAGGCTTACTCTAAATTTAGGCGGGAGGCTGTCATGGCTGTTTACTGGCCGCTATGAGCAACTAGGCTGCACTTCACTGAAATCCACTAATAATTTATCTGGTTTAATATCTTTGAAATTTAAGAGCTTAAATACATTCAGCCTATTCAAATATCAACCCCCACCCCTGTAAATAGCTTCACTGGCTCAGTATCAGAGTATCTTACCAGACAGTTAACCTTCACCTGCCTGGTCTAAGCTACAGGTTTGTTGGATTACTTAGCAGCCTGTTCTCTTTCCCGCTCACAGTTTGTGAGGCCTGTGGGTAAGTGAAACTGCATGCCAGCTTAAGGCCTGGTGGCCGCTGGAAAAATTCCCCCATGGATACCGCTAACTGCACTTGAGCAAGTGTGGGGGGAGATAGGTAGGTGTTGTTTGTAGCTTCTGGCCATGGTGACACCTTCACCTCTTCAGATTTCTGCACAGCTGTGGACTATAGTAACATTTGTTTCCATGTTGCTAGAAGCTACAGATGATTGCCCTATGTACTGAAGGACAAAGTATCTGTGACAGGGCATTGTGTCCAGCCTGGGTCTTGGCAAATCCTTACAAAGCAGGATGGGTGGGTGGTGAAAGCTTAAGCAGCATAACAGTAGGAGACAACTGAATTCCCCCCTCCCATGCACACCCACGTCTTTCTTCTTGAAACTGCTTTCTCTTCTTTAAAAAAAATCCCCAGAAGTGGTCATTTCCAGCTACAAAATCTCACTGAGAGAAAAATGATACCCCATACCCCAAAAAACTGTTCTGAGAGAACGCATAGGTTTCAGTTCTCTCAACCTGTCTATTAGAACATAAGAAGAGCCATGCTGGATCAGACCAAGGGTCCATCTAAACCAGCATTCTGTTCACATGATGGCCAACCACCTGTTGAAGGGAACCCCGCAAGCAAGACATGAGTGGAACAGCACCTTCCCACCCATGTTCCCCATCAACTGGTGTACATAGGCATACTGCCTCTGATACTGGAGGTAGCATATAGCCATCAGGACTAATAGACACTGATAGCCTTCTTCTCCAAGAGAAGCCTTCTCCTCCATGTTCTTACCTGTTTTGAAGGGATTTGGCAATGACCAGATCCTGGCACATTGATCTGCTGCCATCATATTTAAGAGTCACCACATGGGAAGTGTTGTGCCCTAATGTCTTGTTTTTGTTTTGTTTTGTCTTTAATCAGTTATGCTTTATGGCTGAATGCCTTAATTTTAGATGCTTATTACCAGTTTGCAACACTTGGATTCTATCTATCTATCTATCTATCTATCTATCTATCTATCAAATGGTGTCCAATAAGTAAATTGTCCAGTGATAGGGTTGTCAAAGAAATCTGCTACGGATTCAAATGAGGCTGAATTCTTTGGAATCCGGCCTCAGGAATCTGCAGCAGATCGGGACCACGTACCTCTGCTCCAGGAGGAGTGGAGGTGGAACAGCACTTGGCTGCTTCTTCCAGCCAGAGCAGTTCGCCTCCTCCCTGTCCCTGCCTATTGCCTTTTAAAAAATGTCATAAAAAAAATGGTGATCAGGAGGATGTGCCCATAAACTTATACACAAATAGAGCCATGAATCTTGCGTATAAGCCTATGGACACATAGACTTATATGCAAGATTCATGACTCTATTTGTGTATAAGTCTATGGGCACATCCTCCTGATCACCATTTTTTTTACGACATTTTTTAAAAGGCAATAGGCAGGGACAGGGAGGAGGCAAACAGCTCTGGCTAGCAGGAGGGAAGGTAAGCGCCCCCAAGCCAGTTTCCCCGCCCCTGGAATCCGAGCAGAGTGGAGCCGCTCTGGAGGATTCTGGGGGGGGGGAGGAACGGATCACCTCCCCCCCCCCAGATTCCCCCCAGGAACAGACGGTGGGGAATCCGTACACCCCTATCCAGTGATTTCACCCTAATTCTGAAGATCTGCTTACTTGACTGGCCTGAAAGTTTTGGTAAGTTTTGTGATTGTTCTAAAAGCTCGATGATTCTTCTAAAAATGTTTCTTCTTTTTCAGTTTTTTAAACTATGATACTGTTATAGATGCTATTAATTTAAACTGAGAAAAGGAACAACTTTGTGTGAATTTACTACACTGCTTCTAAGAGCTTTATGTATCCTTATCTTCATGGTTTCCTTAGGTTATCAGAATTCTATTCTCTACTGCAGTTTTAGGGGTATTTGTGCACCACCTAATCATGAAAGCTGTGAAAGAGTCTGTAGCCTGCCCCTGCCACGATACACACACACAATTTGCAGGAATCTCGGGGCCTAAGAAGTGACTGCAACTTGTACCTCTTTATTGACTAATTCTCCCACTGATAGCTATTATTTAAAACATTGTTTGGTTTCTTTTTGTTTTCTTCTTTTTCGAGCTGCCAAAACTAAATTGGACTACTGGAAGCTAAAAACAAAAGCAAATTTGCCTCTATGGGCAAATGTGTTATAGAGCAAAATATTATCTTGATCTTGAGAAAATTACAAATATCCCTAGTTTGTTTTGTAGAAATCTAGATGTTAGTGAAGATTGAATTCTTAAGGCTTTTCTGGTGTGTTGGGTGGGAAGCCAGCTGTACTTATTCTATATATTCGCATATGAGCTATGCATACCTGAGGCCCATGCTCTCCCCTGCATTTGGCATGGTTTAAGGAAACTCTCACCCTCCGGGAGAGAGCGGAGGACAGGAAGCCCTGGCATGCTGGTCCATGGGGTCACAAAGAGTCAGACACAACTTAACGACTGAACAACAACAACAAGGAGACTCTAGTGGAGGCCAGTGCATAATGCAGTATCTTTGGCCCAGTTTAGACATTTGGTCCCTTTAGATTATGAGGGATTATGACCAGGCCTCAAATGCTTGTGCCCATAGCACCATGTGAATGGTCTTATTTTTGAGCCAGAAGTTCAACATACAAATATACATGGATTGTACTACTTCATACAAGTGAGGGATTTCATGGTTGAATGTTGTTTCATATAAATACACTCTACATATAGAGACCTAGATCTTAGTGAGAGGAGTCCTAACCTAGTCTTCTCCTGGTATGCAGAGAAGCTTTTCCCCCATATGGAAATATTCAACCATCCAACTTTCCATCTGCAGTATTAAGTGGTATAGTCCAAGAATAATATTATCACATTATCTGCTGTTTGTATGAACTAGATGCCTGTTCCCTCCAGTTGATAACATTGTCCTATTATGAATCTGTGACTGAAGAAAGGCATAATATTAAATCAGTTACATTTTTACCGGATCTACAGTTACATTTTCCAGTCCTAGGAGGACCAATCTCACACAGGAAAATCATTCTGAGCTCACCTAACAAGAGATCAGGAGGCAATACACAGGAATGGTATGGTCATTGGTCAGGTGCAGAAGAGATTCAGCTCAGAGGGGTGTCAAGCTTGCAGACCAGGTCTTATCTATTGGGTATCAGATCAATATCCACATTGGGATCTTTGCCTGGCTCTACCACAGCCCAGACCTCAGGACCACAAAGCCCCCTCCTCTTCTGAGTTAGTGACCTGGTGGTTGCTCAAGGCCAGCATTGCGACACCCACCCATTAAAGCGACTGGAGTGAGGCTCTCTAAGAAGCCATCCATGATGGATGTAGTTTTGTACATCTGTAGCATCAGGGGTCAGTTTGATCTTTGTTGTAGCCAGAGCTGAAGAAGTATCACAGTGAAATTGCTAGGTTTCTTTTGTGTAGGAGAATCACCAGAGGTTCTCCTACACAGAATGGTCACTCTCTATCATCAGACAGGAAATGAAAGGATATTCTAAAAGAAAAAGGGAAAAGCAGTAAATAGTGGAGTCACAAAAATAAAGAAAATACTGTAAGCCAGTTGAACACATGACACTCGGGAAGCAACAGACAGCTTGTAGTTAACTTCTGCCCCTGGATAAACAGCTTTTTGTGGTCCTCCTGATGGCCTGCTTTACTTGCTTTCCCTTTATTCTTAGTTATCTAATTTACTTTGTGCTCAGGTATTGTTATTTTTTTATAGTGTGTATTACCAAAAAATGATCCTGCAGTTCTATTTAACTAAGAACTGTGGGTCAGTAAGAAAGATGATAAAAAGAAGCTGAGGTTAAAATTAGGGCTGTGCAGGGACCCCCTGATGCCTGATCTGACTCGGAAGCTACTTCGCGGCTTCTGAGGTGGGCCCAATCTGGCTCAAGCGGATTCGGGAGGCCGCCAACCCGCCTCGACCCCAAACCCGAAGTGGGCCGCCTCCTCCTCTGCCGCCGCCACCTTTGCCATTGCGCCGCCTTTGCCACCATCACCTTTGCCACCATGGCCACTGCCACCGCTGCTGACTTCGCCACCATCTTCACTGCTGCCACCTCCTGAGGCCTGGATGCACGGCGACTCTTCTTCCAGGAAGTTCCAGGAAGTTGCCATTTTAAAAATGGCGACTCCTTGCAAGAAGAGTCACTGTGCGTTCAGGCTTCAGGAAGCGGCAGGGTGTCATGGTTGCGTCGAAAGTGGGAGCAGCCCGCCGCCACCTGCTGCCTCCATGCTGTCTCCTCCTGAGGCCTGAATGCACAGCAACTCTTCTTGCAGGGAGTTGCCATTTTTAAAATGGCAACTTCCTGGAACTTCCAGGAGGTTGCCATTTTAAAAATGGCAACTCCCTGGAAGAAGAGTTGCCGTGCATCCAGGCCTCAGGAGGCAGCGGCGTGGTGGCAGAGGAAGTGGCAGCGGTGTGGCAGCACGGCGGTGGCGAGGAGAAGAAGGCTCAGGTAAGGACCTGGAGCTGGCGGGGGGGCTGCGCCAGGAAGGGCTGGGCCAGGGGCCGAAGCATGCCAAGCCCCCGACCCACTTTGGGCCGCTTTGTGCCACCTCTGCTTCACCTCGGAAGGGGCACAAAGTTGTTCCCAAGCAGCCCACTTTGACTCGGGGTTCAGGCCTCAGGCCGAAGCAGTGCACAGCCCCAGTTAAAATCATGGAACCGGGGGGGGGAACCCTATTTTAATATACAGAAAAGCTCCCTGTTCTTCCATTTCTGAAGTCAGTAGTAAGAATGCTGAAAAAGCTGATTGAGAAGTAAAAGGAAGGGACATACTATCAAAGGGTCAATGAGCTGGGGAGAAAATAAAGGAAAGTAAAAAGCTGAGCAATACACGATAAGGAACATTGCTCTGGGGGTCAGTGGAAATGACCCTTTGAGGTAAGGAAAAGATAGCATGCTCAAGATCAAAGGACTGGTGAGGTGAAAAAATGACGGAAAGTATTAACGTGTAGTAAAGCAGAAAATAACATCAAGATGGGGAAGTGTATAATGGGACAGAGGTATGGGGAGTAATCCAGCATGAACTACTGCTTTGCAATCTCCATTTGTTTTCACCGAGTTGAGTTTCTGCCTGGGCAAGCATGCAAGCATCCTCATTGTAAGGTTGAAGCAGTCAGAGAGCCTGACTGCTCCCCACGACCATGTCCCAAGTCTAATGTGCCCTGGCTGTTCAGTGTCACGCTGGAGAGAAAGAGGAACAGGCAGATTGATCAGAATAGCTTCTTAAAAGCTATGAACTTATTATAAATGGGGTGTGTGTGTGTGTGTGTGTGTGTGTGTGTGGTATATGGATATAGCTTTGGCCCTGCCCACTTTAGACTTCAGTTTCGCCGCCCGGCACTGGCATGTGGCCCCTGGAAGGTTACCCATGAGTGAACTGAATACATCCATAAATGCATAAAGATAGCCTCAAGCTCCCAGATTTTAACTGGGAGGAAACTCTTAGCCAAAGGCTGGGACTAATCAAACAAGCTCCTTTGGATTGAGTCTTCATGGGCCACAGAGGCTGCAATCCTGTACCCATTTACCTGGAGTAAACCTTGTTGAACTCAGTGGAACTTACCTCTGGGTAGACATGTACAGAATTGTGCTGTAAGTGTAATAAGATGTTGCTGCTAGAGAAAGTAATATGCAAAAATGTGCCGGTCATACTATATTGTAAAACAACAATAAATTCACAAAGTTATTTTACTTCAAGCATCATTTTGAAGATTTGCCTTCATGTTTTGGCTCCTTATTTTTTGGTTCTGCCCTTCTTTTTTGTTTGTTTGAGGCTCTGGCCACATGTCAGAACGTTTGGGTTGAATAGAGATAGCAAAATTGCACCAGAGGCTTTTTTGCATGTAGTGTTTCTAGTTGTCAACAGAACTGGGTTCTCAATAAGCTGAAATCCAAATTGAACTGGTTTGTAGATTTTTAGGTGGATTTCTAATGGATGCAAACCTCTGCTTGACAGCTTCGCAGTCAAGGTCTCATGCAACAACAAGAACAAACATGTTTCCCTTTTCTTCCTAGCAAAACATAAGAAATATTGTATCTATTGCTCTTGTCATTCCGGTTGATTCTCCCAGTACATTATGACAATGATGATTTTGAGGATCACTTTTAATCTAAATTAGCTTTCAAGAGATATTTTAGTAGCATTATGTCAAAACAAGGAGATGATTAGACAGGAGGTGCCAACCAATAAAACCAGGAGCCTTATTCTGAACTCAGAGTAGTGAGCAATACGAAAGACATCAGAGTTGTGCCACTGTGAAATCTGTGTATGAAAGATAAGATGGAAGCTTTTAAGGCTGCATTCTTCACAGGATAACACCAGGCACTGTTTTTGCTGATACTGACATTACATAAAGGCACAAAGCAACTATAATCGTATCTAAGGATTGTATCCAATGAGAATAGTATCCAAAAAGAAACAAGCTTTATCGGTGCTTTAAAAGGAGCAGTCAGAAGTGAAATGCTTACATCTGTCATATAGTAATAAAGAGCATGGCTGAGGTCTACAAAATTATGCATGGTGTGGAGAAAGTGGATAGGGAGAAAAATTTTCTCCTTCTCTCATTACCTGAGGTCTTCCCATGAAGCTGATTGATGGGAGATTCAGGACGCATAAAAGGAAGTACTACTTCCCACAGCTCATAGTTAAACTGTGGAATTCACTATCACAAGATGTAATTATGGCCACCAATTTGGATGGGTTTAAAAGTGAGTTAAGCATATAGCCATCAGAACTAGTAGCCACTGATAACCTTATCCTCCATAAATTTGTCTACATTTATGGAGGATAAGGCTATCGATGTCTGCTAGTCCTGATGGCTATATGCTACCTCCAGTATCAGAGGCAGTATGCCTATGTACACCACTTGCTGGGGAACACACCTGGGAGGGTGTTACTGCACTCATGTTGTACTTGTGAGTTTCCCACAGGTAGCTGGCTGGCCACTGTGTGAACAGAATGTTGGACAAGATGGACATTTGGTCTGATCCAGCATGTCTCTTCTTATGTTCATTTGTAACTCACAGCCAGCATTCTTAGCACTGATATATAACTAATTTCTGGCCTTTATGGTATCCCAGAAGAGCCACAACAAAAAGATGTTCTGTTTGCTCTCCTTTCATGCATTTCCTGGAAACAACATACACTGTTGGTATGTGCCTGCATTTTCTCAACTCTAAACATCAACAAAACTCATGGCATCCATGCCTTGTTCCTCCCACCTCTCTGTTCCTCCCTCTGACTGCATTCCCTCAAACATTTCCCAATGACATGCTTGTAACACCCATATTCTCATGCTAAGGGTCATTGCCTGAAGGTCTCCCCCACCTTTTCCACAAGGCTCGCTCCTTCCCTCCATGGACAATTTGCTGCATTTCTGTGGGGCATGGTGAGAAAGAGAGCTCCTTTCACACCACACACCAGAGAAGTAAAGCAAACCACCCATGGGGGAAGAAATGGCTCTCTTCCTCCACAGGCTGCTCTGTGCATGTATGTGTGAGGGTGTGAGAGAGGGGATGTCTGTTTATCTCTCTATATATGTGAATGATAGGGATGGGGGAGACATTCATTCAGTTCACATTTTAATGCAAATTTACCCAATTTTGCAGTTTTGAACTACCACATGAACCGAAACTCAGTAAACCTTGGACATTTGCACTTTTCCAAATTTTACAGTGGGGTTCTCTAGTTAAAAAAAAATGCATGCAGAAATGTGTATTATTGTAAATAACATTACTAATACATTATATTAGGAAAATTTCTTGCAAAATTTGTATGTTTGGTGAAAATGCCAAAAAAAATGCTTGTATTCAATGTGCGCAAAAATGCTTATGAATATTTATGCACACTTTTTGCAAATAAATCTCAAAATTTGGGATTACCAAGCTCAGGACTGGAGAAATTCTCAAAGTTTCAGACTAACCAAATTTAAGACTGGAAAAATGAGAAACTGAGAGAAATTGAAATTGGCAGATTCTTCTGTTGCTAGTAAATGGGATGTGTATGTGTGCAAATAGAGTGAATGGGGTGTATGCATGTTGATGTGTACTCTCTGATCCCATCCACCTCCGGCTTTGGCCCCACAGTATGTGGCTTCTGGGTCCTTTTCCTCAAGGAAATATGGCCCTCAGGAAGGGATGTCAGAGAAACCTGCAATGGATTCAAATGAGTTTGGATTTCTATGAATCTGACATGCAGATTCTGCAGCAGACCTGTTTTTTTCTGAGTCATGCAAATTTGTGGACTTGTGGAGTGATTTATCACTTCGGGGGATTTGCGCTAATTCACAATAGCGCTAATGTGCACGTATGTACTTCTGTAAATGTGCTATTCCACACTAGTTAAGGTGCATTAACTAATGCAGATTAATGCATTTGTGCAAGTGCAAATTAACGCTAATGCAAATTAGCCCAAGTCGAGCAAAATTCTGGTTTAAATATCTGATTCCATCAATGAGTGGATGCTGGAAACAAAGATGCATGAAAATCCACAATACACAGACCGAACAAATTTAACAAAATCTGTACATCTCTACCCTCAGGTCGTGAGAAATATTACCACCTCTACATGAGCCACTGCATTACCATGGTTCTCTTCAATAGTCTGTCCTTCGTCCTGTTAAAAGCCAAGGCAAGGCTTCATCTTTGGGTTAAAGATATGCTAGAAAAAACAAAATTGTCTTGCAATCTAATATGCAAAAGTTCAAAATGACTCTTACCAGCATGTGAATTGGCAGGCTAGGCACTCTGTGGTGCCTTAGGAGTCATGTACATGCATTCACATGCAAGTGTACTAGAGACAAGATACATTTACACTCCGAGATTTAAGTTCTAGAGATCCTGGGGAATGAATAACACCACTAGCAACTGAAGTTAACAACATTTAAAACTGAATTTTCAGAAAGCAAAAATAGGGACAGTTATTTATAATAAGGAGGTAGTGCAAAATAAGCAGTGTCCCTGGTAATTAGTGAAACTGGGGCACAAGAATTGAAGCATCTAAATTTGCAGAGGTAGCCAGGTAGCCATCTTAGGGAGCAATCCTATCACGATAGGCAGCCACCTCCAAACTCAGAGGCAGCCTCCTATCCAATGCAGGGTGGATGGAGTGCAGAGGGGATCTTCTCCTCCGCACTCTGGCCACCCTGCATTCACAGCTAGACATCTGGTTTCAGCTGTGTAGCTGCAGGACTTCAGAGAGGGGGAGAGGCGGATGATGCATAGGAAGCATAGTACCGGCACTTCTGCACTCCCCACCCCCGGGAACGCCCCCTTTTGCCCTTCTCCACGCTGCTCATCCAAGCGTGGAGCCCAGGGACAAACCACGTCATCTACGAGGGGGAGAGGGTGGGGGTGGGGAGGCAGTTTTCCGGGAACCAACCTTGGAGCTTGGGCTCCGAGGTCAGTTCCCGGAAACCAAACACTCCTATGGCTGTCTAGCCACTGTCTAGTGGACATAGGATTGCGCCCTTGGTCTGTTGCAGCCAAAACAACAAAGAAACTTATAGCACCTTAAAGACTTAACATATTATATTATTATAGCATACGCTTGTGTGGCCATCGTCACTTTCTGCCATAATAATTAGTCTTTAAGGTGCCACAAGACTCTGTGTTGTTTTTTTCATAAATAAATTTGGACTTGAATAAATTTGGATCTTCAGTGTAGGGAACTTCATTTTGCTAATGTTACTCCATAGAGCACTATATATAAAAATAGTAGGAGATAACTCCAGTTGCAATCCTTACTCTCTTACCTGGAAGTAAATCCCCATTGGGACCTTTGGGTAGACATGTATAGGATTGTGCTGTAAAGAATCATCATAGGAATGGACAACATAATTTGTTAAAGGGAAAAGATCATTTCATCATTAGGCAATATATTTCCCCTATTAAATGGATGATAATAGTGAACTGATTTTAAAGAGATGAAATCATGGCCTTTAAAAGGTCCTAACTAGTCCTCATTCTTTTGAGTTATCAAATAACTCCATATTTTGGTCCCAAGGTTATAGATGGTAGAACAGAGAAACTCATTCCAGAAGCAATACTCCATCTAGGGCACTTTATGTAAGCTTTTCTATTCAGATCTTTCAAGATGCCTCAGGTTGGGATTTAGTCTTAATGATTCTTTAATATTAATTTTGAAGGGAGTGGCATGGCTAATGCACAGTTGACGTGCAGAAAACCTATCCTGCAGTTTAAAAAATTATGGGATTCTTCACTATGATGTAACTACAATGGAACTGGATAATGCTTGGAACATGGCATAGGGGCAGAACCGCTGTAAGCTCCACTATGGGGTCCAATTCACTATATGCTTCGGGTGCAAGCCCTATGGATGTGGATGAAGATTTCAATACATGGGTGTGTGGCAATGTTCAATAGCAGCTAATAGCAGGGTAATCCAGGTTCTGTGCTAACTTTAGACCTGTTGCAGGTATAGATTTTGAATTTGAGCCCATCCTTATATGCCATAGTACCATGGCTAAATTCTGCCTAGGACATCATAATTTGTATATAGTACACAAAAAAAGACCAATAATGGGACTTGTAGAACTTTTGTTTGACTACTCAGCACCTGAGCTAGAAGCCTGGCATTTTCTCTCCTGTCTCGCCAGCTCATTCAGTTGTTTTTCTTTTTGCAATAAGTTACAAATGCTGGAACAAATGAATGAATAAAGGTAGGCTTAGTTGAGGGCCAGTGCTAGAATACAGGGTAAATCAGTTGGTGTTTCATCGAAACAATAAAAGCGCTAACTCATTTCCAGTGTGGCAGGATGGACCAATTAAAATGAGGCTTCATAGGGTGCAACCTCCATCTACCCCTCCCCTTGACTACGTAAATACAGGCATCATAATAGCAATGCAGTAAATGTAAGTTTATGATTACATTTTTATATAACATTGTTATCTTTTCCATACCTGGTTAAGACCTTCCTCTACTCTCAGGCATTTGGCAGTATATAATAAGGTGTTTAGTCTGGTCTTGAGAATTCTTATTGTTGATAGCTAAAATTGTTTGGAGATTAGATAGATAGATAGATAGATAGATAGATAGATAGATAGATAGATAGATGTTGTTGTTGTTCGGTCGTTCAGTCGTGTCCAACTCTTCGTTACCCCATGGACCATAGCACGCCAGGCCTTCCTGTCCTGCGCTCTCTCCCGGAGCGTGCTCAAGTTCATATTCATTGCATCTGTGATGCTATCTAGCCATCTCATCCTCTGCCGTCCCCTTCTCCTTTTGCCTTCAGTCTTTCCCAGCATCAGGGTCTTTTCCAGGGAGTTTTCTCTTCGCATTAGGTGGCCAAAATATTGGAGCTTCAGCTTCAGTATCTGTCCTTCCAATGAGCAGTCAGGGTTGATTTCCTTTAGGATGGACTGATTTGACCTCCTTGCAGTCCAGGGCACTCGTAAGAGTCTTCTCCAGCACCACAGTTCGAAAGCATCAATTCTTCGGCGCTCAGCCTTCCTTATAGTCCAGCTCTCACAGCCATACATTACTACTGGGAAAACCATAGCTTTGATTAGACGGACCTTTGTTGGCAAGGTGATGTCTCTGCTTCTTACTATGCTGTCTAGGTTGGCCATAGCTTTCCTCCCAAGGAGCAAGCGTCTTTTAATTTCATGGCTACAGTCACCATCTGCAGTGATCATGGAGCCCAAGAAAGTAAAATCTGTCACTGCTTCCATTTCTTCCCCTTCTATATGCCAGGAAGTGATAGGGCCAGATGCCATGATCTTAGTTTTTTTAATGTTGAGTTTCAAACCAGCTTTTGCACTCTCCTCTTTCACCCTCAACAAGAGGCTCTTGAGATCCTCTTCGCTTTCTGCCATTAGGGTGGTATCGTCTGCATATCGGAGGTTGTTGATAATTCTCCCGGCAATCTTAATTCCGACCTCTGATTCATCCAATCCGGCATTTCTCATGATGTACTCTGCATATAAGTTAAATAAGCAGGGTGACAATATGCAGCCTTGTCGTACTCCTTTCCCAATTTTGAACCAATCGGTTGTTCCATGTCTGGTTCTTACTGTTGCTTCTTGACCCTCGTACAGGTTTCTCAGGAGACAGGTAAGGTGGTCTGGTACTCCCATCACTTTCAGAATTTGCCACAGTTTGTTGTGATCCACACAATCAAAGGCTTTAGCGTAGTCAATGAAGCAGAAATAGACGTTTTTCTGGAATTCTCTTGCTTTCTCCATGATGCAGCGAATGTTGGCGATTTGATCTCTAGTTCCTCTGCCTCTTCGAAACCCAGCTTGTACTTCCGGTAGTTCTCGGTTCGCATACTGCTGAAGCCTAGCTTGTAGGATTTTGAGCATCACCTTGCTGGCATGTGAAATGAGCGCAATGGTGCGGTAGTTTGAACACTCTTTGGCATTGCCCTTCTTTGGAATTGGGATGTAAACTGACCTTTTCCAGTCTTGTGGCCACTGTTGAGTGTTCCAGATTTGTTGGCATATTGAATGCAGCACTTTAACAGCATCATCTTTTAGGATTTTAAATAGCTCAGCTGGGAGACTGTCATCTCCGCTAGCTTTGTTGTTACTAATGCTTCCTAAGGCCCACTTGACTTCACTCTCGAGGATGTCCGGCTCAAGTTCAGTGACCGCACTATCATGGCTATCAGGGACATTAAGATCTTTCCTGTATAGTTCTTCTGTGTATTCTTTCCAACTCTTCTTAATCTCATCTGCTTCTGTTAGGTCCCTGCCTTCTTTGTCCTTTATCATGCCCGTCTTTGCACAAAACGTACCCTTGAGATCTCCAATTTTCTTGAAGAGATCTCTAGTCTTTCCCATTCTGTTGTTTTCCTCGATTTCTTTGCATTGTTCATTTAAGAAGGCCTTCTTGTCTCTCCTTGCTATTCTCTGGAACTCTGCATTCAGTTGGGTATATCTTCCCCTTTCTCCCTTGCTTTTCGCTTCCCTTCTTTCATGAGCTACTTGAAGCCTCATCAGACAGCCACTTGGCTTTCTTGCATTTCTTTTTCTTTGGGACGGATTTCGTTGCTGCCTCCTGAACAATGTTACGGACCTCCGTCCATAGTTCCTCAGGCACTCTGTCTATCAGGTCTAATCCCTGAAATCTATTCCTCACCTCCACTGTATATTCATCAGGGACATGATTTAGGTCATACCTGAACGGTTTAGTGGTTTTCCCGACGTTCTTCAATTTAAGCCAAAATTTTGCAAGAAGCAGCTCATGATCTGAGCCACAGTCAGCTCCAGGTCTTGTTTTTACTGACTGTATGGAGCTTCTCCATCTTTGGCTGCAAAGGACATAATCAATCTGATTTCGATATTGACCATCTGGTGACGTCCATGTGTAGAGTCGCCTCTTGTGCTGTTGGAAAAGAGTGTTTGCTATGATCAGCATGTTCTCTTGGCAAAACTCTATTAGCTTTTGTCCTGCTTCATTTTGTACACCAAGGCCATTCCTGCCTGTTATCCTGGTGATTTCTTGACTTCCTACTTTAGCATTCCAATCCCCTATGATGAAGTGGACATCTTTTTTTGGTGTTAGTTCTAGAAGGTGTTGTAGGTCTTCATAGAACCGATCAACCTCAGCTTCTTCGGCCTCAGTGGTTGGGGCATAGACTTGAATTACTGTGATGTTGAATGGTTTGCCTTGGATTCGTACTGAGATCATTCTATCATTTTTAAGATTGTACCCCAGTACTGCTTTTCCCACCCTTTTGTTGACTATGAGTGCTACTCCATTTCTTCTAAGGGATTCTTGCCCACAATAGTAGATATGATGGTCACCTGAATTAAATTCGCCCATGCCTGTCCATTTTAGTTCGCTGATTCCCAAGATGTCGATGTTCAATCTTGCCATCTCATGTTTGACCACCTCCAGCTTACCTTGATTCATTGATCTGACATTCCAGGTTCCTAAACAATATTGTTCTTTACAGCATCGGATTTTCTTTTCACCGCCAGACACATCCACAGCTGAGTGTCCTTTCGGGTTTGGCCCAGCCGCTTCACTCTTTCTGGCGCTACTTGGAAATTCCCTCTGCTCTTCCCCAGTAGCATATTGGACACCTTCCGACCTGAGGGGCTCATCTTCCGGCGTCATATCTTTTAGCCTTGTGATACATTCCATGGGGTTTTCTTGGCAAGAATACTGGAGTGGGTTGCCATTTCCTTCTCCAGTGGACCACATTTTGTCAGAACTCTCTGCCATGACCTGTCCGTCTTGGGTGGCCCTGCACGGCATAGCTTATGGCTTCACTGAGTTACGCAAGCCCCTTCACCACAACAAGGCAGTGATCCATGAAGGGGAGATAGATAGATAGATAGATAGATAGATAGATAGATAGATGATAGAGAGATAGAGAGAGTGTGTGTGTGTGTGCTGTCTGTTTATATGTTTTATGTAAACTGTTTTTATACTAGGTACAATATTGTATTTTTAAGGTTTTTAATCTGTGCAAATCACCCAGAGAGCTTTGGCTATTGGACAGTATAGAAATGTAATAAATGAAACGAAATGTTTATGGTATAAAAAATGACTTAGACTACCATCATGCAGCTTCATCTACAAATCATATAAACTGCCTACAAATTTATTTTCCCCCAATGGGTCCCTTTATATGATATCCCAGTTTCCATCTTTCAATGTAAACTATATAAAAACTGTTATGATAAACATGTTAGTCCTGACTAGAGCTGTGCACAAATGACTTCTCAAAATTCTCCACTCTATTTATGGGCAGAGAAATTGGGAGGAGAATTTCACCACATTTTTCCAGTGGGAGGAGAAATTCTCCAACAATTTCTCAAAGGTAGGGCTCACCACTGGCAAGGGTCATAGCAGAGCTTCTCTCTTGTTTTCCTAAGGGTTTTTTTGTTTTGTTTTGCATGGCCGTTGGGGGGTGGGGTGGGGATAAGAAAAAGAAAAATCTCAGGATTGTTCTGAGAAAAATGTTGCCTGAGAAATTTTGGCTCAGCTCTAGTTGTCATTCTTTAGGGTTCAGCACTTTCCCCAGGACTTTCCAAATGCTAAATTTCTAAGGGGTGATTGTGGATACATGTCATCTCTAATGCAGGTGCAGAGAGATGATTGTACAATGAAAGATGGGGTGTTCGTACGCACTCCTCAGTCACCTCCTAAGTAAAGAAAGCAAAAGAACCCTGAATGCAACCAATGAGAATTTCTCCAAAATTTCTTCTACTTTAATTCTATTTTTGAAAGCAACTTATTTTCTGTCAAATTAAATGAGAATGGTTGAAAATAATGTGGGAGAAATTTTCAGCATGGCACTGCTCCTGACATGAGGAAATTCAAGCCAGAGGAAGCCATGTACACTTGAGGGCAAGGCACTCCCCTGCCCCTTGATCGCATGACACCTTTGCACAAGCAACACTGAGAACTCTCCTTTATCTGAGCCTCTGTTGAATGATCTACTGACCCATTACAGCAACGTTCCACTGCTGTATTTCTTCCAGATGGATTTATTCTGATTTTTTTGTGACAGTTTAGTAGCTAAGGGAAAAGGAGAAGTAGAAGAAATCTGGCATCCCATGAGAATTTTTTTGAAAACAAAAACAGATTGTAGTTTTGCTTATTTAAGTATCCCAGGAGTTGCAACACCGTTCTTCATCTTGGATAATAAAATTCCCTTGAGAAACAATTTATAATCCAAGGTTGTAGCTATTTTTAATTAACATCTGTTCAGTTTCAAATATTTGTAGCTTCATGACATTTCTCTTTTGTTTGATCATTGTATGAGGTTGTTCCATATGAAGAAAAACACACACACAACACAACAGCTTCTTTTGTGTTAGTAGTTCCAGGGCCAACAGTTTTGTAAGATGTTCTAACTAAAATCTTGGCTATGTCTACTTTTGTCACAGTACTGAATGAGCACGTCTTACAGAGCAGTCCGTAACATTTTCAAAAGCTCAATAGACATTTTCAGCTTGTCAAACTTTTGCTCAATTTCCAACAAGCAAAGGAGCAAACACTAGAAGCAAAGGAATCCCATGATGCCCAGTGAGATCTTCTGAAATCAATATTTTATGCTATACTCTCAAATACCAAGAAGATATGAGAGTAATTAGGTCTCCAAAATCTCACAAAACATAGTTTCTATCTCTTGGATTTACAGTCCATCAACCTTTACAGCTTTCTTTAATAGACATTTTAATAGACCATTAAATATGGGTGCTATAGTGACATTTCCTATGAGGAACCATTGGGCCATTGGGATTTCGAAAAAGTGGCACACATCATCCATTATGTTCTTTACCACCCTTTGTACAGATCCCTGAGAGAGGCACTTTCAAATATATACCCATCCTACAAAGTTTAAACCTTTTATTTGCTTAGAGATATTGCTAAGCATGTCTCTTAAAGAAACCTTGTTTTCAGTGAATGTGGCCAGATTTTCAGTGAATGATGAGCATAATAATTTTACATTTTATACTGTGATGAATAGCATCCTTGTTGATGTGTTTGGTTGTATACAATGTATTGTAAATACTTTGTTATACAATAAAGATAGATATGATTTGATTATGTCACACTTGTCTAAAACAGGAGTGGTCAGAAGGTATATCAGGATCTACAGGTGGATCTCTGGGTGCTTTGCAACAGATCAGTAATGATTTCCAACTCCCAATTATTTGACAATAGCAAAAATAACATGTTGCCCCATCCCACAACTATACTACTGAAATAAAGAAAATTTGGGGTAGGGTAACCAGGAGTGGATTTTTGTGTGGAAGGGCTGTAAGCGCCATTCATTTCTGGTACTCAGAAATAAGTTCCTGGGCAGCTGGACTCAGTATTCTTTAATTTTAAGGGTATGCCATTTGCACCAGGCTCCCACTGGTTGATCTCAGGGTTATTATAAGAAACAAAGTAGATTGTGCAAGCCCAAAGTCTGTTCACCCCTGGTCCAAAAGAATTGGGATATTTCCCCCTAGAATTATTTATTTGTTTATTTAATTTACTGTACTTTTACAGTAACCACCCTATAACTGAAGTCCGCTGGGCAGTGTATAGTATAAAAGTATAAAATACAAACATTAAAACAAAACAACAAAACAGCCTAGGATAAAGCCAAGATAAAACCAGCATCAAAGAATCAAACCATCTCAGCACATCAAACCAAATTAAAACCAGCACCAGAATAAAATACTACATCATGGTTTAAGATCTCTGGGATTGGATTTCCTGACATGGATTGTTTATAGTATTAATCCTTTAAGGAGCTGTAAGAAGTTCTAATTCTGGAGCTGGACCTGTATTCCCACTCCCCACCCAGCCATGAGCTAATAGCAGCTCCATGCAGATGATTTTGATTGGAGAAACACCAAGGGGAGTCAACTCCATCTCTCCAGCACCACTGCTCCAATCAAATTTGGAGCCTTCCTGAAGCTCCCTTGGCTTCAAGGTGGCACAAGTCATTGCCTGCAGTACATGCACATTTCTTAAGCACTGCAAAATCCTAAAACAAACCTGGCCAGAAATAATAGCAGGACCTGAAAAACAATTGCCTAAAGTTTAGGCCCTAAGCTGATGATAGCTCTCTCATGCCACCTTCAGCTTCAGATCGCTGAAGAACTATGCTAGTGGTGAACCCTGGACATCTACATAATATTAGCAGCAGGAAATAAGCTTACACTTGTACTTGTTACTCTCCATACCAATGGCACACAGACGTGTGCACATCTCAGAAAGATTTGTTGCTGGGATTGGAACAGGAGATGAGTCAAGCATTCCAGACAGCATATTTATCATAGGAGTTAAACTGAATGAGACCACTTACCTTGCATATTAGAAAGCTTTTAAGTTACAGAAAGGAGGAAGATTATGCATTGGATTCACTTTCACAGTGATTCATATCAGAGTGGACTTCATTAGGGAGCTGTCCCATTGAAGTCATCAACCAAAAAGCATACCAGGCAGTAAATGAGATATTATCTTATCTTATTATGGGTAACATCCAAAAGAGCGTATCTTTTAAAATTGCTTTTATATTATATACATGTCATTATTTTACTTGGCAAGAGAGAACCCAGTGGCACAAAGGGAAGGGGGTAATATAATAGATAATGTTGCAGTTAATGGAGTGAAAGGGAATATTCAGGTGCTATTTAAATGCTAGATGAAACCTTTTTTATATAATATATATAACTGAGTTGTGGCCTTGCAGTTGTATATGGCAGACAGTTGCATAGGATCTAAGTAGGAGGCACAGTTGCATGAAACCTCATTTCAAGCTATGAACTACCAAGGGTCAAATGATTCACTGCACCGGCAGTGCGATCTAACAGGACAGATGCCTGTCAGACAGGGGGCATCGAAGTTGAAGCCCTCAGTCTATTGAAGCCTTGCTCAAAGGCATTTTGCTTCCCATTCCTCCTTTGTAGTCTTTTGTGCTACCGTACATGGGCCTCTGAGCCTGTCAGGATAGGTGGCCACCTCTGAACTTGGAGGCACCCGCCTATCCAATGCAAGGCAGGAGCAGCGCAGAAGGGATCATCCCTTCTGTGCTTCAGCTGCCCTGCATACATGGCTAGACAGCCGATTTTGGCTGTCTAGCTGCGAGAAGTCGGAGCAGGGGGGGGGATGCCAGCCGATGCATAGGAAGTGTTGGAATGGCACTTCCGCCCTCCCTTCCCTGCCCCCAGGAATGGCCCATTTTCACTGCTCTGTGCTCCTCTTATGAGCGTGGAGTGCGGGGCCGATCCGTGCTGCCTCCGAGGTGGTGCCGGAGGAAGTGGAGGTCGTTTCTCAGGGAACTGACCTCTGAGCACGGGCTCCGAGGTCAGTTCCCGGGTACCGATCTATCCTATGGCCATCTAGCCACTGACTAGCGGCCACGATTGCACCCTAAGTTACTCACCTTCCTGGGGGCAGGGACAGGAACTGAGGGGCTTGTGGATCCAGCAGATTCATGTCCTCTCCCCTCACTAGGGATGGTGTGGGCGCCCAATTCCATCTGGGCATCCGGCGGAACCCGTCCTGCCCGTATCCCCGAGCCCTGCTTGCCGAGCCCCTGGTCATGCTTGCCCCCTGCCCATGCTTGTCGAGCAGCCCACACTCACCCTGGCAGTCTCATCAAGCTCTGTGGTCACCATTTTTTGGAAAATAAAATGGCGATCACAAAAAAGTGCATACCTCTGTATGCGCAAAAATGCACATTTTTGCGATCGCCATGTTATTTTGCAAAAATGGTGACTGTGGAGCTCACTGATGCTGCTGGGATGAGCTCAGGCTGCTCGCTGAGTGTGGGAGGGGCTCGAGCATGGTCTGGGGACTGGTGAGCGGGGGCAGGGGATGGGTGAGTTCCCAGAGAACCTGGACGGGGGTGGGTTTGCACATCCTTCCCCCTCCCTTCCCCCTTCCCTTCCCTCCCCTCAAACATCTTCACTGATTCCAGTGGAGACTTAAAAAAAAAAAAAAACCTCTCCTGGAAGGGGAGGGGGGTATTTTGTGATGAAAATGGGAGAGAGGAAAGCTTAAATCCCCCTTGCTGAAGTGCCATGGTTCCAGTCCAAACTGGAGCTGAGTGCAGTTATACCACAGTAAGTCCTCCAGAGCTATGGAGATTTGATGGACATTTAGTTTGGACCTAAGTTACTCACAGAGTGGAGATTCCCGTGCAATCTTTTTTAGGTGAATAACTTCAGCAGGGTGAATGCTGTTTTTCAGCTCAGCTGGGGGGGGGGGAATCAGACTTGCTGGGCCCAGGATGGTGGGGTAACCAGGCACATAATGAACCCATTCACGTAAAAGCGACAAACACATCACCTTATGATGAGAAAATGGTCTGCTTAATGCCAACCATCAAATACTACACCAGCATCTCTGGATTAATTAGAAAAAGTGGGATACTGGGCAATTCTAATAATCACTTGTTAGCTTTACAGTTGAGAATTTCAGGATGCAATCTTGATTTTCCTAGATAAAGTGGATTTTGCCATTGTCATTTTGGCTTTCTCTGGAGCATGTTGCTTGTCTGAGACATCATATTTGCTTGTTTGATGCAACTGGAACTATTTGCTCTGCACAGTACCTGCTGCTTTCTGAGACACACAAAAATGATTCAGACAAACTTTTACCCCAAAACATAATTTAGTGCCCAGCCATGGTTTGAGGCTCCAAACCTACAGGCAAACCATTATTTAGCTTGCCAAACAGAGTCTGCCTTTAGCGATCTTGTCATTCAGCTAGCCTCTCTGCAAAATGGCATCCTATGCTGTTATGGGGTCATTGGCCGGCTACTCCTAGGTAGGGATGCTGGAGAAAGTCAAGACAGACTAAAATGAGGTCGGATTTCTACGAATCTGACCTGCTGAATCTGCTGCAGAGCAACCCCCTCAGGATGCATGGAGCCCATGGACTCTCAGGTGATTTTTTTACTTTCCCAAAATGTACGCATATAAAATCATAGGAAAATAAGTATGTTTCTGCTGAGGAAATGTTGAATGGAATGGGAGACAATATGCTAAATGTTACGTACTAAGGTAAATCATGTAAATACTTGCGTAATTATTTACGTATGTTTCTGCATGACGAAAAAGAATATTTGCATCTGTCTGTGGGCAGACAATGGAACAAAAGGCACCTGACAATCTGCGAAACACAGATGGAGTGGATTTTGCACAGTCTGTACATCCCTACTCCTGGGTGGTGGATTTGCCAAAGGCTTTCCTGGTTTGAGCAGCTCTCCACTTTATAGAACACACAGCATTTCCAGGCCTTTTCAGGAATTACACTTCTCCAGCAGACCCTGGAGCATTTCCCTCCCACTCTGCCCAAGTTCTCCCATGGTCCCTTATGACTGTTCACCAAAAGCATAATTTCCCCACTGCTCCTTCCCCACCCGCACTTTCCTAGCCCAGACCAGGGTACAGCTGCACCCATTCAGAGATGGATGATAGCAGGCAGAGATCCAACTGGTGTAGGACTTCCAAACCGTCCCCAAGATTGTTCCCATTTCTTGCGTTGCCCAACACATGTTCCCTGCTGCTATTCTACACATGGGTCCTCACCCCCTCATGGTTTCCCAATGCAGATGTGCTACGTCAAGCATAGTGTACTTTGAAATTCCACTCCCTCTCCTGTATAGTTTTGACTTCTTTTTCTTTTCTTTTTTACTGTCCGCTCTTCAGAGGCCTTCTCATCTCCCCAACAGGTAGTAATTGAACTGGGTGTGCTCAAGTGCTTTGTGGGGTGGGGAGAAGGAACAGCAACAGCCTATCTGGTTTCATCACTGGCTTTAGTGCATTCATAAAGGAGGGAGCACAGACAGTAAACAAATTGTCCCATAATGTCTCATCCAGCATAGCTCCCTCAGGCATACCTAAGGGGGCCTCTTGAACTGGCAGCAGCTAAGGTTTAATTTGTGTCAGGTCATGTCAGAGCTTAGACCTGTAATCTTTTTTCAGTGGCAGGACTCAACGCAGCTATTGAAGGAAGGCTGGGAAGTACTCTGGATACATTCAAGTGTTCCTGAGCTGGTGTAGAATGCATGTGCCTCACCAAGTGCTGGCTCCAGTTTTTTGAGGGCCCTTGGACAAGACACCCTCAATCACCCCCCTCCCTCCATGAGTCTCCCTTCTCACCACCATTGTCACTAGCTGCTATTGCTCCTCGTCCTCTTTCTCATCATTTGCTTGCTTGACAAGCAGAGAGCCAGTGAGCAAGTAAGCTGTAGCGTCTATTCCTCCTCCCTCTCACCACAACCCTTGTCTGGGCCAGAGTGAGGGGAGGGTGAACACGCAGGTTGCAATGGTGAAGAAGAGGAACAAGTCCAAGGGGTCTTTGTCAGGGGGCCCCTGCTGGGGTACGGGCCCTCAGCAGGTGCCTGACCATACCTGCCCTTGTTGCCAGCTCTGCCACTGTGTTAGAACGTCCAAATCAGAGAGTGGCATTTCCAGATAGGTCTGGATCCTGGCATCTCTTTATCTACCAACAAAGCCCTGCCAAGCTCCCTTTCTGATTTTTTTCTGGTGAGAGCTTAAGGTTGCAGTCATATACACGCCCAGTCAGAAATAAGCACCACTGATTTCAGTGGGGTTTACCTCTGACTGAATATGTGTTGTTTCTGGCTGTAAGACTCTCTCGAACAATCAGGTATCTGTTGCTCAGTCCTGTGCACACATACCAGAGAGTCAGTCACACCTCATACCTTACAATACTGTCTGGATAAATTCTGCGTAAAGAAAAGCTTTCATAAAAGCTTCCCAAGGAGTCTACAAAGGGCAGGTGGTTACTGGGTGCAACATAGAGACTCGCCTCCTCAACCAGTATGTGATCTTGGTGCCCTCCTGATGTGTTGAACTATGATGCTATAGCTGATACAGATCCGGTAGATGTAACTTTGGCCCCGGCTTGTCCAGGTACAATAGATACTTCTCAGTTTGTATAGCCCAAGGATGTGGTCACCTTTTTGATATGGTGAGCCCTATTGCTCATGTTCTGGACCCTTCCCTTTCCTGGCTTATAAAAGCAGCCAGGGGGTGGGTGGGTGACTGCCTCAGTGGGTAAGGGTAGTGGTGAATTCCTCTTTAAGGTAGGGATGTACGAACTGTGTAAAAACCACTCCATTTGTGTTTTGCGGGTTGTCAGGCACCTTTTGTTCCGTCATCCGCTCACAGACAGATACAAATTCTGTTTCCATCATGTGGAAAAATGTGCAAATAATTACGTAAGAGGTTTCGTAACAAGTTACAGAATTTACCTTAATATGTACTGTATTGTCCCCCATTCAACTTTTCCTCAGCAGAAACATGCACATTTTCCAATGAATAAATATGCATATATTTCAGGAAAGTAAAAAAAAGAAAAGAATATCCAAAAGTCCATGGACTCTGCATGGCCTGAGGGGGTCACTCCACAGAGGATTCCTCAGGTCAGATTCTTAGAAATCCAAGCTCATTTTAGCCCGTCTCGAATTTCTCCAGCATCCCTACTTTAAGGAAAGGTGTGCTTCTATCTTGCCTAAAAGAGGAGGTAGTAAGGCCTTTGTTAAAAAACAAAAAAACAAAACCCACACCTCTACGAACCTTGCTATATTGCATAATTTCCAACCAGTGTCCGATACTCCTTTCTTGGCCAGGGTGCTAGAGCATGTGGTGGCTTCTCAGCTCTAGGGATTTCTGGAGGATGTGGATTATCTAGATCCATTTTGATGTTGCAACATCTTCTCTGGCTACTGGCCTGTTTCCTGGCAGAATTCAAAGTGCTGCTTATGACCTATAAAGCTCTATATGACTTGGGACCAGGCTACCTGAAAGACTGCCTTCTCCCATATGAGCCCACCTGGTGGTTCTTAAGATCTTCTAGAGTGGTCCTTCTTTCGAGACCACTGTCTTCAGAGGTACATTTGGTGGCAACCTGAAAGAGGGCCTTCACTGTGGCCATTCCTTGGCTGTGGAACTCCCTGCCAAGGGAGGCAAGGTTAGCTCCATCTCTCTTGTCCTTCCGCCAGCAAGCAAAGGCCGCTTTATTCAAACAGGCCTTTGGTGTGTAAGCAGGTCAGCCGAGCTGGATGCTGTTTTTACTCTGTTGTTGTTATTGTGTTTTTTAATTGCATTTTAATTGTGTTTTAATGTTTTTTCTTATTGTTTTATCAAGTTTTATTAGTGATTGTAAGCCACTTTAGTGCCATTTTGGGTAGAAAGGTGGGGTACAAATCAAATCAAATCAATAAATGTATACATAGCCAGCGCTGTAGTGGTAAATTTTGATGTGCAGGCACCCATCATGACAGTCCACATAGCCACATCCCCAAGGAGAGTCCCCAAATCCAGGCAGCTATGTTGATCGATATCAACAAACCAGATCTCGAGTTTTTTATCTCCATCAGGAGCAGGCCCATTTGCTTAACTGGGTCTTAATTAAGACCAAGCTACTCCTAAATACTTTGCTTTATAACAGACAGCAATTTATTGTTTCTGGGAAAATTCATTTCCTTCCAGCTGTTGGGAGGATTGCAGCTAAGCTCAGAGGGAACAGGGAATTCTGTGGTGGGGGTGGGAGATGACATCAGCATCTCTGCTAATAGAAAAGTGCTGCTGCATCTCTGGAAGCCCTGACTCCACTACACCCTGTAGTATACACTACACCCTGTAGTGTAGTGTAGTGTAGTCACTACACCCTGAGTATGGCCCTGTTCCTGCTTCACCATGGGACTGCCCTACATGCAAGTAATGTGTGTCCAGGGCTTGTGTGGACAATGACATACAGGATGATCAAAACACATTTGTCATATAAAATATTTAATCTTTCACAGTGTGCCCTTCACAAACCCAAAGGAATATAAAGGCAAATACTAATTAAAGGGAACCAAACAATATTGTTTTGAAGGGCTAGCATATTCATTCAAAATTAACATTACAGAAATTACGTGAGGACATCATGGCTGCTGCTAAAGAAGCAGACAGTCAGACACAAATGCAGCTGTGTTCACATCACTTTGGTTAAAACCCAAGCCATTCTGAATGAAGCCATTCTGCATCTAGAAGATCTGAAACTTTGGAATGGATCCTGAGGCAGGTGTGTGATATTTGATGTGCTCTGCCAATCTAGAAGAAGTCTCAGCAACTAGAAACACTGAGCTGCAGCCTGTGTTTTGACCCTGTTGGTCTCTACCTGCAGTAGAACTACATGTTCTACCTCAAATGTATGTCTTTAAAACTTGGTGCAGCTTCTCCTAAGCAAACCCAGGTTGGGAGGGGCAATTTGCGATGGAGAAGCTTTGGCATGAGGAACCCCTCCCTTCCCCTCCCTCGTGGTCCCCCCCCAAAAAAAGTCCCCCAGGTGTTTCTCCCCACCCCCACCCCTTTTTGGCAGTCTATCATTTTTGGCAAGCATGGAGCTGGGGAAAATCAGCTGGCAATGTTGGGAAGGGTTTTCCAATAGAATTGGGAAGGGTTTTCCACTAGAATTGCACTACCTGGCCCTATTTTGCATAGGAGAAGCAGCAGCCAGGCTTTAAGGATAAAAGTTGGAGTCAAATGTGTAGTTCTGCTAACTCTGTATATGCTGGAAAGCACTATTGTTGTTAATAAGATAATTAACCTGATTTTTGCCTGGCATCAGTTGGCAAATTAATCACTGCCACATTTTAACTTCTAGAAGCATGGCATTTTAAAACCTGCCTACTTAAAACAGTCTGCTTTGGAAACAAGAACCCCATAGGTTCTAAAAGAAAATGAGATAAAGCCTGCTTTTGTCATGTTTAATCTGATGCCTCAGGGCTGGTTTCTGCTCTCACGGGCGGGGGGGGGGGGGGTGCTTTCGCCCATGCTAGTTTGACAAACAGTCATCATTTGCATTCACAATGATCAGAAGCTGCAGTTCTGTGCACCATATGAATTACCTTAGCACAAAGGAAGACATGCAAACCTGCAGCTTCTGCTTATGAGTAGGGATGTCACAGACGTCTGAGGGGGGTTGGAGTCCAGTGGACTCCCCCCTGCTCAGCCCCCCAGACCCCACTTGCCAAGCTGCTGCCACTTACTGGACCCGTTTAGTCACATGGTCCACAAGCGCCCAGCGGCCGGCCCTCCCCTTAACTAGCCCACATTTTGCATGAAGATTGCAGTTTAGGTTTCTCTGTGAATGCAATGTTGCATAAATGACAGCTGTAAAGGGGCCATTTACACAACATTACAAGCATAAGTGGACCATTTATACCTGTAATGTTGCATAAATGGCCCCCATTTATGCAACATTGCATTTACAGAAAAACCTGAGCCACCATTTTTCACAAAACAAAATGGCACCCTGCGGCACTCATTGGATGCTCACCAAGCCATCCAGGGGCTCACACGGTGCAGTAAGTGAGTGGTGGCTCAGCGAGCACCCAGCAACCATAGAAGGAGGGGGGTCCATCCATCCCTACTTATGATGAATGAATTGTAGTATCTGCTTTGCCATGAGCAAGGCATTACCACAAGCAAAGAAAAAAAGGTAGCTATTTTGGGGTCTTTCCTACCCACCCAGCCATGCACATACTTCCTAGTACACATTAGAGGTTGCCGCAACTACTATTAGATGTGGTACTAGTGCTAAAGAGAGTGCCTTCTCCCTGGTTACTGAAGTAATCTGATGGGATGCTCCTGGTGGTTCCACATGGGACTTATGACACAGTTGGAGTCCACTAGAGTAGAGCCTTCGGTGTGGTGGCTCCCTTCTGTGGAACTCCCTGCCTCTGGAGGTCAGGCAGATACCAACGTTGTGTTGTTTGGTGCCTGCTGAAAACATCTTTATTTCAAGAAGCCTTCCTCAATTGACCAGCCACTGTTTCATTGGTATTCTGTTTCTAAAAACTTGTAATATGGTGGTTTATTGTTTGTATCTTTTATTGTTCACTGCTCTGGAATCGATTTAGATGTGGAGTGGAGCAGTATATAAATGTAAAGAAATAAATAATAAAGGGAGAGGAAATCTTGTTTTGAGGAGGTTCACTGGATGAGGAGGTTTCATGCTAAGTTTCTATCTTATTGCCATATTCAGATATGGTAATATTTGTCCCAAGTCAGATCGATTGGTGGTCCTGATTGGTTTTCTTTCTCCTGTAGCACATAGCTTAAGTTTAGGAACCCATTATTCGACCATAGCCACCCCTTGAATGGCTCCCTTGGCCTCCTCCTGCTCTCTCCATGTAGCACAATATAATATCTTAAGTGATAAGGAGATAAAATTGTGCTGCGAACATTACTAATGCTTAGAGGCTCGTCTAGATTGTCTTTCACATCCCTTCAAGATTAATGATTGGATGGTCAATGAGAGACTGAACAGATGCTCAGAGATGAAAGGAAGCCCATCAGGTGTAATGCCATTGGGAAATGCAGAGTTGACATCCAAGTGAGAATTGTACCTTTGGGTTTAATCGGGGTAAGATGTCATCTGAGGTGAACTGATGATGATCCCTGATGGATAAAGAGAAAATAAGGAACTCCTAACCTGAAATGATTACATCAGCATTAACAATGGAGCTTTTAAAGGTCCAGACAAGATGATTAATGCAGAATTAATCTAATTTGCTATAAACCTTTGTTCCTTAAATCTTGCCTAAGAAGCTTTGCTTTCTTAATCCCAAATTTTGCCCCCAGGCTTCTTGAAGCTTTAATGATGGAATGCTACTGCTACTGCTAAGCAGAGATATACTTGAACTGTACTGGGAATGCCTAACTGCCAACTGAGGAAGACATGCACCTGGATGTCTAGAAAATACACCAGGGCAGAAACCCATGTTGTGATATAACATGGCTTCCCATGTTTCTTCTTCATGTTGGCTATATGTGTTTTTGTGGGGGGGGGGGGCTATGACATTTAAAGTGCATTTGTATGTTTGGAAAGATGTAGAAAAGATACTCCCAGGAGCCTCAGCTAATCATGGCTGCCAACTGATTGTGTTTGCCACATGTTTTCAAACACATGATTATCTTTCAAAGAATACATTAAAAATGCAGTTGACACATGGTGAAAATATGGGGGCTCATCTTTTCTGTTAACATGTGATGTGACCCAGATGTCAATGTATCATGATTCTATGTATGAACTCAAAGCTTCACATGTCACAGATGTTAGGACTTGGAGGGAGCAATCCTATCAAGATTGACGGTCGCCTACAACCCCAAAGGTGACCAGTGCAGAGCGGGAGGAGTGGTGAGGAGCAGATCTCCTCCTCATTCCCCCAACCCTGCTTTCGCAGCTAGACAGCTGATTTCGGTTGTCTAGCTGTGGGACCTTGGAGTGTGGGAAGCGGTAGCCGGGCAACACATAGGATGTGTCGTACTGGATTTCTGACTTCCCCGCCCCGTCCTTCCCCTAGAAACGCCCCATTTTTGCCACTCCACACTTCTCTTACACGTGCGGAGCATGGGGCTGATCCGTGCTGCCTATGAGGCAGCACGGGAGGGGGTGGGGGGGTCAATTCTCTGGGAACCGACCTATGCTATGTCCATCTAGCCATTGACTAGCGGCCATAGGATTGCACCCTAAGTGTATCAGCAATTTTGGACTGAAATGGACCTCAGTCAGTTATATTCAAGTGTCTCAGCATAAGTTATTTGTGGGTCATTTTTAGTGTTGTATGGTCTTGTTTACATTTATGGCTTACTAATATTACTACTTCTGTTGCTGCTGCTTTTACTACTGACAACATAATACTTACAGTCCAATCTTAAGCATATCTACATATAAGTGCCAGGGAGTTCAATAAGTCTTACTCCCTAATAAACGTGCTTGAGATTTCAGCTGTATAATATTATATAGTACTTTTTCTAAAAGCTCAAGTACTTCACATATATAATTTTCATAAATCTTACAACAACCTTGTATGGTAAGCCAGTATTATAATCCCCATATTACAAAATTGTGAGTATAAATGGCTTGAAAGATGAAACATAGTGGTTTGCCTATGCTAACCAGTAAGTTCTTGGCTGAGAGCTCTGATTTTATTGCTGATCATACACTTCTAGCTCATACCTCATGACTTTATGCCAGTCCCAATGAATATGGTGGCATTCTGTACTTGTACCACCAATTTTCTGTACCAACTGGGAGTGGATAATAGCACAATAAAAAAACTTCCTTTGATCTGGGTTGAGCTTTTGTTTAGATTCTTCCTTTTCTAGTCCATAACTAACTCCAGTTAAACATTCAGACATTTCATTGCTATACCTGGTGCTGATGAAAGGAGAAAAAGATTTCAGTGTTATCGAAATACTGGTGACATTTTAACCCAAATGTCTGGATGAATTCTTCCAGTGGTTTCTTATAACCTTTGCTTTAAGTGTAAGATATTTGGAATGCAATCCTATACATACTTTCCAGGGAAGAAGTCACTTCTGAATAGACTACTTAGGATCACACCGTTAGTGTGCTCTTTGAGTTCCTTTTTGCCTAGGACTCTGGGATTCCTTTAAATGTTTTTCCTAAAAGATTCTGAGCCATCTTTTTTATCAGGGGCCTTCACATCTACCAAAAGAACAAAAAGACAGCTGCATAGATTGTTAGTGTTGGGATTCATAATATTTACGTTTAACCTTGTAAACCATTAGGGGAATCAATGTTGATGAATGGTGGTGTGAAAATGTTTTACGCTGAATTAATACATAAGCAAACACAACCCATCTGTGCAACCGTATTTTTGTTCTTTTGGTGCATGTCCTTCTTACTGCTGCATTCGATCCCGTTATTGCATGTACGCTTCCCCATCTCAAACAGCAGTGCTTTACTTCAGTAGTACAGTACTTCCTTCCAGTTGGCATAGATATATCAAAGTGAACAGAAACAATTCACTCTACATCAAGTTGGCAATATGGTAAATACAAAGAAAAGTATATTACTGTTGGAATGACTGTGAATATACTACGGGTGGTTGGGAGAGTAGATGCTTGCTGACACAACCCAAGTTCTCTGACCAGAAACTTGTCCATTAAGCAGATGCAACATGCCTTGTCTTATTTTTGTTAGATATTAAAATCCTCAAACCAGGAAATTCCCCTTCCTCTCCATTGTAACAAAAAACTGCATACATGTGCTGTGCTATGACAGCATGCGTGGATCAGACACATTGAACAGATGGAAGAGTTCTACTTCTATTCCATTTGTGCGCTTATCAGGCATGCATATTTTATTACACTTAGTTGCCTCTGACTCATTAATAGTGGCAGCTCAAGCCATGATGTACAGAGTCATCATGTTGAGTGCCATGAGCTTGTCGGCCAAGGTCATTGCATCCCAATGTTATCTAGCGGTGTCTTGGCTTAGGAGATACTTCGGACTAAATGGCTGCCTACGGCATGTCAGTAAACAACAGGAGGTTAATTTAGCTTGAGACTATTGAAAAGTAATAAACTGAAGCAGGAGATCAGTCTTTAAAAACACATGCATATGCACGGTGCTGACGAATTATAAAACCAGTCGCTGATACCTTTTGCCATTGTTCTCAGAAGTAATTTGGAAATGGATCTTCTTGTTATGCAACAAGTTCTTGCTCTCATTTTCAGTGCAGCTGTTAAATAAATGTATGCCCATAACAGTGTAGCGATATTGACAAGATTTCTCTTTCCACTGGGGATGGACAGACTCACCTCCATCCACGCTGCGCGCCACTTGCTGAACTCCTGCCGGCTACCCCCCTTGTTCACCACATGAGCTGCTGCATGATCGGTGGGTGCCCAGTGGGTGCTGCGTGGCTGCCCGATCCCTCACCAAGCTGCCATTTTGTGAAGAAATGGCAGCCCGGGTCTTTATGTAAATGTAACGTTGCATAAACAGTGGCCATAAGGGGCCCATTTATTCAATGTTGCAGGCATTAATGTTGCCTGTAATAATGGAGTGCTACTGCTAAGGAGAGTGTCAGGAGCGCCCTGGCGGCCTCTTCCAGTAGACTCCAATAGCCAACTCAAGACACAGACGAAAGGCTTCTTTTCAAGGCTTCAATCCTTTTACAACTTAATGACTCTTTCAGATGCTAATCACCAGTGACTGAGCAAGGAACAGCAGAGTGGCCTATGCTCCGGGTAGGCAGCTGATCCCCATTTGAAGGAGAATCACTTGAAGACCCTGAACTTATGGGCTAGGGAGAGATCCTCCCTCTTTCCCTTGGGTCCACGGGAGGCGGCCGTTGCTTGCGCGCCAAACGGGCGCTACGCCTCCTTTCCATGCCCTACACCACTCGTTGCTCTTTGTGTCTGCATTGAGCATCAAACAAGCCCCGTTCCCGCACTTTCTCACTGCTAGGATCACTATCTCAAGAATGCCGGCAGGAGGAATCTCTGCCAGCTGCTGTGCCTGTGAAGGATGAGCTGGCTCCTCTCCCACAGATTGCTGATTCTCCTCAGAATCAGAACTGCTCTGGGGTTCTATTGGCTCAGTTTCCACCCTGACAGAGTGACATACTTGAACTGTACTGGGAATGCCTAACTGCAAATTGAGGAAGACATGTGCCTAGATGTCTAGAAAATACACCAGGGCAGAAACCCATGTTGCAGCAGCATTGGTTCCAATGTTTCTTCTACAAGTTGGCTATATCTTTTTTTTGGGGGGGGTGTAGAGGGCGTAACATTTAAAGTGCATGTTTTATGTTTGGAAAGTTGCAGAAAAGATATGCCTGTAATGTTGCATAAATGGCCTCTTTATGGCCACCATTTATGCAATATTACATTTACAAAAACAACAAAACCCTAGCTGCCATTTTTATTTTTATTTTTTTTGCAAAATGGCAGCTTGGTAGACCAGTGGGGACCACCTCGCTTGCCCAGCTGGGCATGTGCTGAGTCGGGCAAGCACAGCATTCCATGGACTGGGGTCCAGGAGGCTGAGCAAGGGGGAGTCCCCCCGCTTTCCGTATTCCCGCAACATCCCTACTTTCCAGTTATTCGCATAAGCAAAGCCAACATCACCCTGCACAATAGACTTCAATAGTCCATAAGACAAATAATTACTTTTGGCTTTGAACTGGCATTGTGACCAATTACTTTTTTATTTCATCCACTTGATCATCCATATGGATATTAATAGCTGGATGAGTCAAAGATTATCCTTGAGCAATTCCAGCTAGTGCAATTCAAGCCAAAGATAGTGTAGGTGGTACCAGTACCCCAATCCAGTGTCAACTCCAGGTTTTTGAGGACCCTTGGGCAAGACACTCTCAATGGGCCCCCTCTTTCAGAGAATCTACTTTGGTCTCACCATCATTGTCACCAGCTGCTATTGCTCCTCATCCTCTTTCTCATCATCACTACCACTTGCTTGCTTCATGGACAGTGAGCCAGTTAGCAAGTAGGCAGTGGCATCTACTGCTTGTCCTTTTCACCACACTCCATCTGGTCCAGAGTAAGAGCAGGTAAACAAGCAGATTGCAGAGGTGAAGAAAAGGAGCAAGTACTGGGGTTTCTTGCCATTGGGCCCCTGCTAGGATGTGAGCCTGTCAGGGTTCCCCTGTTGCCTACTGATTCCTCCAGTAGCCAGAATCAACACTCAGACAAAAGGGCTGCTTTCCAAGGCTTTAATTCCATTCATCCTAATGAAGCATAAAGATGCTAATTGCCTGAGGCTGAGAGGAACTACAAAGGAACAGCCATCTAGGGGTTTCTATGGGTTAGGAGGACGTCAGTTTTATTTATTTATTTATTTATTTATTGCATTTATACCCCGCCTTTCTCCCTCTCGCAAGGAACTCAAGGCGGCTTACATTATCCTCCTCCTCACCGTTGTATCCTCACAACAACAACCCTGTGAGGTAGGTTGGGCTGAGAGTCTGTGACTGGCCCAAAGTCACCCAGTGAGCTTCCATGGCCAAGTGGGGACTAGAAGCCGGATCTCCCGGCTCCCAGTCCGTCACTCTCACCACTACACTACACTGGCTCTCCGTCACTCTCTACACTACACTACACTACACTACACTGGAGATTAGAACATAAGAGATGATGGATCAGACCAAAGGCATATCTAACCCAACATCCTGTTTCGCACAGTGGCTAACCTTTGGGAAGTCTGCCTTTAGGAAGCCCACAGGTAGGACATGAAGTCAATAGCTCTTTCCTACTATTGTTTCTCAGCAACTGGTATTCAGACACATGGTGTCTCTGATCCAAGAGGTGGCATATAGCCATCATGACTAGTAGCCAGTGACAGAGCGATCTTCCATGAATTTGTCGAACCACCTTTTAAAGCCATCGAAACTAATGGCCCTCGCCACATCTTGTACCAGCAAATTTCATGGGCTACCTACACACTGTGTGAAGTACTTCTTTTTTTGTCTAAATGATTAGCCAAGGTGAATAAGGGGATCCCCTAAAAACCAGCAAGGTACCTCCTTTGCAAACATGCACCTTCAGCATCCATTTATAGAGCTATCCTTCCTATAATTTGTGGGAAGCATACAGGTCATTATGCTGCATAGTTTTAAGATGACAAACTAAATTTAGACAGAAGAGGCTTGTGCTCCACAGAAACTACTGTATGAGAAGCTGTGTAAAACTTTTATTGCAATGATGCTAAAGTTCACATACAGTAGGTAGCCTCCCAGGCTCTAAGACACTCAGTTATGACCACAGAGACAGCTCTAGTAGTACCCGTGTCTGCCTAGAGCATGCTGCCTCCATTGTACAGTGTGGGAGAAACAGTGGTGTAGTGCTAAATTTTGAAGTGAAGGAGCTCATCCTGACAGCAGCACCCCCCAAGCAGCAGTATATAGCATAACATCCACTTTATTAGGATCAGCGTGACTGCAGTGCTATGTATAATTACCCGAGAATAAGCTCCAATGAACTCAGTGCTGCTTCCTTCTGACTGCATAGGTTCAACGGGTAAAACACATGGAGCTCTAACCAAAGATCGTCAGCCAGATGAAATGCGACCTTTGCTTTTAATTCGAAATGCAAGCCATCTTGCAAAGAGGGGTCACCGTTCAACCTGCTAGTGTGAAGTAGGAGGCACCTTATCAATGAAAGGTACAGAAGTATCCAGCCTTTGCCTGATTGTCTACCTCTTTCTCTGACTTCCTATATGAAAATAGTAATAAAATTTGAAAGTCTCATTATTACCTTAGGGTGCAGTCCTATAGAGATAGATGGGTGCCTCTGACCTCTGCTGAAATCAGGGGCGGCCACCTATCCAATGCAAGGTGGAAGCAGCATGGAGGAGAGGATTCCCTCCATGTTGCAGCCACCCTGCAGTTTGCCTTAGACATGTGTTTCGGCGTGTCTAAGTGCGGCTTTGGGGAGGGGGTGGGAACAGGGATGGAGACCACATGGGAAGCTGTCTAAAACAGTTTCCGTGGTCTCCTCACATCCCCGCCCCCAGGAACGCCCCGTCCCCTCTGCGCTCTGTGTTACTCCTCCCTGGCTACGAGGGGGCAGGGGAGGGGGCGGGGAGCACAGCTTCCCATCTACAAGCTCATAGCTGGGAAACAGGAAAATCCTATCTCACCCAGAAACTGTCTAGGGGACATAGGATTGCTCTCTTACTCACTTTCTAGAGGATGGTGGGTCCATCAATTACTCTGTCACTCCAGGAGACCACACTACTGCTACCGCTCTGAAAAAAAAGTCCCAGAGATGTGTTGCCCCATGTTCTGCCTTCACTATGCCACTAGTGAGGAAATTGCAGAAACTGGGGAAAAAATAGCTTAGTTTGCTTTAGACCATTTATCTCACAGGAGGAAAATAACCACAAGTGTCATTTTGCAATCACTTGCACAACAGCTTGTATAAGATTTAACACAGTGGGTTGTAGGGCATGTGGCCAGTTATTTTGAATATTCAGCCACTGGCGGGGGGTTGCCATGGTTTTTTGTGTCATCTGAACCCAGGTGGCAAGGGTTGTTGGAGGGTTAAACAACCATCAAATAACCCTACAACAGACCATAGGTTACAACCCGTGCTGCTCAGTTTCAGATGACACAACAAGCCAGGGTGTTAATAGACAACTTGGTGCCCCTGGGCGCTGTGGCTCAGCATGGCTTAAATAAGCCACAGTGGGCTGCAAGATCATTCAGACCACATCAGAAGGGAGATTCAATAGCAATGTTCATGCTTCCTTTTCTGTAAGAAGTTGTGCAAACTCTTGTCCAAGCAGAACAACATCTTTGGATCTGGTTTCCATTTTGCTCTAACAGTGCTCTAGCACAATGTCTAAAGTAGCCTTTCCATCAGATAAAGTTGTATTCCATACACAGAAATGCACCTCTGGATCCATCCCTTTGAATCTTAGAGAGCCATATCCTTTGAGCTACTTGGTAACTCCACAGCACAGGCAAGAATGTAACTTATCTTTTGTTAAAGTACATCGAAATGGAACTTTGATTCGAAGTTAGAAGTTAAATGGGATATAGGGTCCATGTATAACTGTAAATCAAATTTGAGTTTATGAGCCTTGCAGTGTGAGATTATTCTACTTGTAAACGAGCCTTTTCCTTTTCTTCCCAATGATTTCAAAGGCAGATTGTAAACTGAACAAAAAAACCCATTCTTTAATGAAGTAGTCAGATGGCATCTCTGCACTACAGTGAATTACAATAGTAGGAGCTTTATCATAAGCACCTTTAGTAGGCCATTTTAAATTTGTGGCTCATCTTTCCCATCAGCGTATTATGTTTCTCAAGTTGGAGCTTTAGCTGACAAGGCAACATTGCTTACCTGATCACACTAATATGAAATAAAATGAATAAAAGCTGGCTCCAACTCAAACAAAGAGATTGCTTTTGTTTATTCACTAGAAGGTGTTTACGATAAGATCTTAACTTTGGAAGTTTTCAAGCCCCCTTAGGTGAAGGAACTTTACTTTCTGTTCTTTCATCCAGTGTTCTATTGCAATTTTATATTCTTTATGTTTGTACATTGGTGATTATAATCATAAATGATAATATATCACTCTAGCACAAGAAAATTTATGGTCTGTCATCCAAATAAGGAGAAGTCCTTTAAGCATATCCAGAACCTCATTCTTGTAAAGCACTTAAGCCTTTATTTTCAGTCATCTCTTCCAGTCCTAATAACGCCAAATATAAGTTCATTCATGTAGAATGAGGATGAATTTAGGGATGTGATTAAAGGCGAAGATTTAATAACATCAACAGAATCCAGACTGTATTTTCAGTGTTTCTTATTATAAGGACATATGGCAGAAGAATTCATGATGAGCCAACACAGAAAATAATTAGTACCTTATTATTCTAGAACAGCCTCCTCCAATGTGTTGCATTCCAGATGTGCTTGACTACAAATCACATCATCCACCACCACCATGGCAATGATGGGAGTTGTAGTCCAACATGTCTGGAGGGCGCCAGGCTGGGGAAGGCCATTTTAGAAGAATAACAGAAGTAATAAAGAAGTTATCTATTTACTATTTATACCTTACTAACTAGCCATGAGATGAGACTAGTATTTTGGAACAATGCCCTCATTCCAAGAAAGAAATGCTGCATTAATTATTGATTGCATTTAAGTAGCATTTGTTTTCTGTAACATGCGTGCATTAGTACAGAACTCATCACTTGAAGAAACATTAAATCTGTCCTTTATTTCCTCCCTGCCCTTTGTGGTGTGTGACATAATTTAAGATGGTTCCTTAGAAGTGCTCTACACTATAGCAAGAGCCATGTGATTTAGACGGTGTCTCAAGCAAACAACAGCAGTTCTGCATTTCAAACGAACCAACCAAAATAACTATGAAGGAATGCACAGAATAATCAGGAGGCATAAACTGTGCAGCGGCTGGTGTGCAGTAATCCAAAAACAGAGGAAGTTTTCTGAATCCAGGTAGGCCAATGGGTATTAGTTTAGTCAGACATGGCCTTCTTCCTTTAAAAGCTGTTAATCTTTAGATCTTTTTTATCAGGTAATAGAAAGAATGTGATATGCTGCACATTCCCTTTGGTTAATACTAACAGGATGTTTCATTGTGAACTAACTCCTGCCATTGTTATTAGAGAAAAAATTAACACAAGAGTATTTTTAAAGCTTTATAGACAATTTGGCCTTGGGCCTACCCTAAGGAGAGACAGGCAGCTGCCTCAAGCAGCATTTCCTGGGAGGTGGGAGGTGGAAGTACCCCCCCCCCAGCCATTCCAGTTATCCTGAACCAGCAACCCAGTACTGTCAGACTGTTTCAACTAACTGCTTTTTTCCAACTTGTCTGTCATGACTCATGAACCAGCCATACCCTGCTTGTGCGTGGAAGGGAAAACAGGCAAAATAGTGTGCCCACGCTCCTTTTTTGCCCTTCCCTTCCTGTGGCCTTTTCCATTGCTATCAGGTGGAAATCTTTTTCTCTCTTGGCTGCCTCTAGCAAACCAGCCTTGAAACTTTCTGGGTCTCTCTCAAGTATTTCCTTAAGGTACTGTGGGAGTTGGCTATTAGACATGGAGAAAAAAGACTATAACATTTCAAATAACAAAGTTCAAAATTTTGCTGAAGAAAAATGTCAGTAGAAAAACGTTTTAACATCGGAATGCATATATACACAAATACAACACAAAATACCTTATGAGCAATAGGGTTATAAAACAACCAGGGATGAATGCATCAAGCTAATCTAAGTAGACAGCAGTATCCCTATTTTATCCAGGTCCCTTCCAAGCAATATCTTACTGCCATACTGTCATGGGTCCATCTCTCTCAATCAGTTCTCCAGTTCCAACAGATCTGACTCTTTCTTTCTTTTAGGACTTTGGCCTTCTCTCTTCTCTACTTCTCTGCCCCTCTTCCTTAGGCTTTTATCTCTTAAAATTTGGTTTCTTCCTCCCCAAACTCCAGTCAATCAGGTACATAGTTTCTTGTTCATTTATGCAAACTATTTCCTGAGTTAATGCTTTTCTCCCTGTCTCTCTCCTCCTCTGAACTTCCTTTTAACTTTACAATCTCCTGGCGCTCTGAGCACAACTTCCTAACCTCTATATTCTAACTAACTGTTAACCTCTGAACTATTAAACTTTTGGCTGAAATCGACTAGCACATACACAAAACAATTTAACCCTGTAATATTGTAAAAGCCAAATTAAAAACAAACATGGGGGATAGTTCTGTTTCTTCAGAGCATCACAGATAGTGTAGGTGGAAAAGGCCTCTGACTGAGCAAGCTGGAAGAGAAGCAACCAACTGAAGCCATGTTCTCCAACAGATATTACATGTGCACATGCATTGTTCTGCTGACATGATGCATGCTGTTGCTGCACTGAAGCATTTGTTTGAGTGGGTAGTAGGGATACATGAATCCCTTACCTGGTTCCAGTCGGGGCATCCGCTGGGGGGCGGAGGCGATCCGTTCCTCCCCATGGAATCCTCGACGGGGGGAAGGCGATCCGGTCCTCCCCCCCAGAATCCTGCCCAGCCGGCTCCACTCCTCCACCACAACCAGTCCGCAGAGCCGCTGGTCGGGCTGATCCACAGCAGGGCCTCCAGCCACTGCTGGGCTGGTGTGGACGCAAATGGCGTCCTGCATAGGGGACGCCATTTTTGTCCCTACGGTAGCCCGTGATAGGCTACGTAAATATTTACGTAGCCTATCACGGCTAAAGCAGGGACTTAAATGGTGACCGCTATGCCATTTGTGCCCCTGCTCTTTGCCGTCATAGGCTAAGTAAGTATCTACATAGCCTATCACGGTAAAGGCAGCCATGCAAATGGCAGCCGCTACGCCATTTGCGTGGCCACCTTTACCGTGATAGGCTACATAAATACTTATGTAGCCTATCATGGCAAAGAGCAGGGGCGCAAATGGCGGCCGCTACGCCATTTGCGTCCTTGCAGTAAGCCATGATAGGCTACATAAATACTTATGTAGCCTATCACGGCTGCCTGCAAGCACGCAAATGGCGGCCACTACGATGGCCGCCATTTGCGGCTGCAACAGCCCAGCAGCGGCCAGCCGGGAGACCAGCCAGAGCCGCCACCGCCGCTGCCAGATCCGGAGCCACCGCCACCGCCACATCCACCCCAGGTAAGCTCTGTCCTGGGGGGATTCTGCAGGGGGGCGGGAGGCTGTTCCTCCATGAATTCCAGGGGCCGGATTCTCAAGAATCCCGCCTCACTGGCGTCTGTGGCAGAATTCTCTGACATCCCTAGTGGGTAGCAAGCAGGCACTAGGCAGAGCAGTGAGTGAGCAGCAGTGCCTTGTACTAAGACAGAGTGGTGTGTGTCACATAGCCTGCCTGTATCCCATGAGCTTCTGTGTGTGAAATAGGGGAGAGGTGCCATCTTGTCTTTTCACACAGGCATCAAAATATGGGCTGGCCGTGATATTGGAGCATCATGTACAAAATAATTCAAAGATATGATATTATTGTGATTCAAAATCAGAGACAAGATTTAATTATAGGTATGCATGTGAACTCTTTGGGGTGTCTTTATTTTAAAACCTTGAATTATATCTAAATTCCCTTCAATCTTCATCTGAATCTCTGGGCCTATATCTTCATGTCAGTTAAATGTTCAAATATTAAAGTTGCTTGTAAACTATCTGCAATAATAATAATAACAATAATAATTTATAAAGCACTTTGTTACAAAGTATGGTACATAAAAAATAACTTGATAATTTAAAATACATAATTACAATGATTCTAGTACAACTTAGCTCAAAAATACAATATTATAACAAGATTCAACTTGAAATTTTCTGCATAAAAATTGGGAAATTTTATCATGGAAAGTGCAGGAGCACACCTTAACTACAGCTTGGACATACCCAACGTAACTGCTGCTTTATGACTGTAGTATAAATATTTTTCCTCTGTGGGCTGGGGAACCTGTTTCTAGGTTTAAGGAAACAGTTGTATTTCCATTTCCTTTTTAATCTCTGGGACAATATCAGAGATAGCCTGATATTATGGATGAGGAGGGAAGAGACGCCTACACCACCTCTTGCCAGACGTTAATTCATTTTAATTCATTTAAATAATGACAAGTTTAAAGCCACTTGCTTCCAGTTCCTCCTCCTCTTCTTTCCTTCTCTTTCACATCCTCCATTGCCAGCTGGAGGAATACTAGGCATCTGCTGTGGCTGCACATGCTCAGAAATTACCCCAGCTCAGCAGAGCTGAGCTAATCTAGTCAGGAGGCAGTAAAGGGGGCAGGGAGAGAGGTTTTGGGAGAAAGGGGCAACAGATGGGCTTTTAATGGCGTTGGTTGTAATGAGAGGGTTGGAGTGGGAAGGTCTTGTCATGTTCTTGATGACATCTATAAAGCACATGGTCTTCAATGTCTGTATACTGATGTCTAGAGTATGGAAAAAAAACAGAATGAACTTGAACTCTTAAAAGGGGAGAGAAATTATGACTGGATAGGTGGGATGATTCCCACGACTGGAATACAGCAATTGAAGGATATAACTTGTTCAAAAAGAACAGAAGGGACAGAAAGGGTGGTGGAGTTGCACTACATGTTAAAAATAATATATCTGCACAGAAGTACAGGAAGATGAGCTTGGTAGCCCCATTGAGAGCATCCGGGTTAAAATAAATGGAGCAAAGCATAAAAGGAACATGGTGGTCGGAGTCTACTACCAGCCACCCAATCAAGGAGAAGATGAGGATGACACTTTTGAAAAGCAAATTGCCAGTATTTCAAGGAATCATGATGTAGTAGTAATAGGGGACTTCAATTTCCGTGATAGTTGTTGGGAGACAACTTCTGCAAAACATGCCCCCCCCCCCGAAATTCCTGACTTGTGTTGCTGATAACTTCCTCCTACAGAAAGTAGAAATAGGAACTAGAGGATTGGCTATCCTTGACTATCCTAACCAATAGAGATGACTTAGTGGATAAAGTAGCAGTTATGGGAACTCTGGGGGAAAGTGATCATGTTATACTGGAGTTCTTGGTTCCAAAGGAAGCAAAAGTTGAGTGCAGCCAAACACATACAAGGGATTTTAGGAAAGCCAATTTTAGTAAACTCAGAACAATGATCAGTAAGGTCCCATGGCAAGCAACTCTAATGAGAAAAGGAGTCCAAGATGGGTGGGAGTTTTTTAGGGATGTACGAAACTGACTTACCTTTTCGCAGAATCTTTCGTGGTGGGGGGGAGGTGCTCCGTCCCTCCCCCTGGAATCCTTGACAGGGGGGGAGGCGATCCGGTCCTCCCCCATGGAATCCTCAACGGCCGGCAGTTCCAGCAGCACGACGGCTCCAGCGGCAGCGGCAGCTGGTCTCCTGGCCGGTCGCGGCCAGGCTGCTGCCGCCGCCATTGCCATCCTAGCTTCCAGCCATGATAGGGTACATAAGAATTTATGTAGCCTATCATGGCTGGGTTAAAAAAAAAAAAAAAAGCCAGCGTACGCAAATGGCGGCGGCTACGGCAACCGCCATTTGCGTTCCCTATTTTTCCCCAATTTATCTTATGTAAATATTTACGTAAGATAAAATGGCGAAAAAAAGGGGAACGCAATTAGCGCCCACTACGCTGTTTGCGTTCCCCCTTTTTTTGCTGTTTTATCTTACGTAAATATGTACGTAAGATAAATTGGCGAAAAATAGGGAACGCAAATGGCAGCCGCCGTAGCCGCCGCCATTTGTGTACGCTGGTTTGTTTGTTTTTTTAACCCAGCCATGATAGGCTACGTAAATTCTTACATACCCTATTACGGCTGCAAGCCAGGATGGCAATGGCGGCAGCAGCAGCCCGGCCGCAGCTGGCCAGGAGACCAGCCACCAGAGCTGCCGCTGCCGCCACCGGAGCCACCGCCGCCAAATCCGCCGCCCATCTGCCCCAGGTAAGTACCGTCCCGGGGGGATTCCACGGGGGGGTGGAGGGCAGGAGGCCGTTCCGCCACAGATTCCAGGGGCTTCTCACTGGATTCTCACTGGAATCCGTGGTGGAATTCTCTGCCATCCCTAGAGTTTTTTAAAAAGGAAATTCTCAAGGCACAATTGCAAACAATTCCAACAAGAAAAAAAGGTGGAAGACAACAGAAGAAGCCAATGTGGCTTCCCAAAAGGATACAGATGACTTGAAAACAAAAAAGGACACATATAGGAAGTGGAAGGAAGACCAAGCTACAAAGGAAGAGTACAGGCAGGTAGCACAGAATTGCAGGGATGGCATCAGCAAGGCTAAAGCTGAGAATGAGCTGAGGTTAGTGAGGGATGCTAAAAGCAACAAAAAGGCTTTCTTCAGATATGTGCATAGTAAAAGACAGAGGAAAGAAATGGTGGTTCAGCTATTAAACGAGGATGGCAAAATAATAACAGATGACAAAGAAAAGGCAGAGGTGCTCAATTCCTACTTCAGCTCAGTCTTCTCCCAAAAGAGGGTCTATGACCCCCCTGACAAAGCCGAAGTACAGGCTGAAGGGGCAGGATTGCAGCTTGAGCTAGTTCCCCTCTACTCAGCACTGGTTAGGCCTCATCTGGAGTACTGTGTCCAGTTCTGGGCACCACACTTTAAGAAGGATGCAGACAAACTGGAGAGGGTTCAGAGGAGGGCAACAAAGATGATCAGGGGACTGGAAACAAAGCCTTATGAAGAGAGACTGAAAGAATTGGGCATGTTTAGCCTTGAGAAGACTGAGAAGAAATATGATAGCACTTTTAAGTTGAAGGGCTGTCACAGAGAGGAAGGCCAGGATCTCTTCTCCATCATCCCAGAGTGCAGGACACAGAATAATGGGCTCAAGTGACAGGAAGCCAGATTCCGGCTGAACATCAGGAAAAACTTCCTGACTGTCAGAGCAATATGACAATGGAACCAATTACCTAGAGAGGTGGTGGGCGCTCCCACACTGGAGGTGTTCAAGATGAGGTTGGACAGCCATCTGTCAGGGATGCTCTGACTTGGATTCCTGCATTGAGCAGGGGGTTGGAGTCGATGGTCTTATAGGCCCCTTTCAACCCTACTGTTATATGATTCTATGATTCTATGATAATTGAGAGCATGATAGGACTTGTAGTTTGGAATTGGCTTTAGGTTAAAAATCTGAATTTGGGCTGAATTCAGATTAGCTAGTTTTAGATGACCCCATTCCTAATTGTCCCACCTAGTCATAGAGGTGTGAGCAAAAAGGTGTTTGCATTAATTCTGAGCATTGTAAATGAAGGAGGAAATAAAGAGATGAGACACAGGCAAATGGTATAAAAATGGGCTACATTTATTTAACCAAAAGATATTTGAGGGGAATCAGTGCAGCCATCTTAAGTTCTAAATGCAGGCAGCTAGCCTTTAGGGATATTGGGTGAGTCCACCCTGGCCCTGTTGAGTGGAGTCCAAGTGATTGTTGCCTCTCAGGACCCCATCTGTACAGGTGTAGGAGGCCTTCCCACATCAGCCCCTCCCAGAGCCCCAAACCTCCAACTGGGTGAGCTGACTTAGCCTCAAAGGCAATTTATATCATACCCCGAGGTCCCACAGGCCTAAGTGCCAAGCCTCAGGCACTGTGTATAAAGGTGCCTCAGGTTGTTCACCAATGCTCAAAACACCTGAAATTTCTTGCATAGACATGTCATTCCAATTTAACGGAATTAATCATAAAAACGGCAACCCCCTGAAATCACCTTCCATATCCAACCAGTGCAGAATAGACAAAAAGGCCTGCCACCATATGCCAATAGGGCAGCTGTCCAAAAAGCCTACTTGGCCCATAAGCAACCAGCAAAGCCTGCACTGAAAACAGTAGGGCAGGAATTGAAAATCCAAAGAGGTCTGGGGAGGGGCTCTGTGGGTTAATATAGCCCTGCAGCCCTGCCCTGTGGCTGACATAAATTGCGTATGGATGCGTGCAACATCCTGTCTCTTCCTCCCCACCTCCAAGGTAAGTCCGGTACTTGGGTGCATCTACTTAAACAGCCTAATTCCCATGCTGTATGTAATTGTAAGCTATTATAGATTAAGCTCGGAAAATGGCTTTCATTTCAATTTATATTTACTTTGATCAGTCAATCAGATCCATCTATTGCAAGCTATTGGCACATGAACACTTACTGTTTACAAAAGAAATCCCTAACTTATAACACAGCAACCTTGATTAGTTTTGTATGAAACAATTCAAGTTGCTTCCAGGGCATTAATTGGTACAGCCTCAGTATGACAAATTTGCCCATCAAAACCAATGCACATTTGTCATTGTTTGCCATTACCTTGTCACTTATTCACTATTTTCTTGCTAACATACACGAGCGACGTACGTTGTGTACATTTCTGAAGCTGCTTGGTGATTGCTGACAATCTGACGAGAGTGAGAATTTAATTGATTTATACTGTCAAACTGAAACAGAGTAAAGTAAAATTTGGTCGTTGCAGACCAAGAAAGCTCAAGAGGAAAGTCAGTTGTCTTCTAGTCTTCAGGCATCCCTCCAGGGATCTTGCAGCAAGCCAACTTTTTAAACTGCCCATAGTGCTACTGTTAGACTACTGATAAAGTATAGCATGCATCAAGGGAAAGAGAGTGCATAACAAAATTGTAGCAAAGGAGGGCAAGTGTATCAAGGCAGGGAAGATGGGTCTTGGTGGGGAAGGTGAGTTTCAAAAGGTCTTGGTGGGGAAGATGGGTCTTGCTGGGGAAGATGGGTTTCAAAGGGTCTTGAAAAGTGTGACATATTTTACTTACAGTCTCTTTATGGCAGAACCCCACCCACCCACTACTTATGTGTAGCCCCTTGAATGTGTCTGGCCCAAGACATTTTATTGATTGAGGTGAATAGAAAATGGCACAGAGAGAGAGAGAGAGAGAGAGTCATTCACACCCTCACAAGCCAAATGGCATAGTACCTAGGACCAGTCCAGTTATTTTGCCATCTGAGGTACAAAATCTCACAAACATCTCCCCTTCCCTGGCATAAAAATAATACAACAATAATACATTAAATAACCAACTATTTTCTGTCCTTTTATGACACCCAAAGTACACTGCCTGAGGCAGCCACCTCACTCCACCTAATGGTAGGGCCAGACTTGTGCTTAAACTTCCTGGATAGAGGCCAGTGTAGAAGATTAACTAGCAATACAGTCTACAGCCTGGTGAAGTCAAATTACTTGAATGTCACCATAGTGTAATACATATTTTAGTGAAGTCCCATTTCTTTCAGTAAACTTATTTTCCAGGCAAGAGTTCCTAATTCAATCTGAGCCATTTTATTTCAAGTAAATGAGAGTGGGGATGGTACCTGGATGCTGCAAGTCTAAATAGTATACACTGTACTATATCATTACTTGTTTACATTTGATGGTGGTAGATTCCAAACTGGTGCTGCGTCTGTGCAATAAGTAGCATTAGGGCTAGACAAGGAACCACTTAGTCTGAAAAAAGCAAGTGCCATTTCCCGGTAAAAGCATTATTTTCTCAAGGCTCCTACAGCTTCTCAGGGTAATAAATCTGTAATTCCACAGAACAACCATGTAAGTTAGGGAAATGGGAAGCATATTATTGCCTATCTTCTGAGATCTCACAGGTCTCCTATGACATCTCAAAGAGAGATGCTAGTTATTCTGAAATGTCTTGTGCTGGTTTGCTCCTCTTGCACAGCAACTTTTGTCTGATTCATACGGTATCCCTTCATTCAACTTAATGTGTAACTGGTTGAAGAAAGCATGAAACTAAATTTAAATATTCTAAATCAGCAAGAAGAAATCTGCATGGTTAAGTAGCCTTCCTGCACAATGCCAATGAGGATGTATATCTGGGTGCACCTCCTCATCCATATCATGGGTTTGTTCAAGCTCTCTTGAACTGGCTGGATGAATGATGTGCTGCATATGGAGTTGTGCACCCATACCTAGAGCCTCTGTTTGTTATAGAATCATAGAATCATAGAATCATAGAATAGTAGAGTTGGAAGGGGCCTACAAGGCCATCGAGTCCAACCCCCTGCTCAATGCAGGAATCCAAGTCAGAGCATCCCTGACAGATGGCTGTCCAGCACCTCGTCTTGAATGCCTCCAGTGTGGGAGCGCCCACTACCTCTCTAGGTAATTGGTTCCATTGTTGTATTGCTCTAACAGTCAGGAAGTTTTTCCTGATGTTCAGCCAGAATCTGGCTTCCTGTAACTTGAGCCCATTATTCTGTGTCCTGCACTCTGGGACAATCGAGAAGAGATCCTGGCCTTCCTCTCTGTGACAACCTTTCAAGTACTTGAAGAGTGCCATCATATCTCCCCTCAGTCTTCTCTTCTCAAAGCTAGACATGCCAGTCTCTCTTCATAGGGCTTTGTTTCCAGCCCCCTGATCATCTTTGTTGCCCTCCTCTGAACCGTCTCCACTCCAGTCTGTCTGCATCCTTCTTAAAATGTGGTGCCCAGAACTGGACACAGTACTCCAGATGAGGCCTAACCAGTGCTGAGTAGAGGGGAACTAGTACTTCCTGGGATTTGGAAGGTATGCTTCTAATAATGCAGCCCAAAATAGCATTTGCCTTTTTTGCAGCCACATCACATTGTCGGCTCATATTCAGCTTGTGATCTACAATGATTCCAAGATCCTTCTCACTTGTAGTATTGTTGAGCCACATATCCCCCATCTTGTAACTGTGTATTTGGTTTCTTTTTCCTAGGTGCAGAACTTGGCATTTATCCCTATTAAATGTCATTCTGTTGTTTTCTGCCCAGCACTCCAGTCTATCAAGATCACTTTGAATTCTGTTTCTGTCTTCCAGAGTATTAGGTATCCCGCCCAATTTTGTGTCATCTGCAAATCTGATCAGCATTCCCTGCACCTCCTCCTCCAAGTCATTAATAAAAATGTTGAAGAGCACTGGGCCCAGGACTGAGCCCTGCAGTACCCCGCTTGTTACCTCTCCCCAGTTGGAGAAGGTCCCATTGATAAGCACTCTTTGAGTCTGATTCTGTAGCCCACTGTGGATCCACCAGATCGTTGTTTCATCTAGCCCACTTTGAGCTAGTTTGCTCATCAGGGTATCATGGGGCACTTTGTCAGAAGCTTTGCTGAAGTCGAGATATATGATGTCTACAGCATTCCCACAGTCCACAATGGAGGTTACTTGATCAAAAAATTAGATCAGATTCGTCTGGCAGGATTTGTTCTTGACAAATCAATGCTGGCTTCGAGTAATCACTGCATTGTTTTCAAGGTGCTTCCAGATGGATTGCTTTATAATCTGCTCCAGAATTTTCCCAGGGATTGATGTCAAACTGACTGGCCTGTACTTCCCAGGCTCCTCCTTTTTGTCCTTTTTGAAGATAGGGACCACATTAGCCCTCCTCCAGTCATCTGGCACTTCCCCCGTCCTCCATGATTTCTCAAAGAGAATAGACAGTGGCCCTGAGAGTTCTTCTGCCAGTTCCTTTATTACTCTAGGATGCAGTTCATCTGGCCCTGCAGCTTGGAACTCATTCCAAGTAAGTAGGTGTTCCTTGACCATATGCCTATCAATCTCAAAGTGCAATCCTGCCTCTTTAGCCTGTACTTCGCCTTTGCCAGGAGGGTCATAGACCCTCTTTTGGGAGAAGACTGAGCCAAAGTAGGAACTGAGCACCCCTGCCTTTTCTTTGTCATCTGCTATCATTTTGCCATCCTTATTTAATAGCTGAACCACCATTTCTTTCCTCTGTCTTTTACTATGCACATAGCTGAAGAAAGCCTTTTTGTTGCTTTTAGCATCCCTCACTAACCTCAGCTCGTTCTCAGCTTTAGCCTTGCTGACGCCATCCCTGCAATTCTGTGCTACCTGCCTGTACTCTTCCTTTGTTGCTTGGCCTTCTTTCCACTTCCTATATGTGTCCTTTTTTGTTTTCAGGTCATCTCTAAGCTTTTTGTGAAGCCACATTGGCTTCTTCAGTTGTCTTCCCACCTTTTCTTCTTGTTGGAATTGTTTGTAATTGTGCCTTGAGAATTTCCTTTTTTAAAAGCTCCCACCCATCTTGGACTCCTTTTCTCATTAGAGTTGCTTGCCATGGGACCTTACTTATCATTGTTCTGAGTTTATTAAAATCAGCTTTCCTAAAATTCAGGGTACGCATTTTACTACACTCAGCTTTTGCTTCCCTTAGAACCAAGAACTCAAGTATAACATGGTCAGTTTCCCCCAGAGATCCCATAACTGCTACTTTATCAACTAAGTCATCTCTGTTGGTTAGGATCAAGTCAAGGATAGCCAATCCTCTAGTTCCTTCCTCTACTTTCTGTAGGAGGAAATTATCAGCAACACAAGTCAGTAATCTCTTGGAGGTGCCATGTTTTGCAGAATTCAAAATTCCCGCCTCACCTCGTTATTCGGCTTTGTGCCAAGGCAGTGCACAGCCCTAATTATACTGCACTTCCAGGTGAAAGAAAGGAAGACCTGTCAGAAAGATTGAAACTCTTCTGATTGTTAATACAATGAAGATTGTAGCTAGCTGGTACTTCTTATGACTGCAGAATTATCTGCACATCATCAGCATAGCTATCACTGTGACCAAAACATCTTTAGGGCAGCTTGCGGGGGAATGTGAATGGTTCTTATGCAAAATAACCAGTGGGTGTATTGTGGTGTGGCTGTCTTCCTGGCTTGGAAGGATTAGATGTGCTGAGTAACTGCTGTAGTTCACTACGGTTTCTATGTTCTATGCCTGTTGAGAACTGACATAATCAGGGCACATTTAACTAGGGATGTCAGAGAATTCTGTGAAGGATCTCGGTGAGGCCGAATGCCAGTACATTCGGCCCCCCAAAATCCATCGCGGAACGAAGCCCCTGCCCCCCACCCCACGAAAGGCGCGCGGGACGAAGTCCCCTCCACCCCCACCCCACGAAAGGCGTGCGAAATGGAGCACTTACCTGCTCCCGTCTGTGCTGCTTTGCGAATGGCGGCCATCCTGGCCGCCATTCGCCTCCTCCTCTTCCTAGCCATGATAGGCTACGTAAATACTTACGTAGCCTATCACGGCTAACGCAGGGACGCCATTTGCATCCTTGCAGAGGCCGTGATAGGATACGTAAGTATTTATGTAGCCTATCACAGTGGGGGGGAGAAACCCCAGCATACACAAATGGCGGCGGCTACCGCCATTTGCGTACGCTGGGGTTTTTTTTCCCCCTGCCGTGATAGTAGGGATGTACGAATCACTTACTTGTTCTGGTCAAGGCATCCACTGGGGAGGGGAGGCGCTCTGTCCCTCCCCCCAGAATCCTCGATGGGGGGGAGGCGCTCCATCCCTCCCCCCAGGAATCCTCGACGGCCGGCTCCGCTCCGCGGGGATTCCGCAGAGCCACCGGCCGTCTCCGCCAGCAGATGTCTGGCTGCAGGCGGCCGGAGCCGGCCGGGCAGGATTCCAGGGGAAGGGACGGAGCACCTCCACCCCATCGAGGATTCCAGGGGGAAGGATGGAGCGCCTCCCCCCCACACCGCGAATGCCCCTGCGTGGAGCCATGTAAGGGATTCGTACATCCCTACATTTAACTGGAATATCTGAGCCAGGGGAGCTGTCTTCATAATACTGATACTAGTTTTCCATGGCTTGCAAACACTCAGCAAGATCTTTCATGATTCATCCTATAAACGTTGTTAACGCCAATTTTCTCTTTTTTATATTGTCATTAATTAGTCATTGGGAAAATGAAATAACTAGCTGAGATTTCATAAAGATTTATGATCAGGGTGTCAAGACTCACATTTCTCCCACAGAATGGGAGACGGAGGAGAGAAGGTCTAACTGCCTGGTTAAGTTGTTTGTTTGTTAAAAATGTCATGAGATTGGTGATATCACCAGAATAAATAATGGCCATTCTTGCACATGTGATTAATTGTTGAAAGCATAACAGATTTCACTGTGCTAGCATACTTAGTAAAGTAGGCAGACACAAGCAAGTTATCAATCACCAAGAATCTGAGCAATTGGATAGTTTGCAACTTTTGTTTTAAGAACAGTGGATTCAGATACCCATCTGACCTGGTAAAAGATATGGTGAAGCCACTGGAAAATGGTTTTCACTGCCAACATGGTGATTTTGGGAAATGCTGCATAACTGAGAACTTATAAAATCTGGGTTGAGACAGAGCATCACATCTCTGTGAGGCATGTGATTCCCCTCTCCCCAATCAACCTGTGCTGTATTTACTGCATCACCAATCTAGACCTACCCTGGTTAGAGGATGCTAGCAGACTCAGAAAAGTTTTGGACGTTTCAGCAAAAAGGCAGATGAGTGAGTTGTATTCCTCCTCCTCCCCCTCTTCCTCCTCCCTTTTTGGTGTGTGCTTCTGCTGAAATCTCTACATGGGAATTCATACATGGAAATTGCTTGCTCAAAATGGGAAGATGTGCGGGCTAAACTTTCATTTTCTCTGTGAGTCTGTTTGGAATCACTCAGTCATCCACATGGGCCCTTTTTGTTATATGTGAAGCTGCTCTTCAGCTTCTCTAGAATTTGGTGAATGCTTTCACAAGCCTCGGTAGTACTTCCCAATTCCACTAAAAGCTACCAATTCCTAAGTGCCAAGTGCTGCCAGATGCTGGAGATTAAGATCATAGAATGAATATTGCCATGATGTCGTAATTAAACATGAACCTATGTGCCTGCCTTACATTGACCCTGTCCATCAGTCCACCGAACTCAGGATTGTGCGCTCTGACTGGCAGCAGCTCTACAAGGCCTTAGCAACAGGGTACTTTCTTGGGGGACTTAAAACAAAAACTAGAGGTGCCAATGATTGAATTAAGGATGTTGTGCATGTAAAGCATGTGTTGTAGCTGAGGCGCACCTTGTGAGCTTGCCTGTGGCATCTCCCTAGTGTCACTGCTGGAAAAGAGCATGCCATCCTTCCTCAACCTGGTGCCCTCCAGATATGTTGGTCTACAACTCCCAGCGTTTCCCAGTCAGCATGGGAGTTGTAGTGCAACACATCTGGAAGGCACGAGGTTGGGGAAGGCTGTAGTATGCTGAGCCAAATGGGTCATTTGTCTTGAATCAACAAGGGAATACCTATGTTCTACGAGTGTAGTCTGATTTATTTATATGTGCATGGTACATGTAGCATACATAGGTTACAAACATTGCTTGCGACATGGTGTCCAAGCTGTGCTTCTCAAAACCCACCCTGGAGCCTTCCATGTGTCACATCACCCATTTAAAACCAAGTCTGTGCATGCTCCTTTCAAACCACACAAAAACTGGGAAACCACCAAACCATCGGCTGTTGGCAGGAGGGGTGGGGCCAGGGGAGGAGGGAGTGGCCATATGGAGACCCTCCAGTGTGGCAGAACAGGACTCAGGCAGGCCATATTTGGCCCACGGGCCTGTGGTTTCATACCCCTGATTTAAAGAAAGAAGGGGTGACTAAAGAAAATTGTTGTAAGCATCTGGAAGAAGAGTTTCTAATAGATGAATGGAGACAAAAGCCAATTGAAAAGAAAACACTCAGCCTGGTTGATAAGTCATACCAAAGACTTCACAGCTGTCTTCCTTGGCTCAGAATGTTAATTGTAAGTTTTCCACAAAAGACAGGTGCCAATTATATGTCACAGTTTAAAAACCACTCATTAAATGGGGAAGATACCCTGAAAACCAGACACATCATAAGAAACCAAGGCAGAACTAACAATGAAAGACACTGCCTAAAACTGCTGGATGCTTTCGGCTTCAGTTCACTGCCCTTTTTTTTTCAGATGAACTAGATTCTAAATCTCCATCTGTGTGTTCTTACTTTGAACTCATACAATAGGGAGAGTTGCTTTGGGGATGCTGTTTTTAAAAGCATGTTACAACAACAAAGGGAGGTGAAGGACAAAAGATTGTTTTATGTACGCAGTGGACAATGCTGATGTACCCCTCATATCAAACAGTGACATCAGTTCAGAAGTACTGCATTACATGGCTGAAAAGATGAACCAGTTCAGAAATCTAAGGAATAATACCATCCCCTTCACCACAATTGTTGCCAAAAAACCTTAATTTTGTATTAGGAACTTTTCTGCAAAACAGACACAGCAAAAGATTAAAGATGCCGCTATAGTAATAATTTGTAATGGGATCAGTTATGGTTAGTAACTTCCTTGTTTCAGTGACGTGCACATAGATAGATGCCTCTAGCTTCTCTCAATGTACATTTGGAATTATTCTTGACAAGTGGGACATGCAAGAAAATGTTGCTGTGTGGAGTGCCTCTGTATTATTTCAGTCATTCAGCCATGTCCTCCTTCATGATACTACATTTCATCTCCACCCTCCCATCCAATTTTCTGGGATTTTTCATCAGCAGTCAGTCAGCATTGTGTGTCCACTAAGTACATTCAATCCTTGTTGGGCTGTTTCCGCCCTCCCCCACTTTTAGGGATTTTTCCCCATCAGATTTTTTTTCTATTTCTGCAAACTTCAAGACTCTGATGAGCTTGCTGACACCTCCCTCTTGTGGCTGGGTAGTGCTGTGCTGTTTCAGCTAACATAAGCATCCGCACTCATGCCTGAACATCAGAAATAGAGGGAATGATAGGGATGGAATTAGACGGGATAAATCATAGTGGATGCCTTGGATTTGATAGACAGACTGAAACTAGAGGGAGGTGAGTTGACTTATATTGAGTCATAAGATTAGTTCAGTATAGGCTGCACTGGCTGGCTGTGGCTGTCTAGAGTTTCAGACAAGAATCCTTCACAGCCCTATCTGGAGATGTCAGGGCCTGAACAAAGTATATGCTCTACTACCATAGCACAGAGCTAGAGGAGGAGGAGGAACAAGGACAAGAAACAGCAAATATTTGGTCCAGGGCTGGTGTCAAAGATAGGAGCCGACTGCCAATGCCAATATCCTGTTGCTGCTTCTCCTTGCTGTCTTTGCCCGTTCACGTGCTATCTATTGGCATGAGAATGAGGAAATAGAGCAGTTTTTTTCACATGCACTTTCCCTCTGGGCAGTGGTACCCAGAAGGCCAGTGGCCCCAGAAGGAAAGAGTAAGTGAATGGGTAGTGGGGCCAGAAGTGAAGAAAAGAACCTAAGAGGGCACCCACTGAAGGCATCTTTCTCAAAGGCCTTGCAAAATTTGGCACCAGCACTGACTTGGTCCATAGTTTAATTGTTTACTGATGCTAAACCTAGACATATTACTCATAGGAAAGATCCCTAAAGATGAGTGGGAATGGGCCTTACTTCCAGTTAACTATATTTAGAATCAGGATATTAAAGTAACTCTTGGCGAGAAGAAGCTGTCTTGTCATGGTGGACGACTCGCTAATTTGTGCCATTCACCCTTTCATCACCTAGAATGCACTAACGTGGGCACAACGCCATTAGAGCTGAAGAAATTCCAGTTCAGTCAGAGTTTTGATAGTTCCTATCTGCAGCAATGTCACCAGTCATAAGTATGTCAGACCAATTCTGTCTTCCCTCAGAAGGCTCTTAAAACTCACACAAGGAACTGACACCAACAAGTGATTGTATACTAGTTGCAATAGGGGGAAAACAAGTACACTCACTAACATATGGGCCATAATATAGGCGTAGTTAAACACTTTGAAGTCCCATTTAATATCATACTCGTTTAACCTGTTATGAAGTGAAGAGCTTAGAAGTGCTTAAACTTTGACTGTATTATGCCTTTGTTTGTTTTTTAACTGTAATAAAAATAATCCAGAGTACTTTTTTCCCTTTCTGTATAGCCCTTGAGTGGTCAGCAGAGGAAGCAATAAATCACCAGAAAATACTGCTTATGGAAACTCTTTTAAATCTGAATCTCTGTAAAGAAAAGAAATGTCCTAGATGTTATTTTGTGTCTTCTGCCAGCTGCTTACTGAATTGCTGGAGTCTCATCTCTTGTATAAGAGGCAGTGAATTTAAAGTAAACCATTTCATGTCTCCCTGTTTGGGCATTTTCCTTCCCGCGTTCCCAGTTGAATGACAGATGCACTCCGCCCACTCTACACATTGGGGCTGCACATTTGCTGCAGGGACCCTGCTCGACATGTGTATATTCCCTGTACAATTTAGAGCCCTGTATGGCTGTGAGAGCTGGACTATAAGGAAGGCTGAGCGCCGAAGAATTTATGCTTTCGAACTGTGGTGCTGGAGAAGACTCTTACGAGCCCCCTGGACTGCAAGGAGGTCAAATCAGTCCATCCTAAAGGAAATCAACCCTGAGTGCTCATTGGAAGGACAGATACTGAAGCTGAAGCTCAAATATTTTGGCCACCTAATGCAAAGAGAAAACTCTCTGGAAAAGACCCTGATGCTGGGAAAGACTGAAGGCAAAAGGAGAAGGGGACGGCAGAGGATGAGATGGCTAGATAGCATCAGCGATGCAATGAATATGAACTTGAGCACGCTCCGGGAGAGAGCGCAGGACAGGAAGGCCTGGCGTGCTATGGTCCATGGGGTCACGAAGAGTCAGACATGACTGAACGACTGAACAACAAATTCTAAATTGCATGGGGAGTCCACATGCATAGACAAGCTTCCTATTCCAATGCATGGAGGGTGGCTGTGCTGATCTGTTGGAAATGCGATGAAAGAGGCAGGGCCAACAAGAGCATTCCCACTTTCCCTTCTCACATGACAAGGAATGTATGAAGAGGAATGCCCAAACAGGGCTAAATGGGACAGACATTTCTAGTAGCCTGAAGATACTACTATTATCCAAATAAGGGAGTGGATGAGACCAGCAGGTGAAGACAACCATTTGCCTTGACCGCTGTTTGAATACTTGTGTCTCTTGCATGCTCTTTACCTTATCTCAAGGAAAGGCTGGATGTTCAAAACAGCGATTGCTTGCTTCAACTAAATGTCCTGGATTTTTTTTTTCTGTTTGCATGTTTTGCCCATGGTTGCACTGCATCATGAAGTTTGCAGTCTTGTCTTACTGCAGCATAAACAATTGTTCCTTCAAGGGAGTATTTTAATGCAGAAGGTTAGTAATATCACAACAATACAGGTGGCGTGGCTCTTGCACATGCATGTTTAATTTAATTAAGATCGCTTGATTCATGAGAATGTAGTCTGTATGACATACAATGTTTAATAGTGTAAGGATACATATTACTCATTCATAGAACAGATTTCTGAAGCAATGATACAATATCAAACCTGAATTTTGTCTGAGGTTCCGCAGGAAGTATACTTTGATCTGAGTTTTGATTACTCAGTTCAGGCAAAGTAGATGAGCAATATACAGGGTAAATATATGAGATGTATGACAACATGGTAAACTTTGCATCTTGCAAGGAAAGCATAAATTCGGCCAAATGTTTCGACACAAAAGGGAGGTTACTCTGGCTCTAATTGTCTTTAATTGGTACTCCCACGAAGAGGGGCCTTATCTAAAATCCCTTGATGAAAGGCACAACAGCTGTTGCTAGTATATGTGTAATTAGCCAGTGTGGGTTGAAATTTCATGCTTTTTTTTTTATCAACATAGCACAGTACTAGCAGACTAGATGGACTTCTGGTCTTATGCAGCACTGCTCTTATGTTGTTAACATCAAGCCGTAAGTGAAAGACATAGGAAATAACATTATTATTTTTCTCAGCACCGTTAATTTTAAATGCTTGCAGAAATCCCAATAATATATGTAATGGTAACAGAAACAAAGGTGTACCTCTCACAATGCAACGTGTGCAACATGTAGTCTATGGTTTGTGTTTCCTATCAAGCAAGATCTGACACATCAGTTTTTTAAAATTATTAAACATATATTTTTATCAGGAAAGGCAGGTGCTTCCTCGGCTTAGAGGTGATCTCATTCCTCTCTAAGCAGTCATAACATATTTGATCAAAGAAAAACAAAGCTTAAAAAATGAGGTTCCATCCAGACAGTTGACCTGGATTATACTCATTAATTGATGTATTGATTCCAACCCTAAATTGTGGGGGTTTAGTCAGACCTCAAACAGACCTTACATCATTCACCTTAAAACAAACCAAAAATACTTTACAGTGATTTTAGCTGGAGTTTAAAATTTGCTGTATTGATACGAACAATCTATGCAATGTAAATCCCTTGATTAAGAAATATATTTTCCACATGATTTTTTTTCTCTGCTTTTAGCTGGAAAACAATTGTGCTGTGTCTAGCAAATATTATGAATTTTTCATTTGTATTCTAGTCAGTTAACTAAATAATTAAGGGCACAATCCTATCCATGTTTAGACAGAAAAAAGTTCTACAACTCTCAACATTCCTCAGCCAGTCATACGGGGAATTGTAGGACTTTGTCTGTCCAAACATGCATAGGATTGTGCCCTAATCTTTTAAAACCAAGGGAGACCAAAGATAACAGTGTTGAATAATTAGATCTCATAGAATCATAGGGTTGGAAGGGGCCTACAAGACCATCGAGTCCAACCCCTGCTCAATGCAGGAAGCCTGTTTCCCAGGCAGTCCCCCATCCAAGCACTAACCAGGGCTGAAGATAACGGGAGGGGGCGTAGCTCAATGGCAGAGCACATATTTTGCATGTGACAGTGAAAGCTCATAGCTTGAATCCCTGGACTCTACAGGCAGAGGTAGGGAAGGCTCCTCTCTGAAACTCTGGAGTGCTGCTGCCCGTTGCTAGAAGACCTCATGGTCTGACTCAGTATAAGACAGCTTTCTATATTCCCAAGTGGATGTTGGTGCCCTATACCAAAAAGGCTCTTATATAACATGCAGCTGTGCCACAAATGGGTGGAGTGAAGGACTGGCACATATACTGGTGCTGCTGAGGTCACATAATGGGTTCTAAAAGAGTTCTCACCGAATTTCTGCTCATGCAAACCTCTGTGTGAATTTTTGGTGCCATGCAGAATTTTGGTACAGAACATTTCAGGGGGGCTTGCTTCACTTTGCTGCTCTCTCAATGAATCTCTGTCCCACATGAGTCTGGACCATAAACTTTGCTCTTTTTACTTTTTAAACAAAATGGAGCCCCTGAATGTTTATACAGAACCTACTGCAGTGCCAAACAGCAGTTAAGGTGTCGCAGGGGAATATATGTGTGCCCCCTACAGCTAATGGAACAGAACATACCTCTTTTCATGCCCCTTCCAAATATTCATTGTACAAGCTGTGCTGTGTGAAAAGCCCTACTCTTTCACAAAAACGGGTGGTTGGATACCAGACAGTGACCTGCTGTGCATAATCATTTTCAGCCGCAGTGGCTTAAATAAGCCTCCATAGTTTGCAGCACATGCCGGGTGCCCACAGATGCCCCAGTTCCTGCTTTTCACTGGAAAACACTGGTGGGAGGGGAGCGGAGGGGAGTGAGACAATTTACAGTGCAGAAGCAATGGGTGGGAAGACAGCAGCATGTCTTCCATTGTAGGTCCAGTCTAAGTTAGTCTGACTTAAAGAAGGTAGGTACACATCACCACAGTGCTTGCAAAGCATTTCATTCCTGATGACTCAAGCAAGTGAGTCAGCCTCCAAATAACCAAACCAACCCATCTAGGGGCGTGGGGAGGAGCAGGGGAGAAAATCCCTTAATTTCCCTCAGCACATGGCAATGAAAATGTTTAAAATGTGAGTTTAAAACTTAGGGATGTTGCAGGCGCCCGCCTGAGTTCGGGAATTCGTTGGGCAACCCCCGCCCGCCACCCCCAAACTGTGCACGCCGAGACACTGTTCTTGTTCGCCCCTCCACTCGTGCCTGCTCACGCTCCCCAGTACTAACTGCGATCCCGTTCAGTGAGCGCCGCCATTTTCGCGCCTTTGATTTCTGCGTAAAACTGGAAGTTAAAAAATGTGCATATTCAAATATGCGCAGTTTGGAGCTGGGAAAGCTAAATAAGTGCAATATTAGAGGTATAATCCCTCTACTATTGCACTTATTTAGCTTTCCCAGCTCCAAACTGCGCATATTTGAATATGCACATTTTTTTTACTTCCTGTTTTACGCAGAAATCAAAGGCGCGAAAATGGCGGTGCTCACCAAATGGGTTCACAGTGAGCCTGGGGAACTCACTGAACTTGTGGGTGGCCCATGCACAGGTCTGGGGGGATGCAAGCAGGGGCACTGCTTTGGTGAGTGCCTGGAAAAAGGGTGAGTTCTTACATCCCTACTAAAACCTGACTTTGAAAGAGTCAGTGGCTGAACCACTGGTAACAGTGATGAGGCCTGAACTGTCATTGACTTCCCAGGAAAAAAAGATCTCAGATTTGTGGTGGATAGCTGAATGAAAATGTCAACTCAGCATGCGGCAGTTGTGAAATGGTAAATGCCATGCCAGGGATCATTAAGAAAGGGATCGAAAATCAAACTACCAGTGTCATAATGCCTTTATACAAACCACTGTGATACAGTTTGGGGAATCCCATCTCAAAAAGGATACTGAAGAGCTGAAAACTGTGCAGAAAAGGATTGAAGAAAGTATGGGTGGGGGTGGGGGGGATGCCTATAGCAGCTTCTTTAAAAAACAAAGAGAGAGAACAGCATTTGGAGCCTTTTAGTTTGGGGGGGGGGAGTCAACTGAGGATGTGTGGCAGAGGTTTAGAAAAGTATGCATGGCATGCTTGTACATTGGGGTTCCTTTGCAGACAACCATGCTCAATGCACAGTTGCCAGAGGAAATAGATGCAACGTCAGGAGCGGAATTGAAAGCACGGTTGTCTGGCTCAGAGTGTAGAGTAATGTTTTTTGAAAACCTTTGAAACATTGTGATTGCATGAAAGCATTTTCTGTTTTAAATGATGTTTTCAAAATTGAAAGTAATTTCTACAAAGCAAGAAGATGGTCTGCCCAAATATTGTTTATATCCCACTAATTTCAATGGGAGAGGTTTAGGTGCATGCAACAGATATTCAACAGGTGCTGCCTTTTTTTTTTCTTTTTTAGCATGGGGAAGCAGTGACCGAAGATACTTTAGCAGTTCTCTTTTTCCAATGTGCGTAGCCCTAGTATCAAGTTATTTCCATACGCAGGGCAATTTAGTCTCTGTACTTGGTCTCCTTTATCCCCCTGTACAGTGTCATACAGTATATCAGCTACAACAAATAAAATGACATAATTTGGAATCAGCCCTAATGTGGCACTGGAAAATCAGTCTGTAGATGTCAATATCCATAACAAGGTGATTAGAGAGTAATGCAGAGATAATTGGAGAAACATGTCTGGGAAATTCAAATAGGATAAATATAAAAGAGATGGGCAAGAGATGAAAAACAGTTGGTGAACCACAAATATTAATTACCCCTCCCCCATTATGCAGGAGATATCCTGAGAATTATGAGTCAGGCATCTGGTAATAAAGGATGGTATTATTATGAGCAAGGCTGTGTATTTGCTGTAAGAATTTTCTCAGCAATATTAGGCACTGCTCTCATGTCGTAACATGAAAGGGTGTGTAGAAATTCTGGAGAACTGAGGGAACAAGGAAAAGAAAACAATATAAACCATCACTTAAACTCTGTGGGATTTACTTTCAAGCATAGGATTGGTTTTGTTAAAACCCATCATGTGGCTTTGTATTTCCAGCCATAGATTTATGGTTCTAGGAATCCCTAGTTATTTGCCTGGTGTGATAAGCATGGGCCTTGTGAAAGGCACCAGAAAAGATGTTATCAAATGAAAAATGAATTGATGGTTGGTTCAGCAGCAAGCAAATTGCGCAGGCACTTGAGGAGTACCATTGGGCCCTGCCTATTATTATTATTATTATTATTATTATTATTATTATTATTTAGGATTGGGGATTACCCCACCTTTGGACTTAGAAAGCCCTCAAGAAAGCTTACAAAACAAAAATCATATAAAACGTGCAACTTCAGCTACCCACAGGAAAGGGAGGAGCCAAATAGGAATTGGTCCCATGCAGGCTGATGGAGTGGGTCCTACTGCCTTGCCTTTCTCTCTGATGAAGCCAGGTGAATTTGCATTCTTCTGCTCTTCTCAGTCTTGAACTTCATCCTTTTGCAAGAGAAGATCCTTCCTCAGTGTTGTTATTTTTTCCAGTGTTATCACTGTTGTTTTTCTTTATGAAATTATCCTTAGAGCCAAATACACATTATGTTGATCACATAGCACATAGGTGAGGGATAGTTTTTTATTTACTTTAGTGTGCAAGGCCCCAATTTGGATTGGGACCACTGAACATTGGGAGGGGAGGATTAAATCTTCTCCCCACTGTTTTTTTTCCTGAAATCATAAACAACCCTCACCTCACCCCACCCCACCCCAGCACACCCAAATCATTCATTGACACCAATGGAGATGTTTCTCTTGTCTTTTTTAACCCTCACGCACAGGGAGGGGGATTTCTGGGAAAAATAGTCGTGGAGTCCTGATGTGTGGCAGTCCTGATCTGAATCAGGGCTATGCACACTTACACTACAGTAAAGGAAAAGCTAACCTTCAGCTACCCACTATGCAACTGGTGTAATGTGTAGTTTGGCTCTTAGCCACTTTTGTTTAGGAAGTTGCCTTCTAGATGAAAATATATTCTCTTCCTTCCATCTATATTTAACTTCATTAAGGGAGGTGGTAAATGTTTTCAGAGGTTGCTTGAAGAAACAAAAGGGGTGAACATATCTTTCTCCCTTCATGCTGGGGGCTTCTTATGTTGAGATTGTGATATTTTTTAGTCTCACCAGCGGAAATTGCTACATTTTCCACTTTCTGTTTCTGTGTCTTGAGAACTACTTAAAAAGTAGTGTGACAGACATCTGTCACCATTAGCCAATCTAAATTAATTTATGCGTTATGCGTCACAGTCCTTTGGGAATTATCCCAAATGCACAAAGCAGTGCAATAAATTGTATTGTCTGGCTTAGCCTGAATTATGCAGATGGTGCTTTTCCTCACAGAAAGGCCTAGTTTATCACAGTTATGTGCACAATGAATATGGAATCCAAGAGCTGGCTATTAGTTGCATTAGGGTTTTGACCATGGCAATTTCTCTCAAGGAGTAATGGAAGACTTAATTTTGGTTAAACTATGCGTACTAAATTTTAATTGTACTAGGCCTCTAGCCTATCACTCATGTTCTTTGCCTGTTTTTTTTTTAATCTATTTGCAGCTTTTTACTGTTCAATACAGTCTGAAGAGTTTAAAGAAGGCTCCTCGTATAAAAGAAATATCTTCAAAGACTCAAGTAGGTGATCTCTCTGCCTCATTAAATTGTGAACTCTTACTCTTTTCCTGCAGTGTTATCATAATTTGAGAAAGGTTCACCCTTTTGGATGTCAACACCTCAGAAATCATAAAGGGTGAGTAGGACTGGCCCAAGACATTTTGAGCTGGAGGCAAAGGCAAGATAGCACCCCATCCTTATTCCACATACAGAAGCCAACCAGACTGCGAGTTGAATCTTCTTCAACAATGGTGCCAGGACAACATATTCCACTACATGTGAGGGCCGCAGGCTAGCTTAGAGAGAAAAGAGCAGGCCACATGGCACACAGCTCTGTCCTCCAACATCTCACAGCCACTTCTCACCCTCCAGAATATCCTGCATAATGGATGGGCAAGTCCTGAGTGTGAGATCACAGCCCACTGTTTGATACTTGGTGGGGCAAGTTGCCTTATAAATGACAGCTTCCCTAGTGAGAGATGGGAGGGTTGTTGGAATCTTGGAAGCCCTAAGTCAGTGGAAGGGGACTAGTTTTTATTGTCTCTGTTGCTGTTGAGAGACTGAGTTATGTTCCTGGGAAATGCTCTGGGTAATGATAGGTAGTCCTATCACAGTGGTCACAGGTAGGGGGAGATATAGCACTGGAGATCTGAAAATCTGATAGTTACCCTGAAGGGATCCAATACAACTCAAGCTTCAGGCTTCTACCAAATCCGGTACACATCCCTACCTGTGAAATGAGTGGACTACCCAATTGTCGGATTTATGCTTATACTTTTTATATACAAGCTTATATATTTTTATAAACACTCAATGAATTGTAAAACTACTGTACATTGATTATTTCTTAATACTCAGATGAAAAGAAATCCTCCCTTTTCCACTCCACTGTAGCACTAGCTTCTTACTCTGTTCTCTCTGTGTATTTTGACTATTTTCCATTAGCCATCCGTGTCTCCCCTCCAAGGCCAGGTCTGCTGATTGCCATCATTAGCATTGCAATCGCAATGTTTCTGTCAATACGAATATCAATCTTCATTTATGTTGTACTCAACGAGAGCATGTACTTCCAGTGAATGAGCCCGAGGTGCAGAATAACACCCCTGAAACATGAATAATTAAAAACCTTAATTCCAGACTGTCTGCCAAACTTACAGATCAACCTTTAGCACTTTCTTATCAAGATAAAATTTAAAAATATCTTAGGCATGGCTGTCAAGTATGTTCTTGTACATTTTCTAAAACTATTCCAAAACACCCCACAAACATTCTGCTTACTTCAGCTGTATCAAGATTTTAAATACACATATTAGACTTACTTTCTGTTTGGGAATGTAGTTTATATTCTTGATCTATTCTTGTTTGTTTGCTTTTATTTAAATTTGCATCCTACACTTCTGCAGTGATAGATTACACATAATACACATTAGAAAACCTTTTGAAATGATTAAAATGACCAAAGTATAATCAGTTCAAACATGCCCTATTAGCTGTGAATTAGCTACACATGTTTACTTGAAAAGTTCCACTGTTTTCGATGATGCTTCCTAACTAGAAAGTGTTAAGGGCTGGCTACCAAAAGCCAACCCAAGCAGAAGTGTTGTTTGTTGCCTTTGCACATATGAAAATACTGGTTTAAGCCTCCAGCAGAAGTGAGTAACATAATTCTGTCACAGCCCAGGAAAATAAAATACCCTTGTTGTTTGAACACAATGTACAGGTGATATTGTTCAAAAAGCACTGTAGGTTGATCTTAATATCCATCACTGGGAACAGAATGATTTTCAAGGTGTGTAGAGCCCAAGCCATGTAGCCCTCAGCAAATTACAACTGTACCATTAATTGTGCTAGGAAAACCAGTGCAGATGTTGAAGCGCAGGTATGAATTGTTCCTTGATGGAAGAACATGCCCATCAAGAGATAAGCTTCTGCTTTCTGTATTAACTGCAGTCTTGTAGGGACTGTATCACAGTAATCAAACACCGGTGGTATTAAGGGATCATGATAGTTGCTAGATCGAACTGGTAGAAAAGTTACTTCCTTCTAACTAGAAGAACCAGGTGAAAAACTGCACTCTGACCTTCCCAATGCTGTACTGGAGGTAAGAAGATTCCAAGGAGCCATGAATCCTATCAGTAAGTTTGTTCATGCCCTCTCCAGTTCATACAGCAACCTAAGGATGTCTTCAGATGTTAACTTAAACCAAAGTTCCTGTTTGTCCCAGTCATGCACTTGGAAACCCAAAGGTTACAATGGTCATTACATCATGAGGGTCATTACACTGTGTGTCTGTCATGACCATCACGATGCAATAACTATTGTGACATTTGGGCTCCCAAGTGCATGACTACCATCTGTTTTAAGGCACACCATTCCCTTCCACACAGTACATGGATAAGTCAGGAAAACACACAGTGGACAAACTGAAACTTAGTTTTCCTGTAGTATGTGAATGGTTCTCAGTCTTCTGTGGAATTAGTTTCAACTGCCTTGTTTACATCCAGTGCCCACTCAGGGCCAGGCACTGTGTAAGAACTAAGGCAGAGATCTTCAGTCAGATGAGAACTGAAGAAGAGGTAGCATTTGGCGTGCTAACATACTGATGGCACCTTATGCTGTTCCCAGAAATTTAATATACAGTGGGGTGGGGGGTGGAGTATGCACCCATAATGTCCCTTTCAAATAAAATATACTGCTAGGTTTTATTGTGGTTGTATTGTTATATTGTGGTTTTAATGTTCTATATATTTTAAATTGTTTTATTGTGTGTTGTTTGGTTTTTAATTTTTGTGAACCGCCCAGAGAGCTTTGGCTATTGGGCGGTATAGAAATGAAATAAAAATAAATAAATAAATAAATAAATAAATAATTCAAAAACAAGTCGTTCATGAGAGAGGTAGGGACTGTGTTCTAGCAGATGGGTTAGAGGACTAGAAACACTGTGTTGGTATGGTAAGAGCGTGAAGTGTCCAGCCCAGTGCTTAAATGTGTTGATTCCCTTTGGTTAAAGGTTAGCCACTAATACTCCTTGTTGATTCAAAACAATTTCACTGCTGATTTTGGTCCTGTTTTGTTAAAGGCCTGGCCCATACCGTGGAACATTGCCTGGAGGGCAGACCTTACTGATGAAACAAGACAGTGGGTTAAGCTTTATATAGTACTAATTGGGGTGTACCATTGCTGCAGTTTCTGCATGTAATGTTCCTTAGCAGCTAGTAAGGATGGACAACTGTGTCAGTGCTGGTTTCTCCCAGTTCCTCTTCTTTTCCAATCTCGAGTTGGATCCAGGTTCTGCCTTCTGTGAGAGGAAGGGCTCTGCTCGCAGAAGATCCCTCCATCCAATGTTTGGAAATCCCCCTTCCCATCCACACCACAGCTCACCCCCCTTAGCAGGGTCCCCTGACTTTGTGTAATACTTCCAGGGGGCTGGAGGGGGTGATGTGAGAAGGGAAGTCCACTTCCATCAGTCCAGTTGATGCAGCATAAATAGGGATCCAACCCTTTAAGTTCAGCTCATCCTGAACTTTGAGAATGTTTTTAAGTTTGCATGAAGGGTTTGTACACATTTTTGTGCTCGTTTCTCCTAATACACATGTATATGTATGCATTTTTGCCTGATATACACCTTTTTTGCAAGAAATTTTCCTAATACAATGCATTCTTTGAATGTTATTTTCACTAATATACACATTTTGTATGCATTTTTTGATTGTAGAACTCCATTGCAACATTTGGATAAGTGTGAATTTCAAAGGATAACTGAGTTTCAGTTTGTGTATTGGTTCAAAAGTGCAAAATTAGATAAGACATAATTAAAATTCATACTGAACAAATATGCCCTACCCTGTTTCCGGCTTGCCTGGCTGTGGGGGGGGGGGGCATTGCAGGCAGCTGTGGGGTGAGAAGACATGGGAGGCCGCCATTGGTGGTCTCTGGTGGCACCACTGGGGGTGGGAGGGACCCGAGAGGCACTTTTAACTCTCTGGGCCCCTCCTCAACACCTCCTATAAGCATGGTTCCCCCCTGCTCCCCCCCCCCTGTATGCTGTGTAGGTTCTGCTAGTCGTCCTTTTGGGGGCTGAGTAGGAATTTTTGTCTCACAGTCTGATTGGCCAGGGCTGTGTGTCTTTTTGCCTACTTCACACTGTAAGTGGGATGGGTGTGTCCACTGGGTTCAGTTTGGCCTTATTTGCTGGTCAAGTTATCTGGTCATATTTTCAGGTAGGCTGTTAGGGACAGGCAATGCAGATGAGAACAGGGATGGTGAGCATTCAGAGGCACTGTTTGGGTGACAGGTGATGCCTGAGGCCTGCCGTACAGGGTTTTGCGGCCCCAGCAAGGAGATAAGGGTTACCTGTGAGGCCAACTCACTTCACACACGCAGTGTTTTGCGGCCTGGGAGGGGGTGACAAAAGGGGTAGTCTTGGGGGTGGCTATCTCTTAGATGCCACTCAGCAGGCTTTGAATGTTTCACCTGATACAGTGCCTAGCTAGTTGCTGGCACAGATTAGTTGCCTGTCCTGGTCTTCCCCTTTGCAGATTGGTATCAAATTGGGCCACATTTATTTATCAATCATTTGTGTCTCATCTCTTTATTTCCACCTTTATGCCTGCAACTCTCCCCCATCCCTAGCAGCTGGGTCAGATCGCAAATATTTTTTTTTGTTCAGTCATTCAGTTGTGTCCGACTCTTCGTGACCCCCTGGACCATAGCACGCCAGGCCTTCCTGTCCTGCACTCTCTCCTGGAGCGTACTCAAGTCCATATTCATTGCATCGGTGATGCTGTCTAGCCATCTCATCCTCTGCCATCCCCTTCTCCTTTTGCCTTCAGTCTTTCCCAGCATCAGGGTCTCTTCCGCAAATATTTAGCTAAGCCTAAAATGCCAAATTGCTTCTTAATGAGAAAAGCCTGTAAGACTGATAAGGGAAATAGCAGAAAAGTTCTGGTTGTTTTGATTTTTATTCCTAGCATGACTGAGGAATAGGATATAACAGGTTTCTTTCATCTGTGGAGATGCTCTCTCCCCCTCCTTAAATTATCACTTACACCATCTTGTTTGTTTTGCACACTGTACCTCTCTAAGAGAGTCCAAACAGCTATAATTTATACCTTTTCCAGTGCTCTTGGTCTGTAATTTACCTGAAATTAGACTCGATAGGCCAAATTCATAGATGATATGTAAGAGTAAATAGGCTTCAGGAAATCCATTTTTGTATGAGAGTATAGTTTCAGGGTGCAATCCACACCCTGTTGAAATCAAGATAAACAAGTGATGATTTTAAGGGATTCAGTAAATTAGTATGTATGTGATGAAGCACAACTGTTTTCTTTGGTGTGCCTCACATCCAGTCAGAACAGCGCCCCCATCTAAGTCATACATAACTCAGAGTCATACATAACTCTGCAGGTAACAAGGGTTTGATTGTATGTTTCAGATAAGATAATGCAATTCATTGTATGAAGATGAGTTGCTCAGAAGAACCTACAAGAGAATCTGCCCAGAGAACATTAGTTATTGGGTGGATTAGAAATGTACTAAATAAATAAATAATACAAGAGGCTTTAATCTTTGTAAACTGACCAGAGAGTTTTGGCTATGGGGCAGTATAGAAGAAGAAGAAGAAGAAGAAGAAGAAGAAGAAGAAGAAGAAGAAGAAGCAGCAGCAGCAGCAGCTGTGAGGATGTGTCACTGGTGACCCAGCCTTGTTCCAATGCCCACCACTGATACATGTATGCAGACTGCCATGTACTGGCTACAGGTATATACAGATCTAGCTATTGGTGCAACACTGGCATAAACCAGAGTTTTCAGGTGGTGACCAAATACCATCAGAGAAGAGGGCCCTGTGAATCTCCTGAGGCAGATCATTCCAAAGGCTTGTGCCACAACTGAGAAAGGCTTCCAACTGCACCTGGTGGGATATGAAAGAGGGCTTCTCCAGATGACGGCAGTGGATGGGCAAGATGGTGGTGGAGAAGATGGTCCATTGTGTACCCTGATCCCAAGCAACTAGGGTCCCTTGTGGAGCCACCATCAGACAAAAGTAATTTTTGACAGCAACAAATCCACAATCCTGTGTAAAACAAATCTTAAGAGTGCAACTCAGCAAAGGTCACTCAATGAATTCATGGCTGTGTCAGAACTAGACCCAAGGTTAGTAGCTGTTTTTGCTAGGACCTAGATCCCATTAGGCTGTAGTTTCAAAGTTTGGTAGAGCTGCAGTTGTGGCTTGGAGAGTGCATAGTTTTTAAAACACACCAAAAATCATGCTGTTCATCCAATTTTATTTTCTTTCTTTCTTTTGGTAGCTCAGGTGCCTAATAAAGGGTTGTACTGAAGCCCATGTCATCAAGCCTAGGCATTTTCTTTGTGCTTATATAATCCTTTGGCATCAATCCAAAAGCAGCATGGTTTTACCGTATTTTTTTAAGTTCCATGTTTGCTCTCTATTCCTGCTTAGAAGTGAAATATTAATCAATCAGCAAACAGAACAAAAATGGTACCAATGAAAGCTGAGATAGAGGCAATGAAGCCTAAATAGCCATTTGTACACAGCTACAAAGCTAGAAGATAACAGAATAGAAACCTCAATAGGCAGGTGATGTGCTACCATATGTTGCTCAGAAACCCATGAACCTCACCATTGGAAGGACTTAAAGAAATCAAGCAGACACCAAAGGGTCATTTCATACAGTTTGTATAGCTCTTGATTACCGTTCATTTTTTAAAAAAAGGGTTTGTGCGCAATTTGTGTGTGTGTTGGTTTGTTTCCAGACATTTCTCAGTAACCCTTTAAGGGTAGATTTGCCAATAAAGAATTTTTTACCTTCAATCTAAATGGTTTTGGTTTCTTTTTAACTTACAGGTAAGCTTTTCCACAGAATTCAGCAGTGGACTACTTATTCTGCTCAAATTTCAGTTCCATATGTAGGCCGAGGATTGGGTTTCCTTAACAGAAGGTTGCTGGAAGTCGTTTTAAAAATAACTCTTAAAACACAACTTTGAAATCAGTTGCATGTTTCAATCTGGTACCCAGCGGTGACCAGAGATGTTGCAGGAGTCCAAGAGGAGGGTGGAGTCTGGTGGATTCCCCTCACTCAGCCCCCTAGACCCCACTCATTGGGCCATCGCCATATACCAGACCAGTTCAGCGGGTGCTCACATAGTCCGCGAGTGCCCAGCAGCTGCCCGTCCCCTTAGCAAGCCACCATTTTGCATCAAAATGGTGGTTTGGGTTTCTCCGTAAAAGTAATGTTGCATAAGTGGCAGCCATAAAGGGGCCATTTACACAACATTACAGGCTCACTAATGGGATGGGCGGCCCTGCGGTTCTCACTAATGGGATGAGCAGCCCTGCAGTGCTCACTAATGGGATGGGCGGCCCTGCAGTGCTCACTGGGCACTTGCCAAGCTCTCCAGGGGCTCACACAGCACGACCACTGGGGGAGGTGAGTCTGTCCATCCTTAGTGGTGGCCAGTTGGAACTATGAAGGTAGCTTTCTAGGGATTAACATGGCAGGAGATGAGCTAACAAGAACAGCTTCGGTGATGTGTTCATCACACTCAAAATGAACTTTGGGGGCATCTTGGACTTCCCAACATGCAGGCAAAAAACAAATACCCCCCCCCACACACACACACACACACTTTGGTATGGTGAATGATGTTAGAAGCTATTCTAAAGACTTTCTCTTAAACTCTCTCAAGAGTTTCTCTTAAGAAGGGTCAAAGAACACATTGTCACTCACTGACATAGTTGAAAAGGAATTTTTCTACAGTTTAATTGTGGTGGTGACCTTAGGGCAGGGTTACTCCCTCTCCCTTCAGGATAAGAGTCTGTGTGCCATCATTTAGTTGCATGCAGGGCTCTTCACGCATCATGTTTCTTAAATGCATACCAAATAGTGGTGTTGCTTTAAGTGTGCACTTTAAAATGTGAAGTGTAATTATAACAAACAAGTGTATGAAAACACACAGGTAATAGAGGTACACTCATCAGAGAGCTTGGATTGGCAGAGGGTGTCTGCATTCATATGTTAACAAACCAGGATTTCCTAAAGTGTGTGAAATGGCTCTGATCTCTGATGTAGTCAATGTAGCCTCTGGTCAACAGCTGTATCTGCCAAGATGTACCATGTAGGGATGATGGAGAATTCCGCCACAGATCTCAGTGAGGTTGAATGCCAGTGCATCCAGCCCCCCAACATCTGTGGTGGAACAAAGCCACCCCACCCCCCCACCCTGCGAAAGGTGTGCGAAACGGAGCACCTACTTGGTGCCGTTTGCGCTGCTTTGCGAATGGCGGCCATGTCTGCTTCACGATTTTTCCCGTGATAGGCTACATAAATACTTACATAGCGTATCATGGCTAATGCAGGGATGCCATTTGCATCCCTGTGGAGGCCGTGATAGGCTACGTAAATATTTACGTAGCCTATCACGGGGGGGAAAAGGGAACGCAAATGGCGGCCGCCGTAGCCGCCGCCATTTGCGTTCCCTTTTTTTCACTGTGATAGGCTATGTAAATATTTACGTAGCCTATCACGGGGAAAAAAAGGGATGCAAATGGTGGCGGCTATGGCGGCCGCCATTTGCGTCTCTGCGCAGCCCAGCAGCGGCCGGATGTCGCTGCGGGTGGCCCCGGCTGGCAGCTCTGTGGAGTCGCCGCAGAGCGGAGCTGGCCGGTGAGGATTTCTGGGGGAGGGACAGAGCGCCTCCCCCCCACCACGGATGTCACGAAACAAAACAGGTAAGTCATTTCATACATCCCTAGTACCATGGTCTTGCTTGCTTAATCATCCTTGGGACATTCTCTAAACTGGATGGTTTTATTTGGTGTTGCGAAAATATTTTATTCTAGGCCAGATTATGTAGTAACCCTAAGGAGATTTGTTCTTTGTCACATGGTGCCACAAGTTAATTGACTCACAGTTCTGCAGACTGTCCATACAGTGTTTGTTTGGATTGTTGGTTGATGGGTAGCTGATCTGCAGGTTGACTGTGATAACATTTGGGTCTTTTTGCTGTGTGAGACAAAGTTTTAGAAATATTTGGTATGGAACATGCATAAATAAATTGAAATTAATGCATTCTCATCCGACAGGAGTTTGAATCCTCTGGAAGCCTACACAGCAGTAACAGCTTGCTAACAAGCAAGGCCAAACAGCAGAAGAAGGACTGACATTCCAATCTTAACAGCAAGCCTACCCAATAGTCCAGTAGATAGGACACTGGAAAAGGTTCACGGGTTACTGTGGGAATGGTATTCCAATGCAGACACTTGTCAGAAAAAGGACCACATGCACAAGGAAAAGTGGAAGCAAAACCACCATGGCAGGCAGGCTCAGGAACTTCCTGGTAGGCTGGGGAAAAAGCAGTGCAGTAGCACATAAGAGATGGAGTCTGAGACTTGCAGGGCTGGATCCAGGTTTGAGGCATCCTTTGGCAAAGTGCCCTCTGGTGAGCCCTCCTACCCATTTACACAAGGTGCCTAATTTGGGGTGATTCCCCCTCCACCCCACAACAGCCTACACTGTTCAGGAGGGGCCCTCAGCAATCCTGAGAGTTTTGCAAAGGTCCACACACAGAAGGCTGTAGGGAGGGAGATGGAGAGGGAAAGATCAATGGTGTTGACAACCTTTTGCTCATGGGATCTTTGGCCCCAACCCATAATTAACAGGATCATGAAATCTTATGAAAAATATCAGAAAAAAACAGAGGCTACTGAATATTGAATACATGCCATTCCAAACTACACTGAGCTCACTTATTTGCCTCACCTGTGCTTTGAAGAGTCATGGAGTCAAGCTCAGTAGAACACTGCAGAAAAGAGGCCAAGCAAATGTGCAGTACCACCTAATCAGATCTTTCTGAAAGGAAAAAAAAATACTCAGGCATTCCAGTCCACACCTGTCTGGGCCTGAACACAAGCCAACAAAGCCTGAGTTGTCAATGGAATCAAAGATTGCTGAAGGCAATATAAAGAAATCGGATACTGTCCAAGTCTGTGAGTTGACATATCAAAGTGAGGAAACATCAGGGAAAGTGTTAATTCTCCATTTCCCCCCTTTTCAGGGGTGTGATTTATTTTGTTACGCTGCTTTCCCTCCATCTCCAATAATTAATAAAGTTGGCTGTTGACACACGTACTTTGTTAGTCCAAAGAGGCAGTGGGTGCATGGATTTAGGCTATGACTGTTCTGGTTTTTCAGGAATGGGTATTTATTATGACATTGTTCAAGTTTATTGACTGCTATGAGAATAAAATAGTTAAGAAGTTATATCTGAAAACCACACAACTCAACAGTTTAAGACAAACAAGCATTTCCCTCTATTATTTTTTTAAGACATCACTAACAAATATTTCCAGCTACATGCCATAACATCAGGCTTCTCATTTAGATGGAAAAGAAAACAGCAAATATAGTAGCAGCCATCACTATCTCTACTCTGCTGTTTGGAATGTTGTGGTCTATATTGTAGTCTGTTTATCTCAAATCTATTTTTTTTATCCCATTCTTCCTTCAAGGAGCTCAGGGTCCTTCCACCCACCACACTTGTATTCTTACAATAAACTTATGAGGTAGATTAGGCTGAGAGGCACTGACTCTCCTAGGGTTGGTCAGTAAGGTTTGTGTCTGACCAAGGATTTGAACCCACATCTTGACAGTCTAAGTCCAATGTAAGCAACTTGTGGCCCACCAGTTGTTTTGGCCTATAACTCCCAACAGCCCTAGCCAGCATAGCTACCGATGTTGGATGATGGGCGTTGAAGGCCAAAACAACTGGAGGGCCACAAGTTGTCCATCCCTGGTCTAAGTATAACATCATAACCTCAGTGCAGTGACTACACAATCTGGCACAATCACTTCAGTGTCAGGTGTGTTGTTGCCCATAACTTCAGATGCCCTCCTTGACACTTCCATTGTAACAACAGGATTTTGCTTAACGTTGATTTAAATTGTTTGATCTATTGAGTGCCAACTGGATGCCAGTTTTCCACACCATTCAGACAGATGTGTAAACACATCCAAATACCTGACACAAACATTAAGGTTTTATGCAGATGTGTTCTACTACCTCCAGCTGAATTAACACAACTGGTTAAGGCAGTGAACTGGAGAATTGTTGAAGCATCTCAAGAGCAAGGGAATCGCACAAGCCACAAGACAAGAGGCTGCAGGAAAACAGAACCAGGAAATACGTGTCAGGACTGAGGCCAACATCTGGAGTGATAAAGGGGTCACAGATCCAAGGTCAAGACAGAGAAAGCATTAGCTTGCTGGGTGGGTGGCAGAACCAAGTAGGGATGGGGGGAGGAACTACTTTGGTTTGCATTTTAATATAAACCAACCTAATTAGCACTTACCAGACTAGTACATGAACCAGAACACAATTATCCTTCACTGTTTGTAGTTCTCCAAATGTTGCAATGCAGTTCACCAATCAAAAAACATATTCAGAAATGCATACCTTATGAGAAATAATATACAAAAGGCATATAATCAGGAAAATTGCCTGCAAAGATATATAAGGGAGAAATACATAGAAAATGTGTATGAATTTTTGTGCAGACTTAAAAAAACATTCAAAAACTGACATGGAAACAGGATAGAAAGATCTTGTGCTTGAAAAAAAATGTGTATATGATGGAAAATGGAACAGACAGATTCATCTATCCCTATAGCCAAACACCATAGTCTAGTGTAGGCCAAAAGTCTGGGTTCCAGAGAATGCAGTCAATGAGTAGAAAGGACAGAAGCAAACCCCATAGTCGAAGACAAGCACAGAGTCATGTTCCAGAGGCAAGCACTGAATAAGCAAATGGACCAAAGGCAAGCAGCATAGCCTAAGGCAGCCTTCCCCAAACTGATACCCTCCAGATATTTTGGACTTTCAGTCCCATCAGCCCAGCCAGCAGAGCCAATGAGCAGGCATGCTGGGAGTTGTAATCCAAAACATCTCAAGGGCACCAGGTTGGGGAAGATCAGGTTCCAGAGGCAATGGATGGTCTCATTTGAACAAGGTCTTCTCGCTAAAAGGCAAGTTGCTCACACTGGAGGGCAGGTCTGGGGTCTATGGCCTATGGGTCCAAATGGAGCTATTTTGTCTGCCTATATCACCTGACTTATTGCTGAATCAGCTGTTGGGGCTTACACTGCTGTTTATGTGGCCCTTCTTTGGGTAACATAACTCAGCTCCTTCAGTAAATACACTGGCTGGGTTTGCACGATTGTGGGGGCAAAAAAAATCTGTTGTTTTGTTGTTGTTTTTCCCTGCCCTCCCCACATGCTGGTCACATGATCACGATTTACATAATTACCCATGATGAAGCATGGGTTGCTGTGTCATCCGAACCCGGCACATGGCAAGGGTGGCTTTGTACCCACCCTACTACAAAGGGTGTAGTCTTTTGTGGGGGCAAAAGAACCCTTCAGTCTTGAAGGGTTCTTTTGCCCCCACAATCGTGCAAACCCAGCTACTGTCTCCATGGTGCAGAATTAAGGTGCTGGGACCTGGCTGCTCAAATTCAAGTATGTGACAACTCCACCCCCCAGTGCCTTATAGCATGTTAGAATGTCAAGTTTTCTGCCCAGCTCTAGCTTCTTTAATTAAACTCTGATCTTCTAGATGAGCTGTGGAAAGTCAAACAAAATCTTATTATGCCACTTGCTTCACTCACCGCACCCTCCATTATTCTGGCCTTCGTTAACATGTGTAAATTTGGCACCCTCGGTGTGTACACTGGACTTCGTGTGAACACAAGCTGCCCTATTCTTGACAATGTCATGAAATGTTCTATTCATACAATGGATTGTAGGTGCAGTGCACAATGGAAGATGAGTCCTTCTGAACAAGAGCAGCAGGGTCCCTCTGGGAAGCTGTGATCACATTTACAGAGAGTTTCATTGAAGTCTAGAAAAGATCATGGAGGTTGATAGAAACGTCTGAACTGACTTTACTAGCTGAAATGAATGTTCTTAAAGTATTATGAAAAAAATACAGTGACACAACCAGAAAAGGAAATACTTTCCTATTATTCTATCCAAAGTTTACGGCTTTATGTTGAAATCAGATTACAAGGAGAAATTGGGCATACATGAACTCAGTAGAACACACAAACACTGAATTCATTTAAAATGAAAGCTTTTTTTATCTGTTTTTTGTTTTGAATACAAGTCTTTTCTTCTCCCACTGCTCAAAATGGCATCAATTGCATGGTTTGCTGAAGTTCATTTAAACATTCTGAAAGTTCACTGTAACCTTTCAGACTTGTGCTGTTTCCTGCCCTGCCAGTAAGACTGCATGTACTGCAGTCTATTAATTCACTCTGTGAAAAATGGATCTGCAAAAGAACTTTTGAAAACCTATAATTCTGTAATACAATGGAAGAGGACTGTTGTTCAGTCGTTCAGTCGTGTCTGACTCTTCGTGACCCCATGGACCATAGCACACCAGGCCTTCCTGTCCTGCGCTCTCTCCCGGAGCGTGCTCAAGTTCATATTCATTGCATCGGTGATGCTATCTAGCCATCTCATCCTTTGCCATCCCCTTCTCCTTTTGCCTTCAGTCTTTCCCAGCATCATGCCATATTCTTGCCCGCCTCTGTACCAGAATAACAGTCTGATCAACAAAGAGTATTTGAATTAGGGATGGTGCAAAGCGTCATATGGGGAGGCATTCAAAATGCAACTTTCCCTGATCAAAAAAGTATGGCCACATTTCAGGCTGGGTCCAGTTCAGTTCAAGCTGGACCTGACTCAGAGCTGGGTTTGTAGTCTGTCCCAGCCCTGACCCAACCATCTATGCCAGCTCACAACCACCTTCCTTTAAAAACAAACAAGCAAAACCCAAAGAGGTCAGAGGCAGTGGGGAAAGCCCACTAACACAAGGCAGATTTTCCACAAAGCCTGTCCTTGGCTGGAAATGAAGCATGGAACAACGTATCCTATTAGGGATCATATGCTTGGTTCTCCACCCATAAAATAAAATACAGCCATGTCACAGATAATCATTGGTAAAGATTACCTGCTCTGGAATCTGCTTTCACCACTCCAGAATCTGTCTAGATGTGGAGCGGTATATAGATGTTGCAAATTAAATAAATAAATAAATAAATACCTGGGGAGATAATTCCACTTTTTTTTTAACTAAACCAGGATACTCTCTTACAGCTGCTGGATACTGGATGAAACTTCTTGGATTAGCACTATCTAAGTTATCTCTTATGCTCCCAGACTAAATGAAAAGTACATAATGAAATCAGTGTGTGGTTTGTCTGTACATTATTTCCTTTAGCACTGTGCAGTTGAAAATGGTCCATTTATATAAATACCCACATGGTAGCATATAATAATATCAGTATGAAAGCATTTTGCTTTTGTGAGCCAGTATGGGGGCCTACTGATGCTCCAAATTAGCTGTAGGTCGGGAAATGTTCCCCTTGAAGTAAGCATGTGAAGCTAGGCAATAGCATATTATGTAGAGTGTATAATTTCAGAATTAATCTGATTTTTGTCACATTTTGGGCTTTTTGGCATGCATTCTAGCAGGTTGCTATGGTAATCAGCTGTTGAAGTTGCAAATCAAAATGTTCATACATTAAAACGATGTGGGGGAGCAAGTTTAAACTGAGCCCCTTTTGTTTATGCGACATAATGTACTTTTAAGAAACTGAAGAACCAAAGAACTAAACGTCAAACTCGGTGTAGAGGTTTTATATCAAGAATGAATAAGAATAACTTAATATTTTGTCAGTGACAGCCTAATAAACTGTGAATTTCACATACTAGTCTAAGAGCACAATCCTATGCATGTTCAGAAAGAAAAAAATCCTACAGCACCCAACATCAGCCAGGAGGCACGGCTGGCTAGAAAATGCTGGGACTTGTAGGACTTTTTCTGCCTAAACATGCATAGGATTGTGTCCTAATTTCATAGAATAGTAGAGTTGGAAGGGGCCTACAAGGCCATTTAGTTCAAGCCTTTTTATTTTGGATATGAAACTGCCACATACTTACCCAGAACAGTGGTCTGTCTAAGGCTGAACCATCAATAAAGGAGGAGCCCTCTAGCATCTTAGACAGAGGTCTTTTTTGTCTCAGTAGAGGAGGTCCTTTTAAATTACAATGGCAGGGATTTAAGTGAGTCTGGAAATTTCTTCTGACAGAGCATGTGCTTTTCCTATGGCCTCTCCTTATCCACTATGCACAAACGCACACACTCCTTCCAAACCATTAGGTTATTCAGCATCTAGCTGTAATGGATGCTAAAGCAGTACCAGCTTCCTTCCCCATCACAGGACCTCCATTGTGTACTGTAGAAGATGAACGAAAGTACATAAGGAGGAAGCCACTGGCTGGCCCCTTCACTACCCCCAATTATCAATTGCACACACAGCAGGCACCAGCTAACCTCTTGAACATGTCAACAAATAAGAAAGAAGAGCCAGGGAAGATGTTTTTCCTATGAGGAAGGTTGATAATTCGGAAAAGCCCTTAGGCGGTTCTCCAGCACAAATGGAAAAAACATGTTCAGAAGGATGGTGAAGGAATTCATTTATTTTAGTTGTGTCACTGTGGTCTTGATCAGCAACACTTAACATATACAGACCCTGCTTCAGATGAACCCTACAAATTTCACTTGCAGAGGAAACACTTGGTTCGTGGTTGAGCACCTATTCGAAGGACAGTTGCTGAGCCACACTTTCAGTACCAGTTGCATTTTACAGCTTTTAGTGACAGCACTGGAGCGCTACACATCAATTCAGGAATTAAGGTCCCATGGCACTAACTGACAAAGTACACAACGTGGGATGAAACCATGACTTACAAGCTTCTAATGCAAGCTGTTCTTGTGATCTTACATAAAAAGGAGATTAGACAAATTCATGGAATATAAGGCTATCAAAGTCATGATGGCTATATATTACCTCCAGTATTGGAAGCAGTACGCCTCTGCATACCAGTCTGGGGAACACAAGCAGGAAGATGCTATTGCACTCATGACCCTCTTGTAGGCTTCCCACAGCCAGCTGGTTGACCCTTTTGTGAACAGAATGCTGGACTAGATGGACCTTTGTCTGATTCAGCATGGCTGTTCATAAGCGTAGAAGAACACAGTCTTCATGTATTACCCAGTACAGCTTTCTGTTAGCAGACAATGACCCCCACCTCCTCAGTCAGGAGTAACCACACCCTTCTCCTTTCATGTATGAGTGCTCATTGGAAGGACAGATACTGAAGCTGAAACTCAAATATTTTGGCCACCTAATGCAAAGAGAAAACTCTCTGGAAAAGACCCTGATGCTGGGAAAGACTGAAGGCAAAAGGAGAAGGGGACGGCAGAGGATGAGATGGCTAGATAGCATCACCGATGCAATGAAGTTGAACGTGAGCACACTCCGGGAGAGAGTGCAGGACAGGAAGGCCTGGCGTGCTATGGTCCATGGGGTCACGAAGAGTCAGACACGACTGAACGACTGAACAACAACAAAAAACCTGAAATGCCAAGCTTGCTTATGTTCTCCATTTCAACCACTGATTTGTCCCTACAGCTGTTGTGTCCCTGCCTGTCTTTGGCTGTTTGTGCCTCATCTCCCACATCACTTGTTCATCCTCCTGTCTCCTAATAACTATTGTATGTTCTACCAAAACCCCCAACTTCCTCATCATTTGTTGTATTTTTGTGCAACACCCTCTGTCTCTGTACTTTCCTGAGTTCTTCTTTTGTAACTTTCTAGCACACTCTGCATGTATGCTAACCTAAGCTCCACTATTGCTATGTTGCTGTAGGCTTTTATTTGCAGGCCTTTATTCCCTCTGAGCTATGCCAAGTTGCCAACTCTATACTGCCACCTCACAGACAGCATACATGTATGCATAGCGTATGTATGGGCACAGATTTTACATACCTTTAGATTCCGACAGTGGCTATATCAGCACTGGAAAAATAAAGTACATAATAGATCAGTAAGTATACAAGTAGCATCAGGAATAGCATGATCTGAATTAGGGCTAGACCAGAATGCCCCCCCCCCCGTTCAATTTATCCACCCCATCCACAGGTGGTAAATTTGGGGGGGGGGGGATTTGGGAGATTTTCAGAGATTATGGGAACACAATTGGGGGTGGGGGTGAAACTGACTGGCATCATCAGGACTTGTCCCAATGGCCAGCTAATGTATCATCAATACCATGATGCATTCTGCCCCAATCTAGAAGGGAACAGCCCACCCCTTGAAGCAGCAGTCAAGCTTTCTATTACTGTAAATATAAAACAAAAATCCTCGTTCACCTCATTTTTAAAGTACTGAGATGCCATCTGCCACCCCCACCCCATCAAGTTTAATCTCCACCCGTGAAATGCCCACCCCCCAAGTATGCGCTGAATACTTCAGGTAGAACTACTTTACAGTCTTCTCTGGTACAGTGATTTTAGAGGCAATGAAAGAAAGCATTTAGAAATAAAAGGGGATAAATGAGGAAAATTGTGTTCCCATCTGATTTAATGCCTCAGAGACTGACATTTACAGTGCAATCGTATATATGTCTACTCAGGATTAAGATCCATTGAATTCACTGAGGCTTACTCTTAGGTAACTCAAATTTTCTCAGAAGCTACTTCCATTGATTACAGAGTAACATACATATTTCAGTGTAAGAAGATGCTCGTATGGAACCAAATAGGTATCACAATGTCTGTGATATAAAGCAGTAATTTTCTCTTTATGAACAAAAAGGGTATTTGCAATATAATGATGCATAAAATTTGAAACAGGACACAGAACTTACATTGTGTACTGCATATATTTTGACAATGTTACTTAAGTGTAAGAAAGATAATTCAGAAGAAATTTACCCTCTTCCCTCCAAATCACCAATTATGTTCTGTTCTTTACTTCATAAATAAATGCAGCTTCTTAGCTTGATCTTTTTGTCAATTCCTCTCTTTGCTGAAAAGACTTGTGAGAGAAATATGATCTGATGGTGTCCTGTATCTGTCAGTTTTGAATTTCATAAACCCTCTAAGATGTCAAAACACCAACACTGACCTCCCTGTTCTTCTCCTACCAGTAAATAACAATCAAGAAATCTAAAACATTAGGAAAGCATAGACTTAAATAACGCAAACATGAGTATTTAATTCCATTTGCTCTAAGAGCATAAAAGCTTTCTGAAATCTGTTAATCAGCCATGTGATGTACATGCAATGCATATATAAATGGATCCGTTCCTGTGAGCTTACACTGAGTTCTTGCCTTTTTTACAGTGAGGTCTGTAGAAATGCAACAGAAAAACTAAAAGCATCATTGCTAATCACCAAATTAGTTTCATCTTGTTTTCTTTAGTAGAAAATCTTACATTAATGCTATGGTTACCATAGCATTATGTATGTATATTTGCACTGATTGCAGGGGTCCCCAACCATTCTGAGTCAGTGGGAAGATTTGGAATTTTGGAAGAGCATCATGAACACTCACAAAATGGCTGCCATGGCGGAAGTTGCTCATTCATAAAATGGCAACCATGATGGGTGTGGACAGTCACTTCCAGAAAGCCAGCTGGTGAGACTAAAAGAAAATTAATTTGCCCAAGAACCTAAGTAGACAGTAGAAATGTGATCTGAGTTCCAAGACCAAAAACAAAAACACTTCTTTTAATGAGGTGAACACCACTGGACATTTTGTGCTATTGCTTGTTTTGAAATCTACGTACAACATGAGGAGCGTAAGGTAGCTGTTGTATCCAGATGGAATTAGGAATGTACGAAAGTCACTTACCTTTTCGAAGGGTGACATTCACGGTGGGGGGGGGAGGCGCTCCATCCCTCCCCCCAAAATTCTGTCCAGCCGGCTCCGCTCCGCGGAGATTATGCAGAGCTGCCGGCCAGGACTGCCCGAAGCCAGACATCCGGCCACTGGGCAACCTGCAGGGACGCAAATGGCGGCGGCCGTAGCCGCCGCCATTTGCGTCCCTGTATTTTGCCATGATAGGCTACGTAAATATTTACATAGCCTATCACGGCAAAAAAAAAAAAAAAATAGCAGATGCAAATGGTGGTGGCTACAGCGGCCGCCATTTGCATTTCCTTTTTTTTTGCCGTTTTAGCCTACATAAATATTTACGTAGGCTAAAACAGCAAAAAAAAGGGAACGCAAATGGCGGCCGCCATAGCCGCCACCATTTGCGTCCGCTGTTTCGTTGTTGTTTTTTGCTGTGATAGGCTATGTAAATACTTACGTAGCCTATCACGGCCTCCTCAGGGACGCAAATGGCGTCCCTGCGTTAGCTGTGATAGGCTACGTAATTATCTACGTAGCCTATCATGGCTATAATGAGGAAGCGAATGGCAGCCGCAGATGCAGCCGCCATTCGTAAGTGAGCGCGGACTGCAGCAGGTAAGTGCTCCATTTCGCACACCTTTCGTGGGGTGGGGGGGCAGGGGGCTTCATTCCGCCACGGATTTTGGGGGACCGAATGCACTGGCATTCAGCCTCACCAAGATCCATGGCGGAATTCTCTGACATCCCTAGATGGATTACAGTTCCATGACAAGTGGACAGATTTATATCAGCCTGAAATCTGTCTACCTCTTCCTTTTTAGGTTGGTGATTGTCTTTCTTTGGTTTACATAAATAATGTAAAATTATTTCCCAATGGAAGAGCCTGGAAATTAATTGAGAAATGTACATTTTGACTACTGTTTGCACATACCAAATGTTTGTTCTGTTTTTAAAACTCTTGATGGACTCTTTCTTCATCAATAAAAATGGAAGTATTTTTAATACAAATTTTTATTGAATTTCAGTAATATTAACAAAGCAAAATAAAACCAAACCAAAATAGAAATGAAAATAAAACAAATTCCATCATGATTACATCTTCTTACCATAGAGTTCTATCTTAACGAGTGTACAGAGGTCACAGGTAATTTTTATCAGTACTACGGACTCAGAAGATGGACTTCATCTATTTTCTTCCTTATAAAAGCCATGGGGTTTTATGGTGCAAGGGAATCAAATACTGATGTTCTCTTCTGTTCGTACATGTGATAGATAAAGTCAAACCATATCGCATGGAATGAATTGTGTTTGCTTGACCCCTGACCACCTTCAACTTGTGCAATATTTTTTTCCATTATACCAGACCATGGCATTCTGATAATCTAATCCCTGGAAGGTGAAACATTTTGTGTGTGTTTTAAAGGAAGATGAGAAGTCACATTGATTTATTTGAAATGAAAGATCAGATTAAATGTCCAGTGAAAAGCAATTGGGACCAAATGCAAAGAGATGTTGAATCAGAACCAAAGAGATGCCAAATTAGGGGGGGGGGGGCATTTACCAAAGAAAGGAAGCAGAAGGTCTGAGAAATTGGCTCAGTTTTATATTAATATACTGTGTAGAAAAAGTGGGGTCCTTCAAGGTGCTGCTATTTCTCCCACAGTAGAATAAGGACCTATTTAAAAACAACTGCTACTACCAATAATGCATGCATATAGGGTTGGATTAACCATTAGGCTAAGGGCACAGTTCAGGGGCCCCATGCCTCAGTTCCAGAGTACATAAGATCAAGATTATGGGGACTTTATGCTGGCACACTGACCAACAAATTGGTTGTACCACCCCAAGAGCTGTCTTTAGTTTCAGCTTGGCAGTTGGGCCCTGTCTCTGACATAGCACAGCACTGTCATGTAACAACAATTCTATTTATGATAGGGTTTGGGGAAAGTTGACACCTTGACCTTGTAGGTTTTGCCAAACATTGTACTGGTTTCCATTCAGAGGAAATGTTTGGTAAGCGATTCTAGTTCTATTACAAGGGATATAGTGCCATGGGATGTTTAGCTTTCTTAGGCTATAGCAGGGGTGGGAAACCTCTTTCAACCCACGGGCCAAATTCAGTTTTGGAGAAGCTCTGGGGGGGGGGGCCTGCACTCCAGTGGTGTCTGGGCAGAAAGTAAAGGAGGCAGAGCTGAAGGCAAAAGGGGTGGGCCCAAACAATACCACCCCACCCCCAGCATATTGTAGTTCAAGCTCTTACTTCCTGTAACTAAATTTTAGGAGAGGCATTTCAACATTTTAGAATGTGGGGGAAAACCGCACGAAGGCCAAGAAACAACCAAATGATCAGTGGTTGGAGGAAAGGGACATGGCTATTTAGGAAACCCTAGAGGGTCAGATTTTGCCCCCAGGCCTGAGGTCCCCACCCCTGGGCTATAGTATGCTTTTGAATAATGATCCTTTTACTTTGGACCCCCTCTATAATGTTATTGGTTTGGAGCATCCCAGTCTAAAGTAATTGTTCTCCTCACAGTTCCCCTTTACCAGGATCCTTTAAAATGCCTCACATCTTGGGTTCTGGAGCTCAGACACCACCTCTGCCTTCTACTTAGGATCTTCTCAGGCAAGTTACTTTCTCACCCAGTTTGCCTTCTGGGAAATGAGTATTTTGTGACTGGCCATTCCCACCATGACAGCCATTTTATGAATAACACCCCCCTCCCCACAAAATGGCAGCCATTTTGTGAGAATGCCCATGACAATTTCTCTAAATTTTAAATGTGCCCACGGACTCAAAAAGGTTGGTGACCCATGGGTAAGCTTTCTTCTCCCACAGTGCAATCCCAGTCTGGATCTTCTCCTCTCACGGCTGCTATTTGTAAAATAAAATAAAATAAAATAAAATAAAAAGTTAAAGTTAAAGAGGTGAAGAGGCATTAATGCATCTCTGTTCTAACATATAGTTTGGCTTGAAGGGATCGTGTGCTAGTGCATTCTGGAAACTTGACTTTCACAGTGGGCCAGGGACAACAGAAAACTTGCACCTGAGACTAGTGATATGTGTCCTGCCCTAATGTATTCTCAGTAAATTAGGTGCATTAGGAACATCTGAATGCATTGTGAATAGTCAGTTAAAAGAAAAGCTGCCACATATGATTTTTAGGCATATGGTGTTTACTTACTCATGCCAATTGTCAGATGCCTACTGACCTGTTGACTTCAATTACATTTGCATTGGATGCAATATTTTGCAAAGCTCTGTTCATTTTCCACTTTCTGCACACACCTCAGATGAAGCGCGCAAAGCTAGTGGTCATTAAACACACACACACACACACACCATCAATATGTTTACTTTGATTTAAATATAACACCTACTTTCAGATCATTCCCTTGCATAAGAACTGGCCTCATTACTTAGAACAACCTACCCCAGATGTGTTGGACTGCAACTCTCATTATTCCAAGCCAAATTTTGGAAGGCTGACTTAGAATATCAGTATAGGAAACTGGCATGATGACGTCTTCAGTTGATATTATTGTAAACCTCAGTCCAAAGCACAACTCGGGACAACCAAAATTATTGGATTTAAGTAGGGATGGGCAAACCTCCTGACATCTGGCCGGAGGCAGGGTCTGCTGCGGGGAAATCTGGGATTTTCCTGGAGCCCTGGCACATCCGCCAGATTTTGTGTGGCAGCTCTCGAGCATTATAAAAAGTGCGATAGGCTAATGGCGGCTGCCATTAGCCTATTGTGGGACAATTACGGCTGTAATTTTCAGTGTAATTACAGCCAAAAATTACATGCCTTTTATAATGCCGGAGAGCCATCCTGTGGGAAATCCAAAGGACCTGGAGGCAAGTCTGCTGCAGACTCTGCAGGATGGATTCTTGGGAATCCAGCCCCATTGGAGTCTGCAGCAGATTTTTCCAGCATCCTTAGATTTAAGATGATTTATCCCTATTGACAATAGCGTTATGGCATATGGTTTAAACTAGGAGTGTCAAAATGGTTTTGGTCTGGGAAATGAATTGCCCTCCTGGACCAATTTGGCGGGATGGATGATGTCAGGGGGTGGGCCCACTTCACTGAAGCCCTCCGTGATGTCACCCCCCCCCCATTTTGCCTTTCCTTACGCTGATTAGTACTGCTGTGCATGGAAGCTCCAGGGCTTCCTAGACAGACACAATTTGCTTTGGGCTGATTTGGGCGGGGGGGAACACCTGCTTCAGCCTATGGAGCTGAAGCAGGATTTGGACATATGAATCCCCCTTTGCCGCCCCCCCACACAACGCACTTCCCAGCCCCTAGTTCCTTACTTGGGCCCTTAGTCTGGCAGCTGTCTTTTTTGGGGGGGAAGGGGAAGCTGCTGCCACCACTGCTACCAGGGGAGCCGCCACTGCCAGGGGAGCCACCGCCGCCTCTGCCGGGGGAGTGGTCACCCTGCCAGGGGAGCCGCCGCTACCACCACCTCCTGGGCCCTCTGGATGCATGCCAGCAGCTGTCTTGTTGTTCTGGGTGGGGCAGCCATTTTTAAAATGGCTCCCCCCCTCCATTACAGCAAGACAGCTGCTGGCGCACATCCAGAGGAACCAGGTAAGGAGCTGGGGGCTGCGTGATGGCATGGCTGGGTTTCCAGATCGCACCAAAGCGCATCAAAGCACTTCGGAGTGACCTGACCTGCTTCATGCTGCTTCGTGCCCCTTCCGCCTTGCATCGGAGGTGGCCCGAAGTGCCTCGCTTCGACGTAGAACTTGGGCTTTGGGACAATGCGGTGCACAGCCCCACTGACTAGGGATGTCAGAGAAATCGACAACATATTCAAATGAGTTCAGATTTCTATGAAGCCAACATGAAATTTCCACAGCAGACCAGGTTTTTCTGAGTAGCACAGATTCTGCAGATGTGCAGACTTTTTTTTTCCTTTTGGGAGGGGGAATTTGCACTAATGTGCACTTGTACTAATGCGCACATGCGCACACTGAACAAGATTTGTGTACATCACTAAAAAAATCTGATTCCATCAATGAGCAGATGATGGCATGAAAGACACCTAACAATCCATAAAACACAGGTGGAAAGGATTTAATGAAATCCATGCATGCCTAAAGCAGAGGCACAGAGCTTTGTGATTCTCTCAGCACAGAGAAAGGGATTTGGCCAGCACATGGATGTGATTCCATTCTGGTGGGTTTCAGTCAGAACAAGCCAGTACTCTAAAGGGGCTATCCAAGGTGGTGAACCATATCCCCAAAAATGGGTTCAGAACAGAAACACACCCACTGAAATTGGGAGGGGGGGCAGCCTCCACTGGCTCTAAATACAGAGAATGGCACACGTAAAAAGTACTTTATGGTGGCCTTACAATTTCAAATAGTTACAAGAATCTACCCACAGTCAGTCATGGAAACATGGTTGTAATAAGCTAATGATCACACAATTGTTATTATCCTGATGGTGTGAATTCATTTTTAGTCAAATACAAATTAATTTGTTTCTTCTCAGGGAACGTGTTTGGGACATGGAACCACTGACCATGAATTCCTTTAATTATTCATAATGTCTTCCTGTGATTCTAATCTATTTATAAAAGGAACATTATTTTTGTGCACTTTAGTTAAGGTCGACTTGGCATTTATCGAAAAGGCAGCAATGGGCTGAAAATTTAACCTTGTTTATTGAACTGAAAACAGATTCAACCTTTGTGTTTCACATACTTAATGCCAGATAGTTTCCCTGCATTGAAAATTCATCAACATGAAAATACCTGCAGTAATAGTAAAGGCAGAATTAACTGGACTAGAAACTCATACTTGAGCAGAAATAAATGTAAAATAAATTGTTTTGCCCACTGGAGTACCACAGAGATTTGTGTGGCATGAGGGTTCGAGAGATGATGTCTATGTGAAAGTGTAAGTGGGCTCCACCATGCCAGGTGCTGAAATGGGGCCTGCTTGGAATGCTGCAAAAGCAATAGCTCAGGCACTAGGCAGTCTGGGAAATGTCTTCCATACTATGCTCTCAGGTGTACTGGAGAACTGTGATTCTCAGGGCCTAGGAATCTGGCCTGGGATGCTGATGCAGCAGCATCATTCTAAGTGCTAGAAGGAAGAAAGGGTTGAACTGCTGCAGCAGTTGTGGATCTGGCTGCCAAAAGCTGTTTATGGCCAAAAAAAGAAAAGAAAGTATTTGTTAGCACATCAGAGCATCCATAGAGATGAAATGTGTTGATATGATTTTGTATACACACACTGTACTGGCCCCAGGAGCGTATCCAAGTCACTTGTAGTGTTAGAGGAGCCTTGTTCAGTCGTTAAGTCGTGTCCGACTCTTCGTGACCCCATGGACCATAGCACGCCAGGCCTTCCTGTCCTCCGCTCTCTCCCGGAGTGTGCTCAAGATCACTATCTTGGCACCTCTTAATTAAGAGGTCGAAGCCCACGGCCGGGGCAACACACACACACACATCACTGATGACATTAGCAGGGGGCTATGGACATGCGCATGAAAAGAGGGCATAAAGGGCATGAAAAGGTGGGACAACCCTATACTACGAGGGTAAAAGTAGCTTAAGATGTTGCTTAAGATCTAAATATATTCGTAATTGTGGGACATGTTGCTGAACGTTTGTGAACCACCCATTGCTTAGGATTTATATACTGGTTCTACTAAACTTACTATCTTGCTTTGCTGATACTGCTGTATTTGTTGACATCACTACATTGTTTGGATAATCTCACTATGCAGGACAGCTTAGGGAGTGGCTTGGGTCTCTGTATCCTGACTTTGCTGCGAATAATACAGAACGAACAGCTAGCAGACGTCTCTAAGTGAGACTTAACCAGCTCTAGTTGTGTTGATTTAAGACAATGTGTCACTTAAGCTTTCAACAAAGACTCCCTTGTCAATTGATTCTAGGGTGGTCTGCCTGTTCTATCAGCAAAGCCTTGTCCTGGGATGACTGGAAATGGCCTAGATTAAGGATGGGCAAATCTGTCAGTTTTGCTTTCTACTGCATTCAGATTTTTTAAATCTCACATTCTTTCTCTGCTGAATATGCAGAACTTTGTGAATTTTCGCTAATTCTTATCAAAAACAAACTGAACCAAAATTATCATCCATCTGCACCAGCCAAATTCAATAGATACAGCTATTCCCAGTATGGAAGAGTCCATAATGTACCTAGCTACCATATAAGCTATTAAGGGCTCAATCCTATGGAGATAGATGTCAGTCTCCAAACTCAGAGGCTGATGGCTATGAAATGCTGGGTGGCTGGAGCATGGAGGGAATCCTCTCCTCTATGCTCCGGCCACCCTGTATTTTCAGCTAGATGCTAGATTTCGCACGTCTAGCTAGGGACATCGGAGCAGGACGGGGAAGGCTGTGTGGTGCATAGGAAGTCTCATAAAGGGGCTTCCATGGTCTCCTCCCCTCCTTGCCCCTGGGACTGCCCCCTTTTTGCCCTCTCCAGGCTCTGTTTCTGAGTGTGGAGATGGGGAAGAACAAAGCCAGCTATGAGGGGCTGGGGAGCATGGTTCCCGGAAACCGAAAAATCCTATGGCCTGTCTAGTGGCCATAGGATTGCTCTCTAAAGATGTTGGACCTGTCAGAATGAAAGCGGTGGCAATCCTAATTCCGCACTAACTTGGTTGAATACAGAGGGATCCAAACCCAGACTTTTAAGAGATAAACACTGAAAGCCCTGTTTCTCCCACATTTGATTTTTTTTTAAAAAAATAATAAATCTCAAGGTCTTTTTGTCCCAAATATGGAGAACTTGGCAAATGCTGGTAAATTTTGTCAAAACAAAACTGAAACAAAATTCCCACCCATCCCTAGTCCAGATCAGACGTCCACCTGAAGTTTGGAGGGACTGGCCATCCCCCCTTTGCCAAAGGTGTCAAGTAGGGATGTACGAATCCCTTACTTGGTTCTGGCCGGGGCATCCGCTGGGGGGGGAGGTGCTCCGTCCCTCCCCCCGGAATCCTCGACGGGGGGGAGGCGATCCAGTCCTCCCCCCCGGAATCCTGCCCGGCCGGCTCTGCTCCACAGCAGCTCCGCGGAGCAGCCGGCCAGGGCCGTCCGCAGCCGGAGTTCCGGCCACGGACAGGCTGCTGCGGACACAAATGGCGGCCACCGTAGTGGCTGCCATTTGCGTCCTTCCAGGCTGCCATGATAGGCTACGTAAGTATTTACGTAGCCTATCATGGCATGCCCCCCCAAAAAAAGGCATACGCAAATGGCAGCAGCTATGGCGGCCGCCATTTGCATTCCCTATTTTTCGCCGTTTTATCCTACGTAAATATTTACGTAGGCAATTACTGCGAAAAAAAGGGAACCGCAAATAGTGTAGTGGGTGCTATTTGTGTTTCTTTTTTTTCGCCATAAAAGCCTACTTAAATATTTACGTAGGATAAAACGGCAAGGAAAAAAAGAACGCAAATAGCGCCCACTACACTGTTTGTGGTTCCTTTTTTTTTCGCCGTAATTGCCTACGTAAATATTTACGTAGGATAAAATGGCGAAAAATAGGGAACGCAAATGGCAGCCGCCGTAGCCGCCGCCATTTGCGTACGCCGTTTTTTGTTTTTTGTTTTTCTTGGCTTGCCATGATAGGCTACGTAAATACTTACGTCGTTTCTTTCTCTTTTTTTCGCCATAAAAACCTACATAAATATTTATGTAGGATAAAACGGTGGGGGGAAAAAGAACGCAAATAGCGCCCACTACGCTATTTGCAGTTCCCTTTTTTTTTCGCTGTAATTGCCTACATAAATATTACTATTTACATAGGATAAAACGGCGAAAAATAGGGAATGCAAATGGCGGCCGCCATAGCCGCCGCCATTTGCATACGCCGTTTTGTTTTAGTTTTTTCTTGGCTTGCCGTGATAGGCTATGTAAATACTTATGTAGCCTATCACGGCAAAGACCAGAATGCAAATGGCGGCTGCAGCCGCGGCACCATATGGCGAAAGAAAAGGGGAACGCAAATAGCCTAGTGGACACTATTTACGTTCCTTTTTTTTCACCGTAATAGCCTAAAATGGAAATAGGGAACGCAAATGGCAGCCGCTGTAGCTGCTGCCATTTGTGTACGCTGTTTTTTGTTGTTGTTGTTTTTGTCTGCTGTGATAGGCTACGTAAATACTTACGTAGCCTATCACAGCAGCCTGGCTGGACGCAAATGGCGGCCACTATGGCGGCCGCCATTTGCGTCTGCAGCAGCCAGTCTGCGGCCAGAACTCCGGAGCAGAGCCGGCCAGGCAGGATTCTGGGGGGGAGGACTGGGTCACTTCCCCCCCATCGAAGATTCCGAGGTGAGGGATGGAGCACCTCCCCCCACCGCAAATCAATCCGCGAAAAAGTGACTTTCGTACATCCCTAGTTGTTGTATTGTTAAATAAAATTCAGTTCTGTCTTTTCCCTTTTGTGGTCTGGATTCCTGTTCCTGAGTATATGGTCTGATCAATCCTTAGGCTGTTGTGTGTCTGTGTTACAGGATGGAGAGAGCAAAGGAGGGAGGCAGAGGCCTCCAGAAAGAGACCTTCCCACCACCATCACTGCTGCCTTTGAGCCACTCCATGTGAGCAGAAATCCTATCTTGCTCCCACATAATTGGGAACACAATGGGGTTTCTGAATTCAGAACTGGGCTAGAGAAAAACAGAGATAATTTTCTCGGGTGGGACGGGCCATGGCTCAGTGACAGAACACTTGCTTGGCATGCAGAAGGCCCCAAGTTCACTCCCCAACATCTCCAGGTAGGACTGGGAAAAGTCCTACCTGAAGGCCTGGAGAGCCACTCTCAGTTAGTGTCAACAATACAAGGCTGACTTCCTATGTTCCTACATTCTGATTTTGTTTTTGTGGAGTGAAAGAATAGCTTCACTTACCAAGTCCAATTCTGAATTAGGGTGGAGATAGTTTTGGAATCACTGTAGCAAACTTTTGGGTAGGACCTTCACTTTCGTCCTAGAATGGCTTAGAAAAACTAGGCCCATTCTGTTTAATTCGATGCCTGGCATTTAATATCTTAGATTAGTTTGTTTAGATTAATATTGTTTTCACATTCAGTGACTGGATTTGCAAACATTTTTAGTAAGCATCATTAGTAAGAGGACTTGATGCCTCATGTGGAGAAGGGAACACAAAAAACAGATGGTGTTTTCAGGGAAGGAAAAAGGTTTAATCTGTAGTTATCTGTGTCATACAGGTTTTTCCTGGAGCATCATTTGTAGAATGTCAACCTACCATAAAATCTATTGACTCTTTTATTTTCTCTCATTACAGTATCCTGTGATAACTGTGTGTTTGTGTAGTGTTCATTTTTCAAGATGCAACAGTATCTTTGTCTGTCTTGCTTATTTCCCCCTCTGGTCCATTTTCCTTCCCTTTATAAAATTATTACAGCTGCATTGCATATTCATATTCACAGAACTCCAGTGCCAGGTCTGTCTATCTTAGAGATTTGTATCCTGCCCTTCACTGTAATAGACATCCAGGGCAACTCACAGCATAGTAAAAAACACAACACACACACTAGCACAGAAAATGAAACAGAAACAAGAAATGGCAGGAAAAAACAGCAGCGCAAACAATTCAATCACAAATTAAAATGAGAAGTCTAGGAAAATAAAAATGTCTTTGCCTGCTGCTGAAAAGCCATCAAAGTCTGTGCCAGGTGAGCTTGCTGGATGGAATGCCATTATAGGCTTCTTTCCGATTGCTGATCACTTCACCTTAGATTAGGGGGCACCTAGATAAGGGCCTTGAAGCTGAAGCTCAAATATTTTGGCCACCTAATGTGAAGAGAAACGTCACTGGAAAAGACACTGATGCTGGGAAAGATTGAAGGCAAAAGGAGAAGGGGACGGCAGAGGATGAGATGGCTAGATAGCATCACCGATGCAATGAATATGGACTTGAGCACACTCCGGGAGAGATCAGAGGACAGGAAGGCCTGGCGTGCTATGGTCCATGGGGTCACGAAGAGTCGGACACAACTTAACGACTGAACAACAATAAGATAAGGGCCTCCAAAAATGGCCGTTATGAAGTCTGTTCCTTTTCCCACTTGTGGCTGGTACAGTGCTATCATTAGCCTTGTCCATCCACTTCATTATGTTTAGTGAACTTCTTTGTGGGAGAGAAAAGGAAGGTCATGCGAAGAGATGGCTGTAGTTCTGTAAAAATGCTTAGAACTTCACTGCAATGCACCAGCAAAAGGAATCAAACTTAGGAAAACTGTCATATTTGACCACAGGATTAGCTGTCCTTGCGAGTATACTTAATTGTTTTCATCAGATTATGCCAGACAATAGTGTTTCGCAGAAGCAAATACTTAAGCCCAAGATTCTGCCCAAGAGAGTCTGGGAACCTTCCTAGTTCCATCGCTTATTTAAAAAAAGTTCCTACTCCTGCTCTCAGAATCTTTGGGAATGGAAATTAGATTAGTACATCAAAATGGACACAACAAACCCTTATTGCTCATTCGTTTTGAACATGGAAGTAAACTAATGCAAATTACTTTATGCTTTGGAATCGATGTCCTTTCAGGTAGCACGCCGCCCCCCCCATACACATACGCACACACTGCGGAGGGAGCAATCCTAGCCAGATAGGTGGCCACCTACAAACCCAGAGGTGACTGCCCATCCAATGCAGGGCAAGAGAAGCACGGAGGGGATCATTCCGTCCATGCTCCTTCTGCCCAGCATTTTTGGCTAGACAGCCAATTGCGGCTTTCTAGCCATGGGAGAGCTGAGCAGGGAAGGAGGCTGCTGTATGACACATTGCTGTACGTCCCTCCCTGCCCCGGAACGTCTCCAGACATGCCCCTTTCCAGCCACTCAGGACTCCGCTCGCAAGCGCAGAGGACAGGGCTGTTCCACGCTGCCTCCAAGGCAGTGCAGAAGTGGGGGGAGGTCGGTTCTCCAGGAACCGACCTCGGAGCGTGGGGTCGGTTCCCAGAAAACAAGATATCCTATGGCTGTCTAGCCACTGTCTAGAGGCCATAGGATTGCTCCCTCCATTACATAGCCTAAAAGGGGGGGGGATGAACTTCCACTTATGAAGTTTGGATATCATTAGCCATCAGTTCCACAATATCACTGCTATGAGAGAGAAAGTCATGTTCTGTTGCTCTCAACTTGTGGTTGTGGTGGGAGGCACTCTAAACAGGAACTGTGTAGCTAATGGGCAGGAAGAAGGAGATGCTCATATTTAATGTCATTGAAATAGAGAAACAAATGATCTTATCCAGCCCACCATTGGTTTTGGCTAACAGTTGACCATTGCAAAAGCTTGAGATTCCAGTAGTTCAGCCTTCCCCAACCTGGTGCCCTCTGAAACTTCTAGATTATAACTCTCATCATCCCCAGCCAGCATGGCCAACAGTCATGGACAATGGATGTATAGTCCAAAACATCTGAAGGGCACCAAGTTGGGGGGTGCTATAGTTGGACACATGTGGTTTCCAGTTCCACATAATGTTTGATTTGTAAAGCACAGAGGCTTCTTGGATACTTCTTTTTAACTTAAGGCACAATCCTATGCAAAGTCCTAGAACTCCCAACGTTCCCCAGCCAGTATTGCTAGCTGGGGAATGGTGAGAGTTTTTTTTTTCTGTCTTAGCATGCATAGGATTGTGCCCTTAGTCCCTATTTAATCTTATCAGCCTTCCCCAACTGGTTACCCTCCAAATGTTCTGGAATACAACTCCCATCATCACCAGACAGTATAGCTATTGGCCATGCTGGCTGATGGTGATGGGAATTGTCATCCAACCAATTTAGAGGGCAACTAGTTGAGGAAGGATGACCTAGACTATTGATTTTGAACCTGAGTTTTGCTTTGAAATATAGATTGGGGGGGATGTGTTTTTACAGTGAAAATATGTTATGTATCGAATACTGCCAGGAATTATTATAGGCATCAGAAGCAGGGTTTCCTTGACAACATGTTGCTTTTGAAGAAATACTGTAAGATTTCTTACAGTATTTCATGTTCAAAATGTCCAAAATCCACAGGCTGTTTGTAACTGCTATCGTAGACCTCTTTGAAATACAATGTACTTGTGTACATTCACACTGGAGCACATGTGGAGAAATGTAGCATTGTCATTGCTAATAAGCTGTCATTGTGAGTTATTTTGAAATGAAAACTTATTTAAGCATTCACAAAGTCTATGTTAGGGGTAATTTTGATCTTCCATTGAAGTCAAGAATTTCCAGACATTTAATCTTTAATCAGTTGCTCTGGTTTTTAATTTTACTTCTGGCTCCTCACTATTTCTAATATTTTTAAATGTTTTAATGTTTAAAATTGTATTATTTTGATACCTTTTGTTGCTGTATTTTGTTCTTGTTGTTTGGTTTTATGATTGTAAGGTGTAAATAGATAAACAAATAAATAAAGGCAATGCATAATGGATGTATGGTATTCATTGCCACAAGGAATAATACACATGTCCAGAACTGCAGCTCACACACTTGTCCCAGCCTGCAGGGAACTTCTCTTCTGCTACCATCATTCCTGCTCCCATCATTCCTTCTCACAAGGTGTGAGGATGTGGCACTGGCTTAGATGATTTAAAAAGGAATTAGGGAGACCAGTAGAGTAGCGGCAAAGTCAGAAGTGCAGGGTCCCTTCGTGACAGTCACGGCCATGCCCCATTACAGCCACGCCTCTTCTAAGATTGTACAACCTTGTAAGATATACAGGCCCAATCTACACTCATGGTTTGTCACACTTCCGAAGAGTTTCCGCCCCCCTTGGTGCAGATGATGTTCACGCTGTATCATTTCTGAGCCACAAATATTCATTTCCTTGAAATACCGTAATATACAAGTAGATTTCCATTCATGTGGTCCAATGTTTTGCTTCGGGTACTGGATATAAGTGTTGTGTGCTCCTAAACCTGTCCTTATACAGTTGATCTCATATTTCCCTACTGACCAATCACAGCCCTCAACGCCTCCATCTGCCCTTTGGGCAGCTTCTAGCATCCACAGCTCACTACCCTGTGTGTTCACCCATACTTCTCTCTCCTCTTTGAGCTAATTTTTTTAATATAGTACTTTATTCTCTTCGGATCTTCAAACAATCCGAGAGTGTCTAGGGGCAATCTAACTTCATTCCAGGCAGGCAGCATGGGGTCCCGCTTGCACAGACACACGTGCACACACACGCATGCACACAGGAAAAAGGGAAGATGACAGTTTAAAATACAACCATGTACAGATTCTGATCTTCATATCATGCCAAAAATACAGCACATAGAAGGAGCAGTCTCTCCAAAGCTTCAAAGTTTCAAAGAGTCAAGCTGACAGTGGAAAAAAATGTCCTGGGATCTCAATCCATATTTCCTTGCTCCATTGTCATCCAAACGCTTTGTTGTTGTTCAGTCGTTAAGTCGTGTCCGACTCTTCGTGACCCCATGGACCATAGCATGCCAGGCCTTCCTGTCCTCCGCTCTCTCCCGGAGTGTGCTCAAGTCCATATTCATTGCATCGGTTATGCTATCTAGCCATCTCATCCTCTGCCGTCCCCTTCTCCTTTTGCCTTCCATCTTTCCCAGCATCAGGGTCTTTTCCAGGGAGTTTTCTCTTCGCATTAGGTGGCCAAAATATTGGAGCTTCAGCATCTGTCCTTCCAATGAGCAGTCAGGGTTGATTTTCTTTAGGATTGACTGATTTGACCTCCTTGCAGTCCAGGGAACTCGTAAGAGTCTTCTCCAGCACCACAGTTCGAAAACATCGATTCTTTGGCCTTCAGCCTTCCTTATAGTCCAGTTCTCACAGCCATACGTTACTACTGAGAAAACCATAGCTTTGATTAGACGGACCTTTGTCGGCAAGGTGATGTCTCTGCTTCTTACTATGCTGTCTAGGTTTGCCATAGCTTTCCTCCCAAGGAGCAGGCATATTTTAATTTCATGGCTACAGTCACCGTCTGCGGGGATCTTGGAGCCCAAGAAAATAAAATCTGTCACTGCTTACATTTCTTCCCCTTTCATATGCCAGGAAGTGATGGGGCCAGATGCCATGATCTTCGTTTTTTTAATGTTGAGTTTCAAACCAGCTTTTGCACTCTCCACTTTCATCCAAATGCTACTACACTGCTAAAAGAAGGAGTGGATCTACAGATGTGTTTAATCTGTTCCGTATCTGATTTGTGGCTTGTTAGGCATCTTTAGTCCAGTCCATGTTTTGCAAATGCTGTTTGCTAACACATTTGCCTGTCCCTGCATCTTTTCAAGGAGGGAGGGAAATCCCATTGAAAGCAAATTCCCTTCAAGGATTCTTTCTGATTTGGAGGTGACAGAGACCCCCTTTCCCACCTGAAAAAGGAGACACCCCCCTCGCCCGCCTTCATCAAAGTACAGAACTCATCTTTGTCCAAGTATGCACACTGAGAAGCCTAGATCTGCTGCTTCACCTCAAATGGTGTGATAAATCAAGAGGATCCTTGCCTGGATCCCTGCTTTTGCACCATGGCTGTACCCATGAGTGGCGCATCTGTGATTTTTCTGGTTCAGCTCATGCAGGCAGATGTGCTCTGTGATATGATGGTGTTTGGGAGTAGGGATAGCAGAGAATTCTGCCACGGATTCCAGTGAGGCTGGATTCTTTAGAATCCAGCCCCCCGGAATCCATGGCAGAACAACCTCCTGCCCCCTCGCCCCCCTACGGAATCCCCCCGGGACGGAACTTACCTGGGGCGGATGCGGCGGTTCCGGCAGTGGCAGCTGCGCCGGCGGCTCCAGCGGCTGGTCTCCTGGCCAGCCGCGGCTGGGCTGCTGTGGCCGCCATTGCTGTCCTTGTAGCTGTGATAGTCTACGTAAGTATTTACGTAGCCTACCACGGCTTACCCCCCCCCCAATAAAAACAACTAGCATACGCAAATGGCGGCGGCTATGGTGGCCGCCATTTGCGTTCCCTATTTTTCGCCATTCTGGCCTATGTAAATATTTATGTAGCCACCGCCATTTGCGTACGCTGGGTTTGGGGGGGGGGGGTTAGCCATGATAGGCCACGTAAATACTTACATAGCCTATCATGGCAGCCTGGCTGGATGCAAATGGCGGCCGCTATGGTGGCTATTTGCATCCACACCAGCCCGTCCGCGGCCGGAAATCCGCAGAGAGGAGCTGGACGGGCAGGATTCCGGGGGGGGGGAGGACCGGATCGCCTCCCCCCCCCCACTGCGAATCACTCTGTAGTGAGTTTTGTACATCCCTATTTGGGGGTATGTGTCTGGTAAAAATCATGAGGATTAGTGGGGATCTCTGCCTCAGATCCCTGCTTTGGGGCTGTGGCTGCACACATGGTGGTTTGGGGGGGGTCTCCCCTTTAAATATCATATGAAATAATGAGAATCCCTTTTTGATTTCATGGATCCTTGTTTTTCTTTCTCCCCAATGTGTTTACTCAATGTGCTTACAACCAATGTGTTTACTCAGAACTAAGCATTGCTGTGTTCAGTGAGATCTCGGAGAAACCTTGTGGAATTTACAGCTTAAGCCTGTGCATGTCTACTCAAAAGTAAGTCCTCCTGATTTCAATGAGAGTTACTCTCAGGTAAGTGTGTATTAGATTGAAGGCAAGAATGCTATCAATGGGTGTTTTTCCTCTCTGCAGGCAACCTCCCAGCAAACAATCTTTCTGAAATGCCCATGAAAGGATATGAAATTCCTGGAACTTCACCTTCTCGGCCACCTCGGTCAGGGTAACCCAAAGCAGAAGCAATATTGTCCAGTTTCATTCCAGAGAGGCTTCACTGGGTCCCGCGTACACAGGCACACGCACACACACACACACAAGAGGACTGCGTGCACGCACACGCACGCGTGCACGCACACACACGCACACAGAAAATAGGGAAGACTGATGGCTAAAAATACAGCCAGACATGTACAGATTCTGATCTTCATATCATGGGGGGGGGGGGAATACAGCACATGGAAGGAGCAGTCCCTCCGAAGCATTGAAGTTTTGGAGAGTTAAGCTGGCAGGAAAAAAAAACCAATGGGGCCAGGTGCCAAAATAGTTAATACTGAGGTCCATAGAACAAGGAAGGAGGAGGAGAGGGCTGGGAATTGGGAGAACCAGGAAGAAGAGACTACTCCCCTTCCATAATCTGCCCACTTCTACCGCATTGAAGACTCTCCTATTGAACAGTATGAGTCAAGGTTACGGTTTCAAGGAAGTACTGAAATGAGGAGACAGAGTGAGTGTGAATAATCATGTTTTAATGCAATTGAATTTTTACCGACTTCTTTGTGCTAGCAAACCCAATGTAGATGAGCCCACAGCCTTCAACTGGGATCCAAAACCGGTGCAGCTGAGAGTAAGGCAGTGGTATTTCAATTGGATATCTGAGGGGAAAAAATGCAGGGCTGTTAATCTTTTTCACTCACTCACTCACTCACACACAAACATTTTAGGTTTTCAAAATATGATACTCTATGGAAGCTTCAACCTCTCAACCCAGCCCTCATGGACAGATCCCTTCTCATTTAAGCAGCCCCCTTGCACACTCCCTTAGTGCCCAACATTACCCATTAGCCTTTCCTAAGCTCTTTCATTATATCTCTCCCATCCGGCAAAGGAAACATCCACACAGCCAGCTGGATTGAAACACACACACCCCTACCTTCTTTCTCCTCTCCCCCCAGCTGATTTTCTTCTGTTTCCCTCCCCTCCACCAGGGTTTGTTTGCCCAGATACACCAACCTTGTACCAAAAGTGTAGCTGACAGAGCAGGTTGCATTTGGCAATTCTGCTTACTGTAGAAATTAATGTTCCAGAATTAACAGTGCGATCCAATGGGTCTTTATTTCGAATTAAATTTACAGAGATCCTGGGAAGGCAGCGAAGGCTGCAGTCCTACGCACATTTCCCTGGGAGAAAGCCCAGTTGGCCATTGAACATAGTGGGAGTGACTTCTGAGCAAACTTGCATAGGATTTTGTGAAAAATCCTAAAAACTGGCACAGACCAGCCACCTGCCCTGCCCCATAAGTAAATAATGCTGGCAGCACCCCACCCACCCCTTCTCTCCTGCTGCTGCCATGGCCAGCAGCAGCAGCCCTGAATGGGTGGCCAGGGGACGAGGGCAGCGCTGGGCACGCAGGCACAGAGCAGGGATGGGCGGAGAAGCCAAGAGCTGAAGAGGAGAAGGGGGGACAAGGGGAGGCTGCAGAGCTCCCCCTTGCTCGCTCGCCCCCTTTGTCTGGCCAGCAGCCAAGAGGCAGCCACCTGCACTTCCTCTGCTCCCTCCTCCTTCCCTAGCAGACTGCGACCTGGCTGGGAGCTGGCTTCAAAAAAAGTGCCGGAGCGATGCCCCAGCACAACCCGCCACCACTACACCACTGAGGGAGACAAATTCACGGAGGTTAGGTCTACTAGCCATAAAAGCTAACAGGAAACTTCAGCTGAGGAAGTATGCCACTGAATAATAGCAGTAGTAATTTAAAGCACCTAAAATTGTTCTACCATCTAATAGACATGGTACAAAAGGTGTGGGAGGAAAGGCAGGAGAAACAAGCCAATTCAAGTACCAGTTCTCCATCAAGTTGCATAAATGTTATAATGCCCATTTCAAATGGCCACTCAGGGAGGCAGTTCCGGGAGATGAGCAGCCAAATAGGAGTTGGTTCCTGTTGATCTGGTAGAGTGGGCCTTGCTGTCTCACCAGTGTCATCCTTTGGCAACAGGGCTTACATCCCACCTAAAGAAGGAAACCAGTCTGATTTCTCCATTCAGAAATAAAGATATCAATACTAAATAACACTTATCACTCTTACTGGAAGGTTGCCAGAATTAATACTGAGTGTAACAAAGAATAATTCTTGAACTTGGGGGGAGGGGGAGGAGAAACTTAAATCTCATTATAACATGTTAGCCAGTATTTCATTTATTCTGGCCAAATTAATGATGTTATTTTAGCACAAGGTTAATTGTACTGAACTGAACTAAAGGTCTGAAAGTAAAATCCTTGACTAAGCAGCATTTTATTGAAGACGTAGAGAAACTAATTTTATGCAAATACATCTCCTATTGAAGGACACAGAACAGTGAATAGAATTAACCTTTTTTATTAGATGAGCAATCTCTTTTCTATAACCTTGTCATACACTTTTATTAGTGGTGGCAGCACTGTGAAAAACCTGTGGCTGATGTTTCAGATTTCATAATTAGGGATGTCACAGCAGCCCGAATGGGTTGGGGAGTTCGTCAGGCTCCCCCTACCCGTGACCCCCGGACTGTGCCTGCCGAGACGCTGTCCTTGCTTGCCCCTCACTTGTGCCTGCTTGTGCCCGCTTGTGCTCTCCAGGACTCCCCGCAATCCTGTTTGGTGAGCGCCCGCCATTTTTGTGCCTTTGATTGCTACATGAAACAGGAAGTTAAAAACATGTGCATGTTTAAATATGCGCAGTTTGGAGCTGGGAAAGCTAAATAAGTGCAATATTAGAGGGATTATACCTCTAATTATGCACTTATTTAGCTTTCCCAGCTTCAAACTGCGCATATTTAAATATGCACATGTTTTTACCTTACTGTTTTATGTAGCAATCAAAGGCGCGAAAATGGCGAGTGCTCACCGAATAGGATCGTGGTGAGCCCGGGAAACTCGCCTAGCTTGTGAGAAGCCCGAGCATGGGTCCAGGGGGGTGCGAGAGGGGGCACGCTTTGGCGAGTGCCTGGAGAAACCAAGCTAGGGTGAGTTCTTACATCCCTGTGAATCATAATGTTTCTTCCAGAATACGGTCCACATATTTCCTTTGTCTTGGAAAGCCTCCACAAATGATGCACACAGTATCTGTGGTCAACCCCAGCAAACATTATATAACTGTAGAGTTATAAAAGGTTAGATGAGTTACAAGAGGTTACAGACTCTTATTGCATTTCACCCTTTTGGAAGAAATTTCATACCCATAGTATGTATGTATGTATGTATTACATTTCTGTATCATTCCATAGCTGAAGCTTTCTGGGAGGTTCACAAAAATGAAAACCTCAAGGTACATCATACAACAATATAAAATATAAAATCTTAAAACTACAATATAAAAGCACAGTCAGAATAAAACCTAGCAGCAATGTAGAGATTTTAAAATGCTGATTTAAAACAGCAGAGCTAGAATGCTAAAATGCTGGGAAAATAAGAAGGTCTTCACGTGGTGCCAAAAGGAGTACGACGTGGGTGCCGGGCAAACCTCTCTAGGGAGCTCATTCCACAGCTGGGGTGCCCCAGCAGAAAAGTCCCTCTTCCTGGTAGGGGTGTACGAACCCACTCACCAGTCTGCCTGGGGGTCCACAGGGGGGGAGGCAATCCATTCCTCTGCCCAAAATCCTCCCCAGCCGGCTCCACTCCGCAGCAAGTCTGCGGAGCCGCCGGCCAGGTCCGTCTGCAGCCGGACTTCCGCCCACTGGTGCTCTGTGGATGCAAATGGCATGCGGCATAGCAGACGCCATTTGCGTCCCTCCTCTTTTCCTGATAGGCTACGTAAAGATTTACATAGCCTATCACGAAAAGAGCAGGGAGGCAAATGGCATCTGCTACGCCGGACGCGTATTTGCATCCACAGACCGGCAGCGGACAGCTGCGGACTCAGCGGACAGACCCAGACCTGGCCGGCAGCAGGTAGGGTCCATCTGGGCAAACTTCACAGGGTGGCAGATGGGGGTTGGTCTGTTCCACCACAGACTCCGGGGGGTTGGATTCTAAAGAATCCTGCCTCGTTGGAGTCCATGGCGGAATTCTCCACCATCCCTACTTCCTGGTAGCCACTCTGGTAGACAAGACTCAAGCCCTGTTCAGACACCTAATGCAAAAGGGCTAAAAGTATATGAAGGAGCATCCACTGGCCCTGGCCACAAAGTCCTTCTGCATGCAGTCTCTGGATGCACTTAGAAACCCTCTCCAGACCTTCATACTGAACATGCACAAGCCTAAAGGGGAGCCTGTGTATAGGGCTGTGCATGGACCCCCCTATCCAACCCGGAGGCCGCTTCAGGGCTCCTGAGGCAGGCCCAATTCAGCTTGGGCTGCTTCTGGGGGGCCTTGACTCGCCTCGGCCTATGAACAAAGCAGGATTCGGACATCCAAATCCTGCTTTGCCCCCACAACATGCTGCCCAGCCCCCAGCTCCTCACCTAGGCCCTTAGGCTTGTTCTATGGGGGGGCACTGCCGCGAGGGGAGCCACGGCCAGGGGAGCTGCTGCTGCTGCCACCAAAGGAGCAACTGATGCCTCCAGCTCCTAGGCCCCCTGGATGCATGCCAGCAGCTGCCTTGTTGTTCTGGAGATGGGGAGAGCCATTTTTAACATGGCAACTCCCTGTATTTCCAGAAATACAAAGAGTCACCATTTTAAAAATGGCTCCCCTCCTCCGGAACAACAAGATGGTTGCCAGGGCGCATCCATGGGATCCCAGGTAAGGAGCTGGGGGCTGGGCGGCAGGAGTGGCAGTGGTGTGGCAGCTGAATTTCCAGATTGTGCTGAAGCACACTGAAGCACTTCGGAGCAACTTGATTCGCTTCGGGCCACTTCATGCCTGCTCCGCCTCACCTTGGAGGCAGCCCGAAGGGCCTGAAGCACCCCACTTTGACATGGAGCTCAGGCTTCATGCCCAAGCGGTGCACAGCCCTACTGTGTACACAGGGATATTACCGCCCCCAACTCATTTTTAGCCCTTGCAATCAGACAAACTATTCTACCTTTGGGGGCATTCCCAAAGCCCTTTGTACTCCTTAATTGTTATGAGCATATTTGAAAAGTGGCTCAAACTCACATTCTATAACAATGCAATCCCACACTTTGTTACTTCTACACAGAAGTAATGTTAACTGAGTTCAATGGGACTTAGTCTCAGGGAAATGGGTATTAAGATTGCACCCTAAGAGCAGTAAAGAAAGATATTTACTAGAAAAGTTCATGGAAAAATTGGGTTTGTTTTTAAGCCATTGGAACTAGCACATGAAATGTCATGATAATATGCAACCCTACACATTATTCTCTCTTATATGATCAGTAGCAGAGTGATGGGCCTTGGTGTTTGCAATAAATAGGGTGTTAGCTAGAATATAATATGAACTGAATTATTAGACTTTGTCCTTCAATTACTTGCTGTATGTACCTGCAATTATCTGAAAACAAACAGAGCATTCAAATGGCACTATCATAATAGCCACTGGGCAAATACTTCTGGCCTAATGTGATATGATAAAATGGAAGAATTAAGGGTCAAACAAGTCGATATTTTCCTCCAGAAGTCTAGTATTTGCATAGTCTCTCTGAAGCAAATTCATGTGGGATTTAAGTGACTTCATCTTAAGTAGCAGCACTGTTTTCTCCTGATCACTGGCATATATGTTCAGTGGCATCTGTCTGTTTTAATCCCATGGAGATCCACTATAGTTAAGCATCACTGACTGCTGCCATTTAGGGTTCCTTGGAGACCAGTACTGCTAATAAAGTAAAAATCAAGGCAAAATAGGTAGTTACAATGTTTACACATACAGAGTGCTCGACCTCAATAGCAGTGTAAACAGAAAGTTGGCAGAGTTTCAGATAAAATTAGCAAGCATATGTTGTGAAGCAACCCCCCCCCCCGTCTTAATGACAAAGTGCACTTGCTGTGCCATTTATTTCTATCTTTTCAATTACAATTAAAAACCAATACAGTTAAGAGATGATGATGATGACGATGATGATGATTTCATTTCTATTCCGCCCAATAGCCAAAGGTCTCTAGGCTGTTCACAAAAATTACATGCCACCGATACAAGATAATAAAAACATAATATAAAAGCTATAGCATACAAAATGTAAAAACAATGTAAAACAGCTTAAAAAAAACCCAGTTACACTAAGATACCGGACCTGATAAAACAATTGACATAAATGGCCCATCATATGCTGACAGATTTGTTATAGCTGTTTTCCAAAATACTGGCCTTTCAAGATATAAATGATGTTGCATAACTGGACTTTGAATCTGTGTGCATTTTTATATTTACATTAGACCTAATTTAAATCTCAGATGTGTGGCAGCCTGCTGTTGTAGTTTCAGGGTTTCTATGGTTCTAGTACCACCGAGACACCATATCACATTTTCATTATGTCTGCCCTAATTTTGAGCCAAAATTTTGGCAAGAGATTGTTATCATGTACATGTACCAACCTTGTGTATTTGGCTGTGTTATCTTCACTGAGGCTTACTGAGCGTAAAGTATGTCACTGTTAGTGATGGTTATGACCTGTTCATGGTCTTTTTTAAGAGTAAGGCTTTTTGTCTCAACAGTTTTGAGAAATTTCAGTAGGAGAACTCTGAGCATGAGAAATGGTCCTGTCTCACTTTTATGGAGGGTAATGCATTATACTCTGTTTCAAGAAGAGCCACGTGTGGTGTCGGGGACTTTGTCAACAGTACTTTGGGGGCTAATTTGGCTTTTTTCTATATTCTTGCCGAAAAGATTTCCAACGTTCTCAGTTAAAATATGCACTGCTGTGACTTTTGCTATTTCTAATCGGAGATGTCTTTTCTGGGATCAACGCATAATGCAAGCTGCGTCCAGTGACAAACTATCCCACTGTAATGATAGGAAAGAAATGGAACCAAAATCTACACTTAACTGTTACATGTAGGGAAGCAATTAAGAGTAACACAGCAAGAAGAAAAAAGTGTAGAGCAGTAGTCAGCTCTGAAAAGTAAACTTTCCTGATTTTCAAAACTGCATTAGCTTGTGATGCTAATCTCTACCTGTACATCTGTTTAACAGAATACTCAGTAAGGACGCAATCCTATGCAGGTTTAGACATTAAAAGAAGCCCTACAACTCCCAGCATAGCTGGCTGGGGAATGCTGGGAGTTGTACGATTGTTTTCTGTCTAAACCTGCATAGGATTGCACCCTAAGTGTTGCAGAATAGATCAACGTTATGCTCACCATAAATCCTGACAATGCCACCTTTTTCAGCAAGCAGTTGCTGCAGTGCATAGTTTTGCTGCAGTGCATTTTTATTTTATTTATTTTTTTACCATGTAGGTGCAAAGCCATCAGATGAAGCTTTTTCACATCACTGCATCTACAGCAATGATGGGGAACATGTGGTTCTCCAGATGTGATTAGACTCCAATTTCCATCAGTCCTGGTCAGCATGTCCAATGTTCACGGATGATAGGAGTTATAGTCCAATAACATGTGGTGGGGGGCACACATTCCCCACCACGGATCTACAAGATTGGAAAAGCAACACTGGCTGGATTTCTAATTGTCTTTCCCCTGTGCTGTTAAAGGCAAAGGGGTCTTACCACCTACCAATGATCTACCTACAAATGAAATCATGCAAATTGGAGGGTTTAGATTGGGGTTGGATCTACACTACTGCTTTATAGCGGTATTGAAGTGCACTGATAACTGTTGGGGTACATTACACATTTGATATACCGCTATCGTCGTGTTATTTCCTGCTTTTTATTCCACATTATCCAAAATACCGCAACAAATGTCATTGTGTGTCCTATGAGGTATAAATGCGCAAGAGAGATATAGTGTTACCATGATGGGATAGAAATGATATGACACAAGGTGTAGATCTGGCCTGGGACTCAAAGCAGCTTTACAGCAACCAATATAAAATCATCATCAACAGCAGCAAAATCTTAGCACTATTCCAAACAGTGTTATAAAGTACATAACTCTACCAGAAATCGGAGCAATTATCAGGGCCTTTGATATATAGAATATGTAAAGTGCAGGCATACAACCCAAATTTGGACGCTAATGGGGCGATAAAGGGCCTTTAACCTTTTGATCCTGCTGCATGCTACATATAAAAGGTAACATGTTCAATTCTCAGTAACAAGGTTCAGTAAGTCATGGAGCTGGATCGATGCACTTTTAATGCAAACTTACCAAATTCACACTTCCTGAACCTGCACACAAAGTGGAACGTAGTTATACCACAACATTCACACTTTTCTGAATTCTGCAACGCAGTTCGCAAAACAAGAAATGAGCAGGAAAACGTGTATAATTGGGAAAATGTGCAGAAGATGGGTATATTAGGGGAAAGAGCACACAAAAATGTCTTTTATTACTGGAAATCACTTGGGAAAATGCATATATTTGGAAAGGTACATACAAAAATGTGTATATTAGGAGATGTGAACAAAAATATTACAAATTTTCATGCAGAGGGTTGTTTTTGATTGGTTTTTAAATTGCACTCTGATGTGGAAACTAGACAGAATGAATTTAATGTTGGAAAAATGAGGGACTGAGGGGCACTGAACTTGCCAGATTCATCCATCCCTATTTCTCTTCCTTCTGATGGCTTCAGTACTGTCAGTTTATAGCTGGAGGGAGGAGGCCCTTAACTGGAGCTGTATTCAGGTATGATGGTGGATGCCTGGCTGCTGCTTACTCTTCCTCTGACGGCCTTAGCTTTGCCCTGAAACAGTTACCTGAAACTGTACAATCCTGAAAAGAATGGAGCATATGATTATCATTATTCTGAATGAGCAGAATGGATCAGCTTTCTGACAGGCCTCTAGCAGGAATTTTGAAAGCACTTTTGGATTTGGCATGGGATGTTGCTGACGTTAAAGCCAAGGGGCTCCCGTGCTGTCTTGATGCCTCTGGATCAGGGCTAGCATATCGAATCTTAAATGCTGAATGGCACAGCAAGTTTTAGAATTGGGCCTTAAAAGTTCCTACCTGGGGAATGCTGGGAGTTTTAGGACTTTTTTCCATCTAAACATCCATAGAATTGCACCCTTTGGGAAGCATCTTTGACGGGCAAAGGTCAGAAGAGATTAAATGAGTCAATATGAGGTAATGGAGAGACGTGTTCTCTGACGAGAAAGGGAGCTTTAATTTATGGACTCACTGCTGCCATGCCCTTTTATATACACTTCAAAAAATGCAATACCTGTAATTTATTCTGCCTTCCCTGTCCCTGGTGATAAACACGCTGTATTTTTTTCTTCATGTGTGCCTGGAAAGTTTCCTAATCTGCAAATTCGTCAGAAGAATGTCTTAATTTGAACAAGACAGCCACATGGCACCACTTGCTCAATCAAACTGTGATAAGCAGATTACATATACAAAGCAAATTTAAGGCAGAGCCCTTCAAGCGTAATCAAGCAAAGATAATTATGGGGGAAATGCTTTTTATATATATATATATATATTGGAGAAAAATGACACACATCTGAAAAAGAAAATATTATAGTTAAGTTATTCATTCCCTTCCCCCTGGACAAATGTCTGGCATTCATTGACCTGCAAATAGCATAAACCACAAGCACAGCCTAGGTTGTCTTTCTAAGAAGCGTTCTTTCCTGAATGCAATGATCAGGCCGTTTTTGTCTCTTCTAGGACAAAAATTACATTATCAAATAAAGTAAGGCTTTTCATACCACCATTGGGATATAGCTAATACTATGTCCCCAAATAAGGCATATTCACATAGGAAAATCCTTTCCCATGCTTCATTCTTAAGACATATCTTTCTGGCCAGCTCACTGATTCTGATTCTTAAATTGGCATATGTAGGTACTAGATATGCATAACAGAACCAGGCTTCCACTATTTCTACCTTGCTTACATTAAAACTGTAGTCCTTTGCATCCTTTGTTTATTCCTATGCATGGGATCTTGTGCAAAACATTGGAAAGAAAATGTCCCAGTCTGCACAGAACAACCATCAAGGGTTCTTTACACTAGCGTTGTGTTGAAAATGTCTTCGGTATTTTTTTCTGACCATTGTCATACAATTTGATAGAAAATAAACGGCTTTTGAAAAGAAATTCAAAGGAGAAGAAAATTTCAGAGAGATTGTCATGCATTGTGTTTGGGTTTCTTGTGCTTACTTTACTTATGAGGTGGCAAGAGTCCTGTCTTTGTGCAATCATCTCTCTGACAGCCTGGAGCTTCCTCGGCTTCCTGCACTTCAGTTAAAGCCTAGGAGAAATCATAAGGTAATTCCTCCCATATGGCTTTTTCAGCTCAGGAAGTGCAGGCTGCCAGGGAGGGTGCAGAGCAATGAGAGATGTGTAATAGAAAAACAACAACAACACAGCACCCTTGGCCACCTTGCAGTGATTAGGTAAACTCAAAGTCACCACAAAAATAAATTCTGAACACCCTGAGAATGAGGTAGAAAAATGGAGGCCTCTTTCATGGAGTAAGCGCACAATCCTATGCATGTTTAGACAGCAAAAAAAGCCCTACAACTCCCATGATTCCTCCAGCAAGCCATGCTGGCTGGGACATGCTGGGATTATAGGACCTTTTTCTGTCTAAACTTGTATAGGATTGCACTCTAAGAAAACTTTCTGGACATTAGAAGCCAGATTTTGGCTCAGCACTAGCTCCACCACTTCCCTGAAGCTAGACACAACACAGCCCCCACCCTCACACCTGCCTTGTGGAGGAAGCAAAATGGGGGTCATGCTTTCAGCACAGTTGAGGCTGTTGCAGTGCAAGGAACCAAAACCCCTTAGGAAAAAAAGAAAGAAGCTGTGCAACAACCCCTGCCAATGGTGAGCCCTACTTGTCAGAAACCATGGGAAAGTTTCTCTTCCCGTGGAGAAGTTTGGTAGAATTGTCCCCCCACACACACATTTCTCTGCCCACAAATAGGGTTGAGAAATTAAAGAGGTCATTTACATAGCTCTGCTTTAAACCATGGGTTGTCGTGAATGTGGCAGCATGCTAGTGTATGCTGTCCTATCACTCCCTGTTGTAAGCAGGAGTGGCTAAACAACCCAGGGGTGCTGCATCCATGGGTTGTTTTAGTTTGATGTGTGAAGCAAGAATAATTTCTGGCTCGTCAAGGGGAGAGACAAGCCAGTGTTGGAACCCAGGTTTAAAAAATTAAAAAAAAACCCTTATTTGTTGTGACATAAGAACTGGGCCAGAGGATGTTGCAGCCCCACCCGCCTGGTGATGACTCCTTAACTTTCTGGCCTCTTTAACCGCTGCCAGAAATGGAAGCAAAAAGTCTTGTTTTTGTCTCCTCACCACTATAAAATTTCAGTTAGTCAGTCTATAGCTCTGTAAGGCAATTGAGGTTAAGTAAGAGTTGGTTTTACATTTACAGTTTGAAGTTCGGTTGGGGAGGAAATCTTTTGGGTAGTACTCTTATCTCTGATGGATATGAACTTTGCCTTGAGTCTTTAAGTGAGAAGCATGATCCTCTTTCTCATATTATTTGTCAGAGCTTCACAAGAGAGGTAGAAAAACTGGGCTTTTGATATATTTTCTTTTTTAACAAAATGTTACCTCACCACTGTAGCTAGATAGGGAGTATATTCAACTTACTAGTGTCCCTCTCTCCCTTGTGCGCTTTCTTTTCAGCTGGCCTATACAGCCAAGGTTTAAGTACTTCTTTTATGCTAGCTTTTTTCATCTGTCTTCAGCAATTGTTTTAAACCCAGTTTGTTCTTATCAATATAAAGGAACTTGAACTTCAAAATGAAACATTGAAAAACCATCTTTTCTTTTAAATGCCTAATGAAAAGATGTTCCGATGGTTGCTCTGTCCAAAATAGTTTCTAAAGAGGCTTCAAACAAATTGAAGCTTAATCCAGACAAGACAGAGGTGCTCCTGGTCAGCTGAAAGGTAGATCAGGGAATAGGGATTCCGCTTGTGCTGGATGGGGTTACACTCCCCCTGAAGATTCAGGCTCGCAGCTTGGGTGTACTTCTGCAATTATTTAAAATGGGGCTTTCTGCTTCCGTTTTAAATGCAGGATCACAACGGACTCCCTCTACACATGGTCCCTTTCCCCCTCCTTTCCCCCCTGATCTGAGTCTTCCATATATTTCATTATACAGCCACTAGATGGCACTGTGGTCTACCTCTTGTTATTGCAGGGGTTTCCTCTTTTCACAAGGGAACTCAAGTGAAACTCAAGCACTGTAATTTGATAGCTCATTATCTCCAATCTTTTTACAAATGGAATAAAGGTAATTTAGTGCGGGAGACGCCCTGAAGGTTCATGATGTCATCTAAAGGACCCACACATTTCCATGAAGAGCCAATCTCAACAGCAGGATAAAAGCTCGATGTGAAGAAGCCCATAGCCTGGTCTAGGAGGCTTTATAGTTCTTCCAGTTCTTTCGGAGCCAATGGCTGGCTGTGTGGAGCAGCTTATGGCTCAGAATCCTTCACAACCCAGGAAGCGCCCAGCCCAGAGTACTAGTGGCTCACTGCATAAGACAGAAGCCCACAGGTTTCCAGTTCTAGTCTTGACAGTTCTTGACACATTAATGTTTAGGTGTCACATTAGCTGTTAGGGTGGCAAGCAGGGCTGAACTTGGTGATAGTGTCCTACTGCACTAATGTAATGACCCTGGTAGGATAAGTAAGGTGTGTGTGCAGGGGAGCTCTGTCATGACAGCTCCCCAAATGGTGGCATACACCACCTTGGGAGGGCTTCTGCCCTAGAAGGCAGCCAAGAAATATTTTAAATAAATAAAAAAAAATAGAGTCATGGTGGAAGAAAGGCAAATGGTGAGTTGCTTCTGCTGCTGTGAAATGCGGTAACATCTGGGAGCTGCTTTGTTCTATCTCAAGGACCATTTTTCTCTATTGAGTCTACAAGTGGACAAAGACCCAAGCTTGGAGGAAAGATACACTTTACCCTGGAGATCTGGGGACGGGCTGCAATCCCATTAGCATGGGTGTGTGTGTGGGGGGGGGGAGACTAAATTGTAGGTCATGTTTGAGGGTTTTTATGGGAACCTATATTCCTTTACTTGTTGCCCAGCTCTTGTGAGATTAGCTGGAGTCAATCAGAAACAGAGCAGAAGAAGCAACATTCTATGTAGTCACTTGCTGGCCCGGAGAAAAAGTGCTTGTCCAGTTAAACTTGGACTTGTAGTTTCAAAGAAATGTATGCTTCCAAATGTGACATGCTCTGTCAAGAATTACCACCTCCAGAGTTCCTTAAGCATAGGTAGGGGAGAGACAGCTGATAGGAGGGACAAAGCACCATGATAACCAGGGACATTGAGTCCATGGATAGTGGGAGCCAGTGCATTCCCAATACATGTCTCGTATAACTGGCTGGTTATGGGCCTGCATATAAAGGATCTAAACAGTAATATTTTTAGGGCTGTAGCTGGCTCCCAGAATAGCCTATGCCCATGCACTTGCAGATCCAACTTTACTGTTGTCTCCTTCTCAAATCGTACATGTGCTCATGCATCAGACAGGGTGTAAGAATGGAATAGACATTTTGGCATAACCAGCAATGCTGTGCATGCATTTGTACTGGCCCACTGCTATAATGTGTATCAGTTTGTGCAAATGCTTTATTCAGTCGAAAAAACAAGAATAACCACAAGCACAGAAACTGTGTGGAAAAACAAGGATATCCAAGACATTCCGCAGACTTTCTGTGGGTATCTGAGAGCACAGGAAGGCAAAGCAAAATGGGAGGGGGATTTTTTTTCCTGAATACTGTCCAAGGAAGAAGCAAAAAGTTGGGAGGGGGTGTGTGAAAAAAAGAAATTTCTCTTCTGAAGAATTATGCATCAGTTCTCAGTGAAACTTTATCGTTAGTTCATACTGATGGATCAAACAAGAATGGGCTAAGAGAGGGAGAGTGTGGGGCAAATCCAGTGTTTCCTTCAACAAAATTTTAAAAATCTTAAGCATCAGTTGTGCCTCAAAATCTCCACCCTACCAAAATAGGATGGGGATCATTTTGCTAAATATTGGGGGGGGGGGGCTGAAATTTTCCAGTAGTTCTGGGAGAGCCCCCAAAATAAAATACTTAGAATATTTATCACAAAATTATTTTCTGAGAAATTTTGGCTCAGTTCTAAAATAAAGGGACAGGTTTTGTGTATTCCTAATCCCATCAAGTAATCTTGGCTCAGTTCTGGTGATATATAATATATGTTTCTTCTGCAGCAGAAATGCTACTTGTAAAAATCAATGGAACAATATTTCCCTGCTCATCTGTTGCTAAGCGTGATAGATTATCACCAAACAATCCAAAATTGTTGTGTCTTCATCAGTTGTAGTGGGAAAACAGATCAATGCCCTGACAACCAACAGTATTCTCTTTACTGTGATCAGACTGATATTTACAGTGCAATCCTAGACATGTCTATTCAAACTTAAATCCCATTGAGTTCAATGGGGTCTATTACCAGGAAACTGGGAACAGGATTGCAGCCTAAGTGATTTATCTTAAATTGCTGGAGTAGTTTTTTTACATCAAAATTCCAGCAACCAAAGCTGGAATACAACACACAATAGAATATATTATTCTCTGGAGAGAAGTATAACCCCAGCCCAGATACAATTGCCAAGACTATGAACAACCAGTGGATGTGTTTGATCTCACTGCAATACCACTTTCCCTTTAAAATATTTCTTGAAAAGCTTTCACAAGGCTTGGATGGTTGACCTCACAGAGAGAAAAAAAATATAATTTTAGAATATGTAACATATGCACATTATGTATGAGTAACTGCCAACAAAAATATAAAGAAAAAACAACCTGATATTCCAGATATATCTTAATTAGCACATTTTAGTGAATTTGAATGTTGTTGATTTGTTTTTTAAGAGCACATGGCATTAGGGCTGAGGCATTTAAATCCTGAAAATTAATATCATTTGATATTGCTACTTATCTTACATTTTATATGTATTCTACAGACATTTTTTAGCTCACTTTGCTAAGTGGAGTTTTGCAAGAATGGGAAAACTTAAGGAATTGGCAAACCCAGTGTCATCACTACTGAGGAACAAGCACCTCTGAACACATGCTCAGCTCAGGAATTTGTTTTCAGTATCAGAAGTAAACTCACAGCCCTTTTGCACAAAAAAGTCCTCCCTTCACCCACAAGTTTTCTTAGCTTCAACAGCCTAATTTTGGTGGGGATATTTTCACTGTTGCTAATTATTAAACAATTAGGAATCAGAAATGCCAGTCTACTGCAAATCAACTAGAGGTAGGCCCAAGAGATCCTGATCTACCTTCTGGTCAGCTGTGTCCAGTAGGTGCCTTATGGATTTCCCGTGGGAGGGGATTCCACAGTCAGGAATGTCCTTTCTCCTGGTACCACCTGCATAATCTTCAAAGGCAGGGGCACCTGGACAAAGGCCTCTGAAAATGATTTCAACTGTTTGTCAGGTTTCTGTTAGAGGAGGTAGTCCTTTAGAACCATTGCCATGATGCTTTTGACTATGGCATTTTTTCTTTTTCTGGGTACAGGAATATTCAATCACACTACCATCATTGCAGTAACCATCCCAGTTGGCCATTACTACTACTACTTGACCACAAACAGTGAGTTAGTTGCTACTGCTAGACACGGAAGTGATGCATTCCATGGCCGAATCTATGCTAGAAGACGAAACAGAAAGTGGTGGGTGGGAAGTGCTTAGGTCTTGATCTGCTGGTAGATCAAGGATTTGGTTTGAATTGACTATTTGTTTATTGGTGGGTGGGTGGATGGATGGATGGACAGAAAGATAGATAATATGCCTGAATACTGAAAAATTGTAGTCATAGACTCATATGTTCCAGATGTTATTTATAATGATGGCATATACTTAGTGAGCTATGGCCAACCTAGACGGCATAGTAAGAAGCAGAGACGTCACCTTGCCGACAAAGATCCGTCTAATCAAAGCTATGGTTTTCCCAGTAGTAATGTATGGCTGTGAGAGCTGGACTATAAGGAAGGCTGAGTGCCGAAGAATTTATGCTTTCGAACTGTGGTGCTGGAGAAGACTCTTATGAGTCCCCTGGACTGCAAAGAGGTCAAATCAGTCCATCTTAAAGGAAATCAACCCTGAGTGCTCATTGGAAGGACAGATACTGAAGCTGAAGCTCAAATATTTTGGCCACCTAATGCAAAGAGAAAACTCTCTGGAAAAGACCCTGATGCTGGGAAAGACTGAAGGCAAAAGGAGAAGGGGACGGCAGAGGATGAGATGGCTAGATAGCATCACCGATGCAATGAATATGAACTTGAGCACACTCCGGGAGAGAGCGGAGGACAGGAAGGCCTGGCGTGCTATGGTCCATGGGGTCACGAAGAGTCGGACACGACTGAACGACTGAACAACAACAACACATTTGCAGAATGACCGTATTGGATTTACTTAATTTGTTGCTATAGATTTCCCCGTGTTTAATAAAACTCCCATTCCCTCTTCCATCTTCTCACTACAAAGCAATATTTTCAAATGACTGTGTGAAGTTTTTGCTTCCATTATCATTTGGCTAAATTTCTTTATTCTGTGTGCTTCTCTAGGCAGACCCTTTTTAAGAGTTGTTATTTGTCTAGCTTCTGTTTCATGAATAATGAAGCCTGCCTTTGTTTAACAGTATGAGAAAGACTGTGGTCATCAATGGCAATAAGCGAGTTTCCACAAAGCTAGAGAGAAAGTAAGTGGCTGCTAGCATAATAAGGAAAGTAATATTATTTTAAGTAGGTATTACAGCATCGAAAACAGTGTCAAAGGGGAGTGTTTTTAAGTGTCTTCGCCAGATGAAGTCTGCCTCTGTATACTTGAGACAGCAAACATCGTGCCTGTAATATGCTTTGACTCAGCCTTGAAAAGGGTGAAATAAAAATTGACTTCACTTAGGGTGATGCATTGTTCTGATAATCCAGCTGCCTGAGATAAAGTGGCCATTTGAACTTCTAAGAAGCAAACTTGTTGCTTGACCTATAACAGCAATCATAAAAAAAAAATGTTAAGGATATCTACAGTATTATAGCACATGTAAATTGATAGCGTAGAAGTCAAAATAGGCATCAGCGAGACACTGTTGTGGATTTCAGTCTCTGAACACATATGTTAGGAAGGTAGATGCCTCTCCCACAAGAGTTTCTTCAATTTAAAATCTGTATAAAACATCAATGAAAGCAGTGAAATAAATTATCTGATTTGAAAAACAAGGAGTGATGTAACCACATACAAGGGGGGGGGGCAATCCTAGGGTTGTTTATTCAGCTCCATTGAATGCAATAGGACTTAGTCAGTAGTGTGCCATTCAGCACAGTCCTATTCAGGTCTGCTCAGACATAAGTCTGAGTAACTTTCTACCAAGTATGTGTGCATAGGGTTGCAGCGTAAGACATAGAACTCACAAAGTAGCCTTGTGCATCACATTGTCTCTCTCAGCCCAATCTACCTTGCAATATGGTCATGCAAGCACAACGTTTTAAACCCTTTGTATACCGAAAAGTGTTAAAGAAATTATTAACTAAGTATGTGGGAGATGATTCAAGTTTCAATATAGTCCAAGGATACATACATTTCTGGTTTTTTACCACTCATCTCTGTTTTCACATGTATTATCTCTGTGATCCTGATATTGTAAGACTTACAGCAGCACTGTAAGTTATGACCCCATAATTCTTCCCTACACTACAGAAGAGGATTGAGACAGAAAGATAGTGGCCTCAAGGGCACTCAGTGGTCACAAATAGGCTTTCAACTCACATACCTCTCCTCTCCCACTTTGTGCTCCTATTCCCTCCCTCCTTTCCTAGCTTGAGCAAACCACGCTTTATAATTTACACCTGAATCAGGGAAGTGGATGCTGCTTTTCCTCTGGCAATCTCCTTTTAAATATGGCTTGGACAGACAGATGGTGACTGCACCCAGAAACACTTCCACTCAGCTTTGCTAGTGCACCAACTATGGCCTTTCCTGGGGAAGGCGAAACTTGCCATAGTTCCACATGCCTTGGTCACTTCCATATTAGACTACTGGAATGCGGCATGTGCGAGGCTGCCCTTGAATTGTGTCCACAAACTTCAATGTATGCAAGATTGCAAGATGCAACAGTGAGGCAGCTGATGGGACCCCAGTTATTTGAATATATTATGCCAATACTGTATCGGGTACATTCCCTCCCCATTTGTTTCCTCAATCAACCGACAGTCCTTATTCTTACCTTTAAAGCTTTCAGAGCACAATCCTATCCATGTTTAGGCAGAAAAAAATTCCTACACCTCCCAGCATTCCCCAGCCAGCTTTGCTATGCTGGCTGGGGAATGCTGGGAGTTGCAGGACTTTTTTCTGTCTGAACATGGATAGGATTGTGCCCTAAATGGTTTGCTACCAGGTTATCTGAAGGTCCATTTTCTTCCTCATGAGCCTTCCGCAAAATGTATACCAGGGCCTCATCAGGAGAGACCCTGGTATGCATCATTCTGCCTTGGGAGCAGAGTGGCTGGGTATCCTCTTTTACAGAGGGCAGTCTTCTATTTGAAGGGCTGCCAGAGGACTGCCCTCTATTTGAACGTGTTCAGTATTTGAAAGGCTGTCCAGTCTAATTCCATCTTAAAGATAAGGGACCATAGGAACTAGAACATTGCCCATCAATAGCGAGCTCCAGGACAGCAAGCTGAGCAATCAGGCACACAGATCACAGTCTTCCACAGTATAATGAGACGCACTGTATTTCTGTTTAAAGTATAATTATTTCTAAATTTGCATCACTCTATATAAATTAACATCTGTAAATGTTATGCAAATCAGTGTCCTCTTTTGTCCCCTTTTTTGGTGATTCATTTCCTCTGTTTTGGGTGATTAATAAGTGGTCACCCTACTTGGGAGGTGCAGAGAACAGGGAAGTGGATAGAGTTTCTCATCAACATGCTCAAATTGTGGAATTCACAGTCAGAGAGATCCAACTATCCACTTCATTGACCATGTTCTAGGGATGTACGGATTCCCCACCGTCCGTTCCGGTGGGGAATCTGCAGGGGGGAGGCGATCCATTCCTCCCCCCGTCATCCTTGCGGAGCGGCTCCGCTCTGCGAGGATTCCACAGAGGCAAGGGCCACCCCATTCCGCCATCTGCATGCCCCAGATTGCCCCGGGGTTTTTTCAGCTCCCCAAACTTACATAAATAATTTCGTAAGTGCCAAAAAATCCTTTTTGAGCACCCGCTGTCGGTCTCCGTGAGGGTAAAGCCCTTCGCGGGGATTCCCCACGTAACTTCTGGTCACCTGACCTCACCTGACCTCACTGGACCTGACCTGACCTGACCTGAACTCACCGGACCTCCCCAGACCTGTCCTGACCTCACCTCCACAGACAATAAACAGAAAAGATGGAGGATTTCCGTGGACTTTACGACTCAGCCCCAGCAAAAGAAAGCCTTGGGAAAATGCCTTGTAAAAAGGGTAAAGCCATTCACGTTCTTCTTCCTCCATTTCCGATTTACAGATTACTTTTCGTCATTATTTTCGTAAAATCCGCCATTCGGCAGACAAAAAAATAATCGGTCCGCATGAGCTCTGGTCCAGGTTGACTGGGCCACCCCATTCCGAGGAGGATTCCACAGACCGGATTTGTCAGAATTCAATCCAATTTAAAATTTGGGCGGAATTGTCTGGCATCCCTAGCATGTTCAGACATCAGGTTGGAACAAACTTGGTGGAACACACATTTTTATGGTACTGCTCACTGCTCTTGATGTTGATTTAAGTTTTGTGTGTATGCGGTTTGGTACTGTTTTGGTACTGTTTCATTGTTTTGCAATTTTGACTGTAAGGAAGCAATCCTATGTCCCCCCAGGCAGTATCTGGGGGAACATAGGATTGTTTGGTTTCTAGGCTCCAAGGCTGGAAACAGGGCTCTGACCTCAGAGCCCAGAAATCACACTCCCCACTCCCTCCCCCTCGTAGCCAGTGCAGTTCTGGCTATGTCTCTGCACTCAGAAATGGAGTGGAGAGATGGCAAAGGGGGCATTTCCGGGAACCGGGAGGGAGGAGACCAGGCCATCTGCCATGCAACATTTCCTATGGCCACCCCACCCTCCTTCCCTCCCCCTCCGAAGAGCTGCTGCTAGACCAGCAAAATCACCTATCAAGCAGAAATACAGGGCAGCTGGAGAGCAGAGGCAAAAATTGCCTCTACACTCCAGACACTCTGCACTGGATATTCAGCTGCCAACTATCTTCATAGGATTGAGCCCTAAGCCCCCCTACAGGAGTAGAAGGCAAGAGATAGTAACAATTGATAAATAAATTGCCACTTGCCACATGCTGTAGATCATGCCACTATTAAAGACACAGCTTCAAAAACTGGCTGAAAAGTTGGCAAGCCTAATCAGAGGGTCACAGAAATGACCGTGAATTTAAATTGGAGTCCTCCATCTCACATTATACTGCTCATTTTAAACAGATAACATGAAAACTGTTAGGACTGCAAAGAGAGAGCACTCAATGCCATATCTGTACCTTAAGCTGCTAGCATTTAACATTGCAGGTCAGATTATTAGAAGTATTGTTTCCAGTGACATAAGCCACCTCCTGCTGGTACAGATCATGTGCTCCTCTTCAGAAAGAGAACAGCATAGTGTTTCAGCCTGAATTACAGATGCCGATTTTTCTCAAGGCCATCTCTCTAAAGTCTACTTGTCTAAAAGAACAACATAGCAGGGCTAACAAAGCTTTCTTTGTACCTGGTGTCATATTTCCTTGGGAAAAGAAACTGGATCTAAAAATAATGCCTTCCACTTTGAATTGACTCTAGGCACATAGATGAGTAGGAACTAAAGCTGAGGGGAAAAATCAGCTTGTGGTGGTGAGAGAGAGTGTTTTTGTGCACTAATTGAAGATTTTACCTTATAAACATTGACCAGAAAGGAAACAATGCCTTCTTGATTCCTTAATCGCTGAAAAATGTGTTTGTATTATGTAGAGTTAAAACTTGGTTGCTCTGTGAATTTTGGTGATCATGAACATTTGTCAGGAAAAAAATAGTGTATTTTATATGCAAATTGAATACATTTGTATTCTGGCTTATCATTTATAATGTCATAACAGGGTATTATTAAATCTTGGTCAACATTAAGTTTCTACAGTAAAAGTGCCCTTTTGATATATGATGATATGTCCATTCAGAATCCCATGAAAGCTTTAAGTTATTGAGGCTTTTCTTTGCAAACTCAAATGGAGGCTTTGAGCCAGCACTTCTTGATACCAGTAGAAGGATGGGACTTTGGCTATGGGATTATATCTCAGCAGAATGTCTAACTGAACCTGGCTGGAGTTTTTAAAAATTATGCTTCAGTGATTAATGGGCATTTTCTGCTCCATAGCCCCTGATTAGGCTTAAGAAAACATGGAGTTTTAAGACATTTAAGGCACAATCCTTTGCATGTTTAGACAGAAAAAGTCCTACAACGCGCAGCATTTCCCAGCCAGCCAGCCATACTGGCTGGGGAATGCTGGGAGTTGTAGGACTTTTTTTTTCTGTCTAAACATGCCTAGGATTATACCCTGGCTGTTGAGATCGTCATTGTGGATTGAGGAATACAACACAGATTTTTATGTCACAACAATCTTGAGGTTCATTCAGGTCAACACCCAGCTAAGAATTCTTAGCCTTCATCCTAATGATATCCCCAAATATGAACAGTTAATGCCTTGTTAAGATTAACTAAGACTGTGTTCACATTAAAAAAAGAAAAGACAAAAAGGATCAGATACTCCCAGAGGGGTTACTCAACGGGGTATATTTTCCTTCTGTACTGTTCACACATCCTGCTCTGTTTCTCCTGCAAGGAAGATTATGTTGAGAAAACCACAAAGAATCTTATTGCACTGTAAAGTAAAGATGTTCATCTTTTAGGTGCCACAGTCCTCTTCATTGTGTTTATGCAGAGCGGGGACTGGGTGTGTGAACAATGAATGCATATAGGCAGAAGTGAGTTACAAATTACCACAACTTTTATTACTTTTATTGGCATGGAATAAGGCAAGGATCCATCATCAGGCAGCCTGACTGCTGGCCGATACCACCATCTCAGCCTGTGTGCTGGGATAATGTTGATGAGAGGGATTGGCAGCACTCTCAGATCCAGTATGACAAGTTCTGATAATGTGGGCCCATCTTGCAACCTGAGTGCCAGCCCCCAAGCTGTTCTGGAACCTTGAAGTGGCACCTCAACGTCCCTTATGGAGATCCCCACTAAGGAGCTGGGTGCCCAAATCCTGATTCCCTTGCTATTGACATGACCCAATGCCTCCAGTGGCTGCAGTGAAAACTAAGGACAAAGTTATCGAATTAGGCAATTAACACAAACACTATTTCTATGAGGAAAGCAAAAATGCTGCATTGCTAAGATCATTTATGAATGCGGCTAAAATTCTTTCTCGGTCCCTTGAACCACCAGCTAGCCTCTGTCCATAGCAATGTGAAGGGGACTAAACCTAGAGAGGGACTAGGCACACAAGTCACTGATGGCAATGCTGAAGCCATGCTCCACACCTAATGTACTGTATACCCAAGACCAGAGCAGAGGGAGAAGGTTTTTCCTCTGGTCCTCTCTCAAAGCCTCACCCCCTGAAGCTGAGAGGCCCAATCAACTGGCTCCCAGGGACAAAGAGTGAACTGCAGTGCAGGGATGGGCAAATAAATCTGTCAATTTCAGTTTCTCATTTCTCCAACCTTAAGTTTGGCTTGTCCTTTTTGTGTGCATTTCTCCTAATTACATGCATTTTATACACAATTTTGCCTATTTGTAATGCTTATTTGTACAAGCAGTTTTACTAATATAATGAATTTGAATGTCATTTTCATGAACATACACATTTTTGTGTTCACTTTCCCTGAATATACACATTTTCATGTACATTTTTTGATTGGAGAACTCTATTGCAAAATTTGGAGAAGGGCAGGTTTTGAAGGGTAACTGAGTTTTGGCTTGCGTCCAAGCATATGAAATTAGCTACGTTCACACTAAAATGCAAGCTGAACAGATTTCTCCCAAATTCCTGTGAGGCAGTACACCACTGGGCTATATGCCAAAGAGGGGGATTCCATTGTTCCCTTCCACCCACCCCACACAACAGGCACAAAGGGTCCCTGGTCATTGGGGACCCAATCCTTGATGCAACAGACTAAAATAGAAACCCTTCATAGAAATTATGTGAAAATATCTCAGCACTTGAAGAGGATGTTGTCCATTCTGTAGTGAACATCTTAACCTATTGTAGGTATATACCTGCCAAGTCAGACGATTGGTCCATCTAACTCAGTTGAAATGCAGTCATAACAACACCTTAATGAGCAGCTTATTGAGAGGATAAACTGTTATGTTAGGAAACAATAATGTAGCACTTTTTAAAGTGGGTTTATAGACAACACAAAATTAGTTCTGAGATGTAGACAAGTAATATTCTGAGTTCAAATGATCTCACATAATTAATAGCATTTACAGCATTTCTGCAAGTACACTTTTGAGGATTTTAAATATGGCATCTACAAAGTGTGACAAGAATACCTGGTGGCTCATTCATAGTGAAAAACATTCCTCGGAAATATGTCATAAAATCAATGGTTAGTATTTGGAAATCTGTCCTGATTCACTAACAAGGAGTAAACACATTTTTGAAAATACCCCTTTCCGAAGTAAAAAAAAAAAAATAGGTATTGTAACATATATCTATATCTATATCTGTATCTGTATCTATATCTATATGCATGCCACATTCTTGCTGCAAAACCTTAGAAATAGTGAATTAGTAAATTAGGTGATAAACAAATAAATGTTATACAATCTAACAAAAAATAATTTAAATGAGATAAATGGGATAAATGGGATTTTTCTCTGCAGAGCAAAACAGCAAAGCAGTAAAAGAAAGAGTATAAAACAAAGTATTCAAAAAAATAATTGTGTGTTTTAGAATTAAACTCCTTGGATATTTAAATTCATTTCTGCATGATGCCCACCTCCAAAGGAAGCATCAATGGTGTTTCCAGATGAGTATTTTATTATGCAATTGCAAAAAAAGGGAATCAGACCAGTCTATCACTATGGCTGTTAGCCATTATATCTAATAAATCAGAGTTGATACGCCACTAATACCAGTTGCTGGGGGTAAAAGCAGGGGAAAGCAGTGGTATAATGTGTGTCCTAGTCTAGAAGCATCTGGCCAGCTACTTTGGGAAACAGGATTCCAGACTAGATGGACCTTAGGTATGACCCAGGTGGTATGTTCTTATCCTAGGGTAAACAAAGACTTTTTCACAGAATGTGAAAACTGTAGTCGCCACTATGGAAGTAACATCAGTCACCTGGAAATGAAATATCTATTGGTGTGATTGCTTAAACTCAGTCAAGCAGCAAGCTTACAACATTCTTTATGTAACTTCGTTTTACAAAAAAAATTAGTACTATATATATATCAGGTTCCCCAAACGACCATCTCCCCTTCCCTTGCTCCCACTCTATTTTCCCCAGCCACCAATTTTTTATTGGTTTCCTGGCTTTTGCGCAGTTTTTCCCCATTCAAAAAGGTTGAAATTCTTAGGCTTAGTTACAAGCAGATAGAGCTTTTAGCTACAATATGCTTAAATATTTTTGACCCCACTGCTTTTGCCTTCAGTCCCACCCATTACTGGAATGTGGCCCCCAAGAGCTTCTCCAAAATTGAATTCAGCCCTTGGATTGAAAGAGGTTCAACACTCCTATTGCTGTGGAACCTTTTCCAAGCCTTAAGCTGCCTTGAAAAAATCCACAGTCCTACCATTGTGGAGCCTTTCCGCATTTACAGTGGGTTCCCAGATAGCAACCACGTGACTGCTGAGAGGGAAAGCTTTTAATTTTCAAGGTTCCATAGAACTCAATGAAATAGTGCTATCTAGTGGCTGTTTTAATAGCATAACAATCTGAGATTTTTTGATACCTCATTTTTTCCAAATCTTTTTAACATGGAATAAACAAGAAATACTTTTGGATGTGTCCTGAAAGGTTGACGACATTATGAAAAGGGCCCACAAACTTCCATGAGTGAGCAATCTCAATAGCAGGATAAAAGCTCCATGTGAAGAAGCCCTTAGTTATCATTGGAAGCCAACCATGTAGGTCACATACCTTGTGCTAGTTGGCCATGGGGGCTGGCACAAGACCAGCATGACCTGAAACACTTTGTCTCAACAGTGATGCCTGGGTGCTGAATCAGTGCATCCAGTACCTGAAATAACCACCTTCTGATACAGGCTAAGGAGGATTATGGATGTTGGAGGAAACCATCCAGGGGGTGGAGCTCACCGAGCTTTCATCAGCTTGGCCCCCCCAGACTTCAACTGGTTTCCCCATGAGCTAGCCCAACTCGATCTACATCGAGTTGAGCCAGTTTGCAGGTTTTCCTTTTTATTTTTTGGTGTGAACAGAAATGTGTGCAAATTGCGGGCAAAATTTGCACACATTTCTATTTACACATTTTTTAAAACAATGGAAAAAAGTTCCCAGTTTTCCGGAAAGAACCTGTGGTTCGGCCCACAAATGTGAGCCAAGTCGGGTGTTCAGTGGGAGTCTGTAAAGCCCCCAAAGGGCCAGATTTCACAGCAATGGACATCCCTAAGAAGGGTAAAGGCTGAAAAGAGAAGGTGGAAGAGTGTGTGATGAATAAGAGAGACCAAAGGGTGGCCAAAGATTACTAAGAATCTTAAGTCATAATAAGTAGGCTAGGCAATATGCCTCTCAATCCCACTTGCCAGGGAATGTGGGTGAGTGGATGCTATTGCATTCATATCTGGCCTGTGGGTTTCCCATTGGCATCTGGTTGGTTACTGTAGGAACAGAATGCACATCACGTAACAGCTCGATTAGACAGGCCTTTTGTCTGATCCAGCAGGGCTTTTCTTGTGTACTTAACTGAGGTGGGGTTATTATTAGTGCTGTACACAGATTTATTTATTTATTTTTACCTTGGAACCCATTGGCTTGGATAGGGCACCATCTTGGCTCAGACTCGTTGTGCTTCAGCAAGGATCTTAGGCAGAACCTCATCTCAGCTCATTTTCTGAAGACTATGGTCTCTTCCCCATTGACTATAATGGGAAAATTAACAAATGCCTATAGAAAAATAAAAAATGGCAGAATTGTGTGGCATTTGTAGGCATAGCAGCCCCTTCAGAAGGGGCAAATTTCAGACATATGGGGGTAGGGTTTTTCTCTGCTAGTTCCCTTTAAAACTTGAGCTTTTTGGAAAGCACATCCTACCTTCTCTGTAGTTTTGTTTTGTGGACAATTTGCATGGACGTGACATAAAAAGTAGAGATGCCCATAAGTAAGCCACAAAATTTCAGAATGATAGGTGCAAAGATTAGAGTGTTATGAATAATGTACAGTATTTGAGGTTTGAAAAACAATATTTTGACTTCTGCTCAGTTGGTCCCAAAGTCACACAAACTGTGCAAAGCTGATTATGGAGCTGGCTGTGGACATGAGCAAGGCTCTTATGCCTGTCCGCATTCATTGTTCTCTCTCTGTCTCTCTGTGTGTGTATTGTGTGACTAACAGATACATATATGTATCCAATACATATCTGCTCAGAAATAAGCCCCATTGCATTCAATGGGGTTTATTCCAGGGAAGTGAGTATATGATGACACACCCATACCAAGCACTACTTAGTACACCCCTCCAAGCCATCAGAGTCCAAGCCCTCTACTCTTTCAGGTAGAGAAAATGTCCTTCTTGCTCTTTGCTTCCAAGCCAAGAAGCCCAGTTCATCACTGTGACTATATGTGGTGGAGAAAGTCTCCTTGGATGGGGGGGGGGGGACTTTAGTAGCCCTAGAGCTCCCCCATCAAGAGGCAGCAGCTCTCTCATTGAGAGCAATGGGGAGGAGCAGCCATGAGCAGGTGCCCCCTCAGCTCTTCTGGTGCTGTCCCTGAACAGGACAGACAGGGGGTAAGTGCTGGAGCTGAAAAGGGCAGTGGGGGAAATGGAACTCCACATACCTGAAGCTCAGCAACAGAAAACCACTCCGGAAGTGGCTAGCATTGTGGGAATTTAGTGCCAGGCAGCATGGGAATACATACCATCTCTCAGTTAGTTGCGGTTGGGTTGTGTCAGCCACATTATCTCATTGGGAGCTAGAGCTGCCATTCACAAAACTGCATCCTTACCCTTTGCCTTCTCCCTTCCTGGTGTTTTCCATTTTTGAAGAACTAGTGGGAGGTTCAGAAATGTATCAGATTGGAATAAAGCTCTGATGTGGGTTCAAAACTTCAGGACCAGCCTGCTTTGCTTTGAACCCTAGTTGCCTTGTATTTGGAGGTGTTCCAAATATTCACCTTAGATTTGTGACTCATCTGAGGCGTTTGCACAGACCTAGTTAATATTCCCTTAGAAATGTTCTTCAGCTTGATGAGTTGGGGAGCAATGCCAATTTGTTGGGTGAATCACCTAAGGACAATATCTTACAGCAAAATGCTCAGGGGGCAGGGAAAGCTGATCTACACAACCAGATAAGCCAAGGTACATTGTATTGCTGGATACATTCTTTCTAACTTCCTTATTATGTAAGCACACAAATACCTCAATTTGTCAAGTGAAATAAAAGAGTTATACAGGATAGTTTCCTTACTTGAGGAAGGTGGAAACAAAGGATGAAGCCATGTGTAAAAGATGTTCGTTTCAGATACGCTGCCAATGTATATAACCTTAGAAAACAGCTTCATATCTTCGCAACAGTTGCTTTTGGACTCAGTGCCCAAGGACTGGAAGGGGTCTTGGGGGAAGACCATCTTTGCTCTGGCCACTATTTCGGAGTGATGGGTAGGCACGTACTGCTCACACTTGTGAGTGCAAACCATCGCAGACTGGGGAACTGACAAACTGATGGCATGGAAATGAAGGAGCACAGAACAACCAATTTTTAACTAACGGGGGAGGGAAAGACACAACAGAACCCCTAAAATACAAAACAGCCAATGAAGTGTTGCACCCCCACTCTCATGGGACTGCACAGCTGCGCATTTAAGTATAATGGCCAAAAAAAGGGCACTGCGAGTCTGTTAGGGAAGCCTGCAGTAAATCTCGAGTGTATCACAGGGGATGCTAGTTCAAAGCCGCATTGCTGCACAGTTACGATGGGGTGGGTGAAAGCGGTGCCATGTAGATGGGGCCCAAGCTATACTTGAAGAGCTGTTCAGCCATATGAAATAAGCCTGCTGAAAGGGTAAATGTTTCATGTTTATGTAAGAGTGACTCTATTAAAATAACTTGTGCAGCGTTCCATGGAAAAAGCCTTTCATCACTGATATTTAGAAATCAAGGGATCTTCAGTTGGAAGCATAACCTCGTTTGATGTTCTAACCACTAGAGTGATTTATAGCCTCGTATTACAGCAGGTTCTCAGAAGGTCTCTTCCCTTTCTTTTTAACTTATGAGTTAACTGCACATTATCTCTCTCTGGCAGGTTAAAATGCCAGCATATTTAGTCCTCAGCTTGGATAAAACAACTGCCGTTTCTAGGATATCCACAACAAACTAGATCATGTGACTCCAGCTCCCCTGCCAAGTTTCTTTATTTTTGTTTGTCTAAGAGATGATTCTCAGGAAGATGGAAACTACTTCTTATCACGACAAGTATGTGTTCCCAAAAACACATGTTTGCAGGGGGCATCTGCAGGGGAGCAATGACTGGGGTTGGGAGACATCAGTGCTTAACTTTTCCATGTTTGTTGATTGTCCCCTACAAACATTTTCCCCCTCTATGGCCACTTTCTCCCTACTCAGGCTTATTTACTGCCTCAGAGCCAGGCTGGGGGGAGGGGGTTAAAAATGCTCTGGGGGGGGATTGATAGGAGATAACTGGTGTCTAAAGGAAAGATTAAGCGCTACTTCCACTCATCATTTCAAAAGGCTGATCCCCTCTATCTAAAATTTCATGGCTGTTTTCTGAGGTGTTAGCATGTGGCATGAATGATACATGCTGGAATCCGCATGTGCTCCCTGAATACCTGCTTTGGGCCTTGCCTGTCTGTTAGCATGGCCTATCACCAAACAAGAGGATAAAAGAGAACACACATTTGCATATGCAAATGTATTCTTATAGAAGCATACTTAGAAATATGTTCTATAATTCAAATGAGGGGTAACTAACCTTTTTCAACCTGATGGCCAAATGACATTATGGAGAAGCTCCCAGGGGGTACATTCCAGCGGAAGCATGGGCCACAGACAAAAGTAGCTGAAAAAAAACGCAACACACACATTCCATTGTTACCCATTTTTAGTAGGAACAATGTCTACTCAGAAGTAAGCATGAACAGCATGTCTCCTCACAAGCAAGCAGGACAAGCCTCTGCATACCTACTGAATATCAACACTATGCATGTCTGCTTAGAAGTAACCAAATCTTAGAAGGAAGCAGGACTGAATCACTGTTACACTTTCAAATAGCATTTCTACTCAGACATGAGCTTGAACATCATATCTACTCACAAGTAAGCAGGACAAGCATTTGCATGACTACTCGGCAGTCCCTGGTCCTACCTCCTCTGCCCAACAGGGAAAAGCTCATCTCCAATCAGCAGCAGATGAGAGATCAGGGCGTTCCCTCGCTAAGCACTGAAAAGGGGAGCTTTTTTCCCATGCAAAGCAGGGAAAAGAGCTTTCCCCTCCATGGTAGAGGGGGAGATGTCAATGGCAATGGTTGCTAGGACTTATTGGGAACCCCCCTCCCCCATTGGCCTTATGAGCCCCAAAGCCAGAGGTTCCTCATTTCTGATTTAAATAGTACTCTTTGGCTCCTGTAATCTGATCAAATTTAAGCAACATATTTCTACCCTCTAACTTATAACTGCAATTTCAGCTGGTTACAATATATTCTTTTCTTGCTCTGAGTTGCTGTGTGGCATTCCTCTGTGCCTAACATTGCTATCTGAGGCAGGGGTTCACATTTTGTGTGTGGCTCTAGTTCCTGAGCTTTCTACAGACCTGGACCCCATCTACATGGCGCCCGACTTGTCCATCGTATCATTGGAGCTGCGCAGCTCCTGTGCTGTGGATGCTCAACGAGCCAGATATACGGGGCGAGTTACTGCGCAGTTTTGCTGGGGCGCAGGAGCCTGGCGAGTGCTGACACCGCCGCAGCTGCGAGCAACTGCGCCCCTCTCTGCCGAGCACCGGCAGAGAGGGGCGCAGTTGGTCTCGGCGGTGGTGGCACGAAGCGCCGCTTCCCTCTCCCATCACAACTGAGCCCCTCTCAGCTGAGCACCAGCAGGATGGGAAGCGAGAGGGAAGAGAGAGAGGGAAGAGAGGGGAGGAGGGAAAACGCATCACACTCACTGCCCACCCCACGTCCACTGCAAACCATGATGTCACCCCGAGGGATGGTTAGACAGCACACCTCGCCACGGTGAAGCTGCATCAGACAAAAAATTTGGAGGAAAACTACACCTCGGAAATCCTCATTTTCCGGGTGGAAACCACAGAAGACTGCGAAGTGGCAAGTGCATCATCTGTGCTGAGGGACCTCGACTTGCACCCACCCCGGAGTAAAAGCTGGGTGTAGATGCACCCATGATAAGTATAAGGCCCTTTGGCCTCATCTTTATAGACCTCAAAAAGTGTTGTGAAACCACTTTAGTAGGGTCCGTGGAGGTTTATGCCATAAAGAAGGTGTTACTCTATTAGGCTACAAGACACTTTGTTGTTTTTGCTGCAACAGACTGATGCAGTTACCACTCTGGAAAACTTTATAAACTTGTTACACATAGAGGAAATGCATTATTACAAAATACATTCTGAGCCTAATTCAAAGTACTGGTTTTGACCTTTAAAGCCTTAAACAGTTTGGGACCAAGTTACTTGAAGGACCACCGTTGCCCATATCAGCCTACCCACGCTGTAAGATTAGAAAAAGTCAAAGATGCCCTCCTCATTTGCCCACCCATGAGAGCAGTTAGATGGGTGATCACACATGAGTGGGCCTTCTCTGCAGTGGCCCCACACCTTTGGAACAAGCTGCCATCAGAGGTCCACCATGCACCATCATAGCAGGCTTTTAAGAAGGCCTTGAAAACATATTATTTTACCTTGGCCTTCTCTTGATATGACTGCTGTTGTTGCTGTTACTGCTGCTGCTGTTGTTGCTGGTTTTATTGTTGGCTTTTATTGTTGTTTTTATTGTTTGTATGTTTTTACTGCTTTTAATACTTTAACTGTTTTTCTGTTACTGCTGTAATCCACCTTGGGAGGGCTTCTGCCTTGAAAGGCGGCCAAGAAGTGTTTTAAATAAATGAAATTATGTGTTTAGAAGAATGTGGCATGTGTTCTGCAGGAGCACCACCACCCCCGACTCTAGTAGCGCCATAAAATCCAGCAAATTTAGTTTGGCTTGATGTTTCATGGCTACATGCCTCCTTCATCAGATGTGAAAGTTCTTGATGTTGCTTGCACTGTTATACCACCCTTGGAGTAATTCAGTTTTAACCCTTTAAATTTGAAACGTTTGTTAAAACCCTCTTATATTTTAGGTTTATATATTTAGAAGATTAGATTAAATTAGAATTTGGGTTATTATGTCACAGTCTAGCAGGGCCATGAAACAGGACTGAGGGCAGAATGCCTTAGATAGGGGCTGACAGCGGAGGCTGGTGGCTCTGATATCAGTGGGGCTGTGAATCCGCTCTGAGTTTCAGTCAGAACTGGTCAGAACTGCAAAGGAGCTCTCCAAGGGGCTGGACCCATGTTGGGGATAGGGTTCAGCACCTTGTATAGCTCCTTTCGAGTTCTGACTGAAACCCAGAGTGGATTCACAGCCCCACTGACATTGGAGCCACCAGCCTCCACTGGGGGCTGATTCAGTTCTAACTGGCATCCATTACGTTCTCTGCTACAATAGAAATGGGCTGCAATTTGGGACACATTTAGGAGTGGAAAACTGGATTGGGGGCCAGAGTTAACTCCCATCTAGTGTTATCCCCAAGTGTATACTTTTCATTTCTCCCAAATAAGTGACAATGTGAAATAGTAAAGCCTTGCATTTAGGCATATGTTTGTGGTAGAATGGTGAGTGGGTGCAGGTGAGGAATCACCCTGCTGAGTCATCTTGGCCTCTGCAGTTCTGATGGGTCTGAATGTCCCGTGTTATTCTGTGCAAGGGAATCTCTTTATGGAGGGAGGGATCAGTGACAGCAAGCACAGACCTCACTGCTGTATAGTGTTGGGAATCAAGTTCAGATGAGTTATGACATTGTTTGGGGGCAGTTTTCTGGGGCACTAGCAGAAAGTATGAGGAGATTATGATGATGATGATGAGAGTATACACTCCTCTGGATTATAGCCATGATCTAGGAATAACAGAGGGATTGATGAAAGAATGCTAGTTAAAATACTTTTTAACAAGTTGGTTCCCCATGAACACAGTTTGTGGAGAAAAATCAAATCTAATGAAAGGTTTAACTTAACATTTAAAAGTTTCTGTAAGCCTTTAGTTATTTTGTTAAATTTAACATCAGGAGATTTCTTTCTGAGCAATAACTAAACATTGACTGGGTTACTTATAACTGTAAGTGCCTCTTAATCCCTTCATGGTTTGTTTACAGGCCATATGTTACTGGCATATCATTGTAATTGGCCTGTGCCTGTGTTTATCAGGGTGTACAGATACTTTTTTGTGTTCATACTTCATTTTGCTATTATGTTTGTTTAATTATACTTGACGTTTTTTGATATTAAAATTTAAACTTCATAGTACATTGTTATAGAAGATAGCCTAATTCTTCAAAAATAACAGCTTTATGGACATAAATAAACTCCCAAATTTGAAATATAGTGAAAACGGTTGTTATGTAATCTGCGTATCAAGAGCTTTCCAATGAAGTGTGTTTCATGGGAATCAGTCAACCGGAAGGCAGTCTTAGTATGCAGCTGGAATGTTATTAAAATGTTCCACTTTTGCTGTTGGTACTTTTATTTGGTATTTGCATGTCAAAATTAGTATTTTGAGTGAAATTTGAAATCTCTACTGAAAAACGAGTATCGTCATTGAGCTCCTCTTCTCTTGTTAACAGTGTCAGACAATAATAAGTGGTAGGATGTCTGCAAATAAAAGAAATGATGAAGCCATGGGAAAGAGGAGGGACTTTATGCAAAGTTCCCTGTGTTCTAGTGGCATAGTTCATTCAAGGGTCAGAATGTCCGCTTTGCCAAGCTGTTGTTATGGGTCTTTCTGATTGTGCGTTGCACCTATATAGCAGGGATTTTCTCTTTGTTTTTCTTGCTGTGCTAGCTAAAATAGTTCCACTCCTCTATAATTGCAGGATGCAACTATAAGTGTTGTGCTTATAATTTGGCAACCCCTTGGGGTTACCAAGAGCCACACAAGGACACAGGTGTATTGCTGACTAGGCAGTACCAGTGGCAGTACAGCATTGAAATGCAAAATACTAAACATTGAACATATTTCTCAGTACTCCAATCTGCTATTGGTTTAAAACAACCAGATACATTTTCTTCCATTCCAGATTCAAGTTATTCAACAAAATGAGATATGCTAGCATATTCCTTAACTGGAGAATCCCAAAAGTCAAAGAAATATTATATTGGCCTATATGGATGCCTATAGGAAAGTATCCTCATAAGAATCTCTTCCAGTTCAGCCTTCCATAAGCTGGTGCCCTCCAGAAGTTTTGGACTTCAACTGGCATCAGTCCCAAGCAGCATGGGAATGCTGGAAGTAGACCAAAACATGGAGGACACTAGCTTGGGGAAAGCTGTGAATCTAGTCGCTTGATGTATTTGCATTGCATGTGCAGACTCTCTGGAATCTCTTCAAGGCAATGGCAGTATCTGATACCAGACTAATGTTGGTTATGTGTCATTCCTTTACTCTTACCAGCAAGCAATTGCGAACAGCAGCAAGGTGAATCACAATCTACATTAGCTTTAAGAGCTGGCTTATGAATATGAGATTTGAATCAGCCTTATTCAGATTTTATTGAAAACAACTTTGTCCACCACTCTTATTACTGAAAGCTGAGCTTTGTTTATGAATATTGATCAGGGTGTATGTTAAAATAAACAAGAAAGTAATTAATAAAAAATCAACTATTTAGGGTGAGTAAACTTGATTACTTAAAGATGTACTTTGAATAATGAATATCACTATCCCCAGATGAAATCTGGGACAAAACAATTCTGTTGTATTTGGAGTTAATGAAGTGCTTCTGATGAGCTCGAAGATGCCAGTTTGGTGTGCCTGCCCTGGGCGCATGTTCCAAAAATATTGTTAGGGGAGGTTCATGGACACCAGCTTCAGGCGCCCGGTGGAAGGTTTAGTTATCACTTCACTTCCAAAGCTGACCGAAACATCCTAACTTTGCAGAGGGTAAAACATCTTCAAAGAGTGGTCAATATTGAGGGAATCCGCCTTTATCCAGACCGAGCCAGCCAACAATAGATAATATGAGAAACAAATTTCCCATATATGTCTTGTAAAGAGGTTTAAGAAATCATCTGCATTTTGAGGCTTATTTGTAATTCTATAAGACCAAAGGACTTAGGGCAAACTAGACATGATTGATTCAGGCAGATCTGGGTGTTTAAACCTAGAGCATGGAATGTAGAAGTGGGGGGGGGGATGTTTTAAAGACCCAGTGAGCTGCATGGTCAAGGGGTAGGGTGGCCAATTGTGAATCACCAAAAAAGAGGGCAAAGGAGGATACAAATTTGAATAACATTTCCATATGCTAATTTATATGTGTATATGCAAATTTAGAAATAGTTATTATAATTTAAATAGAAATGCAGTATATCTCACCATAGTGTGGAAGGCTATTACCAGATGACCTGTGTGCCTTGCTCAGTCTGCTGTCCAGGTGCTCTTGATGGGCTCCATGGGGGTCCAGCAAGTCCTTCTGATGGCTCTTTATTTGTATAATGAACATGGATTAGAGACCCCTTGAAATAGAGCACCAGTGGGTAGGGAGGTACGGATTGTTTAAAACTCATTCTGGCTGTGTTTCGTGGATTGTGACGTGCCTTTCATTCTGCAGTCATTGACGGAATCGGATTTGGTTTAGTTCCTGAATTTGTGCAAATCTGCATTTATGCAAATTTGCACATTCAAAAATGCACAAATCCCACCCCTTTGCACAACCCCCCCCCCCCAAATGTGCATTTTCCAGCTTTAGCCTATGGGGTAATGTGCATTTTTGGCCATTTTTTAAAAAAATCTTGCATGAAAAAATGCAGGAAAAGAATTGACAAAACGTGAGCAAAATCAGGAAAGTTAAAAAAAAAGAAAGAAAGAAAGAAAGAAAGAAAGAAAGAAAGAAATGGTCCCCAAGTTGGTGGAATCCGCCTGACAGGGGGAAAGCCAGTCTGCTGTGGAATCTGCTGGTCACATTCATCAAAATCCAGACTGATTTGGTTCCGTTGTGAATAGAGGATTCCTTCAAAATAGGGAACGTTCCCTGGCAACCTTCCAAATACAGGGCTGTCCTCCATAAAAGAGGACATATGGCCACCCTAGGGTGCTGACCCTTATCCCATGCCTGCCTCTCTTACACCTATAGTTGAGCTGCTTTTTCTCCCATCTGGGGCTTCAACACCAGTGAGTCTGGCGTAGGGATGCATGAAAGTCACTTACCTTTTCGAAGGGGTGATTCGTGGGGGGGGGGGAGGTGCTCCGTACCTCCCCGCGAAATCCTAACTCAGCCAGCTCTGCTCCATGGCAACTCCGCAGAGCCGCCAGCCAGGTGCATTTGCAGGCGTGCAGAGCCTGCAGATGCAAATGGTGGCAGCTACGGCAGCCACCATTTTCATTCCTGTTTTTTTGCCGTGATAGGCTATGTAAATATTTACATAGCCTATCACGGCAAAAAAATGGGTGCAAATGGCGTAGCGGCTGCCATTTGTGCCCCTGTCTTTCGCCGTAATAGGCTACGTAAATATTTACGTAGCCTATCACAGCAAAAAAACAGGAACGCAAATGGCGGCCGCCATAGCAGCCGCCATTTGCGTTCCCTTTTTTTTGCTGTGATAGGCTATGTAAATATTTATGTAGCCTATCACGGCCTCCGCAAATGACATCCCTGCATTAGCTGTGATAGGCTACGTAAGTATTTACGTAGCCTATCACGGCAAAAATGGGGAAGTGAAATTTGCAAAGCAGCACGAACGGTACCAGGTAGATGCTCTATTTCGCGCGCCTTTTGCAGAGTGGGAGGGTGGGGGGGCCTCGTTCCGCCATGGATTTTGGGGGGGCCGAATGCACTGGCATTCGGCCTCACTGAGATCCATGGCAGAATCCTCTGATATCCCTAGTCTGATGGTGAGAAAAGCAATTGGGAGGAGGACTGTAGAGACCTAAGCTTCAGGAACTAGAATGCTTCAGCTCCCCTCATCTATAATCCACTAAATTGGGCACACCCTCCCATGCCCTACATCAGGGTGTTTAGACACTGAATCTAGTTTGGCCCTTAGTTTGAGGTACTCCAGTATCATATTGTTGGGCTATTGTTTCATTGATTGACTTGTAACTTTCATTTAAATGACTGAGCCAAATGCTTCTGTTTTAAGTTCTGAATGCTCCTAAATATTCATTGTGAAATTCAATATGGTTGTGTGATAAAGATTAAAGGGACCTGAATAAATTAAGCATAAGGAAGAAAACCTGTAATTTGGCGAGGGAGAGGGCTGTAAATATATCTTTTGTAAAAGCACCAGGATTTAATTTGGTATATGTCTGTTTATGTAAACACTGTGTTCAGGGCTTCACTTAAAGGAAAGAGACAGGGTTAATTTGGCTTTCATTTTAACTTTCATATTTATGATTTATGTGTCTGTGTCTAATTAGGTGTTATTGCTCTGTATTTTTAACTTGGAAGAATAGTTTGGTTTTTATGAAGGGGGTGGAATTCATGTTCACAGATTTATGGGCTTTCAAAGCTCCCATTATGGTCTTCTGGATCACAGTAACATCATGGTAAGAACCATCCATAATTCAGGGCATGGAATGTGTCATCTTGTATGACATTTCGTGGATGTAACTCAAAACAGGAAGCATGGCAGCATGCACATGGAATATAGGACTCATAAACTAGTTAGGCCTGGCAAAGATGTCCTTGGCTTTTATTATCGTTTCCTTTTACTACAGATTTTACATCTATTTTATTCTCAAAGAGTGTGGAATTGATTTAATCAGAGACTAATGGCATGCCTTGTCTTGACAATGCAATTATCCTTTCTTAGAGATGATGGGATCATTGATTTAATACTTATTTCTGTGTGGTGGTTGTTTTCCCTTTATCCTCTTTTTAATCTCAATCATTCAGGGTTCCCACTTGCATGGAGTACGTCTGCTCCATCTGCAGCTTCAGAGGCAGGGACAGCAGAACATGCAAGGTGCAATGATACCAGGGATGGGAACAGTGGTACAGTTGTGTTCCTTCCTCCAAGCATTCCCACTATAGCCCTGTTCACAAATTCACCTCTGTGCATAGGCTAACATGTGGACAGGGTGCAAGACAGCACCTAGAGGCCCTGCCCCTGAATGGCATGCCCCCACCAACAACATCCATGTGTTCAGCACGACGTCAGAACAGAAGAGTCTGCCACACATATAAAACTCCGTATCGAAGCCTATGCACATATCACTGTATGTATATCAACTCCACTTTTTAGCTGTGATTCTGAATTCAAGGATGGCAGGGCCATAAAGGTGCAAATATAGCTGGACCAGCAAGCAAACTGTTTCACTCTTTCCATCTCCACACATTTAGCCTAAGTGCAGAAGCAACTTTACACCCAGGCCTCTGAAATAAAGAGACAAGACAATGACTTTTTGGATTCCAAAGAAGTCATGACTTTGTGCAATGGGCTATAATACTAAATTCTCAAAATTCCTTCTCCCTATACAGTTTCATATTAACCTGAGCACTGGAGCATTTCTTTACACCTCAGATTTTGAGATGAGCAGCATTGGCTCTGGGGCCCCAGAGTAGCCCTTCCTATCTGGTACTTAGTGTGCTGAGGGAGTTTGGCTCACCTCACCAACAACAACCCAACCCCAGCCTCACAGCTTTGAGTGGGTGAGTATGGGTAGGCCTCAAGTGGAACTCCTGCCTTCACCAGATTGCAGCCTTGGTGGGTAGGTCTGAGGAGGCCTCCATCACACAAAGGTGCCTCAAGGTTCTCTCCAGTTTGTTCTTTTCCCCCTTGACCCACTCTGAACCTTGACCCACTCTCACCATTTTAAACAGCTTGCCTACCTACTACAACCTATCCTGGCCAGTGTGGTGTAGGTGAAAAAAAATCCCTCAGGCCCATGGTCAATATGGGCTTTAGAGGAAAAAGTATCCACATAGCACCAAAATATTTGGTGACCTGAGTGGATGAGTGCTGAGTCCAGCATGACTGAGGGAAAGAAGCCAAAGTTTTAAATGAGCTTCCGTCGTGCATTAAAAACGTGGTTGTTCAGGCAGGCATTTGGGGTGGGTTAGGGTATTTAAAAAAAAAAAAATTACGGTAAAATTTTATTGTTTAAAATTGTTTTATGGTGGGTTGTACATCGCCCAGAGTGGCTGGGTGACCAGTCAGATGGGCGATTAATAAATTTAATAAATAAATTAATAAATTTAATAAATAAATTAATAAAGTTTTAAATGGCTAGTTCCACAGCCCTTTCCCTGACACCACTGGCACAAAGACATTCCTTTGGGGCGGGGGGGGGGGGGTTTAAAGGAATGATTATAAACAGGGACATGAAAAGGGCTCAGTTCTACAGAACCTCATCTTGAAAGTCAGTGATTGGATTCTTATTAAGACATAGTACAACCTCACATATATGAACACCACATGCATTGACCCATCTGGATCCTTAGCTGTGTTCGGATCGCCTGAGCACAGGAAGACAGTCATCCATCTGCTGTGCTTGTTGTGGTTCCGTGGATGGAGAGGCCAGCTATAATTGCTAAGAGTACAATTGCTTTTATATGTGTGGGGTTCCCTTCCATCTTACCATGGGAGGCTCCCTCCTCCCATACTGAATTAGAAACTGAGTTCTAGTTCAGCTTGGGGTTGTGGTATGATGCATGTGAGAGTAAGGGAGGTGATTGGCCCATGGTTACCCAGTAAGTGTAATAGCTGAGCACGAATTTGAAACTGGGTCTTCCCTGTCTTAAGAACATTTGTTATTGGGTGGATTAAAAATATAAGTAAATAAAAACTGAAGTCCCAAACTCTAACACTACATCATACTGGATCTCCAAAAAGCTCAATAGTGAACTCTTGTGCCCTATCCTAAGGCAACAATAAACAACTATATAAAATACATGAAGTAAACAATATAATGCATTCAAGCAATGTTTCATTGGCTTGTGAAATTATAACATTATGTCTGTGATGTGTGAAGTGTGTGAAGCACTTCCAACATAATTGTATATAATAAAAAATGTTTAGCTTGCATTTAAATATTACTATTCTTCTGTTGTATTTAAATATTACTATTTTCTGTACATTTCATATAATGTACTCACATTATATTCATATCAATACATTCAGTCCCACCACCCAACCTCTAGCTTTGCATGGCATTAATTGAAAGCTGACTGTTTGGGGTTTATTTTGCTTCTGTCCTAATCAGAGCAGAGTAAAAAGTGCAAAGAGTAAAAGAAGTGGCATTTCAGCTTAAGGGGCTGGTTTGCACATCACACTAAGCCACTGTGGGTTAATTAACCCATGGTGCATTCAGGCAGCCATTTTGACTATTCAAGCCACAACTGTGGCTTGGTGTGTCACACAAACCCAGCAAGGATGGATTGTTGGCATAGTTAACAAACAACCCATGACCCATGGACTGTTCTAGGGTTGTGGTTTGTTAACCATTAACAACCCACCCCACTGAGTTCACATGACACATCAAACTGCAGTTATGGTTTGAATATTCCAAAGCCACCCAGCATGTGGTAGAACCCACCATGGCTTATGTGGGTTGGTGGGCTGTGGTGATCATGTGAGCTAGGTCAGTCTCTCTTAACATGTCAATCCAATTAAAAGTGCTGGCATTGACCTTTAAAGCCCTAAACGTCTTGGTGCCAGGTCACCAGAAGGATTGTCTCATCCCAAATTCATCTGTCCATACCCTAAGATTATCTTCAGAGGCCTTCTCTGGGTCCCCCTGCCAAATGAGGTGAGGTGTGTGGCTACTGAGAAGAGGACCTCTTCAGTGGTGGGACATAGGTTCACCTGTCACCTATATTGTGGACCTTTTTGAGTACCTTTTTATTCATTTAAACCACAATCCTATGGATGTTTAGACAGAAAAAAAGACCTACAACTCCCATGCTGGCTGGGGCATGTGGGAGTTGTAGGCCTTTTTTCTGACTAACATGCATAGGATTGTGCCCTTAGTTTTTAGACCTTCAGTTTTTAAAAACGGTGTTGTGCTTTTTAGATCTTAGCACTATTGGTTTAATTTTTTAGCTGTTTTATTCTTTTAGGGGTTTATGCTAAATTTTACATTTTTATATCTTATCTTATGGTTTTAGCTGTATTTCGTAAACTACCCAGAGAGCTTCATCTATTAGGGAGTGCAGAAATGTAATAAATAAATATGTTGTGATGTACATCTGAATAATTTGTTGTGGGAAGTTTGCCAACTCGGAATAATAATCTAATAAGAATTGGTGCTGACTTTGTTTCAGACTATTCATAGACTGGGTACTTAGAAAATTACATCAAGTAAGTGAAAAGTGGAGTCTACTACAGGATTTTGGCAGAGCTGATCCATGCTTAACGTAAGCCAGGAATGAGAGAAGCTCATTCAGACTGATGTTCTTCTAAGTAATAGACCATCAAATGAAATTACTCCCTTTATCTACAAAGGAAGTTGCCTTATAACAAATCAGACTTGTGGTTTATCTAGCCCAGTATTGTCTACAATATTGCAAAAAAAAACCCTAAATTGGCATCTATACATATGAATTAGCATATGCAAATATTATGCAAATCAGCACCTTCTTTTGTCCTCTTCTTTGATGATGCCTTTCCTCTTTTTTGGTGATCCATAAGTGTCCACCCTCACTCAGTAGAATACAGGGAGTGTTAGGCCATTGCAATAACAACTCTGGAAGTTGCTAAATCAGATTCTTTTGTCAACCCAGCCTAGATCTACACTAGTGCTTTTTGTTGGTGTTTTGTTGTTTATTCGTTCAGTCACTTCCGACTCTTCATGACTTCATGGACCAGCCCACACCAGAGCTTCCTGTCAGCCATCGCCACCCCCAGCTCCCCCAAGGTCGTGTCCGCCACCTCCAGAATATCATCCATCCATCTTGCCCTTGGTCGGCCCCTCTTCCTTTTGCCTTCCACTTCCCCTAGCATCAGCATCTTCTCCAAGGTATCCTGTCTTCTCCTGATGTGGCCAAAGTACTTCAGTTTTGCCTTTAATATCATTCCCTCAAGTGAGCTGTCTGGCTTTATATCCTGGAGTATGGACTGGTTTGATCTTCTTGCAGTCCAAGGCACTCTCAGAATTTGCCTCCAGCACCACAGTTCAAAAGCATCTATCTTCCTTCATTCAGCCTTCCTTATGGTCCAGCTCTCGCAGCCATAGGTTACTACGGGGAATACCACTGCTTTAAATATGCGGACCTTTGTCATCAGTGAGATGTCACTGCTCTTAACTATTTTACCAAGATTTGTCATTGCTCTCCTCCCAAGAAGTAAATGTCTTCTGATTTCCTGGCTGCAGTCAGCGTCTGCAGTAATCTTTGTGCCTAGAAATATAAAGTCTGTCACTGCCTCCACGTTTTCTCCCTCTATTTGCCAGTTATCAATCAAGATGGTTGCCATAATCTTGGGTTTTTTGAGGTTTAACTGCATCCCAGCTTTTGCACTTTCTTCTTTCACCTTCGTCATAAGGTTCCTCAGCAACTCCTCGCTTTCAGCCATCAAAGTGGTATCATCTGCATATCTGAGATTGTTAATGTTTCTTCCAGCAATTTTAACTCCAGCCTTGGATTCATCAAGCCCAGCACGTCGCATGATGTGTTCTGCATACAGGTTGAATAGGTAGGGTGAGAGTGTACAACCCTGCTGTACGCCTTTCCCAATCGTAAACCAGTCTGTTGTTCCGTGGTCTGTTCTTACCGTTGCTACTTGATCGTTATACAGATTCCTCAGGAGGCAGACAAAATGACTTGGTATCCCCATACCACCAAGAATTTGCCACAATTTGTTATGATCCACACAGTCAAAGGCTTTAGCATAGTCAATAAAACAGAAATAGATATTTTTCTGAAACTCCCTGGCTTTCTCCATTATCCAGCGGATATTGGCAATTTGGTCTCTAGTTTTTTTGCCTTTTCTAAACCCTCCTTGTACATCTGGCAATTCTCGTTCCATGAATTGCTGGAGTCTACCTTGCCAGATCTTGAGCATTACCTTACTGGCATGTGAAATAAGTGCCACTGTTCGATAGTTTGAACATTCTTTAGTGTTTCCCTTTTTTGGTATGGGGATATAAGTTGATTTTTTCCAATCTGATGGCCATTCTTGTGTTTTCCAAATTTGCTGGCATATGGCATGCATCACCTTGACAGCATCATCTTGCAAGATTTTAAGCAGTTCAGCTGGGATACCATCGTCTCCTGCTGCCTTGTTATTAGCAATGCTCCTTAAGGGCCGTTCAACCTCACTCTTCAGGATGTCTGGCTCTAACTCACCGACCACACCGTCAAATCTATCCCCGATATTATTATCCTTCCTATACAGATCTTCCCTATATTCTTGCCATCTTTTCTTGATCTCTTCTGCTTCTGTTAGGTCCTTGCCATCTTTGTTTTTGATCATACCCATTTTTGCCTGGAATTTATCTCCGATGTTTCTAATATTCTGGAAGAGGTCTCTTGTCCTTCCCATTCTCTTCTCTTCTTCCACTTCCGTGCATTGCTTGCCCTTGTTTAAAAATAATTCCTTATCTCTTCTGGCTAACCTCTGGAATTTTGCATTTAATTGGGCATATCTCCCCCTATCACTGTTGCCTTTTGCTTTCCTTCTTTCTTGGGCTGCTTCCAGTGTCTCAGCAGACAGCCATCTTGCCTTCTTGGTTTTATTTTTCTTTGGGACATTTTTTGTTGCCGCCTCCTGAACAATGTTGCGAACTTCTGTCCATAGTTCTTCCGGGACCCTATCTACTAAATCTAGTCCCTTAAATCTACTGAAGTGTAATGACTGTTGGAGGACATTACACATTCTGTATATTGATTTTCTAGCCTTATTTCCTGTTTTTTATTCTGTATTATCCAAAATACCACAACAGTCTATTAGTCTACTCTGACTGGCAGCAGACTTTCACATCACCTGCTATCCCTAATCCTTTTAACATTAAACTCAGATCTTTTTGTACCCAAAGGATGGGCTCCACTGCTAAACTATTGACCCTCTCTAATGCATCCAATCTTCTGTGCCACTGCCTCAGTGTTCATCACTGGATAACAATATTTCATATTATACCTTCATTTTGTTCCCACATGAGATATTTTGACGTGGAAAAACACTATATGTACACAGTCTTCATTCAACCAATTGAAAGGTTTACATTTCTATCTTGTTAAACTGAATTTTGCGCAACTTAATATAATCACATTGCACTTTGGAAATTTTATTTAGTAAGCAGAAGAGATTAAGCATCATTCAGCAGCAGCAGCAGCATCTCTTTCTTATGTATATATTACTTTGTGCTCCGAACTTCCTTGAGTAGCAAAATGTTCGAGGAACAGTGCTACTGGGCTTAGTTTCTTTTGAATGAGGAACACTGGGGATTTAGAATGTATTTGTAATATTTGTTTTAATTACAAATATATAAGCAGAGCATTAGTGGAGGCAAAGAACTCCTATAAGCCAGCAGTGAGGGAGAGAGAGAGAGCCCCTGATGCTTCATCTAAAGACAACCCCGTGCTTTTCTTCCCCACCCTGCTTTTCATCTCTTCCAAACCACCAAACTGCTGTTTCTCAGAACAACTCATCTATCCCCTCCCCTTAGCCAGAAGGATGTCATTTTTCTAAGCCCTGAGGTCTCATGTCATTCAAAAACATAGAGGAATTCCCAACAATGAGTAGACGATCTCCTAACCACTGACCCACAGGGATGACTTAGTGCACAGTCCTATCAAGATAGGCAGCTGCCTCCAAACTGCCTATCCTAAGAAGGGCAGGAGAAGCACGGAGGGAATCATTCCCTCTGTGCTTCTCCTGCCCTGCTTTTTCAGCTAGACAGCCAATCGCAGCTGTCTAGCTGCAGGAGCACAGAGCAGGGAAGGAGGCCGCTGTATGACACATTGGATGTGGCGTACACACAGCTATGCCCTCCCCACCCCAGAACGCCCCCAGCCACACCCCTTTTCAGCTGCTCTGCGCTTGTCTTGAGAGAGTGAAAATGGGGCTGTTCCATGCTGCCTCCAAGGCAGCATGGAAGTGGGGGAAGGTCAGTTTTCCAGGAACTGACCTTGGAGGGCAGGCTCTGAGGTCGGTTCCAGGAAAACAGCATATCCTATGGCCATCTAGCCACCATCTAGCAGCCATAGGATTGCTCTCTCAATTGTTAAAGCCAGAGAGTTTTGGCTTTTGGGCAGTATAGAAATAAATAAATGAAACCATTAGTAATCTTCCCAGCAAAAAAAGTGGTTGACCAGCAGCTCTAACAATATTGATACATCTATTTATCTAAAATCCACAGTTGGGCAATACCTTTATTAGGACCAACCAAAATTCCACAGAAATGTGCAAGCGTTTGAGTTCTCCAGAACTCTTCATCAGTCTAGATGGTGCAAAAAAAAAAAAAACAGGGCAGGGGCAAAAAACATAAAAGTCCAAAGATTTGGCCAGATCTGGCAACCATGAGGTCTGCAGTTCAGAGAGTCTCAAAATGGAGATTGTAGAGTGAATAAATAAGTCCATGGTAGGTGTCGTAGGTATCAGATTACATCTAGCAATGCATTTTGGGAGAGAGAGGCAGCAGTGGTTGATCTCCATTGCTGAAAGCACAAAATCTGTTTGTATCTGCCTGTCGCCTTGGGTGAAACACACAGGTTCCTGAGTCACATAGGGCAGAAGTGCAGAGAAACATGACAGTCCCTGTACTAGCTGGAGATCAATTTTAGGTGGTGTACTACGTAAAAAAAAAAATAGTCAATTGAGGCTAAATTGTGAGTACTACCTAGTTGGAGGGGATGGAACCCTCAGTTGAATGAATTAGTCCATGGTAGGTGTTGCACATATCAGATTCCTCTGGTGGTAGATTCTACTCTTAACAACTACATGCTGTATTTTCCAAAGCTCATAAAAATGCATAGAACACAGTGGGACTTAGATCTGAGTAAAAATGCATAAGATTGAGCTGTAAACTCTGTATATAATGAATAAGAATACAAGCAGGTATCAGAATATACCATGCAGAAACATATTTTAATTAAGTTAAATGAATTAGAGAGCAATCTTAAGTGCTGGCGATGGGAGGTGATCCACCATTTCTAAAAACTGGCTGGCTCATGATGGCGAGGGTGAGGTAGGGGGCACCTTTTTATTGCCTTAGTTTTTCCCTGGTGGATCTTTTTTAAAAAACAAAAACAAAATCTCCCCATTGAAATGGGGGGAAACGATACCAGGCACGGAGTATTTGAAAGAATGGAGGGGCATTGTATCCAGTGGATCCAGCTCCACTTCTCCTGACCCACTCCCAGAATGGCCCATTTAGATTTACATCTGCAGCAATCTCCACAACTGGGGCATGTGGGGCACAGCAAACATGTCCCACCAACAGCTTTCTGTTGGTGAAAGGGTGCCTTTTCCCCATCCTAACCCCCACCAGCCAGAGAATATGCGAGTTAGGAGTGCTGTCTTAGATACCAGTTCTACTCACCTTTTATACTGTAGCACTGAGCAGTAGTTTATGCAATTGCTCTATGTTTTTCCTGTTTTGTGAAATTTTTAATTCAGATCAATAAAACTTTTTTTAAAAAATCACCCTCATGGCCTATCAACTAACAAATCAGTCAGACTGAGGATGTTAAGGCCAGGAGCTGAAGTATGGAGCTTAATTATCAGTTCTTATCAAAAGTGTCAGTGGACCAGTCTTTGCTAGTAAAATATGCAAACCAAATGAGTAAACAATATCCATAAATTATTAGCATTTGGAATTTAATTTTCAGCAGTTTCATTGGCATACGGAATAGCTTAGTCACTGTCACTTAAAACACTTCATCATTTGAAAGTTGCTGGAACAGCTTCCAACCTAATTTAGGCAGCGATTCCTTCACGGCCCTAACTGGAATTCATAAATGCATAATCAGCTCTTGGTGACATATAAATCTCACACCACTATAATAGATGTTTGATTATACAACTTCACTAAGATTGCTTCTAAGGGCTAGGCAGTAAAAGCTACATTGGGGCATGTACAGACTTGTGCCTTCCTTACAGCTAGGCACATCACCAGCGTTTTTAGCCTGGGTCATGCCCTGATCAATCAAGACATTTTGCTGGGATAAAGAAGGTATGACTCATATTGAACTCTGGTTCCCCATGAGTTTTTGTTTGTTCCTCAAGGGAGAAGAAACAATGACTTGGTTCAAATGGAGCAAAATATTATAAAAAATATCCCCCGCCCACCCACCACCACCGTTTAAAGAATCGTGCACACAGATCTTTGGGGCTATATGCATGAAGCCTTTTTTCAAAACATTGGGAACACTCCTATCAGCTGTTCTGGGACAGCACAGCAGTGTTGTAGTGCTAAATATTGAAGTGCAGATGCTCATCATGATGCTCCCCATAGCCACACCCCCAAAGAGAGTCCAAAATTGCAGGCAGCTGTGTTGATCCATATTGACAAACACGTTCTACCAGTTTTCATCTCCACCCGGACAGGTCTTTTGTAAAGCCAATGGGTTTTAATTTTCTGTTCTATCTATCAACCAGCTCCAAAATACTTCACATTACAACAGGAAACAATATATTGTTGGGGAAAGTCATCCCCCTCTCCCAACACACACACACACACACACACACACACTCTCTCTCTCTACTGTGAGGATTGCAACTCAGAGGCAACAGGGAATTCTGAGGGGGTGGCAGATCATGTCAGCAACCTGGCTAATCAAAAAGTGCCAGTGCTGTGTTCCTATGAGTTCTGGCTCCACTACACCACCTGAGTTAGTACTCCCTCCTTGATGAACAGTTCATTGGTAAGATTACTACTTTTAGACCACCTGACTTTATTCTGTGAGCGTTCATCCCCTACAACTACTAAGTAATGCAACCTAAAAGTTCTGTTGACTTATTTTTTACTGAGTACATCCTCTGCTAGGAACCACCCCCTCACTCACACACACACACACACACACACAATCAGATACACATATACTCCTTTAAAAAATCTATGTTGATGTCAGAAGCAGCGCAGTAAGATTTTATGTCTCTAAAATTGAAAGACAAATGCACACACACACACACCCCTATACTGGATATACTTCCAGTTCAGAACACTTCTTCAGCCTTTCTGCATATGGGGTCCTCTTTTCATGTTTCATCAACTAATATAAACATCTATAAAGTTAAAGAAAATGTTTACACATAATGACAGACTGTATTCAGGTTATTATAAAAGGATAATTATAAAAAGGATCTTCTACTTTTCTTGGCAGAAAATTCAGAGATAAGATGATCAAAAGTAATTTCTCTCAGAAGATCCCATTCTGTAGACTCCACACTATCAGGCCTATTGAGGAAGATCAGCTCTAGCTTCCACTGCAGTTACTGTTCTGCTGTGTCCCAGATCTAGGCTGAATGTAGACTGATGAAATGTGCTAGACCTCCATTCCTTGTCTTTAGCCACTCTGAAGCACAGGCATAGGCAGCAAAGCCCCTGTCGCTGGTCAAGAAGAACTCAAATAGGATCAAAGACAGTCAGAAACAATTAACACCAGAGCCGATTAGGAATTAGCTTTCTCAGATAATCTGTCTGGCCTGGCCACGACTCCTCTCAACAAAGGCAAAAAGGGGAGAGGAGATTAGATGGATGGATGGATGGATGGATGGATGGACAGAGACAGACAGACAGACAGACGAGATGTGAGAGCAGGTGATTTCACCTCTAAAACACTAACCTTTTAAATCCTAATCTTTATCTCAGAGAGCTCCATGTCGGAGCCTCTGAGATACGCAAAGCCCTGCTGGATTCATATGGCATTGGCAGGGCAGAAATGAGGGAGGACTGGCATTTCTACTTCTTTTCCCTTCTCCCTGGCCATGTTTATTATTATCTAAACTGGTAGTTTAACACCTGTTTAGGCCTCAGGAAATTCTATCTGTTGCAACCAACATCTATCTTTAATATAAGGGGAGGAGAAGGAACATAGGAAGCTACCTTATACCAAGCCAGCTGCATTTTATTGATTCAGATTTGGGAACACATTTTGTGGGAGAAGTGATGCAAGAGCTATGTAAAGCTTTAGGTATCCAACAGAGGTTTCATACTGCAGGTCATCCTGCATCTTCAGGATTAGTAGAACGCACCAACAGAACTCTCAAAGAGGCCCTTCGTAAACAAGTAAAGCCACAGGAAAAGACTGGGATGAAAAATTGTCTTTAGTTTTGCTAGCACTAAGGGGATCAAAAGCAATACATGGCTATACTCCTCATGAAGTAATGACAGGCAGGCACATGCCGGAGTCTTGGTGGCTTGGAACAGAACTTCCTAGTTCATGGGAAGACAAAGTAGTGACTGATCAGTGGGTGCAAACTTTAGTAGAAGAGATTGCTAAGTTGCACAAACAAGTAGCTCTCCACCCAGGAGAAACACAGGGCCAAGTAGATAAAAGAGGGAATGGGTCAAGAAGCCCATCCAATGGGAAACTGGCCAGGTAGTCATGTATAGGAAGTTTTCTGTAAATGAGCATTCCCTAACACATAAATGGGAAGGTCCAGTTCGAATAATAAACAGAGTAAGTCCCATGGTGTATCAGGTGGAAATTCCAAGAGGGAAAAGAGGCAAGCCATGGAGAAAGTACCTTCACACGTCCCAACTAAAAGAGTGGAAGGGAAAACCCCCAGACGCTCCACTTCCTCCTGAATCAGCCATTCCTTCCACTGAAGGTACCTTTGCCACAATTGCATCTCTCTCCCATAACCTGTGTGCTATGGCTGACAGAGAAGAAGTACTTTTAAGAGACACGTTCATGTCCAATTTGTAATTTTGTTCTAAGTTGTTTCAATGATTATCAAAATAAACACTAAACCAAAAAGAAAAAAGAGATTTCTGAAATGATAGCCAAGTTAGATATTAACCCTGTACCCTGAAAAAACAACCCAATCTTACCCCTCAATTAAGAATATAAATAATTTTGTGTGTTTAGTATACAACGGGGGGAGGTGCGGGAACTGCAATCTCTGCTTTTCCCTACCAGGCACAACCTCCTTACCAATAAGATGTGGCAGTTACTGTTGATACTGAGTAATGGAGCAAGAATATGCAATGGATGGATCTTTGCCAGGAATGATGGCCCTGATGTCAACACCACCATCCAGCTTAATCATTGGACTTGTTTTCCAAAAGGCAAAATCCAGAGTACCAGATTGCTGTGCCACATGCATGGATTATATGACAATGTACTCCAGCACCCACATATAGCTCAGCGGTTCTACCACTGCCATTTGAGCTCCCCAGGCAATTGCCCTTTGGAACATTTAGCTAACTGCACCATAACTAACTCAGGAAAATTTAGACAGTTCTGCTACAAGCCTGTACCTGTAAGTGCCAGCACCCCGATGTTTTGTATGCCCATATTTCCCTAATCAAAGACACTGGAACATGAACCCAACAGCAGTAAAAACAAAGACTGTGCTATCACTTTTCTTGCTGCTGCAACATAGACAGTAAATACACCCCTCTACATAACAGTTGTAATACGAACCCAAAACATCCCACCGCCAGCAAATGAACTCCTGCTATCTCTAATTTCTCCATCAGGAAGAAATTATTCTCGCAGTATAGCTAACTGGGACTTATGGAACTGGGAAATAAGTACAGATGATTTTAGTAAACAAGGACCTTTAGAATGGATTATCCAAATTCAAGGAACGCATTGTGATGCTCGAGCATCTTCAATCCAGTTTAAATGGTATGGGTATGTTACCATCGCAAAAAGTAAAAGTGAAATAGGGGAATATAAAGTAGAAATTGCTTCAAAAAACAAAACAGTGTTTAAATTAACCCAGTACTCTCAGATCTTCCCTCTTTATGCCATGTGAAGAACCCTGTTGTAGGTTCATATGTGCTAAAATGCAATCAGCCTGAACAACTAGTCTTGCACCCCAAAACACCCTTAAAGGAAATCCAAGTATACTTTGAAGGAATGAACATCTCTGAGAAAATACCACAGTGTGCTCCCTATCTTAAGATTAGCCACATCGGATAGGATTCTTGGGTAAGAATGTGGAGTAAAATTCAACTAAGGAAAAGAGTTAAAAGAGACTGGACAGGATGGCTAGGAACAGGAGTGTGCTTTTTAGATGCTGCTAATATAGAAGTATTACAAAATAAATTATCATATTCAACAAAAGAATTAGGCAAGGTGGCATCACCACTCACCAAATCATTCACACAGCTCACTAAAGAACCACAAGCCATAAATAAAATGTTACCAGTGTGGGAGTCCCTAATGGAACAAGATAATATTCATATTGCGATGAGCCTGCAGTCGCTACAAGACAACATTTCATTAGCCATGCATTCAAGCTCAGTCTCTTTCACAGACCATAGTACTAGAAATGATTAGTAGAACTGCTGTCATAGGCCACATTCCCATGGAAGTAAAACACTTAATAAAGTCAAACCTCTCCTTGAGAGAAATAACTCTAGAAGCATGGTGGATGTTAGTAAATACTACATACCACTATCCCCAAAACATGCTCTGTTTATTAATAATCACTGTAGATGCTGCTGAAGTCTTTCCCATCTGTCCAGTAGTTTCATATGGGAATCAAACCAACACAAATTCTGTAATGTATTCAAAAGATACCTACCAATGGGCTCGTATGAGAGAAGGTGATTGGGAAACCATTAATGTAGAAGGATGCAGAAAACAAAAAGATTTAGGATTTGTATGTGAGGATGATAGTTTTGAAGCTCATAAAGATTGTTTTTCTCCACAACTTGTAAACAATTCTTATTGTTATTTTAATGTAATTCAAGAAAATAGTTTTCAGTTGTATTGGAAAAGGATGTATTTGCATCCAAACCCACTGCGATTTCATCATCATCAACAATGTAACCATACAGCCTATGCTATTCTATATCAAGTACTGTTTTTGCAATATTAGTTTCGTGCAAGGATGTGATTTTTCTTTCCACACACCTTTGGACTACGGAACAACACCTAAAAGCATTTCCCCCTCTTTTCACTACCCTTACCTCCGTATCTCTTGGTTTTGGTATCTCTGTCCTTAGAAACCTTCTCTCTCACCCTTCCATACAAGAAGAACTACTTAGAGTAAAAGAATTAGGTAACAATGCAGTGATACAAGTCAATCATGCCAGTCAAGTTGTTAATCAAATTTTAGCCAAAGTAGAAACAGCTGCTAACCATTCTTGGTGGGAAACACTTCTTGGTTGGAGCCCTATAGCAAGAGGAGTTTTTTCCATTGCATTACACCCCATTGTGGTGATATTGGCCGCGCAAGTGATTTTATGAGGATGTATGATAGCTTTAGCTTGCTGGATGAAGCACCAAATGCACAAACTTCACAACATAGAAATACAGATGGCAGCCACCAGAAAGATATTATAGTGTTGGGAGTGAGTTCTATGTCCTCACCGCAACAACGGGGGGAATTGTTACAAAGTACCCCAAAATTCTGCTGATCTGGGAAAATGTGGCCTGTATCTGGATGGGGACTAAGGTTCTTTGGTCTTGGAAAAGGGCAGAAAAACAGGTCCCATAGGATGTTAGGCCTTGCACAACCCAAAAGGAGATGCAGACTTCTTGCATAAACTTTCTGGCCAGCCACTGTGCTCTCATTGCCTTAATTCCTCAGTTAACACTTGCAAATTTCAGATCTTGCCTCAGGACAATTACAGAAGTCCCCACCATGAAAATATTTTATGCTGATTTCTAACCTTCCTGTTTAAGCCAAATAGAAAGAAAAATAAAGAATTCAATGCCTTTTAACGCTGTAAGAAACCCAATATTGTGTAAGCAAGCATGCCTACATGATACTTTTATCACTTTTACTTAAGACCATCACCAAAAATCCGCTTGGCGACCTGTGAAAGCCAGAAATATGCACCCATCAACTCCCATCAGGAAAGAGAATCCCATTGTCTTCTTTCTTCCCTTAATGTATGACATCTAAAAATCCATTTTCCAACATCCTTGAATAATCTTGAAAGAAAGACTTGTTTTGTTTTATTCTGATTATTACATCCTGAGAGAAAAAGGATAAAAACAGCAACCCAAATTCATAGAACAGCAGCTAGGGAAAGAAGGAAGGAGGACACCTTCCATCCTTTCTGCTCAGAAGAGCACCCCCCCTTTTTTCCTCCCTTCTTTCTCCCCTTCTTTCTCAGAGAAGGAACTCAACAGAGCTTCCCATCACTTCACCAGCCAGCCGATAAGGAGAGGTAAATTCTTGTATCATCTTTTCTTCCCCTTCTCTCATCCCTTTTCCTAATATCCCACCCAATACCAAACTCCAAAACGCCAAGGCTTTAGCTCTTTCTCCCTCCACTTTCTCCCCAAACCCTGCATTTCCTCTAAAACTATCTCTATCAACCCCCCCAACAGTCTGTTACTCCCCCATTCAAATAATCCCAAACTGAAAGTTCCTTCCCCCCTTCTCCCCCTTTCTACACATACAAACACACACACACACACACAATTTCCTATGCATCCCAGTGTGCTTCACAACTGACTTTAAATGCCTGTCTTTTAACCTTTTGAGTGTTAATGTATGATTCTAATTCCCCAAATGTATGCATAGTTCTAATTTCCCTCTTTGTGATTTTAATTCATGTCAATTCTTCTTTATAAATCAAAGATTTGCTTTCAAAGACCTTGTTGTGGTCTCTGACTCTCTCAACTTTTGGGGGGTATCAGGTTTTCCTAAGCACCCAGAGTTCAACGCTAAAAGATCCCTCAGGTATGTGTTTGGTTTACATGTATGTGATATGCATGTCCATGTAAATTAAAGCATACTTCGTAACAATTCAAAGTGCTGGTTTTGACCTTTAAAGCCTTAGGGCGCAATCCTGTTCAAATAGGCGGCCACCTCCAAGCTCGGAGGCGACCACCTTTCTAATGCAGGGCAGGAGAAGCATGGATGGGGATCATTCCCTCCATATTTCTCCTGCTCTGCATTTTCGGCTAGACAGCCGATTGCCGATTGCAGCTGTCTAGCCACAGGAGGGCTGAGCAGGGGAGGAGGCTGCTGTACAACACATTGGATGTGTTGTACAGGCATTTCCGCCTTCCCCGCCCTGGAACGCCCCCCGGAATGCCCCTTTTCATCCGCTCCACACTCCTCTTGCGAGTGAGGAGCATGGGGTGTTCCGCGCTGCCTCCGAGGCAGCATGGAAGTGGGGGAAGGTCGGTTCTCCAGGAACCAACCTCGGCGCACGGGGTCTGAGGCTGGTTCCTGGAAAACCAGATATTCTCTGTCCATCTAGCTGCTGTCTAGCGGCCATAGGATTGCTCCCTTAAACAGTTTGGGACCGAGTGACTTGAAGGACCACCTTCATCCATATCCATACCAGCCTGCCCGCATTTTAAGATCAGAAAAATAGGTCCTTCTCATTTGCCCACCCATGAGAGCAGTTAGGTGGGTGATCACACGTGAGTGGGCCTTCTCTGCAGTGCCCCCACACCTTTGGAACAAGTTGCCATCAGAGGTCTGCCATTCTCCGTCACCGCAGTCTTTTAAGAAGGCCTTTGAAAACATCTTATTTTACCATGGCCACCTCTTGATATGATTGCTGTTGTTGCTGTTACTGTTGCTGCTGGTGGTTTTATTGTTGGCTTTTGTTGTTGTTTTTATTGTTTTCATGTTTTTATTGCTTTTAATATTTTAACTGTTTTTATGTATTTTATTGCTGTAAGCTGCCTTTGGAGGGCTTCTGCCCTGAAAGGTGGCCAAGAAAGGTTAAAAAAAAAAAAAAGTTAGACTATTGTTTTATCTAGCTCTGGATTGACAATCACCCTCCTCATGTTCAGGCAGGGTGAACTTCTGAATCTGGGAGTCTCTTCTATCTGTGGAGGCTCTCTGCGCAGTGCAGAATCCTGACTTTCTAGGGCAACAAGAATGAGGATAATGGGAAAGGAGAGGAGAGGCAGAGAGGAGGTGGAGCTTGCATATTCATTCGCCCCCTTGCGCCTCACACTTTGGTGTAACTAAGTTTTAGAATGCCTGTAGAGGGCTAGTGTCCTTCAAGGGTTTGACACAGGGCTGTTTCCCAGCCCTACCTTCAGGTGCCAGGGATTGAATTTGGGGCCGTTTGCATGGAAAGCACATATTCTACCCCTCAGCTGCACCTCAGAGGAGGGGCCACAGCTCAGTGGTACAGCACATGCCTGGCTTACAGAGAGTCCTACATTCAGCCTGTGGCCCTCCAGAAGTTGTTGGATGACAACTCCCATCAGCATTTGGCCTTTCTGGCTGGGACTGATGGGCATTGGAGTCCCAACATCTGAAAGACCACAAGTTGCCTCACCCTCCCACTAGAGGAACTCTTGTAGCAGGTGATGGGTAGATAGACAAATAACCTGTGCTAGTATAAGGCAGCTTCTTCTGAAAGGAGAAATTGTTCTCTGGGCAATATCCAAGGGTTACATTCCCCAAACTCAAGCAGTGCTAGCAGAGCTCTGCTGAATCTTTACATTGCACAAGTGGTTGCCTATTATGTTTGCACAACTGGTTGTACAACCAGTTGCACAATCAGAATGCTCATTCTGGTTGCACAACGGGTTGCACAACTAGAATGTGCAACAGGTTGCACAATGGGTTGCACAAGCATATTTAATGGCCCCAGCAGTATAACCAAGTCACCTGTAGTTTTAGAGGGGCCTAGAGATCCATAATGCTTGGCTTAAGTTCATTATTGGTGCAATTTCCTTGCTAGTGGGCCTCTGAGCATGTGAGATGAGTCAAAGGTCGATAGTGCGGCCCCAGCACATTCCATGCTAATGAAAGCTAGTATCTTATCAGGGCCTAGGATGTGCCTGAGAAGAGAGGCTGTGTTTATGCCAAGTTACAGGTGGCTGTGCTGGGAAAGTTCTAATTGTTTTCCTTCTGAACAAGCATTGTCAGGCTATGCTGGGAAAGTTGCAAATGAATGCTAATTAACATTTGCTTCTGTCATGCTGCCTCACTGCTGCCATGTATGCATAATAATAAAACCCATTATACCACTTGGCTCTGGGTTGAGAGAAGCTGTCTGATCCAACCATTGGGTACGCCTGTGTGCTGTAAGTACTCAATAAAGTCTCCTTGTAAGCAAACCTGGATCTGGCTTATCACTATCTCGGCACCTCCATACCTTAGCAGCCCACAGCCGGGGCATACAGCATAATACACAACCGCTTGCACAACCACACTTGCGCAAACATAACCTTAGTTGGATTCTTCTCTTTGGCATAGTTCAGAACCTAGTTTCCACTAGCTCAATGACATTTGCTCTAATGGAATGACACAGTTGGATACTACCCTCCATTTCTCATTAGTCAGAGCATTAATCTGTTGCTTCTTTCCCATTCATATAAACTGTTTGCCACAGACACTGCCATTACAAGATACAGACATTTTCTATCGAAGGATAAGAACTCCTATTAAATTATTGATTTGGTAAAAATAATAATAATAATAATCAAAATCATCATCTAACAGAACATTTTTGTCTCTCACTGTGCTACCTTCCCTATAATTATTTGCTTTAAACTTTCTGAAAACAAAAAGGGCAAGATATTTAAAAAAAAACAAAAATCAGCTACAAGTGTTTTAAAAATTGTCTCCTCCTCCTTTTGTTCACATGCTTAGTTTCTGGCAAGGGAATGCCTTTTAGTGAGAGCAGGAAGTATGCTCTTTGCTTTCTTGCTATTGTGTTGAATCTCTCCTTTGCTGGGAATGTTCTGAACAGCTGCCTGCCGGAGTCAGTGCAAAGTGACCTATACTTCCTTTGCCCTCAGAACAATGGGCAGAGAAAACAGAAATGAGCCAAAATTGAGCAGATAACTAGGAGGGGAAAGTGACAAAGGGCTGCCTTTGGCTAAGATAATTTCCCTGCCCGAATTCATCAGCAAAAATGCAGCTAAAATTTTCCATTAGATTACCATACAGTGTATGGAAAATGACATCAGAGCCATGGCACACCAATTGGGAGTGTCCTGATGTGATTGATACCAATCAAGGACATTTCACATATCCATGCATATTACTGTCCTCTCAGGAAGCAGCATGTAGAACGTGAATTAAAAGCCATGTTCAAAAATGATAGAAAGGCTTTTGTAGTTCTAGCGGATACATAATAGAACAGGTGTGTTTCTTAGCAACAATATTGGATCTCTAATGAGCAGGCTAAAAACTTATGATTAGAAGGTGGTGCCATGAATTCACTTGCCAAATCACTAGAAATATCTGTACATTTCTCCTGTTCAGGCCAGGGAACAAACTTTGGGGCTCAGTAATGCTTGCTTGAAAGGAGAGATAAGCATTAAAAGTCCTTGAATTCTCCCCCAACTCAGTTATTAACCTGAGCCAAAGATTTCCCAGCTTTCTGGCAAAAACTGGAACTGGGGGGACAAGAGCCCATCCCCTGCAGGAATTCTTTTACCAGAGACCATCTCTACACCAACCTAAAATTCCGCATTTAAAATGAGCCTTTCTGCTTCTGTTTTAAATGCAGGATCATGACGGATTCCCTTTATATGTGCTTCCTTTCCTCTGCCCCTTCCCCCCATATCTGAGTCTTCGATGTGTTTCACTATACAGCGACTAGATGGCGCTGTGGTCTAGCTCTGGGTTATGGCAGGTTTTCCTCTTTTCACAAAGGGAAACGCTATAATTTAATAGCTCGTTATCTCCAATCTTTTAAAAAAAGGAATAAAGGTCATTTAGTGCAGGAGACTCCCTGGAGGTTGATGAAGTAATCTAAAGGACCCGCAACTTTCTGTGAGTAACCAATCTCAATAGCAGGGTAAAAGCTCCATGTGAAGAAGCCCTTAGAGAGGCAACCTTTAACCCCCCACTGCAAGTTTTCCAGGACTGCTCTTCCAGATATCTTCCTAGCAAGGCTACATGGCTCCTTCCAACTCTTTGATTCTATGGGGCTGCTTTGAGAAGCTGCCCCTGCTAAATATTAGGTTGGGAGCCAAAAACTACTCCATCATAGGGAAAAGAAGAAGGAGCCTTGTGGCACCTTAAAAACGAACACATTTGTTTGACATAAGCTTTCATGGACAGTGTCACCTCCTCAGATGCATGTTAAACTCATATTGGCAGATTTATATACACATGCAGGTGGTAGTGGTGGTGATGGGAATGTAAACTGTTGTCAGAGGGAACTGAAATGCAAAATATACAGACAGTGATGATTGCCTTAATGGTTGCCATTCACAAAATGTTGTTGGGTGGTAACACAGACATCATTGCAATGGTGAGGCGATTAACATATGCAGTGTGATAACAAAAATAAAAAAGAAAACCCACTAATGTTTGTCCTTATTCAAACCACAAGAAATAGAGTTGAATCTCTAGATGAATTGTATTTCAGCAATTTCATGTTAATATCTGTCTTTGAAAGCCTTTGTTCAAGAATGGTCATCTTAAGACCATTGACAAAATGTCCTGGGAGTAGAGATGGACGAAAGTCACTTGCCTGATCCTGAAGCTTGCTTCGCGGTGGGGGGGAGGCGCTCCGTCCCTCCCCCTGAAATTCTGGGTGGGGGAGAGGTGCCCCATCCCTCCCCGCCGAAATTCTGGCCGGGGGGAGTCGCCCCGTCCCTCCCCGCCGAAATTCTGGCCGGGGGGGAGCGCCCCGCCTCTCCGGCCATGAAAGTTCTTCTCCTGTCGGGATGCAAATGGAGGCGGCTGTAGCTGACACCGTTTGCATCCCTGGCCTGCAGTCAGCCGTGATAGGCTACGTAAATCTTTACATAGCCTATCATGGCTGACTTTGAGAAGAAAAAAAAAGCGCGTACGCAAATGGCGGCGCCCATGGGCCTTGCCTTTCAGTGCTTTAATTTCCAATACTTACTTGAGCTAAAGTTATGAAGGATTTGCTTCTTATGTATGCAGCAAATGAAGCTGAATTCTTCTTCCTCTTCTTCTTCTTCTTGAAATGAAAGCTTCTGTGTATCTCTGCTTCCCTCATAACACACAGGACATCTTGTGCTTCATGTAGCTCAGCTGAGCCTCTCTCAGGAACACATTGTGATGGAGTGAACTTTGCTGTCTATAAAACCTCTTTTTATATTTAAAACACAAACATACTCGTTAGTACTACTACATTTCTCAATTCGTTGTCACTGTTTGAAATCTTTTGGAATTGCTAGGGTGTTTACTTTATTATTTTCTTAAAAGCCATTTCTGTGGGCACTAAGAATTTAGACAATTCTTCAGCTATCCTAGAATTTAAAAAAAAAATTAAAAGAAAAAAATAGTTCATAGAGATACAAGCATGTCTGTCATAGTGCGTGCGTGTGTGTGTGTGTGTGAAGATACAATGGATTCATTTAGAATTCTTGCAGTATTCTAAACCAACACAAAATGACTGTTTTTCAGACCCCAACCTCATGTCTTGGTAGGCCAGTTTTCTCCTTAGTTCTGTGGTAGCCTTCTGGCTTCAAGTTTTAGTGAGTAAGAGAAAAGTTGTATTCTAATACATAATATGGAAACTCCTTAAGGCACCATAAACAGAAGGAGAAGGGGAAGAAGTGAAACCAACACAAAATTAATGTTTTTCATCCCAACCTCACCTTCTGAAATTAACTTTTGAATAGTCCAACTTGCAACCAAATCATGAAGACAGAAGGACCAAAATCTCATCTAGCCCTAGCTCCTGAAAGGAAACAGAAGACCCCTGAGCCCCTCTGCCTGCTCCTTGATCTAGTGCACAGTGTACCACAGTCAAGGAGCTGATTAATAGCTCTAGGTGACTCAAGGAAGAAAGCCAATCCACACGCCACAGGAGAAGGCAAAAATCACAAAAGCTCTCATGTAATTCTTATTCTTTTCAATGAAGTTTATGCCCAAAGACTTTGTGATGGAGCTGAACCTCTCTTTTTTTAGCTGTCTTGTAGATATCTGACACTCTACTGGCAATAATGTTCTTGATGAGATGCTTTATCTATAATTTCTTACCTTGTGGGTCTATAGCAAATACCAGACAATTTCACCTTTCCTTTTCTTACAGAATTTTTACCCAGAGGCTTTTAACCAGGCTGCGACATGGGTATTATTGGATCTTAGATAAAGTATGCAAGGCCTCCCACTTCAAATGGATTCTTTAATTCAGGGGTAAGCAACCAGGTATGCTCCAGAGGTTTTGGATTACAACTCCCATAATCCTTGACCACTGGTTGTGTTGGCTGGGTCTGATGGGAGTTTAGTTCAAAAATCTTGAGGATGCCAGGTATTTATTTATTTATTTATTTATTTATTTTCTATACCGCCCAATAGCCGAAGCTCTCTGGGCGGTTCACAAAAATTAAAACCAAACAGCACACAATAAAACAATTTAAAATATATAGAACATTAAAACCACAATATAACAATACAACCACAATAAAATCTAGCAGCAGTGCAGGAGTTTAAAATACAGATTTAAAACAGCAAAGATAAACATTTAGAAAGCTAAAATGCCTGGGAAAATAAAAAGGTCTTCACCTGGCGCCGAAAGGAATACAATGTAGGCGCCAGGCGAACCTCACTAGGGAGCTCATTCCAGAGCCGGGGTGCCACAGCAGAAAAAGCCCTCCTCCTAGTAGCCACCCACCTCACTTCCTTTGGCAGGGGCTCACAGAGAAGGGCCACTGACGATGATCTTAAGGTCCGGGCAGGCACATATGGGAGGAGGCGATCCTTCAGGTAACCTGGCCCCAAGCCATTAAGGGCTTTAAATGTTAACACCAGCACTTTGAATCGGGCCCGGAAATGGACTGGCAGCCAGTGCAGCTGGAAAAGTACTGGCGTAAAATGAGCTCGCAAGCCAGTCCCTGTTAACAATCTTGCTGCCCTATTTTGGACCAGCTGAAGTTTCTGGACCGTTTTCAAAGGCAGCCCCACCCACGTATAATGCATTGCAGTAATCCAGACGAGAAGTTGTCAGAGCATGGATAACTGTAGCTAGGCTATCTCTGTCCAGATAAGGGCGTAGTTGGTATACCAGCCTAAGCTGATAAAAAGTGCTCCATGCCACTGAGTTCACCTGTGCCTCAAGTGACAGTTCTGGATCCAAAAGCACCCCCAAACTACGAACCTGATCCTTTAGGGGGAGTGCAACCCCCTCCAGAACAGGTTGAATATCACCTAGCCGGGCAGACAAACCACCCACTAACAGTACCTCCGTCTTGTCTGGATTGAGTTTCAGTTTATTAGCCCTCATCCAGTCCATTACCGTGCCCAGGCACTGATTCAGAACAGCCACTGCCTCACCTGGTTTTGATGAGAAAGAGAGGTAGAGCTGGGTGTCATCTGCATATTGATGGCACCTCAGCCCACACCTCCGGATAACCTCCCCCAGCAGTTTCATGTAGATGTTAAACAGCATGGGGGATAAAATAGAGCCCTGTGGAACCCCATGGCACAGTTGCCATGGCACAGAGCAATAATCCCCTAGCACCACCTTCTGGAATCGGCCATCCAAGTAGGAGCGGAACCACTGTAGAGCCTCCAACTCCTAACCCAGACAACCTATCCAGAAGGATACCATGGCCGATGGTATCGAAAGCCGTTGAGAGGTCCAGGAGAATCAACAGGGTCGCACTCCCCCTGTCCCTCTCCCGGCAGAGGTCATCCCACAGGGCGACCAAGGCAGTTTCCATTCCAAAACCAGGCCTGAAGCCCGATTGAAATGGATCTAGATAATCTGTTTCATTCAACAGTGCCTGGAGCTGTCCTACAACCACCCGCTCAAGCACCTTGCCCAGGAAGGGGATGTTGGCCACTGGCCTATAATTGTTAACATCCTCTGGGTCCAGGTTAGGCTTTTTCAGGAGTGGTCTAATTACCGCCTCTTTTAAAGTGGCAGGCACCACTCCCTCTCTCAAGGAGGAATTTACAACCTCCTGGACCCAGCCGGACAACCCCTCCTTGTTTGATTTAATAAGCCATGAAGGGCAAGGGTCAAGCACACAAGTGGTCGATCAGACTTGGCCAAGCACCTTGTCCGCATCCTCAGGCCTCAGTAACTGAAACTCATCCAATAAAACTGGACCAGACGGTGCTCTGAACGCCTCTACCAATGGAACTGCATTAATGGTGGTGTCCAATTCATGACAAATCTGAGCGACTTTATCCTCAAAGTGCCGTGCAAACTTGTCACAGTGCGCTACTGAGGGTTCCACCGTCTCTCTCCTTGGCCCAGAATGTAACAGGCTGTGAACCACTTGGAAAAGCTCCGCTGGACGACACTGAGAAGATGCAATGCTGGTGGAAAAGAACTGTCTCTTTGCCACCCTCACCGCCACAGAGTAGGCTCGATAGTGGGCTCTTTCCTGTGTTCGGTCAGACTCAGCACGAGTTTTCCTCCACCTGCATTCCAGCCGTCTCCCCTCTTGCTTCATTGCCCTCAGCTCAGGTGTATACCAAGGAGCTGGCCGGGCTCTGCTCAGAGGGAGAGGGTGCTTGGGCGCGATCGTGTCAACCGCCCAAGTCATCTCTGCATTCCACAGAGCGACCTGGGCTTCGACGGGAGCACCAGCCATACCAGCAGGAAAATCCCCCAGAGCCCTCTGGAATCCATCGGAATCCATTAATCTCCGGGGGCGGACCATTTTAATAGGTCCCCCACCCTTGCAGAGGAGAAAGGCCGCCAGAAGTCTAAACCTCAGCAGGAAGTGATCTGACCATGACAAAGGGACAGATGTTAATCCTCCACTTTCAGATCACCATCCTCCTGCCCAGTCGAGAAAACCAGATCAAGCGTGTGTCCTTTTATATGCGTTGGGCCGATGACATGTTGGGACAGCCCCATGGTTGTCATGGCGGCCATGAAGTCCTGAGCCGCCCCCGATACAGCGGCCTCGGCATGGAAGTTGAGATCCCCCAGGACCATCATCCTAGGGGTCCTCAACACCAAGTCCGAGACCACCTCCGTCAGCTCAGGCAGGGAGTCTGATGGGCAGCGGGGTGGGCAGTACACCAACAGAATCCCTAATCTGTCCCAGGTACCCAACACAAGGTACAAACACTCAAGATCTGCACTCGAATGCGCAGGAAGCCTGGAGAGGGAGATTGAATTCCTATAGACCACAGCAACCCCCCCTCCCCGACCCTCAAGTCGGTGTTGGTGCTGCACCGAGTACCCAGGAGGGCACAACTGGGAGAGAGTGACCCCTCCCAGTTCTCCCACCCAGGTCTCAGTAATACATGCCAGGTCAGCCCCCTCATCCACAATCAAATCATGGATGAGGAAGATTTTATTTTGGGCCGACCTAGGTTTCCCATTCCTAATCTAATTCAAGGGTCAAACAAAAAGATTAAGAACCGTATCAGATCCCTTAGAGTCTCAATGTGGTTACAGTACTCTACCACACTTCCATACAAAGGACTGAATTATTATCTTAAGGAAGGTGATACCCTTACTAAGGCAAAAGGGTTTATTCACCAGTGGTTGCAACTGACTGCCATATTATTAGCTTCTTGCAGTACAGGTATCAGTGAGTATGATGAGAACAGGAGAATTGATATTATATAAATGATTAAGAACAGATGACATGTCAGAGTTTCTGTGCAATTTTGTTTCTTCTTATAAACTTTAATGGAGGTTAAATTGATAGTTTGTTGTCAAATTGTCTAAAATTGACACTTTATTGAAATATGAAGGACATGTTCCCCGGTCATCTGCTGAGTGGAGAATTTGGCCTTTTCATGTCTTTGAGTTTGACAACCCTGTTCTAATTAGAAAATTCTAATAGAAGTACCTATACTTTCATTATCATAATATCATAATACGATATTGCTTGTTTGAGGTGTTTGCAGTACACCATCTGTCTTGTTTCCCCATGCAATCCTGTGGAAATTTACCAAAATGATTCATAAGGTGAAGAACTAAAAAGCACAGCAGTTTATTATTTTAGACAATTTCTATGGTACAGAGGAAACCCTTGCAGTTATTTGACAACACATCTGCTTAATTATTTCATTATGTATTAAGATGGCTTGAATATATACAGACTACCTTGTCTTCATTGAACACAAGGACTTTCACAAACTTTATGTATCACCAATGAATTAGCAATATTCTTGACTCATCAGCATTTTAAAAAATCACTGTCATGAATTAAAGTGATAGTTCTTGGCATATTTAGCAACCTTCACCTTATTATACACCCAGTAGAAAGTAATGAAGATCAGTTAGGTGTTTCTTCACTTCAGATTATGAAAAACGGTTTGAAGCTAAATTAATAATGATGCAAACAACAACTTCCCCAGACATTTATCATAATGAAATGCATCATATGATGTTAGAGGTATGCCAACCATGATCATTAATATATTAAAAATTAGCATTGTGTTTAAAAATGGACCCCAAAATCTTGAGTTTTAACTTGAAGTTAGCAAGTCAGTCAATAAAGAAATATCTGATTATTATTTTTAAATTAGAATATAAATAGTGGATTACCTATTAAATTTAATGGTGTGTGTGTATGTGTGTGTGTATACACATGTATTATCAGTATTTCTAATATGCCTTCAAATAACATCTGTTATTAATGTTATCATGTTTTATGCTCAGAGTGCAATTTTTCCAGAGAAGTAATCACATCATTCTATTCAAGGGGGAAAACACACATACACTGTAAATTCTAACATATTTATTGTGGCCTAAGCTTCAGTGAGCAGACGAAAACAAAATACAGTGGTTTGGGGCTAGAAAAATGGCTAATAATAAAAAAAAAACACCATATATGTAATGTGTAGAAGACATATTAAATTATGTCAAAGTTCAGACAGCATAATCTTTGCATAAGTGAACACTGCTGTTGTGTCCTGTTTACATGAATCTTACAGTTGTATATTGTGGCAGAGGTCTCCTCTACTCCAAAAGGTGAATCATAAAAATAACAGAACAATATCCATTCTGGAAGTTGTCTACTCTATATGCCTACTCAAAAGTAAGTTCAATGGGGCTTACTTCCAAGTAATTCCACAATTTACCAATGTTTAGTGGATAGTTATAATCCTTGCCTATCCATGAAGGTCACTGAGTGACTTGGCTAGTCCCGCTCTCACACCCTCCCTAACACACACACTGCTAAAATAGGCTATTGGAGAAAAGCCATTGGGCTATGGAAACCCCTGAAAGGACTCTTGGGATGTCTCAACATAAGCAATTTATTGCACACTTGTGATTGGCCACTCATGGAATTTTGCAGGTCCTTTACATGACGTCATCAACCTCCTGGGTTGTGGGGAGGGAATCTTCATGACAATGGAATGAGAAGCATGTTTGAATATTATCCGGATTTTCATGGAAACAGCTTTGGTCCATCAGAGACACACAAAGCAAGAAAAGCCAAGTTTACCATACCTTTAAAATCTGTTTTTTTCATGGGTCACACAGCACGTGGGAAGTAGAACTGAACATCATCAACCAGGCAGGGGCTGCTTAACCAGTGAGAGAGGCTCCCCGCTGCTACTACATTATTATGAATGGAGAGTAACTAATTCACAATTCTCTAGAAATAGCCCAATTATCCAGTACAGCATCTGAAGGCCCCCTATGAGAGCAGCCCACCACCCCAATTTCACCCCATTCCAGCAAACTGGCAGAGTTATTCCTCTCTCCGCCTTTTCCCCAGTGTGCACACTTTTGCCTGAAGAAGCCAAAATCCCAGATTCTCTAGTGCAGCATCTGAAGGCTCCCCATGAGAGTACCCCCTCATTTCTCCCCAATCCAGCAAACTGTCGCAGAGTTATAGCTTCCACCACCACCCCTTTCTCCTTCTTTCAGCACTTTCTCCCTGCTCACAATGACAGGCTCCTGTGATCCTGAGACTTCACCAGATCACCACTCTGATAATGCTCTTATGCATCAGAGAAGCGACTTCACACAACATTGGGTAAGCATCTTCACAACATTGAGGAAGAGAAGTAATGCAAACATCAGAGAAGTGCATCATCATGGAGGCTAATTACTCCCCTTGGTGAAATGGGAGTACAGGGTGATTCTGAAGACTCGAAAGAGTGCTCTAGGGCTTTGATGTGCTGCAAAGGCAGGCAAGTTACTTTAGTTACCTAGGTTATGGAGGGCAGGGCCAGGTGAAAGACACACCCCTAGGAACACCCCAATCATACCGAATTTAAAGCAGAGGAATGGGCACATACCAACTGCAGGGGAGCCAAATTAAAGGAAATCAATGGAGTAAAAGTACTCTGTAAAAATTTGGGTTTCCCACACGTAAACTCTGGGGTGGTTGCAGAGTAGCCATGATCTGCTGGTTGAAATCTTCTTTGAAGGCTTTTAAGCAGGAATTAAAGTCTATTATTCCAGCAGGCTTCCCCTTTTTAGAATGCTTGTTCCTTTTGCTGACTTTTGTATACTGTTTTTAAGCTGTGTTGTTTTAAGCTGTGTTGTTTTATTGTTGGATTCTTTTTGTTAAATTGTTTTTAGGTCAAAGTTGTTTTTAGTTATACATTATTTGTATATATTGTCCGTATGCTTTTATGTAAATGGATTTTAAATTTTGTATATTGTATTTTAATGTTTTAACTTTTGTAAACTGCCCAGAGAGCTTCAGCTATGGGGCAGTATAGAAATGTAATAAATAAATAAATAAATAAAATGTGTCCCTAACAACTTTAAGCCACAGCAGCATTGGAGAAAAACTCCCATGTTTCCCATTTTATATATATATATATATATATACCATGGGAAATGAGCAGTATGAAATGCCGGTGTGGTGCTATGAACTTGCTGAGGAAGGACTTTCCTCGATTCAAACCATGTGTCTGCCATGTAAATGCTTGAGCACATTTCTCGATTGGAGGGAGAAGAGAGTACAGTGCCTCCCTGCAACAAAGGAAGACAGATCTGATCCCCAACCCACCAAACTCAGAATCCATGTCCTCTGTTGATTCAGAGCACTCCATTAAGTTCAATGGGGCTTACTCCCAAGTGAATGTGCTGAGGGTTGCGGACTTACAACGCGATCTTATGTCTACTCAGAAGTAAGTCCCATTGATTTCAATGGGGCTTACTCCCAAGTAAGTGTGCTGAGGGTTTCAGATTTACAGCACAATCTTACGTCTACTCAGAAGTAAGTTGTAGCTTTCCTGGGGGCCGAGAGAAAACAGTACAGCACAAATTAAGCAACAAAAATAGGACTCTCCCCCCTGCTCCTTTGCACACATGCCAGGCAGGGAGGCGCTCCCTCGATTCAAACCACGTGTCTGCCATGTAAAGGAGGCCCTCCTAAACCTGCAAAGAAACCGAAAGCAGAAAGCCCTGGTAAGGATGTGGGGTTTTTTGCTAATGTAGAGACACCCCTGGTTAATTTTTCTAGTATGAGCACATAACTAGACGGTGAGAGGCTTCATAACTCACAGTGCTCATGAGTTTTCCACAGTGATGTCAGGAAATAAACAAGCATTAACTATAGGCTAAAGCAGCCTTCCCAACCTAGTGCCCGCCAGATGTGTTGGACTATATCCCATAATTCCAAACCAGCACATCCAGAAGACACCAGATTGGGGAATGTTGGGTAAAGCGTTATAAATATAATATACTTAAGGCCCATGTATAAGATATGGGTTACATCTTGGTTCCAGAATCAATGTGTAATTGATGACTGACTACCTCCTGGTAAATATGACAGCAGCCTTCAACCCCACAAATTGGTTTCTTCTGCTCATCATATCAATGTTTAGTCAAAGGGCAGATATATGACTGGAACTCACCTCCTTTAAATTGTCACACATTACACACCAAGAAATAATCTTAATGGAAGCTTCCAAATGAACACTAGTAGCAATTTAAGGATGGAAACCCTCTAGCAAGTGAAAATCAACATCATGTGTAATGCAGGGAAAATGACATCCATTTTGGTGTTAGGGAAGCTAAATCCAGAGTAAATGCCACAGCAATATACATTCTGACCACTGCCTTTGTGTTCCAGATGTTTAGCTGCTGAACAAACGTACAATGAAAAGATGTGAAAGGAGGGAATATATGTCCTTAGTATATCTAATTACTGATCCTACTGTCAATAAGAGCCATATACAATTAAGGAATAACTACTGATGCTACTGTCATTAAAGACTTTACTTTCAGAAATGTGGGGAAACTTTTTTTTCTTTTTAAGTGGTGAGGGAGAAAGAGTTTCCCTTAGGATCTTCAGGGGACCATCATTGTCATCTCCCATCTGATTTTCTTGCTTTGAACATTTAATCCCTGGCATTGATTGGCATGTGTTTGTCATTTAAAATATATATATTTGTTTCATAATTTTGCCTCCTTCCATTCTCCCTCTGTTCTCTAGCTTAGCTCTTTGATCATTTATTGTAAGTTTCTTTTTCTTCTTACTCCTACAACTTTATCAAGACTGAGCTGCTTCTTAAGCTTTTTTCCCCCTAGGCTGTCCTACAACTGCCCTTTTAAACAATGCCCTCTGTGACCCCTTGTTTCTACTTCATTTCCATTCCATGTTTCTCTTCTCTCTGTTCATGTGCCTTATTCAACTGACACTCTGAAGTTAATGAAATGGTTATAGTTCATGACTTGTTTTTACCTCATAGTCTTTTTGCTGTTAGCTCAGCAGGTCGGGTAACAGCCACAGCTCTCTCTTTTTCTTTTTGGTTCAATATCTTTCTCTGCCCACCCCTATTTAGGAGGGAGGTGTTGGTTTTCTTCTGTCATCTTTTCATCAATTTCATTCCTCTTTTCTTCATTGGAAGTTCATGTCCTCTGCTTGTTTTCACCATTTAACCTTTCAAGAACTGCTGAAAGGTTTATCCCTAAAACCTCCACTGACTTATCTGCATCTTTTCTCTCTGACTTTGAAAACTGGCTCTCTTACTTTCTTTCAAGCTCTCTTCTGCCACTTATAATTGGTGACTTCAATATCCATGTTGATGTGGCCTCTGACCCCCATTGCTATAACCTTTTGTTTTCTTTCAGAGGTTTTTTTTTTGGGGGGGGGGTCTTGTTGTGCTTTTGGATTTACTTAAGATACTTCCATGTTAGCCCTTTTATGTGTAATTGCCATCCTTTGTCCACTCACCTTTTACAGGGAGTCTACACAACGGTCATTAAATTGTTGCAATCAAGAGTCACCTTCCCAGAAATGCCAGAGCCACCATTGTTGTGCAAAATGGCAGCTCAGGGAAGGAGTGGACAGGCTGCTGAATGTTGTTTGTGGACAGGTCTGGTGAGTGCTGCACAGAGGGCCAAGCAGGGGGGGGGGGGAGTCCATCAGTTTCCATCCCCATATCAAGTGCCAACAACATCCCTAGTTGTTGGAAGCTCAGTACTACACCATACACAAGTGAAAGATGGAACCATATGCTGGAGCCTTATGTTATGCTGGAGCTTCACATCCGGCTCTCCATGCACACAGAATACAGGACTGCACCCATCATGATCTTTGCCTAGCTATCCTTTTCAGTGCTAATGCCTCATTCAAATGTGATGTGTCACTTGTGCTCTTTTCCCCATGTACAAGAACTTCAGGCTCTGTTTGCTGAACCACTGTATGTGCCAATTGTGTAATAGAAATTTTGTTGCCTGTGGCTTTCTCTATGCAGATGTGCATACTTCTTTAAGGAGAGGCTTTTGTTCAGTTCTCTATAATGGATCAGCAATTATTCCACCCTAATGTTTATTAATCAGGGAGGGGGGTGTCTCTTGTCTAAAGATTTTCCAGGAATGCATTTCAGTGTATAAGGTGGCAATTCCATCCTATGCTTTAAGAATTTGTGGTGACACTGAGGGCTGGAACATATGATCACACTGCTTGCAATTGCTGCTTCTTTGCTGTGCATAGATCTTAGCTGGCCACTCATGTGAAACAGGTCATTTGACTCAAGCAGACTGCAGAAGATGAGATTTTACATGCCACAGCTCAACCCACGTTAGACAGAGTTGCTCTGGTGTGCAAAATTTCAAGCTTCTGCTCATGATGAACAAGTCAGACACTCAGGTGGCATGAGCAGGCAACTGTTATAGGTACAGAACAGGAGTGCCACCCTTTCATTATTTGTATGAATTGTTCGCCGTTCAGGAACTCTGCTAGGGATGGCAGAGGATTCCGCCATGGACTCCAGTGAGGCGGGATTCTTTAGAATCCGGCCCCCTGGAATCCGTGGCGGAACGTCCTCCTGCCCCCCCACCCCCCCCATGAAATCCCTCTGGGACGGAACTTACCTGGGGCGGATGCGGCGGTAGCAGCTCTGGTGGCGGCGGTGGCCCCGGCAGCTGGTCTCCTGGCCCGCTGCAGCCGGGCTGCTGCGGCCGCCATTGGTGTCCTTGCAGCTGTGATAGGCTACATAAGTATTTACGTAGCCTATCATGGCTAAGCCCCCCCCCCAAAAAAAACCCAGTGTACACAAATGGCAGCAGCTACGGTGGCCGCCATTTGCATTCCCTATTTTTCGCCATTCTAGCCTACGTAAATATTTACGTAGGCTATTACAGCGAAAAAAAGGGGAATGCAAATAGCGTAGTGGGCGCTACTTGCGTTCCTTTTTTTCCCGCCGTTCTAGCCTACGTAAATATTTTGTATGATACAGTTTGATACAATTTGAATCTCCTACAGGCAAACTCTCCATAAAAATAAAACATGAGGCAGGGGGGATGGGAGGGAGAGGAGGAAAGTTTTGTGATGGACAGCTCTAGTTTCCAACCAGGGAATGACTGTATCAGGTTCTTTACCACACATTTTCTCATCCCTCCTTTTAAAATAAACAACCTTTAAAAGTGCCTAGCACAAACAACCCTGGATTATTTCTATGAAATTTGGCAGTCTTAATTCCCATTGGAATAGGAATGCTGGAGAAATTTGAGATGACTAAAATGGGCTTGGATTTCTAAAAATCCAACCTGTGGAATCTTCTGCAGACTGGCCTCCTCAGACCACACAGTGTCTGTGGACTTCTGGATTTTTTGAAAACTTTCCTAAAATTTATGCATAGTTATTCATAGGAAAATACACATGTTTCTGCTGAGATTGGTAAATATACATGGAGAAAAGTTGAATGGAATGGGCGACAATACATTAAATGTTATGTACTAATGTAAATGATGTAAATTATTGCAAACCCTCTTACGGAATTATTTGTGTATTTTTCCACCTGGCAAAAAAATTTAAATCCATCTGCAAATTGACGATGGAACAAAAGATGCCTGACAATCCGCAAAACACAGATGGAGTGGATTTAACACACTGTGTACATCATTACACTGGAGTGACTACCATGCCTGCTCCATCCAATTTTGACAAAGCATAAAAAGGTATAACCATTTGTTGATTTCCACGTTAGTCAATGGGGAAGAGACCCAAGGTTTCAGAAAATGAGGCAAAGTGGGGCTCTGCCTCAAATCCAAGCCAAAGCATGATACCTATCTATGACTTCAAACCAAAGCAGCCCCCTGTCTGGAGCAGGTTCTGAACTGAACTGAATCTTTTTTCTGCACACATGCCTATTTTCCTCCTTCATCTAAAAATACAGACAATGCTGTTCATCGTTAGTAATCATGGTCACACTGCCGCTGATGTCATTTGATGCATTTCATTATGACGATAAATGCCGGTGGGAATTTGTTGTTCTACTTGTTTCAGGCAGAGTTTAGGGATGTACGAAACTCACTTACCTTTTCGTGGAATTTTTCGCATTGGGGGGGGAGGCGCTTCGTCCCTCCCCCCGGAATCCTCGACAGGGGTGAGGCGATCCAGTCCTCCTCCCCGGAATCCTGCCCAGCTGGCTCTGCTCCGCTCCATGGCAGCTCCACGGAGCAGCCAGCGAGGGCCATCCGCAGTCGGATTTCTGGCCACGGACGGGCTGCTGCGGATGCAAATGGCGGCTGCCGTAGCAGCCACCATTTGCATCCAGCCAGGCTGCCGTGATAGGCTACGTAAGTATCTACATAGCCTATCACGGCAACCCCCCCAAAAAAAACAACGGCGTACGCAAATGGCGGCGGGTACAGCGGCCGCCATTTGCGTTCCCTATTTTTTGCCGTTTTAGCCTACGTAAATATTCACTCACTATTAAGAATTAATGTAATGCCTTTTAGTTCCTAGGCAAGGGCATCTGTTTCAGACAAATCCTGTACCACAAGGCAAAGAAGAAGAAAAAAAGGAAAGCAAATAGCGCCCACTATGCTATTTGCGTTCCCCTTTTTTTCGCCGTAATAGTCTACGTAAATATTTACATAGGCTATTACGACGAAAAAAAGGGGAACGCAAATAGCATAGTGGGCGCTATTTGCGTTCCTTTTTTTCTTCTTCTTTGCCTTGTGGTACAGGATTTGTCTGAAACAGATGCCCTTGCCTAGGAACTAAAAGGCATTACATTAATTCTTAATAGTGAGCATTTTTAAAGTGATCACCAAAACCAGAAGTTAAAAAAGAAATCCATGTTTCCTGTTGTCATTATTAAGTGCCTGCACCTTGTGAAAACAGAAAACTAACACTTCACAAGAAGTCCCTCCTTTATGCATCTTGCTCTCTCCTTGCCACTTTCTCAACTTCTCTAGTAACCAGAGACTCTTTAATCATTCACTGCATCCTCTCTACTGGATATATCACTAGAGCATCTAAATGTGGTTCACACAGGCATGTTCCATCACTTGATAAGTTTTGTATGTAAATGAGCAATCATGGAGCCATCATCAGAAACAGAGCATTCATATTGCCCTGTCTCAACTACAATGGGTTTTAAATAGTGTCAGGTCACATATTCATCTGTGAATCATTAAATGTGGAGCAACGTCATGGAATGATTACATATGCAGTATGTTTTTGGCTTATTTTATTTGCACACTGACAGGTTGTTGTTGTTTTTCATCAAAAGACAGTTAATACATTCAACAAATGAATAAAAATGAGGAATTAAGTGATATACGTGGAAGTTTAAGGTGTTAATATATAAAGCCTAAACTACTTGGAACCAGGTTACCTTAGGGAGTGCCTCATCCCTAATGTCCCTGCTCAATCTCTGTGATTCTCAGAGAGAGCACTTCTGAGAATGCCACATGCTCCTGAGGTTTGTCTTAGGAGCACTTGCAGTAGAGCATTTAGTGTTGCAGCACCCACCCTCTGGAATACCTTAACAGTTACCAATGAACATTAGACAGGCCTCCACAGTTCTGACATTTAGGCATCTTCTTAAAACTCAGCTCTTTATACAGGCTTTCCCTGAAGTGTGACCCAGCCAGCTATGGTTAGTAGCACACAGTAGAGTGTGTGGTTTTATTGCTGATTAATTTGTATTATGTTGTTTTGATTGTTATGTAAGTTGGATAGACAGATGATATAGATAGATGACAGAGAGAGACAGAGACAGACGCACACACACCATTGAGATAGATGACTGACTGGACAGACACACACACACACACACACACCATAGATAGATGATAGATAGATAGATAGATAGATAGATAGATAGATAGATAGATGTGTGTGTATGTGGTTTTGATATCATTGTATTGTATGTAGAAAGTGGTATATAAATTTGAGAAATAAATAAATAAATAAATAAATAAATAAGAACTACCCTAGAAAGAAGCATTCCTGATTTTTGATTTCCAGTTTTGGTGTTTCCTTCTGCCACATGTCTGTGGAAACACACACCATGAATGTTTTTCAGATGCAAAAGAAAATGTGTTTATTAAAGAAATTGTCTGTTGGTCATGGATGAGCAAAGCCTCATCTTAGCAGGGGGCTCTTTAAGCAACATATGTTAAACCCTTTAAGAAGGTTTTGGTGATAGGCAAAATTCTGATCTGCACTCTTGATTAATGGGGTCTCATAACAAGTGGGTACCCCATATTGAGCCTGGAGTAATGCAAGTTACTTCTCAGTGCAGAATTGCATGCTAAGGAAACCCAACCAAGAACAGTCAGTGTACTTAAACAACAGAAACACTTTCAATTGACCTATTACTCAATATTCCATCCTGTGCAATATGTTTCACCATAGGTTTTAAAACATTTCTGTTTACACACTTCACTAACTCTATGGCTTTGTGAAGTGAGCTTTTTGTTTGTTTAAAGATTATAGCATGGAAATATAGCCTCAGTAATGAGGGCTCTTTTCCTGCATCTTCACTAGCAGTAAACTCTTAACAGCCTGATAATAGTGCAAAAGCCACCTGATGATATTTACCTAACGTTTCGCATTTCTAGAAGCAGTGGTCGAAAGCCTTTAAGCTGCTAGGAAAAGAAGCATTCAATAAATACAAAGGGCAGGAGCTATGGTTAATCTCCTGCTTAAGCAACATTTAAGAATGTTTACTTCAGGTAGTTGAGGGGGAGTAATGTGATAAGATGTAAGGCATTTAATTGACTACTTTTTATCAGAGCTTTTAAGGGGCAGTGCTATGTACAATGTGAAGTAGTGCATAGCAACCAATAACAGATGCAGGCTTGCTCTTAATTCAGTTTGTCAGATATCTAGACCACTGACCGGACTTAATCAAAGGAAACCTCTTCCTGCTGTCACAGTCAACACCTGCATGGTAATTTTTATATCTAAAATAAACCACATAGATCAGGGGCAGGCAACCATAATAGGGTGGGGAGTTGGATGACCCCCTCCCCACAGTTCTCCATGGTGTGGAGGAGAAGTGGTCTTTGTTATCTCCCACCTGTACAAGGGGTTTCTCTCCCTGCCCCTTCATAAAGCCCCTGGTAGCCGTCAAGGAGCAGAACTTGGTGAGTATCCCGGGGGGTGGGGGGGCCAGTGTTCCATCTCCCATATGAAGGTTAGGGAACTTCTGGCCCTGCTGGGCTCCCAATCCAGCTTTATGGATTTCCCCAGAAGGCCCCACCCCCTTCTCCTAACCTTTTCCCCAACCACCAATGATTTGGAGATTTCCTGACTTTTGTACAATTTTTCCCCATTCTAAAAGGTTGAAATACCTCTCCTAAGACTTAGAGCATCTCTACACCAGCCTAAAATCCCATATTAAAAATGGGGCTTTCTGCTTCCATTTTAAATGCAGGATCACAACGGGCTCCCTTTACACGTGCTCCCCTTTCCCCCTCCCCCATCTCCTTATCTGAGTCTTCCATATGTTTCATTGGTCTAGCTCCTCTTCTTGCAGCTTTTCATTTTTCACGGACTGAACTCAAGCGGAACACAAGTGTGGTAATTTGACAGCTCATTATCTACAATCTGTTTAAAAACAGAATAAAGTTCATTTAGTGTGGGAGGAGACACCTGGAGGTTCACGATGTCATCTAAACAGCCTACAAACTTCTGTGAGTGAGAAATCTCAATAGCAGGATAAAAGCTCCATGTGAAGAAGCCCTTAGTTACTATCAGTAAGAGATTTAAGCTACAACGTGCTATTTTTTTTTCTATTTGGGGCCCTGCTCCTTTGCTTTTAGCCACACCCACCACTGGAATGCAGCCCCTGAGAGCTTCACTTGAAATGTAATTCAGCCTGGCTGAAAGTGGTTCCCCACCCTTGTCCTATGTTGTTGTTGTTGTTGTTGTTCAGTCGTTCAGTCGTGTCCGACTCTTCGTGACCCCATGGACCATAGCACGCCAGGCCTTCCTGTCCTGCGCTCTCTCCCGGAGCGTGCTCAAGTTCATATTCATTGCATCCGTGATGCTATCTAGCCATCTCATCCTCTGCCGTCCCCTTCTCCTTTTGCCTTCAGTCTTTCCCAGCATCAGGGTCTTTTCCAGGGAGTTTTCTCTTCGCATTAGGTGGCCAAAATATTGGAGCTTCAGCTTCATTATCTGTCCTTCCAATGAGCACTCAGGGTTGATTTCCTTTAGGATGGACTGATTTGACCTCCTTGCAGTCCAGGGCACTCGTAAGAGTCTTCTCCAGCACCACAGTTCGAAAGCATCAATTCTTCGGCGCTCAGCCTTCCTTATAGTCCAGCTCTCACAGCCATACATTACTACTGGGAAAACCATAGCTTTGATTAGACGGACCTTTGTCGGCAAGGTGATGTCTCTGCTTCTTACTATGCTGTCTAGGTTGGCCATAGCTTTCCTCCCAAGGAGCAAGCGTCTTTTAATTTCATGGCTACAGTCACCGTCTGCAGTGATCTTGGAGCCCAAGAAAGTAAAATCTGTCACTGCTTCCATTTCTTCCCCTTCTATATGCCAGGAAGTGATGGGGCCAGATGCCATGATCTTCGTTTTTTTAATGTTGAGTTTCAAACCAGCTTTTGCACTCTCCTCTTTCACCCTCAACAAGAGGCTCTTGAGATCCTCTTCACTTTCTGCCATTAGGGTGGTATCGTCTGCATATCGGAGGTTGTTGATAATTCTCCCAGCAAACTTAATTCCGACCTCTGATTCATCCAACCCGGCATTTCTCATGATGTACTCTGCATATAAGTTAAATAAGCAGGGTGACAATATGCAGCCTTGTCGTATTCCTTTCCCAATTTTGAACCAATCGGTTGTTCCATGTCTGGTTCTTACTGTTGCTTCTTGACCCTCGTACAGGTTTCCCAGGAGACAGGTAAGGTGGTCTGGTACTCCCATCACTTTAAGAATTTGCCACAGTTTGTTGTGATCCACACAATCAAAGGCTTTAGCCTAGTCAATGAAGCAGAAATAGATGTTTTTCTGGAATTCTCTTGCTTTCTCCATGATGCAGCGAATGTTGGCGATTTGATCTCTAGTTCCTCTGCCTCTTCTAAACCCAGCTTGTACTTCCGGTAGTTCTCGGTTCGCATACTGCTGAAGCCTAGCTTGTAGGATTTTGAGCATCACCTTGCTGGCATGTGAAATGAGCGCAATTGTGCGGTAGTTTGAACACTCTTTGGCGTTGCCCTTCTTTGGAATTGGAATGTAAACTGACCTTTTCCAGTCTTGTGGCCACTGTTGAGTGTTCCAAATGTGTCGGCATATTGAGTGCAGCACTTTAACAGCATCATCTTTTAGGATTTTAAATAGCTCGGCTGGAATACTGTCATCTCCGCTAGCTTTGTTGTTACTAATGCTTCCTAAGGCCCACTTGACTTCACTCTCTAGGATGTCCGGCTCAAGTTCAGTGACCGCACTATCATGGCTATCAGGGACATTCAGATCTTTCCTGTATAGTTCTTCTGTGTATTCTTGCCACCTCTTCTTAATCTCATCTGCTTCTGTTAGGTCCCTGCCTTCTTTGTCCTTTATCATGCCCGTCTTTGCACAAAACGTTCCCTTGAGATCTCCAATTTTCTTGAAGAGATCTCTAGTCTTTCCCATTCTGTTGTTTTCCTCGATTTCTTTGCATTGTTCATTTAAGAAGGCCTTCTTGTCTCTCCTTGTTATTCTCTGGAACTCTGCATTCAGTTGGGTATATCTTCCCCTTTCTCCCTTGCTTTTCGCTTCCCTTCTTTCGTGAGCTACTTGTAAAGCCTCATCAGACAGCCACTTTGCTTTCTTGCATTTCTTTTTCTTTGGGATGGATTTCGTTGCTGCCTCCTGAACAATGTTACGGACCTCCGTCCATAGTTCCTCAGGCACTCTGTCTATCAGGTCTAATCCCTGAAATCTATTCCTCACCTCCACTGTATATTCATCAGGGATATGATTTAGGTCATACCTGAACGGTTTAGTGGTTTTCCCGACGTTCTTCAATTTAAGCCGAAATTTTGCAAGAAGCAGCTCATGATCTGAGCCACAGTCAGCTCCAGGTCTTGTTTTTACTGACTGTATGGAGCTTCTCCATCTTTGGTTGCAAAGGACATAATCAATCTGATTTCGATATTGACCATCTGGTGACGTCCATGTGTAGAGTCGCCTCTTGTGCTGTTGGAAAAGAGTGTTTGCTATGATCAGCATGTTCTCTTGGCAAAACTCTATTAGCTTTTGTCCTGCTTCATTTTGTACACCAAGGCCATGCCTGCCTGTTATCCCGGTGATTTCTTGACTTCCTACTTTAGCATTCCAATCCCCTATGATGAAGAGGACATCTTTTTTGGGTGTTAGTTCTAGAAGGTGTTGTAGGTCTTCATAGAACCGATCAACCTCAGCTTCTTCGGCCTCAGTGGTTGGGGCATAGACTTGAATTACTGTGATGTTGAATGGTTTGCCTTGGATTCGTACTGAGATCATTCTATCATTTTTAAGATTGTACCCCAGTACTGCTTTTCCCACCCTTTTGTTGACTATGAGTGCTACTCCATTTCTTCTAAGGGATTCTTGCCCACAATAGTAGATATGATAGTCACCTGAATCGCCCATGCCTGTCCATTTGAGTTCGCTGATTCCCAAGATGTCGATGTTCAATCTTGCCATCTCATGTTTGACCACCTCCAGCTTACCTTGATTCATTGATCTGACATTCCAGGTTCCTAAACAATATTGTTCTTTACAGCATCGGATTTTCTTTTCACCACCAGACACATCCACAGCTGAGTGTCCTTTCGGGTTTGGCCCAGCCGCTTCACTCTTTCTGGCGCTACTTGGAAATACCCTCTGCTCTTCCCCAGTAGCATATTGGACACCTTCCGACCTGAGGGGCTCATCTTCCGGCGTCATATCTTTTAGCCTTGTGATACATTCCATGGGGTTTTCTTGGCAAGAATACTGGAGTGGGTTGCCATTTCCTTCTCCAGTGGACCACATTTTGTCAGAACTCTCTGCCATGACCTGTCCGTCTTGGCTGGCCCTGCACGGCATAGCTTATGGCTTCATTGAGTTACGCAAGCCCCTTCGCCACAACAAGGCAGTGATCCATGAAGGGGTTGTCCTATGTAGGGATGTACAAATCCCTTACCTGGCTCTGCACAAGGGCATCCGCGGTGGGGGGGAGGCGCCCCGTCCCTCTCCCTGGAATCCTCCCTGGCCAGCTCTGCTCTGTGGCGGCTTCGCAGAGCCGCCGGCCAGAGCTGTCTGCAGCCAGAGTTCCGGCCACGACCGGGCTGCTGCGGCCGCAAATGGCAGATGTCGTAGCAGCTGCCATTTGCATCCTGCCAGGCTGCCCTGATAGGCTACGTAAGTATTTACGTAGCCTATCACGGCAAAGAGCAGGGACGCGAACGGCGGCCGCTACACCGTTTGCGCCCCTGCTCTTTCCGTGATAGGCTACATAAGCATTTACGTAGCCTATCATGGTAAAGGCAGCCACACAAATGGCGTAGCGGCCGCCGTTTGCGTCCCTGCTCTTTGCCGTGATAGGCTACGTAATACTTATATAGCCTATCACGGCAGCCTGGCAGCCCTCAAATGTCGGCCGCAGCAGCCAGCCAAGAGACCAGGCGCTGCTGCCGGAGCCGCCGCCACCCCTGCATCCGCCCCAGGTAAGCTTCGTCCCGGGGGGATTCGGCGGGGTGGCGGGGGTTGCGAGGCCGTTCCGCCACGGGTTTCGGGGGGCCGAATGCCAGTGTATTCGGCCTCACTGACATCCGTGGCAGAATTCTCCACCATCCCTAGTCCTATGCCATCCAAAGATATGATAGGACTCCATGATAAATCTTTGGGATTTTCTGTTTCTGCTTGCTATAGACTGTAAGTGTACAACAACTTAAGGCTGGCATTGGTGGTCCTATCTGCTCTGCATTTTACATAACAAAAATGCATATTTCATCTGTCTGAAAATGTCAGGAATAATTATGTAGCAAATTTCCATCTTAATGCTCCTGCAGCTAATACTTAAGGTTGTAGAGAGCAATGACAGAAGTATATCTTTGCTTCAGCTGCTTTAAGTGCTGGGGTTGAAGCAAAGATATTGGCCCTCTTTAAGTTCATTGCTACTGTTCTGACAATGCCAGTACTCAAAAGAGATGCTTTTGCCTCTTTTTAAAAGCTACACAGGCTTTCAAGATTTGCTGAAATGACATTTGGCTTTAGCGGGAGTGCTGCTGCTGGAATACAGTTCTTTGCTTTTGAATGTAGTAACCTTCTGTAGATCATTCTCTCTCTCTCTCTCGCACATTTTGGTACTCCCCATCTTCTGACATGAGTCAGGCTTTTTTTTAGCATGATTGTTGAAATTATGACCTTGGTAATACACTACAGCTGTGGTACAAGTATACACATGTTCACAGTTATCAATAAACCTGTATCATGCTTGTGTAATGTTGTAGTCCACATTATGTAAAGTGACTTGTGGGAGTCTTTGTTTGAAGGTTTTTCAATTACAAAATAGCAATACATTAACTAACACTTCGCTCACTCAGACTTGTTCAATTTGTTAAAGTCCAGGAAGAGGAGGAGGAGGAGGAGAAAGCATTCCACTATGTAAAGCAGTGCTGGGGGTGGGGGTGTTGTTCTAACCTTTGTAAAATCAGAAGCGTTTCACCAATCCCTCTGAAATGTATGGGTGCCAGAAAGAAGTGTTGGTTGTATATACCCTGAAAATATCTGGATGATTGATGAAATACTGAGGGAGAAAGAGCAGTTTAAAGAGAAAAGGTGAAAAAACCGCCTTCTGTCAAAAGTGACTGAGAATTTTTATTGGCGACCCTTTTCACCTAGCATTTATGAAAAAAACAAAGGTTTTTTTTAAAAAAAATTAAAACATTTATGATTTCCAATTCCTCATGTATGGTGGTTGGTGGTGGAATACTATTTTTAAACCATTTTTAAAGCATTTTAGCAAGTAATGATAGTCAGTGGCACTCACCATAAGCTTGTGCAGATGCCTCCCTAACACCTATCAGCTGTTGATTTACAATGCTGAGGGGGAATGGGAAAACCTGCCACAGCCTTTCTAGGCCTTGTTTTCATTATGGTGGCCATCTTGTTTCTCCTGTCATGCCATGTTTTCTGGTGTTTTAGGGGAAATTAAAATGGCTGCCACCTTAAAAAAAAAAAAAAAAGTTGCTTAGTTAACCAGGGATATCTCCTGGGACAATTGCTAGTTGGGAAGTTTAGTGGGTATGTACTGAGTAAGCAAAGGAAAAAAAGGAGACTGGGGTATTTTGAGGTCAGTAAATACTTTAAATAAATGCTGGTATACATCTGTAAAGTGATGCATGTTAGGGCAAAAAAATCCCAACTTCAAGTATAAACTGATGGGATCTGAGCTAGCAGAGTGTAATGGCCCCAGCTGTGTAACCAAGTCACCTGTAGTTTTAGATGGGCCTAAAGATCCATAATGCTTGGCTCAGGTTCATTATAAGTGCAATTTCTTTGCTAGTGGGCCTCTGAGCATTTGAGATGAGTCAAAGGTCGATAGTGCGGCCCCAGCATATTCCATGCTAACGAAGGCTAGTATCTTATCAGGGCCTAGGATGTGCCTGAGAAGTAAGGCTGTGTTTATGCCGAGTTACAGGTGGCTGTGCTGGGAAAGTTCTGATTGTTTTCCCTCTGAACAAGTGCTGGTAGTCTATGCTGGGAAAGTTGCAGATGAACGCTAATTAACGCTTGCTGCTGTCATGCTGCCTCACTGCTGATATGTATGGTATAAAACCCATTGTACCCCTTGACTCTGGGTTCAGAAAAGCTGTCTAATCCAACCATCTGGTACGCCTGTGTGTGCTGTAAGTACTCAATAAAGTCTCCTTGTAAGCAAACTTGGATCTTGCTTATTATCACAGCACCTCCAAACCTTAGCAGCCCACAACCGGGGCATACACAGTGACTAACCAAGAAAGAGATCTTGGAGTTATGGTGGACAGCAAAATGAAAATGTTGACCCAGTGTGCGGCTGCTGTGAAAAAGGCAAATTCCATGTAAGGCATAATTAGGAAAGGAATTGAAAATAAAACTGCCAAGATTATATTCCCCTTATATAAATCTGTGGTGTGACCACACTTAGAATACTGTGTACAGTTCTGGTCACTGCACCTAAAAAAAAGACATTATAGAGTTGGAAAAAGTGCAGAAAAGGGCAACTAAAATGATCAAGGGGCTGGAGCATCTCCCCTATGAGAGAAGGTTACAACAGCTGGGACTGTTTAGTTTAGAAATAAGGCCAGTAAGAGGAGACATGATAGAGGTACTCAGAATTATGCATGTCTAGAGAAAGTGGATAGGGATACATTTTTCTCCCTCTGTCATAATACTAGAACCTGGAGTCATCCTATGAGGCTGATTGGTGCGAGATTCAGGACAGATAAAGGGAACTACTTCTTCACACAGCACATAGTTAAATTATGGAATTCACTTCCACAACATGTAGTGATGGCCACCAATTTGGATGGCTTAAAAGGGGATTGGACAAATTCCTGGAGAAGAAGGCTATCAGTGGCTACTAGTCCTGATGGTTGTATGCTGCCTCCAGTATCAGAGGCAGTATGCCTATGTTTACAAGTTGCTGGGGAACTTGGGTAGGAGGGTGCTGTTGCACTCACATCCTATATGTGAGTTTTACATGGGCACCTGGTTGGCTACTGGGTGAACAGAATGCTGGACTAGAGGGACCCTTGGTCTGATCCAGTATGGCTCTTCTTATGTTCTTTCATTGTGTGTGGGGGTGTCTACTTCTTCCTGCCTGTATTGCAAGTGATTTTACTTCTGGTTTGTTTTGTTTCACTCTCTCTTTTCCTCCAATGATCTTTAAATGAATTATCTTTTAGCTTTGCAAAGATGTCTTAGAGCGCAAACCTATTGGGATAGTCGTCCACCTCCGAACTTGGACACAGCCCACTATTCAATGCAGGGCGGGTGGAGCCTCTCCTCCGCACTGTAGTTACCCTGCATTTGTGGCTAGACAGCCAGTTTTGGCTGTCTAGCTGGGGACATCAGAGCGGGAGTGGGGGAGGCCGGATGGCACATAGGAAGTGTCATAACGATGCTTCTATGGTCTCCTCCCCGGCCCCAGGAACTCCCCCTTTTTGCTCACTACATGCTACAGTTACAAGCATGGAGACAGGGAAGAACTATGCCACCTACAAGGAGAAAGGGGAGGGGAGCATGGTTTCTGGGATCCAAGCTTAGAGTCCTAGCTCCGAGCTCCACTACCAGACACCGAAAAATCCTATGGCCATCTAGACACTGTCTAGCAGCCATAGGATTGCTCCCTTAGTGAATATAAGCCACAGAGGTTAAAAGTCTCATGCTGTAATTTGGGGAGGGGAACATAGATTAACAGTGCACTCCTATGCATACAGTATCTTTTCAGAATTTCTATTTCCCTCCCAGTTAAGTGTGTATAGTATTGCAGCCTTAATTCCCAGCCAAGAAACATGTTGTTTTATGAGAAAATAGAGGGGAAAGAGGAGGACAACATTAATTTTCTCTTGAAAAGTCCTCTATGTTCAGAGCCAGTATACCTCTGACTGAAAGAGTGAGTAAAGGGAAAGATGGTGTGTGTGCGTGTGTGTGTGTACATACCTACAGGGGGGAAAAGAAAGAGGAATCTTTTCTTTCTGAAAATTAGAACTTCTCACAAAGATCCAAGGGTGTGCTGTTTAAAAACAGCAACAGAGGTTTCTTTCTTTCTTTTGGAGTGTGGGAAGAGGGAAAAGGTGGAGCCATAGATTCAAGTTGCAATCCATATATACACACCTACCTAGGGAATATGCTCTGTTTAAAACAGTGGGACTAAGTACACAACCATAGGATGATCCTGTTTAATCCCAGCCAAGAAATATGCTGGTTTAAACATGGGGGAGATTGAGAATTATTGAAAAATACACTTGGTGTCTGTGTGTCAGAAATTACTTTTTCTTTCATCATTCCCCTTCTAAAGAGAGAGAGAAACATTGCGAGCGGAGATGGGTTAAAGAAGACGCAGACAACAAGTTTGGGTTGAAAATTGGGCCACATTTATTGAAACAGCTGCAAAGGGGTAACTAGGACGGGCATCTAACTGTGTCAGCGGCTAGCTGGCACTTCTTGGGCGAAAACATACCCAGCCTGAGGGGTGGCGGTGATCTCACCATCCCTCCGGACTGCCCCTTCTGGGGGAGGTAGACCTTCCGGTGTCACCCCCAACCCGGTGCCGCGAAACACCTGGGTGAGTGAGTAGGGTTGGTCTCCTAGGCAATCCTTATCCCCCCGCCGAGCCGCACAACCCGTTCGGGGGGCCCTCAGGCGTCACCTGTCACCATAAGTTGCCTCTGTATGCACACCATCCCTACGTTCCTGTTTTGCCCGTCCTAGCCGCCAACTGGAATGTGACCGATGATAAAGACCATATTCCCTTACAGGACACACTCGACCCACAAAACAGTGTGACGTAGGCAAAAAAGACGCACAGTAATAGGCCAATCGAACTGTGAGCCAAAAAATTCCTACATGATTCCCAAAGGGCAACCGGTAATAAACCCACACTGCTTAGGGGAGGGTGGGAGGGAGCTGCGTTGAGCCAGAGAGCTGAGTTTGAGAAGGGGGCTGAGTTTAAGGCAACTCAGCCTGCCCCTCCTTGCATGGTGGTGCCATTGGGGTGCACCAATCAAAGGCCCCTGCGTCATGTCACCCCACCCGCCCGCAATGGCCCCCCCCTTTTAGCCAGACAAGCTGGCGCCGGGTGAGGGCATTTGCAAGCGGAGATGGGTTAAAGAAAACGCAGACAACAAGCTTGGGTTGAAAATTGGGCCACATTTATTGAAATAGCTGCAAAGGGGTAACTAGGACGGGCATCTAACTGTGTCAGCGGCTAGCTGGCACTTCTTGGGCGAAAACATACTCAGCCTGAGGGGTGGCGGTGATCTCGCCATCCCTCCGGACTGCCCCTTTTGGGGGAGGTAGACCTTCCGGTGTCACCCCCAACCCGGTGCCGCAAAACACCTGGGTGAGTGAGTAGGGTTGGTCTCCCAGGCAACCCTTATCCCCCCGCCGAGCCGCACAACCCGTTCGGGGGCCCCTCAGGCGTCACCTGTCACCATAAGGTGCCTCTGCATGCACACCATCCCTACTTTCCTGTTTTGCCCGTCCTAGCCGCCACAGGAGTCACAAGCCTAGAGCTTGTGAAACTCCCCCCACCTGCGCAGAAGAACTTCCCGCAGGCCCCTTTGCAGATCAGACAGACATATGTTATTCACTAAATGAGACAGGCGGACACCGTCCTACCTGTAACGCTCCCTCCATGTCCACAGAATTCCCTGGCGGGTGGTGCATCCATCACCTCATTCACCTGGCAATAAGCCATTTCTCTGTGCACTTTCCAACGTGCCCTGCCACTGGCAACGTCATTCCATTCCTTCCCATTGATCCATGGGAGCAGTGAGGGCTGCAATAGGCTACTTCCGGCCAGGTATGCTGGACCACCTGTATCTCAACCAAGGCCTGTTCCATCAGGTCCTCACCTGGCTTACAGCCAAAGTCATTCCCTCCAATGTGCACCACCTGGACCTGCAGAGGAAGACTGACAAACTTGGTGAGACAGAGTGAGGAGGGGACTCCCACCGTATGCCACGTCTATGGAGCCACTGGATCTTAATGTGACAGGGTGACAAAAGCTGAATTCTGAAGAAGACATACAAGCTCTTCATGAAGCTCCAGACATCAAAACGTGCCCATGTAAGAGCACCCGTACCGGCGTACAATGAGTCTGCTGGTCTAAGGAAGAAGCACATTAAGGGAAACTACACAATAGCCCTTAAGTCAACAGCGAACCGTTGAAGTGATAAAAACGGAGGCCCCTCCTCAGACCCGTGGCATGCCATAAAACCCATAAGGTGCCGCCAGAGCATAATCTGTTGACTTGCGTTTGGCCGTGGGCCACTGCCGTGCCCTTGCCATGCCGATCAATTTGATCACCAAATATGTAAATGGATTACTTTGGGCCAGACCTGTACCTTGCAGCAAATCAAGGCCCTCCGGGACAAGTTGGCCTTGTGAGCCCAGACCAACCCTGCATTCCGTTAGGGCTGCTACGTGGAACAGGGAAACGTCTTATTGGAAAGCTCCAATGGAGGGCCATGACCCCCGGAGCCCGAAAGGGGTATCCGGAGAGAGAGGGTGGTTAATTTACTAATTCAGGCAAACATCTGTGCCCAACACTATCTTGCACGCCGAAACCTAAATTCTGACATGGAGTCAGTGAAACCCACCTTTGTGGGCTGGAAGGCTAAATGGCCAGCTTGCGACTTATGGTCCCAAATAGTCTGTTGTTCCTTACGGAGGCATGAAATTGTGGCCAATGATCTATAGATAAGGGCCATGAATCCTATCGCTGAGGTTTTGCCTAATGCGCAGCACACACACCCTGCTCTGTCACAGGCGGTTCCTGTATGGAGAGCCATGGAATGCAGGCTGGCATGCCTGGCTTCAGTATCCCGATCCGGGAGGACAGATTAGAGACGTGACTGAAAGGTTGCCTGCACTCATAAAGCCCACTGACAGGTATCCCTTTCTTCTCATCCATGTGGGAACAAATGATACCGCCAAGCGGAGCTACGAAGAGATCACGTCAGACTTTGAAGCTTTGGGAAGGAAACTCAAGAACTTTGGGGCCCAGATAGTTTTCTCATCCATCCTTCCAGTAGTTAGAAGAGGGATAGAAAGGGAACGAAAAATACTCCAGGTGAATGACTGGCTACGAAGGTGGTGCCGACGAGAGAGATTTGGATTCTGGGACCATGGGCTATACTTCCTGGAAGATGGGCTGTTGGCTAGGGATGGGTTGCACCTCACAAAGGCTGGGAAGAATGTGTTTGGCCACAGCATGAAGAACTTCATCAGGAGGGCTTTAAACTGAATTCTACGGGGAAGGGAGATGTAAAGTTGGGGGTAACAATGGACATAGGCGCATGCACTGCAATGGAGAGAACAGCTCTGATAGCGCCCAATAATAGTCTTCAGACACATGTAGGAAGAAAGCCAGACTATGAAGCACATGGTCTTCGATGTCTATATACTAATGCCCAGAGTATGGGAAACAAACAGAACGAACTTGAACTCTTAATACAAGAGGGAAATTATGACCTGATAGGTATAACTGAGACTTGGTGGGATGACTCTCATGACTGGAATACAGCAATTGAAGGATATAACTTGTTCAGAAAGAACAGGAGGAACAGAAAGGGAGGTGGGGTTGCACTGTATGTGAAAAATACATATCTCTGCACAGAAATACAGGAGGATGAGCTTGGTAGCCCCATCGAGAGCATCTGGGTTGAAATAAATGGAGCAAAGAATAAAAGGAACCTGGTGGTCGGAGTCTACTACCGGCCACCCAATCAAGGAGAAAACAAGGATGAAACTTTTGAAAAGCAAATAGCCAATGTTTTAAGGAAGCATGATGTAGTAGTAATGGGGGACTTCAATTTCCCCGATATTTGTTGGGAGACAAATTCTGCAAAACATGGCCCCTCCAGGAAATTTCTGACTTGTGTGGTGGATAACTTCCTCCTACAGAAAGTAGAGGAAGGAACTAGAGGATCGGCTATCCTTGACTTGATCCTAACCAACAGAGATGACTTAGTGGATAAAGTAGCAGTTACAGGAACTCTGGGGGAAAGCGACCATGTTGTACTTGAGTTCTTGGTTCTAAGGGAAGCAAAAGCCGAGCGTAGTCAAATGCGTACCCTGGATTTTAGGAAAGCTGATTTTCATAAACTCAGAACAATGATCAGTAAGGTCCCATGGCAAGCGATGCTAGCGAGAAAAGGAGTCCAAGATGGGTGGGAGCTTTTAAAATAGGAAATTCTCAAGGCACAATCACAAACAATTCCAACAAGAAGAAAAGGTGGAAGACAACAGAAGAAGCCAATGTGGCTTCACAAAAAGCTTAGGGATGACCTGAAAACAAAAAAGGACACATATAGGAAGTGGAAAGAAGGCCAAGTAACAAAGGAAGAGTACAGGCAGATAGCACAGAATTGCAGGGATGGCGTTAGGAAGGCTAAAGCTGAGAATGAGCTGAGGTTAGCAAGGGATGTTAAAAACAACAAAAAAGGCTTTCTTCAGCTACGTGCATAGTAAAAGGCAGAGGAAAGAAATGGTGGTTCAGCTATTAAATAAGGATGGAAAAATGATAACAGATGACAAAGAAAAGGCAGAGGTGCTCAATTCCTACTTTGGCTCAGTCTTCTCCCAAAAGAGGGTCTATGACCCCCCTGGCAAAGGCGAAGTACAGGCTGAAGGGGCAGGATTTCAGCTTGAGATCGACAGGCATATGGTCAAGGAACACCTCATTACTTTGAATGAGTTCAAATCTCCAGGGCCAGATGAACTGCATCCTAGAGTCATAAAGGAACTGGCAGAAGAACTCTCAGAACCGCTGTCTATTCTCTTTGAGAAATCATGGAGGACGGGGGAAGTGCCAGATGACTGGAGGAGGGCTAACGTTGTCCCTATCTTCAAAAAGGGTAAAAAGGAGGAACCTGGGAACTACAGACCAGTCAGTCTGACATCAATCCCTGGGAAAATTCTGGAGCAGATCATAAAGCAATCCATCTGGGAGCACCTTGACAACAATGCCGTGATAACTCGAAGCCAACATGGATTTGTCAAAAACAAGTCCTGCCAGACAAATCTGATCTTATTTTTTGATCAAGTAACCTCCCTTGTAGACCGTGGGAATGCTGTAGACATCATATACCTCGACTTCAGCAAAGCTTTCGACAAAGTGCCCCATGATATCCTGATGAGCAAACTAGCTCAAAGTGGGCTAGATGAAACAACGATCCGGTGGATCCACAGTTGGCTACAGAATCGGACTCAAAGAGTGCTTATCAATGGGACCTTCTCAAGCTGGGGAGAGGTAACGAGTGGGGTACCGCAGGGCTCAGTCCTGGGCCCAGTGCTCTTCAACATTTTTATTAATGACTTGGAGGAGGAGGTGCAGGGAATGCTGATCAAATTTGCAGATGACACAAAATTGGGAGGGATAGCTAATACTTTGGAAGACAGAAACAAAATTCAAAGTGATCTGGATAGACTGGAGCGCTGGGCAGAAAACAACAGAATGGCATTTAATAGGGACAAATGCCAAGTTCTGCACCTAGGAAAAAGAAACCAAATGCACAGTTACAAGATGGGGGATACGTGGCTCAACCACACTACGAGCGAGAAGGATCTTGGAATTGTTGTCGATCACAAGCTGAATATGAGCCAACAATGTGATGTGGCTGCAAAAAAGGCAAATGCTATTTTGGGCTGCATTCATAGAAGCATCGCTTCCAAATCCCGGGAAGTACTAGTTCCCCTCTACTCAGCACTGGTTAGGCCTCATCTGGAGTACTGTGTCCAGTTCTGGGCACCACACTTTAAGAAGGATGCAGACAAACTGGAGAGGGTTCAGAGGAGGGCAACAAAGATGATCAGAGGACTGGAAACAAAGCCCTATGAAGAGAGACTGAAAGAACTGGGCATGTTTAGCCTTGAGAAGAGAAGACTGAGGGGAGATATGATAGCACTCTTCAAGTACTTGAAAGGTTGTCACAGAGAAGAAGGCCAGGATCTCTTCTTGATCATCCCAGAGTGCAGGACACGGAATAATGGGCTCAAGTTACAGGAAGCCTGATTCCGGCTGAACATTAGGAAAAACTTCCTGAGTGTCAGAGCAATACGACAATGGAACCAATTACCTGGGGAGGTGGTGGGCTCTCCCACACTGGAGGCCTTCAAGACGAGGCTGGACAGCCATTTGTCGGGGATGCTCTGACTTGGATTCCTGCATTGAGCAGGGGGTTGGACTCGATGGCCTTGTAGGCCCCTTCCAACCCTACTATTCTATGATTCTATGATTCTATGATCTCCCATAGTACTGCAAGGATGGGATCTGGGAATGGAGCACCCATGGGGCTAAGGCCTGGAAGATGTTGACCTAATTTCATGTCAAGGCATCGACAATTGGGTTTGCCTAACCCAGCACATGGTGGACCCAGAACCAGATGTTGTAATACTGACTCTGGAGCACGAACTAGGGATGGCGGAAATTTCTCCCCGAAACTTCGGGGGGCCGAGCGCCAACGTGTTCGGCCCCCCGAACAAGTTTCGGGGAGAAATCCTCCTCCCCCCCCGCCCCCCCCCCCGGGACGGGACTTACCTTCCCTGAATGTCCCTCCCGGCGGCGGGTCCGGCTGGCGGTTCGTCCGGTGTTCGAGCGGGGCGGGAGCGGCAGCCGGTCTTTCGACCGGCTGCCGCCCCCGCCATTGCAATGAAAGAAAAAAAAAAAAAGTCCCCTGATAGGCTACGTGACGATTCACGTAGCCTATCTCGGCAAGATTTGCAAAGTCAGCCGTGATAGGCTACGTGAATCGTCACGTAGCCTATCACGGGTGACTTTAAAAAAAAAAGCGCGTACGCGAATGGCGGCCCCCATAGGGAGCCGCCATTCGCGTTCCTTATTTAGTTGCTGTAGTCTACGTCAATGTTTACGTAGACTACGGCGAAAATAAGGGCAACGCAAATAGCGTTGCCCTTATTTTCGCCGTAGTCTACGTAAACATTGACGTAGACTACAGCAACTAAATAAGGAACGCGAATGGCGGCTCCCTATGGGGGCCGCCATTTGCGTACGCGCTTTTTTTTTTAAAGTCACCCGTGATAGGCTACGTGACGATTCACGTAGCCTATCACGGCTGACTTTCCAGATCTAGCCGTGATAGGCTACGTGAATCGTCACGTAGCCTATCAGGGGACTTTTTTTTTTTTACTTTCGTGTTCGCGGCCGGGCGAGGCGGGAAGCCTCCTCCCCTGCCTGAATTTCGGCCGGGCGAGGTGGGAAGCCTCCCCCCCCGGCCTGAATTTCGGCCGGGCGAGGCGGGAAGCCTCCCCCCCCGGCCTGAACTTCGCGGGGGGAGCAGCGAAGCGCTCCCCCCCACCGCGAAAAAGCTGCGAGAAAAGGTAAGTGACTTTCATTCACCCCTAGCACGAACACACTGACACATGACATGACCCTCCAATTTCGGGCGGACGAAGAATGAATAACGTGGTCATGTTGTCATAGCGAAGGGGGGGGGTTACTGACTTGGCTATAAGGTTATCCCTCAATGTGCTTGGCGGGGGCGGCAGCCTCCACTCTACAGGCCTTTACCCACTGCACGATTGGACCTGCCCTAAGAATCTGAAACCCCTTGGGGTAGGGGCGGAACCATGTGAGTCCGCAGTCCGGCTTTGAGGAGAGGCTCACGCTTCCGAAAGGAGGTGCCATTAAAGCCCTACTAAGTTGACGCCATGCCTGATGTGTAACTAATTGGAGCTGTGCCTAACGGACCTGAAAATTGTCCTGAGGGAGGTGAGAATAGCACCTAAGGGTATCGGATGGGCTTCACCGAATGTTGCTATGGGAGACAGGCCCTCAGCCTTTGTGAGCTAAGGGGCACTGAAGTAACAGAAAAGGGGAAGCAATACTTGCGTTAGGTCAGAACAATGACCACCATCTTTGGACTCCATGTAGCACATGCCCATCAGGGACCCGTGGCCGGGATCCCAGACAAAGACAGCTGCCTCATCGAAGAGGTGTGACACACTGAGCAGAGATGATCAGGGATCTCGTGATAATTGACTGGCCCTCAGAAAAGAGAGGTTACGAATCAGGATAAACTCCCTAGAGGATTTCCTGGGCACCATTTCGAGAAGGGAGATCCCTAGAATAGCTAACGGGGTGTGGAAAAAAGGGGGGGGCTAAAACCCTTCTGCCAGTACTGCATTGTTAACCTCTCCTGAACCTGTCGACGCCTAGCGAGGAGAAATGTTGCTTACGAGGTAGGGATGGTCTATGTTGACCTAAAGAAAAAATGCTAGGGGGGCCCTAGAACCTAACATAAACCGAGTTCCAAGTTAAGACGCATTCCCCCAGTTGGGTAGTGTCTTAAAGCCGGAGTATCAGCACCAACCTTACTAGGCATTGGCCATCCAGAGCTTCCTACTGCCTCGGCTTTTCCCAAGGGGACCCTCCCCTCCCCGAGCATTGGACAAGAGGTGCATGAGTGCTGACTGCTACAAGGGAGCCTTCACGATGAAAACTGCACGTGTCCTGGGAGCATGTGCCCATTGGGGCTTTACTCCCAGCACAGATAGCAGTGCTGCAGCAGCGGACCCGCCATAGGCCGAGGGCCAGTGCGGGAGACCACCTGGTGAATGTGGCCACTGCCAGATCTGTTGCCGACCCCAGCTGGGAAGGAGTCAAAATTGGAGTGAAAGGTCCTGGTCAAACAGGTCCTTACGCAGAGAAGGGAAATGGCGGCCCTCCTGCGAGAGGCCTAAACAAGCCATTCGCATGCCTCCTTGGGCGAAAGACATTACGAGAAGGAGTAGCCCTGGTGACAATACAACTCGCCAGATTAGCGTAGGGATCTGATATGCCCCTTACATGGATGTCCAAAACGGGCGGGGGCAGGTGAGGGATCCTAATTAATCCAGGAAAAACCCTGTAAGATGATGCATTAAGTGGCTGGGGTTACTGGGGTGTAACTGACGGAGCTGCAGGTGGCCCGAGCGTCATATAGGGAGATGACATTGGGAGGGACAGCCGCCCCCAGGTAGATAAGCTAAGGCAGCAACCCCACAGCCCTAAGGGTCACCCGTCTGAACAACTGGGGTGAGGTGCATTCATCTCACCCATATCCAGGGCAGCCGTGTCTGGGTCCCCGGGAGCAAGGGAGGCGATACCACTTGCATTGCTCCTGATGGAGATGCCTCATGAGGGCGGACCGCCTTCAGGGGTGCTGTGTCGCCTGGGCGAAACCCCAAGGAGGAGGATGTTGCTTGGATCACTGCTGACAGAGATGCCGCAGGAAGGTGGACTGCCTACAGTGGTGGGGTGCTGCCATGGTGAACCTGCGAAGGCGAGATGGAGGCCTCAGTGGCATCCGGGTGCCCTGAACCCAGAGACGAGCTGTACCAATCGTGGGCACACTCTGATCCCCAGCTGGAAAAAACCGAGGTTGTTGCTTGTGCGCCCAGGGAAGATGAGCAGCAGAAGGGAGGAGCTCCGCTGAAGGCGGTGAGCCTTCTGGAAGAGCCGATGAAGAGGAGGTGGATGCCTCAATAGCATCCAGGCGATCTGAAACAGAAAGGAGCAACGAGCGTTGGGTCTGCTGTCGTGTTCGCTTGTGCTGGACCACTGAGGATTTTTTGTGCCTGGCCAGGGGTGGAGGGATCCCCGAGGAACGCTCAGCAGCTTCCGAATGAGAAAAAATTGATGCCAGTACCGGGTCTGCGTCCACATCAGAGTCAGAATCGGGCCTTGGCAGCGGACTTTGGGGAGGGGGGGGCGGGGCCCTGCCATTCCCTTTCTTACCACCCTGGCCCTTCTTAGGAGGCATGATGCAGGAGGTGAATTAAGCAAGCTATCTGTCAGGGTGGACACTGAGCCCATAGAATCCCAGAGTAGTTCTAATGCTGAGGAAGAGCAGTCGCTCCTGGGAGAGGAGCGCGCTCCTCTTTCCCAGGACCAACAGCTGACGGAGTTTCCTCCCCCCCACATTCCTAGTTTTAGTTAGCAGTCAAGGGAGTGACCGAGCACAGATAGCAGACTTAGTGAAGGCGTGCACTCAACGGCTGCGCCCCAAGGATCCAAGGGAAAAGGGGAGGGATTCTCCCTAGTCCTTATATTCAGGGGTCTGCCAGTAATTGCTTTTCAAACGGGGACCAACTGTTCCAACTTAGGGCATAGGGATGCTGCTGCTCAGATCTAGTTGATACCTGTAGAGTTGTTAAGTTGCAAAGGAAGAATAAATCTTTGAAAAGAATCCCTTTGTCTATGTCTGGACTTGGCTACTGGATTAGACTGAGAAAGCCCTCTAAGGAGCTCTTGACACCATCAAAGATTTAATAAAGCCGCTGGGCACCCCAGACAATAGGCAGCCACCCCACAGTCTTTAGATCTGCGGGTATGAGTTCCAGACCGAGACAGAGAGGCCTGGGGATGAAGATGGGAGCGCTGCACTACCGTTTAGATAGAAAATCAGATTTTCAAGAGGCGCAGCCAGGGGCCAAAGGTGATGGAGCTGCGTTTGAGCGTGGGCGCCCACAGCCGAGGGCACCCTGCCACGGGAGGCGCCAAACAGGTAGTCGCCGCTGTTACGCAATTTTATTAATTAAATATTTAATAATCGTAATTTAATGAATTTTTATTATTATTAATATTAATATTATTTATTTAATTAAAGCTTCCTTTTCATACAAACATAGGAAGCTGCCTTATACTGAGTCAGACCCTGGGTCCATCTAGCACAGAATTGTTGACACTGACTGGCAGCAGCAGATCTCCAAAGTTTCAGGCAGGATTCTTTCGTAGCCCTACCTGGAGGCGCTGGGGATTAAACCTGGGGCCTTCCGCATGCCTGTGCTCTACCACTGAGCCGCAGCTCTTCCTATTTTATTATTATTATTTATTAATTTATTTTTGGGGTGGGAGGGGGAGACGCCCCAAGCCCATTGGAGGCGACCAATCGGGCTGTGATATACACCCCCAGACTCGGCTCAGCAGCCAGGCGCCCCTCCAACAGGCAGGCTCGGCTGACCAGTGTGGGAGGGGCAGTCAGATCGTCGCTTGGACCGCTGCCGCTGGCAAACACCGGCGCCGCGCTGACCCGCCCGCCGACGCCTCCCGCCGGGAGCAACACTTCAGGGAGGCCGGCAAGGCGAGGAGGAAGAGGGTAGACAGGCCGGCAGGCGGGCCATGAGCTGGCCCGGCGGCCGGCAGGCCCGTCAGGCAAGCGGGCGGGCGTGCAGGCAGCGTGAGCGAGTGGGCGGGCGGGCTGGCGGGTTGAGCGAGCGCGCGGGCAGGCGGGCAGGAGAGCGAGTACACGAGGAGACCGAGCGGACGGGCGGGCGAGAGGAAAGGAGCCGGCGAAGGAGGGAGGGAGGCGAACAATATCACCAAGCGAAGATTTTGGCGCGCAGAAGCACGCTGGGTCCAGGCAGCTGGAACGAGGACGAAGCCGTTCTCCAGCAGGCCAGAGTCCCTTGTCGTGACCGAGGAGAAAGGAGGGGGCGGGCGCACTGCAGCCTCAAGAGCCGGGGCCCTCAGCGTGCACGACTACACCGGTCTCCAGCAGGCCGGTGTCCTTAGTCGTTTCTGGCGGAGCTGTAGTTCTCTCTAGCTGCGTTGAGCCAGAGAGCTGAGTTTGAGAAGGGGGCTGAGTTTAAGGCAACTCAGCCTGCCCCTCCTTGCATGGTGGTGCCACTGGGGTGCACCAATCAAAGGCCCCTGCGTCATGTCACCCCACCCGCCCGCAATGGCCCCCCCCTTTTAGCCAGACAAGCTGGCGCCGGGTGAGGGCATTTGCAAGCGGAGATGGGTTAAAGAAGACGCAGACAACAAGCTTGGGTTGAAAATTGGGCCACATTTATTGAAATAGCTGCAAAGGGGTAACTAGGACGAGCATCTAACTGTGTCAGCGGCTAGCTGGCACTTCTTGGGTGAAAACATACCCAGCCTGAGGGGTGGCGGTGATCTCGCCATCCCTCCGGACTGCCCCTTTTGGGGGAGGTAGACCTTCCGGTGTCACCCCCAACCCGGTGCCACGAAACACCTGGGTGAGTGAGTAGGGTTGGTCTCCCAGGCAACCCTTATCCCCCCGCAGAGCCGCACAACCCGTTCGGGGGGCCCTCAGGCGTCACCTGTCACCATAAGGTGCCTCTGCATGCACACCATCCCTACTTCCCTGTTTTGCCCGTCCTAGCCGCCAACTGGAATGTGACCGATGATAAAGACCATATTCCCTTACAGGACACACTCGACCCGCAAAACAGTGTGACGTAGGCAAAAAAGACACACAGTAATAGGCCAATCGAACTGTGAGCCAAAAAATTCCTACATGATTCCCAAAGGGCAACCGGTAATAAACCCACACTGCTTAGGGGAGGGTGGGAGGGAGCTGCGTTGAGCCAGAGAGCTGAGTTTGAGAAGGGGGCTGAGTTTAAGGCAACTCAGCCTGCCCCTCCTTGCATGGTGGTGCCACTGGGGTGCACCAATCAAAGGCCCCTGAGTCATGTCACCCCACCCGCCCGCAATGCCCCCCCCCTTTTAGCCAGACAAGCTGGCGCCGGGTGAGGGCATTTGTCCCAAGACATGCTAGGTCAGTCTCCTGCAAGGGGTGGGGTGGGGGGGATACGTAATACCAACATTATTTTTTTAATTAGGGGTTGGTGGGGCAGAGGAGATAAGAGAATTATCTACTTTTAGTCAACTGAATATGAAATACCTCTTCATTATGTCTTCCCCTGGGCTTCAGTTGAAGTGTGGGAAACTGAGGAGGCAACAAGCTACCGGAGAGATGATTGTACAATGAAAGACAGCACACTTGTTCATACTCCAGCCACCTCATAAGTAAGGTAAGGAGAAGAACCCTGAGCCCAACCCATGAGAATTTATCTGAAATTTCTTCTCCTTTGAATTTCTTTTCGAAAGCAATATCTCTTCTATCAAATTGAATGGGAATGGTTGAAAAAACTGTGGAAGAAATTATTGGCAGAAGACTAACAAATATTCTCTGACTCCAAGTCACCCAACAAAAGTATAAGTGGCTTCAAGGGAATTGTATACCTTTGAATGGATTTAATATAGCTAAAAATACTTGCCTAGTATTAGCTTTCCCCTGGGCATGACCACCAAAGATATAAATAATATGTTCCTCTATTGCAGGGCTGGGCAACATGCTGTTCATGGGCCAAATGGACCTTCCTCCACCCCCTCAGCCATTTTTGTAGGCTGCACCGCTTCCCCTGCTACTGCCATGGCCACCAATTTCCCCCCAGTTGGTTGGGGGGGGGGCTATCCAACTCCCAGAAATTGCTCATACCTGCCCTATTGCCATACCTCGGTCAGGATACCATGTTAATGTAATGTTTACTGAGGTAATGATACCATCTTGTCATTACTGAAAGTAAATTGAATGCAGCTCAAATGATGGGTTTCAGCACAGATGTCAGGCAGCTCTTGGGGGTTCCAGAATGCAGCTTCAGCACAATTACAGCCAGGGACTGGCTTGCTTTTCCAACCTTGGGCCACCTGTGTAAGTGAGACTGATGCATGCTTTGGTAAAGCTGCTTTCAGAACCATTTTCACAGTTCTTTGCAAGCTGTTGAGATCTGGATTAAGTAATATCCAGATCTCAATATATACTGCACCTACCATTTTATAACACCTGTCTTCAGGATGTGCTGTACACCTGTCTCAAACAATTTCTAGAACAGGCCCGGAACCTGCCAGAGTGAAACCTGTCCTGGTCTTGCTCACGAAACACTTCTGCCCCAGTTAGAAACCAGGGTTGGTTGGCTGGAATTTTTAATTAGCATATTTACAGTTTGCCTTTTGGTCCCTCACAGGACCAGTCCCCCAAGGCAGCTCACAAACATCAATGAAAACAATATTCAATCAATAAAATAGTTCAGTGAAGAACCAGACTCAAATCAGCCCCCAGATATTAAAACCACAGAAAGGGGAAAAACAAAATGAAACCAAAAGCACAGTGAAGCTGGAAGATTTTGGGATCATGCTGATATGTCTATTATGATAGGACAATTGGTTTTTCCTGAGTAGGGAGTTCCTAGATTCTGGTTGGGGCAGAACTTCGCCTCATTCCTATAGGACATGAATGCAAAAATGCTATCAAGTGGAAAAGTCTTCCTCATCCACAGATTTATTAACACATAAAAAGCTAATTTTTAAAAAGATGACATTGCATCTTGTCTCAGATTATTCATCCCTCACTTTTGGATGATACTACTTCAGAGGAGTTCAAATTAATTTTCTGTTTTACCTTAATTCAGTTATTGACCAGTCTTGTACATTATGAAATGTATTAAGTCTTCATTAAAGTCTGATTATATTTGAAGGTGCAGCAATTCAGCTCACATATGGTATAAATCAAATTTAGACCACAGCACATCTTTCTTTTTTAAATGTCTCGAATCTTGTCACTGACAATGTGCTGTTGATAGCAAAAGACTGATGACGGTATTTGTAAGCGGATGTCAGACAGAAGGCTTGAAAATAAGCCTTTCTCATGGGGTATGCTTTTAATGTGCTGTGTGAATTTAACATTAAAACACTTTCAAACAATGTGTGAAAATGGAGATGGTGCAAGCCCTGTCATGTGAAGACTGTGCCGTATTGTTACATATAAGAACTAGTCCTTAGAATGAGACCAAAGAGTGTAAATATTAGCACTGTGAGAAATAAAACTTCCTTGTACTCCTCCCCTTTACTTACTGACCAATAGTTTCGGAAAAGCTAACTAATGCTCACCTATGCATCATTTTGAGGCATTACCAAATTTCCCTGGGTTGGATCCAGGATCTGGATCCCCCAGAGGAGGGGATCTTCCCCAAGAGGAAGGTATCTCCTCATGAAAATTCCCTCTGCCTGATTTTTAGGGTTCCCCTCTTCTTTCTCCTCCGCCCCAACAGCTCACCCCATTCAGCACAGTCTTGTGATGCTCTCCGTATCATTTTCAGGGCAGTGGATGGGCTTCCATGCAAAGAAGGAAGTGGGGAACTCCACTTCAGCCAGTGCAGTTGATCCAGCTTCCAACCCTCTGTTAGCATACCCCTATTGTACCACAGTTTCACTCAGACCAACATTGTGCTCCACCTTCCTTCTGATTGAATGTGAAAACTTTCTATAAATAATTCTGGAACTTACACATGGGTAGTTTGCTGCAGTTTTCTTTTCCTTCTGTTTGTTGCCATCCTTTTTCTCCCTCTGTCTTCCTGATGTGCACAAGCTGTCATCGCTGATGAAACATAGAATGATTAATCACGCATGATCGCACAAGCAGATGAGCCCACAAGCAGACAAGGACACAAGCAGATAATCAGGTATGTGGACGAGCACATCGAGATTCTTCCCCTCCTCCTCCTCCTCTTCCTCCTCCTCCTCCTCTTCCAATGTGTTTTATCTGTACATGCACAAGCTACACATGTGCAGCACTCCCTACAAGTCTGGAAATCAAAACGGAAGAATGGCAGGTTCTTAAAGTACTGGTATAAAAAAGAAGAAATTCAGTGGGCAATAATTTAAGAGCTGTCCCAAGCTCTTCTTCCTTTGTCTGAGTAAGTGTATACTAGCATCACTTGAATATTCTAGCATCACTGACTAACTGTATCCTAGAATTACTCGGAGCAGCAGAAGCGAGAAAGTAGGATTCTGCCAATATACAAGCACATTCAGGATGCATGTTTGTTCTTCAGCTTCAGTAATTCCGCCCTAAAGTGAAATATTGGAAGAAATCCCCCATTCTGCTATGGTGTTATGACACATGAGCCTAGGGCCACTGAGGTACAGAGTGCTGTACCTTTCTCTTCACCAGATTGCATGGAGGACGAAAGATAGATAGCCCCACACAGATACACTGGAATAATAGCTTTGTGATATTCACAAGGTTACATGAGAAAACAAGTACGAAAGGTAAAGACTACAAAATTAAGATGGGTTGTATGCCTAATAGCCCAACAAAGCGCGCGTGCGCACACACACACACATATGACACACACATATGACACACACATATCAATATTTTACTACCTAATGTCCCAAAGCAAAGTTGATGAGGCGTATGTCGTGGTTTATGTTGGGATTACTCACTCTGCATTCTTGATTTTGTAGCATTTGAGGAGCCCATTTACTTTCCCCTTCATTAATAACATTATAATGTTATTGAAGTTAAGACTTTAAGAGCTACTGAATCTAATGAGATCATTTGGTATAATCATATTTCTTTGGTAGAATAGGACAGACAATGGCTGAGCTAGGAAACTTGAGCTCCAGCTCCTTAGCCCGAAAACACCTTGTTCACATTTGTCTACACTGACCATTCTTTCACATTTAATCACTGAACTGGAGATGCCCTTGGGAATCTGCCTTCCAGAACTTTTGGATATTGACATTTGCCAGGCTTTGACAATGCCATTCTGCCATCTCTCTTATTACATTTAATTTGGGGATATTTGACTTAGAAACTGAAGCTCTGCTTGTTTGATTGAAATCTTTGCCCCAAGCAGATCTTTCAAAGTGTCTCTCTTGGTGAGCTTGATCTCATAGGGACATGCAATTGTGAAGGTAGGTTTGACTAGGCTTTGTAAGTAGTTTGGTTCAGGCGAGGTGCCTGATGGGAGTGAAAGAATGTGTATGTCTCTGACCATGAGAAGATAATTGTAACTTGCTCATTATAAGCAGGGAATTCTTATCCACCAAAGTAGCTCGTCCCTACAGATAAGAATGCAACTGTGCTGATAAGACTGTTGCTTAGCTAAATTAGCTCTTGAGCATATGTAGTTTATTTTCTTTGTTCTCCAACTAACAGTCTGTATAAATGCATCTCTTTCTTTGTATTTAGAGAGACTCAGGTTTCACTGACTCTCCCACAGCTGTGATGTGCTTTAATAAATTCCTGACTTCCAACCTAACCTGCCTTAGATAGCTCCTTAACACAAGTGACCATGTGTATGCCCACACATGGAGGGGGAGCAGGTTGGCTGACCCCACCCCCAATGCCACACAATCCACACTGGCCCCTCATAAAATCCAGTAACATTTGAAAAGGGGAGCCTATGCAATGCATGCGTAACTGTACTTGTAGAAATGTTTCTTTCTGATGCTTCTCTGTGCACCTCTCCACATGTACAGTGCTTAGGGTGCCCTCTTCCAAATTGCCAAAAAAGAGAAAATGCATCATCAAGAAAGAGGACAAAAAAGACAGGAATTTTCATAGCATTTACATATGCTATTTTATATGTATAAATACAAAGTTAGAAATAATTATTATAATTTCAATAGAAATACATTACATCTCAACATAGTATGGAAGACTGTGACCAGGTGACCTCTGTGCCTGCCTATTCAGTTTGCTGTCCGGGTGCACACTTATTGATGGACAACGTGGTTCTTCATCTTTATACTAGAACTGGATAGGACAGCCCTTTGAACAGAGGATGTCTTCAAATAGAGGACATTTGGCCACAAGAAGTGCAACTGGAAATATAATGAATGAATAGCCCTGTAAATTTCAAGGTCAAATGACAATAACCAGTTTATTAAGATGGTGTCACCAGCCATCAGAGGAATGAAACTCTCGATGTAGACACTAACTAAATAACTAAACTCAATGAGAAAAGTAATTGTGTCCCCACCCCACCCCACCCTCAGTTAAGTTAATTTCAGTGTGTGAAAGAACAGTGGCTCTACCATGACTTTCTTCATTCAAAATATGCACTGGCTGTTTTTCCACAGAAATTATAGTTTCTATTCCCTGTGTCTCTGAGGTCGCAGATATAACTGAGGACAAAACATAAACTTACTGTTTTCTCCAGACCCTTGTATTTATCTAAAGAAATACACGCATTGTAATTATAATGTTGAATACATTTTAAGAGGTAATGTGCTTTTATTCCTTCTTCCTTTTGCTTTAGACTCTTAGAGGGTTGGGTTGGGTGGAGAAGGAACTTATGCTGATTCAGCTATTGAGGTGTTTGATAACATTTTTTTCCCTAATTTACTTTGTACACATACCCTAGAATGAAGAGACAAGGCTCGGGAATCGATGGAATTTAAATGAGCAACAACTTCATTGGACTTTTCTAATGATCTGCAATGGGTTATTCTTGTTATTGTCATTCAACATATGAGAAACTGACTCACTTTGGTGCAGGTGCCCTATCAGACTGAGCTGAGGAGTGTTCAGGTTTTTCCGGGCAAGCTCCCCTGGTTCAGGGCTTATGGCTAGTCTTTCTCCTACCCTCACATTGATGTGCTGAGTAAGGTCTGTGAGCATCACCCCACCAACACAGCTTTGTGTGGGTGGGGCAGGCCTCTCAAATGGAGGTTCTCTCTCTTCTAGTGTCATAGCCTTGATGAAGCTGGTCTGAGGAAGATGCCCTTCTCCTTAAAAGATGCCACAGAGTGGTGCCAGATTCAGGTTTTTGAGGGCCCTTGGGCAAGACATCTTCGATACCCCCCCCTTCAGTGAGTCTACCTTCTCATTGTCATTGTCACCAGCTGCTATTGCTTCTCATCCTCTTTCTCATCATTGGTCCCACTCGCTTGCTTGACAGGCAGGGAGACAGTGAGCAACTAGGCATTGGCATCTGCTCCTCTTCAACACTACTGTTGTCTGGGCCAGCAGCACAAGAGGCAGGTGAACAAACAGGCTGCAGTTGTGAAGAGGAGGAGCAACTCCAGGGGGCTTTTGTCAGTGAGCCCCTGCTGGGGTGTGGACCCTTGGCAGGTACCCAATCATGCCTACCCTTGATGTTGGCCCTTCCTCAGGGTGCTCACCAAATTTTATTTTCCCAACGAACTTGTCATGAGAGGGGAGTGTTTAATTCCCCTCCCCCACCAACTAACATATAGTCGTTCATTTCCTGTTGTTGATCTTCCAGGATGATCTGGTACCCCTCCTCTGAAAGGTGTCCTCTATCACCCCAAAACAGATATGACAAGGAATGCATGATCTTAGGATAGAGGATGATACCCCGTTCCTTCAGGTATCAAAATTCATATCAAATACATGATGATATTTCTCCTGTATCCATCCATTTGCTTCAGGTTCCCAAACTTCTAAACTCTGTGCTGCAACATATCTGAACATATAAACCTAATCTCAGGAAAAACTGGATTAAATTTGATCAGTCTCCTCCTGAGCCTGAAATCAAATGGACCTTCACTTCCTGAGAGCCAAAGTATTCTCACCCAGATGGATCTAGATCGCTTGATATAGAGTGCCACTGTGCAGCCAGTGAAGCAGGGCCTGATTTTGGATAGCTTTAAAAGGGGGTTGGACAAATTCCTGGAGGAAAAGGCTATCAATGGCTACTAGTCCTGATGGCTATGTGCTACCTCCAGTACCAGAGGCAGTGAGCCTATATACCAGTTGCTGGGGAACATGGGTGGGAGGGTGTTGTTGGGCTCATGCCCTGCTTGTGGGTTCCTGGTCAACAGCCTGGTCAACAGCTGGTTGGCCACTGTGTGAACAGAGTGATGGACTAGATGGACCCTTGGTCTAATCCAGCATGGCTCTTCTTATGACCCCTTATGAAGAAGCTGGTTCCAGCACATGACACTAGTCAATTGGTTCCACACTAGTCAATTCTTTGAGCTAATGCCAAGTTCTGAGCCCACTGCTGATTCTTGAGGCCTGCAGAACACCCAGAACATGATTGTTGCTACATATTAACACTTTTTGGGTTCTCTACCCCAGCCAATATCTGTCAGAGAAACATATATTGAAAGCAACCCAAGAACTATAATATAACTGGCACACCCAAATAAGCTAATAGCTCCAACTAAGCTTGCTTTGCAGCACTATGATGGAAAAGGTCTAATACACTGTGTGAAGGCTTTAGAGTGCCATGCCATCTGCTCAGGTTTTGAATGCATTTATCAACTTAATTTATATTAAAATATGTGACACCCCCCCCCAAGGCAGTATACACCAGAAACGTTAGAACAATTGCAATAATTAACCAGATTAAACCACAGCTATCTTTAAAATATCCCATATAGCAGAATCATTAAAAATGGAATGGAACAGAAACATTTTCACCACTTACCTAAAACTAAACAAGGACAGGGCCAATCTAATCACCTAAGGAGGAAATTCCATAATTGGGGTGCTCCCAAAGAAAAGGCCCTGTCCCACATTCCCAACAATGTAAACATTGAGACATTGAACAGGGCCTCTGAAGAAAGTCATAGAACGGAGGTGGGGGTTACGTTTTTTGGCCCACGTGCTGAGTTGGCTCCAGGCAAGTATGTCACGGGCTGCTTCGCAGCAGTGGGCGGGGCCTTGTCCAGAAGTGGGTGGGGTCAACCCACTGCTGGCATGCGGCCCCTCACTGTCATTGCCCAGTCCCACCAACACACAAACATGCACACACACTCATGTACACTCCTTCTGAAAATACTTCTTCCACTGTTAATTAGGCTTTTTAAAAGCCTCCTTTGGTACCAGTGAAAGCTTTTAACAAGCCTCAATGCAGCAGGGTGGGGGAAGAGTAGGGATGGACGATTCCATCAATTTCAGTTTCTTTCAGTTTCTCATTTAAGTTTGGTTCATTCCAAACTTTGAGAATGTTTTGCAGTTTTAAGTTTGGTTTGTCCCAAATGTTGAGAAATTTTTTATAGTTTGCATGGAAATACATCCACATTTTTGTATGCATTTCTCCTAATATATGAATTTTTGTATGCAACATTGCCCAGTACACACATTTTTGCAAGCAATTTTGCTAATACAATGCATTTTTAACATAATTTTCATATAATGTTCAAAACGTGTGTGCTTTCCCTTACAATATGAATTTTGCATGTATTTTTTTTTTTAATTGGAGAACTCCATTGCAAGATTTGGAGAGGTCCAAATTTCAAAGGATAACTGAGTTTTGGTTTGTGAATTGGTTCAAATTAAAACATATACTGAATTAATGTATCCCTCATACTTAGGGGGTAGCAGGGAAAATCTCTTATCTCCTAGCTCAACTCAAATTTCAGACTCTGAAACACACACACTGGAGGCAGTGAACACTCCTTCTGAATCTGATAATATTGATTTCAGGTAATGAAAAAATGAAAGCTATCAGCAGCAACATATGTGGTTGTACAAACCATAAGCAAAAGTTTGTGTCCAAAAAATGTGTGTCCAAACATTATTGTGTGAGGGGTTTGTTTTGTTTTTTAAAAGATACAATTATGTGAATAAAAATGCTGCTTGACAGTTGTCTGATCACAGGATTATGGTTTTAGTAGATCAGGTCCAAACAAAGCCTTCACAACAATGCTGACAATCCTATGCATATTTAGGCAGGAAAAAAAAGTTCTACAACTCCTATGGCTGGCTGGGAATGCTGGGAGTTGTAGGATTGTTTTCTATCTAAACATGCATAGGATTGAACCCATGGAGTCCTTTGCAATGTTTATTCAGGGGTTGTGGTACTTAGCACATTAGATCAATCAAAACAGAGCCTACATAACATGTATCCAGCTTGTTTATTTTCTCAATGCTATGTTCAGTCCTCAGCGGAAGCAGATGAATATATCAGATAGCTCATTTATCTGACGTACAGATTTATGGTCCTTCTGAAGACTAAAGGCAATGTTTGGTTGTTTTAAAGAACTATAAATATATATCTAACGCTCACCCCCACAGTGTATTTCACCATCACGTTTGTTTGACTTGTATTGCTGATCTGGCTGCAGCCCTTTATATATTAGATTTCAGTAAGCCTTTAAAGAATTTTGGAGCGGGAGAGAGGAATGGCTGGTGTGTGCTCATTTTTAATTCTTTTGCCACAGTCCTGGAATCGCCCACTTGCTATGACCCCTCAGCACCACTCTGCCCCAGAAGTGATTGTTGAGAGCAAGGAAACTGAACTCAAAGAAAATGCATTTTCTGAGTTAGGAATATAGGAAGCTGCTTTCTACTGAGTCAGACCATCTAGCCAAGTGTTGTTCACACTGACTGGCAGCAGCATTCTGGGGTTTCAGGCAGGATTCTTTCCTTTCCTTACCTGGAGATGCCAAGGACTGGACCTGGACCTTCTGCAGGCAATGCAGGTGCTCTACCATTGAGCTACAGCCCCCCCCCCGCCCCTCGTCCTTCTCCCCATGGGAAAGAGGTCAGTCCACCTTCTCCTTGTGGTCAGCTTGACAGTAGAGAAAAGCTGAGCTTATTGAACCTTCCTCCATTGTTAAGGCAACTGTGAAAAGTGGAATGGGAACTCACTTCAGAGCAAGAGCTTTCTCAAAGCCCAATTTTTGTCCTGAATGTGGAGAATTTTGTGAATTTTGCAATGTCTTTAAATCAAAACTGAAGTAAAAGGAAATTCTCACACACCCCTTAGCCAGCAAAATTCTCTGTCCCAGGGCCAAACTAAACATTCACTAAACCACACATAGTGGAGCTACGTGTGCTAGCTTTCTCTATTCTCCTGTAAGCGTGTGCAGTCCGAAGTCAGATCAGGACCATGGTGTTCCAGGAGAGGAGGATTTAAGCTTCTCTCCCCACCCATATTTTGTGTGAAATTCCACACGCACACACGCACACACACACAGCCATATGGGAGGGTTAAAAACACACACACAGCCATATGGGAGGGTTAAACACACACACACACACATCTTCATTGTTGCCAGAAGGCTGAGAGATAGCATCTATGTGCTGTTTTCTACTGTTGAAGATTTTCCCTAATAATATGAGGGCAGTGCTATTGCTGTGCCAGCTTTCTGTATGGGTAGTGGGTCTTTATGCAAGGTTTTTCTGCAATTGTTGGTGGTCTCTAGCACTGACAGATCCATTCCAACCCAATCCTCCAATGTTGTGCCTTTAGCATCCACACATGAATGTCAGAAGTTACAAATAGATACAGCAACAGTGAATCACTATGCTTTCCCCCATGCTGCCTTTGAGTGAGATATCAAAAATAGGGCATCAAATGTGTGAATGAAAGAATACGTATATTAATTGGTTGGGATATATCAATGATTTTTGGATTATAACTATAACTATCATGCACCTTTCAGTCTCAGCTGCTCAAAGTTGCAGCCAAAATGGAGACTCAAACGAACTTAACATTCCCCCTCTCTACTTGACATCATAATAACAACCGGCAATATAGGTGGACACTGAAGTCAGCTTGGTTGCAGCTGTTTGCAGGCAAGTGTGTGTGTGTGTGTGTGTGTGTATATATATATATATATATATATGCTGTGCTGAAAATTTCTCCCACATTTTTTCAACCGTTTTCATTCAATTTGATAGAAAATGAATTTCTTTTCAAAAGAAATTCAAAGGAGAAGAAATTTTTGGAGAAATTCTCATGGGTTAGGTTCAAGTTTCTTGTGCTTACCTTACTGAGGAGGTGGCCAAGGAAAGTGCACAATCACCACCACCACCACCCCTGGCAGCCTGTAGCCTCCTTGGGTTTTCGCACTTCAGTTAAAGCCCAAGAGAAGACACCATGAGGTAATTCCTCTCTTGGGGCTTTTTCAGTTCAGGAAGTACAGGAAACCTGGGAGGCTGAAGAGCAATGGAGAGATGTATAATAGAAAGGGAAAACACACATAGCACCCTTGGCTGCCTCATAGGGATTAGGTACGCTAAAAACACCACACAAATATATTATAAAACACTTTGAAAATGAGGAAAAACAATGGAAGCCTCTTTCATGGGGATCAAAAACTTTCAGGAGGACAGATTTTGTTGCAGCACTAGCTCCACCTCTTCCCTGCAGCTGGACACAACACTGTCCCCCCTTGCACCTGCACTGCGTGGATGCAAAATGGAAGCTAGGCTGTCAACACAGTTGTTGTTGCCACTTGCAGTGGCAGCACTAAAAAACTAAAATCCCTTAGGGGAAAAAAAGTTGTTGTGCTACAACCCCTGCCAATGGTGAGCCCTACCTGTGAGAAACTATTGAGAATTTCTCCCTCTCTGGAAAAATTTGGTGAAATTGTCCCCACAATTTCTCTGCCCACACATAGGGTGGAGAATTTCAAGAGGCTATTTGTGCACAGCTGTAATATATATTTTCTACCTACCACCTGGTGGAGACTTCATTCCAATACTCAATCAATCATTCCATCTCGATGAACTCCCTAAGCTTTCATCTGGTACTTCAAAGCATTATCTAGTGGTGTGTTTCTCCCCTCCCTCCCTCCTTCCTTCCTTCCTTCCTGTATTCTGTTTCCCTTAGATCTTGTGCAAGTGCTTTGTTTTGCCCTTCATTTTGTTCCTTCTTGCCATTGTTCACCATCCTTAATTTCTTTTATAGCCCCCATCCACTCATTTTGATGTTCAGAGTGTGCTTCCTTGCTGCAGTGTATATTGCACTTTTAAAGTGCTTATGTTAAAGTGTTTAAGTTGTAAGTCACTTTGGGGGCCCTTTTGGAGCTGAAAAGCAACACATAAATAATAATATTGTATAGTGCCATGTCATGATTGAATACTAGTAGCAAGACTACAGGTTGCAGAGTCAATGGGACAGGAATTGTTCTGGAGAACAATTGTAGAGCTGGCTATAGTATCGTGTTTATCCCTATTGCTCATGTTTTTTGTAGGCAACTATGAACCAGCCAAACACACAAGTTCTTAGATGGTGGATGGGATGGTGACTTGCTTGGTCTTACCCCATCAAACCTCTTTCTCTCTGCACACATTTTGTTTGTGTAGCTGGCAGCATAGATGCCTTATTCTGACACAGTAGTTTCTACTTAGCTGTATAAACAGAATACAAGGAGGCCTGTGTATGATCCAAATCCTGCTAACCTACCTCTTAGAGAAGGATAGAATAATGCTGTAATTCTCACAATGAGAACCTTAGAAGCAAAAGTAGGAAACATGTCAAATGACACAAACAATGGTAATTTTGACTGTTATTGTAGGAATAAACACCGCCAAGAAGAAGCAACCTTATAATGTATTTTAAACATGATCATAAGCTTACTAGATTAGAACCATAGATGCCACATTTTGTTGTCTTTGGGGACAGGTACCAATGAAAACAAATATAGGCACTTCTCAAAGAAAGCCTTATTGAGCACGTGTGTTTTTAATCCTCGGTACCTGAAACCATACAAAGCTGCAGATGAAGTCTGAAGTCCTTAAAATGTTTTTGTTTTGTTTTTTTAATCTCTGAAAATTTAGCATTTCCTCCAAATGGCCTTGTTCCAGTAGTTCATACTGAGGATTAGGCAGTTAGTTTCTACAAAATGGTCTTGTCCTGACTGGGCTTTGACAGTGTTATGAAACTTAAGTTATAAACTTCCCCAGAAAGCCCCCAGCCCTATCACAGCAATGTCCACAGGCTGAAGGTGGTTTGTTTGTTTATATCATTTTTATCCTGACCTTCAGCCGAAAAAGGCTCCCAGAGTGGCTTACAAAGATAGGGAATAAGTCAGTCCCTGCCTGCAGGCTTACAATCTAAGACATCACACAAAAGGAGCGGAGATTAAGAGGTGAGAAAAGCAAACTGAGGTACTAGATGCTTAGTTACAAAATTAAGCAGGTCTCGGGGTTGGATCAAAACACAGTGGAAGGGCTGCTCCTTCCTCTTTCTCTGAAGTCCTCCTTAGTGGCATTTAGTAGGAAGGCGGCGGTGTGTGTGTGTGTGGGGCGGGCCCTCTAAACTAGATATGTATCCAGGCTCAACAGAGAGCTGCCTGACTGCTGTTTCCTCTCCCTCTGATGGCCTCTTTTGTAAGTGCAACATGTATTTCCAGAAAGGCCTTCCCAGAAGATCCATACACAGAAAGGGTGATATGGGATAAGTCACATCTTCACGTATTTGGGTCCCAAGCTTTTTAGGGCAGTGCTGTGCCAAAAATTTCTTCTACATTTTTGACCATTCTAATTCAATTTTATAGAAACAAAATTGCTTTTCAAAAGAAATTCAAAGGAGAAGAAAAGTTTGGAGAAATTATTGTGGGTTAAGTCTGGGGTTCTTGTGCTTACCTTACTTATGAAGTGGCCTGGGGAGTCTGCATGTGTGTATTTCCTTGTACAATCATCTCTCCAGTAGCCTGCGGCCTCCTGTGTTTCCTGCGTGTCAATTAAAGCCCAGGGCAAGACATCATGAGGTAATTATTCCCATAGGGCTTTTTCAGATCAAGAAGTGCAGGCAGTCTGGGAGGCTGCAGAGCAATGGTTACCAGTTGTTTTCCAGGCCAAATTCAAGGTGTTGGTTTTGACCTTTAAAAACCCTATATGGTTCTGGCTCAGCCTATCTCAAGGAGCTCCTCCAGCAACACCAGACAGGCCGCTCAACAAGATCAGCCTCGGATGGCCTTCTCTCAGTCCCATCAGCCAGGACAGCTAGGCTGGTGAGGATGAGAGAGAGGGCCTTCTCTGTGGTGGCCCCCACTCTGTGGAACTCCCTCCCTAGGGAACTCCGCCATGCCCCCTCTTCAATGAGCTTCTGCCACGCATTAAAAATGTGGTTGTTCAAGCAGGCATTTGGGGTGGGTTAGGGTATTTTTAGAAATACGATGTTTTAATGTGAAATTTTATTGTTTTAAACTGTTGTATTATTGTACATCGCCCAGAGTGTCCAGGTGACCGGCCAGATGGGCAATTAAGAAATTTAATGAATGAATGGTGAGATGTGTAATAGAAAGGTAAAACACACACAGCACCCTCAACCACCTTGCAGCGATTAGGTAAACTAAAAAAACACCACCAAAATTAATTCAAAATAAATTATAAAATGCCCTGAGTATGAAGCAGAAAAATGGAAGCCTCTTTCATGGGGGAAGAAAACATTAAGGAAATTGGAAGACATCTTTTGTCTCAGCTGTAGCTTCACCTCTTCCCTGAAGCTAGACAAGACAGTGCCCCTCTCTCACCTGAATTGTGGAAGATGCAAAATGGGGGCCAGGCCCACACATTCACCCATTAAAGAAAGAAAGAAAGAAAGAAAGAAAGAAAGAAAGAAAGAAAGAAAGAAAGAAAGAAAGTTGTGCTACAACCCTTCCACAGGGTGGAGTATTTTGAGAGGCCATTTGTGTACAGCTCTTGTTTAGGGCTTAAAAGGTGACGATAACTTCTGGGGGATGTTTGTTCTGGTCCGAGCTAAGCTTCCTGAGTTCCATTAACAAAAGACAATTGGGACTGAATGTGGGACTTTGCTGATGCAGTACATATTTCCCTCCATATAGCTATGGGTCATCTCAATAACAGGCTGATCCATGTGTGTATTCTGAACTCCAAGGAATGTGGATGAAACTTGTACTTCTGGTTATTTACCATTTGCTTTTGCTATTGATCATAACTTCCAAGGTGTTGTTGCTGAATACTTTTTCCATCTCATTACTTCTATAAAGTTCTGAATATTTGATGGGTGGGTTACATTTGGCAGGCGAAACAAGATTATTAGTAACTCTGGCAATGGATTTATTTTCCACGAAAGGAACTGACTTCTGAAACATGTTGATATTCCATTTTATGTTTGTTTTTCCCATTTCTGGTTCATTGTATTATGGGGACATGAAGCTTTGATTCTCCACATGCAGAAACCTTTATCCAATTAATTATTTACTAGTAAATTCCTTACATATTTCTCACATTGCCAGCTTCCTGGGATAAAAAGCAGAGCTGTTTTTAGTGGATTGGTACTGATCCACCTTTTAATGAGCGTTACAGGAAAGCTAGAATATATTGCATCTATGGCTATTTGAAATGCTGTAACAAGGAAGGAAATTACGAGGGAACCTTTGGGACTTCACAAAAGCTGAAAATCTAAAACTGCTTTGAGGGCCTGGCTTGGGACAAAGTCAGGGTAAAAGCATATTTGAAACAAAAATAATAAATTAATAGATCACCATTAGTAGATCACACTAGATTCTGCAGTTGCCTGTAGCTGATTCACAGGCTTGTAGGACTGTGGTGATAGTTGAACTCTAGGGTTCATATGAGTCATATCTGTTTTTAATGCCGCTGTCAGACAGGATCAAGTCAAGTAGTGACCTTGGCACAGTCGGGGGGGGGGGTAAACTTTTTGTGTGTCATTTTTCCAACTAAAATTGTGCTTCCCCCTCCCATGGCTGTCATTTGGTTTGCAGGGATAAACTTGCATATATCATGCATATACATAGAAGCTTTCTTCCATGGGGCAAATAGCTTTGGGGGGGGTAATTTCAATCCTGAAAGTAATGGTGCAGAAGGAAAGGATTATCCTTCCCTTCCACCTCAGTTCCTATACAAATCAGCTTCTTACCCCACGGTGACACTGCTGATGAAGACAATGATGATTAAAAAAAAAATAAATCACAAATTTCCCAAGTCCCATCTCTGTGTGTCTTTCATCCTTGGGCAACTCTCCTTCTTAGTTCTAGGACATCCCAAACTGCACTAGAAGCCAGCATTTTAGCTTATACATCACAATGCGTGCATACATCAAGAAACTGTGGGAGAATCTCTCTAGTTCCCCACACATTTCTCTCACTCCTCCCCTTCTCACTCCTCACTCATCTCTGTCCCAGCTCATAGGTTGGTGGGTTGGTAGCGGTGGTCCTCAGGTAATGGAGGCGTAAGTGGGCACCATACAATAGTGGGATTAGGCTCCTCAAAGAATGTGTGGGCTGGGAGCTCTGTTACAATGGTTGATTACACAGAAATCTTGTTTGCATCATTTCTCCTCCATGGAGGGAGAAGACTTGGGACTCTGCACAAAGAAACATAATTGGAGGTGGGATGCCCAAATCACACTTTCATAGAGGGGAAGGTGGAAGATGTGGGGCAGCAATGCACATACTATCAACATAAGAACCAAGGCTAACTCCTTCCTATACACACATTCATTTACTTTCTTTCTTTAAGATATTTGTATGCCACCTTTCGGCAGAGGATGAGATGGCTACATAGCATCACCGATGCAATGAATATGAACTTGAGCACACTCCGGGAGAGAGCGGAGGACAGGAAGGCCTGGCGTGCTATGGTCCATGGGGTCACGAAGAGTCGGGCACGACTTAACGACTGAACAACAACAACAATGCCACCTTTACAGGAAAAAACATTCTCAAGACCATTTCTAAAACGTAATATGAACACAATAATAAAACAATAAATTACATGCAAAATTAAATATTAACAAAAATGTTGCCATTTAAACAGCTAGTAGGAACCCCTTTATTTATTTATTTATTATTGCATTTATAGCCCGCCTTTTTTCCTCTTGCAAGGAACCCAAGGCTTACATTATCCTTCCCATCTCCATTTTATCCTCACAACAGCAACCCTGTGAGGTAGGTTGGGCTGAGAGTCTGTGACTGGCCCAAAGTCACCCAGTGAGCTTCCAGGGCCGAGTGGGGACTAGAACCCAGATCTCCTGGCTCCAACAGTCCACCACTCTCACAACTACACCACACTGACTGGCTACACACACAAAGGAAAGAGTATCCATCTTCTGTTTGGTTATTTTCCTCATTCTCTGCTCTGTATGCCAATCTGCCATGAACAGTAGTAAAACTGAAAGTCTCGTTATCACCTCATTGACTTTCCAGATCAAGGAAGGTCCATCAATGACCACCGCACTGCAGCAGATGATGTCATTCCTGCTCTGAACAAAGTCACAGAGCAGCACTCCCTAGCATTCCCACCCCACTACGCCACTGGTTGGATGATCCAGTAGGACACCATTTACAAATTCAGTGGAGATATGGTAGGCAAAATGTATAGTAAGTTTCACAGGGTGCCTGTTGGATATATTCACAATTAAGTTTTTTTTTAAAAAAAAAGCAGGGCATTTTAAGAGCATTTGTTGTGGTACTTTTAAAATATCAGCTCTAGCAAGGTTATCAACCCAAAACAATCATTCTTTCTTAGAAGCAAAGGGATTTGTAAGTTCAGCGTGTATACCTACTATATACAACAGACATGTATATCTGCCACAACAGAAATCAATTTTGAAGAAACTGTTGGGGGTGGACAGGGCCAAAGGAAAAGGGGCAGGGCCAAAAATATAAAACATACTGGCATGTTGTAGCTTAGAACTCTTAGGGCGCAATCCTATGGCTGCTAGACAGCAGCTAGATGGCCATAGGATTTTTCATTTTCCAGGAAATGACCTCGGAGCCAGCGCTCCGAGGTCAGTTCCCAGAAAACCACCTTCCCACTCCCTCCCCCGCTGCCTCGTAAGAGGCACAGTTCATCTCCGGCTCTGCACTCAGAAGAACAGCACAGAGTGGGGGGAAAGGGGGCATTCCTGGGGGTGGGGAAGGGGGGGCAGCAGAAGCACCAGTACAATGCTTCCTATGCACCATCTGGCCTCCCCCGCCACCTGCTCCGAAGTCCTGTGCCTGGACAGCCAAAATCAACCATGTAGCTGCAAATGCAGGGTGGCCAGAGTGCAGAGGAAAAGATCCCCTCTGCCCTCCACCCACTCTGCATTGGATAGTCAGTCGTCTCCATAGATTGTGCACTTAGTATGGTGCCCTTATTGCCAGTATCTAAACTTTAGGAGAGGCATTTACACTTTTTAGAATGGAGAAAAAATGCACAAAAGCCAGGGAGACAGCGGATGAACTGTGACTTATTGGAAAGGGGGTGAGGTCAGCGGAAGGGGGCATGGCCATTTGGGGGACCCCAAGAGGGCTGAATTTGGCCCCTGGGCCTAACATTTCCCACCCCTGTTTCAGGTTCCATGTAATAATTAATTAGCAGCACCTTTATTTCTCAGCAGTTCTAAACGCTATGACTATTATTATAAAGAATTACATTGTTGTATAATAATAGTCATAATGTTTAGAACCACTTGTGAGAGATATAGGTGCTGCTAATGAATTATCACATGGAACGGGAAACCCAGAGTGGAGAGACTGCCTGCCACTCTCCCAAATGCCCCCCAGGAACCAGTATCATCTTAGGCTTAGGTTAAAGACTGGTAAGACCTAATTCATGATTTTTTTCCTGCCTCTTTCTCTGATTGTTGACTGCTATTAACTCTCCTTCTCAAGTCCAAATCACTGAGATGACTGGGCTTCATACAGAGTAGAGCCTTGTAATGTGCCAAAAATATCTCAATGAAGTATCATCTTATGCCACCTGAAACATGGGCATGAGCCTTACAGATGCAGCAACATTTAACATAGTGAAAGGAAGATGATTGAATCTAAAACCGTCAAACCACATTATGAGTGAAAATGCTACAAGGAAGGGTTGAATGCTACTTTTTAAAACTGTACATCAGCAGTGGGATATTGCAGCAACCTCTTTGAAGCAAATGGAATATAACTGGGAAGGCTGTACTCATGAATAGGGGAAATGAATTATTCAATGTATGGAGGTAAATTCCTTTCAGGCTGTTATTACTTCATATCCATTGGATGTGAAAGATTGCCTGGCTCAGTGTTAACTTGCTGTCAAGCCTAAACTCCAAAACCCCGAACTGAACTGTAGGACCAAACTACTTAAGTGCATTCACAAAACCACCGTTATGGTTATTTGATTCCCTTAATATTAATAACTTCTGTAGAGAGGAACAAAAAAGGTTAGGGTATGCAAAGAATGAGGACCATATTTTTGTACCCAGTTACTAACTGGCTTTACAATCATGCTTTACAGAGGTGAACTGGCAGCCATTTCAAATGTAAGATGGCCACATTGCAGGGTGACTTTCATCAATAATTCTCTCATCAACCCACATGCAAAAGAGAATGAGCCTCAGCTGTTCCTTCCTGACATTCTGGCTCTGAGTTCTTCTCAGCCATCAGTGAAATGACTCAGAAGCCAACTGGTGTCTGTCTGCCCTGATTGGTTACAACAATTAAAGGCAATTGCGATGGTGGTGGACTATCCATTTCACTCATCTGGCTCCCTTTATAGAACTTCTTGGCCAGCAAGAATATCAGTAAGTGGCAGCATGTTTCATCTTCACCATACCTTTTCATTTCTATTGATTCTGTATTCTGTGAAGGTTTCTCAAGAGGGGAATAGGGTTGTCATTAATGATAGTAATATAATTCTCCAATGGGAAGAGAGGATGATAGGGCATATTGGAGAATGGAGTGTGAACTAATAGTAATGACTGTGATTGTGAAGTCAAGGTTATTTTTAGAGGTTATTAGAAGCTGAATTATGTTGCCCCAGTGGTGGCTGGTGAGATTACTCATTAGGCAAAATTACCAGTAACTGAAGTGTGGTGATACAAGGTGGAGCAGCATTCCTGCCCTTATCTATCCTGCCCTTATCTATCAGTACCAGGAGGCAGCTGTGGAGGTCTAGTACTGCACCCAGTATTCTCTGACTGCATGGTATTTATTTTTTACTTTATTTTAACGTGTCATCCACCCAATCACCAAACTTCTCTGGGCAGGATAGAAATCAAAAACATAATATACAACGTACCAATAAAAATAATAATTGTTTATATAATCATAACGTCTTATTATATTCAGCAATAGTGGCTGCTGAATGGATGGTTACCCTGATAGCTTCAGGGGTGACCATCCATTCTGCAGTCATAGACTTAGCACTGCGTTCGCTGCACCAACACCCCATCTCTGTCTCCAGTGCTGAAAGGTAAGGATGGGATTGCCCCTTCCCCTCTATCACCACACTGGTCATCAGCAGTTTTACCTAGCAAATTGTCTCACCATCCACAAAAGCATGGTAGAAAGAGTGCAGCTACAATGAGATTACAAGAAATAACTGATGAATATCACTAGCCCACCTTATGAGGGAAAAAAGGGGGACATAAGAGAAGTTTATCCATATATGAACAATGTGGAGAAAGTGTGTGTGTGTGTGTGTGTATGTGTGTGTGTGTGAGAGAGAGAGAGAGAGAGAGAGATCTCCCCTTCTCATAAAACCAGAACATCAGGTCACCTAATGAAAGGAGTGGCAGTACGTTTATGACAGACAAAGAGTAGTGGTAAGCAGGGTCAGCCCTGGTTAGTAGTAGTACTTGGATGGGAGACCGCCTGGGAATCAGGCTTCCTGCATTGAGCAGGGGGTTGGACTCGATGGTCTTGTAGGCCCCTTCCAACCCTGTGATTCTATGATTCTACTCCAAAGTTCAGAAGTCACTGATCCAAAATAGAAGTCAGTGGGCAGAATATGTTGGCAAGAGGTATTTTTTCACCCAACAGATAATAAAATGTATGCAATTTTTGCCCACAAGATGTGATGACCATTCGTTCTTAGATGACTTTTAGACAAATCAGACATATCATCAAGTATAAGTCTATCAGTGGCTATCATGACACAAAATGGAACCTGCAGGTTGTGAGGCAGTATGAATACTAAATGCACGGGACAAATTTAACGGGGATGACCACCATCATCATCATAATTATTTACATTTCTATACTGCCCCCAAACCCAGCACCTTCATGTCCTGCTCGTGAGATTCCAGATGCATCTGGTCAGTTGCTGCCCATAGATCCTTGTACTGATTCAGCAAACAATTATGGCAATCCTGAACAAATGTTACTTGCTAATTATGATCAGCATCAGCAACAGGCATAACCAGGAGTTGTAACAAATGGGAGCCCACTTCCCCCACCCCCATCAAAACAGAGGTAGTACTTGGCAAGTACTAGTCCTTTCAAATGTGGGATTTGGGGAGTATTGAGCACTCATCTTTAAGTTACAATTACTTAGGATGCAAGGAAGCATTTAGAAGTACGCAACTTACTAGAATTCTTATAATATTTATGTATGTCACCCTGACAACTTTGGCTATAGAGCAAGCCAAAAGTTAAATAAACAAATAATAAATAAATTCTATACTGAAAAAAAAATGCATGCATTTGCCTTTAAAGATTTCTGGTAAAAATTCACTAGCGTGTAAACCTATCTTCCTGCTACCAAACTGATAACTTTGACAGACTTCATATTCTTAAAAAAAAAAAAAAAAAACGCTCTGAGGAGTTAATTAGGTTGTTAAAAATAAACATCTGACTTCAGTGTTACTATTTCCATCAAAAGTAAAATTTGAAATGGCATACCGCATTTGGAACATATAATTATTAAGTGAATCTTTTTGTAATGGGGGGATTATCTCTCTCCTTGCCCCCCTCACTTGCCTGGATTTCCTCTCTTCTCCCCCCCCCCACCGCCTTTAGGAAGCAATCCTATGGCCCCTAGACAGTGTCTGGTGTGCTATACGATACTGTGGATCTCCTCCCCTGACCCCATAGGCAGAGCTACGAACATTGAGAAGGATCCAGTCATGGATCTGTAGTATTAAAGAACCAGGTTAGATAACTATGCAAATGAAGGTTATCCACCTTGAAATGAATCCTGAGGAGTATCTGGTATTGCATCTTGGCTGCTGACATAAATACAGATATTGGCTTTCCGTGTAAAATATCCTTATCTGCATAGTTATCTAAACTGGTTCTTTTTTTACTGCTACAGATTACTGTATTAACAATGAATATTTATGCTGTAAGTGTCCACCTTTGGTGAATATTCAACGTGTGAAGCCTGTTGCAAAGAGAAAGCAGAGGTTAAAGCATAGATAGGGGGCCTTGGGCCAGGTACAATCCATGGAGGTTCCCCATCTGGTGCACCAGCTTCTTCCCCAGACACTTCTGCTTTCCTGGCAGATCAGCAGGTGCTCAGAGATAAGAGCTTTTCCCTGCCTCACAGTGAGAAAGGGATCCTTTGTCATTGTGCAGCCAGAAAAAGCTCTTATCTCCGATCAGAGCTTTTCCCTGCAGTGGGTTGGGGGGAGGGCTGGAGAAAAAGCTGGTGAGTGATTCAGTCCTGCTTATTTTTGAGGCTGAGTTTGCATATAGTCATGGAATATGTTACGTTCAGTTGGAAATGGGGGCGGGGAAATGGGTTGGGTGCAGTGCCCTGCTTGGAGGAAATGACTGACTGGAGTGCTGAACACGAGCAGTCCTTTTAGGAGGAATGGTATGCTGCATCATTTTCTTGTAGGTGCCCCTTGTTGATCACTGACAAGGAGAATTAATGTAATACCAGGTAGACATAAATCCCCCACTTCTGTTTTGTCAGTAGCAATATGTGACATCAAGAAGGTAGCACCATGTCCAGGCAACAGCAAATATTCATTTAAATTCACAATCTTGAATCAAAGTAAATGACAGGAAGACATTATAGTGCCTCAGCAGGTTAAAGAACCAAAATGTGGCAATGTAATTTCAAAACATGTCTTCAAATATGGACAGAGAAGTGGGAGATAACTACCAAATTCAGCTGACAATCTTTTCCAAATGGTGAAATTACAAGCTCTACAGCCACTGTTATACATACAGTCAGATTTATCTCGCGGGGGTGGGGGAAGTGAAGATGCACAAAATCTGTTTAACTGCATGTTTGAACATAATCTATTCTATAGTGCGGAGACATAGTAGTGGCAAGAGAAGCTTTCGTATTTTATTGCAGCAATATGTATAGGCCATAACTAGTTCCACTGTGCTACATTATGTGCTTCATATGCCAACATTATTTTTTCTGCTGCGAAAGTTATTATCATTGTAGAATTTTGTGTGTGTGTGCTCCCTGTTCGGCCTCTTTCCCTTTGACATAAAAGCATTTTTCAGCCAATAATGTTCTTAAGAAGTTCATTTCATTCCAATGACAGCTAATGTAGATTATACAGTAGGCAAGATCCACCAGGATGTGCCATGCTCTTACACAGCTCCAATTAATCTCAATGGGGCTTATGCAGGAGAATTCCCCAGTGACTGTGAGGCCCCAGTGTACTAAGTCTGCAATCCTATGCACACTTACTTGTATGTAAGGCCTACTGAATGCAGCAGATCTTACTTCCAAGTAAATATGGATAGAATCAGGCTCTTAGTCTAAAAGCAGGGAGGTATGGGAAGCTATCAAAGAGGCCTGGGGCATCTCCTTGACTTCTCTGAATGTCTCTCTTGGTTGGGATGGGGGAACAGGTTTAAAATGATCCTTCTATCAGGGCAATACTTCAGATCACCCTTCTCCAACCTTGTACCCTTCAGATGTGCTGGACTGCAACTCCCATCATTCCCTGCCAGTAGGAATAAGGGGATTCGTAGTCCTACACATCTAGAGAGCACCAGGTTCAGGAAGGCTGCTGTCTGTACACCCCATTCCTTTTCATTATCAGTGTGTAGGCTATCCATGAAGCAATATTTTCTTTTTCACATTTAACACCCCCACACACACACACACACACACACACAGATCCTTACAGAGCCCCCAGAGAGCCGCTGTCAGAGTTCTGGGTAGAAGGACAAATAGTCTGACCTGGAATAAAGCAGCTTCCTTCCCACAGGAAATTGAAAGCTGGTGTTGTCACATTTTCTCTACTGCCCTTTGCTACTGGTTAAGCATCGTCTCTACCAGTGAAGTGAGCCATCTTTCAGACTCAAACACTGGTTCTTGCTTGGTAAAATTCAGTAATCCCAGTGTTAATGGACCTGTTTGAATTATTGCTCATCTAATTGGCCTACCAGTTCCTAATAAGATACCAGGGTATTTCATTAACAATGCAGTAGTTTTATCGAGCCATCTTACTGTCAGGAATGCCCCGTTGCCTCCTGAAATCCTCAAGTAGCCAGAATCAACATGCAGACAAAAGGGCTCTTTTCCAAGGCTCCATTCAACCTAATGATGCTTACAGATGTTAATTGCCTGAGACTAAGTGGAAAACTCAAAGGAGCAGCCTACCAGGGGATTCTAGCATTAGGAACGTCAGTTGGTCTCCATTTGGAGAAAAGCGCAGCAAGTCTCTGAACTTAAGGAGTAGGAGGGGAGAGTCCCCCCACATCCCATGGGGCCTCGGGGCGCAGCTGTTGTCGTCATGCCAGTCGGGCTGAGCGTCTCCTCTCAGCGCCCGCAACCTCCTGCTTGTCTCTGCGCCTTCGCCTCGCATCTAGAAGCTCAAGTTGTCCCTCCCTCTCCATGCCAGGGTCACTGTCGCTCCCAGGAATGTGAGCGGGGGGGGGGGCTCTCCCTCCAGCTGCGCCTCTGAAAAGCGAGCGGGTTCCTCTCCCACGGATTGTATGTCTTCGTCAGAATCAGAGCTGCTTTGGGACTCTATGGGCTCAGATCCAACCCTGACACTTACCTCCAATGAAGTCAAAGAGGGAAGGATTTTACTGGAAGATACGCAACAGTGTTTCTCATCTTGTTGTTGACAGGGTTGTGGTTAGTGTGTTGGACAAGGACCTGGAAGATCACAGTACAAATCCCCACTCAACCATGAAGCTCAATGGATGCCCTTGGGCCAGTCACTATCCCTCAGCCCCCAGCCTACCTCACAAAATCGTTGTGAGGATAAAGTGGGAGCGCAGATCCATGTATGTTGCTTTGATTACTTTGGAAGAAAGACAGGAGACACACCTAACTCAAAGAGCTTGTTTTTATCTATAAAGCCCTCTACAGCTCAGGACCCCAATGCCTCAAGGAATGCCTCTCCCCATATGAACCTACCTGGACCCTGAGGACAGCATCAGAGGCACTGCTCTGTGTGCCCCCTCTGAGAGAAGCTCAACGGGTGGTAGTTCGAGAATGGGTCTTTTCTGTAGTAGCCCTGCATTTATGGAACACTCTCCCCTAGGCATCTCATAGAAATCTGCAACAGAACCAAATGGGTTCTGATTTTGATGGATCGAACTGGCGGATTCCACAGCGGACTGGCTTCTGTCCTGTTGGGTGGATTCCACCAACTTTCAGACCATTTTTCTAGCTATCCCAATTCTGCACAGATTTCATCATCAAAAATTACACTTAAAACAAAAACAAAAATCCACCCAGAAATGTACATTTCTCCATAGGATAAAAAGTGAAAATGCACATTTTGGGGATTTTGCGTATTTGGGGGGAATTCGCACGTTTTTGCATGCGCAAATTTGCGCAAATGCAATTGTGCAAATTCAGGAACTAAAAAAATCTCATTCCGTCAATGGGTGGACTGCAGAACAAAAGGTGCCTGACAATCCACAAAACACAGATGGAACAGATTTTACATAATCCATAATTCCTACTCTCCCCAAGGAAGTTCACCTGGAACCAACACTTCCATCTTTTTGGCTCCAGGTAAAGGCACATTTATTTTCCCAGGCATTTGGACCTTAGTTATGGCCTCACTGTCCTGGGTTGCTTTTACAGTGTTCATTCTGAGTTGTAAGAGGGAGGAGAATATTTGGGCGTTTGATCTCTGTATTGTGGATAAACACCCTTAGTATTATATTGCTTTCAGATAATGTTATATTGTATCTACTTTTATTTCTATTATTGTGTTATATTCATTATTGTTGTATTGTCTTCCTGTTATACTGATTTTGTATTCCTTTTTGTGTAAGTCACTTTAAGACTGCTTTTGTGGTAGGAAGCAACGAATACGTTCAATGAATGAATGAACAAAATGTCCTACAAAACACATGTTTCTCTTCTATGAAAGGGAGAAAAGGAAAGGTTCAGTTTTTTCATCTGTCCTTTTGCAGTTCTATTATATGCATCTGCTAAAGCAGGTAGTTTCCTCATACTTATCACCTACTCTACAGGGCTCCATCTGTAGCTCAATGCTCAGGCCTTGTATATATATTTCAACTGCCACATTGACATGGCTTTTAAATTCTTCCATGTGGCAACTATCACGAATTCGACAAATTGTTGGTGTGTAGCAATTGCAGTAGACTAAGGATTGGTAATGGCTGTTGTTTAGCAAAAGAGCATCATAAAGAGGCATTGAAAAACAGGGTTCCACATGAAAGCCCTCCTATTGTGCTGGCCCTAACACCGTTATTTGGGGGGAATGTCTTCTGTATCATGAGTATAAATCAGGAAGACTCCCCTGAGGGGGACACTCTTTCCTGCATCCCCAAAATTAAGGATAATCTTCTATAATCCTACTTAGCATTAGGGCACAGTTTTGGCATTGCAACGTTCTTTATTAGCTTATAGAAGTAATGTTGCATGCGATCAGAGCCTACACGTTTTTACTCAGATGTAAGTCCCAGTGAGTTCAGTAATTCTGACTTCCAAATAAGTGTGCTCAGGGCTGCAGCCTGAGAGAGGTGAAGAAAGTGCTCTCCTTTAAAAGTGCTCTGTGGGTTCATTTTTAATAGCTACAGGTTATGATGAAACAGTCTTTATTTCTGTTTAATTGCCCTCACTTCTCCAAACTTTCCTGTATCTAGTAAGCTTAACCCTGATGTCAAGCTGTGCTTTAGTCTGGAGCATAATGACAGGAAAAATGTTAGGATGCTCATAGAATCCTTAACAGTAGACATGTCTGTCAATGGACAACTGGAAAGGCCCACAGAATCAATACTTTGATATGCCTTTTTTCTGACAAAGCTAGACTGCACAAACACAGCTTCTGAAAAATGTTTGATGGGCAGGTGCACAAAGAAACATCACTGAACAATGTAATGTGTTAACATGGTATAGCTTAAAGACCTGACATCTTACATTTCTCACCACCAGGCAGACAGGAGAGAAAAAGAGAGGTTCAAATATTGTTTCTTCTAACAAAAACACTGATTCTTTCCTAAAGGTTTTCCCCCTGCTGACTGAGTTAGAACTGCATGATGCCTTTTAAAACTGGTAGCAGAGACATAAGGAGCACAGTTGCAATGAAATCAAGACTATGTCATCTTAAAGGAACATCTACCTCTAGCTTTCCTAAGTGGCTTGGTTGAATTTATTTATTACTTTTATATCCTGTCTTTCCTCTGAGGAGCTCAAGGCAGTCTATATTGTTCTTTCCCCCATTTTCCCTCACAGCAACCTTTTAAAGTAGGGTGTAAGCTTTCTGATTCCCACTGAACTCTTTATCAGACAAACATGAATATCAAAAGAGAAGGCCAAACCTGTTATGTTTCAAGAGAATTGATTCAGTAAACAAAGGCCTGACAATTTTCTGTTGTCCAGAGATGGATAATTCTTCTTTCTGGGTTTCCAGTGGAAGAACTGTTCCACTTCCTGCTGCCTTTGTTACCAATTAATTATTTAATTAATTGCATTCGTTACCAATTGATTTATTTCTTTATTAATGCTTGCTTATCTCAAGTTAGGATTGAGGACCAGGGTTTATACAGCAATTAGGATTACATTTAGACAAGCTATAACATTGGCACTAGGGATGTATGGAATGTTCCTTCTGTGTTTCTCAGATAGTTAGGTACCTTTTGTTCCATCATCTGCTCATCAGTGGAATCAGATTTGTTCAAATTTCCTGAATTCACACTTGCAAAAAAATTGCAAATCCACCCCAAATGCACATTTTCGATCAGTGATTTTTTTGTTTTTTGTTTTTACTAAATTTGCAGAAAGAAAGAAACCAGTCTGCAAGTCCACAGAATCCACCTGACTGAGGAAAAGCAAGGTCTGCTGAGGAATCAGTGAGTCTGTTTCATAGAAATCTGAACTCATTTGATTCTGTTGCAGATTTCTCCAACATCCCTTACTGGCACCTCTCTGTCTTTTTACGGTCTGTGAGAACCTGGTACACCAGATAAGTGCTCCTGACACTAGAGTGGCTGTGTACCCTAGTTTACAGTATTCTATTTGCATGTGCCCACGAAGAGAAGAGTTGTTCAGTCTAAGTCTGTTTTAAAGAGTAGGGGTGTACGAAACCCCACTTACCTGGCTCCACTGGGTTCCACAGGTGGGGGGAGGCAATCCGTTCCTCCCCCCGGAATCCTCGATGGGGGGGGAGGCGATCTGTTCCTCCCCCCCAGAATCCTGCCCGGCCACCTCCGCTCTGCGGCCAGGCTGCGGAGCCGCCGGCTGGACCAACCCGCAGCAGGGCCTCCAGCCGCTGCCAGGCTGGTGCAGACGCAAATGGCGTCTTGAGTAGGGGACGCCATTTACATCCCTATGCCATTTGCGTTCCCGCTTGAGCCGTCATAGGCTATGTAAATATTTACATAGCCTATCACGGGCAACCATAGGGACGCAAATGGCGTCCCCTACTCAGGACGCCATTTGCGTCCGCACCAGCCCAGCAGCAGCTGGAGCCGCCGCCGCCGGAGCCGAAGCTGTAGCCGGAGCCACAGCCTGGTAGCCTCCATTTTGCGGGGCTTTCGCGGGGTGGAGGGGCGGGAGGCTCCGTTCCGCCACAGATTCTGGGGGGCCGAATTCACTGGAATTCGGCCCTCCTGGGATCCGTGGCGGAATTCTCTAACATCCCTATTAAAGAGCCATATGAAGAAACAGCAGGGCCCTTGAAGCGGGGTCACCTCAAGCTTTTGAGGGCCTTTGGGCAAGACACCCGCAGTGGGCCCACTTCCTCACCAAGTCTACCTTCTCACTAGGGATGTACGAAACGACTTACCTGTTTCGTTTCGTGACATCCGCGGTGGGGGGAGGCGCTCCATCCCTCCCCCTGAAATTCTCGCCGGCTGGCTCCACTCCGCAGCAGGGCCGCCCACAGTGACATCCGGCCACTGCTGAGCTGCGCAGGGATGCAAATGGCGGCCACCATAGCTGCCACCATTTGCGTCCTTTTTTTTCGCCGTGATACGTAAATCTTTACGTAGCCTATCACGGGAAAAATCGTGAATGGCGTCCCTGCATTAGCCATGATAGGCTATGTAAGTATTTACGTAGCCTATCACGGGAAAAATTGTGATGCGAATGGTGGCTGCAGACGCGGCCGCCATTTGCAAAGCAACGCGAACGGCACCAGGTAGGTGCTCCATTTCACGTTCCTTTTGCAGGGTGGTGGGGCAGGGGGGGCTTCATTCTGCCATGGATTTCGGGGGGCCGAGTGCACTGGCACTCAGCCTCACTGAGATCCGTGGTGGAATTCTCCACCATCCCTACTTCTCACTGCCACTGCAACCAGCTGCTCTTGGTTCTCTCTCTCATCATTGCTACCTCTTGCTTGCTTGACAGCCACAGAATCAGTGAGCAAGTAGGCAGTGGCATCTTCTGCTCCTCCTTCTCAACACCACTATTGTCTAAGCCAGAGCTAGAGGCAGGTGAACAAGCAGGTTGCAGTGATGAAGAGGAAGAACAATTCCAGGGGGTGGGGGCTTTTTTTAGTGGGCCTCTGCTGGGATTAGGGATGTATGAATTGTGTACCTTCCGTGTGTTAGATAAAAAGTCCTTGCTTTCGGTTTAGAAGAAAAGAATGCCAGGCAGGCAGCAGTGGATCCAACACTATTTTATTGAACGTTTTGCAAAACGGGTGCAGAGCAGTCTGGACCCCGAGACACGTGTGCAAAAGCCTTTTATATCATATCGCTTCTATTGTTCTCACCAGTAACCAATGAAACAGTTAGTACATCGGCTCGCTAAGTTAATATCCAATAAACAGTCACTATCAGCTTACCAAGCCGTTAGTCATGAGTGCGTCAGTATGATTCCCTTTTTGCTCCGCCTATATTTTCCCGCCACTCGGGCTCTTACGTAACTTGAGACGCCAATGGTTATGGAGTCTCCTTTTTCTAACAATTCCCTCCTTTAAGTCTTTATTCACGTCTTAAAGCATTTAAAACGGAGTTTCTTTATCAGCACAATAAAGCAAGAGCATCTGTTTTGACAGAGCGGTTTCAATTAACCGCTGGGATAAGCCTCTAGCGCAGGGGATAATGCAACAACCAAATAACACTAAAACTCCTATCATTACTACAAGCGAAATAAGGATTGAGGCTGCTAGGTGTTTCCATTTTCCAAACCATCTCTCCAACCAGTCAGTCACGGGGTTGTTAATCCCTGAATTCTCGGCTAATTCTTCAGACAAGGCGGTGAGACCCTGCAAAGCCCTTGTTACCGTGCCATCTGGGGCAGTGTTGTTAGGGATGAAGGTGCAACACCGTCCACCTAGCATGACACAAACCCCTCCTTTTTCTGCTAACATCATATCAAGAACACGCCGATTTTCCCAAGCCATTTGGCTGGTGGCATCTAGCTGCTCAGCCAATCCTTTTACAGCATCTCGAGTATAGTTTATAAACCTCTGCTGATTATAATAAACGTAATTGATCCAATCTACATTTTTGTTAATGGTCACCCACCAAAACAGGGTAGATTCAAATCCTGCAGAAATTTGATTTCTTCCTTTGAACTCATCTGGCACTCCCCTTGGTACTCCTATGGAGTCAATATATATTTGATCATCAAAAGGGGTTACTGATCGTTTCTGCCGGGGTTGGCCAGTCTTCTCTGCTGGATGGTATGCAATTGAAAAGGGGACTGCCAACTGAACTAACCCACAAGCTCCAGACCAATTGGAGGGCAATACCTCATACAACACTAGGCCACCACAATACCACCAGAGATCAGCTCGTGGGATTGAAAGGGAATTATTCCTAAAGCGAGTAGAATTAACACATCTTACTTTACTCGTCAGGTTCCCTATACGCCCCTCTGTGTCTGCAAGGTTTCGGTGTATGCATCCGGTATGGTTTCTTCTTTGCAGGAAGACTGTGGAAGGTCTGACACGATCCTTTGATTTGAGTGGGGGGTATAATTTATTGAGGGTTTGGCATTCCTCCTCTCCCCATGCATCAGGGTGTTGGAACAAACGGATCACGCAGGTGAGGAGGGAAGGAGTGTCCCATCCCAGTGGAAAGGGCAGCACCTTTGCCACAGATCTCCCTGTGGCACAAACAAAACAGTCAGACTTATTTAAAGACTTGGCTGTATACTTTATCCACTCTAACCACACATTATCAGTTTCCTCTGTTATTGGGATCCCTAACCTGGTTCTCCAGGGACGCCTCTCTTTCTCAGGGATCTGTACCAGAAGTGGTCTGAGGGGTGTTGGTGTGACATTTCGGGGTTTTATCTTAAAGCTGTCAAGCCCAAGTCCTTGAGGTATCACCATCCACGTTAATATTTCTTTAACCAACATTACCAACACCACCCACAATACTTGCTTCATATTACAAGTTTTTTGTAATTCGAACCCGAGCTTTTCCCAGATGTTGTGACTTGTATATTACAGGCGATTGTGGCTCCTGGATGGCTTCTTCGCCTGTGTCCTTGGCAGCTTCCAGAGGGGTGCCAGGGAGCAAAGGACCGTTGCCTGTGTCCTCCTGTTCTTTCCAAGTGACAGAAGGAAGCGAGGGTCGCTTAAATGGCTTTATCCGGCTGCAATGTGTCCATTTACTAGAACCCACAAGCTTTACACACGAGTGGCTGGTTGGTCCCACCAAATAAGGCCCCTCCCACCCTTCCTTTAAAGCTTCTTTATTCCACTTTTTCAGCAACACCTCGTCTCCCGTCTGGAAGAGATGGATAGGTGCATCTAACGGCAGTCTCTGAAACGGAACGGAATAAGCTCGTAGCTGTGAAAGAACAAACTGTAGAGAAGTCAACTGATCCCTTAGCATCTGATCACCCACCTCCCACTTGACTTCCTCCCTCCTTCCGCAGTGTACCCGAGGCGGGAACCCAAACATCAGTTCAAAGGGGGACAATTTTATGTCCTTTCTTGGCATCCTTCGAAGCTTCGTTAAAGCTATTGGCAGAGCCTCAACCCAAGTGAGCTTCACCCCTCGTTGGAGTTTGGTTAAAGTCTCCTTGAGGCTCCGATTGATTCTTTCAACCTGCCCACTTGCCTGGGGCCTCCAGGGGCAATGTAAATGCCACTCTATTCCCAGAGCTTGTGCCAGCCCCCGTGTAATAACTGAGGTGAAATGTGAGCCCTGATCGGACTCTATAACTTCGGGCAGGGAGAACCGGGGCACCACCTCCTGTAACAATTTAGCAACAACAGTTTTAGCTTGGCAGTTCCTACATGGAAACGCCTCTACCCACCCTGTCATTTGACATACTATTACAAGCAAATACCTGTAACCCCTACATGGTGGCATCTCAGCAAAATCAATCTGCACCCTCTGGAAAGGATAGTAGGCCCATGGTCGCCCTCCTTTTGGAGGAGGGGGTGCCCTGGGAGGGTTGGTTTTCTGGCAAACTTCACAGGTTGCGGCTAGTCGGTGGGCGCATACAGTTAAGCCAGGGGAGACAAACAGCCTCTTGCAATAGTCGATCATGGCTGATGCTCCAGGGTGTCCAAGAGAATGGTGAACTTGCTCTAGAACAACCCTCTGCAGGGTCTGTGGAAGAAGCAGTCTTCCATCTGTCATCTGGATCCATCCGTCATCACAGGGACTTATTCCGTGTTCTTGTGCCATTCGTAACTCAGCAGGGGAGTATGTGGGGCGCTCTTTTCTTTTGGGTAGAATGAGGAATGTTCCTTGGATTCCCTCTCTGGCTGCTCTTTTTGCGGCCTCATCTGCCTTCTGATTTCCCTGTCTCCATTTTTCCTCTTTTTCTTTCCCATGGGCTCGGACGTGGACAACAGCTACTTGTGAGGGTAGCTGGAGGGCATCCAGAAGATCCACTATTAGGCCGCCATTAGCCACTGGAGATCCGTTTGCTGTAAGGAATCCCCTCTCTTTCCACAGTTGCCCATGAGCATGCACAACGGCGAAGGCATTTTTGCTATCGGTATAAATATTTACTCGCTTTCCCTTGCTGGCTTGCAGGGCTCTTGTCAGGGCTACCAGTTCAGCGGATTGGGCGGAGAAATGAGGAGGCAGCCTTTCCTCACGCACACTCTCCTCTAGAGTAACGACAGCCGCGCCTGTGTAGCGCCTTCCATCCAGCATATAGCTAGATCCATCTACAAACAGATCTCTGGCTCCCTCTATTGGTTCATCCTCAAGGTCCGGTCGACCTTTGGTGTCCAGGTCTAATACTTCAAGGCAGTCATGATCTGGGAGTCCTGATCCGTTTGTGCCCAGTAATGTTGGCAGCAGTGTGGCAATATTAAAGCTGGAGCAAGCCTTAAAAGTGAGGTTTTCATTTGTTAGTAAACCTATTTCATATCGGGAATGCCGGGCTGGGTTGAGAAATTTGCTTCCTCCTCCTGATCCCAAAATTTGTGGCACTCCATGCGGCACCCAAATTTCAATGGGTCCTCCCATTGTCAATTTCTCCGCTTCAGGCGCAAACCAGAGCCGTTGCCGCTACTGCCCTCAGGCAACTTGGCCATCCTCGCGCTACGACATCTAGGACCTTGGAGTAATATCCCACTGGTCTCCAAGAGGGCCCTTTTCGCTGGCAAAGCACTCCCGAAGCTATGCCCTTATTTTCATGCACATAAAGTCTAAATGGCCGGCTGGGATTTGGTATGGCTAGAGCAGGTGGTGACACAAGAGCAGCTTTAAGACTGAGAAAAGACTTATTCATTTCCTTAGTCCATTTCCATTTATCCAGTCTATCTTTCTGCAGCGCCTCATACAGCGGCCGCGCTGTCTCCCCATAGTTTGCTATCCATAGTCGGCAGAATCCGGTCAGCCCCAGGTAGGCCCTCAATTCGCGGGGGGACTTAGGGACAGGAGTGTCACGGATGACTTCAACTCTTTCTTGCCCTAGGCTCCGAGTCCCCTTAGTTATGTGGTAGCCTAGGAATTTTACAGTTGGTTGGGCCAACTGTACTTTTTCTTTTGACACTTTATACCCCCCCCCTGCTAGATAGTTGAGGAGGGAAACCGTCCCACTCAGGCACGCATTCTTGGCCTTGGCTGAAATCAGGAGGTCGTCACAGTACTGGAGGAGATGCACCTCTGAGTGCTGCTGGACCCAGGGTTCGAGATCCTTTTGGAGCTGCTGGCCAAAGACCACCGGTGAGAGATTCAGCCCCTGAGGGATGACTGTCCATGCTAATTGAACTTTTGACCCCCCCCCCTGGGCTTTCCCATTCAAAGGCGAACAAAGGCCTTGAATCAGGGTGGAGGGGGATGCTGAAAAAGGCGTCTTTTAGGTCTATGACAGTGAACCAGGCGTGCTCTTCCGGAATCCCTACAAGGAGGGTGTGTGGGTTGGGGACCACAGGATGGGGGGCCTCGATCTGCTGATTAATGAGCCGGAGGTCTTGCACTAAGCGGTAGCCCTGGCCCCCCCCTCCCCTTTTTGGCACAGCGATGATGGGCGTGTTATAGGGAGACATTATCTCAATGAGCCGGCCTTCTTCTCGGAGCTTTGTTATTACTGGTTGTAGGCCCTCCTTTCCTTGGCGGGAAAGGGGATACTGTTTCACATGAACAGGCCTTGCTCCCTCCTTGAGGGGAATTTTGTATGGTGCTGCCGACTTGGCACGAGAGGCCCCTCCAATCCCGGCCCAAGCTAGAGGGTTGACTCTGTTTTCTATTAAGCTCCAGTCCTCGGTGGCCTCTGGGATGGATTCTTCTGCAACCTTCAAAAGGGCCATTTGGTAGTTACTACTCTGCTGTTTAGGGAGCCGTATCTCCATCCTTCCGTCAGGAGTAAAAGCAATCTCAATTTGGAGTTTAGTCAATAAGTCCCTCCCTAGCAATGCCACCGGACAGGAGGGGGTACAGACAAATGCATGTTCTAGGTGTGTTTTCCCAACCTTGGTGAACAGGGGACGAGAGAGGGGCACTTGAGTTGCCCTTCCCTCGACCCCCATTATGGTGGTGAACCCCCCACCTCCCGTTGGGGGCTCACTGAGGGGGAGGACGGACAGGGCGGCCCCTGTGTCCACAAGGGCTTTGTAGGAGTGGCCCCCAACCTTTATTTTGACCATGGGGTCCCGTCTTGCCTCAGAGACGGCTAAGAGGGGGCCGGGCCCCGGTCTGTCCTAATCTCTTTCCTGTTCATACAGAACTCTCTGCACTTCTCCCGTATTTTCCCCTCTCTCTTTCTGCTTCAAAGCCTCACAGTCACGCTTCCAGTGCCCCATTTTCTTACAAAAGGCACATTGATCTTTCCCCAGGGGAGATCCTTTCCTTCCCCCTTTCCTCCCCTTCCTAGCTCCCTCCTTGTCAGGTTTAAGAACCGCAGCAAGGAGCTTGGCCTGCCTCTTGTCTTTTTCTTTTCCTTCTTCTTCTTCTCGCCTCTCATAAACCTTTTGAGCTACTTCAACTAAAACTCCTAAGTCAGCTGCCAACCCTCCTTCAACTTTTTGCAACTTTTTTCTGATGTCCTGGCAGCTATTTCCCACGAACTGAGTCGTGAGGATCCTTAAATTATTTGGATCATTCAAGTCAATGTCAGTATATTTAGCGAAGGCTTCCCTCAGCCTTTGGAGGAACACAGCAGGAGGTTCGTTTTTGTCTTGCTTTAGAGTCAGGACTTTTTGCAAATTGGGGGCCCTTCTCGTGGCTTGCTTCATGCCTGCTAAAATGAGTCGAAAATAGTCAGCATGTAAGCGTCTATGTGCCGCTGTGGCCACCCCCCAATTGGGTCGCCCTGTGGGCAGAACCTCCACCGTCTCCTCCTCAGTTGCTTGGGGATTTTCCTCCCTATACTTGGCTCGTGCCCCTGCAAGGATGGTTGGCTTTTGGCTGAGAAAACAGGTGTTCAATAGCATTTGTGTATCGTCCCATGTGGGGTTGTGAGTAAGCCTCACATTCTCCATCAGAGACAGGAGTGGCCCGGGATCCTCTTCAAAGGAGGGGTTAAATTGTTTCCAATTATACAAATCAGATGTTGTGAATGGGACATAAACAAACATCGTCCCTTGAGGATGTTGGGCGGTAGGGTCGGGGACTTCTCTGATGGGGAAGGTGAACTTCACTGGTGGTTGGGGGTCCTTTCGCAGGTTGTAGTTAGGTCCCCCTTTTGCCTCTCTCTGTAGGACCTCCAATTTTTCCTCTAGGGAATATAGACGATCTTGGAGAGTGTCCTGGCGTTCAACTAGAGGGGTGGGGTCCTCCGGTACTATTTCATGAGAGGGGTCCTTCTCGGGGGCATCTAACCGCTGGGCGGGCCCCTCAGGAGAGGGTGGTGGTTGCAACGAGCGCCCTGCGACGGCTGTCCCGTAGGGAGGAGGAAGCAGTAGGTCCTCCGGTGCCGTGGCCACGACCCTTGGTGGTCCTTCTTTTGGTGGTTTCCTTTTGACCACCATGGGAAGGGCAAGGGACATGCATTTAACAACCCACGGAGCAGGCCTGCCGCCAAGGGGCACACAAGTTGCCCACGAATCAATATAAGGGAACTGGTCCCAACTTCCCCTCTGTGCTACTATTGTTCGCACATCAGATACCAAGGTTGGGTCAAAAGACCCCTCGGGTGGCCATTTGGGTTCTAATATTGGCCATTCCCGGGTGCAAAAAAAGACAAGACGATCCTTTGTCATCTTAGTTCCATAATCCTGCTTAAAATGTGACCAATTGCGCAAACAACACTCCAAGGGCGTATGGGACTTCTTCGCAGACTTAGATTGGGACCCGCCCATGACGGTGGGAATTTCAGTCAGCAATTCTTGCGCTTCGCCCTCCTCTGACCTAGCCCGTCTCCGGGGTAAGGAAATGCAGATCGGGGCTCCTCACTCGCTTCGCCCATAGGCGTCTCACACAATCACAAACACACCACCGTCCCGCGTTTATCCCCTGATGTAAGCTGTTTCACTTACCCCAAAAGCCTCTTCTGTCCCGCCCGCAGCTGCGTCCAGCTGCTTTATTGATCCACTGCCGGTGCCTAAAAGGAGTGATCACGTCTCCCTCTTCCTCTGGCGTTGGTCCCCAGGCACTTCTGCCGCCACCGTCGTGAGGAGAAGGCAGTATAAAACAACCGCCTGTGGCCACTTCTCCTCCGCGGCCCCTCGGGTCAGCGCGAAGGGGACGCGCCCCGAAGCAGGATCCGAGTCACGGCACCAAATTGTTAGATAAAAAGTCCTTGCTTTCGGTTTAGAAGAAAAGAATGCCAGGCAGGCAGCAGTGGATCCAACACTATTTTATTGAACGTTTTGCAAAACGGGTGCAGAGCAGTCTGGACCCCGAGACACGTGTGCAAAAGCCTTTTATATCATATCGCTTCTATTGTTCTCACCAGTAACCAATGAAACAGTTAGTACATCGGCTCGCTAAGTTAATATCCAATAAACAGTCACTATCAGCTTACCAAGCCGTTAGTCATGAGTGCGTCAGTATGATTCCCTTTTTGCTCCGCCTATATTTTCCCGCCACTCGGGCTCTTACGTAACTTGAGACGCCAATGGTTATGGAGTCTCCTTTTTCTAACACGTGCTGCTTGACTTCCACAGTTTGCGTGCAGCACTCCGTTCTGCTGTTCACAAGCCCCCAGAATTCTCCTCTTTTTTTCCACTCCGAAAATTATGTAGATAAATCCGTACTGACAAACGTAATTCCTGTTTCCAGCTGACTCCGTGACCTGCATAACTTCCGTAAGAATCGCCATTTTTTGTAAATATTTATGTATTTTTCCTCCTGCCCTGATTTGCAGTAATTACTTTCAGCCAAAACACTTCCGCTTCCCAAAAGAAGGCTGTCTTAGGTGTGCCTAAGAGATAAACTATTGGTTTAAAGCAACGCTGTTTTAAAGAAAGACAAAAACCGTTTAAAATGACCATGCCGGTCCTGGAGCTTGGCAGGGAGAATAATACATTGTGCAGGGCCCTAGGACCCTTTCTTTTCTTTAAAACAAAGTTGCTTTAAACAAAGAGCTTATCTCTCAGGCACACCTAAGACAGCCTTCTTTTGGGAAGCCCCTAGGAAGTAGAAGTGTTTTGGCTGAACGTGAACTCCCCAATGGAGAAGGTGGATTTCAATTTAAAAAGAACACTCACAAACAAGGCGATAAACACAGTTCATTTTTTAAAAAAACTATGTATTTATTATTGTAATATTACTATACTGAGTTTTCATTTATGAAAATTCCGTGACTCCTTGCAAACGACAACAGAAAAGCCGCCTGACTGCTGGCTCCGCAGGACCTCGTGGTGCCGTTCCGCAGAGGATTCTGTGGCACGGACTGAAGGAAATCCGATCCCATTTCAGTCTGTGCTGGAATTCTCTGACATCCCTAGCTGGGATGTGGGCCCTTGGCAGTGCCTGATCATGCCTACCCTTGACACCAGCCCTGCCTTGACGTTGTCCATCAGCAATTAGCATTTAGAAAGCAGACTAAGTAGGCACACAGGTCACCTGGTCTCAGTCTTCCCCACTATGGTTTGATTATTGTATTTCTACTTAAATTATATTTTAAAAAATCCTAAATCTACATGTATGCATATAAATTAACATATGGGAATGTTATTTGGTGATGCATTTCCTCAATTTTAGGAATGTGCAAGTGGCCATTCTAGCTGATACCCCAAATGTCCTATGCCCTGAATTTCCTGTAATCATAAAGTGGATGATGGTTTACATTGTATCAAGGGGGAAAAAGATTCTCCCTTAATGGAAGGAAACCTGAGCAGTGTGGGCCAAAATGTTTTAAAGATAACCATCACATTTCTAGTTGTACCAAAGCCCTGATTAAAACTCATTTGACTTTGCCACATGTGATATCAAGGAGTCAGTTTACAGGATATGTCATCTGAATAAAACTAAAATAAGAAGTAAGCACACAGATAAAGACAATTCATCTGTTTGGAGAGCAATTATTAAGTTGATGGGAATAAAGAGGGCTAGTTCCTGAACAGAATGCTTGGAATTTAAGCTTTTGAATAAATCAGTGTTCCTTTGATATCAATTCAAGATAGCCTGTGGTTTAAGGGAGATAATATTCACATATGCTGGTATTTTCCTACAATGATCCCAAAGTCTAATTGCTTGAGGTTAGTCATTGTGTGTTAAATGCCAAGAGTACCGACAAAGGAACTTAAAAGGGTCAATGTCAAATGGGAAATCACACACAAAGATTTCAAAATTGCACATGGTGAGACAGTCATGTGATATTAGTTGTTTTGCTGTTATGCAAAGTGCTTAAAGGCTAGATGCCACAATTGGCATTAAGAGACAAGATGGCATGTGCAGAATCCTCCAGTGTCTGTGATTGGACTCTCAAATGTGGCCTCAGGATACAGTCCAAAGAATACATATTTGTAAGACCCAATTAATATAGTGGGAGTTACTTTTAAGTAATGAGGAATAGGATTATGTTGTAAGAAAGCAGATGCAGGCTTCCCCCTCAACCCAGTAACGCTTACCAGGCCTTCCAAGGGATTGAATATATTATGTATTTATTTAGCAATATTTATGAATCACTTACATTAAAGAAATTTCTCAGTGGTGTACAAAAAACAAGTCTTCATACAGAGGACTTCCTGGAAATACTTGGAAACAGGTATGCATTCAGTAGGTGCAAAAAAAACAACCCCAAAGGGTTGGCACCTGCCTACTTTGTACTTGTAGCTGGTTATCTCATTTTCTGCCAGGTTGGCAAAGGCATTTCATGCCCCACCCAATTCACCACCCCATTCTCAGGTGGCAAATTAGTAAGAAGGATGGCTGGCAGGTGGGGGTGGTAGGACACCTTGGATGTCACACACTAAAAGAAAAAAATAGCGTTTCTACTCCCCCCCCCCTTCCTTTCCTTTTATCTGGAATAAACTGTCATGTGTCAAAGTAGTTTAATGTCACATTACATTTTTTATTATTGTTGTTGTTGTTGTTGTTTACATTTCTATACCGCCTATAGCCGGAGCTCTCTGGGCAGTTTACAAAGATTAAAAACATTAAAAATACAATATACAGAGTTGAAAAACCACTTACATAAAAAAAACCCATGAACAGACAAGATACACAAAAGAAACATATATCTAAAACAACTTCAAACAACCTCAAAAACAAACAATCATAACCATAGGATGTTCCAGGATCTATTAAACACTTATCATATACTGCTGAATGCCTGGGAGAAGAGAAAGGTCTTAATATGGCACCGAAAAGATAACAATGGTGGCGCCAGGTGGGCCTCGTCGGGGAGATAATTCCATAATTTGGGGACCACCACCAAAAATCCCCTCTCCCTTGTCGTCGTCTTCTCAGCTCCCCTCGGTGTAGGCAGCTGGAGAAGGGCCTTAGATATTGAGTGTAGTATACAGGTAGGTTCATGTTGGGAGAGGCGCTCAGTCAGGTATTGTGGTCCCAAGCCGTGTAAGGCTTTATAGGTTAAAACCAGCACCTTGAATCGGGCTTGGAAACATACAGGCAGCCAGTACAAGCAGGCCAGAGTTGGTCTTATATGTTCGGACCTTCTGGTCCCCGTTATCAATCTGGCTGCTGCATTTTGCACGAGCTGAAGTTTCTGAACCATCTTCAAAGGCAGCCCCACGTAGAGTGCATTGCAGTAATCTCACTTGGAGATAACCAGAGCATAGACAACTGAAGCCAGGTTATCCCTGTCCAGATAGGGGCTGGGCCACCAACCAGAGTTGGTAGAAGGCACTCCATGCCACTGAGGACACCTGAGCCTCAAGTGACAAAGATGGCTCAAGGAGAACCCCCAAGCTACGAACCTGCTCCTTCAGGGGGTGTGCAACCCCATCCAGAACAGGTTGAGCACCCTCCATCCGGTCAGAAGAACCACCCACCAACAGCATCTCAGTCTTGTCTGGATTGAGTTTCAGTTTATTAGCCCTCATCCAGTCCATTGTCGCAGCCAGGCACCTATTTAGCACATCCACAGCCTCACCTGAAGAAGATGAAATGGAGAAATAGAGCTGCGTGTCATCAGCATACTGATGACAACGTGCCCACAAACTCTGGATGACCGCACTCAATGGTTTCATGTAGATGTTAAATAGCATGGGGGACAGAACTGACCCCTGTGGAACCCCATACTGGAGAATCCACGGGGATGAGCAATATTCCCCAAGCACCACCTTCTGGAGCTGACCATCCAAGTAGGAGCGAAATCATTGCAATGCAGTGCCTCCTACTCCAAGCTCAGACAGTCGTCCCAGAAGGATACCATGGTTGATGGTATCAAAAACCACTGAGAGATCAGGGAGAATCAACAAGGTCACACTTCCCCTGTCTCTCTCCCGACATAGGTCATCATACAGGGCGACCAAGGCTGTTTCTGTGCCAAAATCCGGCCTGAACCCTGACTGAAATGGATCTAGCTAATTGGTCTCATCCAAGAGTGTCTGGAGCTGGTTGGCTACCACCTGCTCAAGAACCTTGCTCAGGAAAGGAACATTTGCCACTGGCCTAAAATTACTAAAGTTTTCCAGTTCCAGGAAGGGTTTCTTTAGGAGTGGTCTCACTACTGCCTCTTTGAGGTGGCCCAGGACCACCCTCTCTCGCAAAGAGGCATTAATCACCTCCTTGGCCCAGCCAGCTATTCCTTCCCTGCTGGTTTTTATCAGCCAAGAGGGGCAAGGATGCAGTACGGAAGTGGTTGCATGAACCTATCCAAGCACCTTGTCAGTGTCCTCGAGCTGTACCAACTGAAACTCATCCAGGACAACAGGATAAGGCTGTGCTCTGGATACCTCCCCAGATTCACCTACTATACTGGGCGGCAGACAGAAGATTCAATAGAGGCAGCAAGATGATTTTTTTTTGCCATCCTCACTGCCCCTGAGCATACTTTACCATAGACACATACCAACATTCGATTGCATCCACTACGAGTTCTTCTCCATCTTTACTCAAGCCATCTCCTATTTTGTTTCATCCCTGTCAGCTCTGGGGTATACCACAGAGCACTTCGAGCTCTACTCAGGAGAGGGCACTCAGGAGCAATCATGTCAACCTTCCGGGTCATTTCTGCATTCCACAGATCAACCAGGGTTTCGACAGGAGACTGCCATATCAGCTGGAAACCTCCCCAGAGTCCTCTGGAAACCATTCGGATCCATTAGCCTCTGGGGGCAGACCATCTTAATAGGCTCCCCACCCTTGTGGAGGGGAAAAGCTGCTGTAAGCCTAAACCTCAGCAGGTAATAATCTGACCATGACAAGGGGACTGATGCAAAGTCCTCCACCTTCAGACCACCACCTCCATGTCCAGTTGCGAAAACCAAGTCTAGAGTATGCCCCACTACATGAGTCGGGCCGATGACATGTTGGGACAGTCCCATGGTTGTCCTGGATGCCATGAAATCCTGAGCCGCCCCAGACAAGGTGCCCTCAGTGCGAATGTTGGTATCCCTCAGAGCCAACAGTCTGTGGGATCGCAACAATGCACCAGAGACCACCTCCGTCAGCTCAGATAGGGAGTCTGTTGAGGAGCAGGGTGGGCGGTACACCAACAGAGTCCCCAGTCTGTCCCACTGGCCCAACACAAGATACAAACACTCCAGACCAGTAGTCACATGGACAGGGAGCCTGCAGAGGGAGATGGAATTCCTATAGACCACAGTACCCCCCCTCCCTGGCCCTCAGGTCTTCCCTGATGCTGAACCAAATACCCCAGTGGGCAGAGCTGGGAGAAACTAACTCCTCCCTGCTCACCCACCCACGTCTCAGTTATACATGCCAGATTGGCCGCCTCATCCACTATTAAGTCATGGATGAGGGAGGTCTTACTTTGAACCGATCTGGCATTTAAAAGCAGTATCCGGAGACCTGAGGGCAGCCTGATAGGGCAACCACCATGCCTGCAGTTCGGGGGAGGGCCGGAACACGGCACAGCCGTTAACTGTCTGGGCCATGTTCCCCTAACCTGGCTAGCCCTTCTCCCAACGCCATATCTCCCTTGACCCTTAACCACACTAATTGGGGGCCCCTCAATTGCCCCGACTTGGCCATATATCCTTTCACCCAGGCACATAACAGGATCCTAAGCAAAACACACAAAACCAAACAAAAAACAACAACCAACACCCACACATAGAAGCCACAAGAACCAGTCAACCCAGTGTTAGGGGGGTGGCCCTTGCCCTTACGTCTCCCCTGAAGCAGCTCCCCCAAAGGGGCGACCCCGCCTTTGTCAGCAGCACGTTCAGCAATTATTTTGCTAATAAATTGCTATATATATACACACATGCTAAAAGGAAAATTGTTTATTATTATTTATTTATTGCATTTATACCCCACCTTTTTTCCTCTTGCAAGGAACCCAAGGCGGCTTACATTATTCTCCTCCTCTCCATTTTATCCTCACAACAACAACCCTGTGAGGTGGGTTGGGCTGAGAGTCTGTGACTGGCCCAAAGTCACCCAGTGAGCTTCCATGGCTGAGTGGGGACTAGAACCCAGATCTCCCAGCTCCTAGTCCAACACTCTTGCCACTACACCACACTGGCTATACACACACTTACACACACACACACACACACACACACACTTTTCCTTTTAGCATGTGACATCCTGATATCCAACATTTATCGAGAGGGAGGGAGAGGGAGGAGAGAGAAAGTAGTTCATAATCCTTTTTCTTTAGGACAAGTATCTGCCAAAGTGGCAATTGCTTCATATGAAGTTTGGAAGGCTAAAAGGGCCGTGGCAGCCAAATCTGGCAGCCAAAAGATGATGAGGACATGCCTTCATATAAAATGTAAAAAGTACTACCCCAAACTCTGTCCCCTATTACTGCTGAAAACCCATGAATTTCCCTTCCCCCCTCCCCATTCCCACATTTTACTTCTGGCAAAACATAAAAGCAGCTCCAATTAGGTGTGACAACGGGTACAGCTTTGAGTGGTTTGAAAGACAAAAACAAAACATGAAGATAAGTGTACTGTTGAGACAAGCTGCTGAATCTATACCTGAGGTATATGAAAAGAAGGGAGCTTATTATAAACCATAATAAAACTGCATAAAGGGTATTAATGCCAGCAACAGTTTCCTAGTCCACACTACATTTCCCTAGCAACCAATAAAGTGGCTGCCAAATATTATGCTTTTGTGTTAGGTTTTTGTTTTGTTTTTTCCCCCACAGGCAAAATTTTCACAGAGGCAGTTCATGTGGTTATCAAGTAACAGCAAGCAGGGAGGTAACCTAAATGTGGAAACAATAAGTCTTTATATCCCCAAAACCCTGGCTGAGGAACATGGGAGGAAATGCTGTATTACTGTAAGTGGGCCCAGTATTGATCCTGACAGCACAATCCTAAGTTTCTTTACCCAGAAGTAAGCTTCACTGTGTTTAGTGAGGCTTACTTCCAAGTAAATCTGCATAGGATTGCAACATTAATATTCAAATATTGGCAAGGTAACAAACATATTTGTCCTTGTAGTTTTGCCAACGTTCTGTATAATACAGGAATTCCTAGATATTCCATATTATGTCCATGATAAACAGTCTCAAGATGCCAATGTGAGAGCCAGTGTAGTGTAGTGGTTAGAATGTGTGTTTCATCACAGGAATGGTGGGAAGAAAGGGCTGCTTGACCCTTTCCCCTCCCATCATTTCACCACTCAAAATCTGTTTCCCCAATCTGCTTTTCTCTTTGTAGAGAAAAAGATACAGAAATTTCATAACTTTTCTGTGGTAGGTGGAAAAGCAGCATGGATGGATGATTCTGTGAAGAAAAATATCAGAAAGGAGAATGGTTACGAAGGACCTTAACTCCCATGCTTCAGCTCCCAGTTGCACCCCCCACCCCATAGCTATTTTTCAGTTTAGAAAAAATGAAGGGAAATGGCATCTTCTGTGCATCATCTTCTTTTACTGATAGTTTATTGTTAATAACATGCAAGGGGCTCTGCAGAGCTGGCCCAAGACCTTCTGCTATCTGAGGTGGGGCAGCAAATGGCACCCCCTCCCCAAGTCAAGGTATGTGGTATCCAAGGCCAACAAAGTTATTTTGGCACTTGAAGCAGAAAGTGCCCTCTCCACACTTAAGTTATTACAACAATAATAACTTAAATAACCATTCATGACACCCATAATAAGCTGCCTGGGGTGACTGTCTCACTCTGCCTAATGGCAGGGCTGGTCCTATGATTATAAGACTTGATTTTAGGTATGCAGACTACTCTGCAGCCTTCCTCTCATTTATCCCCATAAGAGGTAAGCAACAGAGAAATTTTGTCCACTTGTAGTCTTGGCTAGGTCTGAGCCAGGGTGATATCTAACTTTCCTGTTGAGGTGTAACCACTGACAACACTGATACACACAAATCTCCCCATTGCTGCCTGTCACCCTCCATTGCTGAGTTGCCACCCCATCACATCCCACCCTCATCAACATTAGTACCACATCCCACCACTGCCCAGTCACATTCACCACATCCTACTCACTTCTGTCACCATTACCACATCCCATCACCCCATCACTGTGGCCCACTCCCTTGCCTCACACCTCATACCATTTTCCTCATCTGCCCTCTGAACGCAAGCTGGAGGGAAAGCTAAAGAGCCACATCACTTGCTCTGGCCAGTGCAGCCCTTTGGAAAGCCAGCCATGGCCAGGCCCAAAAGTCTGGCTCTGAGAGGGTCCTTCCTCATAGCTAGGCATTGTGGGAGGGGTGTCCCAGGAGAATGTAATTCAGGGAATCTCCTGGGACACCCCTCCCACAATGCCTGGCTCTGAGGAAGGACCCCCTCAGAGCTAGGCATTTGGGCCTGGCTGGCTTCCTGAAGAGTTGTGCTGGCTGCTTTCCCAGGCTGATGTGGCTCTGGCTCTACCGAGAGCCCGGCCGCCCTCTGGTTCACTCAAATTTGAGTTATATGTCTGTTTAGCTGGGAATGGCTGTAGCCCATCCCAAAGCTTTTGGGATGCAGGTGCTTTCCCGAACCTGGCGCCCTCCAGATGGTTTGGAGTACAATTCCCATCATCCTTGAGAATAGGGTCTGTTGGCTGATGCTGCTGGGAGTTTAGTCCAAAACATCTGGAGGGCACCAGGTTAGGGAAGGCTGGGATGTAGGTCAGTAAGAAATCAAACATTTTCCATTCCTGATTTATAAGGAAGGAATTTATATATCATCCTCATTGTGAGATGATGATAGACCTAGCGAAGTCCAGCTCACACAGTCAGGAAAATATATTTTAAAGTGTCTGTCACAAACTCCTCTGCTTCAACATACCACTAACAGCTTTCAGATAGCCTAATGGGGATTAAATCTCTACAGTTCTCCTCTGGATGTCTGTGCATTGTATTAGGAGCAGGAAAGGATTACTATTTGATGGAAATTATTTCCAAAGTTAAGCACATTGAATAGCATCTTAAAGAGCCACAGAGATTAATGCAAAAAGCAGATATCTGACATTTTGTAAGCTTAATGAGTTTAGGAATCCTTTCTTTCAAATAGCCGAGATTCACACATATTACATGAATGATTACGCTTAAAAGACTGAAATACTGTCAGTTACAAAGCTGTTCTGATAGTGTGTTCTCTTCTCAGCATATTCTTTAAAAGAAGTGAACATTTCAAAACACATTCTCCCCACCCCCACCCACAAAGGAAGGTCTAATCATGGTTGCAAGCAGATATTGTAGTTTGAACCTGTATCATTTTGTGCAGGAAGGACTGATCTATTTATAACCTTTCTGTACTTCATGCTCACTGGGAAGTCTCCCTGCTAACCTAGCCAGTCAAAAGCATCTTGTTTGCTGTGGCAAAGCCCCTAGGCCTGTCAAGCTGTGTGAACTTGCTAGAACTTGCAAGTTATGTAGGGAGAAATCCATATCTGAATGGAACCTTAAAAGAAAAAAGAAAAAGTAAGCCAGGTGTTATAGTATATATCTGTGTCGCAACCCCACACAGACTTAAGTGCACTTAAATCAATGAAGTCAACGGGCTTAAGTGTACTTAATCTACTTTTGGATTGTGGCCACCATGTAGGTATGGGATGAGTATTCAAAGAGGGAGCACTCAAAAAATAAACTCCCCTGCAGGGCTGACATAAAGGGGGGGGGGCATGGTTAGGCATCTGCCAAGGGCCCACACCCCAGCAGGGACCCACTGACAACAGCCCTCTGGCCTTGCTCCTTCTCTTCACTATTGCATCCTGCTTGTTCACCTACCTCTCACTCTGGCCCAGACAATGGTGGTGGTGAGAGGAAGGTGCAGTACATGCCCCTGCCTACTTGTTCATTGACTCTCACCCTGTCAAGAAAGCCACAAGTGGTAGCAATGATGAGAAAGAGGATGGGGAGTAAAAGGAGCGGGTGACAATGGCAGTGAAAAGGTAGACTCACTGAGGGAGAGGGCCCATTGAGCGTGTCTTGCCCAAGGGCCCTCAGTAACCTGGATCTGGCACTGCTTCTGCCGCTGCTGTGCATTTTGATTTTGGTTTGGACATGAAACAGGGCAAGCTTTCTACATCACCTGGTAGCCCTTCCCTGCCAGTTCACTTCCCCCAACTCCCACCTTGTTTGCAAGCAGATCCCTCATCTTTGCAAAAGGAATGGTGGTGGTGGTGGTGGTGGTAGTAATAACCAGCGAGGGGAGGGAGCCTGTCACTCTAGTTGCCAGGTCAGCCATCTGGCCTGCCTGTCCAACTTCAGAAGCTGAAATGATGTTTCTGAGTATGCTCAGAAGCATCATTGCTGTTGGAATATAGGGAAATGTCATTTCAGCTCAGAATCACCCACCAAGCAGCTTTTCTCCTCATAGAAGAAAATACACCTGCAGGTGGAAAAGCAGTGGAGTGGGGATTATTTTGAAGAGACAAATGGCTGGAGGGGAAAGGAATAAGCCATTCCTCCCTTGCCTTTTTTTCACTTAAAAGGCTCTGTCTCACTATTGGATATCATGTCCAAGATCATCGCTATGCTTTCTTCTTATCACAGTTCTTATGTTTGTTATTTTGTTTGTTATCTGGTGGTGGTGGTGGTGGTGTGGGGGGGGCGGTGTTTTGTTTTTGCATTCCTCCATAGTATACATGTCATTTTTTTTTTTTTGGCTTCCTGTTTTTGTTTGTTTTTGGCATTTCCCCTTGGTGTGCACTTCATCTTCTTTCCATAAATCATCTGGAACTATTCCACTGTAAGCATGCCCCCAGCCCCCTATCTGCTTACTATGGCACAATACGGCCAAAATTGCCTAGGTAGATGTGGTGTTGGGGGACCTGATGGATGAATCATTTTTCTTTTGAGCATGAGGTTGGGCTGGTCTTTTTCAACACTGTGATTCTACTTCTTTATATATCCTTTAGATAGCACAAACTATGTGCTAAGCTTACTCTTGGTAGAAAACTATCATATGAATATCATGACAACTAATTGTAGTATTCTAGGACCAATAAAAAAGACATATTTAGGAATAGTGTGTAGTAAATTACACATATTGCCTTTTCTGCATACATTATTCTCTTAATTTTGCAGTTGTACACAAAAATCTAATAACAAGTAGTAGTCACATTTCTGTAGCACTCTCTGGGTAATATTACAACAATCCTTTATACCTTGTGGAGGCAGAAGCAAATATAATCTGTGTTCATAATGTGATCTATGTCTGTCTTGGGTACATTGCGAGGCATAACAATATAGACCATTTTCCTTCAGAGCTCTGAATCATGTTCATTTTACTCAGGAACTTTTATAAATCATATTAGCCTCCTTCAGTTATTCCTCCCAGTCATGTGGAGGGTGCTAAGCATGTTCAGTGCATGTGCAGATTCACCTTCAGGCCTTCCACTCAACATGCAAAGGTCGGGGGGTGGAGCCAGTGGAGATAGGGATGCTGGGATTGGTGCCACTGAACACAGCCTCATTCCCTGTTCCACATGGAGAAAGAATTCCTGCAGGGACTGCTGATTATATAATAAGTTGAGGCAGGCAAAGCGAAGGAAATCATAGTGGAGCAACTCAGTAAGGTGAAAACTTTCATTCTAAACTTTGGAGAAAAAAGGAAGTCTGAGAAATTATGGATTTACCAATGCAATAAATGTGTCATTGTTGCCCATGTGTTTCACAGGATGCAGAACTTTGCTGAAGTTAAAATGCAATGTTTTGTCATAGAGAAAATGCAATCCTTTCCCAGCTGGCACATCCGTTGCTGTTCTGAGAGCTGAATTGTCATCACCGGTAACCCATAGCTCCCCTCCTCTTGTTGTCTTATGGATGGATTTTCATCATGCTCTGGGAAATAACCCTTTGAATCTTTATCGTCTTGATGATGATGATGATGATAGTATAATAATTATAAATTGCCTAACATTTACTAACTGCTGTACAGGGATTAATGAACAAAGCAGTCCCTGCCTGCAGGCTTCCAATTTAATGGACACAATACAAAGGAAAAAGGAATAGGGAAGGAAGACAAACATTTATTGAAGTTAGAAGTTACATAACCTCAGCAGTATCATCTGACCTGAACTGGTGGGCCTCCCTGCCTTCCAGTACACATACAAACACATCCCAGCAGCCCTCAGTGCTGTCTCTGCCTGATGGAGGGAGCCAGAGGATATCCTCTTCAGTTCTTCATCCCAGAGCAACTGTCAGCTGGATCCAAGTGTTCTTTCTGGCAGGGGGCAGGAAGCAAACTCTCTGCAGTTCCTCCTCCTCTGGCCAATGAATGGGGCCAGGCTGGACTTCTTGCCTATAGCTTAGATTACTTCCTTGATTCAGAGGGATACATTATATTAGTTATCCCAAAAGCAGAGCCTAATGTGTGTGAGATCCTAGCTTGGGGCATGGCCACTGGTCCCCTTCTGACCCCACGATGTTGTTGTTGTTCAATTTATATACTGCTTACTATATTTAAAAATGTCACTAAGCTGCGGTGGGCCAGTTCACACAGGTGTGGGGACAACATGAGAACTATGTAAATTCAAAGGAAGGATTCACAAAGACTGTCACGGATATTTCAAATAGAAGACTGTAACCAGGTGACCCGTGTGCCTTCCTCAGTCTGCTGTCCAGATGCTTGTTGATGGGCAGCTTCAAGTCCCAGCTCTTCTTTCTGATGGTTCTTTACCTTTAAACCAGACTTGGAGTGGACAGCCCTTCAAGAAGAGGACGCCCTCTTCTTGATGGTCCTCTGGCAGCCCTTAAAATAGATGACCCTCCTCTGTAATAGAGGACACATGGCCACCCTACGTTTCCGTCTGAATATTTCCCAGTCACTGTAACTCCATAAAAGGCTATATCTTTCTCCAAGTAACCACACACTCATCAGTCAACATTAATTTTCAGCCATGTATATACAAATATAATAATGTGGGAAAAATGGCCCACTACATGTGTGAGTTGACTGAAAGATTCATTTGTATGTGGAAGAACATATGTGATCATATGTTCTAGCTGTAGCTAAACTGAGGCTATAAAAGCCATAAAAAGCAAAAATGTGGCAAAGCTTTCGCTGTTATTAATATAGCAATTGTCATTTTGCTTGTGAACCTAAAGGGGAAAGATATTTCCTCAAGAATAATTAATGTTCAGTAAGGTCTCAGTATTTATACATATGCATGAGACCTATATTGACAGGAGGTCATATATAAAAGCTAAGGCTGAGCTATCAGTCAGTGTGAGATAACAGATTCAAATTTAATGTTTGTCTTATTATTATTTCTCCATAGACAAATTTATGCCAGTGCCTTACAATGGCAATTCTTTTTAAAAAAAAAATTGAAGACTCAATGTAATGGCTTAACTTCTAGGGAAATATCATTTCCCCGCACTGCACCTTAGTCTTTATAAAAAGCTGAGAATTAGAACGAACAAGAAAGGGAAACAATTCTATTTGTATAAAGAACTTCAATTACAATGCTACAGTTATTGCACTGGTTTTAATCTCTCAAAGAGGAAAAGTAAATTGTTCAGCATATTCACCAGAGGAGAAATTCAGTCTTATAGCCAACTGCATTCCACACAAAGGAGACACATCCAAAGGCTTTTTAGATCCCACTTGGAAAGCTTTCTTTCCACACCATGACTCAGTTCATACATCTGTGGCTGCAACATGATCACTTTTGAGAAGGCACAAGGGCAGTGGAGAGCCATTGGGGAATGACATTTATAATAAACCAGTGCCTCCTCATAAAGGCTGTTGTATGCTGCCACTGAAACAAAATCTTTTTAGCACCAAAAAGTAGCATGAAAAACACACACACACAATAAAATGTTAGCAGCTTAGAAGGGGTCCATTGGGTCTAACAAAACATGGTGATGGCATTTAGAGCCATTATATAGAGGTGCTACATCATACAAACATTACCCTGGATGGGACTCAGTCCCACAGACAGATTTGTCCACCCACTACACTGGATGAATAATGCAGCATCTGGTATATCAAGGCACATGACCAAGACCTGTCCCTTACAGTCTCTATTTTGAAGAATTTAACACCTCCATAAACCATGAACACAGGTGAGCCATTTACATTATTACTGCTACATGCCAGTTCCTCCTACGTACAATGTTTTAAGGGCAATGAAGTAAGGTGTGAATTAGACTAGAGAAGGTTCCCCTTAAAGGTAAAGGTAAAGGTGTCCCCAACCAGTCGTGTCCGACTCTAGGGTGCGGTGCTCATCCCCGTTTCTAAGCCGAAGAGCCAGCGCTGTCCGAAGGCGCTTCCGTGGTCATGTGGCCGGCATGACTGAACACTGAGGTGCACGGAACGCTGTTACCTTTCCCGCCGAGGCGGTACCTATTTATCTACTTGCAATTTCTTGCTTTCGAACTGCTAGGTTGGCAGAAGCTGAGACTGAAGACGGGAGCTCACTCCGTCACGCAGCACTCGGGTCTCGAACTGCTGACCTGCCGACCTTCCAGTCTGCAGTTCAGCATCTTAACCACTAAGCCACCGCGGCCCTCTAAGGTTCCCCTTACTGAAATGAAAAAAACACACTCATATACACCACTACTGGCAAGAATGTGCAGGTACTCCACACTTCTTAGAACTTGCCTTGGGTGAGTAATATATTGGATGAGAGTCACATATGAAGCTCAGTTCAGACAAGAGGGAAGTACTGTTGGTGATAGATCATCTCACCAAGGAGATGGTGATGGATAGTTCTGGATAGGCTTGCTTGTTTGTTTGTTTGTTGTTGTTGTTCAGTTGTTAAGTCGTGTCCGACTCTTCGAGACCCCATGGACCATAGCACGCCAGGCCTTCCTGTCGAGGGATGTACGAAAGGTATTTACCTTTCGCGGATTATGTTGATAGTGTGGGGGGGAGGCGCTCCGTCCCGCCCCCCGGAATCCTGGACAGGGGGGAGGCGCTCCGTTCCTCTGCCACCCCCCCCGGAATCCTGGCTGGCCGGCTCTTCTCCGCAGGGATTCTGCGGAGCCGCTGGCCAGCTCCACCAGCAGCTGGACATCCGGCCGCTGGCTAGCAGGGACGCAAATGGCGGCGGCCATAGCCGCCGCCGTTTGTGTCCCTGCAGTCAGCCATGATAGGCTACATAAATGTTTACGTAGCCTATCACGGCTGACTTAAAAAACAACAACAACGTGCGTACGCAAATGGCGGCGGCCATGGCCGCCGCCATTTGCATTCCTTATGTTAGTCTAGTCCGCTTAGTCTACGTCCGCTACACTATTTGCGTTCCCCTTATTTTCGCCGTCTTAGTCTATGTAAATCTTGACGTAGACTAAGACGTGCCAAAATAAGGAACGCAAATGGCGGCGGCTGTGGCCACCGCCATTTGCGTATACGCGTTGTTGTTGTTGTTTTAAGTCAGCCGTGATAGGCTTAGGGATGGGGGAGAATTTCTCCCCGAAACTTCGGGGGGCCGAGTGCCAAGGCATTTGGCCCCCCGAAATCGGCGGTGAAATTTGGATATTTGCGTTGCCCTTATTTTCGCCGTAGTCTACATAAATCTTTACGTAGACTACAGGGACCAAATAAGGAATGCAAATGGCGGCGCCCTATGGGGGCCGCCATTTGCGTACGTGCTTTTTTTTTTTCAAAGTCACCCGTGATAGGCTACGTGACGATTAACGTAGCCTATCACAGCTGACTTTGGAAATCTAGCCGTGATAGGCTACGTAAATCGTTACATAGCCTATCACGGGGGTGGTTTGTTTGTTTTTTTACTTTTTTTTTCGCGGCCGGGTAGACGGGGCGCTTCTACCCAGCCTGAATTTCGGCTGGGCGAGGCGGGGCGCCTCCCCCCCTCGTATGAACTTTGGGGGGAGAACCGAAGCGCCTCCCCCCCACCGCGAAGCAAGCTTCGAGAACAGGTAAGGGACTTTCGTCCATCCCTAGATAGGCTACGTAAACATTTATGTAGCCTATCACGTTTTTTTTTTTTAACCTAGCCGTGATAGGCTACGTAAATGTTTACGTAGCCTATCACGTCTTTTTTTTTTTTAAAACTGGAAATGGCGGCGGCGGCAGCCAGTCAGAAGACCAGCCCCCGCCCCCGCCGAACCGCCGCTGAACCGCCGCCGGGACCCGCCGCCGGGAGGGACATTCGCAGGAGGTAAGTCCCATCCCGGGGGGGGGGCGGGGGGGCGGAGAATTTCACCAACAATTTCGGGGGACCGAATGCGTTGGCATTCGGCCTCCCAGAGATTCGGGGAGAAATTCTCCATCATCCCTATACCGTGGCGGAATTCTCTGACATCCCTATTCCTGTCCTCCGCTCTCTCCCGGAGTGTGCTCAAGTTCATATTCATGCATCAGTGATGCTATCTAGCCATCTCATCCTCTGCCGTCCCCTTCTCCTTTTGCCTTCAATCTTTCCCAGCATCAGGGTCTTTTCCAGGGAGTTTTCTCTTCGCATTAGGTGGCCAAAATATTGGAGCTTCAGCATCTGTCCTTCCAATGAGCAGTCAGGGTTGATTTTCTTTAGGATTGACTGATTTGACCTCCTTGCAGTCCAGGGAACTCGTAAGAGTCTTCTCCAGCACCACAGTTCGAAAACATCGATTCTTTGGCCTTCAGCCTTCCTTATAGTCCAGTTCTCACAGCCATACGTTACTACTGAGAAAACCATAGCTTTGATTAGACGGACCTTTGTCGGCAAGGTGATGTCTCTGCTTCTTACTATGCTGCCTAGGTTTGCCATAGCTTTCCTCCCAAGGAGCAGGCATCTTTTAATTTCATGGCTACAGTCACCGTCTGCGGGGATCTTGGAGCCCAAGAAAATAAAATCTGTCACTCCTTCCATTTCTTCCCCTTTCATATGCCAGGAAGTGATGGGGCCAGATGCCATGATCTTCGTTTTTTTAATGTTGAGTTTCAAACCAGCTTTTGCACTCTCCATTTTCACCCTCAACAAGAGGCTCTTTAGATCCTCTTCGCTTTCTGCCATTAGGGTGGTATCGTCTGCGTATCTGAGGTTGTTGATAATTCTCCTGGCAATCTTAATTCCGACCTGTGATTCATCCAACCCGGCATTTCTCATGATGTACTCTGCATATAAGTTAAATAAGCAGGGTGACAATATACAGCCTTGTCGTACTCCTTTCCCAATTTTGAACCAATCGGTAGTTCCATGTCCAGTTCTTACTGTTGCTTCTTGACCCTCGTACAGGTTTCTCAGGAGACAGGTAAGCTGGTCTGGTACTCCCATCTCTTTCAGAATTTGCCAGTTTGTTGTGATCCACACAATCAAAGGCTTCAGCGTAGTCAATGAAGCAGAAATAAATGTTTTTCTGGAATTCTCTTGCTTTCTCCATGATCCAGCGAATGTTGGCGATTTGATCTCTAGTTCCTCTGCCTCTTCGAAACCCAGCTTGTACTTCCGGTAGTTCTCGGTTCACATACTGCTGAAGCCTAGCTTGTAGGATTTTGAGCATGTGAAATGAGCGCAATTGTGCGGTAGTTTGAATATTCTTTGGCATTGCCCTTTGGAATTGGAATGTAAACTGACCTTTTCCAGTCTTGTGGCCGCTGTTGAGTGTTCCAAATTTGTTGGTATATTGAGTGCAGCACTTTAACAGCATCATCTTTTAGGATTTTAAATAGCTCAGCTGGAATACTGTCATTTCCGCTAGCTTTGTTGTTAGTAATGCTTCCTAAGGCCCACTTGACTTCACTCTCTAGGATGTCGGGCTGAAGTTCAGTGACCGCACTATCATGGCTATCAGGGACATTCAGATCTTTCCTGTATAGTTCTTCTGTGTATTCTTTCCACCCCTTCTTCATCTCATCTGCTTCTGTTTAGGGGTGCACGAAACCCACTTACCTGGTCTCGCAGCTTTTCGTAGTGGGGGGGAGGTGCTTCGCTGCTCTCCCCCCGAAGTTCAGGCCAGGAGGGGGAGGCTTCACGCCTCGCCCGGCCGAAATTCAGGCCGGGGAGGAGGTGCCTCGCCTCGCCTCGCCTGGCCGCGAAATTAAAAGTTAAAAAAAAAACACCCCCGTGATAGGCTACGTGACGATTAACGTAGCCTATCACGGCTAGATCTGCAAAGTCAGCCATGATAGGCTATGTAAATCGTCACGTAGCCTATCGCGGGTGACTTTAAAAAAAAAAAAGCGCGTACGCAAATGGCGGCCCCCATAGGGAGCCGCCATTCGCGTTCCTTATTTGGTCGCTGTAGTCTACGTAAATCTTTACGTAGACTACGGTGAAAATAAGGGCAACGCAAATAGCCCTTAATCTTTACGTAGACTACAGCGACCAAATAAGGAACGGGAATGGCGGCTCCCTATGGGGGCCGCCATTATCCGTACGCGCTTTTTTTTTTTTAAAGTCATCCGTGATAGGCTACGTGATGATTTACGTAGCCTATCACGGCTGACTTTGCAAATCTAGCCGTGATAGGCTACATTAATCGTCACGTAGCCTATCATGGTGGCGTTTTGTTTTTTTTTAGTTTTATTGGAATGGCGGCGGCGGCAGCAGGTCGAAAGCTCGGCTGCTGCCCCCGCCCCTGACGAAGACCCGACGAACCGCCGCCGGGACCCGCCGCCGGGAGGGACATTCGGCAAAGGTAAGTCCCGTCCCGGGGGGGGGGGCAGGGGGGCGGAGAATTTCTCCCCGAAACTTGTTCGGGGGGCCGAACATGTTGGCGCTCGGCCCCCCGAAGTTTCGGGGAGAAATTCTCCGCCAACCCTACTTCTGTTAGGTCCCTGCCTTCTTTGTCCTTTATCATGCCCGTCTTTGCACAAAACATTCCCTTGAGATCTCCAATTTTCTTGAAGAGATCTCTAGTCTTTCCCATTCTATTGTTTTCCTCGATTTCTTTGCATTGTTCATTTAAGAAGGCCTTCTTGTCTCTCCTTGCTATCCTCTGGAAATCTGCATTCAGTTGGATATATCTTCCCCTTTCTCCCTTGCTTTGCACTTCCCTTCTTTCCTCAGCTACTTGTAAAGCCTCCTCAGACAGCCACTTTGCTTTCTTGCATTTCTTTTTCTTTGGGATGGATTGAGTTGCTGCCTCCTGAACTATGTTACGGACCTCCGTCCATAGTTCCTCAGGCACTCTGTCTATCAGGTCTAATCCCTGAAATCTATTCCTCACCTCCACTGTATATTCATAAGGGATATGATTTAGGTCATACCTGAATGGTTTAGTGGTTTTCCCCACGTTCTTCAATTTAAGCCGAAATTTTGCAAGAAGCAGCTCATGATCTGAGCCCCAGTCAGCTCCAGGTCTTGTTTTTACTGACTGTATACAGCTTCTCCATCTTTGGCTACAAAGTACATAATCAATCTGATTTCAATATTGACCATCTGGTGATGTCCATGTGTAGAGTCGCCTCCTGTGCTGTTGGAAAAGAGTGTTTGCTATGATCAGCATGTTCTCTTGGCAAAACTCTATTAGCCTTTGTCCTGCTTCATTTTGTACACCAAGGCCATGCTTGCCTGTTATCCCAGTGATTTCTTGACTTCCTACTTTAGCATTCCAATCCCCTATGATGAAGAGGACATCTTTTTTGGGTGTTAGTTCTAGAAGGTGTTGTAGGTCTTCATAGAACCGATCAACCTCAGCTTCTTCGGCCTCAGTGGTTGGGGCATAGACTTGAATTACTGTGATGTTGAATGGTTTGCCTTGGATTCATACTGAGATCATTCTATCATTTTTGAGATTGTACACCAGTACTGCTTTTCCCACCCTTTTGTTGACTATGAGTGCTACTCTATTTCTTCTATGGGATTGTTGCCCACAGTAGTAGATATGATGGTCAGTCACCTGAATGGACAAGCCCATGCTTGTCCATTTTAGTTCGCTGATTCCCAAGATGTCGATGTTCAATCTTGCCATCTCATGCTTGACCACCTCCAGCTTACCTTGATTCCTTGATCTGACATTCCAGGTTCTTAAACAATATTGTTCTTTACAGCATCAGGCTTTCTTTTCACCAACAGACACATCCACAGCTGAGTGTCCTTTCGGCTTTGGCCCAGCCACTTCACCCTTTCTGGCACTACTTGGAAATTCCCTCTGCTCTTCCCCAGTAGTATATTGGACACCTTCCGACCTGAGGGGCTCATCTTCTGGCATCATATCTTTTAGCCTTGTGATACATTCCATGGGGTTTTCTTGGCAAGAATACTGGAGTGGGTTGCCATTTCCTTCTCCAGTGGACCACATTTTGTCAGAACTCTCTGCCATGACCTGTCCTTCTTGGGTGGCCCTGCACGGCATAGCTTATGGCTTCACTGAGTTACGCAAGCCCCTTCACCACAACAAGGCAATGATCTATGAAGGGGATGTATGTATGTATGTATGTATGTATTTATTGAATTTCTGCCCCACCTTTCCACTAAAATTAGTGATCAGGGCAGCTAACGGTAATAAGAAAACCAAAAAATACACATATAGTTAAAACATAAAAATAAATCCATTAAGTACTTATTAATTAAAACACACACAATAAACAATATGGACCACTTGAAACCTCATTTCGCACACAAGTAAGCTTAAAGGCCCAAAGCGCTTGAGTTCAGGGCAAAGTACTGAAGTGGGAAGCCTCTTCTATCCATGCAGGCTCTCTACAGACTGTAACCCTAATTTTCCAGGATTCTACATCATGCAGAGAGCCTCCATAGATAGAAGAGGCTCCCTGCTTGACGTCTTTACCATGAATATGAAAAGGGTGATGAGGATAGGGACGGAGAGGTTCATATGGTGGTGTAAATAAGTTTTAGAACACCTAAACATTCTAAGTTTCAATCAAGACCAACATAACATACTGTATATTAACTAGACTTTGTAAATAAATGTCTCACCACCACTATCATGGACCTTGTATATAGCTAAAATCTCTCTTCCCGCTATGTGCTCAGCAGTAGGGACACATTGCCATATCTACAATAAGAGGAGGGGCATTATCTACAATTAGGGGAGGGGGCATAGCTCAGTAGTAAGCAAACATGCTTTGCATGCAGAAGGTCCCATATGTGATCCCTGGAATCTCCAGGTAGGGTTAGGAAGGAATCCTGCCTGAAACCTTGGAGAGCTGCTGCCAGTCGGTGTCGACAATACTGGATGAGATGGATTAATGGTCTGACAAGGTAGCTTCCTATGTTCATATGCTCTGTGTTTCTTTAGGGCTAACATAGCCCTAAGATTTTAACCCATCCTAGGCCCAATCTACATGGGCGATTTAGTGCAGAGTGAGAGCACATCAGGGTTGCTCATGACAGATGATGCTGTTGCCAATATGCAGCAACCCCCAAGTTCTCCTCTGGAAATGGTGCATTTTCTCAAAGTTGTTTTAGTGCATTGTTTTCCTTAAATATGGCTTCAGCATGGTTCTGCTGCAGTGTCCCCTGTCCTCCCACCACACACACACATTAAATCCTGGGCATGTCTAGGGGTGTTTCTATGACCTGGCTGTGACTTGGCAGTGACAGTCAAGGGATGCAGCCACCCCTCCCCCCCCCCCGCCATTCCCTCTTTTCCCCCATTCACAGTAGGGTGCTTTGGGACACAGGCTTCCTTTCCCTACTACTATGCAATAGTACTGTTTCCCATTCACAATAGCATAGTAGCCTGCTTTACCCATTCACAATCTGTAGCTGAGCTGTTTTTACCATTCACAATATTGCAGTAGCGCTCTTTTAACCTTTCACAATATCCTAATTGTGTAATTAGGTTTGGAGAGGTTTGGTGTAAACAAGAGGGGCTTAATTTTATTTATTTATTTATTTATTTATTTATTTATTTTCATTTCTATACCGCCCAATAGCCGAAGCTCTCTGGGCGGTTCACAAAAATTAAAACCAAACAACACACAATAAAACAATTTAAAATATATAGAACATTAAAACCACAATATAACAATACAGCCACAATAAAACCTAGCAGCAGTGCAGGAGTTTAAAATACAGATTTAAAACAACAAAGATAAAAATTTTGAAAGCTAAAATGCTAAAATGCCTGGGAAAATAAAAAGGTCTTCACCTGGCGCCGAAAGGAATACAATGTAGGCGCCAGGCGAACCTCACTAGGGAGCTCATTCCAGAGCCGGGGTGCCACAGCAGAAAAAGCCCTCCTCCTAGTAGCCACCTGCCTCACTTCCTTTGGCAGGGGCTCACGGAGAAGGGCCGCTGATGATGATCTTAATTCAGCGCTTCCACTAAAGTTCCCTGAGCAGGGGAACATGGACATGTGCAGAGAATAAGTCTCTCTCATTGGGTGAGCGGCACCCACATGGTTGATGCTGTTCCTTTCTACTCCACCCACCCGACCCCAAAGTGTGGCAGTCGCAAGTACTGTGTGACCTGTGAAAGTGGGTTTTGAAGTAGTATATACTCTACTTTTCTTGCTTCACGTGCCACTGATGGACCAGAGCGATTTCATTAAAATCCAGATATAACCACAGAATGCTTCAGAAACTGTCACACAAAGGGCCATGTAGATTCCCCCCTAGACAGGGATCACAATCTTACTTCCCCAAGAAGCTGCTCTAACCTTGTTAGGAAGACACATTACCTTCTGAAAATCTAGCAAAGCAAATCTAGCAAAGTGAAACTACTAACATTAGGTGTCTGCTCTGACCATAGTCCTATTTGCGAGAAGGGGGGATAGATTTACCAGAAACTCTAAAGCTATATTAATTTAGAAATACCATTACATTTTTATCTGGAGCAAAACTTAATTTAGAATTAAATAATTAAATATTCTTGCCTCAGAGGTCCAGAATTATAAGATGAGTGGACTACGTCTGTTCTGTAAAACTGTAGAAAATGATCCTTGGACTAGACAGCATATATGGGCCTCCTTTAATGGAAACAAATTGCTTCCTCTGTTTTCACTGGATTACTGCAACTGCAAGAGCACAGTGTGGCTGATAGTACTAGTGAAATTACATCAGATCTTGATTTTCCTGAATGAATCCAAAGACAGCTTAAATATTTACTTACTTACTTACTTACTTACTTACTTACTTACTTACTTACTTACAATATTTATTCACCACTCCACATCAAAGATTTTGGGGTGGTGAACAGCAAGATAAAAGAATAAAAGCCCATAATTAAAACAATAAAAACATTTTAAAAGAACAGATGCTGAACATAATAAACCACAGCTGGTCACTCAGGGAAAGCCTCTCGAAATAACAATGTCTTCAGGAGGTGCCAAAAGCAACACAACACTGGTGCCTGCCTGCTTTCCAAAGTCAGGGAATGCCACAGGAAGGGGGCCACTACACTGAAGGCTCTCTTCCTGGTGGATTCCAACCGGGCCATAGGTCCATGTGGAACCACCAGGAGCAAGCCTTCCAATGACCTTAGTGACCGGGCAGGTTGGTAAAGAAGATCAACCGTAAAGGTCTTGGATTTGCGGCCGTAAAGGTCTTAGATTACGCCAAATGCAGCCGTAAATGGCTTAAACTAAGGGCTTTATGACTGCAAATGGCATCTGCGGGTTTTCACGTGATAGGCTAGCCTATCTAGATAATCAGTATCCTCCAAGCATGCCTGCAGTTGCTCTGCCACATCCCTCTCAAGTACCTTCCCTAGGAAAGGGGTATTTGCGACTGGGTGGTAGTTGTCTAATACCATTGGGGCCAGAGTGGGCTTCTTCAGTAGTGGCCTCACTACTGCCTCCTTAAGGACAGCAAGGACCACCCCTTCCCACAGGGAAGCATTTATCACTCCCAGAACCCATCCAGTCGTAACTCCTCAGCTAGATTTTATCAGCCAAGAGGGGCAGGGATCGAGAGAGCACATGGTTGTTCGCATTACTGCAAGCACCTTGTCAACATCATCAGGCCGCAGGAACTGGAACTGATCGCACAAAATTGGGCAGATGGTGGCATCAGACACCTCCACTGGAACTGTGATAACAGCAGCATCAAGTTTGCTGCAGAGACAAGTGATTTTGTCCTCAAAGTGCGATGCAAAAAGGTCACAGTGGGTTCTTGATGGGGCCAGGGCCCCATTTGCTGGGGAGGATGTTAATAACCCCCAGAACACCCAGAAGAGTTCCATTGGATGGCTACTTGGGGATGCAATGCAGGCAGCAAAATAAGCCTTCTTTGCTGCCTGCACCGCCATGCAATAGGCACGATTATGTGCTCTAGTGCGTGCTTGGTCATCTCCACTTCGAGTCTTATTAGGGGTGTATGAAACCCCCTTCCCTGGCACCCGCGGGGGTCCACAGGGGGGAGGCGATCCGTCCCTCCCCCCTGGAATCCTTGCTAGCCGGCTCCACTCTGCGGTGAGTCTGCGGAGCTGCTAGCAGGCTCCGAAGTGCCAGCGATACGGCCGCCACGCCATATCGCTGCTTGAAGGGAGGGAAGTGACTGAGGATGCAAATGGCATCTAGGATGCCATTTGCAGCTGTAAAGGCCTTAGTTTAAGGTAAATGCAGCCATTTACAGCTGCATTTACCTTAAACGAAGGCCCTTACGGCCGCAAATGGCATCCTGGATGCCATTTGCATCCACAGTCACTTCTGTCCCTTCAAGCAGCGACGGCGTAGCGGCCATATCGCTGGCACTTCGGAGCCAGCCAGCGGGGAGGATCCGGCTGGTGAGGATTTCTCCAGGAGGCGGAGGTAAGTCTTCCGATCCTCCACAGACTCTGGGGGGCTGGATTCTAAGGATGGACGAAAGTCCCTTACCTGGTCCCGCAGCTGTTTTCGGTGGGGGGGGAGGCGCTTTGGTTCTCCCCCCAAAATTCTTGGCGGGGGGAGGCGCCCCGTCTCCCTAGCCGCAAAATAAAAAAGTTATGGGGAAAAAAAAACGTGATAGGCTAAGTAACGATTTACGTGGCCTATCACAGCTAGATTTTCAGTCAGCCGTGATAGGCTACGTAAATCTTTACGTAGCCTATCACGGGTGACTTTGGGGAAAAAAAGAGTGTACGCAAATAGCGGCGCCCATGGGCACCACCATTTGCATTCCTTATTTAGGCACGGGTAGTCTACATAAAGATTTACGTAGACTATGGCGAAAATAAGGGCAACGCAAATAGCGTTGCCCTTATTTTCGCCGTAGTCTACGTAAATCTTTACGTAGACTACCCGGCCCAAATAAGGAACGCAAATGGCGGCACCCATGGGCGCCGCCATTTGCGTACGCACTTTTTTTTCTTTTTCTTTTCAAAGTCACCCGTGATAGGCTACATAAAGATTTACGTAGCCTATCACGGCTGACTTTGAAAATCTAGCCGTGATAGGCTACGTAAATCATTACGTAGCCTATCACGTTTTTTTTTTTTAACTTTACTGGGAAATGGTGGTGGCGGCAGCCAGTCGGAAGACTGGCCCCCGCCCCCGCCGAAACGTCGCCGAAACGCTGCCGGGACCCGCCGCCGAGAGGGACATTCGACAGAGGTAAGTCCCATCCCGGGGGAAGGCGGGGGGGCGGAGAATTTCCCCACCAATTTCGGGGGGCCGAATGCATTGGCATTCGGCCTCCCGGAGATTCGTGCAGAAATTCTCCGACATCCCTACTGGATTCTTTTGAATCTGGCCTCACTGGGGTCTGTGGAGGATTTCTCCCCCATCCCTAGGTAGGGATGTTAGAGAATTCCACCACGGATCCCAGGGAGGCTGAATTCCAGTGAATTCGGCCCCCGGAATCCGTGGCGGAATGGAGCAACCCGCCCCACTACCCCGCGAAAGCCCCACGAAACAGAGCCTACCTGGCTGCGGCTCCGGCACTGGCAGCAGCTCCAGCAGCGGCAGCGGTGGCTCCGGCAGCTTCAGCTGCTGCCGAGCTGCGGCCACAAATGGCGGCCACTATGGTGGCCACCATTTGCGTCCCTGGCAAGCCATGATAGGCTACGTAAGCATCTATCACAGCTCAGGGCAGGGACGCAAATGGCGTAGCCGCCATTTGCGTCCGTGTCTTTAGCCGTGATAGGCTACGTATATATTTACGTAGCCTATCATGGCAAAAGACAGGGGCGCAAATGACGTAGTGGCTGCCATTTGTGCCCCTGCCTTTTGCCATGATAGGCTACGTAAATATATATGTAGCCTATCACGGCAATAGGAAGGAACGCAAATGGCGGCCGCCATAGCCGCCGCCATTTGCATCCGTGTCTTTAGCCATGATAGGCTACATATAAATTTACGTAGCCTATCATGGCTAAAGACACAGACGCAAATGGTGGCGGCTCCGGCGGCCGCCATTTGCGTCCCTGTGCAGCCCAGCGGCCGGATGTCCAGCTGCGGGTGGCCCCGGCTGGCGGCTCCATGGAGTTGCCACAGAGCGAAGCTGGCCGGGGAGAATTTCAGGGGGAGGAACCGAGCGCCTCCCCCCCACCGCAAATGATCCCATGCGGAACGAGGTAAGGAATTCGTACATCCCTATCCCTAAGTCTTATGCCATTTGCACTCTAGCCGATGTCCAACCTGTTTCATTGACCGCAGGTCCCCAGTATACTAAAGAGCAGAGCGGGCTGTATAGTGCTGGAGAGGGCACTCAGGTGCAATCAAGTTGCTGGCCCTCTGCATTTTACCATTCCAAAGTGAGACTAGGGCCTCGGCTGGATCACCAGCTCTCTCCACTGGAAAATCCCCAACAGCATTCAGAAATCCATTGGATTCCATTAGTCTCCTGAGGCAGACCATCTGAATGGGTCCCCCACCCCTGCAGGAAGGAAGTCACACTATGAGTTCAAACCTCACCAGCAAATGGTCTGACCATGACAATTGGGTTACATGGACTTCCCAGTCTTTAGTCCACCCAACTCACAACTTGTAGCAAAAAACAAATCAAGGGTGTGCCCCACTTTATGTGTTGGGCCAATGACAAACTGAGACTGCCCAGTGGTTGAAATAGTTCATGATGGGGTTCTCCTGGCTTCACTTCAGCTTTTGCTTTGCTTCATCATAGACATCCAACTTATCCCACCTGAGGTAAAGTCATTGCTATTCTTCCATCTGACTACCTCTCCGTCTTTTTTCTTTTTTTAAGTTTAAGGGCAATCATGAGTATACTCCATTACATGTGAGGATGTATCGTTAAAATCAAGGTTAGTTATTGGGTGCTATGTATTACATAGTTTAATTTTGTGGTTTAATTTTCTGTTCTAATAGCCTCTAGCTAGAATAGCATCATTAACTAGAGAAGAAATGCAGTGGTTAAATCCAACATTATGTGAATAGACTTCAGCCCACACAATGGGAGTTACCCTTCCCCTCCTCCCCACTACAGCCCTCTGAACCCCTGCCCCCCAAATCTGCTCTGGAAGGTCCCTCAATCCTCTGGAGCAGATTTTGGGTGTAAGGGGAGGGGGGTTTCAGGGGAAGAGGAGATACGATCCACCAGTGCTGTCCATTCTACTGACTGAAGGACAACATGGGATACATTTAAGGAATGGTCAATGCTAGTAAACACTGTTATGGCAAACAGCTACTCCACCAGCATGTTTCTCAAGCAAAAATATGTTTTCAGGATCCTAAACTGAGATTCTTATACTAGTAGAAAATGAAGGCTTCCATAAAGCATATCTATGATAACCTATAGAGCCATAAATAGTAACAAGGTCATGCCTTGGTGCCCCTCAGTACATCCTGTAGGAAAGGAGTGGGTTGTATTGCCATATCACAAAGGGAAAGATTTAACCCAGCTCCAAAGTCCTGTGGAAATTTTAGAGTTGAGGATCCTCATTCTTATAAGTTCCATGGGATCCCTTGGGAACTCATAAAGACAGTGGCCTGAGATTATATGGAAGAGTGGTGCAGATTTGGCTCAGAGGGCAAATGAACAGGCAGTGGTGACTGTGGCATGGAGGTGGGCCCAGAGGACATTTTCACAAGGGCTTCCCAAAATCTGGATCTGGCACTGATTTTGCTGATATTCTCCTGTCTATTGATGTTGTCTGAAATTTAAAAGATAGTTCTCATGGCATTTTCAGGATGGCACACAGCGTCCTGGCAATAACAAAGGATGGGGAAACCTTTTCCCTTATATTTCAAAAATCTTTTGTCCAAATTAAATGTGTCAACAGCTATGTCAAACAGTGACATCCTCATTTGTTAATGGGCACAATGTCTCTTGGACAGATGGGCATTGGGATATTTAATGACACCGCTCTCATTGGGAAGGTCCAAATCTCCCCCCCCCCCGCCACCATGATATTCTCAGAGAAAGTTCATTATTAATTCACCACTCAGATGGATCAGATATGGTGTGTTTTCTAGCTGATTCTCTTTGCATATAATTGCATAAGTAGCAAAAGTATGTCACTGCTCACTTTTGAGTCCCTGGAGTGGAAGCCTGGGAAAGCAAATGGGCAAGAGATAGGCAAGAAGAAGAAGAAGAAGAAGAAGAAGAAGAAGAAGAAGAAGAAGAAGAAGAAGAAGAAGAAGAAGAGCCAGTGTGGTGTAGTGGTTACAGTGTTAGACTGGGACTGGGGAGACTCAAGTTCTAGTCCTCACTTGGCCATGAAGCTGACTGGGTGACTTTGAGCCAGTCACTGACTCTCAGCCTAACCTACCTCATGGGGTTGTTGTGAGGATAAAATGGAGAGGAGAAGGAGGACCATGTCAACCCCCTTGAATCCCTTGTAAGTAGGGATGTCAGAGAATTCTGCCACGGATCTTGGTAAGGCTGAATGCCAGTGCATTCAGCCCCCCGAAATCCGTGGCGGAACAAAGCCCCCCCGCCCCCCCGCCCCACGAAATGGGCCCGGAACAGAGCACCTACCTGCTGCCGTCCGTGCTGACTTGCGAATGGCGGCCACGTCTGTGGCCGCCACTCGCTTCTTCCATGTAGCCATGATAGGCTACATAAATACGTAGCCTATCCTGGCAAACGCAGGGACGCCATTTGCGTATTTATGTAGCCTATCATGGCAAAAAAAAAACACAGCCAATGCAAATGGCAGCGGCTACGGCAGCCGCCATTTGCGTTCCCTTTTTTTTTTGCCGTTTTAGCCTACGTAAATATTTACGTAGGCTATTACGGCAAAAAAAAAAAAAGGAACGCAAATGGCGTAGTGGCCGCCATTTGCGTTCCTTTTTTTGTGTGTGTGGCCATAATAGCCATCTCCCAATAACCCTACATAAATATTTATGTAGGCTAAAACAGCAAAAAAAGGGAACGCAAATGGCGGCCGCTGTAGCCGCCGCCATTTGCATTCGCTGTTTTTTGTGGGGGGGGGGGGTTGCTGTGATAGGCTATGTAAATATTTATGCAGCCTATCACGGCAAAATACAGGGACACAAATGGCGGCTATGGCTGCCGCCATTTGCGTCCCTGCAGGCTGCCCAGCGGCCGGATGTCTGGCTGCGGGCGGCCCCGGCCAGTGGCTCCACGGAATCTCCACCGACCAGAGCCGGCTGGAGAGAATTTCAGGGGAGGGACGGAGTGCCTCCCCCCCACTGCGAATGTCACCCTTCGAAGAGGTAAGTGACTTTCGTACATCCCTACTTGTAAGAGGGAAAAAGGCAGGATAGAAATGTAATAAATAAATTTGTTGTTGTTGTTGTTTACATTTCTATTCCACCCCATAGCAGAAGCTCGCTGGGCAGTTTACAAAGAGTAAACATCTCCCAATAACCCACATTTCTTTTAATTCTGGGTTATTGTGAATGAGGCAGCGTGTTGGTGCACACTGTCCAATCACTTCAGTTGTGAACAGGACCAAGGGGTGCAGAACCTCAGGCCTGAAGGTCCCCCGATGGCCACACACCCCTGACCACACACCCTTTCCTGTGATCACTGATTGTTTGGTGGTTTCTCAGCTTTTGCACGGTTTGCTTCCCATTCTAAATGCCTCTCCTAAGGTGTGGTTGAAATGCATCTCCTAAGGTTTGGTTACTGTCAGTAAGAGCTTAATGTTACAATATGCTGGCATGCTTGGTATTTTGGCCTCATCCCTTTTGCCTTCAGTCCCGCCCACCACTGGAAGGCAGCCCCCAAAAGCTTCTCTGAAATGAAAGTTGGCCCTTGGGCTGAACGAGGTTTGACATCTGAGAGGACCATCAGTCATGGTCCATGTGGGGGGGTGTCAGGAATGAATCTGAGCATGTGGAGAGGTCTGGCAGCTCAGATTCAGAATCAGAATGGGAACAGCAAGAACAGAGCAAGGCACCCTCCCTAGTGAGCCCAGATACAGCAAGACTTTCTTCCCAAGACCTTGAGACACAGCTGGCCAGCCTGAACTGCTCCCCCATTCCTCCACCATGAGAACTCAAGTTTTGGAGGGAGAGGAGGAGGAGGGTGAGGGGCGTGACTTGAAGGATGCTAGGGTCTGTCATAGATTGAAGTGGGAAAAGTTAGGGGCAGGACTCAGATGCTCCACCAGGTTGGCCACTCATGGTAGCCAATGTAGGAGGGAGCTACCCTAAGGGAGGGGCATCCCTGCCAAGCAAGTCTGGCCATGCAGTTCATGCCCAGATTTCTGGCAACTTCCTGTCCAGGACACACCACCCTGTATTTTGTAAATTCACATTGGCTTAGATCTGGAGAAGTGCAAGCCTAAGGATGCTTGTGTAAGGGGCCTTTCTGCTCCTCCCTACTGCACCCCCTGAGAAAGTCACTTTTGAGGTTTGGGAACCCATTGGAATAGGGTGGGATGGCATGTAGGGGACTGTCATGGGGGGGGGGGGAGGGAATTGACCAAAATCCAGCAGAGGTGCCTCTGCCCAATTTCAGCCAATTCCACATTCCAAACCAGTTTTGCATGTTTTGGGGTGTGGGGGCACAAGAACTGGTAAGGAGGGGAAAGGAAAGTCTCCTTGCATAAGCAATTTCTATTCATGCTTCTTTGGATCCAACTCATCATAAATAGTTTTGGAATTGGAACAAACAGTTAAACCAGTTACCTAGAGAAACTATACTTCATTATTCAGTCATTCATAACAATAGCATATTAAACCATTCCTTAAACAAAGTCAGTCATAAATCTACACAATTTAACACAGGATTTTGTATTATTTTCAGCTATAATCTTAAATAAGTCCATATGCTTCCATAAGGCAATAGCACGAAGACTTTGATTTTATAAAATGTAAATATGCAGTAATTACAAGACTTATGAATTCTTGTCACCAATGTAATGTGTATAAATTAGATAAATATTTTAGTGTCAAAGTGATCTTGGAAGCAAGGAAGTACTGCAAATTTAAGTTAGGACATCTGGTCCTGTGGGATGTGTTAAATGACAGATGAAACAAAAATGTGAATTAATTAACAGAACTTTTTCTTTTTGCAGCTTCAGTCTCCCAACTAAATAAAGGCAATCATTTGGGGTGGGGGGTGGACTATAGAAGAAGATATTTCTTCTTATTTGATGTCTCTTCATTATATTGTATTCTTTCTTTGGAAGGGATTAAAACACCAAATAAAAATCCCATTAACCGAGCGTATAAAGAATTTGTCCTTGAGACACATGCAGTTTCTGTACTTACAGACACTCAGTTGATCCCATAGAACTTCAAACGTTTTTTAAAAGATAACTTTAGGACTGAATTTCCCAAAATACAATAAAGAATGAAACGATGTAATTATTTAAGAAGTACTAAGTTCTACTGGGTCATGTGAACATACTGACAATCATGAGATGACTGAAATGGTTTTTAGTGGAGTATATAAGAAGTAAATGTCCTGTTCTTCTTGAAGAGAGGACATGGTCCCAGCAGGTCAAAAATATTCTTTGCAACGTCGCTAGGCCCCTTATGCAGAGGGCTCCCTTCAGCACTGTGCCTTGGAAGACTGGGCTGTAAGATGCCGGCACATTACTAGCATCAGTTTCATTTACTACTTTTAAATGGTTGATGGGAAACTATTTCGCTGTGAGAAGCCTCCTAACTTTTTTCTTACACGCTAGGGAAAAGACTGCATTGCAAATAGGGCATAATCACCTGAACTTAAGTATTAATCCTATTAACCTACATCAAGTGCCAGTAGCTCGTTACATTACAACAGATTGTAAGCCTGTTGACAGGGCCTGATTTCTACAGCACCTGACTATTTTTGTTGCTTTATAAATAATAATTAATAATGCTTCTGCTATGACTGTCCATCTAAGCTTAGTAGGTAATGAGACTGGACTGTAAGATGCCAGTGACTTACCGGGATCAGCATCACCTATTGCTCTTAAATGGTTAATGGGAAAACTTTCACACTGAGATAATCAGTGTGATACCAAACATCCTAATTTTGTTTTTCTCACCCACTAGGGGGAAGACAGTACTGCAAGCAGTACAGAATCACCTGGGCCACGTCTCAACAATAAAGGAAAGAAAAGTGAATGGAGGAGTACTGTGTTTTGTTTTGTTTTTAAGGAATCAGCTTTGCTGAGCTTTGATCCATACAGGGGTCCACGAGCAAGTTCTCTGCACCTGTAAAAATCGCTTCACAGCACATACCTCCTGGTGGGGGTGGGGGGTGGAGTGAACGTCATCTGACTGGCAGGGGCTGCTCAACCAGAAAGAGGGCTTCCCCCCCCCTTTCTCCTTTCCCCTGAAACTCTAGATGCACCTGCATTTCAGGAGCAAGCCTCATTGAGCACAATGGGAGTTACTTCCAAGTAGGCACACATATGCTTGTGCTTGGAAAGCAGGGAGGAGGACAGCGATGGGAAACCAGCCCCCTTTCTAACCACAGGATCTCTATAATGAAAGTGTGAAGTAGTTACTTCCTAAGGCAAAAAATCAAGCCATGGAGAATCGCAGGTTTGGTAAAGCACTTTACAGGCTTCAGGGACTCCGTGCTTTAAACTCTGTATTCAATTCAGGTGGATCTCTGTAAATTCTGATGTGGGCATTCAGAGGGCAAGCCTCATTCAACCCAATGGGAGTTACTTCTGAGGAGACACTAATGGGTTTGTTGTGGGAAAGAGAACAGTAAACACAAAGTTGGGAAACCAGCCGCCATTGTAACCTGATGGTGCCCAGGATCACTATAACTAAGGTGTGGTTACTTCCTAAGGCAATAAACCAAACAACGGAGAATCAGAGCCTTGAGATCATGCTTTACAGCAGGGGTCCCCAACCCCCGGGCTGCGGACCAATACTGGTCCGTGGCCTGTTAGGAACCGGGCCGTAGGGGTGTGCAAAACCCTCTTACCTTGGATCCGCGAGGGTCTGCGGGGGGGGGGGGAGGCGATCCGTCCCTCATGGAGACACACACCCCCGGACTTAAACATTAATTATATTAGCCTGCTTCAAATATAAGTAGCTTATTCAGCTACAATAATGTAAGAAATAAAAAGCATTATTTCTACATTAGCATAAATGTATTATTTAACAGTTATTTCCAAGCGAGTAGAGCACATTTGAAAAATATTACATTAGTTTCATTTCTGTTTAATTTAATGTTATCCTATAAATAAAATGCTTTCTGCTTTTCATGTCTGTCATAGGCTAGCCTACAGAAAACTGCAACAAGTGTAGACTAAATAGAATATTGTTGCCAAAATTAGAACACTTAGATGAGTTGCTTGGATTCTTGCCAATGAAAAGCCTGGGTGGGAATGATCTTTGGCTCAGAAATAAAGTATATTTGATAGTGCTTGAAGTTCAAATATATTGACTGGGTAGATTAAAAATAGGATATATTTCTTTACTATTGATTATTAAATACGGTGCCATTAAATATAGCAAATTAAATAATTATGGATTATCATTTCATCAATAATGAAATATAAAAAAAAATTAGTGGATGCAAATTGGACAAGAAAATTTCATCAGAATTAAGAACCGGTTGAATCATATGTCTTTCCCTCTCCCCTCTCTGCAACATTATATATGGGAGTCCTGATTTCCACTGAAAATGACATCCCTGTATAACCTTCTCCCTGATCCCTAAGAACATCAGTGAAACTCATCATGTGATGTCATCATTTTTAAGTTTGCCTGTCCCCACGCCATATGATATCATTGGCTGCTATTAGCAGGGGAGAAGAAATCCCCAGTGTGATGACATGACATCATATTATGAGTTTGACTCGATGTTACAAAAGATCGGGGAAAACTTGACACAGCACTGCCATTTTAGAAATACAGCCCCGGTATCTTCTCTAATCTCTGGTTCTGTGCTGATGGGTAGGGATGGATAGATCTGTCAATTCCCTCCGTTTCCACCTCCAAGGGCAACTCTTTGTTGTTGTTGTTCAGTCGTGTCCGACTCTTCGTGACCCCATGGACCATAGCACTCCAGGCCTTCCTGTCCTGCACTCTCTCCCGAAGTGTGCTCAAGTCCATATTCATTGCATCGGTGATGCTATCTAGCCATCTCATCCTCTGCCGTCCCCTTCTCCTTTTGCCTTCAATCTTTCCCAGCGTCAGGGTCTTTTCCAGGGAGTTTTCTCTTCGCATTAGGTGGCCAAAATATTTGAGCTTCAGCTTCAGTATCTGTCCTTCCAATGAGCACTCAGGGTTGATTTCCTTTAGGATTGATTGATTTGACCTCCTTGCAGTCCAGGAGACTCGTAAGAGTCTTCTCCAGCACCACAGTTCGAAAGCCTCGATTCTTCGGCACTCAGCCTTCCTTATAATCCAGCTCTCACTGCCATACATTACTACTGGGAAAACCATAGCTTTGATTAGACGGACCTTTGTCAGCAAGGTGATGTCTCTGCTTCTTACTATGCTGTCTAGGTTTGCCATAGCTTTCCTCCCAAGGAGCAGGCATCTTTTAATTTCATGGCTACAGTCACCATCTGCGGGGAACTCGGAGCCCAAGAAAATAAAATCTGTCACTGCTTCCATTTCTTCCCCTTCTATATGCCAGGAAGTGATGGGGCCAGATGCCATGATCTTCGTTTTTTTAATGTTGAGTTTCAAACCAGCTTTTGCACTCTCCACTTTCACCCTCAACAAGAGGCTCTTTAGATCCTCTTCACTTTCTGCTATTAGGGTGGTATCGTCTGCGTATCTGAGGTTGTTGATAATTCTCCTGGCAATCTTAATTCCGACCTGTGATTCATCTAACTCAGCGTTTCTCATGATCTACTCTGCATATAAATTAAATAAGCAGCCTAAAATCCTGCGTTTAAAACAGGGCTTTCTGCTTACATTTTAAATGCAGGATCACAACTGACTTCCTTGACATGCGCTTCCTTCCCCCCTCCCCTTCCTTCCCCCTCCTTCTCCGTGTATCTGAGTCTTCCATTATCTTTCATTGATCTCGCTCCTCTTCTTGCCGCTTTTACTCTTTTCACGGAGGAAACTGAAGTGGAACACAACGGGGTAATTTGGTAGTTCATTATCTGCGATCTATTTAAAAACAGAACAAAGGGCATTTAGTGCAGGAGACGCCCTGGAGGGTCATGACAGGGTCACGGTGTCATGTAAAGAGCCCGCAAACTTCCATGAAGGAGCAATCTCAATCTCAGGATAAAAGCCCTGTGTGAAGGAGCCCCAAGTCTGTTCCATGCCCGTTCCATGCCCGTTCCATGTGGATTTTTTTTTTTAAATGGGGAAAAATATTCCAATGTATTTTTGTGCACATTTTTCAAATGGATACATTAATGGATGCCTGCCCCCATTGTCTAGAGCATGATTGTGCATATTTTAGAAATGTATGCTTTTTTTTGTGCATTTTTCAAATGTACACAGAACGCATTGCAAGACTGGAAATGAATGGATTTCTGACTGTAAATTGCATCCATTTCTGTGTTCAGTTCCAGGAGGTGCAGATCAGGTAAATTCATTTAAAAGATGTAGAATCAACAAATTACTCACCCATCCCTACAGATGGGCAGTCTGCAAGTTGCGCAGGAAAAAAAAAGTGAGAGACTCATATTTCTGCTTTCTCTGCTAACAGCCAGTGAAATTCGCAAGTTTGAGATCTTACATTACAACAGAAGAGGTGGTGGGGGTGGTGAGCTGCACAAGTCACTAGCAGTTCTTCTATTCTGTCATCTATGTAGTGTATGAAGTGCCCATTAGAAGAGCCATGAGAGGAAAAAAATAATCACCTCAGGCATTAGCCTTTGACACTTCCTTGGGTGAGACAGGTTCTACTCAGTTTCCCTTCTGACAGAATATTATTATCCCTGCAAAAATAAAGGAATGGAAATGAAATATTGCCTTACTTCTCATAAATAATACATAGTAAAGATCTAGAAAGACGAAAGGAAAGAAGGAAGGAAGGAAGGAAGGAAGGAAGGAAGGAAGGAAGGAAGGATAAACATCTCACAGTGAAGGAGTACTGCAGTCTCTAGATTTGAAAATTGCCATGCTTCAAAACAAAACAAAAGAAGTTTCTTCAGTCTCAGAACCAAATAAGCCAATGTTGTATCTCCTGTGCCTACATCCTGGGACTATCCATTGAGGTAATCATGTGACTGCTGTTCACACAGACAGAAACCTTTCCAGAGTTCAGCAGTCACATGGCCCACCTCACTCAACAATCCCAGAGGGCTGCCCCTTCTGATGTTCAAATTGAATCTCTATGCTAAGAAGCCAAGCCATAGTGATGCAGGATCACACTGTGCTTCCATAATGAAGGAGTGGCCTCCCAAAGTATGTCATTTCTGGCACCATCTGGAATAGTGGTGTGCATTTGTGAAGACAGACTGATCATTGATGTTCATCAATGCTGCATTCTCCCTTGTATTAAACCATAGGTTAAGTTCCTATATTAACTTCCTGAGGTACATCAGTACATCATCTAACCATCAATAGTGCCATTTTCATAGGCCAAACAAGACTCTATGCAAGATAATAAATGGGTAAATAAATGCTCAAAAACCAGTAAGGGAGCAGCCATTTCCCTCTGTTGGAAGACAGAACTGTGTGTGCCACAAGGCCTGTCCTGAGCTGGCTGCCTATTAGCTACTGAGCCATGTACAAGGCTATGTTATCATATAAAGCCTTAAACAACTTGGGACCAGGATACCTAGTAGACAGCCTTCCCTTATATATACCCAGATGACATTTAAGAGCTTCAGAGGAGGCGTTGCTGGTCATTCCAAAATGAAAGGAATGTTGCCATGAAGAACCTCGGCAGCGGGCCTTCTCTGTAGTGGCACCCACCCTCTGAAAAACCCACCCTTGCGCAGTTCAGGAGGCAGAAAATGTAAAATATTTTAAACGCCTCCTGAAAACACACCTTTTCACACAGGCTTTCCCTGGGCTGTAACTGCTGCTGGGTTTTACTTTCGTTTTACACGTTACTTTTAAACTTTTAAAAGTTTTTCGTTATGTCTTGTTAAGTTGTATTTTATGGTTTTAACTGTGAACTGCCCAGAGAGCCTTGGCTATTGGGCAGCCTAAAAATGTAATAAATAAATAAATAAACTAGCTTTCTACCCTCAGGTGCTGTCGAGAACACTGTCCCATCACCAGTGTTGAAGTGAAAGTCCAGTGCCAGTCCAGTTTGCTTCTGTACGAGGAATGCAGGGTGGGGGTGGGGGTTGCTTCTTGCCCATCGCCTCAGGCAGCAAAATGTCTTGGGCCAGCTCTGCTCTCTCTGGGCCAAACTAAATGTTCTCTCTAGCACACATTTTGGAGCTATGTGTGCCAGATCTCTTTACCTCTGTGTAAATGTGTGTGCCTCAGTTTGGATCAGGACCATGGCACTCCAGGATAGGGGGGATTAAACCTTTCCACCCCAGCTGTTTTTTGTTTTTGCAAAATTCCACCCACCCCCGTGGGAGGGAGGGCTATAAAAAAGAGAACTGCTCCATTGGAGGTAATGGAACCTTCCCCCCACCCTGAATGGGGTGGTGGTGGGATTTTAGAACGAAAATAAGGGAAGGAAGGTTAAAACCTCCTCTCCCAAAGCACCATGGTCCCAATCTGAATTGAGGCTGTGCGCACTTGCAGGGGAGTAGGCAGAGACAATCAGCTATGTGTGATTAAGGGGACAACTAGTCTGGCCCTCTGTGTGTTATACAGTGGAGGATAACACTTCATACATCTGACAAAGAAGGCTCTGGCTGACAAAAGTGTATATGCTACGATAAATGTGTCAGTCTTTATAGTGCCACCAGGCTCTTTAATGTTCTCAGAGCTTCTCAAGGAGCCATGGATGGTAGTTCTTATATGCAAAATGTATCCACTAGGTGGATTGAGGGAAGATGGGTGCAAAACAAGGTTTAAGTTACTCCTTGAAAATGCAGTATGCTTTGAGACTTCCTGACACTCCCTAAATCATATTCATAAACATGTTTCCTTGGAGCATATCATGCTGAGTGAGGCCTACTGATATCTTTGCTGGCTGTCATCCATACACAGACCTGAGGGGGAACATTCCTTGATGTTCCGTGAAACTGCACTGCTGTGGTTAGAGGCACTAATTTTTTCTAGTGATGGCTTGTTGACTCCTGTAGCAACAAAGGGCCCTCATAGGACTTGGGCAAGACAGAGATGAGAGAGTTAGGGGGCAATATAATTTATTTTTTGTTTGTTTGTGTACTTAAGCATTTATTAGTCACATCCTGTGATGCAAAGGCACCCAAGGTGACATACAAATCACAACAAAACAACTCTACACCCACAAAACAGTCTGTAACAGGGGTAGGCATCATTTGGGGCCCATGGACACTTCTGGAAATTTGAGAAACTGCCCTGGGCACAATCATAAAATGGCTGCCTGGGCCGGCATGACTAGTCACACGAACAAATCATCTGCCCAGAGTTATTCATGGGAAATTAAGATAGCAGCAGCTAGAGGTACCCACTTGGTTTTGAAACAATTGCAGCTGCCAGTAAGAATATAGAAAAAATATTTTAAAGTAAAATATGGGAGTGGTAGCATGTCTTGGTGGGCACCAAGGAAGGTGTCTGATAACACATTGGTGCCCATGGGCACCACATTGCCTATCCCTGGTTTAGGGCATATAAAGCACCCTAGCTCAGTGGATATAAATGGCCCCAGGTTCACTGACTGAATAAGGCAGCTTCCCATGTTCCCTGCTGCAGAATAAGGTTCATATAGTCCATCAAGTGTCCTTGGAGCATATGCTCTGAGGCCTTCTGATGTGTTTGCTGGCTCATCAGTAAAGTCCAGCTTCATATTTTTCATGGTGGCTAAATAGATCCCTCTGTGAAATTTACAACTAAAAGCAGGCCATACAAGCAGTAGCCCTCCTCTGCTTTGTAGAGTGGCCAGGTATAATCCTCTATTTTGGAGAGATGGCAGAGGACAGTCCTCTATTTGAAGAGGCATCCTGTCCAATTCTAGTTTAAAGTCAAAGAACCGTAAGGAGGGAAAGCCAAGTTTCAGATTAATAGGTCTAGGGATATTTGTGCAAGAACCACATTTACATTTTGAGGGTAAAAAAGGATACAGTTATCCCCCCTATCTTCCTTGTGGACCATTCTTCTGAAAATGATACAGAGGTATCCATATGTAAGAAACTTGCAAGGCTTAAGAAGAGTAGGTGCAGCAGTTTATGTGGAAGGGGAGTTCCCAACTTTGGGGGGGGGAGTGATTTGTTTTCTCATGGTTTGGGGAAAACTTTATATGGAAATGGCACACATGACAACAGAGGTTGTCTCCAGGCAACAAACCTGCAAAGTTTCAGAAGGATAAGTGCAAGCGTTAGGGAGTTGTGATTATTCTAAACCAGTGTAAGGTTTTTTTCACAGTGAAGCCTGGTAGCAATTGAAAAATGGCCATTTGGGAATTGGGACCCCATCCTTGCCCCTCCACAAAGCACAGTGATTGGTCAGCCCCTGATAAAATGTGCCCTATGATTATGAGGTGGATCTGTCAGTCACCCAACCCCACTCCCTCCCCTCAATACCCCTTAAGCCCCCATCCCTATGAGCATTTAGAGAACTGAGAACTAAAGACACTATTTTTGGAGACACTCTGTCTGCCTTTCCAAAGCTAAATTGTGAACAAAGCTTCACAAAGGGTCCAGCTTTGGTTCTGGTCACTTTGGAGGGAAGTCGATTTTTCCTCAGGAATCACCAGAAATGGACAAAAGGGCTTCGGGCTTCAGCTGAATCTGATGCACATCCCTAATATGTATATAGATGTTAGACACCAAGTTGCTCACTGCTTATACAGTAAAAGAAATAATTACACTGGTCTCAAATAAGAAAAGAAGGTGACTGAATATAGAGACATTGCTTTTCTGCCTATCATAATTTCTTGCTGAATTTTAGAAGGGAAAAGTCCCCAGTGAACCAGCAAGAGACATATTTATTTCACAATGTTCATGGGCAGCCAAACTATCTGCATAATTGGTGAATGTTGCCCAAAAGAACTCCATGAAAATCCACTGTACCTATAGAATGCAAATCTTTGGCCATTTCATCACTATAATTTAGGCATCTGTGAAGCTATGGGCAGGCACAGACTCCATTTCCCTTACAATACTGTCAAATGTACAACACTTACATTACTGTCAGACAAGTGAACGATGCAGCTTTGGGGGCTAGATCGATGGTAGACTTCTTTCAAAGAATTAGCTCCATCTAGTGTTATCATGGCATATAGTTTTTAGTTTTGTTCACAGGAAGAGGGAATATGACTTGATAAAAGAAGAAGATATAAGGACCGGCTGAAATGTACAGAAACTGTGAAAGTTTAGCAGAAATCTCCAGCACAAAGACTGCTTTGTCATTAGCACTGTGTCAGTTGCATCTTCTGTGACATCTGCTAACAGCTTCTAAAGCAATAAGACAAGTATGTATGTTTTGTTCATGTTAAGGCTTCTTTGGCTTAATTAATTTGTGTCCCCATCTCTGAAGATCATTCTGCTGACATCTATTGCATGGGGTACTTCAGTACAGAACGGCCAGTGATGTAGTGGAGACAGGGACATAGTGCCGGCAGATTTTTTATCAGCGGGAACACTCATGTCACCTGCCTCTGATGGCCAGTGGCCACCCAGCTCAGGTCCTCTGAGCACCTGCCTAGCTGCTGACGCAGGTCGCGTGCTCCTGGACCCATAAATGGGCCATTTATGCCAGTAATCTTGCATTGGCCATTCACAGCACCATTTTACGTAAGATCAGATGTGTAGATTTTCGTGATTGCCTTTTCTTTCACAAAATGGTGATCGCAGAGCTCGCCAGATGGGCCTGGGGTAAGTGTGGGTGGCTTGGAAAACAGCAGGGCGCTTGAGTGGGGTAGGGGGCTCAGCGGGCATGGCTCAGGGCAGTGGGAGGGGGGAGTCTTTCAGATTCCCGGACCCACTTGGCCACCTGCACCATCCCTATATGCCACCCCACGCAGACTTCCCTGTTCCCTCTGACCTTCGCTGCAATCATCACAGTAGCTAGAGGGAAATGACTTTTTTCAGCAACAATACATGGCTCCCTGCTGTAATGCAAAGTATTCTGGGGGTGGCTTGGTCTTGAAAGGGCAATTAAGACCCATTCGCTTTACAAAAGACCTGCTCCTGGTGGAGATGGAAATGGATAAAACTGGTCTGTTGATATGGATCAACACAGCTGCCTGCATAGCTGGACTGTCTTTGGGAGGCGTGGCTATGGGGATCAACACAGCTGCCTGCATAGCTGGACTGTCTTTGGGAGGCGTGGCTATGGGGATCAACACAGCTGCCTGCATAGCTGGACTGTCTTTGGGAGGCGTGGCTATGGGGATCAACACAGCTGCCTGCATAGCTGGACTCTCTTTGGGAGGCGTGGCTATGGGGATCAACACAGCTGCCTGCATAGCTGGACTGTCTTTGGGAGGCGTGGCTATGGGGATCAACACAGCTGCCTGCATAGCTGGACTCTCTTTGGGAGGCGTGGCTATGGGGATCAACACAGCTGCCTGCATAGCTGGACTGTCTTTGGGAGGCGTGGCTATGGGGATCAACACAGCTGCCTGCATAGCTGGACTCTCTTTGGGAGGCGTGGCTATGGGGATCAACACAGCTGCCTGCATAGCTGGACTCTCTTTGTCATGATGAGCACCTTCACTTCAAAATGTACCACTACACCAGTGAGAACAGCAGGCTGATAAAGTCATTCCAGGAATAAACAATGCATTGATACTGCTATGTTGATTATGTGTAATCAGTGAACTTGGAGCTGCATAGAACATATGATGGGTTCCCAGCCCAGATGCTTATAATCTATATTCCTCCCGATCCCTGGCCCTTTGCCATACATCAGTAGGCTGCACAATGGTGTTGGGAGGAGGGGAGGCTGGTGGCTCCAAATTTGCTGGGGTGGAAATTCCATTCTGGGTTTTAGTTACAACCAGCCAGAAGTCTAAAGGAGCTACCCAAGTTGCTGGACCCTATCCCCAAAATGGGTCCACGACCTTGAATATCTCTTTTAGACTTCTGGCTGGTTGTAACTAAAACCCAGAAAGCAATCTCCACCCCACCGAAATTGGAGCCGCCAGCCTCCCCTGGGGTGGAGGGTTCTATATTCAGTTCTTCCATCCCCGAACAGGTGGTTATCATTGTCCAGACTGGAGATGCCAACTAATGTTAGGGGATGTACATGCTGAGAAATCAGATGGTAGTGGTATGGTATGATATAGGAAACCCTTTCGTAAGAAGTGAGCCTTAGGAACATTTGAAAGAAACTTGGGAAGAAATTCTGAAGTCGTTGTCAAATGTCTGAATTTGTGTAAAATTCTGCTTCATATTAAGTCCTTCCTGTGGAACTCCCTGCCTTTGGAGGTCAGGCAGGTGCCAACATTGTGTTGCTTCTGGCGCCTCCTGAAGACATTGCTATTTCGGGAAGCCTTCCTTGAGTGACCAGCCAGCCACAGTTTATTAAATCCAGTCTTATCAGAACGTGTTTCTTCTTAAAATGTTTTGTTTTAACATGGTGTTTTATTTTTTTATCTTTGCTGTTCACTGCTCCAAAATGTTTTAATGTGGAGCGGTATATAACTATTGTAAATAAATAAATAAAAAGTCTCAAAAAGGAGTGAGAAGAAAGTATGGGGTGTGGGATAGTTGCTGTAGATCCAGAGGGATATATGTTTCATACACACACCTGATTTCCCCTCCCTGCAGTGTTCTGTCAAAATATTTCCTCAACCTGCCTTTTAAACCTTCCTATTTTTATTTTATTTTTAAGTTTGGTGATCTGGTGCAAGACCTTCAGCAACTGGGAAAAGCCACCAATACACTACTACTATTTCCTCCCAATTTCTCTTTACCTTATTGTGTCCCTTCATCCCATTTATAAACACGTGATACTGTAATACTCCATAGTGATGATACTACTTTGTTTCTTATTAGTGAACACAATTATTATATCTACAATAAAATATTGAATGGAGACCAGCATTGCAACAAGATGCAAAGTCTGAGTAGTGCAGAAAGATGTATAACCATTAGGAGCATGCCCAACCCAGAATAAAGTTTGTGATACCCACTAATGAGGAGCTCAGTCAAAATCTTGTAGATTAATTTCCTCGTTTATGCAGAGTGCGTGTTTAGGTGTGCGTTTAAGTTTAATTAATGCAATAACTAATAATAATAAATTAGTCAATTTTGTTTTAGTTATTGCATTAACTGAAGCAAACCAGAAAGCAAAGAAAGCTTAGTTTTAATATTGCCTCAAGGATTCACGTGGACTTGAGCACGCTCCGGGAGAGAGCGCAGGACAGGAAGGCCTGGCGTGCTATGGTCCATGGGGTCACAAAGAGTCGGACATGACTGAACAACAACAACAAGGCTTCACAGCATGAGGTTGGGATGCAAAACTAGGTTGCAATTTAAACCAGAGAGGAGGGGGAGAAGGAAAGGGTGAGGACTGAGGAGAGCAAGAATTGCAATAATCAGCATTGCAAACACCTCAGCAGCACTGGCACACAAACATGCTGAGAAAGCCTGCCAGAAGGCTTAGTTTGATGGTCCCATCACAACTTGGCAGTAGCTAATCGGGAGCATGGCAGAGGTGGGCACCTTGAAAGCTGTTGCTAAAGCTGTTACTAAAGAGCTTTTATTTTGAGCTCTTTCTTGCTGCTAATACAGTGTCCAGAGTGTCTGGCATATTTTCCTATCCAGTATGTGTTTTATAAATCACACCCCAGCCATTCCAACCCCATTAAATTCTGCAAAAGCCCCCAAAGCTGCTATTAGCCCCTAGAGGACTAATGTTTTGGCCCTGTGTCTCATTCATGCCTTCTTGGGTTATTGTTTTTATTGCTATCTATCTATGGCTGAATCTACACATAGCAGTTATACCATTATCATACCATTTTCATAACTATTGGTTCCTACTGCTGTCATGTGTACCAATAGTTATGAAAACAGTATGATAATGGTATAAATGCTATGTGTGGATTCAGCCTATATCTTCTCTTTGTCTCAGTTTGCCTGTGTGTGTTTCTCTTCTGTAGCTGCTGGTGTTCCTGCATGTTAACATTCCATTGTTGAGGTTCCCCAAGATTCCCGGTCACTTGGAGTGAGTGGAACACTGCCATCTCCAAGGTGAGTATTGTTACCACAGCCCTCTTTCTCTCGGTTCTCAACACCTCCTTTCCTCCAGTTTCAGTTTCCTATCCTCTGAAGCTGCTATTAGACCCACAGTGGGGGAAAAACTAGGCAGGGCTGGCCCAAGTCATTTTGTAGCCTGAGACAAAGGACTAGATGACACCCCCACCCCTGTCCATGTACAGAAGATGACTGGACTGACAACTGAATCTTACTTCAACACTGGCAATGGGATAGCATCCTCCTCCACACCTGAGGCAGCAGATTAGTTTAGGGGGCCTAGGATAGGCTCTGTGGCATACACAGCTCTGTCCTCCAACAGAGGGGGAGTGTTCATAAGGAACCACTGGAATGATGCCCCCGCTGCCCCCAAGCATTAGCCGCCTGAGGCAGTCACCTCAGTCTACCTAATGGTAGGGCCTGCCCTGATAAGGGTGCCTTTCTTTTGATCACTCCATGTCTATTAGAAGCTTAAACATCCCCTCCTCTAGTGCTAATTTGATCAAAATTGGAATGCCCCTCTCAAAGTCCCATAGCTGCTTTAAAGTGTTAAAAAAAAAAAAAGGTGTCGGGGGATCCAATAATGGATCTCTCACATCACATCTGTGTTGACCACTGGCTGCAGTATTTTTCAAGAGAGGCAGTTCATTCATTCAGCTATGAGTTATCAAGTAATAAGTAATATATATGTATCGGTGATCTGGCCCCTCATTTACTTGATCCCCCAAAATAAAAACCTTGCTGAAATAAGTATTGCATGTTGAGCAATTTGGGGTGCAATCTTATGGAGATAGTCAGCAGCCTCTGATGTCAGGGGCTGCCGAGTAGGTCTGCGCACTGCTTCGGCTCAAAGCTCGAACTCCAAGTCAACGTGGGGTGCCTCGGGCCACTTCAGGCCACCTCCAAGGAGAGGCAGAAGGGGCCCGAAGGGGCCCAAAGTGGATCGGGTTGCTCCAAAGTGCGTGTTGGCGCGATCCAGAGGCCCAGCCACCATGCCACTGCTGCCGCCCAGCCCCCAGCTCCTTACCTGGTCCTCTAGTTTCACGCCAGCAGCCATCTTGTTCCAGGGAATGGGGGGAGCCATTTTTAAAATGGCGACTCCCTGTCTTTCTGGAAATACAAGGACAAGGAGTCACCATTTTAAAAATGGCTCCCCCCACTCCCCAGAACAAGATGGCTGCTGGAGCACATCCAGAGGGGCTAGGAGCTGGTGTCAGCAGCAGCTTCCCCAGCAGCAATGGTGGCAGCCCGCCCTCATTGCAAGCTGCTGCCGCAAGCAAGGAACCCATGAAGGCTTGAGCAGAGGCAGGAGCTGGCATCCAACTGGGCACCCTCCCCTCCTTACAAGGAAGGGAGAGAGTGCAGTTGGAGGGCGACTCCTGGCCTTGTGCCTGTCAAAGCTGCATGGCCTCCTTCCATGCAAGGAAGATAGCTGTGCAGGCTTGACAGGTGGCCGGTGCCCCCCACCAATCACCTGTTCTCCCTCCTTGCAAAGGGGGCAGAACAGGTGGTTGGTGGGCTGCTACAGGCAGCAGTTTCCCCAGCAGCACTGGTAAAGCTTTCCCTGGCAGCACTGGCAGTGGCTCTCCCAGTAGCACCAGCGGTGGCGGCAGCAGCAGCTCTCCTGGCGGTGGCACCCCCCTGACGGAACGAGGGCCCAGGCAAGGAGCTGGCAGCCGGGTGGCATTTTGGGGGGGCGGAGCAAAGTGGCCGAGGGGGGTCGGGGGGGCCTGAATCAGTCCGAGCCAAATTGGGCCCACCTTGAAAGCCCCAAGGTGGCTTCCAAGTCGGATCAGGGTGTCCATGTGCAGCCCTACCAAATATGTGCTCCGTGTTGCATCTAAGATTGTGTTTTAATAGATTTAAATATTGGTGTTAATTTATTTATGTTCTTAATATCTCAGGGTATTTTGCTCTCCTCACTGGTGTTTCCACCACCTCTAATCTAGTATTATTTGCAAGTCTAACTGGTATTCTATTAATGCCCCTTTACAGGTAATTAATGGGGATATTAAATTGGATTGGATTTTAAATACTTCTTCCAATACACTGCTAGACATTTCCTTTCCTATTTTGTTGTATTTGGATATTATTACCCTCTGAGTGCAATATATCAGCTAATGTTTGCTCCACGTTAGAACATTTACATTCAAATGAATATAAAAATATTACTTGGGTTGGTTATATTTCAAGAAATAAACACAAGATTCCTCAATTACAAAACTAGGATAAACAGTTAAATAAATAAAATAAACTCATTAGTCTATCATCCCTTAACTTATAGCAAATGTAATATGATGCAATAAAGCACTAATTGACTTTGGCATGACCTTTAAAAATGACATTGTTCAATTGCTGAAGAAAGCAAAAGCATTTTTTTGCAAATGTTATTAGGGAGCAATTCTGTGCCCCCCTAGATAATGTCAGGGGGACATAGGATTGTTCGGTTTCTGGCATCCGAAGTCGAAGGCAGGGCTCTGACCTCAGAGCCCAGAAACTGCCCTCTCCCTCCCCCACATAGCCAGCATGGTTCTGGTGCTCAGAAACAGAATGGAGAAATGGGGAAAGGGGGTGGTCCTGGGGGTGGGGCGGGGCAGGGAGGAGACTGGGGAAGCTGCTTTATGCAACATCCTATGTGAGCCGCAGCCTTCTTCCCTGCTGCTTGGAAGCACTGCATCTAGACGGGTGAAATTGTCGATCTAGTGAAAATGCAGGGTGGCCAGAGCAAATTGGCGAGGATTGGTTCCATGCTCCAGCCGCCCTGCATTGGATACTCAGCAGTAGGGCTGTGCATGGACCCCCCGATACAACTCAGAAGCCACTTTAGGGCTTCCACAAGGAGGCCCGATTCAGCTCAGCCTGATGGGGGGTGGGATCCGCCTCAGCCTACGAAGCCACAGTGGGATTCGGGCATCCAAATCCCACTTTGGTCCCCCCAACACGCTGCCCAGACCCCACCTCCTTACCTGGGCCCTTGTTCGGTTGGGGGGGCGCCACCACCAGCGGAGCCGCTGCTGCTGGGGGAGATGCTGGGGAAGGCGCTGCTGGAGCTGCCTGGGAAACCTCTGCCCGTCGCAGCCCACTTTGCAAGGAGGGAAGAACAGGCAGTTGGCGGGAGGTGTCAGCCGCCTGTCAAGCCTGCACAGGCTTCTTCCTTGCATGGAAGGTGACCATGCAGATTGGACAGGCACAAGGGCAGGAGTCACCCTCCAGATGTGCTCTCTCCCCTCCTTGCAAGGAGGGGAGGGTGCCCAGTTCGAGGCCGACTCCTGCCTCTGATTCAGCCTTCACGGGTTCCTTGCTTGCAAGGAGCCCATGAAGGGTTGAGTGAGGCCAGCAGCGGCAGCTTGCCATTGCCACCCGGGGAACCGCTGCCACCACCAGCTCCTAGGCCTTCTAGATGCGCATCAGCAGCCATCTTGTTCCAGGCAATGCGAGGCGCCATTTTTAAAATGACCCTTGCCCTTCATGGCTTATTACATCAAACCAAGAGGGGATGTCTGGCTGGGTCCAGGAGGTTATAAATTCCTCCTTGGGAGAGGGAGTGGTGCCAGCCGCTTTAAAAGATGAGGTAATCAGGCCACTCTTGAAAAAGCCTAACCTGGACCCAGAGGACGTTAATAACTATAGGCCAGTGGCCAACATCCCCTTCCTGGGCAAGGTGCTTGAACAGGTGGTTGCAGGACAACTCCAGGCACTCTTGAATGAAAGGGATAATCTAGATCCATTTCAATTGGACTTTAGGTCCGGTTTTGGAATGGAAACTGCCTTGGTCGCCCTGTGGGATGACCTCTGCTGGAAGAGGGGCAGGGGGAGTGTGACCATGTTGATTCTCCTGGACGTATCAGTGGCTTTTGATACCATCGACCATGGTATCCTTCTGGATATGTTGTCTGGGTTGGGAGTTGGAGGTACTGCACTGCAGTGGTTCCGCTCCTACTTGGCTGGCCAATTCCAGAAGGTGCTGCTGCAGGATTATTGCTCTGTGCTATGGCAATTGTGCCAAGGGGTTCCACAGGGCTCTTTATCCCTGTGGGGTATAATCTTATTTATCTTATTTTTCCCCTATACTGTTCAACATCTACATGAAACTGTGGGGGGAGGTTATCCGGAGGTGTGGGCTGAGATGTCATCAATATGCAGATGACACCCAGCTCTACCTCTCTTTCTCATCAAATCCAGGTGAGGCAGTGGCTGTTCTGAATCAGAACCTAGCATGGTAATGGACTGGATGACGGCCAATAAACTGAAGCTCAATCCAGACAGGACAGAGTTCAGGCTTCAAGCTGAAGTGGTGCACAGCCCTAAAATTTGGAGTCTAACATCAGGAAGAACAGATTAAGAACTAATTTGAAAACAGGGAAGCAAAAAGATAGGGTGCAGGAAGAATAAAAAGATTACCACTTCCCATAAAATAAAGTCCCACTGAAGTTACTCTGAAATTAATTACAAGATCACTTCGCTGAGCATCAGCACTGTGGTTAACCACATATGGTGGGACTGGATGGTGCTGCTTGCTTTGCTAACTAAGCCAAAGGCCCCATTTCCTCAAAGAAACAAGAACCTGTTACTGCATGCACAATTCTCCCTTCCCCATTAGCACCAACAGTCCCAGGACATGGTCTGAGGGCACATTATACAACAAATTTGCTGAAGCTATGGGTCTTGTCAGTGTCTGGATGGACCACCTGAGAACCCTATATATGCTGCCTTGGGCTCCATCATGGAAGAAAGGTAGGATACAAATGAAACAAATAAACACCAAAATACTAAAAGCTGGGACAATGGTAGACTAATTCCTGTGTCATTATCAAATCACCTATTTACCCCAATGCCTTGCTTGTGAATCAATCTCCTGCACTGTGTGCATTTATCAGCTGTTTTTCATTGCCATAGTAAATGTGGCTTGAGTTGTGAAGAGGGAGTGTGGTGGATGAATTTCACCTGGTCTAGAACATGGAGTTTGAATCCCACATTCTCAGCATGCTACATGGTGGAAACAGTTGTCCTTCACTTCCAAGTTTCAGGATATTTATTTACTGCCAACTCTAAAGGCTCCTTTTCCCTAAAAAGTGCAGAAACACACTTCAGTGTTAGCAGAGGTGGTATATTGGTTTTAATGAGCTCAAGGGTAACAAAGGCCCTACCACAGTCTCTAGACTGCTAATGCACATTTTAGCATGCAGTGTGTATTTTCTGAAGCACAGAACCATACAAAGCACCTAGTGCTTTTCCAAAGCTGCTTCAGAGTTCAAGCGTTAAATGCTCAGCTGGGCTGGAACTGTCAGCAGAAGGAAATGACAGGGATGAAGTAAACACAAAAATTTATAAAGATCTCGAGGGAGCGGGGAATCTCAACACTGATAACAGATTAAAGATCAGGAAGATAATTTTACAAGTGAATTAATGAATCAGGGCAGGGCTTCCCTCACATGAGATGTCCACTTGTCATTTCCAAGAGAGGGATTCAAGTATGTTTTGAGATCTCGGTTCTTTACCATTTGAGATAGTTGATCCTTGTTGTTTTTAATAAGCATGCTTGTCAACCCTTTTGGAAAATGTTATGTTGTATATCTTCCCATGTAATTTCTTTTTCCTATTACTAAGAAACACACTATGCTAATGTGAATAGCAATTTGAATATGCTTGAAGATCAGCCATGTGGTTTCTTATAATGTTAAAAAAAAAAAAAGACAGTGTTACCTTCAATTTTAATTAGTTAGAGTTAGGTGTGTCTCCTCCAACTCATGCCGGAAAACAATTGGGTTTTTTTAAACATTCCTGCTGAGAGCTCGAAAAGCTGCAAGGGGTTGTTAGTTTTAAATCCAGGGTTGGGCAACACATTTATTAAGACCAGCCAAAGTGCCACAGTAGTTAGTGCAAGTGTTCACATTCTTCATCAGGCTAGGTCAGGGATGGGCAACACATGGCCTGCATGTCACCTGCCATGGTTGCTTGTAGGGATGCTGGAGAAATCTGCCATGGACTCCAGTGAGGCCAGATTCCCAAGAATCCAGCCTGTGGAGTCCACAGTGGACAGCTCCCCCACACTTGCGCATCCTCTGGATTTCATGTGGGCAGCTCATCTTTATAAAAGGCAAGATAGGTGAATGGCGACTGCCATTAGCCTATCATGGGAAAAATCAGCCATCGTTGGCATATTTTATGCTATTTGCAGCCATAAAACACTTACTTCTATGTAGATGGCCACAATATATGTAGAAGTAAGAACTTTAATTTGCAAATGGCATAAAACACGCCAGTTGCAGCTGTAATTTTCCCACGATAGGCTAATGGCAGGTGCCATTAGCCTATCTCACCATTTATAAAGCTGGACAGCCACCACATAAAATCTGTCAGATGTACCAGGGCTCTGGGGAAATCCATGGGGCCCTAAGCGGCCCAGATTTCCCCTTGGTGGACCCTCCTCCAGAGTGGATGCCAGAGGTTTTCCCCATCCCTAGCTGTTTGTGTAGACCCTATCTGGTCCCTGCTGCCGCTGCTGCAGCCATTGCTGCTGCAACCCCCAAAATACCAACAATTCTGGTGGAAAACAAGGAAGCATATGCCTTGTTTCTCAGTAGAATGGGATTCCTGACAGCCCACCAAACAGATGTTTGGTGGACTGTTGGGAGTAAGGATAGGCGAATGGGCAATGCATGAGATCACTAGGATTTTCCGAACATTGTTTCGCCCCTTATCTTGTGCCCAATTCCTGTTTGCACTGCTGATTGCTGCTCCCTCTGCATGAACTGGAAAATTGTGCAAATCGAGCAGTGATCGAACATGCAATTTGCGCAAATTTCCTAATTTGTGCAACTTTCCTCCAAAGACTAAAGCAGGGTTGATTCAGTCTGCAGGGGGCATTTGTGGAAATTAAGAAAGTTGTGCAAAATCAAACTAGGAAAGTTGCGCAAATCAAACACGAGCACATATCCAGCAACTTGCGGACATTTTTGACGGACACGTGCTTGCAGTCAAGCTTACGTCTGGGGCTTCGAACAGGGCATGCTCACATGTTTTGTGAGCAAAAACAGAATTCTCATACATCCCTAGTTGAGAGTGCAATTCTGCTGGGAAACAAAGTGTGTGCTCATCACCTTGTTTTCCACCAGAATTGCTGTTTATAGTGGTGTGGCCATTTCAAGCAGTGGTGGGGATGGGTGTGGTCCCTGCAGCATTCCAGGATGGCCAATGCAGCCCCCCAACCCTCCAAAGATGGCAATCCCAGGGCTATGAGGTATTAAAAAGAAAACAAAAGCAGGGAATAGAGGAAGAACAGAAAAGTCCAAGAATTAGGCTATATGTTGTAGTTTAGACCCAGACTCAAAATGGAAATTGTACACTGAATGAATTAGTCACTAGTAGGTGAACCATGAAACTGCTTTCATTGCTAGCCTCCTGCCACTTGGCAGTCTTACAGCAAAAACAAGGGGGGGGGTTAAGAGATGATGGATGGCTCATTTCCACATAGAAAAGACTCTGCAAGATATTCTTCTTAGCTGGAAACAACGTGCAGAGCATCATTTCCTGCAAAGAATAATGGGGCTTGTCATTAGAAATTTTTAAACCCCATGAACCTCTGGCAGCAAATAATGTTCATGCATTATTGCTGGGGAAGAACATGCCTTGTGTGGGTGTCTGCCGCCTCTTACCTCCTCCCCCTTCCTTTTTGCTCGAGGAATGTCAGCGGGGGGGGGGTGAATTGGCAGAGAGGGCAGAGTAGTGCTAGAAGCAGGATGCGGACCTCATTTTAACAGGTGCAGCTCAAAGGCCTGACTTGGTAGGACTAGACTTTTCAAGGAGGGGATGTTCACATTTCAATCTCCCCCCTTTTAATATCTCACATGCCATCGCTATTTTAATATATGCAAACGTATTTTCTGTATCATGGTGTCCAGATTTAGCATGCTGAGTAAAGTATATGTTAATGGGGTGGGGGTGGGGGTTAAACTGGAAAGCTGAAGCATCCTCCATATGAGGAGATGCTGAGAGTTTTGAGGGAGGGGCTTTTTCATTTAGAAAAAAAGATGAACACGGAAGGGAGACTCACATAGAAGTTATACAATTATGAATGATGTGGAGGAAGATAATTTTTTGCCCTTCATTCATAATATCCAGTCCCATGAACTGATGGCTTATGGGGTCAATCTGTGGTTTTACCTCTTATACTGGATATTGTATTTTATGTTATGGTGGCATGTATATTACTTTCATATTGTTAATTTCATTGCAATTTTATTTGTATTATGTTTTAAATTGTAAAATGCCTAGAGCAATTTATTTTATGAGGCATTTAATACATTTAATAAAATAAATGAATACATAAATTCTCTCTAATTACTTGAAATAATTAGAAGACTGTTGACATCAAACACTGCCTGAGCGTTTCCCTGAGAAAACTTATTAGTAGGGGTGTGTGCACAGAAGATAATATACCATTCAGAACCGTCTTTCAGGACTTTGGATAGCAAGTCACTTTGCCTCAGACTGCTTTGGGCAACCTGAGAGACTTCACCTTTTGTCCAAAGCAGTCTCACTTCAGAAATCTGATGCTTCATGTGTCTCCCTATTTTAATAGAATTTTGGATGAATTGGATTAAATTAGCAGATACAGTTGCCCCTAGTGAAGAGATGAAGCCTGAAACTAGATAGATACAGAGTGGTTGTTCAAGGATAGTGTTTAAAATTTGGGGGAGGAAAGGATTCACACCCCCATCATGTGGCTTTGTAGGGCACAGTATAAAAATGGGAGACATTGCAACATTTCAGGAAGATACGTTCCAGGGTTAGGGAAACAGAGCCCTCAAACTTGTTAACTATGAACCCCCGAACTAGGATCTCCTGCAAACATGTGCCAAAGTTTTGTGCTAGTTTTGTGCCACAAATCCCGCATTTTGTGCCACCACCCAAAACTGTGTACTGATACATCAAGTGCGGATTCATAGTTAACACACCAAAAAACAACAACATTGTCATATCAGCTCCAAACTGTGCTAGTTTTGTCCCATTTTGTGCCATAAATCCTGAGTTTTGTGCTGCTGTTGTGTGAAAATGACATAAGCTTAGTTGTGGCCTGGTGAAAGTGAGAATTTCCACATTCTCATATCAGCTCCAAACCAGTGCCAAAGTTTTGGGGTAGTTATGTGCTGCAAATCACAAGTTTTGTGCCAGTACCCAAAATGTGAAAATAACATACGCTTACATGGGCCTGGAGAATGCTGAAAAACTGACAGTGACATATTACCTCCGAACCTACGCCAAGGTTTTGTGCTGGTTTTGTGCCACAAATCCTGAGTTTTGTGCTGCCACCCACAACTGTGTACTGATACATCAAATGCGGATTCAGAGTTAACACACCAAAATGACCCACACTGTCATGGCACCTCAGAACCAGTGCCAAAGTTTTGTGCTGGTTTTGTGCTGCTTTGTGCCACAAATCCAGAGTTTTGTGCCGCCACCCATTGTGTCAAAATGACATACCCACAGGTGGGGCCTGGTGAAGGCTGAAAAATCCACAGTGTCATATTTCCTCCGAACCTATGCCAAAGTTTTGTGCCATTTTGTGCCACAAATTCTGAGTTTTGTTCCAGTACCTGAAGTGTGAAAAAGACATACCCTTGCATGGGGCCATGCAAAGTCTGAAATTTCCACAATCTCATACCACCTCCAAACCTGTGCCAGAGTTTTGTGCTAGTGGTTTTTTGTTGCCACTATTTACTGAACATTTGCTGAGTTCAATGGGGCTTTCCTCCTTGTGAAGACGAGAGGTTTCCCTTTTAAAATGTTTGCCTGCCAGCTGTTAAAGGCACAAGGATCCAGACTGGAAGAGCTAGCAACCCTACTGTGTCCACATCAAACTCCCCATGTTCCCTTTCCATGCCATTTTTGTACGTGAAATGCTAGAAAGAGTCATGCTATTCTTGTAAATTGCTCAACATAAAAAATGCACACTGGAAGATAAATGTGGCTAACAGAGATGTGCTCAGCTTATATGTGCTCAGAGATGTGCTCAGCTCTCCCTTCTCAAATCAGAGCTTCTTGAGATATATATCTATATCTATAACTATATCCAGGAACAAGCAAAGAATTGGCCTATAAATAGGATTGGGAAATATACATAAGGTTGATTTGTGGACCCCAAGAGCATCTCTACAGTGCTTATCAATGCTGTTATCAGTGTCATTTAAATTCTCTTAAATTTAAATGACACTGATAACAGCATTGATAAGCACTGTAGAGATGCTCTTGGGGTCCACAAATCAACCTTATGTATATTTCCCAATCCTATTTATAGGCCAATTCTTTGCTTGTTCCTGGATATAGTTATAGATATAGATATATATCTCAAGAAGCTCTGATTTGAGAAGGGAGAGCTGAGCACATCTCTGAGCACATATAAGCTGAGCACATCTCTGTTAGCCACATTTATCTTCCAGTGTGCATTTTTTATGTTGAGCAATTTACAAGAATAGCATGACTCTTTCTAGAATTTCACGTACAAAAATGGCAACAGTCCACAACTCATGTATAGAGTTTGGTGGAAGTCAGTAATATTGCTTTGGATTTCAAAGTGTATTATAGATTGCTGCGTAAATAAAGTTTTCAGAATATACATGCTAAATCTCCTTAGTTTTGCCAAACTGTATCTCCCCACCCCCCACCCCACTTTTCTGTCCCCTTTCTTACAAAGAAAACCATTTGCACCTGTGATTTCATTGAAAATTGAAGGTGTAGCATTATTATTTAAATGTTTCCATTAATTGCTTTCACATGTTAGCTTGTTTGTGGGTACCTGAGAGACAAATATTTGAAATATGATTTTTAAAACATACATTCAGATGGATAATTTGTATACACTGCCATATGACATTCCTGCTACATGTAGGATTTCTCAGATTAATCATTTGGTATAACATAACATACCAGACATATTTGTTTACATTTGTTTCATTTAAGTACATGAATGTACAAGCGAAAGGCCAGAGACCTCTCTGTACACCCAAACATTTCTGCTCCCCAAAGCATTTCTCTACATTTCCTCTTTTGAATGCAATTCCTACTTCTTTGGGGTCCACAATGGAGAGTTTCCTGTTTTCTGGAGAAGCTTTTCAGCTGGGGCGCGCGCACATGGGAACAGCAATAGGAAACCCATATAACACACACACACCCTTCTCCTTTCCTCAAAATTGACTCTCCCCCACTAGTTTCTCCTCTTTTACATCCCATTACAACCCTGCCCATAATCTTCATTCATCCAGCTCGGTCACCCTTAGCCATCAGAAAGTTCCATCTCTCCCTCTTCCTGCTGCTTTTTGGAAGGATGTAGTCAGCTTCCTTTCATCGGTGGCCCTGCTGAGCAGTGAGATACTCATTTGCTACTTTCTGTATTATAATTATACCAAGTAGCCTGTCTCTCTGCAGTCTTTGATAAACACAAACCAAGTGCCATTATTTGGAGCTAAAGAAAAACAAACTAGGGACATGGAGGAGTGGACAGTGCCTGGATTGTGAGGGGCAGGGGGTGTCTGTGTATGATTTATTCCCTTAGCTGGTTTTACCAATCTCAGAACTCACCTGTATCAAATTGCTTGGTTTTATGTTTTGAACAGCAATAGAGTAAGACTCTAGCTAGACAAATCTTCTCATATTCTACTGGAATTCATCCTGTAACTAAGGCCCTGTCTCCACGACAACGGAAGGAGAAGGAAGAAGTGGTTTACCCGCATTTTTCAAGGAGCTGGCTTTGGTCTATGCAGGGCTCCACGGGCGCATGAACCGCACCATTCTAAGTCGCTTTACAGAACATACTTCCGGGAGGTGGGGGGTGGAGTGAACATCACCTGACTGGCAGGGGCTGCTCAACCAGTAAGAGAGGCTTCCCCCCATCCAGGCTCTCCCCCTTTCTACTTCAATAAAATCTTCCTCCTGTGACTTGATAATCTCAGTAACTCCGGGAGTGTGCCTTTCAGGAACAAGCCTCATTGAGTATAATGGGAGTTACTTCTGAGTACACACTAATGGGTTTGTTGTGGGAAAGGCAGCAGTAAACACAGGGATGGGGAAACCAGTCCCCATTGTAACCTGATGCTGCACAGGATCACTGTAACGGAAGTGTGAATAGGGATGTACGAATCCCACTTACAGTCTACTGCATGAGTCCTCGGGGGGGGGGGGGGAGGCGATCCATCCCTCCCCCCTGGAATCCTCCCCAGCCGGGCTGCCGGGCTGCTGCGGCCGCAAATGGCGGCCGTCGTAGCGGCCGCCATTTACGGCCTTGCATTAGGCCATGATAGGCTACGTAAGTATTTACATAGCCTATCACAGCAAAAGGCAGGGACGCAAATGGTGGCTGCAATGATGCCCGCCATTTGCGGCTGCAGCAGCCCAGCAACAGCCGGAAGACGATGCGGAGCCTCATCCGCCACCAGGTAGGTCCATTCCGGGGGAGATTTTTTGGGGGGTGGGGGGTAGTCCATTCCGCCATGGACTCCAGGGGGCCAGATTCTAAAGAATCCGGCCTCACTGGAGTCCGTGGCAGAATTCTCCAACATCCCTAAGTGTGAATTAGTTACATCTGAAGGCAATAAACCAAGCCATGGAGAATCACAGGTTCAGTAAAGTGCTGTACTGCCTTCAGGAAATTGGTGCTTTAAAATCTGTATTTCAATTCAGGGGGATCTCTGTAAATTCTGAAGTGGGCCTTCAGAGGGCAAGCCTCATGGAGCACAATGGGAGTTACTTCTGATTAGACACTAATTGGTTTGTGCTGGGAAACACAGGGCACAGGAAACACCCCTTGACTGTGGTCATGGTGAAAGGCACACCCCTGGGCAGGGCTAGCATAGCCAAGGTAAATGTGGGGGGTGGGGCAAATAGCAACTATAGGGATGGCAGAGAATTCCGCCACGGATTCCAGTGAGGCCAGATTCTTTAGAATCCAGCCCCCCGGAATCTATGGCGGAACGGCCTCCTGCCCCCCCCCCCGCGGAATCCCCAGGATGGAACTTACCTGGGGCAGATGCCGCAGTTCCAGCGGCGGCGGCTGGTCTCCTGGCCAGCCGCGGCTGGGCTGCTGCGGCCGCCATGGCCATCCTTGCAGCTGTGATAGGCTACATAAGAATTTACATAGCTTATCACGGCTAAACCCGCCCCCCCAAAAAGCGGCGCACGCAAATGGCGGCAGCTACAGCGGCCACCATTCGCATTCCCTATTTTTTGCCATTCTAGCCTATGTAAATATTTACGCAGACAATTACGGCGACAAAAAGGGAACCGCAAATAGCGTACTGGGCGCTATTTGAGGGTTTTTTTGCCATTTTATCCTACGTAAATATTTACATAGGCTTTTACAGCAAAAAAAAAGAAATGCAAATAGCGCCCACTACGCTATTTGCGGTTCCCTTTTTTTTCGCCATAATTGTCTATGTAAATATTTACGTAGGCTAGAACGGCGAAAAATAGGGAACGCAAATGGCGGCCGCCGTAGCCGCCACCATTTGCGTACGCCATTGGGGGGGGCATGCTGTGATAGGCTACGTAAATACATACGCCGTAGCAGCCGCCATTTGCATCCACAGCAGGCCGTCCGCAGCCGGAAGTCCGGCTGCAGACGGCCCTGGCCAGCTGCTCCGCGGAGCCGCCATGGAGCAGAGCCAGCCAGGCAGGATTCCGGGGGGGAGGACCAGATCGCCTCCCCATCGAGGATTCCGGGGGGGAGGGGGGGAGTGCCTCACCCCCCAGTGGATGCCCCGACCGGAACCAGGTAAGGGATTCGTACATCCCTAAGCAACTACACCATGGAGAACCCCACTTAAGGAAAAGAATCGGACTTTAAGCAGTCTCAGGAAATCCAGGTTTTCCCTGGCTGCTGGATGGCCACAACGTCATGTATCCCTAATGACCTCAACACGCAGTCAGCACTCATGGAGACACCCCCTAAGCCAAAGTATAAGCAACTGAAAAAACTGTTTATTGCTTCCCTGTGTTCCTTGCCTTTACTCCCCTCCCCTTCCTCCATTGTTTCCTCTCTACTGAATTTTACACTGTAACGTCTTTGGGGCAGGCATTTGTCCTCCTGTAGTCTTTACAGAACCATGCACAGAGAGATGATGGCATATTTTTTAAATAAGTATAAGTACCATAAACAATATAGAAACGTAGGCCACAGAGACAGTCATGGTAGGTTTTAAAGGTCCTGATTTTATGTCAAGAAATGGGGGCTGATCTGCATTAGGCACAGAAAGCACACAAAGGCTTGTATCTGTAAGAATGCCTTGCTAATTCATGTGTTCACAACTATATCATATTTTGGTACATATAACCTCCCTGCTGCAAATGTTCCACACATTCCTCTTCCTGCTGTTTTGGGAAGGAGGTGACCAGTTTCTTTTCACCGGTAGCCATTCCTTGAATCAATTCACTATTCTGTGTTAAACCAGGGGCCCTGATGTGATCCCCAGCTAGCTAAACCACAAAATAAGCGGGCTGGCTCATCTACTTCCCCCACAAATTCGGCAGTGTGGTTGAATCTTTCTGTAGGAGAGATAGTTTGAATGGATACTTTAGTAGGGCTGTTGAGATTTATTTTTTTAGGAAATTCATTTGCCATGCTTCCATCAGGGAACTCAGAACGTTGTAAATGGCTTTGCCAGGTGGTCTCCTGTCCAAATGTTGAACAGATCCACATCTTGCTTCAGCAAGATGACGGCTTCAGAGGCCCTCCATCAACACTGAGATTATGCTTCTCATACCTTGAAGGCAAACACACATGGTAAGTGGGCTGGCTCATCCACCAACATCACCCCAAGCACTTCCATCGGCTTCTGCCTGTTGACATCATCCATCAGCTTCCACCTACTAACTTCCACTGGCTTCTAATCACGAATTTCCACTGGTTTCCTTGCACCTTGAACATGTAATCCCCTGCCACGCTACATCTGGGAGCTGACTTTCACCAGCCCCTCGATGCGTAATCTTCAGCCACTCTGCGTCTGGGGACTGACCTCCATCAGCCCCTGAACGTGTAATCCTCAGCCACGCTGCATCTAGGGGCTGACCTCCGCCAGCCCCTGAATGCATAATCTCAAGCCACACTGCGTCTGGGGACTGACCTCCATCAGCCCCTGAACGCATAATCCCCAGCCACGCTGCATCTAGGGGCTGACCTCCATCAGCCCCTGAATGCGTAATTCCCAGCCATGCTGCATGCACCAGCATTCGCCACGACCACATTCTCAACCTCTCAGACAAGCACACAAACACACCACAGGCAACATCCTCAGGCACTCTTCCATCCATTCACAGACACGCCCCAGCTTCAATACGCAAATATCCACCAAGCTTCCATCAGCTGGCTTCCACCATGTCGTCAGCAAGACATTGACCAACTTCCATCCCTGGAATAGCCGCTGGCTTCAGACCAAAAACCCGCCTCCCACTTAGCAAGTTCACCAGCTTTCGCTAGTGAACTTGCCTTCTCAGTTGCCTCCTGCTCTTCCTACAAGCTCCTCTTCTGAAGTGGCAGTTGCCCAAGTCAGCAATCCCTCTTTAAGCCAATGAACGAAAGGGATCTGTGATGTCACAAAGATGCAGTAGCATGAGCCTTAGGGATTGGCTGAAGTCTAGTGATGTCAACAATCCCTTAAATTCAGGGGCTTTTACTTCCTATGTTGGTCTTAGGAGATTGGTGTAGTATATTGGCAGTGAAACATAAATGAGTCTGTCAAGGTTCCTGTTTGACCTGGATCCCTTGAGCAACTCCTTAAGGATCTCTTGCCTCCTTAAGAGTCCCGCCTTCCTTCTTTTACTTTCCCCTTTCTGGTAACATGGGGTTTAGGCTGAAGACATGGGGTGACTGACACTCTAGACACAGGGTTTAACCACAATAGTTTACAAGTAGATTTAAAGCCTTGAATTCGCACTGAGATCATTCTATCGTTTTTGAGATTGTACCCCAGTACTGCTTTTCCTACCCTTTTGTTGACTATGAGTGCTACTCCATTTCTTCTAACTACACTAAAGCCTTTGATTGTGTAGATCACAACAAACTGTGGCAAATTCTTAAAGAGATGGGAGTGCCAGACCACCTTACCTGTCTCCTGAGAAACTTGTACAAGGGTCAAGAAGCAACAGTAAGAACCAGACATGGAACAACCGATTAGTTCAAAATTGGGAAAGGAGTATGACAAGGCTGTATATTGTCACCCTGCGTATTTAATTTATATGCAGAGTACCTCATAAGAAACGCCGGGTTGGATGAATCACAGCTCGGAATTAAGATTGCCAGGAGAATTATCAACAACCTCAGATACGCAGACGATACCACCCTAATGGCAGAAAGCAAAGTGGATCTAAAGAGCCTCTTGCTGAGGGTGAAAGTGGAGAGTGCAAAAGCTGGTTTGAAACTCAACATTAAAAAATGAAGATCATGGCATCTGGCCCCATCACTTCCTGGCATATGGAAGGGGAAGAAATGGAAGCAGTGACAGATTTTATTTTCTTGGGCTCCAAGATCCCCGCAGACGGTGACTGTAGCCATGAAATTAAAAGACACTTGCTCCTTGGGAGGAAAGCTATGGCAAACCTAGACAGCATAGTAAGAAGCAGACACATCACCTTGCCAACAAAGGTTCGTATAATCAAAGCTATGGTTTTCCCAGTAGCAATGCGTGGCTGTGAGAGCTGGACTATAAGGAAGGCTGAGCGCTGAAGAATCGATGCTTTCGAACTGTGGTGCTGGAGAAGACTCTTACAAGTCCCCTGGACTGCAAGGAGGTCAGATCAGTCAATCCTACAGGAAATCAACCCTGACTTCACTGCTCATTGGAAGGACAGATACTGACGCTGAAGCTCAAATATTTTGGCCACCTAATGCGAAGAAAAAAGTCACTGGAAAAGACCCTGATGCTGGGAAAGATTGAAGGCAAAAGGAGAAGGGGACAGCAGAGGATGAGATGGCTAGATAGCATCACCGATGCAATGAATATGGAGTTGAGCACACTCCAGGAGAAAGCGTAGGACAGGAAGGCCTAGCGTGCTATGGTCCATGGGGTCACGAAGAGTCGGACACAACTGAACGACTGAACAACAACAAGATTTAAAGCACACAAATTACAAATAAAGATATTTACACAATAGTGATACAAAAGCCATTAAAAGAAAATTAAAGTTGCAAAATGCAAGTTCCTTTACTATAGCTGTCCTTAGACTTTTCTAGGTTGTTTCCCGCTGCTGTCTCTTCAGACTCTGCTCTCACTTCAGGCTCTGGCTGTCTCTCTTGCTCTGGCTGCAGCCTGGCCTTTCCTTCTTTATTTTACTGGCTCCCTCTCTTTATAATATACCTTCCTCCCTCAAAACCAAAAGTACTGCTTTAAACCTGAAGAAATGACACTAAAGTGGAGAAATGAAACTGACACTTAACCAGAGAAAAGAAACTATTCCTCTCAGGGTTACTCCCTCCCAACAGAAAACTCCAGGCCTCTAAGCTGGACCATTTTTCCCTTTGCCTTTGTAGGCCTCAAACCTTCATAGAGTCCAGTCACACTACCTTCACCTTTGACTCAGAGAAAGCATTTCATATTACTGCTCTGGACTGTTCTGCAGCCCATGATTGTCTGAATACATTGAGCCCTCACAAGCCTGTCTACAGGAGGTGTGCGCTGAAGTTTGCTGAAGCATGCTTGAGGACATTTGTGGCCAACCTGTTTTTAACTATAATAACCTGTTTAAATTGTTTTAATTAACCTAATCTATTTTAGCTGTTTGCAGTTGTTATTTTATGTTATCTTTTAATGTCTTATTTTATTGATCTCAGATGTTCTAAATGTTTTTAAGTTTAAAAGCTATTGTTGCTGCTATTGTTGTTATTAGTGGGATGTCCAAGGTGTTACAGTGCCAGATGTTATAAGATGCTAATAGGGCAGTGAATGGTATTATCAGTTCAGAAATGGTGTATACAAGGAGGAACTATAATGAGCTGGTTGCCTAAGTCCTTGCAGGACTCAGTCAGACCATAAGTAACAGCACCAGCTAAAATTACATTTTTCCCTCTCTAAGCTGGAGGCTTCAGCATAAGAACAGGCAAACATGCTACAGAGCTCAGAACTACATCAGCAGACTCTGGCTTGCTCGTTGCCACCCCTTGAATTCAGGACCACAGAACAAGAGAAGCGTTTGGAAAAATCTGGCTGGATGTAGACCTGCCCCAGGAGGAAGGGGTTGTTTTTGTTCCTGCCTACAAGGACTCTTTAAGCCTCCAGGTACTTTTAAAACCTTCCCTTGACTTAATCTGCCTTGATGTAAAGGGGATGCAAAATATGTTGTTTGCAAATACGCTGCAGATCTCCTTATGAGATATTTCAGCTACTAAGCAATGAACTGCAGAATCTAAGCAAATGTTGACAGATCTAATGGCTCTGGGTTTAGATGCTCCTCTGAAGTCACTCTGGGCAGGGGGTTCTGCCCCACAAAAGTGTGATGTTGGTAGAAAAAAATGTATTCCTGTTATTGCACAAACTGATTGCCTAGAACAGAGCTTTCCAAACTTTTCATGTTGGTGACACACTTTTTAGACATGCATCATTTCGTGACACAGTAATTCAGTTTTACTAGCAAACCAGAGGTTAAACTAACCCGTTATAAGAGATACGGACACATACATAAATTGTAATAATGAAATGTATGGGGATACAACATATCTAGTGAAAACCTTTCATTTATATTTTTAAAAATATATGATTTGTAAGATAATAACATACATTGTTGTCATTTATGAGTAACAGTATGTAAATATGTGCAAGAATTTAAAAAAGTTGAATAACACCAATAACTACTTACCATTTTAATGGGATGTATGAGGTTGATGGGATGAACACAGCTTTTCAATATTTGGTGGAATATTAGATAAAGACACTCGCATTTCGTCATCAAGCATTTTTAAGCTTCCACGTTTCAGTGTCTTTAACTTTGCCATTGTTGAAAATAAATGGCAGAAATCAAATCATAAGTGCCACGTGTTGGGTGGCTTGCTGTTTGCCACATTGGGTTTGGGAGCGTGGCCTCCCTTCAGCCAGCAGCAGGTGGGTTGACTGGGTGACAGCCTGCAGCTGCGTTTGCCCGGGTGATTGGGAGCACGGTGATTCTGAGGCTTCTGGCCTCCACTGAGCTCCATTCCGACTGGCCAAGATGGTGGACAGCCCGCTCGGTGCAGTCCCAGTCCCAGGCGGCGTTTCCACCTGCGTGTTACTCTGGCCTGGCCGCGCGGTAGCGCGGTGCAGAAGTCTGCGAAGGGCACGCCCGAAACTACGCAGGGCTGGTGGCTGCTGCCAATTCTCCGCACCGGCGTCGGCCGAGCTCTGCTCCCAGGGCAGCGCCTCCCTTCCCCTCTCTTTGCCCCATGCCTCTACCTTTCTGGGGAGCGCAGGCTCGAAGCTCCTCGCCTGCCCAGCGCAGCCCTCCCTGCTCTGGGGGCGTCCAGTGGGCCGTTGTTCTCCCCCGCTGCCCTGCAGTCACACTAAGGATGCGGGCGGGGAAGCCTCTCGCCTGAGCTGATTGCAAATTGCTCAACTAATTGCTCCGCTAACTTCGAATTGTCCACACTCCTCGTGCAGCCAGCGTTACCACACTCCTCGCTGTACCGCTGCAACACCGCCAATCATGTGCGTCCTACGTCAAGACGCCACATGATCCTAAAGCAGCTAATGTTAAAGCACCTAAGCCTTAGCAGCTAAGCTGCTTTAACATTAGCTGCTTTAGGAAGTTCTGGGGGAGGGGCCAAGGGAAGCAAACGCGAGTAAGGGAGCTCCGCGGTGCCCTTCTGCACAATTTTCTGCATTTCGCGCGACACACCTACACACTGCCGCCGACACACTAATGTGTCGCGACACACAGTTTGGAAAGCTCTGACCTAGAAGCTCCAACAGGGAATCAACCAAGGGATGATATAACTCAGGAGACCATGGTGCTGGGAGTTAAACAAACCAATCCTTTGTTTGTTTAAACAAATCCCCTGTAGCTGCGTCTTCCATTATCTTTCATTGATCTCGCTCCTCTTCTTGCTACTTTAACCCTTTTCACAGAGGAAACTGAAGCAGAACACAATGGTGTAATTTGATAGCTCATTATCTGCAATCTATTTAAAAATGGAAAAGGGCATTTAGTACAGGAGATGCCTGGGATGATCACTGTGTCATGTAAAGAACCCACAAACTTCCGTGAAGGATCAATCTCAATCGCAGGATAAAAGCCCAGTGTGAAGGAGCCCAGAAGAATTACTGAAGGGGCAGGGGCAAATCTAACAAGGGAAAAAGAAGCAAACTCCCTGCTATAGCAATTGCAATAGTAACTTTAATTTTAAGAGATTGTTTAGACTCATGGATAATAAAGATCAGGGGGGAAAGGATTGACCTAAGAAAATAAAGACAGCTCAGAGCCCTCAGAGGAAGAAAAACTATTTGTCACATCTCCCTTTTCTACCCCTAGTAGTTGAGGACCCAGACACACAGGCAGCGATTACTGACCTCCTATCACTTAAACCAGTTGATGTAAAATCACTGTCTAATGACTCTTTCCCCACCTAGAGGCCCAGGCATAGATGGAACCTCCTCTACGACTAAACTGCCCCGTCAGCAAATCCATCCATGATACTTTTGAAATTATCAGCTGGTCTTTTGTAGTTTTCCAAGGACAAATAGGGAACTGTCCCAAACTGAGAAAAAGTATCGTTTTTTACAGATTTGTAGTGATATAGGGGTAGGTTTTCTGTCAGTTTTCGACATACAGGATGTTGAATATCTGTCTTTTGACTATTCTAATTTGGGGATAAAAATAACCTTCACTAGAACCTCCATTGTACACTCTGTCCTCATATCCTTCAGAAAAATTGAATCTAACTGAGCTGGGATTCTTTCAAACTAAATTACAAAATGTTACAGTGGGGATTATTACCTCCTCCTTCTGTGCATCCTCTGAGAAATAGGGCCACAACTCCACCTCTCCCTGCAATTGTGTACCAATACCATGCAGCACAGAATTGTATAGCTGATGAACACTCCTTAGGGCTAGAACTTATATGTGAGCAGCAGCCAACTTCACCCTCTCAGACTCCAGGAATAGGCCATGTGGAGAAAGGGATAGTGGAATTACATCTGAAAGAACAGGACTTCATAAACAAGATGTTGCTAGGACTAAGAGGGTTGGTCAGTGCTGACTATCTTCCTCCTCACAGGCTGGCATTGCTACTTCTATTAGAGTACTTTCCTGGAATGTTGCAGGATGGGCTTCCAAACTGGTAGATGAGAATTTCAAAAAGTATTGTACCCAATTTGAAGTTATTTTTATTCAAGAAACCTGGTTTACCTCTATGGCTGTTCTCTTCTGGGTACCTTGCATACACCAGCCAGCTAGTAAATCAGATAGCAGAGGTCATGCCTGGGGCAGTCTAGCAAATATGATTTCAGTGGATAGTAATCCAAATATGTTACAGCTTGCCGTAAGCGTTAGCAGTAATATTTCAATTCTTCAGGTGGACTGTCCTTCAGGTCTAAAAAACTTTTTGATAAAGGAATATTCCCCCGCCCCCCAGGAGAATTCAAAGCATGAAGGTATTTCTGTATGGACTGAACTCAATCAGGTCCTCTCCACCTTATTTGAAATACAGGCTGGCCCAAAAATTCTGACAGGAGGCAATATGGATGCTAGAATAGGATAAAATAACTGTAAAATTTCAGCTTCTTTGTTGTTCAGTCGTGTCCGACTCTTCGTGACCCCATGGACCATAGCACGCCAGGCCTTCCTGTCCTGCACTCTCTCCCGGAGCGTGTTCAGCTTCTTACCACTTGCCATTTTCTTTATAGGGGGAAAAAAAACCACTTGGGGCATAAAATACTGCAGAATCTATTGCTTTTGCCATTAGGATGTCTTTGAGCTTTTCTACATGAGGCTGTTAATTGCTGTATCTACTTTCAGTTTCATCATAGAATTGAGATCTCAACCCTGCACAAAGAGCTTTGCCTTCCCTGCTTTTCCACTACATAACCTCTAGGTGGAGATGTGCTATAGTGGAATAGTTCAAGGAGAAACAGCAGGGTCAGAAATAATACCCCATTTTCCCTGTTCTCTCCCCCCCCCCCCCGCGAAAGTGTTCTTAAAAAACAGAAGTGAAACTGGAGGATCATGACATTGTCTAAAGAACCTGTAAACAACCATGAGTAAGGAATCACAAGTGCACAATAAATGCTTTGTGTAGAAAAGCTCTTTATGTTCCCCTAAACCAAGCAACATTTTGGAAGTATAAATGTTCCCTTGAGTTCCCCCACTCCTGCCAAAAAAAACCCAACAACACCTGGTCTAGGGAAGCAGGCTTAGGTACCATGAGTGTCAATAGGTTGGCACAAACCATGGGATTTCATTGGGGTATACCTACTTCACCAGAGAAGTGAAGTAAGTAGGCTAGAGAAATACTCCACAAGCCCAAAAACTTTAGTTCTTAGTAATAATAAAGTTTTGCCTAAAGTTACCCGAAGTTTTACCTTGACAGTTCATGACACTTTTATAACATTTTTAGTTTAAAACATATTTTATCTGATACCACAGACACATAGTTGTTTGTGAGACATTTTACTACCACAGGATACATTGGAAAATGACTTGGGCTCTATGTATTTTTTATGGGTTCTTCAGGAAAATATTAAAAGATACTTCCTTCTCCCCTTTTATGGGCAATTTGTTGTGTTCTTTGTTATGTGCATTGCATGAATGTGTGCTACACACATATACATAAACAAAGTACTGCTTGGTGCAACTATAACACCCTACCTGCTTCTAAAGCTCTCAGAGCACCTCTAGCACCCTGTTTTTTCTGGCAAATAAGATGTCTGCTTGTTTCAGAGAGCAGAGAAGACCAGAGCTCATCACTGTGGAGTTATAAGAAAAGCAGGTGTGCAACTGTGCATCTAAAGCCTGCCCTGCTCATAAAGCCCTCAGAGCACCCCCTCTTCCTATAGTCTTTCAAGGAGAGAGGAAGTGCCTTTCTTGTTCTTTCTTTTAGAGCAAGAACTCCAGCTTCTGTCACTGTGGCTTTACACTGAGAGCAGTGGCAGAGGAAGCAGCACAGATGGCAAGTTCAATTTTCTCTCTACCCTCCAGCTATGCTACCTGTCTATTCATCTCTGAGATATGACTGCCCAAAATTACATGCTGTTATAGGGCTAGCCCTGCCCTCTGCCTTCATGGATACAGCCAAGGGCTGAAAACGGGTGTCAATGCACATGCAACTGTATGCACCTCGGTTTTCCATGAAATTGGGACCTCAATCATGGTCCCAATCACATGGGACACCTACTGTCATGTGCCCCATCCAACCCCAGACTCAGACACAGGATCTCTGGGCAGTGTTGTGTGAAGCTGCCTGTCAGCCATAACTTATGCCAAGCCTATAGAATCATATAGAATCATAGAATAGTAGGGTTGGAAGGGGCCTACAAGGCCATCGAGTCCAACCCCCTGCTCAATGCAGGAATCCAAGTCAGAGCATCCCTGACAAATGGCTGTCCAGCCTCGTCTTAAAGGCCTCCAGTGTGGGAGAGCCCACCACCTCCCCAGGTAATTGGTTCCATTGCCGTATTGCTCTGACACTCAGGAAGTTTTTCCTGATGTTCAGCCGGAATCTGGCTGCCTGTAACTTGAGCCCATTTTTCCGTGTCCTGCACTCTGGGATGATCAAGAAGAGATCCTGGCCTTCTTCTCTGTGACAACCTTTCAAGTACTTGAAGAGTGCTATCATATCTCCCCTCAGTCTTCTCTTCTCAAGGCTAAACATGCCCAGTTCTTTCAGTCTCTCTTCATAGGGCTTTGTTTCCAGTCCCCTGATCATCTTTGTTGCCCTCCTTTGAACCCTCTCCAGCTTGTCTGCATCCTTCTTAAAGTGTGGTGCCCAGAACTGGACACAGTACTCCAGATGAGGCCTAACCAGTGCTGAGTAGAGGGGAACTAGTACTTCCCGGGATTTGGAAGCGATGCTTCTATGAATGCAGCCCAAAATAGCATTTGCCTTTTTTGCAGCCACATCACATTGTTGGCTCATATTCAGCTTGTGATCGACGACAATTCCAAGATCCTTCTCGCTCGTAGTGTGGTTGAGCCACGTATCCCCCATCTTGTAACTGTGCATTTGGTTTCTTTTTCCTAGGTGCAGAACTTGGCATTTGTCCCTATTAAATGCCATTCTGTTGTTTTCTGCCCAGCGCTCCAGTCTATCCAGATCACTTTGAATTTTGTTTCTGTCTTCCAAAGTATTAGCTATCCCTTCCAATTTTGTGTCATCTGCAAATTTGATCAGCATTCCCTGCACCTCCTCCTCCAAGTCATTAATAAAAATGTTGAAGAGCACTGGGCCCAGGACTGAGCCCTGCGGTACCCCACTCGTTACCTCTCTCCAGCTTGAGAAGGTCCCATTGATAAGCACTCTTTGAGTCCGATTCTGTAGCCAACTGTGGATCCACCAGATCGTTGTTTCATCTAGCCCACTTCGAGCAAGTTTGCTCATCAGGATATCATGGGGCACTTTGTCGAAAGCTTTGCTGAAGTCGAGGTATATGATGTCTACAGCATTCCCACGGTCTACAAGGGAGGTGACTTGATCAAAAAATGAGATCAGATTTGTCTGGCAGGACTTGTTTTTGACAAATCCATGTTGGCTTCGAGTAATCACGGCATTGTTGTCAAGGTGCTTCCAGATGGATTGCTTTATGATCTGCTCCAGAATTTTCCCAGGGATTGATGTCAGACTGACTGGTCTGTAGTTCCCAGGTTCCTCCTTTTTACCCTTTTTGAAGATAGGGACAACGTTAGCCCTCCTCCAGTCATCTGGCACTTCCCCGGTCCTCCATGATTTCTCAAAGAGAATAGACAGCGGTTCTGAGAGTTCTTCTGCCAGTTCCTTTATGACTCTAGGATGCAGCTCATCTGGCCCTGGAGATTTGAACTCATTCAAAGTAATGAGGTGTTCCTTGACCATATGCCTGTCGATCTCAAGCTGCAATCCTGCCCCTTCAGCCTGTACTTTGCCTTTGCCAGGGGGGTCATAGACCCTCTTTTGGGAGAAGACTGAGCCAAAGTAGGAATTGAGCACCTCTGCCTTTTCTTTGTCATCTGTTATCATTTTGCCATCCTTATTTAATAGCCTAGGTGATATGCTTGGTGTGGGACTGCATTTCACATACTTGAATTAGGTAATTCCCTGTACACAGATATCACTATCCACAGGGCAGGCATGAGGACTGGTATCATTGGGCACCAACCAAGGCCCTCATTTCAGCTGGGTACCCACCGCTACGCCACAGAACCCTCTGGGCCTCCTCTTTGCTTATGCTGCCTGTTCACCTGGCTTCTCCAAGTGTACAAACAATGAGAGCAAGGGGAAAGAGCCTCACTTGCCTTGCCGTCTCCTTCTGGATAGATGGGGCCCAGAGGGAGAGTGCAAGCAAATGGGTAGTGGTAACAATGGTAAAGGGGTGGACCTCCTCAGGGAGGGGGGCTCACTGATTACATCTTGCCCAAGTCTCCCACAAAATCTGGAGCCAGCACTATCTAGTCACATGCAGTGTTGTCGTTTTCTAGTTGGTGAGGGTGGGGCAAAAATCCATTTAGTTACTGGTTGGAAATCTGAACTGAAATCCAAACTTTAGGCACACTTTGACTACATTATGCACATTTTGACAAATACTAGAACTTGAGGTCATCCAATGAACAGGACAGTAAAAAGGAAGCATTTCTTCACACAGCACATTCACTGTGGAATTCACACAATTTGGATGGCTGTAAAAGAGAATTAAACACATTCTTGGAGGTTAAGACCATAAATGGCCACAAATCATGAAGGCTATATATTACCTCCAATGTCGGAGGCAATATGCCTCTGAACAACACTTGCTGGGGAACACGACTGCAAGGGTGCTATTGCACTCATGTCCTACTTGTGGACTTATACTGGGCAACTGCTTGGCCACTGTGGGAACAGAATGCTGGACTAGATATTTGTTTGGTCTGATACAGCAACAGTTCTAACTCAAGACCCATTTATTTTTGTGTGTCTATTTGAAGTGTGAAAGTGTGAATCAGTCTGGATCCAACCCATTATGTTTAGGATGAGAACATTAATCTGCAAGATAGTGTTATTTCTCTTTCAGAAATCATGCATGTGGGACAAAGCTTCTCCCCCCCCCCACGACCAAAAATGCACTTTGCCCATCTGTACATAACTTTTTTTAGGGCGGTGGGGGATGCCAGCAGTGGACTTTTGTCTCTGACTTTGGAGTGATTATTTATTGCAGATTCCCCTCTCCACCCCAGATGTTTAATGTTTAAATTATGGCAAAAGCATAATCTAAATAAACCTATATGGAAGGATGTAGATTTTAAAATTTTCATTTCCAAAAATTCTTATTTCTTACTGAGGATTTGTTCACTGAAGAAACTGTGTGTGTTTTTCTTCAGACAGATGAGAAATAATAGCTCATTCATTCCTTCTTGCTGAAAAAATTTGCATTCTTATGTGACAGATAAAGGTGGAAAACTAGATGACTTTTTCATGCAAAAAATCTGCATTACAAACATTAGTTTTACATTGTCTGTGATGTGAGCAGTACATAATGAGCCATTACTAATAACTTCAGTGGTGACTAGGATTGCTGAGGAATGGAAAACCACTCACTTTAATTGTCACAGTGATTCAGAGACATGAATAAATTGAATATTCTTTATGTAACCCTGTATTTCCTTTATTTGGAGGCATATTCTGAATATACCCTGTATTATGTAATAAGGATGTTCATGGTTATATAATAAAGGTGTTTATTTCTCAAATTACTACCTCCCTATAAAACAAATTTACATTTTTAATTGGAAAACATATTTTTCTCAACCTTATCCAATAAAGAGGGTTTCTTTATTTACATAATGTATTTAGAATTCAGGCTACATTCTTAGATGTATCTTTCCTACAGCAATGGAATTGAAAACTAAAATTGCAAGGTATAGTAATTGCTGGTGATGGTAGATTCGGAGATAGATAGATAGATAGATAGATAGAAAGGTAAAGGTGTCCCCAACCAGTCGTGTCCGACTCTAGGGTGTGGTGCTCATCTCCATTTCTAAGCCGAAGAGCCAGCGCTGTCCGAAGACGCTTCCATGGTCATGTGGCCGGCATGACTGAACACCAAGGTGCACGGAACGCTGTTACCATTCCCGCCGAAGCGGTACCTGTTTATCTACTTGCAATTTCTTGCTTTCAAACTGCTAGGTTGGCAGAAGCTGGGACTGAAGACAGGAGCTCACTCCGTCACGCAGCACTCGGGTCTCGAACTGCTGTCCTGCCGACCTTCTGGTCTGCAGTTCAGTATCTTAACCACTAAGCCACCGCGGCCCATAGATATAGATATAGATATAGTAATTGCTATTCCTTGCTTTGTGATATATATATATATATATAGCACAAAGCAAGGAATAGCAATTACTATGCAAACGATAATAACTAAAGTGATGATCTGATCATAATTTTTGCAATCCCATGAATAGGTATGATGCCATGACTGAACCCAGTCCAACTGCATTTACTGTGTTGGCGGCCCTGGGGAAGGTCTGTGAGAATTCGCATACCTGGTATGATAAGTCCAGAGGCGCACCGCCATGGAGCACGAGTGTTGCTGTGTGTCCACACAACCGCCACACTCTTGATGGCCGCCTTATTCTGGAAATGGTGCCGTTCTGTGTAAAGGGATTAGGCATATTGTCAGAGACCGCTTCTCAGCTGCTATGTCAGCCACAATTTCTGTAGAGGAATCGATCTCTACAGTCTCGTTTTGCCCATTAAACTGAAGTGAGGTGTCACAGTGATGATGGTTTATGTTTGGCTGACCACTGGGAGCATATGAGACGCACAGGGGAGCAATAACTTCACCACTTAAGGACAGTGCAGACTGGCCATTCAGGCTGGGTGACGTGAGGGGTTAATCTTGGTGACCGTGCTAAGTGTCAGGGGCTCTACCTTGACTATGGGCAGGTACATGAGTACAACCATAACATGTCAGGTTAGTTGAGACAGCCATGACTGAGTAAATGTGCTTGTTTCCCCTCTGTGACATCATCTATTGCTCATAATAACCTGTAAGGATGGGGATTTGTCCTTTTGCCAGGTCTCATTCACATAAGCCCCATTTATCCTATAATTTACTTCACATGTGCTAATTCCCAAATTTAACCTTGCACTATTACATTGCCAGCAATATTTTCCCTGTGCTTCAATGGCCAATTGTACATAGTCATATCTATTGCAATGCACATCTTGCCATGTCTCACCGTCCTTCAAATCCAAATAACACAGAGCTGTCATTCAACGGGTACAGCATCATTGGTACGCCCCCTGCTGAATGTATTGGTACATAACTACATAGCCAACAATTAGACACATTTAAATCTTTACACACTTGGTTCATTAATTGCAAAAAAACTATTTCTTGTGACACATGAACTTAGTCCAAGCAGAATCAGAAAGGTGATGATATTTATCTTCATCTTGAAAGGTTTACGGGTTTGTTTTCAGGTAAGGGAGAGGGTACTAGCACAATCACCTTGTTGTTGTTGTTCAGTCGTTCAGTCGTGTCCAACTCTTCGTGACCCCATGGACCATAGCACGCCAGGCCTTCCTGTCCTGCGCTCTCTCCCGGAGTGTGCTCAAGTTCATATTCATTGCATCGGTGATGCTATCTAGCCATCTCATCCTCTGCCGTCCCCTTCTCCTTTTGCCTTCAGTCTTTCCCAGCATCAGGGTCTTTTCCAGAGACTTTTCTCTTCGCATTAGGTGGCCAAAATATTTGAGCTTCAGCTTCAGTATCTGTCCTTCCAACGAGCACTCAGGGTTGATTTCCTTTAGTATGGACTGATTTGACCTCCTTGCAGTCCAGGGGACTCGTAAGAGTCTTCTCCGGCACCACAGTTCTAAGGCATCAATTCTTCGGCGCTCAGCCTTCCTTATAGTCCAGCTCTCACAGCCATACATTACTACTGGGAAAACCATATTTATTTATTTAGTACATTTATATCCCGCCATGTTTCCTCTTTTAGAAACCCACGGTGGCGTACATAATCCTCCTCCTCTCCATTTATCCTCACAACAACAAGCCTGTGAGGTAGGTTGGGCTGAGAGTTTGTGACTGGCCCAAAGTCACCCAGTGAGCTTCCACGGCCGAGTGGGGACTAGAACCTGGGTCTCCTGGCTCCCAGTCCAACAGTCTAGCCACTATACCACACTGGCTCTTAATATGTTCGAGAGCAGCCCAGTGCAGGCCTCCATCACCACAGCGCCAGCAGCTCTTTACAGCCTGGTTAAGCAGGCTTAAGACCCTGGCTTTAATGAGCTTTCGCAGCCGCTGCATCACCAGTCCTTTTCAGTCTGAGACCTCCTCGCTCTCCCAGGTAACCCTGGCCCTGGCTCTTCAGGCCTGAGCATCCCTGGCTCTTCAGGCCTATGTGGCCCTGGTTTGAGGGGCTTTTGCAACCCTGGCCTTTCAGGGCTTTTGTGGCATCAGCTTTTGGGTTTATGTGGCCCTGGCCTCTCTAGGCCTACATGGGCCTGGTCTTTTTCAGCCTACACAGCCCTGGACCTTCCTGGCCTACACAGCCCCACCTTTTCAGGCCTATGTGGCCCCAGCCTTTCAGGCCCATGTATCCCTGATCTTTTTGGCCCATGTGGCCCCAGCCTTCCAGACCTTCATGGTCCCAGTTTTCCCAGGCCCCATGGCCTTGGCCTTATCAGGCCTAACAGGTACACCTTTGCAGCCTAGGCCTTTATAGGTCCATTTGGAGCAAGGACCTCCACTGATAGGCTTCATAGCGCCCCCCCCCCCCCCCGTATAACTAAGCAGGCATTACTGGTTTAAACTCAATACATCATTGGGGCGATTACCTTGTTAGACATTAGCTGCAGTTCTTTCAGCCCTCAGCCTACAGGCCTAAGGTGTTACAGCTCTCAAACTGTTTTCAGCTCATCCTATGAAATGCCTCCCAAGAAAGGACAGGGGAATTAAAAAAGGAAGGATAAAGCCTCAAGTGAAGCCTTCTCAACGGCTCCCTCCCCGCTCCACCTTCATCTTTGTCAGATGAGGAGATGGTTGATGGGACATTTTTCCTGTTGCATTTGAAAGCTCTGGAGAGGGTGGCCAAGAGCCATAAACAGCCCAATCCCCAACCAGGTGGGAGCGTGAATCATAGGAGGAGGTCAGTGGGCAATTTTGCATATAACAATAATCAGTCTGAAATTTCAGCTGAATTATGCACTTGAGGAGGAACTGAGAGGGTCAACTCCATCAGCAACTACACCTGAACTGGACTGCATCATCCAGAGGGGGATGCTGCCATTGGAATTGCCCACTTCCATTGAGAATCCCATGGGTGAGTACAACTTTCCATCTCAGCCATGGGGTTGGCCTAGCTAGGGTTCCTTTCCTGCCTCTTGTCCTCCATTTTGAGGTCCTGGGCAGATCTGGGCTTTTTCTGCACTGGTTAGCCAAACTGGGGTGTGTGCAGGACTGGATTCGCCATCTCAGAATCCTGTTAGGCATCAAGAGCAGGTTACCACAGCCTGTGCTGAAGTATGGCAACTAAATATAACCCCTACCCTGGATAAACCTGAGGTGGTAGCTCTGCCCACACCCATACCACTTGTACCCATGCAGGAGCAGCTGCAGCAGGATCCGTATACTTTGGTGAAGGATTCTAAAGTGCTTTATGGGGAAACCTTCATCCCACTAGGTTATCCCCTACTTCCTGTGACCAAAGAAAAGATCTGTAGTGGCAAGTACATGGCTGGTTTTCCCCCTGTTTTTCCAGGAGCAGAAGAGAAGGAGAAGGGGGTGATAAGAATCACAATAGAAACAGGAAGAAAAGAAAAGGGATCGAAACTGGTCAAATTAGTTGGCAGATTTCCTTACTTTTGTGGGGGTGGCCCAGGAGAAGCAAGCCATGAGAGGTGGAGTTTTGATCAACTACCTGGACATTATATTCTGCACCTACTCCCAATACCTGGTCCCAGCCTGGCTTTGTTATAATGAGGTCTTCAGACTTAGGGTATCTTTTGACTCAACCCTGCCTTAGGATATGAAGGAATTAGAACTATTTATTTATTTATTACATTTCTATCCCGCCTTTTTTCCTCCAAGGAACTCAGAGCGGTATACATAATCTTCATCCTCCTCCATTTTTTCCTCACAACAACAACCCTGTGAGGTAGGTTGGGCTGAGAGTTTGTGACTGGCCCAAATTCACCCAGTGAGCTTCCATGGCCAAGTGGGGACTAGAACCTGGATCTCCCAACTCCCAGTCCAGCACTCTAGCCACTACACCACACTGGTTCTGCAATTTATGGCTGCAATTTATGTCTCCAGCCAGACCCGTTCAAGATGATAGAGCAGATAGTGGTCCCATGTTGTCCAAGACATCCACTTCCTTTATTCCCTGTGAGCGTGCTGGGCAGGGGATTCAAAACCACCTCCTGTGTTTAAAGTTCAGCTTCCTTGGATTCTGCTCTAGGAACCCCTGTAGGTTCTGCCATGAATGCGCTATCTGCAGCAGGAATCAACCATGTATTATTGTAGTTGTTGTTTACATTTTTATACTGCCCCATAGCTGAGGTTCTCCAGGCAGTTTACAAAGATTAAAAACATTAAACATTAGATGGCAGTAAAAAAAAAAAAACATTTTCCAATTGCCCTAGAGTGAAAGGTTTTAGAAGCACAGGGAAGGATGCACAGGGATTGAAAAAGCCAGGCACTGATCACCAGAGTCAGGGAAAAGAGGCCCAGCCCAATTAACCTTCAGTAGCTCTGCCAGTAACTGGAGCTGTACCCCAGAAAAGCAGATGCAGCCTATGTAGGACCCTGAGGCCTTTTTGACTACCTCACGATCCCACTTCTAGTCACCACTTGTGGGGTTCCCTTTACCCGAGGGCGTGGGGGGGAGCTCTCTCCCTTCTTCCAACCAGTTACCTATGCTCCTACACTGGTGAGATTCTCCCCAAAATCCCTCTTTTCCACACACTTCTGAGTGACTACAGAATTCCTTGCCACCGGGTCTGCCTTTCCTAGTCACCAGGTCAGATGCGTTGGTCAGTGTGTCTCTTCACCCTGCCACCTTTAGGCTCTCACCCACAACCCTCTGTTTGTGTACTGTGATGCTTCACCACTCTCTCAATTGCTGCCACCAATAACCCTTTTAGAGCTGCTTTCTTCCTTTTTGGTAGCATCGATGGAGCAGCCAGCACGTGGGGGTTGTTCCACAAAACCTTTCTTAATAAATAAAAAGGAAACTCTCTTTTAAAATTAAAAACAGAGAAGGTTTATTTGGTACAACAGGACTGGAAATAGGAACTGGGTTGGGATGAGGAAAGGATATCAGGAATGATGATTAAAATAAGGCAACACTCTAAACTGCACAATATAACTCTTGCTTTTAGTTCTATACTGAAAACCTCTCACATTCTCTCTCACACTATCTGACACACTTTCTAACCCACAGACTATCTCACTAGATGTTCCCACTCTTATCTCTCAATCTAATCCCCGACATATCTAGTTGTTCCCAATCAATCTTACTCCCAGGGCCTATCCACAGTGTGCCCACCATCGCAACGAAGTCAGGGTCCTATCGGGTTAATCACACTCACATTAAAACATAATTATCCACACTCACCCATTTTCCCTGTTGCGGTACTTCATCGAATGTGCGAGCTTGGTTCACACTCGAGCGCTGTGCTGTTTTTCTGCTCTTAAAGACGGCGGCTGTCATTGGAGGAGCAGAAATTCTTTCTGTTTCTGCTGATTTCCCCGCCCGCCGCCACTGTAGCAGGTGGGGAGGAGGGAAGAAGGAGGCACCTATCTTCTTCTCCCCTGCCCACCTGCTGAAGGTGAGGGTGAGAGGCTGGGGGGTGTCTGCCAATGCACTTTCCCCCACGCCATCCCTTTGCAGCCAGCGCGAGGAAGAGGGGCAGCAACAACAGCACCCAGCACTCAGGTTTGGGGGGAGCTGCTAGCATCTTCAAAGCTTCAAAGCTGCACAGTTTCAAAGACCACCCTGTTTTTGTCCGCCGCTCATGAGATGACATTGCATAGCCTCCTCAGCACTCAAAGGTTTATCACCAACTAGAAAATGGTTGGATGTGCGTGTGCTTGTCTGATTGTGGAAGTTCAGCAGGGTCGGCCCTAGTCAGTACTTGGATGGGCCACTGCCTGGGAATCAGGCTTCCTTCAAATGACACTAAGTTTTACCTCCATCTATCCCCTGCTTTGGCTTTTTATTTTAACTAAGGATCACAACTGAGTACCTTTACACACACTGCCTTCCACCACCCTTCCCCCCCATTCTCCTGGTAGCTTAACTTGTGCTGTAATGTTTTCTCGCGGCCCCAATCCTGGCCACTCACTTGGGAGTAAGCCACATTGAACTCAATGGAACTTACTACTGAGTAGGCATAAGATCACCCTGTAAGTCTGCAAGCCTCAAGTAAGCCCCTTGGAACTTAATAGGGTGCTCTGAAACAACAGAGGACGTTGCTTCTGAGGTGGGTGATCAGATGTGTCTCCCTTCATTGCAGGGTGGCATTTTACCCTCTTCTCCCTCCGGTTGAGAAATGCAGAGGCAGAAGACACTCAGGTGGGTGGAGGGGCTGCTTGCATCTTCAAAGACTGCCCAGTGAAAAAAATTATGCTTGTGTGCAGAGAAATCAGGCTGGAGAAGCCAGTATTCTTCGAAGATTTGAAGATCTGAAGATTTGAAGGTAATGCCTTAATTTTTTTTTTTAAAAAAAAGATCACTTACAGGGTCATTCTTGCCCTCACTCTGCCAAACCCTGCCTCATACTCACCTGTCAGTCATTCCAGATACATACCAGCCACCATACATATATACAAATATACATACATATATTTACATATTGTACATGTGGAATCTCCACAGCTTACCTTAGAAAAGGGTTTCACTACAGCTTAGGATACCATTCCAGGGTGAGCACATGCAAGTTATGTTCCATTACCAATCTTATGTCTATGGGTTACAATAAGTTGTCAAGGGAAAAATCAACAAGGGAGTAGAGGAAGGCAGGGTGTTAGGTCCCTTCTAATCCCTCTCCCTGTTGACTTTGAGAATGTCCCCATTGAGATTGTGCCTAAGAAGATGGAGGGTGAGTTTAAACTAATTCACAACTTTTCTCACCTGTACAGATTTCAATTAATGACTTCATTCCCAAATTTCTTTGGCAGGTATGATTAGGGATTGCTGAGGTACCCTTATGGGGACTGGCCATTTCAGTAACTTTTCACTTAGGGCTGTGCAACCTAGTGGCAAGGTAAGGGTGGCTTTAGAGGCTAACCTGGATCACCCTCTTGGAGCTGTGTGGCACTGGGTCGGGGGGCGGTGATCTGGGAAGGCTGCCCTCCACATCAGATGGTGTGGCTGGGAATCCCTGGCCCACTCCTGTCTAGAGGCAGGGTGTATCATTCTAATCGCTCATAGGCTGTTGCCTGGCCTGACCTGAGTAAGTTAGCATCCCGCACAATTACTTTCCCTGCTTTCTGCAGATCTTGCTTAATTATTAATACATGCGTCTCATTGTCCAGCCAATACAGTTGTCTCATCTCATTATTTTACTACCTCCACAAAGGTTACTTGGTAAGATTATGAAATTAGAGATTTAGATTTAACTTCTCTGTTGCAGTAGTTCATTACATATGCTACATCCCTGGGTTGTTTAGTATTGTATATGAACCAAGAACTGTGACATGTTGTGGGGAGAGAAAACCCCACATTGGAACCCGGAGTTAAACTGGGTTCCAGAGACAGAGTTCCTGGATTGTTCAGCTGTTCCTGCTTGCAGCAGACAGCATACACCTGTACGCTCCCTCACTCACAGGAACCCAGGGTTTTAAAAAATCCTGGGTTGTCATGACATCCAAGCCAGACCATTGACTGTTACTTCTTAATGGCAGGCAGAAACTGTACCACGATCCACACCTAGGGATGGATCCACCCCTGTCCGGTTTTGGCAGGTACCCGCTGAAGCACTGTCCCTGCTTGAGCCCCCCTGGACCTGTGCCTGAGCCCCCACGAGCTCACTGAGCCACCTGTACTCACCCTGGATCCCATCCACGAGCGCTCACCATTTTTCCAAGCTTGGTTTTATGAAAAAAGAAGGTCTTTTAAAATGTGCTTATTTAAATATGCACAAATTAGGGCTGGGAAAGGTTGATATATACAATATTAGAGGTGTAAATGGGCCATTTATGCCTCTAATATTGCATACATCATCCTTTCCCAACTTTAATTTGCACGTATTTAAATATGCATATTTTTAAAGACCTCGTTTTTTAAAAACAAGCTTGGGAAAATGGTGGGTGCTCGTGGACGGGTCCAGGTGAATGTGGGGAACATCCAGAAGGGCACAAGCAGGGTAAGCGAGGCCAGAGGCTCAGCAGGCGCAGTCCGGTGTGGAGAAGCAGGGGAGCCCGGCATTTTGGATAATGTGGAATAAAAAGCAGTATACACTACAAAAGCAGTATACAGAATTTGTAATGTGCCCCAACAGTTATCAGTGTACTTCAATACCGCTAGAAAGCAGTAGTGTAGATCTAGCCTATGCGATAGATGTAGGGACACTATAAATGTGTGCTGTATTAATTTCATTTGTGTCTAATGTTTATATTTTTCCTGTATTAATGATCTTCCAAAAGGCTTATTATGGTCTTAAAATGATTCACGGGCATGTCAACAGATTTTTTAAAAGCTAGATAAGAGAGGATACCCAATCCCCATACTAGTTATGCTGAAGTAGTTGGGTTTGGATTACTGCAATGTGGGGCTGCCTTTGAAAATGGTCCGGAAACCTCAGCTCGTCCAAAACAGGGCAGTGAGATTGTTAACGGGGACTGGCCAATGAAATCACATTATGCCAGTACTTTTCCAGCTGCGCTGGCTGCCAGTTCATGTCCAGGCCCAATTCAAAGTGCTGGTATTAACATTCAAAGCCCTAAATAGCTTGGGGCCAGGTTATCTGAAGGATCGCCTCTGCTCATATGTGCATTTTCCATGAGCCCCTGCCAAAGCAAGTGAGGTGGGTGGCTACAAGGAAGAGGACCTTTTCTGCTGTGGCACCCTGGTTGGGGAATGAGTTCCCTAGAGGTTCACCTGGCACCTACATTGTACTCCTTTCCTCACCAGATGAAGACCTGTTTTCTTTTCCTGGCATTTTAGCACCCTAGTCTTTTAGCTCTGCTGTTTTATATCTATATTTTAAATCTCTGCATTGCTGCTATGTTTTATTCTGGTTGTACTTTTATATTGTAGTTTTCAGGATTTATATTTTATATTGTTTTATGTTGTACTTTGTGATTTTAGTTTTTGTGAACTGCCCAGAGAGCTTTGGCTATTGGGTGGTACAGAAATGAAATAAACGAATAATAAAAATAAATAAATAAATGAATTTAAGATTATTTAGTGTTGTTTGTTCACTGGGATTTTACTGGCTTAAATGCATATAGCCTGCCTTGACTGGTTTGTGGAGCAAGTGGTTACAAACCAAGATCATTAGGTCAAGCAAAAGGCCTTTTGATTTAGCTGAAAGCTTAAAACACCTTTATCATTTCATCACTCTGTTCAGCTCTACAACATGAAGAAACAAAAATCTCCTTTGATTTTGGCAAGATTTAAGGCCACCTCCTGATTTCCAAGCAAAGTACATCTGTGTATTATTAAGTCTGTGCCCGGCAATTTAGTTCTGGCACTGCTTGTGTAGGTGTGTTTGAATCCTGGAGCATATACAGTGGCTGGAGATTACTTTGGAGACAAAGTTTCTTTCCAAATCGTTATTTGGGTATATTAGTCTTTTTTTCCCTTCATAAGTCAGGAAACTAGAATAAAATATCATATTTATGGATTTGTAGCTGTGTTGGAATCTCTGCTTTATGGCCTGCTAACTGTTTGAAAGTATGAAAGATGCTGGAGTGAAGATGTGTCTTTCCAGAGAGGTGTTACCAACATTTCCTTTTAGTAAAAACATCTCTGCCATTTTAGAGGGGTCTGCGTCTACATGGACTGAAGGAAACGCATGAGCATATTTAATAGAGTGTATTCTTTGAGTTCATTATTAAAGGTCTTATTGGCCTCTCTTGCTCTGTCCTCTTTCTGTTGTCTCCCTCTCAGTCACAATATAGTCATAAGCTCCTTTGAGCAGTAATGGCCTGTGTTTTTGCTGATGTGATTCTATAAAGCAGGGGTGGGGAACCTATTTCTGCCCAAAGGCTGAATTGCCTGTGGACAAATGTGTCGGGGACCGCATGCAGCAGGCAGTGGAAGTGACCACAGCCCAAAGTGGGCAGGGACACAGCCAGTGCTGCCATACACCCCAACACTTTTGTACATACACACAGACACACACACTCACACAGTCACACACAGACCCATGCACAGTCACATACATACATACACTCGCACACAAACATGTGTACGCATACACAGGACTAAGTCGGTGCCCTGAGGAGCCATTCCTCAAGGTGCGGGCTAAGCCATGTGCTGGCTTTTCTCCTCTCTTCCCTTCCCCATTCAGGTAAGACAAAGGAGGAGTGATGTGGACTCTGCCAGCACTTCAAAGAGCTACTCATCAAGTTTCTGGCTGATTCCTGAGCTAGCTTTACTCCCCTCTCCCCTTCCCCAATCAGGGAAGGAGAGGGGGGAGTGAAGCTGACTGAGCTGGCACCTTGAGGAGTGCTCCTTGAGTCCACCACTCAGCCACTCTGCCACACCTCCATAAACAAATCCTCTGAACTACAAACTAGCACTCTTTTTTTAATGAACCTTGTACACATCCAGCCACCAATCATACCGAAGTACACAAAACAAAGAGATAAATAAGCAGGAAAATTCAATTGTGAAAAAAGAAGAAAAGAAAGAGAAGGACCCCAAAGGAAAGATGAAGAGAAGGAGAGAGAGAGACCACCCTCAAGAAAGCCTTATTTTTATGCTGTACATATTAGCCCCAAATCTCCACATACTTCCTTCTCTGTGGGGGCAGGACTTTGGGCCAGAGTTCTCAATTCCTGTTATAAATGATCCTGTACATTGATGACTCAGTGGGCTAGATCCAGGCTTACTCATATTTAGAGTAGATTTCATCAATTTCAGTGGGTTTATTCTAAACATAAGCAACCCTGGATCCAACCATCATCACTATAATCAGTGTTGTTATTACTAGATTGGCACTTGGACATTGGCAAATGTATCAGACTGAAATGCAAGTAGGGTGGGGCAAATTAAAATTTATATTACAATACACTGAGAAGCAGATTAGAAACTTCCTTTATCAAAAAGAACAGAATAATATACAAAAAATAATAATAGGGCTGGTTCAAACATGCATGACTATCATTTACTAAATGCACTCTGGAGTTTTTTTAAATTATTTTTTTAGTCCATCTGCGTCAATAAAATTAGTTGTAAACATTGATTCCCATGTACTCCCCCCTTCCCTTCATCAAAGCCCCCTGCAATTTCAAATGCTCCATAAACAAATCCTCTGAATTAAGAACTATCACTGTTTTTTAATTAACCTTGTACACATCCAATCGCCAGTCATACCTGACTACACACAATAAAGCAGGAAAATGTAACTGTGAAAAAAGAAGAAAGGAAAGAGAAGGACCCAAAAGGAAAAATGAAGAGGGGTAGAGACAAAAGTTGAGAGAGAGAGAGAGAGAGATCACCCTCAAGAAAGCCTTATTTTTATGCTGTGCATATTAGCTCCAAATCTCCACATATTTCTTTATATTTTACTTCTTTAGCTTGATTTTAATAGGCAAGTCTTTTTAAAGGACTTTGTTGGGTACCATTGTGTACATGGTGTTATCTGGTTTTAATTATTAATTCTGGCTTTATTAATTTTTTATATTATTTATTTATTTATTTATTTCTATACCGCACAATAGCTGAAGCTGTCTGGGCGGTTCAGCAGAATTACAAACCACAAATACAAGATAATAAAACATAACATAAAATTTTTAACATACAAAATATAAAACAATTTAAAAAGCTAAAAGAATTTCAGTAAGATACTAGACCTGCTTAAGAGAGGTAACATAAATGCACTGTCATATGCCATTAAATGCCTGAGAGTAAAGGACAGTTTCACTTTGCCCCGAAAAGATGACCAGGCAGGCCTCAGTGGGGAGATCGTTCCATAATCGGGGGGCCACCACTGAGAAGACCCTCTTTGTTATTGCTTATTACTGTTTTATTGTTATTTTTTCCTTGTTTTATTGTGTTTAGTAGTTTCAAAATTTGTACCCTGCCTTGGATAGGTCTTCCCTTAAAGGTGGCTTATAAATCGTGTGTGTGTAATATAATGATGATTATTACCCAACAGGAGTACTGTTCATCAGTTATCTGGACAGGGAGGGAGAATCATTTGTGGCTGAAGGCTACTGTATATGTGGAGTACAAGGATCAGTATAAGTACATCTGACCCCCACAGTATTCAGACATGCCTCATTCTTTCTACTGTTTATGGTTTCATTACCCACCCACCCCCAAAAGCCTAGTTTAAGTTTTCATGAATCACTCATCCTTCTGCCCCATGTGGTCATTGGTTTATCCTCACTCCATTTTTAGAGATGATTAAGTCATTTAGAAGGGATAACTTTGGCGAGGGAAACAGCTGAGGTCTTATCCAAACAGCCAACAATAGTAGTTAGCTGGCTTCCCACTTACCTATTCATGTGCAGTGTTTATCATCTTGTTAGCCAAGTGAAGGAGCTGCACTAAAAACTGAGTTACCACAGTGAAATCCCAAATAAGAATGTCTCTACAGTACAGATGACTGCCAAACTCTCACAAAACACTCCATCAGATATGACATGGCGGACATTTAGGAATGGGTTCCATGGACGAAAGGGTTCCATTTAAAATAAAGTCATTACTTTAAGTCTAGTGAGGAAAGCCAACACTTCTATCTTTGGATCTTGCATACTGATCACCTTCACTTCTGGCATATTTATTTATTTTTTGTGGGCAAACCTTTCTGATGTGGAGGGTTCAGTCATTTGCTGGCACTTTGCCATAACCAAGTTGGAGCCATAAAGCTCTAGCCATCTATGTGGTTCACTGGGCTGTTCAAAACAAGAAAAACAACAGTGAATTCATTTTTTTTACAAGCTGATATCCTTGTATTAACTTTCAGTTACTTTTGTTGATCTTTTCCCCCTCTTGTTTATCTCTGCTTTTTTCACAATGCCGTTCCACAATGCGGCCTCTGTTATAGTTGGGTGGAAATGAAGACAGACCTGGTGAATACATTGATGCCAAGAAAGTGGTTTCCCTGGCAACGGAAATGAGGCAACAACAACAAGAAAAAAAGCAGTTTGTTCACCGATCTGTCTCACTCCTGTTGCCTACTGACAGGCCCAGAAATGATTTTGCAAGATGTCCCCAGGATAAATTGGTCAACGTTTCTAGTCAGAACTGTGAGGAGTTGCTCATCCTGTCTCTGGTTTTATGATCCTTATGTTATGACAGGGAAGAAATATGCCGTACTACAATGTGCATCTCTTTCAAGTCCTTCCATGCATTCAAACCAACTGTGTGTGGTGCGAAAGAAATGGCCCCACCATAAATATGAGCTACGTAGGGGTGTGAAAGGGGCAGAGTGTGGAATTTGCTTCAAAGTAAAAGTAGGGATATTCTGTCATGTCACATAGCTGGAGCTTTACTAATGACAATCAACCATTTTAATATTTTGACAAGAAGCTCATAGACTCAAATAAGCCATATATACACCACCAGTATCTCACGGCTTGACTTCCTTTTGTGATACATTCATTACCTAATGTATTTAGATATCTACAGGGGGGATTAATCTGGCTAAACTTGGTTGGGTTAGGGCTTGTGGATTGCATTCCCTCATAATCTGAACACTGTGCTATCTGTGTCTGTACTATCACTCTCAGTGGTATAGTTCAGGTTGGACCTCGGGGCTGAAATCCAGGGCCCCTGCAGCCCAGGAGTAATCCAAGGTGATGTAAACACAGAAAAACCTATCTCTAACAAAATTAGCAGAAGACGAAGATGAAATGCGTAATGGATAGATTTGTGTAAGATCAGTTTCAAATAGAGCTAGTGGCTATGCTAGAAATGTGGTTATAAATGGGAGAGACCTGGGTTCAAATGCCATCTCAGCCACAAAGCTTACTGGGTGACCTAGGTATTGCTCAGCCTAATCTCTCTTACAAGGTTGTTGTGAGGATAATAGGGAAAGAAAACATGTATGCTGCCCTGAGCAATTTGGAAGGAGAGTAGGCTAAAAAGTGAATAAATTAAAGAAGTGTTTGATCAAGAAATTAAAGTTTGATCAGGAAATCAAGGAAGAATTTTGATCCAATCAAGATGCTTCAAGACAAGAAAATGGCACAGCTGCATTTGTGCAAGGTTAAAAAAATAGTTGTCGTCAAGAATATCTGGAAGGGCACAAGCTTCCCACCCTTGGTTATATGATGAAGAGAAGGCACTAATAATAAAAGAAGCCAGGAACAATGGCTGGAAAGACAGAACAAGGCTAGTACCTGTGCATACATCCATGTGCATAACTCGATTATTCAACACATGGGTCCATTTCAGATGCTTGCAGAAAAAATATTTCACAATAAACTAGCCAGGCTGTAAACAGTAATAGCTATTCAATGGTATGTTTTTCTTTTCGGTACAGGAGATTTTTATTTGTTCTTTTTCACTAGGTGGTGCTCTTTCCACATATGCAAAGCAATAAATGTGGAATGGAGATCAGGAGGGTGCCGTATTGAAGCCAACATGTTCTAATTTACATATTGGAGCTTAGCCAGATACAGGGAAGCATTAAACCATTTAAAGATGCTCAGTTTCCAAAATTTATCCTAAGGAGAAACCAACATTTATTATTAGGGGGCTGAGTTTATTCATTATAGTTGCAAATAATGGCCTCAATTTTATTGCATTTGCCATGGCCAGTGTATAACTAACTGGGTAGCAGGTAGGGCACATTCACATGCTTCTTTACTAGTGAACCAATTGAAAAAATCATTCCCCTCCCACTGTCATTCCCCCACTGGAGGAATCCTCCTCTGAGAAAGAGCTAGAGCTCCCAGCCACAGACAGTGCCAAGGAGCCACCCATGTCATGAGACGTAGGGGAGCCTCCCCCTCCCCCAGGGGAGGTGACCACAGGTCTACTCACAAGAGGAGGAGAGCTTTGCCCCCAAGAGCATCATCTCTTCAAGAGGCAGGCCAGTAGGGATCCTTTAAGAAGAAGTGCTCAGTTACAGAGGAGAACTCCTAAAGAGGAAAGGACTCCTTGGGATCAAAGCCCTCCTTCCGAGTAGGACTTTTGCCAGAGGGTTTATAATGCACTGCAACTGAGTCCTGAGCTTATTTATGTTTGACCTTGGCTGCACCTCAGAACTTTCTTCTGCAAATCAACTATTTGCCTGCTAACATTGTGCTTTGACCATTGCCTATATTTTGACCACTCCTGCCTTAGCCCGATCCCATACTATACTGAAACCTTGACCATTTCCCTGCTTTCTTGACTTGCCTTTTAGATTGCCACATAATTTGCCCTAATGCTGAATCTAATTCAGCTATTGCAGGACACCCACTCACCCCCTGTTTAACTATTGCAGGCAGTGTTTATCATTGGGGTATAGGAGATCTTGTGGTGTTTAGTCCTGAAGCTGCTCATTGTTCTCATTAAAGTTATTTTTCCACTGTTAAGTATACAAAGCCATCATTTTCCCATTAGCTGAAGAAAGATAGAAATCTGAACAACATGAGCCAAAAACAACTTGACTTTCTTTGAGTTCCAGAGTCAATGGAGTTTGAAAAATGACTCCATTCCATACAGATGGGACTTTTGTGGGGAGAAGATTGTGTTTGGGACATCACAGTTGTAGTGCAATCTACACAATTCCAATCCACTTGAGAGGACCAAGTGGGGACTGGCCTTATTAGGCATCAAAAGGGCCATCAAGGAGCTCTTTAAGTGTTATATTCCACTACACATGTTTTGAAAATATCAGCTGTTGGTTAAATTAGTTTTGATTCAACATTGACTTGTGTGCTGCTGTCCAAGTTAAAACATAAAAATGGCACTGTGTCTATTTAAAGGTCTACCCAAAGGGTTTGTGTGTACAACTCAATTCCCCATGTACAAATCCTTATGTAGCCAAAATGGCACTTCCGTGCAGCAGGTGGAGGTATTGGCAGGCTTGGGGGACCACAAGGTTTGGAGAAACCCAAAGAATTTCAGAAAAAGAAACCCTAAGTGTGGGGTGGCAACCAAAACCACTGAGTATGCTCAGTGGCCATAAAATGCTGACTGACGGTTGGGAAGGGGGACAGAAAACTGGGGAGAGGGGGAGTGCAATGGAGTATCCTAGAAAAGGAATGGCTGGCTGGGTACATACTTCATGCACTGCAACATTTTGTTGTAAGTCCCAGGTTTGTGTTTCTTTCCTTTGGATAGGCTAGGGATGTCGCAGGCATCCGATATGGGAGTCCAATAGACTCCACCCCACTCAGTCTGCAGACCCTGCCGGTCACTTGCCGTGTGAGCCACTGGACAGCCCAACAAGTGCCCGGTGACTGCCATGTGGTCACCTGGTCCCTTAGCAAGCTGCCATTTTGCGTAACAATGGTAGCTGGTTATTCTGCATAAAAAACCTTTTTACAGAAATGGTGGCCATAAAGCCACCTTTTACGCAAGATCAAAGGCGTGAATGGATGGAGGTAAGTCTGTCCATCCCTAGGATAGGCATGTTGCCCCTCTTTCATTCTGCACTGCACAAGAGGTGCAGTTGAATTTGCCCCAAAACAGAACTTGTGTGATGGAAAGGCTCTGCTCATGGAAGGTGCCTCTGCCTAATTTGGGATGAATCCCCCTCCACCTGCACCACAGCCCAACCCATTCAGCAGGGTCCCCCAACCCTCTGTGTACCATTTTCAGGGGGCTGGAGGGGCTGCTGCGGGGAGACGGGACTGGGGAAGTTCGCCTCCACCAGCACAATTGCATGCGCTGAAATCTGGATCCAATCCCTGATCCTCATGTTAGGGCCTAACTACTCATCGAACTAATGATGCAATTATTTATCACATCATTGGCTTTTTTGGTGTGTTTTTTTAAAGATTAAATACCAGGTGTTGTAAAGGGAACTGATGGTTACTAACACTGCATCACATGGAGGTGAGGGGTGTTAAGGATTCTTCCCCAGCTGTATGGTTTTTCATTCAAACAGTGTTTCATAATTGAATTAAAAATTAAGCTGACCACCACATGATGACCACGTGATTGCTTTGCTGCACAGCTTACTGTATTATGCATTTAAATCACTCCACTGCCCAGTCCAGTGTTCTGGCATGGGAACCTGCATGGATTTGACACTGGTTTGTCGCTCTCTTCAGAACAGAATGATAGCTTGGGTACAGATTACTCTCATCAACCATTGTTTATGGTTTACACTCCTGTTTGTAATTTGTTTCAGTGTCTCCTCAATTTACAGAGGCATCTTCCAGACATAATTGTTTTTGGAGCAATCTTACTCTTTCATTGTCATAGCTGCCTTTGGTTAGGGCACAGAACAAATAGTAATTTGTTACATAGCTCCCTATTTGCTGAAGCATGGGTGCTGTTCTCCCACCAGGAGGAGCCCGGCTAAACCAAAGGAAAGAATGTATTTCATATACTCTGGATCTAGCTTGAAGTTTGATCCCATTCTGAGAATGGGACATGGTTTACAGAAGGTTACTGTGTTATGCAGGTTTCACTTCAGTGTCAAAAAATGTGTTATGTGTACATGGCCACAGGTGTTGAACATATATTTTAAGAGCATGTGCTTTGATCACATGGGAAAGCATATACGAAGTCATGTGTAAGCAACCCTTAGCAGCCTAAGCTACAAATGAAGAAAGATAGAAGAACATGAAATTAATTTCTGTATCATAGAGCATTTTTCAATAATCAATAGGCTTTTTCCAATTGCAAAGCCAAACAGTAGGCAGAATCTAAAAAAGCAGCTTGTCTTGTGGGCTGCTGATGCAATGGACATTTGGCAAAGAAAGCCTCAACTGCACAGACAATTTCTTCTAACACACATAAATAGCTCTTTTTGGATTGCAACCAGTGTCAATTCTTTGTGGGAAAGAGAACAATTATGATGTAAACCAAATGTTGTCTGATGGTTTAAAGATTGCCTTCTAACCATAGCAGATTGCAAGCAGACATAAATCAACACTGAAAGAAAGCTACCTTTAACAGTTACCTTTATTACATTTCAAAAGAGCCATTACTAGAATGAGATGTACAAGAAACCCAATTGGTATAACAAAAAATTCCAGGCTGGTAAAGAGACATAAGAACAGAGGTATATCTAGAACCAAAATGGGGGCTATGGGGGGGGGATATCAAGAATCAAGCAGATGCAACGTAAACTAGTACGTCCACAACAGTGGATGGGCTAACACAATAACTGATTATTTTTCGAATTTTTGGTTGAGGCTCCACATATATATACATATATATATATAAAAAAATTACTGAGCTTTACAGACATACGTACACAACTTCTTCAGCACTGTTGCTGAATAGGGATGGCAAGTCAAGTAGCAGTCTGTTCTTGTGGAATCTTGAGACTGTGTTCATAATTTTTGCAAGGGACTGCAAACCAGAAATGTGGCTGGCAAAGTTGCAAAAAACAACATGCCTGCATGGTTTTCATCTGGTATGGGGTGCATAAGATTATGAATCCATGCTACTTATCTCTGTGTGTGTGTGTTTTACTGAAATACTGAGAATACAGTTACTGCTTACCTAGATCATGAAAGACTACCAGCCTGTAAAGTCTTGTGCTGCCCTCCAGTGGGTGCATTCCCAATACGGTCTTGCTCATCTGTTTTAATATTTAAAGTGCTACATTTTGGTGAGATTGTACCTGCAGTCAAACAGATCTGGCTCAGTCACTCTGGTTTCGGCTAACTATTATTTCTGCCTTGAGGTTAACAGTCAGCTGTTAAAGGCCAGACCTGCATTCATGAAGAATCAAAACTATAGGTCTTAGCTACATCCCTGACAGTTCTTTTCTTGGGCAACCGTTGCCATAGAATATGTTTGTCATATTCAGAAATGGTGAAGCCCATGTAAGAAACCACTGGTACCCTATACTGATTTAAGAGGAGAAAAGACTTCTTTATAAGGCTCTTTTTCACTTGCAATTCCTCTGATGTTGCAAGAAAAACAGCAGCATTTCTGAAAGCTAGTTTAGCTTATTCTCAGCATTTGGATGCACAAGATTTCCTCTGAAGAAGGAACTTATTCTAAAATGCATTGGGCTGTATTACATTGGTATTATTTGCATCTTTGAGAACTTGTTTCTCTTTTGCATCCTTTCTGGCACCATCCCAGCACCTTGTCTTTTGTACTGGAAAAGATTGCATGAGCAAGCATCTTACGGCAGCTAGGAGCCAGGGGGTCCTGTTGTTAGCATGCTAAGCTACCTGCTTTTATTGTGAGGGCCAAACTAAACATTCCTTTGGAATCAATGGAGCCTTTCTTTCTTTTTTCTTTTTTTAACCCCCCCCCGGGGGGGGTGGCATTTCAGGATGGAAATGGGGGAAGCTTAAAGCCGCCTCTCCCAAAGCGCCATCGTCCTGATCCAAACAGGAGAGTAAATAAAAGTAGCATGCATACCTTCACTATGTGTGCTTAGAGGAATGCTTAATTTGGCCCTGAAGTTCATTGACTGTGTAGCTTCTGCTCTAACCTGATCAAAGAAATTGCCATCGCAGTATGCAAAGCTTAGGAAGTCAGGATACCTTCAAGTCACCACCCTAGTCAAGGAGTCCATGAAGTTACCTTTAAATTGGCCAGTTTAGAGCCTTGGCAGGAAACTTGGCCCAACCCTGAAGCATCCTTACCTCAAGATAGATCAGCAGGTTAAAGTACTGTCATGACCCTGAGCTCAGAGGCTCAGCAATACCTCAAGGAGCCACCAGTCACCCCACTTCAGGAAGAACACTTGGCACCCCATCTTTTACCTTCTAGGCCTGTGGGCGTAGCCCTCGCCTCAACTTCAGACTCTGAGAATGACTTGCCCACAGTTGCTGTTGGCAGCTATCCCTTGCTGGGACAACAGCTCTTCATATGAAGAAACACTCCAGTCATATCCCCTGCAGTATGCTGTCCATGGTTCTGACAGTTCCCTAGCTTGCTGTGACCCTGCTCTCCTGGATTTGACTGTGCTATACCAGATGTGACTGTGCTTTACTGGGCTTGACCCCTCTCTACCTAGCACTGAACCATTTGTGAGTAAACTTGCTACAGGCTCCTTCCCCTGGGACTCTAGATTAGCCAGGATGAGTGCCATCTGGGCCACCCCTCATGGTACCCCTTTTTGTTCTGAGTACCTCTGTCTAATTCTCTCAGAAGCATGGTTTTTGTAATGTTTAGCCAGCTAGCTATAATTCAGTCAAGTAGGCAGGGATGCAAAAGAAGGATTTCATTCCCCAGAGTCAAGCTACTGATCCCTTTGTTCTACCCTATTCTGAGCCTGCTCATAGTCTTTGTGCTCCAAATTTGGAGTCTTTAACTGCTATTGAGTGCTTTTTTTTATCTTGAGACCCACCATGGATGGACTCTCCATCACACAGTTCAAAGAACCACCCAGGGTTCCCTTGGCTGCTGGCCCATTCCTCATGATCTTTCCTAGCACTCTCCTTCTCTAGTCTGGTGCCTAACTCACATTTCCAGAGCCAGAGATTCTGTCTCCACCCTGAATGGAAAACACAAGACCCTTGTGAGGCAGAGAAAAGAAGTAAAGAGAAACATGATCATCTTTATATTAGCAAGGCTGGAGGTTAATTTTAGGCCAGGGGTGAGCAAAGTGTAGGTCTTCCAGGTGTTTGGCCTACAACTCCCATCAACCCTATCCAGCATAGCCAATGGTGAGGGATCATGCGAATTGTAGGCCAAAGCATCTGGAGGGCCACAAGTTGCCCACACCTACGTGGTGTACTAGTTACAAAGTCAATAGAAGTCATATTGGGTAGTATTACCAAGTGGCTAGAGGGCATCTATAGGCATTCATGTCACCACTATTATTGTTGTTGTTATTACTTATTAACAATTATAATAATTAGAGAGCTTCAGCTAATGGGCAGTATAGATATGTAATAAATAAATAAATATTTAAGAATTGTAGAAATACCAGTAGTTATCACTAGTATGAGGTCAGTGAAGTTCTAGAGTCATTGGTAATGCTGGCATAGTTTAATACAAATATCTCTACTGGGCCAGGCAGCTCAGGAGGCAAGACCACCTAAATCTTCTGCCAACTGAAGCAACTTTCCTAGAAAATACATTCAACAGCACACATATATGGCAGAATACTAAGATTTAAGAGACTGGAGGCCAGGGTCAAGTTGAGGACCTTTGGTGCAAGTATTAGATTTCTCATTACGTTATGTCTCTGCAGTTATGCAGATGTTAAAGCAAAGCAGCTGAGGCCAGTTCTCCGTCAGTCCTCATGAATGGACCTTGGGGGATAAGATTATGTTACTTTCATAATGTGAACCTTACAAAGTTCATTCACCTCCAATACAAATGGCAGCCAATTATAGGGTTATAATTGCTGCAGAGGGGATTTAGAATTAGCCTTGGATGAACTGACTCAAATGATGTATAAAATCTATATGCATGCATGTGACTTTGAAAAGGAGCTAAAAGGAGGTATATTAAGCCCCTGAATATACATAGTTTTAACTCAGGGGTGTGGTCCTCCAGATGTTTTGGCCTATGACTCCCATGACCCCTAACCATTGGCTATGCTGGCAAGGGCTCATTCTACGAGTAACTAGGCTACTCATAGAATGGGGATAAAATCTGAAAATTCTAGGTTCTCAGCCAGTTGTCAGAGCTGCGAGGGATTTTGACAAGCAGCTTAGCCTGGTGGCTTATATCTTGGCCACAGAGAACAGAAATGGATTTGAAACTCCTATGGTATAGCTTGGAAATGGGAAAACGACTATGTTTTAGTCTGAAGTTTCAGTTTGAAAATGAGGGTAATAATCTTTACATTGCTAAGTTGTTGTAAGGATTAGGGAGATAGGATTGTAAAGCATCTTATCCACTGAAAGAGCTGAAAAAATGTATTTTACTAGTATGAAAAAAACAGCCAAAATATATCATTTTCCTTCTTTATGAAACCATATTACCTATATTTGACACTACCCATTTCCTGATCCTTCCATATACCAAAATATTTTTATGTTTCAAGTTCCAATGCACTCCTGTGCTTGCTGACCCTTCCTTTTCTGGATATCTTTGTATTACAGATCTCTCTCTTTGCAGATATATTTCATCTGAGTCCTGCTAAAGGAGGCTATATTTCTTAGACTGAGTGCTAAAAGAGGCTATATTTCTTAGACTGAGTGCATCATACAGGGTGCTACCTGTATGATGCTATAGTATGATTCACTGCTGTATGATGCTATAGTATGATTCACTGTTGTATGATGCTATAGTATGATTCACTGCTATAGTAAAGAGAGGAAACCAAGTGAGGTTAATGGGTTGAATGAAAAGAGCATAGTTTGCAATGTATGATTTGAACCTAAATAAAACATGTAGATTTATCAACTGGTTTTGTACAAAAATTGTTTCAGATATCTGTACCTGTACCACTGATAAGTGGGAATCATAGATGTGTGTGCATCATACAAGAAAAATAGTATTACTTTATTTTTGCACAGCTATTACCTTTGATACACAACAGACAAATGTAGAGATCTAAGTGTACAGAGAATATTCTGAAGAAGCAACTGTACAATGCTTAGGAGTGCCTTTAGTTTTACTGACCCTATGTCCTTTTAAAATCTGCCCAAAGAATCCAAAGAATGGCACATCTAGTGCTGTGAACTGGGGGGGGGGGGATTTGGGTGTACATTTGTCAGATAGCAACCCCTTCATGCTGCACAGCAAGCCACTTTTGAAACTGGGGAAATGTTCAAAAGCAGTTTGTAGTATGGCAGGGGTTTCTGCGGTCCAGTTGCAAATCCTGCTGTGCACGCTAAAATCTTTGTATGCTCCTAAAGTTGTTTGGGTCCCAGGCAAAATGTATATGAATGAGAAGCTCCAGATTAGGACAGATGAAATATATATATATATATATATATATATATATATATATATATATATATATATCAGGTTCAGATTATGTGAATTGGTGACATCCACAAGTGAAAATATACAAGATTTTAATTTAGGATCTCTCTTCCTACATTGACTTTCCTTGCCTGACTTTTCCTTTTCCTCATGTGTTTGTTTATTTAGAATGTAAATATGAGGCAGAGTTTTGTCATTGTTAGTGTTAGGTTACTGTACAGTACCTATTTTGGGTGCTTAAGAAATAATAAATATAGATAGTGATGATAATGGTGATGATGAAGAAGCTATTGTAATGACTGAGTGTTTATTTAGTTTACATAAACACTTGGTCATTACACAAAATTGTATTTTAGTTACATGCCAGATCTGTATCACACATGCATTAGATTGCTCCTTGACAGGATTTAGAAATTGTTCACTGCCTTTTCTGTGGCCAAGTGGCACATCTCAACTATATTTCCTGAACTTTCTGAAATAGAATATTTACATCTTAAATCACTGAGGCCATTTACAAAAGTTATTCTTAAAACATGTTTTGGCATTTCCAGCAATACATTGGAATTATTATTATTATTATTATTATTATTATTATTATTTCTCTTTCATTTTCACTCTTGTATGGACATCATTCACAATACGCACGCAAGGCTAAATGATGTTCTGAATTTCAATTGTTAAAATGCCATGAAAGTGTTTCAGAACATCAATGTGTTCCACTGGGCCTTTGAGTTAATTTTATCATGGTTTGGGTCACCGGTTATCACTTAGCCATCCTTCCATGTTGCTATCCTTAACTGAATTAAAACATTCCTGTTTCCCTTTCCAAGAACTTCTGAAGTCAATGTCATTACCTTATGCTGACACCTAGTGGGGAAAAAGACATTAACAGATTAATATTTCACTGTTGCTAAATCTAAAACACCATATGCTAAACCTATGAAAGCCTTTATTACAAAACACAAAGCCAGAAGCTTGCTTGGTGTCAGGTTTCATTACCAACCCCAAATCTGAGACAGGTTCAATGAATGGCTTGCAAAAGTTCACTAATCTTCTAAGTAAGCTGGGGTCATACTTCAAATAAGCTACTTCCTGTCCCAAAGCGTTCAGGAATTAAGGTCAGGTTTGAAACCATGTTATTTTAGCATTGACCTTAAACTAAGAAAAAGCTGGTAGGTTTGTCTGTGTTCCTTTGTGAAGATTCATCAAGGTCAGAAGACTACATTTCTCTTAAATGCATGTATCTTTGTTCCACACACTGGACAAGTTAAAATAATTGAAAATTTTATGTCTTTGCACCTAGGGGGCCATTTTGGCCACAGTTGTGAAAAGAAAAGTTGATGCCACTAAAGCAACAGAGGAAAAATAAGCCCAAAGTCCTAAGCTTACTTGCCAATAAGTTCTTTGAATGTAAAGGAAATCAACCCTGAGTGCTCATTGGAAGGACAGATACTGAAGCTGAAGCTCAAATATTTTGGCCACCTAATGCGAAGAGAAAACTCTCTGGAAAAGACCCTGATGCTGGGAAAGACTGAAGGCAAAAGGAGAAGGGGACGGCAGAGGATGAGATGGCTAGATAGCATCAGCGATGCAATGAATATGAACTTGAGCACGCTCCGGGAGAGAGTGCAGGACAAGAAGGCCTGGCGTGCTATGGTCCATGGGGTCACAAAGAGTCGGACATGACTGAACAACAACAACAATAGCAACTAAAGCAGAACTAGCCAGCTATTCCCCATTATTTGTGACAAGTTCTCAACTCTATTTTCTACTGAAACCTTAATGCAAAGAATTGTCCTGGTGCCAAAGACCAACAGACATGCTTATAGGCACCTCCAGTCTTCCCTCTAACCCATCCTGAGAAGGCCCTTATGTTAAACAGCTGTCATACATACACAAGGTATGGAAGGAAGGGATGGTGGTATGGTCAGGTAAAATTTCTTTCATTAGGAACTGGTAAAGTTCAACAGCTTAACCAGCTCTGTCAGCAGATGTGACAGCTATGGTGGATCTGGTCACCTGGTACATCTTGGTAGTTCCACTCTACAGTGGTAGTGGATGCCATGCTATATATTGGTACAGCCTTTCTTGAAAACTCTACGATAGTGGTGCGGAACTAGATTTGGCCCCCAAATCTAGGGTCAGGGGCCAAGGGGCCAAATCTGGGTCTCCAGGAGTCCAAGTCAGCCCTCCAGGGTTCCCCATAAGGCCAAGCCTTTCCCCCCCCAGCCCCCCATTGTTTGGTGGTTTCATGGTCTTTGTGCATTCTAAATGGTTGAACTGTCTCTCCTAGCAGTGGAGGCTTGGTGGCTCTTATGTCAGTGGGGTGGTGAATCACTCTGGGTTTTCGTCAGAACCAGACAGAACTCTAAAGGAACCATCCAAGGTGCTTCCATACCTTAGCTAGGTCCTTTACAGTTCTGACTGAAACCCAGACTGGATTCACCACCCCACTGACATCAGAGTCCCTAGCCTCCACTGCCTCCTAAGGCTTAGTTGCCAGGAGTAAGAGTTCTACACTGAACTGTGCTGGCATTTTGGCCCTGCCCATTACTGGAAAGAGCTGCACTGAAATGGAATTCAATTTCAGCATTGAGGCTGAAAGAGATTCAACACTCCTGCTGCAGGATAACAGTATTCAAGATAAGGCAAGCGCATGTGTTAGAGTATCTAAAGCCATCATCCAGATGTTGGCTCCCAACCAACATCCATCACAACTGTGTCAGCCAGAAGTCATACAGGGTAGGGGTGTGCAACAGATTTGGATGTATGTCTTCTAAATACAAATTTCTCACAAAAACACAAGAACTAAGTCCATCCTTTTTTGAACACCCCTCCCATCCCCATATGAAATGCTGCTCTTATGTGATATATAATGTAAAGACTACTAGCACCTATTCGTCTGAAATTTGGTAGGTTTAATTCACTCAGAAGAGGCTACCATGCCTGCCAATTTCATCCAATTTTGTCACAATTGCCACCACCACCCCTTGAAGGATTATAGCCATTTCTTGATTAACTAATGGTAGCCGATGGAGATGCATAAAGCTTCAGATTTTCTGAAGCAAGGTGCTGATATGGATCTGAGTGGAACTGGGTGGCCTCCAAAGCAATCTGAGCCAAACTGGGCTGCTTTCTGAATTGCTGAAGTGGGATCTGAACCAAATTGCATGGTCAGTGCACACCACTTCCATATGGCACTGCTTCAGCTCATAAGAAATACAAGCAGATACCCTTGTAGTCCTTCGGAGATCCATGGCTCCTCTATTAAATATTGAGCACACACATCTCCACAGGCAGGGAGGTGAGTATGCTCTAGATGTGGTGGCAAGACACATGTTTCTTTGGGGTGAAAAACGGGAAGCTTAGTGATTGATATCCTAAGCAAGGAAGTGAAGAGGGGGCACAATTCCTTATGCTTCCCCTCCGAGATTTGCTTCAAATTTCTAAAGCAGTGCATTATTTTCTGCTTTTGATATGACTCCAGAGCTAGAGAAGCTCAGCCTTAGGGCAGAATCCGAATCAGTCTACTTGGATAACTGCTAAGTGTTGTAGGGGACCAATCTTAAAAGCATTTATAGTTCTGAGAGACAACGAGAGAGGATTTGGTAGCAATCCATACAGCCTTCTTTTAGTAATCTTGCAGGTTCCATTCCAGATCAGCCAGGAGGCCCATATTGAACAGGGTCAACTGCTGCAGCCATTAAGAAAAGTCCTAAAAGGTAAGCACTGTGTAAAGAACTCAGTTAGTGCAGAGCAGTGACATACAAGGGGATTTGTGGAAAGCAATTCCCCAGCTCTTCCTGTTTCTGCTGCAATAACCTTTTAATTAAAATAAATGCCAAGTTTTTAGAAAGATGACCTGAGTAGTCCATGAAATTCCTTTTTAAAAAAATTACTTGCATTTTCATAGTTGATATTGTATTGTAAAATTATATCTCTTCTACCTTTTTAATAACAGTGGTATCTAAAGAATAAAAACTAGTGCTGTGCCAAAAATGTCTTTCATACTTTTTTCAACTATTCTCATTCTATTTGATAGAAAAGAAATTGCTTTTGAAAAGAATTCAAAGGAGAAGAAAAGTTTGGAGCCATTGTCATGGGTTGGGTTCAGGGTACTCATGCTTATCTTCCTTATGAGGTGACCAAGGAGCATGTACTAGTGTTGTGTCTTTTATTGTACAATTATTTCCCTGGCAACCTGTAGCCTCCTTGGCTTCCCACACCATGAGGTAATTCCTCCCATAGGGCTGTTTCAGATCAGGACGTGCAGGCAGCCTGGGAGGCTACAAAGCAATGGAGAGATGTATAATAGAAAGGAACAACACAAAGAAAAAACACACATGGCACCCTTGCCAACTCACAAGCTCAAAAACACCACCAAAAGAAAGTCAAAATAAATGATAAAATGCCCTGAGAATGAGGTAGAAAAATGGAAGCCTCTTTCATCGGGAAATAAAACTTTCAGGAAGTTGAATGACAATTTTTGGCACAGCATTAGCTCCACTTCTTTCCTGGAGCTGGATACAACACCACTCACACCTGCTACAGGGCTTTCAGGGAAGTAACCATATAAACATTCACTTTAGAGACAAGATATATCCACAGTTACCACTCAGACATTTAATGCTTGGAAGACCCTGATGAAGGGGTTGAACCCTGAAGAACAGCAGCTAAAGCTGAGCCAAAATTTCTCAGAAATCATTTTTTCTCAGAAAAGTTCTGAAACTTTACATATTCATGCCCCCCTAGAAATAAAGGCCACTTTGCAGAAATTTCTCCAGTTTTTCTTCACCATGGGGAGGGGGGTGTCTCCTCCAGAAATTTCTCCAGATTTTCTTCACCATGGGGAGGGGATGTCTCCTCCCTCTATGCCCCAGGATGATGCTAGGTATGGGGCATTGTGGAGGATGCAAAATTGGGGCCAGGCTGTCAATACAGTTGTTGCTGTTGGCACTTACAGTGGCAGCAAAAAACAAGAACCCAACAACCTTTAGGAAAAAAAGAAAGGAACTATGCTACAAGCCCTGCTAATGGTGGGTCCCACCCATGAGAAACTGCTGGAGAATTTCTCCTCCCCCTGGGAAAGGAAGAGAAATTGTCTCCCTAATTTCCCTGCCCACAAATCGGATGGCAAATTTTGAAAGGCCGTTTGCGCACAGCTGTAATACAAACTCAAGTTTGAGTTTCCTGACTGCTTCCCATGCCTTTTGGAACTCTGCTTTGACATTTTTCAGTTCCTGCCCTTGCATTCTTTCTCACAATGCAGAGAGCTCAACTATTTTATATCACCGCGGCTAACTCGTCACTTCCATCACCAAAATAAACTCACATAAAATAATAGACTGGCGGTTGAAGGCTTAACAATTATGACAAGGAACCAGGACACAATACTTATCATCTCACTCAACCTCAGACGTTATCAGTCGGCAGGAGAAATTTAATCCTGAACATAAATTGCATTTCCTAAAAAAACATAATCTTGCCTTAAGACACCAAACTCACTGATTAGAGGGAATGTCTTTGTTTACACATTTGTAGAGCGCATGCTGACTGTATTAGTGTCCTAGGAAACAAATCGGGCACAGCACACAGACCGGCTACAAGCACAAAGTTAAAGAAGAAAAAGATTTTTGTTTTGTTTTTTTGAAATCAGACCCTCCGATCTCTAAATCCTTTCAAATTCCTGAAGCACATTAGCTTTACTACTGCATGATGTGCGCGGTAGTATTTCCCCTAATGAAATCTGACTAGAAGTTTAAATGAGTTTAATGCATGAAATGTATAAATAAAATGTGGCCTTGATTAAATTTCGACTTGATACATAACTTAAATGGGTAGCACAAGAGCAGCTTCAGTATCATGTATCCGGCTTAGTTTGGGCCATACTCTGTTAAAAGGAGCTTGCGTTTTTATGTTCCACATACCGTCCAACAGGAAGACAATGTAACAGGAAGGGTCCTCTCCAACACAATATGCTATCACTCTATTCACAGTCAGGTAGATGCTCTCTGTTATTTCCTCATGCTTGGGGAAAGAATATCAGATTCTGAAAGTATATATCAAACCTTTTTTTAAAAAAAGTTTAACAGCGGTTAGAGATACCTTATGTATGGGTCTCAACAATGCCATCATTTTGGGACTGAGAGAACTTGCATCATTTCACTGCATCTTTCCCTATATTACCCTGCTAAAGTATCAGACCAATCCCCCGCCCCTGACCTAGAGAGACCACTTCTAGGGTTGAAGGCAGCTCACTTTCCAGGTCCATTAGATGCTTGGCCTCATTCCAAATGTAGAAGGAAGGATTTGTGATACTGAGGATGAGAAGTGGACCAAAAGGGAACAACTGCTTGAGATGATAAAACAGATCACCATGATTGATCATGATTCCTGGCACCAAATATAAAGCCATCGTGATCTGGCTTAATGGATAGGTACAGCAGGCAGGCAAAGATACGTACTCCCAGTGAATTTGTGAATTAAAATTGTCTTGGGGGTAGGAAGAGACAATTGTCTCTTTGAAGAAAAAAAAATAGCAGCCAGTTTATTCTTTATTTGGGGGCATTGATCCTTGACTTTTTACTATGCAGTGAGGTTCAAAACGAAGAAGTAAACAGCCTAAGTTTGGGAATGAGATCAGTGAGCTGGTGTACGTGTTCATCACTTGGTAGCTGCATGATGACTTGCATACGTTGATGAACCATCACCAGTCCATAAAAATACTTTGGCTTGGATATAGTGATTGCTCCCACTAGAGTCAACACTCCCTGAGCAACGTTCCATTCAGAATGCTCTGGCAAGGAGGAAGGGGGAGAGATGATTTTTCCCAATTTTCCCCTCCCAGTTTGGTCCCCAGCACCACTATTCCCGAGGGTTGCTCAACCCTCCAAAAGCAGATTGGGGCATCAGTAAAAATTTCCTCTTCCCCTTTTCTGTCATCATGCTGCACTGGATCAGAAACCTTCCATTCACAAAAGGCAAAGTCTGGATCCAGTCCATTTTATTTTTCAAAATGGGGGGAGACAAAAATGTCTTACTTTACTACTACTACTACTACTACTAACTTTACTAGTAGTAGTTTACTTGCATTACTACTATTACTACTACTATTTCACAGGGAAATAAGAGTAGTGTAATGTAGAATATTTCTCCACTGATTTAGAACTGATTAAAGCCATGCAGAAGCTGAAGAAATCTGAGATTTCTTATTATCTTGTCTGGTGGGATATACCCTACTGGAATGAACATTTCTAGAGTCCCATGGCCTAAGAATAGTTATTGCCTTCTCTAGTAATCTCCTTAGCCCTCCTATTGTCCATGGAAATGTTATTCCTTAAAACCTTACCTATTTTCCTTTAGCAATAAAAACTTTTCCTATAGTGATTTATAAAACTTGTATCTGATAGCACCAAAAGGACCATGTAATTATAGTAGCTGTTAAATAAAGGAATGGTGTTCAGTGTCTCCACCTTGAAAAGACATCCTACCAAAATTCTGCCACTTCTGAAAATACTGAAGGCTGTAAAATTGGATTTGAAAATGCAACATTAAATCCTTAGAATCGGATCCTTCTGTCAAGACCTGGAATAAATTAAACCAATGTACGTTATTTTTAAAGAAAGGAAAAAAATATGGGAAGCGGTTTTTAAAGCCTGAAGGCAGAGGACAAAACAAGTTAAGCAGGTGATACAAACCATCTTATTTTCATTCTTATAATGATTTTTCTGCTTCCATATGGGGGCTTTGACTGGAAGTAATTCATAGAAAGGCAAACTGAATGAGACAAAATAAAACAGCCCAACCCTTTCTCTTCTTAACTTATCAGCCAAGCCTTTAGCCAAGAAGATACTGCTAAGAACCTACTGGAATTGCTTCATAGGGCATATTGAAATATGGTGGCCCTCACGTGTAGACCACAAAAAAGCACTTACCAGACTCAGCACCCCACAAAGTAGATGTAATATTTAAAAGTCTATTTGTGCAGGAGATACTCTGCTCAATGTAGTTCCTGCTGGGACATGCACCATCCACATGTATGATGATCCATGAAGTAAGAATTTTACAGTGCAAATATCTACTCAGATGTTACTCTGTTTGAGTGCAATGGAACCCACTCTGTGTGTACAGGCTTGCAGCTTAAATGTTACACACACACACTATATAGAGCACCAAAGTGGGTGAGTGCCTTTTCATGACATCAGCATGGCAGCCATTGTGTTGAAATTTGCCCATGGTACACATGTAAATACTGGCAATGTTACCTATAATCTCTAATATCTGTCTTGCTAGATATTTTTATATATTAGCTATGTTCTCTGGAAGTGTTTCAGTTATCAGTAGTGTTCTTTGCATGCCACGCATAGTAGATTAGAAATAGGGTCCAAGTCAAATCAAGCCCCATCCTGAACTTCATTAGAGTAACTGCAGTTTATACAAATGTATTATATGCATTAACAATAGTTATATACTGTGTTCCCCAGATCAAGGGGATTTTCTGTCTGTCTGTCTATCATCAACCTATCTATAATATAATCATAAAATGTAAAAGCAAGAAAATTAGAACTATAGTTGAAACAACAAAGTCTTACAGCCCTTTTGGAAAGCCATAAGGGGGGTGCTGACCTCCATAAGAAGGTCATTCCAGAGTCTCAGGGCAATTTAGGGTGGCCACATACACATCAGCAAAAAAAGAGGACATCCATCACCAAAAAAGAGGGCAAACGAGTACATAGATTCACATAAAATTTCCATAGATTGGTTGATACATATAGCTACAAATTTAGAAATAATTACTATAATTTGATTAGAAATACAGTACACCTCACCATAGTGTGGAACTTTTTCCCCCCCACATTGTGCATTTTTCCATTGTGCCCATATTCTCTTGTTGACTAAACCAAGTTTGCATGCATTTTTCAATGTATGTATTTTTTGTGCATTTTCCAAATGTGCACACTTTTCAAATGGATTTTTTGCTGCCCAAAGCACATTGCAAGCTCAGAAATATATTGACTTTGAACTGCAAATTGCCTTTGAGTCCATGGTTGGTTCCAGAAGATGCCAATTGGATGAATTCTGATCAAACATGACTGAAACAAATTTCTTCCCCATCCCTACTCCCCAGTGACTGTATTCTGAATTTAAACCATTATCATGCGAGTCAAGACACCATGATCTGATTGTGCCAGTCTAAAGAATGGTATAGTCTATGATGCCAGAAGCCAGTGACAATTCTAACAGAATTGGCAAGGAGTTTTCTCCTATCACCAGCCAGATACAGATCATCAGCTGGGACCACTAAAATTATCTCAATCCCATAACCAGCTCAGAAACCAGATCAAATGAGGTTCTGGAAGGAGGGGTCATCCAGAGAGGATTGAAATTACTCTATTACTATGTATTCAGCCACAAAGGATAGGTTAGATAGTGGTCTAAAGTCAGTTGGTCATCTTTCCCTAATTATAATGTTCTAAAAAGTGAGTGGATAATCACCTTCTTTAACGGAAGTGATGCCCTATTCTCCTCCAAAGCATAGATGACCCTAGTTAATGGCCCACAAAGCTCACTCTGGCTGGCCTTAAGTAGCCACAAGGGATGTGGATCTAATATACATATGCTAGCCTTCACTACAGCAAGCATTCTATCTATGTTCTTAAGAGAAACAGCTGGTGCCATAATAAGGGCTCTGGATAGGGGTGAATGCTCCTTCCTTGTTCTCCTCGACCTCTCAGCGGCTTTTGATACCGTTGACCACGGTATCCTCCTGGACCGCCTGGAGGGGTTGGGCATTGGAAACACTGTATTGCGGTGGTTCCAGTCCTTCCTCTCTGGCAGGTACCAGAGGGTAGCACTGGGAGAGGAGGTTTCGGACCCGTGGCCACTTACTTGTGGGGTGCCACAGGGTTCCATCCTCTCCCCGATGCTATTTAACATCTATGTGAAGCCACTGGGGGCTATCATCAGGAGGTTTGGGGTGCAGTGTCATCAATATGCGGATGACACTCAGCTCTACCTCTCATTCAAATCTTCACCAAGGTTGGCCGTAGAATCCCTGTCCAAATGTCTGGAGACGGTGAGTGGCTGGATGGGGAGGAATAAGCTGAAGCTCAACCCTGACAAGACCGAGGTACTTTTGGTGGGAGACAAGAGGAAGCTGGGGGATGTTGACCTGGTGTTGAATGGGGTACAGCTACCCTTGAAAGACCAGGTCCGCAGCCTGGGGGTCATTTTGGACTCCCAGCTGTCCATGGAGGCTCAGGTATCAGCTGTGAGCCGGACAGCGCTGTATCAACTCCATCTGATACGGCGGCTGCGCCCCTACCTTCCCGACCATCTGCTCCCATCGGTAGTACATGCCCTGGTCTCCTCTCGTTTAGACTACTGTAATGCGCTCTATGTGGGGTTACCCTTGAAGACGGTTCGGAAACTGCAGCTGGTACAGAACGCGGTGGCTCGCCTGATTAAAGGCAGCCGCCGGCGAGATCACATCACTCCAGTGCTGAAGGAGTTGCACTGGTTACCAGTTGTTTTCCGGGCCAAATTCAAGGTGTTGGTTTTGACCTTTAAAACCCTATATGGTTCCGGCCCAGCCTATCTTAAGGAGCGCCTCCAGCAACACCAGACAGGCCGCTTAACAAGATCAGCCTCGGATGGCCTTCTCTCTGTCCCATCAGCCAGGACAGCTAGACTGGTGGGGATGAGGGAGAGGGCCTTCTCTGTGGTGGCCCCCACTCTGTGGAACTCCCTCCCTAGGGAACTCCGTCATGCCCCCTCTTTAATGAGCTTCCGTCGTGCATTAAAAACGTGGTTGTTCAGGCAGGCATTTGGGGTGGGTTAGGGTATTTTTTTAAAAAAAAATTTATGGTAAAATTTTATTGTTTTAAATTGTTTATGGTGGGTTGTACATCGCCCAGAGTGGCTGGGTGACCAGTCAGATGGGCGAATAATAAATTTAATAAATAAATAAATAAATAAATAAATAAATAACAGCTAAGAAGAGTATACTTCTTGGTTCTTTAAAGCTAGTAATACACATTTTCAAATTATTTTAATGTAATAACTATAGTTTGTGGTATTCATATGATTTTTCATATGTCACTATATATTATATTGGGGGGGTCTTAGAATGCAAGCAACTTCCTATTGATAGCCATCTATGTACATATATGGGGGTCTCAGTCTTGTTTGCATCCAGAGTCTCCAAATGCATTAATAAGCTCTCCTGGTATTACAAAGATATAGATGCATGCATGTCTTTCACAGTTTTCTAGACTGTGGCCAAGTGCAATATCACACATTTGCCACAGGGATGCTGCTGTTACATTTAGAAGTGCTTGTGGAGAAGTACTGGGAATGTGGAGTGTGCCCACGGAGACTCACGCACCCCATCTGGTTGTTGTTGTTGTTGTTCAGTCGTTCAGTCGTGTCCGACTCTTCGTGACCCCATGGACCATAGTACGCCAGGCCTTCCTGTCCTGCGCTCTCTCCCGGAGCGTGCTCAAGTTCATATTCATTGCATCCGTGATGCTATCTAGCCATCTCATCCTCTGCCGTCCCCTTCTCCTTTTGCCTTCAGTCTTTCCCAGCATCAGGGTCTTTTCCAGAGAGTTTTCTCTTCGCATTAGGTGGCCAAAATATTTCAGCTTCAGCTTCAGTATCTGTCTTTCCAATGAGCACTCAGGGTTGATTTCCTTTAGGATGGACTGATTGGACCTCCTTGCAGTCCAGGGGACTCGTAAGAGTCTTCTCCAGCACCACAGTTCGAAATCATCAATTCTTCGGCGCTCAGCCTTCCTTATAGTCCAGCTCTCACAGCCATACATTACTACTGGGAAAACCATAGCTTTGATTAGACGGACCTTTGTCGGCAAGGTGATGTCTCTGCTTCTTACTATGCTGTCTAGGTTTGCCATAGCTTTCCTCCCAAGGAGCAAGCGTCTTTTAATTTCATGGCTACAGTCACCGTCTGCGGTGATCTTGGAGCCCAAGAAAGTAAAATCTGTCACTGCTTCCATTTCTTCCCCTTCTATATGCCAGGAAGTGATGGGGCCAGATGCCATGATCTTAGTTTTTTTAATGTTGAGTTTCAAACCAGCTTTTGCACTCTCCTCTTTCACCCTCAACAAGAGGCTCTTGAGATCCTCTTCGCTTTCTGCCATTAGGGTGGTATCGTCTGCATATCGGAGGTTGTTGATAATTCTCCCAGCAATCTTAATTCCGACCTCTGATTCATCCAACCCGGCATTTCTCATGATGTACTCTGCATATAAGTTAAATAAGCAGGGTGACAATATGCAGCCTTGTCGTACTCCTTTCCCAATTTTGAACCAATCGGTTGTTCCATGTCTGGTTCTTACTGTTGCTTCTTGACCCTCGTACAGGTTTCTCAGGAGACAGGTAAGGTGGTCTGGTACTCCCATCACTTTAAGAATTTGCCACAGTTTGTTGTGATCCACACAATCAAAGGCTTTAGCGTAGTCAATGAAGCAGAAATAGACATTTTTCTGGAATTCTCTTGCTTTCTCCATGATGCAGCGAATGTTGGCGATTTGATCTCTAGTTCTTCTGCCTCTTCTAAACCCAGCTTGTACTTCTGGTAGTTCTCGGTTCGCATACTGCTGAAGCCTAGCTTGTAGGATTTTGAGCATCACCTTGCTGGCATGTGAAATGAGCGCAATTGTGCGGTAGTTTGAACACTCTTTGGCGTTGCCCTTCTTTGGAATTGGAATGTAAACTGACCTTTTCCAGTCTTGTGGCCACTGTTGAGTGTTCCAGATTTGTTGGCATATTGAATGCAGCACTTTAACAGCATCATCTTTTAGGATTTTAAATAGCTCGGCTGGAATACTGTCATCTCCGCTAGCTTTGTTGTTACTAATGCTTCCTAAGGCCCTCTTGACTTCACTCTCTAGGATGTCCGGCTCAAGTTCAGTGACCGCACTATCATGGCTATCAGGGACATTCAGATCTTTCCTGTATAGTTCTTCTGTGTATTCTTGCCACCTCTTCTTAATCTCATCTGCTTCTGTTAGGTCCCTGCCTTCTTTGTCCTTTATCATGCCCGTCTTTGCACAAAACGTTCCCTTGAGATCTCCAATTTTCTTGAAGAGATCTCTAGTCTTTCCCATTCTGTTGTTTTCCTCGATTTCTTTGCATTGTTCATTTAAGAAGGCCTTCTTGTCTCTCCTTGCTATTCTCTGGAACTCTGCATTCAGTTGGGTATATCTTCCCCTTTCTCCCTTGCTTTTCGCTTCCCTTCTTTCGTGAGCTACTTGTAAAGCCTCATCAGACAGCCACTTTGCTTTCTTGCATTTCTTTTTCTTTGGGATGGATTTCGTTGCTGCCTCCTGAACAATGTTACGGACCTCCGTCCATAGTTCCTCAGGCACTCTGTCTATCAGGTCTAATCCCTGAAATCTATTCCTCACCTCCACTGTATATTCATAAGGGATATGATTTAGGTCATACCTGAACGGTTTAGTGGTTTTCCCGACGTTCTTCAATTTAAGCCGAAATTTTGCAAGAAGCAGCTCATGATCTGAGCCACAGTCAGCTCCAGGTCTTGTTTTTACTGACTGTATGGAGCTTCTCCATCTTTGGCTGCAAAGGACATAATCAATCTGATTTCGATATTGACCATCTGGTGACGTCCATGTGTAGAGTCGCCTCTTGTGCTGTTGGAAAAGAGTGTTTGCTATGATCAGCATGTTCTCTTGGCAAAACTCTATTAGCTTTTGTCCTGCTTCATTTTGTACACCAAGGCCATGCCTGCCTGTTATCCCGGTGATTTCTTGACTTCCTACTTTAGCATTCCAATCCCCTATGATGAAGAGGACATCTTTTTTTGGTGTTAGTTCTAGAAGGTGTTGTAGGTCTTCATAGAACCGATCAACCTCAGCTTCTTCGGCCTCAGTGGTTGGGGCATAGACTTGAATTACTGTGATGTTGAATGGTTTGCCTTGGATTCGTACTGAGATCATTCTATCATTTTTAAGATTGTACCCCAGTACTGCTTTTCCCACCCTTTTGTTGACTATGAGTGCTACTCCATTTCTTCTAAGGGATTCTTGCCCACAATAGTAGATATGATGGTCACCTGAATTAAATTCGCCCATGCCTGTCCATTTGAGTTCACTGATTCCCAAGAGGTCGATGTTCAATCTTGCCATCTCATGTTTGACCACCTCCAGCTTACTTTGATTCATTGATCTGACATTCCAGGTTCCTAAACAATATTGTTCTTTACAGCATCGGATTTTCTTTTCACCACCAGACACATCCACAGCTGAGTGTCCTTTCGGGTTTGGCCCAGCCGCTTCACTCTTTCTGGCGCTACTTGGAAATACCCTCTGCTCTTCCCCAGTAGCATATTGGACACCTTCCGACCTGAGGGGCTCATCTTCCGGCGTCACATCTTTTAGCCTTGTGATACGTTCCATGGGGTTTTCTTGGCAAGAATACTGGAGTGGGTTGCCATTTCCTTCTCCAGTGGACCACATTTTGTCAGAACTCTCTGCCATGACCTGTCCTTCTTGGGTGGCCCTGCACGGCATAGCTTATGGCTTCACTGAGTTACGCAAGCCCCTTCGCCACAACAAGGCATGAAGGGGACCCCATCTGGTAAGTCCATGTAAATGTTATGGCAATGGGTGAAGAAGAACTAACCACAAGGATGCCAGTCCCGGCATTATTCCTGTGGCTCCATCCCAAGATCTTTATGCAAGTTCCTGTTGTTCCATCCATGACGGAGTTTAAAAACACATAAAGTGCTCTACTTAATCAGATCAAAGGTCCATCTAGTCCAACATCCTGTTTCCCACTGTGGCCAGTAAAATGCCATTTGGAAATCTACAAGCAGAGCATTATGGTAATATCCCTGCTGCCACTTCCCAATGACATATTGCCCCTGAAAAGGGAGGATCAGTGTTCAAGTAGCCTGCAGACAATCAAGAAGTATGAAGTAAAATATGGTGGTAACTTTATGCAGACGGGAAAAAACCTAAAACGCTTTCTGAATTATTACATGGAATGTAATAGTTGTGATCGTAAGAGGTTAACAGTGAGAAGTTAAAAGGTTATCTCTTGTTGCTCTGTTATGCCAGGCATACTGTTGGCAGCCTACTAACTGTCAGTAAAGTTGCTACAGTTACCAAGGAAACTGTTATAGGCCTTAGTGATTCACAATTAATCCTATCAGTTTAATATATGGGACAGGACAGTTTTTGATAGGCCAGTTAATGAACATTCAGTTGCAGGACTAGGCAATTTGGTGTTCTCCAGATGTTTTGAATTACAATCCACATAATCCCTGACTATTGGCCATGTGGATGGAAATTATCCAAATCATCAGGAGGAGTCCAGTTTGCCTAGCCCTCTATTCTATTGACTGTCATTGGCTCATAAATATATACCAATGGGCAGGCAGATTTGGTGGTGGAAGAAGGTCATTGGTCAGTGGGTCCTGGCTGAGGGACTACAAAAGGGGCAGTCCCAACACTGTTGGGGCGTAGTGGAAGCCAGCCAATGTGGTCAGTCAGGCAAAGAAGAGGCTGAGGAAAAATGAAGGAGCAGCAGAGCCTAGCCAAAAGGCGGTGGCAGCAGCTGTAGTTCCTGAAATCATGGAAGACAGGCAGCTAGCAAGGAAAGGACTGCAAAAGGCATTTCTCAAGGAAAACTTCTGGCCAGATTGACTGGGGGAGATAAAAAAAAGGTAAAGGTGTCCCCAACCAGTCGTGTCCGACTCTAGGGTGCGGTGCTCATCCCCGTTTCTAAGCCGAAGAGCCAGCGCTGTCTGAAGATGCTTCCGTGGTCATGTGGCCGGCATGACTGAACACCGAGGTGCACGGAACGCTGTTACCTTTCCCGCCGAGGCGGTACCTATTTATCTACTTGCAATTTCTTGCTTTCGAACTGCTAGGTTGGCAGAAGCTGGGACTGAAGACGGGAGCTCACTCTGTCACACAGCACTCGGGTCTCAAACTGCTGACCTGCCGACCTTCCAGTCTGCAGTTCAGCGTCTTAACCACTAAGCCACCGCGGCCCCACTGGGGGAGATAGCTGACCTCTAAAAGCAAGAACTCCTTGGAGGAGGTAACTAAGTGATCTGGTCTTTGCCATGTCCTGGTCATCAAGTCCCTGACCAGAAGGAAGACCTCAGAGGAAGCTAAAACAAGCCACCGGAAAGCCTATCATCTCAGGAAGCTAGGAGTTCACCATGAGAGACAGCTGAGAGACTGTTCATATGTTCAACCCTGTTATACTTCCAATGAGTTCTGAACCAGAGGAAAGACACATCTTGTTCTCTGAGTCAGTTTGGGAGAGCCAACTGGGGTAGAGGTCAGGAAAGGGTAATTGGACCTGGACTTTGATTAGGGAAGTGAACTTAAATAAGGTTATAGCAGTTTCTTTCAAGAAACAGCACCAAGATAAGTAAGGAGCTAGTGGAGTATATTGATAACATTCAGTCTTTTATATTTCCTTATTTGTTTAGAGCATGGTTCAGCCAAAATGGCTCCCAGAACAGCTTACATATAGTCAGTCAAAACAAGACAGTCCTTGCCTACTGTCTTACAATCTAAAAAGACATAACACAAAAGGAAAGGGGAATAGGGAGGGAAGAGGAAAAAATAAAGTGGTCTTGTGGCAGGGCTGGTGGAAAGGCCTCGCTTCCCATCTTATCTCCCTCTGCTGTGGCCTGCTTGATTATACTTCATTCTATATAAATAAGATTTAAATTTATATGAACGTATTTGTTTTAACTTTTAAACAAATCTCCGTGTCTGTTCCTCCCACGTCTATATTCTATAACCCCACTACTGTATAACTGAAGGTTTGCTAAGTGGATAGGGTTTTCTTAGAAACTTTATTGTGGCAGTAGAAATTGAAGAGATAATGAACTAAGGTACACTTAACAGTTTATGAACTAGGATTTATGAGATCTTCCATATTGTTGACTTCAGTGGAATATAACTCCTCATTCCTCCACAGTTTAGTGGCATAGTAGTAGGAATGTGTCACAAGCCTCCACATAGGCTATGAGGAGGTGGGGAAAATCAGAGTGAGTGCAATGAAACATTAAAGATGTCCCTAAGAACCTCCTGAAATGTGAAATGAACACGAGAGGGGAACAGAATCACACCCACTGGCCATGTCCTCCAACACTGACATGACATTAGTGAGAACAGGGCCCCATGTGTATGAAGACACATAGGGCTCCTCCATCCAGTCAGGAACTCTGAATGACCTGTGTTTCCAACTGAATGGAGGAGCTATATACACGTAGCACCCCCTTCTCACTATTACCAAAGGCATACCCAACAGAGGGCATGGACAGCACATGGTCACCTCCAAACTTGGAGGCGACCGCCTATCCAACACATAGCAGGAGGACACGGGGGGGATCCTCTCCTCCGGGCTCCAGCCACCCTGCATTTGAGGCTAGACAGACAATTTCGGCTATCTAGCCACGGGACATTGGAGTGTGGGGTGGGGAGGGCGGAAGATGCATAGGAAGCGTCGTACCGTCAGGCGCTTCCACACTTCCACAATCCCTGCCTCACCCCTAGGAATGACCCTTTTTGCCCCGCTCCGTGCTCCTCATCTGAGCCTGGGGACAATCTGCACTGCCTATGAGGCAGCAGGGGAGGGGGCAGGGAGGCAGTTCTCTGGGAACCAACCTCGGAGCGTAGGCTCCAAGGTTGGTTCTTGGAAACCAACCAATCCTATGGCCTTCTAGCTGCTGTCTAGCAGCAGGAACAGCCTAACACATTTGGATACCTGAAGCAGAAAATCCAAATGGCACCCCATACAATACATAATAAGAAGACTAAATAATGGATAGCTTGACACTCTTTAACAGTGCCCCAAAATTTGCAACTGAAAGCAGGCCTATCGGATACTGCAAAATAACAGGGCTGGGCTATTATGCAAGATTTCAGAATATACTAGGGATGTACGAAAGTCACTTACCTTTTCAAAGGGTGACATTCGCAGTGGGGGGGAGGCGCTCCATCCCTCCCCCCGAAATTCTCTCCGGCCGGCTCCACTCCGCAGCGATTCCCCGGAGCTGCTGGCCAGGGCCGCCCACAGCTGGACATCCGGCCGCTGGGCAGCCTGCACAGGGACGCAAAATGCATTTGCGTTCCTGTATTTTGCCATTTTAGGCTACGTAAATATTTACGTAGCCTATCATGGCAAAAAAAAAAAAGCCACAGCGAACACAAATGGCAGCAGCTACGGCGGCCGCCATTTGCATTCCCTTTTTTTTGGCCGTGATAGGCTACGTAAATATTTGCATAGCCTATCATGGCCAAAAAAAAGGGAACACAAATGGCGGCCACTACGCCATTTGCGCCCCTCTCTTTTGACGTAATAGGCTACGTAAATATTTACATAGCCTATCACAGCCCCCAAAAAAGGGAACGCAAATGGTGGCCGCCATAGTCGCCGCCATTTGCATTCCCTTTTTTTTGCTGTGATAGGCTATGTAAATACTTATGCAGCCTATCATGGCTTCCACAGGGATGCAAATGGCATCCCTGCGTTAGCCGTGATAGGCTACGTAAGTATTTAAATAGCCTATCATGGCTATAATGAAGTGAATGGCAGCCGCGGCCACCATTCGCAAAGCAGCGTGAATGGCAGTAGGTAGGTGTCCCATTTCACACACCTTTTGCAGGGGGGCGGGGGGGTCTCGTTCCACCACGGATTTTGGGGGGCCGAATGCAATGGCATTCGGCCTCACCGAGATCCATGGCGGAATTCTCTGACATCCCTAGAATATACAAAGGCCCCCTGGGTCAAAGGAGTAATGAATAATCTCTTCCCTTTGAAAATATAAAATATATAAATACTAGTAGTCAGGTAGGTCTAAGGGTGGGTGAGAATTTCATTTTGCTCTTTTTTGATAGGAATTTACCAAATTTCGCAAATTTCTTCATATTCAGAATGGAAAGAATTTGAGATTTTTTGAAAAATGAATGTGAGAGAAACCATAACTGACAGATTTGTCCAACCAGGCCCAGGGCTTTGAGTGGTTAACTCTTAAAAGTATGGGTTTGTGTCTCTGTATATTAAACCATGTTTGTGGTACTGCATTAGGGTTGAATTAAGGTTACCAGCTCTTTTTTCTGACAGGCTGCTCTTCATAAGAAAATAAGAAGAGCCATGCTGGCTCAGACCAAGGGTCCATCTAATCCAGCATTCTGTTCACACTAGGGATTTCAGAGAATTCCACCACGGAACTCAGTGAGGCCGAATGCCAGTGCATTCGGCCCCCCGAACTCCGTGGCGGAATGGCCTGCCACCCCCCCCGCCCCCCGCGGATCCCACCCGGGATGAGACTTACCTGGGGCGGATGTTCCGGACGGCGGCAGCTCCAGCGGAGGCTTTGGCAGAGGCGGCTGGTCTTCCGACCGGCTGCCACCGCCGCCACCACCATTTGCAGTCTTTTTTTTTTCTTCCCCCATTCGTGATAGGCTATGTAAAGACTTACGTAGCCTATCACATGTGGGTTAAAAAAAAAAAGTGTACGCAAATGGCGGCAGCTACGGGCGCCGCCATTTGCGTTCCCTATTTTTGGTTGTCTTAGTCTACGTAAATATTTATGTAGACTAAGACGGCGAAACTAAGGGGGAATGCAAATAGTGTAGCAGATGCTATTTGCGTTCCCCCTTATTTTCGCCGTCTTAGTCTACGTAAATATTTACATAGACTAAGACGGTGAAAATAAAGGGGAACGCAAATAGCGTAGCGGACACTATTTGCGTTCCCCTTTATTTTCACCGTCTTAGTCTACGTAAATATTTATGTAGTCTAAGACGGCGAAAATAAGGGGGAACGCAAATAGCGTCTGCTACGCTATTTGCGTTCCCCTTAGTTTCGCCGTCTTAGTCTACGTAAATATTTACGTAGACTAAGACAACCAAAAATAGGGACTACACCGCCATTTGCGTACACATGTTTATTTGTTTGTTTGTTTTTAACCCAGACATGATAGGCTACGTAAGTCTTTACGTAGCCTATCATGACTGAATACAGGGACGCAAACGGCGGTGGCTACAGATGCCGCCATTTGCGTCCCTGCTAGCCAGTGGCCGGATGTCTGGCTGCTGGCGGAGCCAGCTGGCGGCTCCACAGAATCCCCGCGAAGTGGAGCCGGCCAGCCAGGATTCTGGGGGGGAGGCGCAGAGCGCCTCCCCCCGGCAAGAATTCCGGGGGGAGGGACGGAGCACCTCCCCCCCCAGCGGAACCCGGTGGAGCCAGGCCAGGGGGGTTTCATACATCTCTAGTTCACACAGTGGTCAATCAGCTGTCGACCAGGAAACCACAAGCAGGACACAAGTACAACAGCACCCTCCTGCCAATGTTCCCCAGCAACTGGTGTACTTAGGCATATTGCCTCTGGTACATAGCCCTCAAGCCTAGTATCCATTGACAGACTTCTCCAGCAATTTCTCTAACTCCCTTTTAACATCATCCAAGTTGGTGTCCATCACTACATCTTGTGGTAGCAAACTCCACAGTTTAACAGTTGTATGGCAGGCAGGTACAATATGGTTCTCTGTGTGAACCTATTGAATGTGGGTGCTACAGATGGGTGAGAATTTCATTCTGGCTCATTTTTTAATGAAAAAATCTACCAAAATTTGTAAATTTCTTCATATTCAAAATGGAAAGAGTTTAAGATATTATTTTTAAAAAATGTAGGAGAAAGTGGATATCAAGTTGATGTTAAAGGCACAGAATCAGGACAAGACTTTTTTTATGGTCAACAGCCCTGGACCACAGTCCTTTCAAATATCTAATTCTTTCTCAATTTGGATGATGACACCTTCAAGTAATTCATAGGAGCCCAATACCCATGGTCATTATTTTTATATATATATTTTACTGAAAATTGACATTTTTACTGAACTGAGAGTGAAACAGGAAAGTTCCCTTCAGGGATTATAAAACTATAAAGTGTGGAGGGCACATAGGGGTGCTCCTACCAGCCCTGCTAACTCCACCTCTGGCTTTCTCAGCTTGATCTGGAAGGTCTGACAAGAGCATGTTCAACCAAATGCTGATACAGTCCCCTGTGAAACTGGGAACCCTGATTGTTTAGGCTTCCAAATCATACAGAGGGTTAAAATCATATTCAGCTGAACATCATTACAGTTTCTCTTCAGACCTTCCTGATTGACACAGGGATGGGGAGCGGTGGAGGGATCAGTGTCCTGTATCCCCTCCATGCTTACATTTTTATAAAGCCTGAAGAGGTCTGAAGTAAAGCTGAAAAGAGGGGTAAGATTTAAAGGGATGGTACATCACAGAAGTGAACGATTCCTTTGCATAGTGTTTGAAATAAACAAAGTGCTGTGCTGTGTATTAAAGAAAGGTAAGTTCTTTCTGGACAAACTACGTATAAACAAGGCAGACATGAAGCCGAGGGGAGAATTAAGCCTCCCCCATCAGTTCCAATGCTTATTAAATCTATCCTGTGCTACAGGAACTGACAAGAGACAACAACATTGTTTGTGATTTTAATGAATATGGGTGTTGATAATACCTGCATTTGCTAATGGCACCTACATATAATCACAAACACCAACATTTTAAAGTAACCAGTCTCTACGCTGTGTTTACGTGCTTGCTGTCATCTGAGTATCTCTATGCATCTGCATATAATTGTGAATTGGCTTTGTGTGCCTGTTTGCCTGTCAAATTCTAAGCCAGGATCTTTTGTCATGCATCCCATGCATCCCTCAAAAGTCAACGTAAAAGTACAGGCTTTATCAAAGTTCATTCTGCCTTTCCTGTCAATAGACTGCTTTGTCTGATCTTGCCATCTGGAACCAAAATATATATTCCAAATGGACATGGAAGCTGCCTCCCCCATCCCAACCCCCATTTCTAAATCAATGCAGCACAGAACTCCAGTTAACAGCTAATAGTTGTAGCAGGGAATGGTTACCGCAGTAAACACTGTAGAAATAAGCCTACATTTCATATACATTCCAGGAGAAACTTCCCAGACTGATTTGCCATGCTGTCATGTGTCACATCCCATTACCTTTGTGACTTTGTGTTATGTTACATCAAGGATGTGACTAACATTAACCACATGTAACGTTGCACAGTACCATCTTGTCTGCCAAGGAAATTTAGAGCTGCATGTCTCTCAGAAAACAGGGTTTCCATGAGTGTTATTGGTTTCCATGCTTGTGAGAGAGGGGGAGATTAACTCATCAGTTAACTCAGTTTCAGATCACATGTTCAAATGCAAAACCCGCAGCACCTACCCTGCTAATCAACAGAGCACAAAGGAAAATCTGGGAGCCAGCCTTGTTTCTGTTGAAGTATCAGACACGATCGTATGGGCTGGGGGGTTGTTTGTTTTTAGAGGACTGTGTAGACTACCCTTCTTCAACCTGGTGTCCTTCAGATTTGTTGGAGTAAAACTTCCATCATCACCCATGGATTGGGATAATGGGAGGTGTAGTCCAACACATTTGGAAGGGTCAGGTTGGGAAGGCCAGTGGAGACTACAGCACCTAACCTCTGCGCTCTTGGTGTTAGGAAATGCCCATGCTCCCTGGGGACAAAGAATGGGCTAATGAGGAATCAGGATCCCAGGGAGATGAGCAACGCCATGATTTCATTTTAATAACTGCATCCTGGAGCAGCCGAATGTGCAGCGCTTGTGGGACTGAGCTCAAGTACAACTTAAATTCAGATATGCATTAAAAAAAATCTTGATGTAATTACATGTAAGTACATGAAGAATACAAAGCCTTTATTTACAGTTACGCCCTGAAGTAATAATTACGTTTTGTAATAGATTCAGGTAAGTAAAGAGGCTGAGGGTCAAACCATATATGATGTCAGCTTTCCATGACCTGGTGCCCTTCAGATGTTTTGGACTTCAACTCCCATCAGCCCCAGCCAGCATGGCCAATGGTTAGGAGGGTTAGCAGTTGTCATCCAGAACATCTGGAGGGCACCCAGCTGGGGAGGACTACTGAAGCTGATCTTATATTTCATTATGTCTTCTCCTGGGCGTTGAGTAAAGTGCAGGAAGCCAAGGAGGCTACAGGCTTCCAGAGAGATGATTGTACAATAAAGGACAGGACAGGTTTACTGCTGATGTTAATGTGGGACTAAACTGCTGTAGACTGAAAAATGCACGATTATAACCCTATCATTGTGCTATTCCTTACTTAGGTACAGGTCAGGTCCGGTAAGCTATGGATATTTTTTTTTCACACAGTAGAAGCTCTGGCAAGCATCTTCTGTTCTACCATGCATATATGGTAGCACCCATGTGTGCAGCCACACTTACAAAAGCCCAATTTGCATAAAAGTATTCTCCCTCAAAAAAGCAGAGAGCGGAGAGCATACAAATCCAACCCTCTCACATATCACCCCATGCGTGGAGCCATGACATGCACAGTCCTGCTCCTCCATCATGCAAAGTGGATCTCACACCAAGTAAACATATGAACCAGACTTTATTCTGGAAAGTGAGACAAGAGAGGTTATCAGGACCTCTTTCCACTAGCCATCCATGCTGAGATAACTTGCTCATGACAAAAGCATTGCTACACAAGTCTGTATTGAGAGTCTATGTTAGTGCTGTGCCAAGAATTTCTCCCACATATTTTTTTTTTTACCATTCTCATTCAATTTGATAGAAAAGGAATTGCTTTTAAAAATAAATTAAAAGGAGAAGAAATTTCAGAGAAATTCTCACGGGTTGGGTTCAGGATTGTGCTGACCTTACTTATAAGGTGGCTGAGCAGTGTGTATGAGTGTCCTTTCTGTTATTGTGCAATCATCTCTCTGGCAGGCTGAAGCCTCCCTGGCTTCCTGCACTTCGGTTAAAGCCCAGGAGAAGACATCATGAATAGGGATGGACAAAAGTCCCTTACCTCATCCCACAGCTTGCTTCGCGGTGGGGGGAGGCGCGCCGTCCCTCCCCCCGAAATTCTGGGTGGGGGGGAGGCGCCCCATCCCTCCCCACCGAAATTCTGGCCGAGGGGGAGACACCCCGTCCCTCTGGCCGCGAATCCTCCTTGCTGGCCGGGACGCAAATGGCAGCGGCCGTAGCCTCCGCCGTTTGCGTCCCTGCAGTCAGCTGTGATAGGCTACGTAAATCCTTACGTAGCCTATCACGGCTGAGTTGGGGGGGGAAGCGCGTACGCAAATGGCGGCACCCATGGGCGCCGCCATTTGCATTCCTTATTTGGGCACGTGTAGTCTACGTAAACATTTATGTAGACTATGGCGAAAATAAGGGCAATGCTATTTGCATTGCCCTTATTTTCGCTGTAGTCTACGTAAATGTTTACGTAGACTACACGTGCCCAAATAAGGAACGCAAATGGCGGCGCCCATGGGCGCCGCCATTTGCGTACGCGCTTTCCCCCCCCCCAACTCAGCCGTGATAGGCTACGTAAGGATTTACGTAGCCTATCACGGTGTTTTTTGAAAATCTAGCCATGATAGGCTACGTAAATCTTTACGTAGCCTATCACGTTTGCTTGTGTGTGTGTGGTTTTTTTTACTGGGAAATGGTGGCGGCAGCAGCCGGTTGGAAGACCGGTCGCCACCGCACCGCCGCCGCACCACCGCCAGGAGCCGCGAGCGCCAGGGACATTCGGCAAAGGTAAGTCCCATTTCGGGGGGGGTCGGGGGGTGGACCGTTTCTCCACTAATTTCCGGGGGCCGAATGCGTTGGCATTCGGCCTCCCGGAGATTTGTGGAGAAATTCTCCGACATCCCTATTGAAGTAATTCCATCCATAGGACTTCTTTCAGATCAGAAAGCCTAGGAGGCTGCAGAGCAATGGAGAGATGTGTAATGGAAAGGGGGAAACACACACACACAGTACCCTTGGCTACCTCATAGTGAATAGGAAAGGTCAGAAACACCACCAAAAGAAATTCAAAAGAAATGATAAGCTGCCCTGAGAATGAGGCAGAAAAATGGAAGCGGCTTTCATGGCAGAAGAAAACATTCAGGAAATTGGTGGTCAGGGTTTGGCACAGATTCAGGCCATCTCTTGACTAGAGCTGGACACAACACTGTCCCCCTCACATCTGGTACAGGGCTTTCTGAGAAGGAGAAATATTCTCAGCACCTGTATTTGAGACAAGATGTATCTGCAATCATCCCTCAGAAATTGAACATTTGGAAGACCCTGGGGAAGGTGCTGAACCTTGAAGAATGACAACTAGAGCTGAGCCAAAATTTCTCAGAAGGCATTTTTCTCAGAAGACTCCTGAGATTTCCCGTTTCTTACTCCTCTAGAAATAAAAGGCCACTTTGCAGAATTTTCTCCAAATTTTCTTCCCCATTTTTTGGGTGGGGTTCACCTTCCCTCCTCCTGCTCTTGCCCACAAAGCCCTGGGATGATGCTAGGTATGAGGTATTGTGGAAAATGCAAAAAGGGTACCAGGCTGCCAACACAGGTGATGCTGTTGCCACTTGCAATAGCAGTGCAACAACAACCCTCAAAACCTGTAGAAAAAAAAGAAGCTGCTGCTGTAAAACCCTTGCCAACCATGAGCCCTACCTGTGAGGAATTGTTGGAGAATTTCTCTTTCCCCTGGAGAAATTTGGTGAAATCCTCCCCCACACACGCACACACACGCACACACATTTCTCTGCCCACATTTCTCTGCCCACAAATAGGGTGGAGAATTTCAAGCGGCCATTTGTGCACAGCTCTAGTCTGCGTTATATAATACATCCCATGTGTAATTTAGCATACTGAATAGCTACTCTCTTCTAAAAAATTATCAAGCACTCACAGTTCTTTGGATGCATACATTTATGGCAGAAGTTGACTCTGAAGTGCAAGCAAAGTCTTTTCTGATTAACTCCTCATAACTCCATGCTGTGTGTGCCATTGTTTGTGCCTTTTGTGCTTGAGGTGTCAAAAGAAAAGGAAGAACAGAAAAACAGAACTTCCAGGCTGAAGGCCCATATGCTCCCCATTAAGTTTTTAAGGTGTGGAAAGAATTAAGAATTGGGCTGAATACATTTGTAAGTACAGTGGCATCAAAACACACACTCAGCACACACACACACACACACTCACACTCACACTGTTCTTAACTATGCAATCACTGAGGAGATATTGAAATGTTTACAATACACTGGATGAATTCACATTTGCATTTTTACCACTCAGTGGAATGGATCCAGAGTTAGGCATGTGCAACTGGGCTGGTTGAAGAGGACTTCTCTGTCTCCTCCTCCCCACGGCAGTCCCTCCAGCCCCGCTAAAAATGCTACACAGAAGGTTGTGGGACAATGCTGAATGAGGTAGACTGTGTTGTGTGGGGAAAGGGATCCCCCATAATCAAGCAAGGCTACCTAAAATACCAAGTCTGCAGGATGGAGTGCTTCCTGTTTTATGTCAGAACCATTTCAGGCACTGCTCAACACTGCAAATGATGCCACAGCTGCCATTTTAGTTAATTTTAGTTTTAGATTGTTGATTTTATTTTGATTTTATTTGTATTGTAAAACACCTAGATAAATTTATTTTATGAGGCATTTAATAAATGTAATAAATAAAAAATAAAATAAAATCATTTATTACCTTCTGTGTTGTTCTTACTTCTTCCATTGCATATAATGGTGAGAAGGATAGAATCTACTTAAATACCACATATGTGTTGCAGTCAACTACATATGTTAATACCATTACTGTTATTTGGGGCCAAATCTTCCAATTCAGTATCATGTTGGAGGCAGTGGAGAAGGAGAAACAGCATGCATAATGATGCTCTGGAATGAGCTCCCTAGTGAGGTTCGCCTGGCGCCTACATTATACTCCTTTCGGCGCCAGGTGAAGACCTTTTTATTTTCCCAGGCATTTTAGCTTTCTAAATTTTTATCTTTGCTGTTTTAAATCTGTATTTTAATCTCCTGTACTGCTGCTAGGTTTTATTGTGGTTGTATTGTTATATTGTGGTTTTAATGTTCTATATATTTTAAATTGTTTTATTGTGTGTTGTTTGGTTTTAGTTTTTGTGAACCGCCCAGAGAGCTTCGGCTATTGCGCGGTATAGAAATGAAATGAAATAAATAAATAAATAAATAAATAAATAAAAGAAATGTGAATGTAAAGACAAAATGGTCTGGAAAAGTGAAAATTAATCCAAAAATTGTTCTTGCACAAGCAAAATCATAAGAATTACTATAAATATAAACTATCTATGTTAGCACTGTGGAAACTCGTGTGTTAGCTCTAGTACAAGAATTTGCAGGAAGGCACTAACTGCCTTTTTTCCCCCTTCCACTCACAATTCTTTGGATCCAGCCCTTTAGCAAATCTGTCCAACAACATTTGCACACAAAATGAAATCATAACACTATACAATGCTTCGGTAAATACCAGTGCAGTATTCTTACCATCCCTTGAATTCTTTATCTTTTATCCTGGTATTCTCATTATTCCACTCTTATGGAAACTACAAGATACTACTCTGTCATTGTGACAGATTATTTACAGCACAATGGTGGTTGCTTGGAAGAAAATTCCACTGTGGTCAATTGGACTTACTTCCAAGAAAGTATGCATAGGAGTGCACCCTTAATCATTTCCTTTCCCCTATTATTTGGAGTGTTGTTTTTACCTTCTTCTCTTGCATACCCCCTTCCACCTTTATTTTTGGGAGGTGGTAGTAATTGGGCTGGGGTAAACCTAGCACTTTTGTCAAAACTTGATAATTGGAAGCAGGAACTGTGTTCTAACCAAGAAGGGACAAATTAAGAATTCAGATGGTGGAAAATTCACCCACACTGATACCCATACAACTGCCTTCTGTTTATGCAAGAAACCCTCTTGCAAATGCAAAACTGACACTCTCAGTGTTACATTTCACTGATCATCAATTAAAGACAAATAGAGGACACACTGGGAAGTCCTGTCAGTCAGTCGTAACAAGCTCACTGTAGCTAACACTAACTCTATTTTAGCAACTATACAGCCAAAATTAAGCACATTTTCAATGAAAGAGACTTTGGCTGAAATCCTACACATAGGTACATGGGAGTAAGCCCCACTGAACTCAGTGGGGTTTACATATGAGTAGAGATGTACTACTCAGTGTACTGTTAAACCTTTAAAAAGCGTCTAACCTGTCTGGATTCTGCCCTCAAATATTTAGAAATTTAAAGCAATTGTCACCATTTTTGTCCCACAAAGCTGCATAGAATAAAGACTGCATAGAAATGTTTTGTGGTTGAGTCTTGCAATCTATATTTCCTTATCATGGAGAAGGAGGATGTTGTGCCCTCCAGCTAGGGATGTATGAGAATTTCATTTCTGTTTGCAAATCATGTGAACATGCCCCATTCACAACCTCACATGCAAGCAGGAAAACAAAAATTTACACTTTAGTCAAGGGAGAGGGAAGTGCACACTTTTGAAAAATACACACACAAATGTGTGCTTTTCCTGTTCAAATGACCTGAAAAACAAGTCAAAAACAAAAATGGGAGCAAGCTGAAATAAGCTTCAAAGTGAATTTTGGAGAATGTTGGCAAGCTTGAAAATTGCTGGTTCTCATAAGAACATAAGAAAAGCCATGCTGTATCAGACCAAGGGTCCACCTAGTCCAGCATTCTGTTCACAGTCCCAGCTGTCAATCAAGAACCCACAAGCAGGGCATGAGTGCAACAGCACCCTCCCACCCATGTTCCCCAGCAACTGGTGTACATAGGGATACTGCCTCTGGTACTGCAGGTAGCACATAGCCATTAGGACTAGTAGGTATTGATAGCCTTCTCCTCCATGAACTTGTCCAACCCCCTTTTAAAGCCATCCAAATTGGTGGCCATCACTACATCCTGTGGTAGTGAATTCCATAGTTTAACTATGTGCTGTGTGGAGGAGTACTTCCTTTTATCTGTCCTGAATCTCCCACCAATCAGCTTCATAGGATGACCCCAGGTTCTACTATTTTGAGAGAGGGAGAAAAATGTCTCCCTATCCACATTCTCCGCACCATGCATAATTTTGTACACCTCTATCATGTCTCCCCTTACCTCCTTTTTTCCAAGCTAAACAATCCCAGCTGTTGTAACCTTCTCTCATAGATGATCCAGCCCCTTGATCGTTTTAGGTGCCCTTTCCTGCACTTTTTCCAGCTCTACAATATCTTTTTTTAGGTGTGGTGACCAGAACTGGACACAGTATATCTAAAGTGTGGCTGCACCATAGTTTTCTGTAGGGGCAGTATGGTGCCTGGCCTGTCCATATCTCTAGCATCCAACAAGTAAAAATTGGTATACATGTTATGGGAACAGTGGTGAACAAGCAAGCTACTTTCATGGCAACCAGACACAATATACATGCCACAGCCTCAGCTAGGGATGCTGGAGAAATCTTCTGCAGTCTCCAATGAGGCTGGGTTCCTAAAATCTGACCTGCGGGGTCCATAGTGGACCCACCCCACTTACATGCGCATGCTTTGGATTTCACACGGGGGGGCTCTCCGGCATTATAAAAGGTGAGATAGGCTAATGGCAGCTGCCTTCAGCCTATCGTGGGGAAATTGCATCCATAATTGGCGTATTTTATGCCATTTGCAGACGTAAAGCACTTACTTTGACCTAAATTATGGCCGTCAAGTGTGGAAACACCAGGGCTCTGGGGAATTCCATGGGGCCCCAAGTTGCCTGGATTTCGATGCGGCAGACCCATCCACCCACCCAGACTGGACATCAGATGGTTCTCCCATCCCTAGCCTCAGCCTACCATTCTGTTTATTTTAAGCCAATCTGAGTGGTAGATTTGATGGACCAGTGTTTTGTGTGGATGTGTGTGGCATGGTGGTCTAAGAATCAAAAATCAGAACCGGAGGAAGGAATGGTGATATTATATGCCAGGCACAATGAAAGAGTTATCCTTTTTGTGAAGTGTCATCTCCAGACTCCAGTGTCAGAATATCTCAAACTCCTTGAAATATAATTAATCAATTTTCCCTTATCTAAAGTGCAGTTATTAATATGTGACTGTTCAAAAAGAACAGAGCATAGAAAGACCTGGATTATTTACAATGGTGCAAAGCTGATCAACTTGAGCACACTCCGGGAGAGAGCGGAGGACAGGAAGGCCTGGCATGCTATGGTCCATGGGGTCACGAAGAGTCGGACATGACTTAATGACTGAACAACAACAACAAAAGCTGACCATCTTATGGGCCTCATATAAACTTTTATTTGGACTTTTAGGGAGCAATCCTATGTCCCCCCAGACAGTGTCTGTGGGGACATAGGCATCTTTGGTGTCTGGGCTCCAAGGTCAGAAACAGGGCTCTGCACTCCCCCCTCTTCCACATAGCCAGCACAGTTCTGGCTATGTCTCTAAGCTCAGAAACAGAATGTGGAGATGGGAAAAGGGGGTGTTCCTGCGGGTGGGGAGGGGAGCAGACTGGGGCTGTGGCCATATGACTTTTCATTTGGCCACCCCAGGCTCCTTCCATCCCCGCCCCCCGAAGACCACTGCTAGATGGGCAAAAACACCTGTCTAGTAAAAATGCAGGGCAGCTTGACAGGGGAGGTGAAGATCGCCTCCACTCTCCAGCTGTCCTACATTGGATCCCCAGCGGCCTCCATGTTTGGAGGCTGCCAACTATCCTCATAGGATTGCATACTTAAAATTTTTTCTTTAAGGGTTGGATCCAGATTTAGGCATATGCAAATGGGCTGGTGGAAGTGGACTTCTCCACCCCTCCACCCCAGGACATGTCTTCCAGGCCCCACCAAATGCTACACAGAGTGTTGGAGAATACTGCTGAATGGGCTAGACTGTGGTATGTGGGGAAGGGGTATCCCTGAACATCTGCCACAGGCGTCTTCTGTGAGTAGAGCTCTGCTTACAGACAGTGCCTGGTGGAGCGGGGAGTGTCTCTTAGCCTCCAGTTGAAACATCAGTGTGTGTGTGTTCATCTAGGACATGGCTGTCTTTCGCCTTGCCATACGTCAGGAGGCAGAGAGCATGTTTCCATCTAGAGTGAAGAGGGATCATGGGAAAGCTGAGAACACACACTTCCCAAGTTCCTCTTTTAGGTCAATATGTGGCTGGCTTCTCAAGAGCCTGTGTGGTGTAGTGGTTAGAGTGTTGGACTGAAAGATCCAGGCTCTAGTCCCCACTCGAGCCATGAAACTCACTGGGTGATTTTGGACTAGTCACTGACTCACAGTCTAACCTACCTCAGAAGCTTTTTTGCGAGGATAAAAAGGAGAGACGGGGCATCATGTAAGCCACCATGGGTTCCTTGCAAGAAGAAAAAAGGTGGGATATAAGTGTAATAAATATTTTAAAATAATCTAGATAGATTTCTCTTTTCTTGAAGCTCTATAATTTTGTCCCTTGTCTTGTTGGATTTGTCAGAATCTTTAAACTGTTTCTAGGAAGCTTTCTTTCACTGGGGACCAGACTGGCTGTTGTGGTGTGCCAACGATACTTTCAGACACGCATAGTTCATGTAGTTTCACTCCAACAAGCTCCCTGTTAAGAATGTCATATAGGATATTTTCTTGCATCACACTGCCCTTATCGAGACATTGACCACTCCACATGACGACTTGTCAGGAAAGGGGTCCCCATCTTCTAGAATGAATTTCTTCATCTTGGAAACATTGATGAACACACTGATGAACACTCTGTGGAGAGTAGCAGCAGAGCCTGCAGGGAGAGCAGAAATAGGTATGCTTAACCAGAGTCTGGGAGTCTAGAGGAGTTTGGACTGTACTTTTCACATTGATATCAGCCATTTTTGCATTAGCTAACATAATGCAACTTTTCATGACTCAGTGTTTTGAACTACATTAACATCCTTTTGGAATGGCTCATTTTGTTTCTGGGTACACTTCTTTTTTTTAAAAAAAAAAAGCCCTGTGGTTTTTGGTCGACAAGAAAAGATCATCCAAAGAAGTTACATCGTCAGAGGACTCATAGGGTGGCTTCAAACAACCAAGTAGCTACACGATGGTCAACTTCAACAATTCTTCATGAAGAGTGTGGAATGTAGGTAGTAGCCATTCTTGTACAGCAGGTCACAGTAAGAATCTCTGTCCCCACTACACTGCCACAAACCTGGGCTGAATCTACACATAGCAGTTATACCGTTATCATAACTATTGGTACACATGACACCAATGGGCACCAATAGTTATGATAACGGTATAACTGCTATGTGTAGATTCAGCCATGAAGAGCGGTCCTTTTGGCTGCAATGTGAGGACAGGAGGTTCTGCATAGTGCATCGCTACAAATAGCTCCCCTGTGGGGCAGTTTCTACATGTTCAGATTTTTAATTGCCACTATGTAACTCTTCGTTGTCTGTATCCACCCAATGATTAAGTAACTCCAGTAAATGTAGCGGATGGGTGAGAGGAAAGAATCATAGAATCATAGAATAGTAGGGCTGGAAGGGGCCCACAAGGCCATCGAGTCCAACCCCCTGCTCAATGCAGGAATCCAAGTCAGAGCATCCCTGACAGATGGCTGCCCAGCCTCAACCTGAATGCCTCCAGTGTGGGAGAGCCCACTACCTCCCTAGGGAATTGGTTCCATTGCCGTATTGCTCCAACAGTCAGGAAGTTTTTCCTGATGTTCAGCCGGAATCTGGCTGCCTGTAACTTGAGCCCATTATTCCGTGTCCTGCACTCTGGGATGATCAAGAAGAGATCCTGGCCTTCTTCTCTGTGACAACCTTTCAAGCACTTGAACAGTGCTATCATATCTCCCCTCAGTCTTCTCTTCTCAAGGCTAAACATGCCCAGTTCTTTCAGTCTCTCTTCATAGGGCTTTGTTTCCAGTCCCCTGATCATCTTTGTTGCCCTCCTTTGAACCCTCTCCAGTTTGTCTGCATCCTTCTTAAAGTGTGGTGCCCAGAACTGGACACAGTTAGATGAGGCCTAACCAGTGCTGAGTAGAGGGGAACTAGTACTTCCCGGGATTTGGAAGCGATGCTTCTATGAATGCAGCCCAAAATAGCATTTGCCTTTTTTGCAGCCACATCACATTGTTGGCTCATATTCAGCTTGTGATCGACAACAATTCCAAGATCCTTCTCGCTTGTAGTGTGGTTGACTGTGCATTTTGTTTCTTGTAACATCTTGTAACTGTGCATTTTGTTTCTTTTTCCTAGGTGCAGAACTTGGCATTTGTCCCTGTTAAATGTCATTCTGTTGTTTTCTGCCCAGCGCTCCAGTCTATCCAGATCACTTTGAATTTTGTTTCTGTCTTCCAAAGTATTAGCTATCCCGTCCAATTTTGTGTCATCTGCAAATTTGATCAGCATTCCCTGCACCTCCTCCTCCAAGTCATTAATAAAAATGTTGAAGAGCACTGGGCCCAGGACTGAGCCCTGCAGTACCCCACTCGTTACCTCTCCCCAGTTTGAGAAGGTCCCATTGATAAGCACTCTTTGAGTCCGATTCTGTAGCCAACTGTGGATCCACCGGATCGTTGTTTCATCTAGCCCACTTTGAGCTAGTTTGCTCATCAGGATATCATGGGGCACTTTGTTGAAAGCTTTGCTGAGGTCGAGGTATATGATGTCTACAGCATTCCCACGGTCTACAAGGGAGGTTACTTGATCAAAAAATGAGATCAGATTTGTCTGGCAGGACTTGTTTTTGACAAATCCATGTTGGCTTCGAGTAATCACGGCATTGTTGTCAAGGTGCTTCCAGATGGATTGCTTTATGATCTGCTCCAGAATTTTCCCAGGGATTGATGTCAGACTGACTGGTCTGTAGTTCCCAGGTTCCTCCTTTTTACCCTTTTTGAAGATAGGGACAACATTAGCCCTCCTCCAGTCATCTGGCACTTCCCCCATCCTCCATGATTTCTCAAAGAGAATAGATAGCGGTTCTGAGAGTTTTTCTGCCAGTTCCTTTATGACTCTAGGATGCAGTTCATCTGGCCCTGGAGATTTGAACTCATTCAAAGTAATGAGGTGTTCCTTGACCATATGCCTGTCGATCTCAAGCTGCAATCCTGCCCCTTCAGCCTGTACTTCGCCTTTGCCATCTCAGGTGAGAGATTTTTGCAAAACTTTGTTCTTATAATTTACCAGGTGGGCAGAGAAACCCATATTATGTTGCAGAGAGCTTGGTGAAGTTAGCCACTGCATCTCCTGCTATAAGGGTACCCAGTTTCATGAATGAGGTAACAGTATATAATCACATATAATGTCTTATATATGAAAGCAATGAAAATAGTCACAAAAGTGACTGTTTTGTTGTGCTTGATGCTAACACAGGGCAGATAGGTTCCTGTCTTTTTTTTCCCTCTGTCTTTTTTAGAGCAGGTTATCGGTGTGTTATAGAAATAATTATAGTTAATTTAAACCACTGGCATTATATAAAAATAGATGTGTGTGATATTGTACCATTGAACCACATTGCATGAAGTTTGATATTGTGGTTTAAACAGAACTGACCAGTATTTATATGCTTTCTCAAATTCTACTTTGAATCTATTTTTCCAATGAATACTTTATTAGGGATGCAATCCCATACTCACTTACTTACCTGGGAGTAAATTTCATTGAACTCAGTGGGACTTACTTCTGAGTAGACAAGTATTGGATTGTACTGTGGAAGAGCTTTGTTTTGAATCACACAACCTTTAAGAAACCAAATCATAATACCTAGAGCTTTTCTACATGAGGCATTTATTGTATGCTCATCATTTCCTACTCATGGTGGTTCACAGATTCTTTTGATGACGTCGTGACTGTCCAGTTTCACTTTTGTTTTTGAACAGCAGTTTTGGCATTTCTTTTTTAGAACAGGGAAAATGCAGTATTATTTGTAAAGGCAAAAGAAAACACTTTTTCCACTTGTGTAATTGTGCTATTCCAGTATAACACACTGCCACCTAGACGTTATGTAGCAGAAAAGCAGGAAAGGAAACACTGTTCGTGTAGAGCCTGGATCTCAGTTCTGTGACAAAATCGAAAGTAGATACAGAGAATTAACAGCTTGTGTATAAAAGCTCTTATGCTCTCTAATCCAATGGAACATGTCTGGAATCCTTTTTTTAAAGCTCCAATTAGTTGTTTGGTGTAGGACTGGGATGGGGGATGGATATATAACGAGAGAGAGAGAGAGAGAGAGAGAGAGAGAGAGAGAGAGAGAGAGTTTTCTGTCCACTGTCCCCACTTCGGGGGACAGGGATTTTAGCTTTTAAAAATGGTCTACAAGCTCACATTCCTGGTTGCTGAATTAGAGAGGGGAATTAGAGAGGGGAACTGCATGATCAGCACCCAATATGTGTCCAGTTTCCCATCCAGATGGGGGATACATGTATAAATGCCTGTTCCCAAACACTTAGTGCCCTTAGCCAGATCAGAGCAATAGTGTACACGGCATGAAAAGTCTTCTTTCTGAACGTTTTTGCAGATATGAACCCTCTTATTTCCTTCCCACAACCAGTCCACCCACTCATCTCCAAAACTTCTATAAAACAAGCCAGTCAGGAACAAACTACACAGACAAATGCTCACCCATGGCATTTAAGGACTAGGAGAAATGGTTCCCTTGGGTTGATATTTAACATGTAGATGTACTTGTATTGGTCGAGTGTGCAGGTGCCTTGACTGCTCCTGGAACTATAGTGTTGCTCCCTTGTTTTCATTGACTGACACGGCAAGGCAGGAGTGCATAAATGTACCACATGAATAGATGCCGCTGGAATCATTCTGATCCCTTTTCAGCTAATAATAATAATATCAGAAGCAGGGACCTTATGAAGAAGCCTTCCAGAGTGTTTTTATTAGACTCTGTGCAACAGTGAGCACTGCCTTCCAGCATTTTTTTGCTACCAAGAAGGAATAATGATTCAAAAAGTACATTTGCAAATTCCACAGGGCATGAGCCACACAGCATATGGTTTTGCGTCTAACCTGCCTGCATCATTATTCATATTAACTTGAAAGTGTGTATGGTACACATTTATAAGTAATATTGCAGCCTACGATATAAAACAAAAATGCCTGCATGCCTAGAAACTGTGGAAATATTTTTTGTGCAGTGCTTCAATTTTTTTTAGTATGTTGTAAGTGTAAGCAGTAATGTTAAAGTCTAATAAAACAGCAACTATATTCCACGCACATATAATATTCCACCATTTCAAACATGGACTTCAGCTGGCATCACCTGAAATTTATTTCTGTCTTTCATTAAGTCACACCAGGAGAAACAATACGTTTAAAAATTATTTTCTTCTTTCAAATTTCCCAGTGTCAATGAATATTCCTTCAATTATTATTAGGCCTCCTTGGAAAGCACAGCTTACATATGACTTTTCACACCAATATTTTATTTTATTTTTAAAATTTCAAACCAACTCCTACTTGAATATTTCTTTTTAATCCAAGCCATATTTTATCTGCTGCCCTATTCTCCAGAATTTCACAATATCCATATGTTCCCCAGCAGTGTTCACATTTATTAAAATATGGAGCTGAGTTGTGGTTTTGTTGTGGCTGTGACAATAGGTGAACAAAATCCTGGCTCCCCACATAGGTGTATTAAGCGAGGGTGTAAATGAAGGCACATAGTAATATAGCATAACAGTTTTCTTCAGGGTCTCTAAAGGGACTCACAGCAAAGGCCTTGTACAGGGGACAATTAACATATATCATTTTAATTTCTTAACTAAAACCATAATAATGTACATGTAATAATTTTACATGCATAACAATTCACTTATCACCAAAACAATCCGAAAGAGCACAGCCCTCCCAAAGTTCTGTCTTTCAGCTTGAGTCCACAACAAAAATATAAATAAAACTTCTCTCTGAAGCTTGATTTTTCTGGTAGCTGAAGAAACAAAACAGTCTACTCAGTTCACTCCAGCTCCGCAACGATCTTCTCAAAATGGACCAAGATACAGCAACACAGGAACAACTTTGTAAATAGTCTTTTATATAATACAAAAGAACATAAACAACAAGGAACTCATAGAGGTTTTTTTTAAAAAAAATCATGACTCTTTATAAACATTTCAAAAGAAAACCTCCCTACTAACTTGTCTCAAGGGTTCGGGGTCTTACAGAGAGGAGAAAGCAAGCTTCTTCCACGCTGCATTTTGGTAACTGCCTAAAATGGTGGCCACTCCATATCTCACTCCTTTACTGAGCATGTGCAGGAATATCCCCACTCGGAATTCTTAAAGCAAAATATACCAGTGGGTTACAATGGCATATCTGAGGAAGAATTCATTCAAATGTTGCTCACACACACAGTGCCAAACTGTTCAATTTATGGTGATATTACATATTCTAGAGACAAGGAGGCATTGCTGGCTCCAGGTTTCATTGGGCCCTTGGGCAAGACACCTTCAACAGCTCTCCCTCCTTAGTCGTGGGCTGTCCTCCTTCTTGCTGACATCAGCATGAGCTGCTGCTGGTCCTTCTCCTTACCACCATTAGCTGCTTGCTTGTCAAGCAGAAAACTGGCACAAGAGCATGCCACAGCCCCCTTCTTGCCACCGTTGTGCACCCTCTGTGGGACAAAAGGAAAGGGGGGGAAATGAGCAGGTGGCAATGGTACTGGGGGATGGGAACTCTGCGCAGCAGGTCTCCTGCAGAAATGTGGGCTTTTGGAGGTGCTAGGGTCACCATGTATCGTACCCTACAGATGACTGTCCTCTGTTTGAAGGGCTGTTAGAAGACAATCTTCCAGGTGCCCTCTGTTTGAACAGCTGTCCATTCTAAAATCTGATTAATGATAAAGAACCATACGAAGGGAGAGTAGGGGCCCCGAAGTTGCGCATCAACCATTAATGCCTGGACAACAACTGACTGAGCAGGTACATAGGTTGCCTGAGCACAGGCTTGACCACTAAGGTGAGACGCACTGCATTTCTCCTTAAAGTATAGTAATTATTTCTGAATTTGCAGCTATACAGTTAAAATTAGCATGTACAAATTTTGTGCAAATCTGTGCGCTCTGTTGTCCTCTTTATGTGCATAAATTTCCTCTTTCTTGTGTGTTTTTCTGGATCTGAAGGCAAACTCTATATTAAAGAGCCTCAGGCCAAATCTGGCCCTCCTGCAGTCCTAATCCTCTGGGAATCCCATTCTGGGGGGCCCAATCAGGCCCCTCCTGGGGTCCCAATCTGACCTCTGGGATTCCCCAGAAGGCCATGCTCCCTTAAGCCTGCCCCCCACACCAGCAGTCATTTGGTGGTTTCCCAGATTCCGTAAAGTTTTTTCCCCATTCTAAAAGGATGAAAATAGTGCTATGCCAACATTCTCCCACCCTTCTCATTCAATTTGATAGAAAAGAAATTCCTTTCAAAAGAAATTAAAAGGAGAAGAAATTTCAGAAAAATTCTCATGGGTAGGGTGTGGGGGTTTTGTGCTTAACTTACTTGTGAGGTGGCTGAGGAGTGTGCATGAGTGTCCTGTCTGTCATTGTACAGTAATCTCCGTGGCAGCCTGTAGCCTCCTCAGCTTCCTGCACTTCAGTTAAAGCCATCATGAGGAAGCCATCATGAGGCCATTCCTCCCATGGGGCTTTTTCAGTTCAAAAAGTGCAGGTGGCCTGAGAGGCTGCAGAGCAATGGAAAGATGTATAATAGAGAGAGAAAACACACATAGTACGTTTGGCCACCTCGCAGGGATTAGGGAAGCTCAAAAATACCACCAAAATTCAAAATTCTCCCTCAGGAAAGTGGAAGCCTCAACACAGTTGATGCTGTTGCCACCTACAGTCGCCATGCAGTAAACCAAAAACCCTTAGGAAAAAAGAAAGAACCCATCCTACAACCTCTGCCAATAATGAGCCTTATGTGTAAGAAATTGGTGGAGAATTTCTTCTTGTTGTTCCCCCCAATTTCTCTGTCCACAAATAGGCTGGAGAATTTTGAGAGTAGGGATGTGTAAACTCACCTCCATCCAGGATCTCCAGACACCTGCCCAGCCCTTGCCACCGCTTGCCAGTCCCTAGGGATGTCAGAGAATTCTGCCACGGATCTCGGGGAGGCCGAATGCCAACGCATTCGGCCCCCTGAAATCGGTGGCAGAACAGTCTGCAACCCCCCCCCCGCTCCCCCTGGGACGGGACTTACCTTGGGCGGATCTTCCTGGTGGCGGTGGCGGCTCCAGCGGCGGTGCGGCGGCAGCGACCGGTCTTCTGACCGGCTGCCGCCGCCATTTCCAGTTAAAAAAAAAAAAAAAAACGTGATAGGCTATGTAAAGATTTACGTAGCCTATCACGGCTAGATTTTTAAAAAACACCGTGATAGGCTACGTAAATGTTTACGTAGCCTATCACAGCTGATTTAAAATGGAAAAAAAAAGCACATATGCAAATGGCGGCGCTCATGGGCGCCGCCATTTGCGTTCCTTATTTTGGCACGTCTTAGTCTACGTAAACATTTACGTAGACTAAGACGGTGAAAATAAGGGGAACGCAAATAGCATAGCGTCTACGCTATTTGCGTTCCCCTTATTTTCGCCGTCTTAGTCTACGTAAATGTTTACGTAGACAAAGGAACGTGACAAAATAAGGAACGCAAATGGCGGTGCCCATGGGCGCCGCCATTTGCATATGCGCGTTTTTTTTTCTTTTAAATCAGCCGTGATAGGCTACGTAAACATTTACGTAGCCTATCACAGCTGACTGCAGGGACGCAAATGGCGGCAGCTATGGCCGCCGCCATTTGCGTCCCTGCTAGCCAGCAGCCAGATGTCCAGCCGCTGGCGGAGCCGGCCGGCGGCTCCGCAGAATCCCTGCGGAGCGGAGCCGGCTGGCCAGGATTCGGGGGGGAGGGACGGAGCGCCTCCCCCCCCAGCCAGAATTTCAGGGGGAGGGACGGAGCGCCTCCTCCCCCCACGAATGTCACCCTTCGAAAAGGTAAGTGACTTTCGTACATCCCTACCGGTCCCCAGACTGTGCTCGAGCCCCTCCCACACTCACTGAGCAGCCCACACTCACCCCAGTGGCCTCGTCAAGCTCTGCGGTCACCATTTTTTTAAAAAATGATGATCACAAAAATGCACGTTTTTGTATGCGCGAAAATGCGCATTTTGCGAATGCACATATTCTCATGTGTGAAATGCACATTTTTGCAAACGCACACAGTGTGTGTGCAAAAATGTGCATTTTTGGAAAATGCTCATTTTCACGCATGTGCAAATATGCGCACATGCAAAATGTGCATGTTCGCATATGCGGATATGCGCATTCGCAAAAACTCACATTTGTGTGTGCGCGCAAATTTGCGCATTTTTGTGATCACGATTTTATTTCCCAAAAATGGTGACCTCGAAGCTCGACGAGGCCACTGGGGTGAGCACAGGCTGCTCTCCAAGTGTGGGGTGAGCAGCGGCAGGGGCTCAGCGAGCGGGGCTTGGGGGTGTGGGCAGGAGCAGGTCTGCTGAATTCCCAGACTGAATTGGGGATCTGCACCATCCCTGTTTGAGAGGCCATATGCACACAGCTCTAGGTGAAAAGCCTCTCCTAAGGCTTAGTGACTGGCACGAAGAGCTTGAAGCTACAATCTATTCGTACTTTTCTTTATTTTGGCCCCACCCCATTTACCTTCAGCCCCGTGCCCCACTGGAATGCAGCCCCTGAGAGCTTCTTCCAAAATTGAATTTGGCCCTTGGGCTGAAAGATGTTCAGCACCCCTGTTCTACATGTATCTGACATAACGAGAACTTTTGCAAGGGTGTGCCAGGACCAAGACCAGGCATAGGCAACCTGTTGTCCTCCAGACATTTTGATCTACAACTCCCATAGTCCCTCACCATTGGCCTTGCTGGCTGGGGCTTATGGGAGCTGTAATTCAAAACATCTGGAGGCAACCATGTTGCCTACCCCTGGCATAGGCAATTTAGAGATACTTAGCCAAAGCAAAAAACAGAACACCCCGCACTTTCCTCAATGTGCCATGAGTCAGGAACAAGTGCACCATAAAAAGATACCTGGAGAACAAATGACTCCACATGATTCAAGCAAACAAGCCAAAAGCCATGCTTTGGGAAGGGCAAAATAAGATAAAATCAGGGCTACCAACCAGTTTAACATGCAGGAATCCCCCAGTATAGTGAATTGTTGGACCCAGAGTTGTCCCACAATCATTTTACTGAAGTACAACCCTTTTCACCCAGCATCCTTCCCCAATCTTAATCTACTTACTATGTCAGGAAAGATTTTGTTGTTTATTCGTTCAGTCGCTTCCGACTCTTCGTGACTTCATGGACCAGCCCACGCCAGAGATTCCTGTCAGCCGTCGCCACCCCCAGCTCCCCCAAGGTTGAATCCGTCACCTCCAGAATATCATCCATCCATCTTGCCCTTGGTCGGCCCCTCTTCCTTTTGCCTTCCACTTTCCCTAGCATCAGCATCTTCTCCAGGGTAACCTATCTTCTCATTATGTGGCCAAAGTACTTCAGTTTTGCCTTTAATATTCCCTCAAGTGAGCAATCTGGATTTATTTCCTGGAATATGGACTGGTTTGATCTTCTTGCAGTCCAAGGCACTCTCAGAATTTTCCTCCAACACCACAGTTCAAAAGCAGAATTGTAGAAATACAAAGTCTGTCACTGCCTCCACGTTTTCTCCCTCTATTTGCCAGTTATCAATCCAGCTGGTTGCCATAATCTTGGGTTTTTTGAGGTTTAACTGCAACCCAGCTTTTGCACTTTCTTCTTTCACCTTCGTCATAAGGTCCCTCAGCTCCTCCACGCTTTCAGTCATCAAAGTGGTATCATCTGCATATCGGAGATTGTTAATGTTTCTTCCAGCGATTTTAACTCCAGCCTTGGATTCATCAAGCCCAGCACGTCACATGATGTGTTCTGCATACAGGTTGAATAGGTAGGGTGAGATTATACAACCCGGCTGTACTCCTTTCCCAATCTTAAACCAGTCCGTTGTTCTGTGGTCTGTTCTTACCGTTGCTACTTGATCGTTATACAAATTCCTCAGGAGGCAGACAAGATGACTTGGTATCCCCATACCACCAAGAACTTGCCACAATTTGTTATGATCCATACAGTCAAAGGCTTTAGCATAGTCAATAAAACAGAAATAGAGGTTTTTCTGAAACTCCCTGGCTTTCTCCATTATCCAGCAGATATTGGCAATTTGGTCTCTAGTTCCTCTGCCTTTTCTAAACCCAGCTTGTACATCCGACAATTCTTGTTCCATGAATTGCTGGAGTCTACCTTGCAAGATCTTGAGCATTACCTTACTGGCATGTGAAATAAGTGCCACTGTTCGATAGTTTGAACATTCTTTAGTGTTACCCTTTTTTGGTATGGGGATATAAATTGATTTTTTCTAATCTGATGGCCATTCTTGTGTTTTCCAAATTTGCTGGTATATGGCATGCATCACCTTGACAGCATCATCTTGCAAGATTTTAAGCAGCTCAGCTGGGATACCGTCGTCTCCTGCTGCCTTGTTATTAGCAATGCTTCTTAAGGCCCATTCAACCTCACTCTTCAGGATGTCTGGCTCTAACTCACAGACCACACCATCAAATCTATCCCCAATATTATTATCCTTCCTATACAGATCTTCCCTATATTCTTGCCACGTTTTCTTGATCTCTTCTGCTTCTGTTAGGTCCTTGCCATCTTTGTTTTCGATCATACCCATTTTTGCCTGGAATTTATCTCCGATGTTTCTAATTTTCTGGAAGAGGTCTCTTGTCCTTCCTATTCCCTTCTCTTCTTCCACTTCCGCGCATTGCTTGTTTAAAAATAATTCCTTATCTCTTCTGGCTAACCTCTGGAATTTTGCATTTAATTGGGCTTATCTCCCCCTTCACTGTTGCTTTTTGTTTTCCTTCTTTCTTGGACTACTTCCAGTGTCTCAGCTAGGGATGTACGAAAGTTCCGCCACGGATCTCCTCAGCACATTCGGCCCCCCGAAATCGGTGGTGGAACGGCCCACCCCCCCCCCCCGGGATGAGACTTACCTTGGGCGGATCTTCCTGGCAGTGGCGGCTCCGGCGGCGGCTCAGCGGCAGCCGGTCTTCCGACCGGCTGCCGCCGCCGCCATTTCCAGGTTAAAAAAAAAAACCAAAAAAGTGATAGGCTACGTAAAGATTTACGTAGCCTATCACGGCTAGATTTAAAAAAACCCACAGTGATAGGCTACGTAAATCTTTACGTAGCCTATCACGGCTGACTTAAAAACAACAACAACGTGTGTACGCAAATGGCGGCGGCCATGGCCGCCGCCATTTGCATTCCTTATTTTGGCACGTCTTAGTCTACGTAAACATTTACATAGACTAAGACAGCGAAAATAAGGGGAATGCAAATAGCGTAGACGCTACGCTATTTGCGTTCCCCTTATTTTCGCCGTCTTAGTCTACGTAAATGTTTACGTAGACTAAGACATGACAAAATAAGAAACGCAAATGGCGGCGGCCATGGCCACTGCCATTTGCGTACGCGCGTGTGTGTTTTTTAAAAAAAATCAGCTGTGATAGGCTACGTAAACATTTACGTAGCCTATCACGGCTGACTGCAGGGACGCAAACGGCTGCGGCTACGGCCGCCGCCATTTGCATCCCTGCTAGCCAGTGGCCGGATGTCCGGCTGCTGGCGGAGCCAGCCGGCAGCTCCGCAGAATCGCTGCAGAGCACAGCCGGCCGGCCAGGATTCCAGGGGGGAGGAATGGAGCACCTCCCCCCCTGGCCAGGATTCCGGGGGGAGGGACGGAATGCCTCCCCCCCACCATCAACATAATCCGCGGAAAGGTAAGTCACTTTCGTACATCCCTAGTCTCAGCAGACAGCCATCTTGCCTTCTTGGTTTTCTTTTTCTTTGGGACGTTTTTTGTTGCTGCCTCCTCAACAATGTTGCGAACTTCTGTCCATAGTTCTTCCAGGACTCTATCTACTAAATCTAGTCCCTTAAATCTATTCTTCACCTCCACTGCATATTCATTAGTAATATTAGTGAGCTCATATCTGACTGATCTGTGGGTCTTCCCTATTCTCTTTAGTCTGATTCTAAATTGTGCAATAAGAAGTTTGTGAACTACAGTCAGCTCCAGGTCTTGTTTTTACTGACTGTATAGATGCCCGCCACCTTTGGCTACAAAGGATGTAGTCAATCTGATTTCGGTGTCGACCATCTGGTGAAGTCCATGTATAAAGTCATCTCTTAGGTTGTTGGAAGAGAGTGTTTGTTATGCACAGTGAGTTGTCTTGGCAAAATTCTATCAGCCTATGTCCCACTTCATTTTGTTCTCCCAGACCATGCTTGCCTGTAATTCCAGGTGTCATTTGACTACCCACCTTAGCATTAGTCTCCTGTAATGAAAATAACATCTCTTTTTGGTGTATTATCCAGTAGGTGCTGCAGATCCTCACAGAACTGATCTACTTCTGCTTCTTCAGCATCTGTGGTTGGGGCGTATATTTGGATCACTATGATGTTAAAAGGCTTACCCTGAATTCGAATTGAGATCATTCTGTCATTTTTTGGATTGTATCCAAGCTCTGCTTTAGCCACTTTATTATTAATTATGAAGGCTACTCCATTTCTTCTGTGGTCCTCTTGTCCACAGTGGTAGATCTGGTGGTCATCTGATGTGAAGTGGCCCATTCCAGTCCATTTCAGTTCACTGACACCCAAAATGTCTATATTTAATCTTGACATCTCCCCAGTAACCACATCCAATTTGCCCTGGCTCATAGATCTTACATTCCAGGTTCCTATGGTGTGTTGATCTTTAGAACATTGGATTCATCGTTCACCACCAGCACCATTGGCCGCTAGCCGTCCTTTCAGCTTTGAACTAACTGCGTCATCACATCTGGGGCTAGTTGAACTTATCCTCTGTTCCTCCCCAGTAGCATTTGGACCATCTTCCGACCTGGGAGTCCCATGTTCCGATGGTATACTGACATATCTCTGGTTGTACTGATCCATTTAGTTTCCACGGTAAGAATACTGGGGTGGGTTGCCGTTTCCTTCCCCAGGGATTGTACTTAGTCTGGCCTCTCTGCCATAACCTTCCCGTCTTGGGTGTCCCTTCACGGTTTAGCTCATGGCATCATTGAGGTGCTCAAGCTCCAGCACCACGACAAGGTAACAATCTCCTTTGCTGGAGGTCAGGAAAGATACTGGGGTAAAAAATTTTTTAAAAAATTGTGGAAATGTGTGGAGGAGAGGTGGATATTACATAGTTGCATTCATAAATGTATCCAGTTCAGTCTCCAGATTAGTCCAAGGACACAGGTAAAAAATTTCACATCCCCCAAGCTTTTTTGGATCAATAGTACAATCAATGGTATCCTAAATCCACCACACAAAGCTTAATTGCATATTCTCACCCTCATATCACTCATTAAATTGTGATCTTATGCATCAAATTATTGAATGAAGTATAAAAATAGGTATACCTTTAACAGAAAGTTGCTATTATGATTATAGAGGTGACGACAAAACCAATTGTATCAATGGCAAAAAATGCAGGACAAGTCAATTTCCATTTATGTATACAAGATACAACGACAGAGTCACAAGAAGCTGCAAACAAAACCACATATGTTGATAACAGAAATATCAAAGTAAATTGGTTCATGAATGTAATTTCATTTTTCCATCCAAAATAGAAACAGGCTGCAATCCTATGTTGTCAATGAGACAGATCCTGTCTAAGTACTACTTAGAGTAAGCCCATTGAAATCAGTGAGACTTGTTAGTCTAAATCCCATTGGCTGTAATGGGTCTGCTTTAAGTATGGCTAAGTCTGGAGCCTATCCAATGATCGGGTTTGGATAACACACCATGGTTTGTTACCCACTCAGTTTCACATATCCCTCTTTTATTCCTTTTTTAGGTGCTTGCATTTTCCTTTCTGCTCTGTTGTTCTCTGTGAAGAACTACATCATCCCAACAAAAGTTCTTTGGGTGAGGTGTTGTTTAATTTAAATTTTCTGTCATATGAATGAATTTTATTTTTGTCTCAACTTGAGATTGCTTATTGCACCAACAAAGAGGATGGATTTCCAAAAAAATTTAATGAGAGCTGGAATACACACAGAGAGAGATGCATAATTGATTTTGTAGTTCATCTCTGTTTAATTTAACTTCCTGGCTTTGTCACATCATTTTTGTTCTTTTGAAGCAGTGAAGGCTATGTAGTTTTTCTCCAGTAACAGGGTGATTCGTAGTAATAGAGTGAGTGAGATGGTTGTTGGACTGTTTCTTTCCTCAGTCCTGTCTGTCTTCACATCATCACGTTTTCAGGAAGAAGGATTGGCTGAAAAATGGCTCTAAGCCCAGCTCACACTGTTTCAGAGTAGAACTTGAAAGTGACATTATAGTATCAGGCAGCTGCCTTCTTTTCCCCCCCTTTTGCTTTCAGCCAGATGCAAAAGGCAATGATATGCAACTGAAAGAAACCACAACTCAATCGTCTGCCTTCCACTTAATTTTTCATACAAATTTAAGGTCAGGTTGTGGCCCAGCAACCCACGAGGTGTGTGTAATATTAGAAGGGCTACAGCAGGTCTCTGAAAGGGATTCTGAAGAGGAATGAGAGAGAGAGAGAGAGAGAGAGAGAGAGAGAGACTGAGAGAGAGAAAAAACTGAGTATTGCTTTATGTTTAGTTAGCATGGGTAACAAATCCAAAGTTGCTTGATTAAAACCTGACCAATTTATCCAGATTGATTCATTACTTGCCTAATTGGTGAAAAGCCGAGCAGTGGATTAGCTGTTCTTCAACATAACATTGCCTAAAACTAGGGATGGGGGAGGAATGAGTTCGGTTTGTATTTTAATGTGAACTTACCTCATTTTGCACTTTTGAAGCACTGTGCAAACTGAAACTCAGTTATCCTTCAAAATTCACACTTCTCTGAATTTTGCAGTGGAGTTCTCCTATCAAAAATGTGTTAAAATAGCTTGCAAAAGATGGTTATCTTAGGCAGAAATGCATACAAAAATGCATGTATTAGGAGAAATGTGCACAAAAATGCTTATGAGTTTTCATGCAAACTTGAAAAAAAATTATCAGGACAAACCAAACTTCAGTCTAGAGAAATTTTCAAAGTTTGGAATGAACCGAGATTGGAAAAATGAAAAACCAAAATTGACAGATTCATCCATCAGTACCTGCAACCCAATAAAGACTTTTAGAATTTGCTTTTATTTTAAACGAAATCCTAAACACATTCATATTTCATTATGATCATTATTCCGGGTCATCATAATTCTTCTCTTCGAGAAGTGTAAGGAGAAAATTCACCCTTTCCCCTTTTAGTCAAATATGTAAAGAACTTCCCATACGGAGTTTTAAGAATGGTGTGTGTGTGTTTATCCAGCAGCTATACTCCTCAACCATGGCATGTTTTCCTGGTAGCTAGCTATATCTTTTCTTACCACTAATATTGTAGAAATGAGGTGAAGTTTTATTGGAAGGAACATATTGAAAACGTGTGTGTCCCACTTTGTCACATCTGTGTAAAGCCCCCCAAAATGCAATTGTTTTTACTTTCCTTTTAATCTTGCAAAGAAATTTAAAAGTAGAACTGACCCCATGTTCAAAGTCATTGTCAGAGACAATGAAGTCATTGGCTTCTGGTTTTAATAATGTCTTGCAAAACATTCAGCATCATTAATCATATTCAAAGAATAAATGACACACAGATTTTCTCGCTCCAAGTATTTACGAACAGCATTTCAGAGTCTTGTACATTCAGGGAGACACCTTCCCTATGATGCTGTTCAGAAACAGAACAGGCTGTGATGGAAATCCAAAGTAAAAAATAGTTCAAGTCAAAACCAGGATATTCCAGGTATGGAGGGGAGGGCAGGGGGGAGAATATTTTTAAATGTGTGATGTTTGATCACTTTTTTTACTATGAACCTACAATGTACTTATGGCAGAATAGCTTATTGAAGGACAATTCAAAGGAACCATGATGTGGTTTGTGAAATGCTGCTGTGATTTTATGTGTTGTAACCACCACTTCCATTCATCAAATTACGAAAAAGGCCCTGATTCATCAGGTGAGAAAGCAGAATGCAGACAATCATGACGGTGCCCATATTTCCCCTGTGTGTGTGTGTGTGTGTACATACACACATATGCGTGTGTGTGTGTATATATATGTATAGAGAGAGAGAGAGAGAGAGAGAGACATGTGTGCGTATGTGTGTGTGTATATATATATATACATACACACACATGCACACACGTGTGCATGTGTGTGTGTGTGGATAGATAGATAGATAGATAGATAGATAGATAGATAGATAGAATCTTAGCTACGGATGTGCCTCATTCTCTCTCAGACCAGTGATTTACTGCAGACACAGGGACATTGATCTACAAAATCTACAGCTTGCCCTGAAAATGTTCTTCCATTTCTTTCAATTGAGGGAGCAGTTCTGTCCATCAAAAGCCCGTTCACAATCAAAGTGATTACATGGCAACCTGGATATCTGGGAGAACCTTGTGCACAGCACAGGATCCTGGCTCAGGGCAAAATTGTCATGCACATCACCACCTCTTCTTGTGCTTGATGCAATCATTGTGCTTAGTCTACTAAACCTGCAATTCTTGGTAGTTCGGATTTGACTTGGCATTTGTTCTTCAGTTCTACCTGTCTGGACATTATAAAAGTTTGCTTACAATTAAGGTGTGTGTGTGTGTGTGTGTGTGTGTTGATTTAGGAAGCAAGAACTCTTTGAGTTCTGGAAGCTTGCACACTCCAAACAACCATGAAAGGATGTCACATTATGTACTTTTCATCTGATCCCTGGTGAAAAATTACACTGTGGTTGGACAGCACATCTGGAATAGAGCATATCTTTCTCATTTCAAGGGGCAAGCTTAGCTATAATACTTCAGACAGCATTATTGAAGATGATCATATCATTTTTAATCCAAGAAAAGAATGCCAGTTAATATCCATAATTAAGATTCTCATCCTCTGCCATCCCCAAGAATACTTTAGGAAATATACCAGGAAGAATCATAGGTCATTGGAAAAGCATATGCTTTGCATGTAGAAAAGCCTACGTTCAGTGCATTTTCATTTAAAAGGATTAGGTGATAGATAATAAAGACCACTACTTAAGAACTGCTGCAAATCAGTGTAGGTAATACTAGGTTAAATGGACAAATAATCTAACCTTGTATAAGGTAGCTTCCTCTGTAAGGCACTTTAAAGTGCAAGATTAATTAAAGAAACATAGAAAGCAGAACCCATGTGTACAAGGGCTGAAAGAGTGCTATGTATTACAAGGAAATCCAAAACAGTAAAATTTTTGCCTTTTTATTTTAGATACATGAAATCTTAACATATTGCTTCTGACATCAGATATAGACCGTTTTATGAAAGGATGATATACATATTTTGCTCCTGGTGGTTCCAAATGCACATGTGGCCTGATTGGAATCCACCAGGAGAAGAGCCTTCAGTGTGGTGCCCCCCTTTCTTTGGAACTCCTTGCCCCTGGAGGTCAGGAAGGCACCAAAACTGGGTTGCTTCTGGCATCTCCTGAAAACAACAGTGTTCCAGGAGGCATTCCTTAACTCACCAGCCACAGTTCTTATTGGCATTTTTGTTTTTTAAAAGTATAATTTTAATATGGTGTTTTAATCTTTTTATCCTTTTACTATTTTACCTTTTATGTTCACTGCTCTGAAATCTGTTTTAGATACGGAGCAGTATACAAATATTGTAAATCAATCAATCATTTGTTTTGTTTTCCAGCTTGGGGCAGCAGGGAGAGGCGAGTCATTGCTACATTTTTTACTGTGTTTTTCATTTACTTGTTTTGGGGTTATGTTTTAAATAAGACTTTAGTTTTTTTAATATGTATTTTATTGTTAGCCGCCTTGAGTGCCGTTTTTGGGAGGGAAGGCAGAATATGGATTAAATAAATAAATAAAGGAGTGTCAAGACAGCAATAAAATAAAGAAATAGCACCCAACCAATTAAAAACCACTTCAGTGTATGTGACAATGTCCTGCCTGAATTAAAACATCTTTGCCTCCACCACTTCCTCCTAACCTGTACTAGCATCTACTAAGCTCTGCTAACAAAGCCCCTGTTTCCATGTCCAGGTGCCAGTGTCCCTCACTTCTTTTCCCAGAGGGCTTTTGTTTATTGGGTAAAGCAGCGGAAGAGGAGTGGGGGCAGGGGTGGTAGAGCCTTTTAGCTTTTTCTGTCTAGTCATATCCCCATTCAAATAGTTGTTTTTGCCCCAGAAAGAGGAAAGAGAAAAACAGCTTGGAGGATGAAACCCTCTCTTAAGACTTGTGAGGGGCCCAGGGCCTAAACGGTCATTTGAACTGCACCTAGTTTCATTCCCACTGTCATCGTCTTGACCCAAAACAATAAACACAGATTCTGCTGGTCTGTTTAACACAGATGGGTTTGGATGTGGATGTGTCTGTTCTCCCTTGCAATCCGTAGGCTGCAGTCCTAAGCACACTTGCTTGGAAGCAAATTCCACTTCGTATGTTCCTCTGTGGCCTGTCGCTGCCAGAGGCAGAGTGCTGAACTAGACCGATGTGATCTGACCCACGATGGCAATTCCTACATATATTCTAAAAGGCTCACGGTACACCTCCTGTGCTTCTGGTGCAGTTAGACACCCGAGTACATATTTTTGCTGTATGAGCAAATCAGAGCTGAGGTGGTGGTATCATTGGTCACCCTGGTGTAACACTACAACTCACACAGCCAGCATCAAGGGCAGGCATGTTTGGGCATCTGCTGGTGGCCCACACCTCAACAGGGGCCCATGAACAAGAGCCCTCTGGAGTTGCTCCTTCTCTTCATCATTGTAACCTGCTTGTTCACCTGCCTCTCACTCTGGCCCAGACAATGGTGGTGCTAGATGAGCAGTAGATATCACTGCCTGCTTGCTTGCTGGTTCTCTACCTGTCAAGCAAGCAAGCAATAGCAATGACAGGAAAGAGGATGAGAAGGAAAAGCAGCTAGTGACAATGGTGGCAAGAAGGTAGACTTGCCGAGGGAGGGGGCCCATGGAAGGTGTCTTGTCCGAGAGCTGTCAAAAATTTGGTGCCGGCACTGACAACACATGACGTATGTTATACCATGAGCATTGCCATGATGTTGCCCTCAGGCACATTTTAAAATGTTTAAAGTGGAAGTGGCAGCAATCTCTCCACATATGTAATGAATAAGTTACTATAGATCAACCCTCCTTCTTTCCTTTAAGCATGTGGGCTTTTTATTTTATTTTATTTTACAGAATTTGGAACAAAACACCCCCACTTTACTGAGGCAAGGCTGAATCACGATTAAATTTTGTTTGCCAATTACAACCATGCTTTGAGCCAAAAAAACAAAAAGCCAAGTTGGACCCAACAGTACAATTAGAAGTCAACATTCCTTTAAGTAGCCATGGTGCTTACCTTTATTTATAGCAGACGACAAGAGTGTATGTTTCCAATGTTTCAGCGGTGGTTGCTGCCTTTTTGAGGTTAGTTGCATTTCCACATTTTCACAGATAAAGAAAACCATGATTTTTAAACAACCTGCAGCTTTGTTTATTGGATTCCAAATATAGCTTGGTTAATATGTATTTTTTCTTCTCCCATCACTCTGTTCACTATAAACATTTTAGCACCAGTTACGGATTTCTCTGTACCTGCACCATATAAATTGGTAAATCCTATTTGAGAGCTGAAGCATTTAGAAATGCAGCGCTAAACATCTGTCTTTGGAAAAACTGTAAATTAGTTTTATAAAGAGGCAATTCAGCAGAACTAATACAAATGATTTCACGCTTTTCCTGTGAGCAGCTGGCTTTTGATTCTTCTGCACAATGAATTAGCAGCCTCTGGAATCTGTTTCACGAGAATAATTCTGCAAATCTAAAAGAGATGGCAACTGAATATGAAGGTGTTTGGTGCATAGGATTGCATGCCAGATCAGCAAAGAGTGTTTATTATTATAGCTCAGTTCAAGTCTGTAAAGTGAAAATGGGTGAGAACTTATTTGGGTTTGCATTTTAATGCTAGATTACCCAATTCGCATTTTCTGGACCCAAAGGCCAGAATTTTTCACAATTCCAAGTTTGTGATGCATTCCAAAAAACTAAAACAAAAATGTGTTTGAGAACACGTGCACATTCTAAAAATGTGCACAGAAAAAAATGCTTACATTTCTAAAATGCATGCAAACATACTTTGATCAATGGGTGCATGCATACAAATATGCATACTTTTTTTTTCCCTGTGTAGGGGACGCCATTTGCATTGCTGCTTCAGCTGTGATAGGCTATGTAAATATTTACGTAGCCTATCACGGTTACAGCAGGGACGCAAATGGCGTAGTGGACGCCATTTGCGTTGCTGCTTTAGCCGTGATAGGCTACATAAATATTTACGTAGCCTATCATGGCTGAAGCAGCAATGCAAATGGCGTCCCCTACACAGGATGACATTTGTGTCTGCAGCAGCCTGGCCATGGATTGGCCCGGCCGGCGGATCCGCGGACACGCGGAGGATTCCGGGCGGGAGGAACGGATTGCCTCACCCCCATCAAGGATTCCGGGGGGAGGACTGGATCGCCTCCCCCCCCCACGGACCCCAGTGGAGCAAAGTAAGTCGGGATTCGTACACCCCTACCAATGGTCTGGGTTTGCACATCATGCTCAACAACCTACAAATGAGCCAATCGTACTTGTTGATTAAAAGCCGAAGTGGAGAGTGGGTGGGAGGCATTGTGTCTGCTCTCTTCTACTTGTGCACCACAACCCATGGGTTGTTTAAACCATGGGTTGTCATTATGTGTGAACCAAGTCTTAGAGTAGAGCCATTAAAATCAATAGGACTTAAGTAATGACTGACTGAAGTTCCATTGATTTTGATGGATCTACTCTAAGTATGACTAAGTCTGTAGCCAACCCATAATTTTTTTCTCTGAAAGTGCCAAAAGTCTCATGCCTTTAATAAATGTCCTTTGCTGCTTTATTGGAAAAACCTATCCGAATTGCTAATTTAGAAAGTCTGCAAACATTTAACATTTATAGATTTTCTAAATTAGCAATTCAGACAGGCCTTTCTAATAGCTTTGCTTGGTCCCTACCTTTGCAGGGCAGAATTAAAATATTTTGCTTTCTGTTCTCTGTTTTTCCAAGAGATCAACTGCCAAATAGATGTGTGCTGAGGAGAATTAAAAACTGGATTAAAGGCATTAGCACATCCTTTCTCAAGTGGGAAGCCGTGCTGAGTGCTCAGTGGCAATCCTGGAATGGAAGAAGGTGTCAAAATATTTGTTGGATGACTACCTGGGCTCAGCAGGCTTATTCTTTCTCGGCTTTCCATTAGGATTAGTTGCAGTTACAGGAAGAAACTATCATTACTCTTAATTCACTAAGAAAACACTAATGTAGCTTCTAATTAGCTTCTGGCAGAGGTAAAACACTGGATGAAGGTCTGGATGCACCTTTATGTTCTCCATAGGGTATAGTTAGAATATTCACTACGAGAAACTAATGTGAGATGCATAACGCCATAGATAACATGACACAGTGTCCACAACAGAAAGAACTAAACCTGCCAATTCCAAACTATGATAAGCCCAACTGTATGAATTCAGGACATAGGCAAAATTTAGATCAAATTCCAACCAAGTACAGTTGTGTATATTTTTCGGACTAATACAAATACACACACACACACACCTTATACATGTTATTTAACTTCATTCTTTCATTAGATAGTGAGCTTTGACTTTGAATGTTTCACTCTAGCCATTACACAAGCATATCAGTGATAGACTAATAATTATACTTAGCATGTTCTTTTATTCCTTTATTGATCTTGTTATATTATTATGTATGTTCTTTTGATGTTGCCATTATTTTTTTCCAGCTTATTTATTTAAAAAATAAAAGCAATTTTCATGAGGAAAAAAAATTCCCCTTCAGTAAGCATTACTTCTTGAATGAATTCACACTGTGCAAGATTTCTTTTTTGTTTGTTTGTTTTCTATCACTGTGCAGGGATCTTTTGGAAATAGGTCCTGGGAAGAAGGACTCTAACATATGATTTGCTCTATGGCCATCATACTTTTAATATACTGGTTGGCCAATGTACAGTAGCTATTCAGTTCAACAGTTTCCAGAGGGGTGGCTACCAAGAAGAGGGCCTTTTCTGGTGTGGCACCCCAGTTGTGGAATGAGCTTCCCAAAGAGGCTCGCCTGGTGCCTCCGTTGTACTTTTTCCAGCCCCAGGTGAAGACCTTTTTTATTTTCCGGGACATTTTAGTCTTTTAGCTCTGTTGTTTTAAATCTGTTATTGTATTGTAAATCTCTGCATTGCTGCTAGGTTTTACTGCAGTTTGTACTTTTATATTGTACTCTTAAGCTTTTACATTTTAAATCATTTTTTATGATGCATTTTGTGGTTTTAATTGTTGTGAACCTTCAGAGAGCTTCAGCTATTGGGCAGTATTGAAATGTAATAAATAAATACAATAAATAGCCATGCATCAAAAGAATCTTGAGGCACCTTAAAAGCTAACTAATATATGATGGGATAAGCTTTTATGGACTAGAGTCCACTTCATTGTATCACAGCGTGTTAAGTGATGAGGACAAGACTTCGTGCATCAGATGACATAGATTCTAGTCTCGTCTTGGAAAGTTTATGCTATTATAAATTTGTTAGCCTTTGTAAGATTCCACAATACCCTTTGTTGTTTTTGAATTAGCTGCATATTGGACCCTGCACACACAACCCAGATCCCAGTGGTTACTGCAAACACTACTCATGCAGTTTCCAAGTCAATATAAATATCTGTCTTCTAAAACAGACCCTGTAAACTCTAGAGCCATAGCTCATTTTACAGAGGTCTTTTCTTGAAAAGAAATGACATTTATTACAGTTAACGTTCTCACATTACATTTTGCATGTATCTTCAGATACAAGTGTAATTCAAGAGAGTGCACCAACCTCTTCAGTCGCTGTGAAATTCAGAGAACATCAAGTAAGCCCTTATGAAATCAACAGAATTTAAAGGCACAGTTAAGTGCATAAATCCAACTGATTTTTACAATAGGTTGTGAGTGTGCTGAACTTTCCCTGGAAAACATCCAGTACTCTTTGCCTGACTAGGCTTGGGTGAGCTATTTGTAGAGCACATTTTATTTAGATAATATAACCTGCAATCCAACACATTTCAAGTCAAAAGGCTTTATTTTTTCCTCCCAAGGATTGACAAAATTAAAGTGGCTCTTTTTCAAAGAGGAAAACACAGCCAAAAGCCATTGCCATAATAATCTGTCCATGTGCTTCTCTGCTGGAATGTGAAAGGGCTATGTGAAGAGAAATAATCATTCCAGTGGCAAATGATAAATGGATGTCCACTAGGCAATGTTGTTGTTGTCTTTCCATATCAAACTCAAGATTCTCCTACTATTCATTCTACTGTCAGCTACGCTTTTCTTTTTAAAACTGAACATCTAAAAAGAGATTTGACCTGTTCGATTGTTGCATCGTAACTGATTTATTTATTTATTTATTTATTGCATTTATACCCCGCCTTTTTTCCTCTTGCAAGGAGCCCAAGGTGGCATCACAAAAATTAAAACATATACAATTAAAACATATGAAAATATACAAAAGTTAAAATATAAATTAAACAACAATATGATTAAATAATATAATTAAATAAACAATATAATTAATAACCGTACACACATACAGCACACAAAAATACATTCAGCAGCAGCTCCATTGAAAGGAATGGAGCATGTGCAAGTCATATTAATTTCAATTATGTTTGCACAGGAAAAACATCCCTTTTGGATTGTGCTGCCTGTATTGGGGTTCCTTCACACCGGGCTTTTATTCTGTGATTGAGATTGCTCCTTCACTGAAGTTTGCGTGCTCTTTACATTACATAGTGACCTTGCCTTGACCCTCCTGCACAAAATGCCCTTTGTTCCGTTTTTAAATAGATCACAGGATCGCAGATAATGAGCTATCCAATTACCCCATTGTGTTCTGCTTCAGTTTCCTTGGTCAAAAGAGTTAAAGCGGGGAGGAAGATCAATGAAAGATAATGGAAGACTGACATGTGGGGAGAAGGCGGGGGAGGGGAGGGGGAATGTGTGTGTAAAGAGAGTCAGTTGTGATCCTGCATTTAAAACATAAGCAGAAAGCCCTGTTTTAAAAGCAAGATTTTAGGCTGGTGTAGAAATGCCCTTGGTAAAGTGGTTCATATGAGTGTGTGGCTCAGAGGGCCTTCTCTGCTGTGGCACCCCAGTTATGGAATGCCCTCCCCCTGGAGCCCGATTGGCGCAGACACTGGTTTCATTTCGGCACCAGGTTAAAACATGGCTTTTCACCAGGGCTAAATGAATTCCCTAAAGCTGCACATTGTTTTAACTGTTCTATTGTTTCAGATTTTTGTAATTGGTATTAGCTGAATGGTTTAAATTGCTTTTAGCTGTTTAAATTATTTATTGTTTTATACTGTTTAAATTGATTTTATCTGTAGGCCACCCTGAGATCTTAATGATATAGGGCGGATACAAATGTTTTAAACAAACAAACAAATAAAATTATGAGTGTCTATTTCCATGTGCCCAAGTTTGGCTTTGGACTTCAGTTTCCTGAATAAGAGCTGCCCTCCCCTCATGCACCATAACCTTATGATAGTTTTGGAAGTGTTTTCTGCTATGTGCATGGTGTGTGGAAAAATTGAAAATGTGGCCTAGCTGGTCTGCATATGCTCTGGGGTTCTCATAAAACACTTCTTTGGATCCTGGATTTCACTTCTGCTAATGTTACTAGGATGCTTCACAAATTATATTCTGCTTACAAGAGTGTACACTAGTGTAAAGAACATGTTCACAACTGAGGCAGTAGAAGCTGCCAGAAAAAGACAGAAAGAATGGAGCCCTCAACTATAAAGAGCCAGTGTGGTGTAGTGGCTAGAGTGTTGGACTAGGAGCCGGGAGATCCGGTTCTAGTCCCCAGTACTCCCCACTCAGCCATGGAAGTTCACTGGGTGACTTTGGGCCAGTCACAGACTCTCAGCCCAGCCTACCTCACAGGGCTGTTGTTGTGAGGCTAAAAGGAAGGATTATGTACGTCGCCTTGGGTTCCTGAAAGAGGAAAAAAGGCGGGATATAAATGTAATAAATAAATAATAGAAACACCCTTGGAACAGCGATAGGTACAGGGCGGCTGGGGAAGAATATGGATGTCCCCCAAATTGATAAAAGACCTACATCAGCCTTCCTCAACCTGGTGCCCTCCAGATGTTTTGGACTTCAATTCCCCAGCATGGCCAATGGTCAGGAGTGCTGGGGAAGGCTGACCTACATTAACAAAAAGAGAAGAAATTGCCTTGGGGCTTCAAAGATGCAGGAGAACCATATTGAATTGTTGCTTAGCAAAGCATAGGAACATGTCTTATACTAAGTTAGAGCTTTGGGCCATATAGCACAGTACTGTTGACACTGACCACAAACAGCATCCAAGATTTCAGACAGGGGTCTTTCCCACCACCACCTGGAGATGCCAGGGATTACACCTTTTCTGGGACCTCTTGCATGCAAAACAATGCGTCCTTCACCCCCACTAACATCTGAACAAGAGGGTAGGAAGGGTTCAACATACTGTTCCAGAAATCCAAGAGAAATCCAGAAGAGCCAAATCCATCAGCACAAGCCTGATGAAATGCTCAAACAAAACATGTAGCTTTCCACATATGGAAATGCCATCCCCAAACAAGCCAGAAATAAAGAATTCTGGAGTCAGAGGATGGCGGCACATAGCTGTTTGCTGTTTTCATTCTTCCTTCAGCTTTTAGAGACCATTTGAAACTTTGCCCAACCATCTAATTTGTCTCCTGGTAAAGCAGATCTTTGCTATGCTATCAAATAACAACTACAGAATAATATTTTTTTGTATTGTTACTTTTCATATGACTGTGGGCCTTGTGCCATAGGCTAATGTTAATCTCCAGCATGCACCAAAAATAAAAAATGATGAACTTTATTATTATTTTAACCAATACCTGCAGCACTGTTATTTGTCTTCAAAACATATTTTGGCTTCTTTCCATCTAAAACATTTGCTCATACAGTAGCGCTATGTGGTCCTTAGCTCAATCTTTCCCTTGTGATGACTTTGACAGCCGCAAAACTTGGCCAACCCCAAAACGTTAGCTTTGCCTACCCCCAAATAGATAGATGATAGATAGATAGATAGATAGATAGATAGATAGATAGATAGATAGATAGATAAACTAGCCATGAAACATATGGTATATTATATGTGTGCGTATCCACAAAAATATGTTTACATCATTACAGTCAAAGACCATTCTATCCACAATCACAATACCACCCGCAATCGTCAAATGTCTCATCTTGATCATATCTGTTTCATTGAGATTCACTGATTGATTATGGAGCCACCAAAATTGTTCTATTCAGTTTGTTAATCAGGGAGTGAATAGCATATTAAAACTTCTTATGCATTACTAATGAAAATTACTAATGAAAATACACTAAATACCAGTGGAAAGGATCCAAACAGTTAGCTCCATGTGTCCAAGGGGGCTTTAGGCTTGGATTTCAAATGGCAGCCTTCACATGTGACATGCAGCAAATCATTTCTGAAAGTGAAGGGACTCTCAAAAACAGCATGCCATGGGGGGAGGGGGAGGGTCTGTGCTGTTCAATGCATAACTTCAGTTAAAAAACAAACAAAGCATGGGACATGCCCAAGCTCTTGTGCATGTCTACAGAAGCTTATTTCTGGATACAATTCAAGGTGCTTGTGTTAACCTACACACCCTGGGGTCATAGTATTTAAAGGACTGCCTCTTCCCATATGTTCACACCCATGCCCTGAGATCATCACCTGAAGCCCTGCTCTGAGCATGCTGACATACTGAGATTCAGTGGGTGGCTACTCCCGACAAGGCCTTTTTCCATGGTGACCCCCAAATTGTGGAATATCCTCCCTAGAGAAGTCTGTCTGCTGCCTTCTTTACTGTTTTTTTGGCATCAGGCAAACACCTCTTTAATCTCCCAGGCTTTTAGAAAGCCACGTTATCGGATAGAACCCGGAATCTTTTAGCTACACAGTTTTCTGCTGCAATCCTGGGATTTAAACAGCCTACCAACCAAAGAAGATCTTATGACGGCAGGCCCCATGGGTAAGGAGAATTGGGTGACCATCAAATTCATATATAGTGGGGTGAGATATGGAGTGTCTGTGTAAGTGTTTGTTTGAGGTCAGTAAATATGTCTGTGTGTGTGTGTGTGTATACACACACATACACACACACACACACATATATGCAGTGGCCAAAGGCTCTGGAAAAGGTGATATGTCTTGTTGTAACAGAGGCAATGATTTCTATGAGTTTTAAGACCTTCAGGCAGATTAACTTATCCAATCCAGGGGATATATGATGGAAGCTTCCTTGGTCTGCCTTTTGTGTATGGCCAGCCAATGCCTACTGTTTTGGCTGGTTTATATATGATATAGACAGACAGACAGACAGAGATGATAGAAAGAGATAGAGATATATATATTAGCCTTGGAATTTTAAGCTGTTTAATTGTGTCTCATGCTATTACTGGTTTAGTTTGTTTCTTGATTTATTTATATTAATTGTTTTTGGCTCTAGAAAGTTGTCATACATCTTGAGCACTAATTATTATATGTTATTCTAATCATTCTATAAATGAATCAAAATAGCCAAAGCCAATCTTGTATGTTCAAATGGCCAGCTAGGACCATGCAGACAATGTTCAAGTCCCCAATCAGTCATGAAATGTGCTTGGTGATCCTGGGCCTATTACTCTCTTTAGCAACAACCCTTAGAGCAGCTTACCCCAACCTGGTGCTCTTCAGATGTGTTGGACTGCAAATTCCATCATTATCAGCTGGCATGGCCAGTGGATAATGTGCACAAGAGAAACCATGTGGGCCAGACTGAGTTCCTTGGAGGAACGGTGGGATTGAAATGTCATAAATCAATAAAACTTCATGACTTGATAAGTGCAGCACTGAGCGATGCCTTCCATGCGTGCATGGACATCAGTGATTACAGGATTCACCTTGCTTTCAGAGTACTGCTTTTCAGCTGAGTCAGTTCACGCTATCAGCGGCCTCTGATCAAGTACAGGGAAATCAGAGAGAAATCACTGTTCATGCATGTGTGAACCAGCCTTGAGTACGCAAACGTGTTCAGGGAGTAGAAAGGGGAAACTGAGAAGTCCTTGGGAAATTTTGCCCAAGGACCGGTGCTGCTTTTGTACACCGATGGTTATGTCATGCTGGGAAAAATCAATCTGAGCAGGGCATGGAAAAGGAGAAGGTAGAGGGGTAGGTTGTCTGACAACCTTGTTCCCTAAAATAATCAACTCCCAGGATTTTCTCCATTGTATACCCTCCATTCATATCAGTGGAGGCTGGTAGCTCTGATTTCAGTGGGACTGTGAATCCATTCTGGGTTTTTGTCAGAACCAGCTGTAACTCTGAAGGAGCTATCCAAGGTGATGAACCCATTTTGGAGATCAGGTTCAGCACTTTGAATAGCTCCTTTAGAGTTCTGGCTGGTTCTGACTGAAACCCAGAATGGATTCACAGCCCCAGTGAAATCAGAGCCATCAGCCTCCTTTGGCTCCTATGCCTTGAGGAGCATGCCTTAGTACCCACCTTTCTGCTCAGTGTCAGAGACGATAAAATGCAGCACAGGAAGATCTGGGCTGTGTCCTTCAGTCTCAGTGTAATGTTTTGTTTTGTTTTGTTTTTGAAAAAGCTCTCAATAAAAATCCTGCATATGAAAATCTTCCACTTTGTTGGGAAAGGCTGGATCTCAAATGTTGCGGTCTTGGCTCATCTCTGAAAGAAGATTTTCAGTGGAGGCAGCATGAAATTATTGCACAGCTGAAATGTTATCTGTGACTGGAAAGGAAGGACTGTGCCTGACCAATGGATCACAGTGTTTGTATAATTCACAGCCTGTTTTGTATATAAGCAGGATAATTAGAATCAAACGAATCATTAACAAGCATAATTCTGATGTAAAGAGGGAATTTGGCACACACAGAGTTGAGCTGGATCGCAATTAGGTGAAGACATAATAACCTGACCACAAGATTTGGCAATTATGTGTTTCTAACCAGTTTTCATTCTCCTTGTTATTGCCAATGGTTTATAATTCTATTTCAACAGTCAGCAAATAGCAGGACAGGATGCTGTATTTGGAGGTTTTCTTGAATGCCAAAGATTCAGATTATTAGTCCCTGGCAATAGGCAATCAACCCTTGTACAGTATGTGGAATATTTAATGGTATCCGACTGAAGATTGGAGTTCCTTAAAGGAAAAAAGGCGGGATATAAATGCAATCAATCAATCAATAAGATACAGGAAACCCAAAAGGAGAAGTAATGAGGGTAAGGAAACTGGGTCTAAATGTCAATAGAACAAGATGTGATTTTACTGCCTGTTTTCCAGCTAACACATTCTGTTTAGGCAATAGGGCACATTTTACCCATTACCACTTATGCAGAAAATTCAAAATATCCTTCAACAAGCTGAAAATTAAAAGAGAAAAGAAGGCACGTGTGATTATGTTGAAGAAGAAGAAGAAGAAGAAGAAGAAGAAGAAGAAGAAGAAGAAGAAGAAGAAGAAGAAGAAGAAGAAGAAACAATAATTCTCAGAAGGAGGAAGACCGACTCCTGGGTCTTTTTTTAACATCAGTTAACTATGTGAAGTTCATTGCAGGGCATTCCTTGGGGCCAATTCCAGTACTGTATTCTACATTTCCAAATTAAAGCTGAAACAAAATTTGAGGACATTTCACAAATTTATCCCCAAACATTAACATTTTAACCTTTGGATTTTTAATTTAAATTTTATTTCAAAAAAAATTATTTTTAAAAACCGGGTAGTTCAAACTTTAGTAATTTTTTACTCTAGACTGCTTGGCAATATCAGATACAAAATGCCAAACATTGGGTTGGATCCAGTTTTACACTAGATCGACTGTGCTGATGGACGTGGACCTCCCTGTGCCCTGCCCCCTCCTTCCCACAGCAGCCCCTCCAGCCCCCTGAAAATGCTTCACAAAGAGCCAGGAAACCCTGCTGAATGGGATGAGCTGTGGTGTGGAGCAGAAGGGAGGATTCCCCAAAATGGGGTGGAGGGACTTCTTGTGAGTGGAACCCTTCCTCTCCCGGAAGGCAGTTTCTGGATCCAACCAATTGGGCTCTATCAAATACTGTTAAAAAAAAAAGAACAGAAATGTCATTACATGCTGGTTATCCAATATTTCTGAATATTAAATACTTGAAAACAAGCTTTCTCTCAGAGATGGTACGTTTTTGTGTCAAGTGTGCTTATCACATCGAGCCTCTTTGAAAGAAGATTCTCTCTATCCCCATGCCAAATGAAAATTGGGGTTGCATAGCAGTATGGCAGGACTACACAACCTCAGACAGTAAACAGTTAAATATCTCTTATGGACCACAATGTATAGTGCCATCTTGCAGTGGCTCCCTATAGGAAGTGTAGCATTTGAAATGCACTCACCATATAGACCATCCCAAACCAGGTGCCTTCCAGATGGTTTGGATTAGAAATCCCACAATCCCTTACTATTGGCCATGCTGGCAGAGGCTCATGGGAGTAGAAAAAATCTGGAGGGCATCATGTTGCCTACCCCAGATGTAGAGAGTCCAAGGCATGCTGGCATGGAAACCAGAAGTGGCCAGTGGTGTGGTTTGCTCAGTGAAACTGCTACAGCAATAGAAATGTGAGGGGAACTCCTGCCTTTCACTTCAGTGCCAGGAAGCATTGGTGGAGGTGGTGGAGGATGCCACAGCACATTCAACACTGTGGATGTGCATGGTGCTGGGTGGATAGTCACCTTGCTGATGTCAGCGGTCTGCACCCACACCAGGATCCCCTACTTCCACTGCTTCTTCCTGGCACCTAAAGGCAAGGCCAGAAATTCCCCTCCTCCCTCTATTTCCATGTAGCAGCTGGTTTCGCCTCATAAACCTCTTCACCGTTAATGAAAACTTATCATGTGATGATGCCGATCGATGTGGTGACTAGTCAGTAGCTTTCATTTCCCTGACACACACACACCCAGTAGCCTCTATGTGCCAACTTCCTTACACACCCAAAGGTAACAGGCCCCAAGAACATAGAAGAGCCATGCGGAATGAGCCCATATAACAGCATTCTCTTTACACAGTGACCGACCAGCTTCCTGTGGGAAGCCCTCAAGTAGAACATGAATGCAACAGCACCTTGCCACTCATGTTCCCCAGTAACTGGTATACAGGGGCATACTGTGGTTTTAATGTCCTATATATTTTAAATTCTTTTATTGTGTGCTGTTTGGTTTTAATTTTTGTGAACTGCCCAGAAAGCTTCAGCTATTGGGTGGTATAGAAATGAAATGAAATGAAATGAAATAAATAAAATACTGCGATACTGGCGATAATATGTAGCCATCATTGCTAGTAGCCTTGATTGCCTTATACTCCATGGAAGGCGTTGCCCTGTCCCTTAATTCAACAAATCCAGCACCAACCCTCATGCACAGTCAGTCTGCTTCTTCAGCTGGGCCTTCTACTGGTATATTACATTTAATCCTAATTTAAAAGATAGCTCTCTAACACATATTATTATTCCCAGTTTGCCCCGCCTCCATTTCCCTCCACATCCATTCTTCAGCTGTTTCCCCTGTGTCTATTTGTAGATTGTAAAACCCTAGCAGAAAGGGTCTGTCTTCCCATTCTTTGTAACGTGCCATCTATGTAAGCCTCCTCCTCGTAATCCTCATCAGAGAATTGCTGACACATTCTGCTCTGAGGAATTTTAAAGGCCCTGGGCACAAGGTGTACTTTCAACACAGAAGAGCATCTAGATAATTATACTATGGCAAAGGGCTCCATTTGAACCATGTTGTACTTTATAATATGCTCAGGCTGCCACCCTACCTGTGAGTAATTCCCATTGAATTCAGTGGGGCTCACTTCTGAGTAGACATGTATAGGATTGCACTGGGCATCTCTTGGCCCTGAATCCATACATTTAACATGTCACCAAGAAATGTTTTCTCTATAGGATAACTGCTTGCACTGTGGATGTTATCTTCTGTGAATCTATTCCATCTTGCAGGAACTATGCTTGAACTATTTTGAAAAGGAAGTGTGGTGATCATATTAGCGAGTAACTATACTAAAGTCAGGCAGGCTAGTTTTTCCCAGCTGATTGCTTGCATTGGGTGCCAGCAGATGGCGCTATGGCTGTTGTGTGAGTGATCAGGGCTACACTTAAACAAAACACACCCTCAGATAAAGATTCTATCATACATAGTCAGGAAAACATCTTTGTACTTTAGTGTGACATTTAGGGAGAGGTGTGACACACTCACCCTGTGTTTTCAGACCATGTCTGATCATTCCTGAGATGCAATGTTTCTTACCAATGCACTGGTTTTTACACACTGAACGACTCTTGTTATAAACAGTTAAATGAATCTATGTACTAAGTATATAGATCAAAGGCACAAAATTCTTTGCTTAAAAAGTGGGGAGTTGAGATGACTCTTTGAACTGCTGTTGGTAAAGTAGGCATCCCACATGCGGCAGATACACTGAATGCCAAAATGAGGGAAGGGATAGGCAGCCAAGAATGCTTCAGAATATAAGAAGAGTCATTCTGAATCAATCCCAAGATCTATCTAGTCCAGCATTATCCTCACATAGTGGCCAACCAGATACCCATGGAAAGCCCACAAGCAGGATATGAGTGCAACAGCGCCCTCCCACTCGTGTTCTCCAGCAACTGGCATAAAGAGGTATACTGCCCCTGATACTGGAGGTAATATCTAGCTGTCAAAACTGTGTAAAAATTAGGCATGGTATCAAGAAAGTGGATAGGGAGAAGATGTATCCCTCTCTCATAATACTAGAACTCAGGGTGTCCCACCATGAAGCTGAATGTCCCACCATGAAGCTGAATGGTGGGACATTCAGGACAGATAAAAGGAAGTACTTCTTCACACTGTGCAAGTTTACTTCACACTATGTGGTTCACACTATGGGGTTTACTGGGCCGCGGTGGCTTAGTGGTTAAGACACTGGAAGGTCGGCGGGTCAGCAGTTCGAGACCCGAGTGCTGAGTGACAGAGCGAGCTCCCGTCTTCAGTCCCAGCTTCTGCCAACCTAGCAGTTCGAAAGCAAGAAATTGCAAGTAGATAAATAGGTACCGCCTTGGCGGAAAAGGTAACAGCGTTCTGTGCACCTCGGTGTTCAGTCATGCCGGCCACATGACCACGGAAGCGTCTTCAGACAGCGCTGGCTCTTCAGCTTAGAAATGGAGATGAGCACCACACCCTAGAGTCGGACACGACTGGTTGGGGACACCTTTACCTTTTTTTATGGGGTTTACTACAACAACATTCAGAGATAGCCACCAATTTGCATGGCTTTAAAAAGGGATTAGACAAATTCATGGAGGATAGGACTATCAAAGGCTACTAATCATGATGGCTGTGCACTCCCTCCAGTATCAGAGGTGATTTGCCTCTGAGTACCAGTTGATGGGAGCATAAGCAAGGGAGAGCTCTTGTGCTCTTATCCTGGTTCTGAGCTTCCCATAGGGATCTGGTTGGCCACTGCGTGAACAGAATGCTGGAGTAGATAGACCTTTGGTCTGATTCAGTATAACTCTTCTTATGTTCTTATGCGCTTTCCACCAAAACATGGTGCTCAAGGTGGCCAGCCGCCAGACACACTCCCCACGGGTTCCTTTCCACTCACACCCATTTGGATTAGCATCTGATTTAGTCTCTGGTCCAGGAAGCATGTTTCCACATGCCGCTTGCCTTGGTCAGATTTGGTGAGGGTGAAGAGGTATGGCTGGAGGGAGGAAAAGGAGAGCTAAAGGAGGAAAAAGTCCACCTCTTCTTCTCTGGGACTGGGATTTAGCAGCAGCAGCAGTCGCAGCAGCAAAATGCACCAATTGCATTTATCTCTCACTTGTGTATTATAAAAAAATCAACTTTAAGAAGTACTCTTCAAATACTCCCTAATGCGCTATGGAAGCACCTGTCTATCATTGCCCAGGAGGAGGATTGTTTTCTTCAAAGAAGGAGCTTTTGAAATATTTCCATAAGGCAAGAATAAAAAAGAGGGAGAGATGAGCATTCTCAAACTCCAGCATTTCAAATGGATGAGCTTGTGGACAATTCACAGCATCCAAACTAAGCTCCACTTTTGAGTTGAGAGATGACTAACATAAGACTGATGAAGTGGCCTCACCATAGCCAACATATGGTTTATGGAGGAGTGAACGCTTTTATCATGTAACTATTGCAGCAATATGCCACAGAGCATTTTCAGAATTCTTCAAAATCTGGACATGTCTTTTGCCACAGCATCTTGTGGAAAGGAGAAAAGCAAATGTGTCCATAACAAATGGACATGGTGGTTTCCCCCCCTTAAAACACTGTAGCACATTCAAAACTATCCGCAATTGGAGATATTTAAAACTTATGCTAAAGGGGGGGGGGAAGCCGCTTTTATATTAACATCAGTAACACATATCCTGATATGATGAGAGAATGAAAATTCCTTCTGCAAGACGGTGGCAAGGACAAAAGTACAATTATTCAGGCTGGCAGCAGTGCTATTTACGAACCTGATACTACAAAGCCAGCATGTGGAAAGAATGGATTGTTAGTTTTCAGTAATTGGTTCTATATGAAGAAAAATAGTGCATGCCATTCCATTGACATAACACCACAATAATATTGGGGATAAGAATTTCACTCCAGTGAATAAGGCTTACATGCAAAAGTTGGCTACTTTTAGCACAGGGGTGGGTAGACTTCAGGCTTGCTAAATCTGCTAGTGTTTTTAAACTAGATTCCTGAGTTACACCAGGAACAAAATAATGGAGGTGGTGAGGGGCAAAGGACATACAGCGCATTTAGAATTAAGGGTCAGGGTGCCTCCAAACACACGCTCAGCCCAGGAATTGTTTTACAACCAAAACTGAGCTTGCAGTACTTTGACACACAAATCCACTCCTGGTTTTCCCCTAAGCTCTCTCTATTTCACAGCACCCTAATTTAGCTTTCTGTTGCTGCTGTTGCGCAATAGGACACCAGAACCCCTTGCTATCTACTGCAAATAACTCACACATCTAACAGTAGATGCCATCCTATTGTACATATCTTCCCTTCTACCACCACCACCACCAGGGCTACGCCAAGATGTTTTGCTGCCTGAGATGAAGAACAAGATGGCAACCCCTTCCCATTCTACCTACAGAAGCCAGTTGGACTAGCAGCTGAAACTTACTTCAGCACAGCGATGGGATAGTGTTGTCCACCACGCCTGAGGCAGCAGGCTAGTTTAGGGGGCCCAGAACACGTTACATGGTATACACGGCTCTGTCCTCCAATAGTGGGAAACAACCAGGGAGTTCAGGAGGAACAGTCGTGAGGCTGCTACTGCTTCCCCCGACATCTGCTGCCTCACTCTGCCTAATGGTAGGGCCAGCCCTGGCCATTACCTTTATCCTCAACCTCATGATGCAGGTTAGACTGAGATATTGTGACTGGGCCAAATAGGGCTGAGTAGAGATTTCAACCTGAGTCTCCCCTACCCCACTGCCCTTTATTGACAAGGACCCTTTGAGTAAGGAGTGGTGGGCATGTATTCTTTACCCAAAGTTATGCACTGCGTAGTGGGATACTAATATAAACATAGTATATCAGCACCAACAGATACCTTCTTCCATAGCTGGAGCCAGTAAAGCTCCGGGGCTGCCACTGAGTCAGCCAGTTAGAAGTCAGCACACTAGTGATGTCCAGGGAGCAAGCATTCTCTGCTAAATGCTTTCGTAAAGCTGGCTTCATAGGAGATGCCTGTTTTCAACTGCTCAAATAAATGGATGGAACTCCTTGGTGACAAAGAATGCCATGATGAAGTATTTGTGAAACATAAAGCAGACGTATCAAGGGGAGTCATTAAAAGCAAAGACAATTAGTCAGACTAGAAAAACAATATGCAGAGATATACATGTCTAGCCTAGATACACACAGTAGCTATAGTCTGGAATCATTTACTTGTGGATTACTTTTTATCTATTAATAACATTTGAAAAAGGACTCCCTGCCCTAAACCTTGTTTCATGAGACAAGTATAATGTACAATCTGGAATGCAATCTTGACTATTCTTAATAGCCTTCCCATGATCATAGTCCTGTAAAGCCTCTCTAAGCCTCTCTGTTCCAATGGTTCCTTTAGGGTTCCCCCTCCAACAAGTTTAAAGAAGAAAATGCAGCCCCCCCCCCTTTTCTTTTTTTACAAGAAAGGACTTGTGGACTGCTGGACTTCTGGTAACTCCTCATGCTTCAGGATATGAGGCCCAAGATGATCAATCACAGTTCAGAAACATATTTATTCCAGTCTGCATTCAATTAATTTTAGTGTACTGTGCTTTTAACTGAGGTTTTATCTGCCATGGTCTTATTTGTTATTTGAATGATGTATGTATTGGATATTGGATATTGTTTTTATGGGTTTAGTATTCATTTTATATTTTAAAGACTGTCATAATCTGCTTTGTGAGGGTCTTTAAATATTAGAAATCTATAAAATGAGTAAAAGTAAACAATAAAAAGTAAGAAATGATATATGTTTAGCTTTCTGGTCAGATCCCACAATACCTTTGTGCTCTGAACAGCACTTAGCAAAAAAAAAAAAAAAAAAATTGTAGCAGACTTCATAGATAAATTAGTCACTGTAAAAATATACCCCCATATATTTCAAATACAGACCAATGAAAGGAAATTAATATGGCTGCAATCCTATGGTCCCTGTTTGCAGTGGGAGGGAAATAATAAAACAAAGATAAAATGGGGGAAAGGGAGGTGAATGCCACTCTGCCCACACATCTGCCCTGTGCCAAAACATACTCCGGAGCACTCCGAAGTGGAAGGAAGTATTGAGATGCCAGTGTTGTTAAATCAGTCATTCCTGTACAGTAGTGGTTTTCAAGCTTTCCACCTTCAGGGAATACTTTCCACATTGACCTGTCTATGGAGGAACCACAACGCATCTGCCATTGAATCTCTCTTCTTAATTATGGGGCACATTGAGGGCTCACTTCAAGCTCTAGCCAGACCATTTGGACCTTGCTATCATGCCACCCCACCCCCATGAACTTAGGATGGTGGCCATTAAGAAATGTAATTAATTAATTACAATTAATTAATTAATTAATTAATTGATATCCTGCCTTTCCACCAAAAATGGTGCTCAGGGCAGTATCTCACCAAAAAAAAGAGGGCAAAAGAGGAGGCAGATGTGCATAAAATGTACATTTGTATGGATGCAAATTTAGAAATAATTACTACAATTAGAAATGCAGTAGAACTTACCATAGTGGACAAGATTGTGACCAGATGACCTGTGTGCCTGCTCAGCCTGCCGTCTAAGTGCTAACCCTTGATGGGCCATGTCAAGGCCCCAACCCTTCTTTCAACCAGGGTTGACAACCCTTCAAACAGAAGATGATTTCAAATACAGTTCTGTCCTCTGACAACCCCTCAGAGAGACTCCTCTGTAAAGGAGGATGCATGGCCACCCTATGTGAACTGGGCATGTGCCATACAACAAACCCCCCATGGCTTCATTTTACAAGAGAAGGTTGGTAATGGTGACCAAGCTGACTTTCAGGGAAGCTTATCTACCATTACTGACCTTCTCAGTGAGGAACTCTTTCCTGGGGAATAAGCTTTCAGAACCTCAAGGTTCACTGCTGTACAGACTTGATCATTGTTCTAACATGACAGTCAAAATAAAAGGTCTTGAAATGTCTAGAGATGATGATTTCACAGCTGAGGGGCAGCCATTGAGAGTATCCTGTTCTTCCTCCCCTGTATAGTCTCTGTCATCTGAGAATTCGCTCATAACAATACACATTAGGCTAGGAAAGGGAGGACTCACCCTGAGCTTTTGAGAGGGCTAAGATAAATTAAATAATGGAAGCTGAAATGACTACTCCAGCATAAGTGGTTTGCAAGTTTTGGCCCTTCAAGATGAGGTACATAATAGCAGCAGAAGAAGAAGGAGAAAAAGGAGAAGGAGACAGCAGCAGCAACAGCAACAGGTTAACTGCAGTCAGCATTATTAGCCTTGGCCAATTTGGATGGTTCTACGTTCTGCTAGTTGAATGAGTTCAAGCCCCCTAGAAGGTGGGAGTCCTGTAAAGTAAAAGGTAAGGGCAAAGTCGCTAACAGACTATCCAGTTCCACAAGTTGCATGCATTAAAAAATCAAGACCAAAGGAGAGTGCATAAATCACTGGGCCCTCCCAATTTGTGCTCTGGACATTAACGTGGGTTTTATTGCAACTCTTCTTTGTGGCATTCAATAAAAACAGCATATGCTGAACTATTAGCAGCATGTGATTCAGACGCCATCTCCAACTGCAGCACACTTTCGGAAAGAAATGTGCTCGCTATCAAGCCAGTTGAACCATTGAACCTGCTTTACCACATTTTAGAAGGGGGAGGAGGGAATATGTTTTCTGTAATCCAATCATTCCCCAGCCCCTCTTTTTTTAAATCAAAAACATGGCCAGTGCATTAGAACGGGAAGTGAGAGGAAAAGATGAGAGGCGAGACAGTAGCCAAAGACAGCCTCCATAATATTTACATTAATTGGCCAATTACAGCCTCCTAGGGCCCAGCCCTACCCAGCTCTGACTGAATAAGCCTTTCTTGCCATCTGATTTCCATGGACTTTGCTAGTGGGGAAATGAGGATCTTGATATGTGGACATTAAAGCATTATGAGGCTTGAGTCACTGGTGAGCCAGGACCCTGGAGAGGTGAGGGGGAAGCATATATAGGAAGCAAAACCAGGCCTTCCACTGAAAATAATGACTGGTAGACTGCAATGCATGTGTTACCAAGGTCCAGCTTAGGGATGGAAGGGAAAGGGCTAGCCCAAGGCATTTTGCTGCTTCACGTAGACAATAAGATGGCCTCCCTACCCCGCTACCCCAATTCTGTGTACAGAAGCCTGCCATGACCACATGTCCTCTTTTACGTAGAACAGTCCTCAGTTTGAAGGGCTGCCAGAGGAATGTCCTCTGTTTGAAGGCACCCTCTGTTTGAAGGACAGCTCAGTCCAAGTCTCGTTTAAAGATAAAGAACTATAAGAAAGGAGAGCTAGGCCTTGAAGTTGCCGATCAACAGTCAGCAACTGGAGAGCAAACTGAACAGGCAGGTACACAGGTCACCTCATCACAGTGTTCTCCACTGTGGTGAGATGTACTGTATTTATATTTAAAATGTTGTTGTTGTTGTTATTTCTGCATGTATACATATAAATTAGCATAGGCAAATGTTATGCAAATCCATGTCCTGTGCCCTCCTTTTTTGGGTTGATAAATTTCCCCTTTGGGGCAATGTATTAGCAGCCACCCTGCTTCAACACTGGCACAGTACAGCAAGCTAGCTTAGGGGATGCAGGCCAGGCTATGTGGCACACACAGTTCAATCCTCCAACATCCTGCCACAACTTCCCACTATCTGAGGCCTGAGGAGACCAATGCACTTTGCCTAATGGTAGGGCCAGCCCTGGCACCACTGAGACTCTCTAAAATGATTCATTCCCATGCTCACAGCTTGGCCTGAGCCCTGCAGGTAGATACTAGTATTCTTCATTTTTATACAATTGCTTCAATGGTTAATCAATTAATTGGTTAGATTAATCATCAGGGCTACATCGTATACCCACTTACCTGGGAGTAGGCCCCATCGAACTCAATGGGACTTACTTTCAAGTAGCTATGTATAGAGTTGTGGTGTTAAAAAAATTAAATCAGTGTGCGGTGCCATTCATGTCCATGTACTGAGTTCAATCAGACCTACTCCCAGGTAAGCAAGTATAGGATTACAGCCTAAAAACAGTGCTCTGATTAATTGGGCAGCAGATTTATTTTAAATCTTATTGTTAATGCAAACACTTATAAAACTGCTGATGGCCAGCACCACCTTAAAAGAGCATTCCCCCTAAAAACAAAAGTATGCTTCTGGCTTCAGCAATATTGTTTTTTAACCCATGTGCAAATGTATGCAATCTTAACAGATACCACTTTAAATTTATTTAACAGGGCTGCACTCCTACTTTTTAGGTTAATCATAAATACCGGTGTTTAATTCTTTTCTTTTTTTCTCACACATTTCCTTGAACTGAAAGCCCTCAACATTGGTAGTAAGATTTTAACAACAACAACGTATTTATTCAACATGATCAAAATGTGTATGGTTCTGTTATACTTCAAAGTCATGATAATTGTATTGTTGGAGAGATTCTACTTTTCTCATCTAATAAGATGCATTAGTCAAGAGCTGAAGGACCTTTGACCTTAGGATCAAGTGTCTACTCTGGAGGGAGAACCTTTAGTGTAAAAGAATATGATTTGACAGGAGGCAGCTGGAAGAAATAGCTAGTAATCCTTGAAAATTGACTGGGGGTATGTAGAAGTAACAATCACGTCCTCAAGTGAAAAGACATACATGGGTAGAGTTTGGGGAGAAAAGGCTCTGGTTTCACAACCCAGCCTCCTTACATCATCAGTAGGACAACCCATAGGGAATGAATACGGTTAATCAAGAAGCACAGTCCAAGGGCCACAATCTACCAGGATGTTCTCCTGCACATTCTCTATTATAATGAGTGGAGCTGTGCAAGAGAAACCCAGTGGGTTGTGCCCCAGGTTAATAAAACCAGCAGCACTATACAGGAAATAATATATTCTGTGTCTTAGGGCACAATCCTATGCAGTTAGGCGTCTGCCTCCAAACTTGGAGGCGACTGCATATCTAATGCAGGGCAGGAGAAGCACAGAGGGGATCCTTCCCTCCACTCTCCTCCTATCCTGCATTTTCGGCTAGACAGCTGCTTTTGGCTGTCTAGCTGCAGAGGGCAGAGCAGGAGAGGAGGCTGCCATACGACACATAGGATGTGTCATACAGGTATTTCCTCCCTCCCCGCTCCAGAATGCCCCCGGAATGCCCCATTTCGGCTGCTCCGCGCTCCTCTTGTGAGCACAGAGCACGGGCTACAGTGAGTTTCACTGAAAAATAATAGGATAGATGGAACCCTATCATTCTATGTGGATGGATTGGTTACCAGCTGGGTATCTGTAACATGCAATGGTAGCTTCAGTTGCATAGACTCCATGTGTCTATTCCAGAGAACAGACAAATCTGGGACTCTGGTCCACCATTCTGCCATGGACAAACATCCACCTCCAAGGTAGTGGTGAAGCTGGAACTAGCCATGGAATAGGATATCATACAATGTTCATATTGCCTAAATAACACATCTGTTAAGGGTGTGGCCCTTAACAACTGTAATTTCCTGGCATTTTGGAGTTTGCATGAACTTGGAAAGCCCTTGGAAAACATCATGTTAAACTGGGTTTTTTTGTTTGTTTGTTTGTTGAATTGTGTTATATCTGAACATAGTGGAATCAGAAGAGCTGGAACGGAACCAAATGGATCCACACTATCTGTTTATATGTCCAGAGAAGTATCACTAATCAATTCCAATTGAATTAGGCCACAATGTTCAGAACTGTTATTCAGTTTGGAATGACCACATTGATGTCAGTGAAACTAGGGCATTCTTCAGTTGTTCTCTTGCAAGGGCTAAAGTATGTTAGGGGTGGCAGCATCTGAAGCCCTGCCCCCCAATAACCCCATGTTGGGGCTCCTCTTGAGACTTTTGCATGTTCAGCATGAAGATCTGAAGAGGGCATCTAAGCAAGTTTGGCTGAACATGCTTAAAGCCTCCATGCAACTGGGAACCTGTGTTATCCGGCTTCCTGACTGGGTTGAAGGCAGCTTCTAAGCACATCTAGCTGCACATGCTTAGAAAGGAGAAACCACTCCTGATAGCCCTATTCATGTGTATTCATGTGAATAGGGTAAGCATGGTGAAAAGAGAAGTGGGAGGGGCACATATTTTAGCCCCACCCCCAAAGTCATTCTACTTCTCCAACCGCACTGTGTTTGTGATAAATTCTGACGTGGGGAGCCTCCTATACTCATAGAGTCACAATTTAAACACAATTTAGAAACCTACCAGGATGAGGGCAAAGGGGGAAGGGTGGGGTAGGGTAGAATTAATAGTCTTCTTAACTTCTGTTTTTAGAAGGCTACTGGGGAAAGGCATTACACTGGGGGAGGAGTCAAGGTCAAGGGCTTGTGGATTTGAGCACTGTGCCAATGTCTCTATTTAGGCAAAATAGGGAATAGTAAGGGGCATATTCACCCTAAAGATTTAAACTGGTTTAACAATCATCTCCTGTTCCTAGGGAAACCTGGGAAATGTAGTTCAATGAGGGAGGAAGAAGGGAATCCTCAGCACTTCAACAGACTACAACTCCCAGAATTCTGTCAGGGAGCCATGACAGTAAAGGTGGCATAGTGGAGGTGTGGGTAGTGTGGTTCAAGAAAGGCTGCACTAAAGAAGCAGGTTTTGAGGACTGACTATACCCCTAGTCAGAGCCGTTACATCACTGCAATTCAAGGCAATGGAAATTTGAACAGAAGGGTTCAATTCTATGCATGTTTAGACAGAAAAAAAAATCTGGCTGGCTGGTGGATGCTGGGAGTTGTAGGCCTTTTTTCTGTCTAAACATGCATAGGATTGCACCCTAAATATACCTGAAACATTTAGTGGGGATGGCCTTCCATTGGGCATGTGGAAAATGTTTCAGGCATCTTCTCTGCAAAGATACCTGAGCAGAGGATGCTATTTCTGTTCACTGAGCTTTTCAGCATTTCTGGGGCCACTGGTTAAAACGTCAGCCTCAGCCAGCAACTTTGGAATGCAGTGTCCAACAACACGCTCAGAAGGTGGCTACAATGATCTTCTTCCATCCATCAAAATAAAAGGAAAGTCAGCAGGCTGTTGCTGAAATTGCAACTGGGATTATGGCAAAAGCCTTAAGAGGGAAAGAGATAGTGGAGGCTAGAGACAGGGAGACACAAGTGGAAAGAATTATTACCCAGCAAGGACACAGAAAAGGAAAGAAAGGAAGGGCCCTAACTGAGAAAGGTAGAGATCGGATACTGCTGAAAGCATCCAGCTACCTACTGATCCCTGTGAACTGGTTGAAAATGGCCTATTTCTCATGCACAGGAATTTCATCATTCCAACCTTCACATTCCCTCCCCAAATTTCAAGTATTTAAAAAAATCACAATCGGGTTTTTGTCTGGAATGATAAATGGAAATTCAAAGCAAAGCAAACTTGTTTTGTGATAATCCTTAGAGATCAACGGCTGCCTTGTTGTCTAGCTTACATTGGCTGAAGAAACTGAAATGCAAACATTCACTCCCACCCACCACCCACCCCCGCCTCATTTATAATTGCTGCAGTGGAGCAGATCTTGCCTGTTTTCTGAACATAAAATAAAATAAAATAAAGCTTTGCAAAGACCATATTTTATTTACAAATGCAACAATCATGTGGCTTGCAATAAAATAAATCCTACAAGCAGTGCAATTATTCTGCTTATTGTAAACTGGAGATTGCCTTTAAAAATCCACTTCAGGAAGAATTCCTAGGCATCAGCCTAGATTAATGCTTTTGCCCATGAAATCTGGGCTTTTACTTTGAGTAATGAGCATTGTGCAATTTGCGCAACCATCTCCTATGGCAGGGACTGCAAGTGAAATATGGAGCTTCAAAGCAAATAATGCTTTGTAAACAAAGGTACCCAATGGATTGCACCAACTGTACAAGAGGCTGCCTCCATCCCTTTATCCCATCACAGTCTTGGAAATTATTGGAGATACTTTCATAACAGAATCCATGTATCAAGACAGCAGGGGCATTCTGAGAGGTAATCTTGTGGCTGCTTCAAAGCTCTGGAGTGCCCCTTCTGGGGAAACATGTCAAAATTTCTCCTCTATAGACACAAGGGTTGCCATGTGACAGTTCTCTGTTTCAGCCTTCCCCAGCTTGGTGTCCTCCAGGTGTTTTGGACGACAACGCCTAGCATTCCTGACCATTCACCATTCTGGTTGGGCTGATGGGAGTTGAAGTCCAAAACATCTGGAAGGCACCAAGTCAGGGAAGGCTGCTCTGTTTGAAAGGCTGTCCAGTCCAATTTAGATAAAGAACCATAAAAAGGAAGAGCAACAGGAACCTTGAAGCTGCCTGTCAACCATTAGCTCCTGGATAGCAGACTAACCAGGCACTTGGTCACAGTCTTGCCCACCATGGTGAGATGTACTGCATTTTCATTTCAATGATAATAATTATTTCTAATTTTGCATCTAGACATATAAACTAGCAAGTGCAAAATTATACAAAACAGTGCCCTCTTTTGTCCTCTTTTTGGGGATGATGCATTTTGGTCAGCTATTTGTTTTAAAATTCTTCTTTTTTAAAATTAATTGTGAAATGTATGATTTTTGTTGTTGGCCACCCTGAATGTCCAGGAGGAAGGGGATTTAATTTAAATGTTTTTAAAAACATTTTTTTAATCCTTTTCTTTGGCAGTGCGTAAGTGCCCACTCTCTTTGCTCCTTTGAGCCCTAATGATTGGCAGGTTGTGTGTTGAATAATGTATAATCAAGCTTACGTCTAGAGCTGAAACAATTACGCTTTGAAAGTTTGATGTTGACTGTTACAACTCCCAGCATTCCCCAGTTAGCATGCTGAGGAATGCTGGTAGTTGTAGAACTTTTTTCTGTCTACAAATGCATAGGATTGCACCCTAAATATTTGGATAGTCAGTGTCTATTCTTTATTCAACAACCATATTTGCCATGCACTAATAATAATACTTCACTTTAATATCTAGTATTTCCCCTAATTTTGTAAATCGCCCAGAGGGGTTCAGCTATTGGGTAGTATAAGAATGAAATAGATAGATGATAGATGATAGATGATAGATGATAGATAGATAGATAGATAGATAGATAGATAGATAGATGTACTGTATGCTGTCTGACATGTAATGAGAGATTTAGTATTTGATTGTATTTGAGAGCAAACGTACAAAAAGCATTTAGCATTTGAAAGTTAGTAAACACTGGCTTGTGTAAAAATTTCACTAATTAATTTAACCAGCCAGGAAAGAACATCTAAAATCAAACCATTACATTTTTAATATTGAGGTCAAGTTGCAAATGAAAAATTTGTTGAGACAATTTTTAGCATTTGGGGCTGACAAAATGTATGTGGCTTTACTCTTTGGTATGTTTGGTCTGTTTTATGCTGATTTTAGGTGTATGGGATAAGTTTGAAATTTCAGTGGGTGGTATGGGGTACTTCCAGGCTTGTGTCTTATAAGAACCTCTCATCCTGGAGGGCAATTACAAATCTTTAGAAATTAATAATAATAATAATAATAATAATAAGCAAACCTGATAAGAATGGTGTTTCTAAAAGAGAAACAAAGAAAACTCAGAAACCTTTATATAGGCTTTGAAATCCATAGATTGATAAATGATAGAATGATAGATAGATGATGATGATGATGATGATAGATAGATAGATAGATAGACAGACAGACAGACAGATAGCATGTGAATTTCTTTTCCTTCTATGACTTTCATAATCATTTCCACCATGTTTCCAAAGTTGATACTTTAATCATAAGATATGGAACCTTACTTTTGTTTTTTAGAATTCTAATCAGAGATCATGGCCTGTAATACATGAGACTTTAAAGTGTCATGTGGCCATATGAACTTGAATGTGCCTTATCCTGGGTCAAACCAATTGCTGATTTAGCTCAGCTATTAGCCCTGTTCAGACGTGGGCCTCACTCATCCTATCAACATGTGAGCGGGGAGTGGGAACACACTGACTAGCCCTAGCCCAACATCATGCAGTCCACATAGCCCTGCCCACTAGCCCCACCATGCATAAATGTCTGCAGGGAGGGAGCCTTTGTGGGTACAGCTCTACTAGCAAAGGCTTCCTCACAAGCTGGAACCCTGACTGTGCAGAATTCCAGACATAATGAGTACAGCTATGCTTGCAAAGGCTCCCTCCCTGCAGATGTTCGTAGTCTTATTTGTGGACTCTCGGGGGCAGGGCCGCACAGCAAAGTATGACATCAGGGGCGAGGCTAGTTGTTATGTCCCTGTGCTCATGCATTCATACAATGCATGAAACCCACTTCTGAATACATCTATTATCTAGTGTGACTGCCTGGAATGTCTAGATTATCAAGCCAAGATCTTTCCACCCAAGGTGCTTTTAGCTGGATACACCTGAGATTGAACCTGGGGCCTTATGAATGCAAAGCATATGCTTTATTACTAAGCTGTAGGCCTTCCCATAAATTGGCATCTATTGCTACCTGAACCTCTGCTATGTATTTTTCATGACCGGCAAGTTTAGGCCATCAAATTAAATTGGTATCTTTTTATTTATGGGGAGGGGGGCAGGGGGGAGTGAACTGGTAATGAAGCCTGAAATATACTGTTCTAGCAATCTGGCTGAAAGATATTGGGTTGTATCCAAAGCTTGCCTTCCTACAAGAAGCCATTCTGTGATATAGAAGCCTTCCTCTAAAAGAAGAGGAAGCTCATTCCCCCAGAGGAAAGGAATCCAGCCCCTTCCACGAAGGCTGCTGAACCTCTTTCAGACCAAGGGCCAAATTCCGTTTTGAAGAAGCTCTTGGAGGGACCACCTTCTAGTGCTGGTCCAAAAACAGAAGGGAATGGGCTAAAGACAAATGAGGAGGAGCTAAAATACCAAAAAATATATCAGCATATTTTAGCTTAAGGCTCTTGTTGCCAATCACTAAGGCCCCATTTCCACAAGCCCTTTGCCCCGGTGCCACTTCGAAGGGAAGATCTTCGCGACAGATGACACAGTCGCTGCTTCGCAGCCCAATCGTGGTTTTCACAGATAAATCCAGGTTTTCTCAGAGTCCCTTTGCTGCAAAGTTTTCACTTGCTTCGGGTTCACTGCAGAGGGTTGAGCTGTCTGTCCCTTCCTGGGATTGAAATCGCCGCGTCGTCAGTGATGCCCCTCCTCCTTGGCAGCTCCGCAGTTCCAGAGGCATGAAGAAGTGGGCTGGTGGAAGCCGCCCTGATCGGTGGAACGGAAAGCAGCCTGGGGCAGCGGGAGAGCAGAGGGGCAAACATGTCTACCGGGAAGTAACGCATTGCCTTCAGTTCCACGTCGCTGCCTCTCACTTTAAGCAGTCGAGCTTGAGACTGGAGACTTGCAGCTACAAAGGAACACAGCTGAGGAACGGTGGACGCCTGTGGATTCGAGGCTGTGCAATTGAGAAAGGGTGGGTGCCAGGGCGGATGGTTGTCATAAACATGTACTCATGTGTGGTGGGGGTGGGGAGCCTGTTGATCGGGCAGTTAATAGACTACATGCTACTCACTCTCTCCTCCTCCCCAGCTCCGTGCTCTCTGCTCTCAGCACTGGCTCAGTCTCTGGAGGCAGCGGCTGCCTGCTTGCCTGCCCGCCTCAGAAATGTGTATGCGGGGTTTGTTATGAACGTCTACTCTCAAGCAAGTCCTACGTGCCAGTCATGCACCCTCCTCCCCAGCTCGGCGCTCTCTGCTCTTCCCAGCTTGGGAAGCCTGCTGTAACCCTCTCATCCACCGCCCCATTTGTTAATTTGCAGCGCTAATACTGCACAGCTCCTACCGAGCAAACAGTGAAATCGGTGCCACGTAGAGGCAGCCTAAGCCTTAAGTGAGGCATTTCAATCTTTTAGACTGGGGAAAAAAAGCTATGCAAAAGCCAGGAAACCATGTGGGGTGAGAGGAATGGGGGTGGCTCCACGACTGAGGTTCTGCACCTCTGCCTTCAATACTGTCTGTTAAGAATGAGCTGTCTAAAAGAGGCTGCAATTTGTTCCAGCATTCCATATTAGTGCTGTGCCAAAAATTTCTCCCACTTATTCTTCAACCATTCTCATTCAGTTTGATAGAAAAGAAATTGTTTTCAAAAAGAAATTCAAAGGAGAAGAAATTTCGGAGAAACATGGGTTGGGTTTGGGGTTCTTGTGCTTTCTTTACTTATGAAGTGGTCATAGAGCTTTATTTATAGGGTGGCCATGAAGTGTACAGAGATTCATTGTACAACAATCTCTGTGGCAGCCTGTAGCGTCCTCAGCTTCCTGCCGCACTTCAATTAAAGCCATCATGAGGCAATTCCTCCCATGGGGCTTTTTCAGTTCAGTTCTGGCCTGGGAGGCTGCAGAGTAATGGAAAGATGTGTAATAGAGAGATAAAGCACACACGGCACCCTTGGCCACCTCACAATGATTAAGTAAGCTCAAAAATACCACCAAAAGAAATTCAAAATTCTGCCTCAGAAGAGTGGAAGCCTCAACATAGTCGACACTCTTGCCACTTGCGGATGCAGTGCAATAAACCAAAAATGCTTAGGGGGAAAAAAAAAAAAGAAAAACCTGTGCTACAACCCCTGCCAATAATGAGCCCTATCTGTGAGAATCTGTTGGAGAATTTGTCCTCCCCTAGGAGAAATTCGGTGAAATTGTCCCCCGAATTTCTCTCCCCACAAATAGGCTGGAGAATTTTGAGAGGCCATTTGTGCACAGTTCTATTCTATATATGCTCCAAAGTATTTTACTTTGCGAAACTAAATGTATTTCTCCCTTTTTCATATTCCTCTTCTGTTTTTAGATTCTTTTCCTTGGATTTGACTTCTGGGGCTCTGACGTTAAGGGCAGCTGTCGTTTTCAGAAAGCTGCTGGTGTCAATCCTTGCTCACAGTTCATCCATCATGCTCAGCTAGAACATGACGAGGATTTAAAAATGCAACATGATCGTGGATGGAGCTTTTATCTTCCCAGTCATGGCTACACTGAAGCTGGCACACAAACTGAGACCGATGAGGAATGATATATATCAGCAAAAGCCCTCGAGAAATGTGTGAACTGGCTTTTCCTACTGCTTTGAATTATGTCACAGGAGACAAAGTGCCAATTTTTGCATGCCCAGATGATGCTAGAGACGTGCATAGAACCAGAACAACTCATGGCACCGGCTCCAACTAACCATACCAACAAGGTCTGGTAGATTCCGTACACGTACGTTTTGCAAATGTTATTTATAAAGCTGCAGACCCCAAACCATCTAATTTCCTTTCTTTACAAAGTTAGCATGGACTCATTCTTTTTATGGGCTGTATCAATGTGTCTCTGTGAATCTTGTAGCTCCTTGGAAGCGTTTCAGGCATTCTTTTTTTTAAAAAAAACACAATGATTATGTACTACTCTTCTTTAAAAAGAAAAGTATGTTTACAATCTAAAACCAACCAAAATAAAATATGAACTTAAAATGCACCATATATAAACAAGTCAACTACAGTGCAAACCCACAAGGCAGCAATGAAAGTGTGGGTGCAGGGAGCAGAAGTTGGTCTAAGAGTTTATATTAACCATTTCCCAAGGTCTTTGGAAATTGAAAGATGCATTGAAAGTGCATCTGGAAAGACAGAAGGGAGGGGGCTATCCAGATATGCCATGGAAGCACATTCCAGAGAGTTGGGGCCACTCCTGCAAAGGCCCTGCTTCTTTTTTGGGGGGAGGGCACTATGCTGGTCCTCCAGCTTCTCCCAGGACAGATTTGCCCCTTTTCCATTAGGGCTGGAACGAGAACATCTGCAAAGATATCCCCACATCATGACATGGCAACACCTGTGTTAGGTGTGCCTATTTAAGGCAGTCCTGCCTTCCTACCAGCTTCTTTCCAAATGACTTGGCTATCTACCCTCCCCCTGTGCAATCATTTGAAACTTGGCAGTTGCTTGTTGGGGGGCTGAGTAGGAATTTTTTTTGGTGCATCCTGATTAGCCATGAGTACATCTTTTTCACCTTTTCAGCACTATTTGCTGTCAAAATGGGGGTGATTCAAGCAATTCGTCTAATTGGCTCTTCTCCTATAGATCACAACTGGTGGGTATTGTGGGCACTGGGCGAGGTGCGAGAGGCTCCCCGGGGCCGGGGCACCTGGAATGTGAAGGGTCACTAACATTGCTAGCTTGCTCGAAAGTGCAGTGGAAGGAGATGGACCTTGGCTCATGTAGGACCAGCTGGGATGGGCTAGAGTAAAGGCTAGTGATTGGCCCCTTGCTCTACCTACAGCTCCTCTTGATAGATAGATAGATAGATAGATAGATAGATAGATAGATAGATAGATAGATAGATGATAAGTAGGTAGGTAGGTAGGTAGGTAGGTGGATGGATGGATGGATGGATGGATATTGACACCTTTTATTTTGCAAACTTTCTCAGCCTCTTGAAAAAGTGTCATCTTTTCAACTGTGTCATCTTCATTTCTTTGATATTCGCACATTAGAGATCTGCTGTCTGCAGGCAGAAGAGCCTTAGTAAGTATTTTATTTTTGATTTATTATTATGTACACTCGTTTTCTTCTCTTTTTTTGCCTTTATTTTATTAACTTTATTTCAAAATAAAATAAAATTTCATGGAGGAAAAGAAATAAGTATTTTGTCCCTATGACACTTTTATCGCCTGGCCATTGGCACCTTCTGGAGTTGGGGCGGGGGGCAGGGGCAGCTGAAAAACTCATTCAGCCTGTGATAGATGCAAGTCTTGTCCATGAATGGATTTCAGCTGAGTGCTGGGTTAAACTAAAAAGTTCATCTATGAGGATGAGGATGATGGTAATGATGACTCAATGATATGTGTTTTCTGGAGACTTTGGATAAGGAACAAATCTGCTCGATAAGGTGAGTTGCCCCCTCCCCATATAAGACCCACAGATCACACTCCAGACCTATGCAAAAAGGATGCCCACCTTTTCTCCCACCCCCACCTCCTTAAAGGGGCTCTGTGACTGAATCAGCCATGAAAAAAGCAAGTATTCAACAAGCACATGTACTCCCATCACTGCACATTTATATTGGTGAAATGCTGCACCCGTTGCATTTGTGCAGAAGCTTTTAAAGGGACAGGGAGCTTAATTTCAAATGTGAACATTCTGTGGCTCAGACCTGTCTAGAATTCACTCCTGATTTAAAAGTTTAGCTTGATTTATTCAGAAGGGGATTTGGGAGTGGGGGAAGAAATGTGGAGTATTTGCATTTGTTTTAATGATTCTTTGCAGTGACTCTGCAGTGATGGGGCAAGGCACTTAGCACATGCTCAAAGGCACCCTTTCCCCTTTAAAAATATTTCACATCATGTTCCATAAAATGCAGTCTAGGACACCAAGTTTCTCCTCTCCTTTTGTGTGGATGGACTGGAAATAGTCTTCCTCGCTCCTTCAGTTCAGACAGATATCTCAACCCACAACTGCATCCAGAACCCAATATGAGGCCCAGAGGGAAAAGGGGGATGAGAGGAGAATATTCTTCTCTACAGTGTGTGTGTGGGGGGGGGGGGTTAAAGTCTTTCTTTTTAGAGGCAAGTGGAGTTTTCTTTCTTTACTTTTCTGGGTAGGGGTCCTGGATATGAAAGCATCTGCTGTAATATACAGTAATATGTAACTGAAGCTCAAAGCTCTATAGGACTCACTGTCTGGATGCAAGAGAAGGGCACTCTGCTCATGCTCAGGAACACTATCTTCTCTCAGCAATTTTCAAAGAAAAGACTTGGCTGATGTGCATGACAGGGAGAGAGAAAGCACAATTTGAAGTAGTGAACAGGGGAGAGAGAGAGAGGAGGGATCCGCAGCAATTACCCAGGAGTATGAAAGAGAAAGGAACAGCAGGCAGTCATGGGGTGGGGGCACATGTATATGTATGTGCAGAATGTATGACCTGGTAGAAACCGAAGAAGTTGCTTCTTAGCTTATGCAACGTATATATTTCCCAGCCTTAGCTAGCCCAGTCATCTGATATAAATGCTCAGAACTTAGAAGCCGCAGAACTGTCTTTGTCTAGCACCTTCTTCAGTTTTTTGTGTTTTGCTGCTTAAAAAAAGACCCTCTATTTATTTTATTATTAAATTTATTAATGGCCTATCTGGCTGGTCACCCAGCCACTCTGGGCAATGTACAGCGTACAATAAAACAGTTTAAAACAATAAAATTCTACAGTAAAAACATTTTCTAAAATACCCTAACCCACCCCAAATGCTTGCCTGAACAACCACGTTTTTAATGCACGACGGAAGCTCATTAAAGAGGGGGCATGGCGGAGTTCCCTAGGGAGGAAGTTCCACAGAGTGGGGGCCACCACAGAAAAGGCCCTCTCTACAGTAGGAGCAGCAAGTATCTCTAAACTCTTTGAAACAAGAAAGAAAAAGGTTAAGAAGAAAGCAGGTTGATCATTCTTATAGCCTCCCTTCTTTTCCCCACCACCAGATCCTTCTGCTCCTGGGGCAAATTTAAACCAGGTAGAAAGACCTCTTGGTCCATCTGTCTTCTGTCTCTTTCTCTATGGTAGTGGAATAAGTAAAACTCTGTTTTACTTCATGTTTATATTAATGTCAAACAATTCTCTGCTCCAACTGAAATACGCTCAATGCTAAGGTCAAGTTGAAGGTCGTTGCTAGAAACTTTTCTATCATTTGAACAGTGGAGCCTACCTTGAGCAACTTAGGAAGTGAACAGAGTCATCCATGGCTGAGAAAACCCAACAATGTTTGCAATATCACCAAACTGTCTTCCATATTTAGGAGTCCCTCTGCGTTCCGATGTAACTTCAAGGGCATTTCTTATACCAGAAACCACATTCCACTTTCCCGAGGAGCCTCCCTCTACATTAGGGGCAATAAATGAACACAAAGGTAGGTCTAGAGCCAACCACCTTCATTCATTTTGATCAATCATTCCACCACCATTCCAGATATATAGATGAATATGCAGTCACATTCCACCTACCAAAGACCAGTTCTAGCCGCACATACACCCCTTCACAATCCTGTTATCAACCATCACGAGCCCTGATCCCTCATTCCCTTTCCTTCTCCACACCCATCATACCAAATCTTTTCCTGCAACATCTCAGTCTCTGTGAGCCCCCCTCCATCCTATCTCCTCCCCTTTCTGCCATCTGCTTAAGGAACCCTGGCCTTCTTCACTTGGAGCTTTCATCATGCGATTGAGATGGCTCCTTCATGGACGTTTCCAGGCTCTTTACATGACGCAGTGTCCCTCCAGGGCGTCTCCTGCAGTAAATGCTCTTTGTTCCATTTTTAAATAGATCACAGATAATGAGCTATCAAATTACCCCATTGTGTTCCGCTTGAGTTCCCTCCGTGAAAAGAGTTAAAGCAGCAAGAAAAGGAGCAAGATCAATGAAAGATAATGGAAGACTCAGATATGGGGAGAAGGAGGGGGAAAGGGGAGGGGGGAAAGGAAGCGGGTGAAAAAGGGAGTTGTTGTGATCCTGCATTTAAAATGAAAGCAGAAAGCCCTGTTTTAAATGCAGGATTTTAGGCTGATATAGAGATGCCCCCAGTCTGTCCAGTTTGCCAGAGATTTCTAGGCAAATACTGCAACGATTTTCATTTATTTATTAAAGCATGTTCACCACCTGCTAGCTGCTATCTCTTGTCATCTTGCTTACAGTTGTTATGATGTATTTCATTTGAGTATTTGGGTACCTTACTGTGGTGGTTGGCTCCCCTCTCACCTCTACTGGGGGGGCCAAATCATGATGGGGGTGTCAGCTGGGATCTTGAGGACCAAATGTGGCCCATGATGGGAATGTTTCCCATCCCTGGTTTAATATCTACTGTTTTCACACAGGTTTGAATACGTTTGTGTTTTGTTTTGTTTCTTTTACCACTGTGGGCCTAGATCTATGCCATCTGGAGGGCGTGAGACAAATCTGGGTATGAATGAGTGTATTCTATAAGTTGTGCACAAGGGGCAGCTGCACAGTCAGCTTTAAAAGATATGCAAAAGTTTTTCCCCACGTCCCCTATATAAATCCTAACTTCTGCTTTGGCTAATACAAAACATTTCTGAAAAGCAGAGATAGGGAGAAAAGCAGCTCTGTAGTAAGCAAGTCACCTTTTTTTTTTATCCTTCAAGCTTAATAATTAGTGACTTCGGCTGGAAGTTCTCATGGCTGGAAGTCATCCTATTGTTCCCCCATCAGGGGTGGGTAAACCTGTGATCCTCCTGATGTTGTTGGACTGCAGCTCCCGCCATCCCTGACCATTGGCCATGCTGACAGGGGCTGATAGGAATTTGAGTCCAACAACATCCGCCACCCTTGCTTTACATAATGACTGCAGAACAGTGTATGAGAACACCAAAGAAGATGCAACCCAGAATCTTCATCCAGAAGGTAACCAGCCACACACATGCTTCCATTCCCAGAGTTCCTTTATTTCACGAGCTACATTGCACCCCATCCCATCACACGTCAGAGATTTGATAAGGTGAGAAATCTTTCTCCTCTGCCTTCTGTAGCAGCAACAGCCAGGAGGAGACGGGGAACTGGAAAGGCAAAGTGCTTGATCATCCTGTGAGTTGCTAGAGATGAGGAACGAGGCAACATATCCAAAGACGATAACAGCAATGTGGTGTTAGTTGTTATAGGAGTTAGAGCTCAGGATCAAAGGCTCAGAAGAAAGCAAAATTTGACCAGGGGAAAAAAATCAATCCATTGGGAGTGAGGGTCATTGAGCTCAGGATGAACAAAAGAATAAAGAGCCCATTAAAACATCTGCAAACTGTTCTGGGGAGGGAGAAGAAGAAAGGAGGGAAAGGAAGGAAGCCTCCTCCCCCACATGCTAAATGTCTTGTACTCAGAAAGTTACATTTATATGTGTGCCGCTCCCTCTTTGATTCTTGTCCACCAAAAGAGAGATAACAAGATTCCAAGCTAATTTTTTTCTCTTTAACCATTTCAAAACTATGCATTTAAAACTATGATTCCTGATCCTGAGGGGGGAGAATTTCATTGGGTCCACGTTTTTAGGCGAACCAACCTCATTCATACTAACCCAGACTAAGACGCAGATTGGGGCACAGTTAACCTTCTGACAGTACACTTCTCTGAATGTTGTGATACAGTTCTTGGTTCAAGAATTGCATACAAAAAATGAGAACATTAGGGAATATTGCCCACAAAAATGCATATATTCAGGAACACTGTATACCCAAATGTGCACATTAAGAAGTTGCACACAAAAATGCATATATTAGAAAACGTTGTGTACAAAATGTGGCGGTGAGGGGAAAACTGCATATTTATTTGTTTCTTTGTTTGTTATGTTTATATACCACTAAATAAAATAAAATCCCTAAGCAGGATTTGCACATGCAAATAAATGCAAATCTTCATGCAATGGAGTTTTTATTGGTCTTTTTTTCTTTCACAAACTGATGTGGAAATTGGATGGAACAGGCTTATGACTGGATGCATGCAAAACTGACATGGATTGGAAATAGACTGATTCATCCATTCCTAGTTTATACTCCAAATTATTTCATGCATCACTGTTAGGGGATCCATTTTTAGAGCTTCTCCAACCTCCCTTTACTGATTTTACAAAGTATTCCCCAAGTCCAAAAGAAAAGGAAAGTTGTGGAGTTGGAAATATTGGCCTTTACTTGGGATTTATTATTTTTTTAAGATAGAGTTTTTTGCAAGGGAGGGGAGATCATGTTCAGATGTGTACCCCATTCTGATATGCTTTGAGCTAAGCCTGCACTGGTCTTTCCCAGGGGTTCTACCTCTGTAGGGAGAGGAGAGCATAGGCTATGGAGACCAACATACCATGCCATTCCACCTATGAACCCTTTGTCTTAACCCCTTAGTCCAGCCTTCCCCCAACCTGGGCCAGAACTACACCTCATGTCAGTACAATCCCATCACAATGACGCTCTGTCTCTCTTGCACATTTATACCTCGTAAATGTATAATGACACACAGTGACATCTGTTGTGGTATTTTGGATAATGCAGAATAAAAAGTGGGAAATAACACTAGAAAAGCAATGTAGGGAATACAAAATGTACCCCAACAGTTATCAGCGCACTTCAATACTGATAAAAGCACTGGGGTAAATTGGGGCTGCCTTTACATTAAAGAAAAAATCTGCAGTCCTACCATTGTGGAGCCTTTCCACATTTATGGCAGGCTCCCAGGCTGTGACCACATGATTGCTGAGAGGAGAAGCTTTAAATGTGCAAGGTTCCATAGAACTCAATGAAACAGCACCATCTAGTGGTGGCTTTAATAGCATAACAATCAGAGTTTTTTTGATACCCCATTTTTCCCAGATCTTTTTAACATGGAATAACCAGGAAATACCTCTGGATGTGCCCTGGGGGCTGATGACATCATGAAAAGGACCTGTAAACTTCTGTGAGTGAGCAATCTCAATAGCAGGATAAAATCTCTGTGTGAAAAAGTTTTTAGCCCAGGTGCCCTACAGATGTTTTGGACTACAACTCCAAGCATTCCTGACCACTGGACATCAGCTTTGAAAAGGTGACACACACACCTTTTCTGAGAGGTGGGGGAAGGTGTCTGGGTGTATAGAAAGGAATAAAATTAACTGCAGTTTCTGGAACAAACCATTAGAGGGCAGGGCCAAAAATACCAAAAATACCAACTTATTTCACTTTAAAGCTCTTACTGCTGGAACATAAGAATATGAGAAGAGCCATACTGGATCAGACCAAGGGTCCATCTAGTCCAGCATTCTGTTCACACAGTAGCCAACAGATGTTGACCAGGAACCCACAACCAGGAGATGTGTTGTTGCTCCCCAGCAACTGGTGTACATAAGCTTACTGCCTCTGGTACTGGAGGTAGCACATAGCCATCAAGACTAGTAGCCATTGATAGCCTTCTCCTCCAGGAATTTGTCCAACCCCCTTTTAAAGCCATCCAAATTGGTGGCCAAAATTACATCCTGTGGTAGCAAATTCCATAGTTTAACTCTGCACTGTGTGAAGAAGTACTTCCTTTTATCTGTCCTGAATCTCCCACCAATCAGCTTCATAGGATGACCCCAGGTTCTAGTATTTTGAGAGAGGGAGAAAAATGTCTCCCTATCCACATTCTCCATACCATGCATAATTCTGTAGACCTCTATCATGTCTCCCCTTACCTTTTTTCCAAGCTAAACAATCCCAGCTGTTGTAACTTTCTCTCACAGGGGAGATGCTCCAGCTCCTTGATCATTTTAGTTGCCCTTTTCTGCACCTTTTCCAGCTCTACAATATCTTTTTTTAGGTGTGGTGACCAGAACTGTACGCAGTATTCCAAGTGTGGTCACACCATAGATTTGTATAGGGGCAGTATGATATTGGCACTTTTATTCTCAATTCCTTTTCTAATTATGCCTAACATGGATAGTTTGCCTTTTTCTTAGGGATGTCAGAGAATTCCGCCAAAGATTTCGGGGAGGCCGAATGCCAGTGCATTCAGCCCCCCAAAATCGGGGGCGGAAAGGTCTGCCATCCCCCCGCCCCCCCGGGACGGGACTTACCTTGGGCGGATCTTCCTGGCAGCGGCGGCTTTGGCGGTGGCTCCGGCGGCGGCTCTGGCGGCGGTTTGGCGGCGGCGGCCAGTCTTCCGACCGGCTGCCACCACCGCCATTTCCAGTTACAAAAAACAAAAAAAGTGATAGGCTATGTAAAGATTTACGTAGCCTATCATGGCTAGATTTTTAAAAAACACTGTGATAGGCTACGTAAATGTTTACGTAGCCTATCACGGCTGATTTAAAAGAAAAAAAATGCGCATACGCAAATGGCGGCGCCCATGGGCACCGCCATTTGCATACACGCAGTGTTTTTTTTTCTTTTAAATTAGCCATGATAGGCTACATAAACATTTACGTAGCCTATCACAGCTGACTGCAGGGACGCAAACGGCAGCGGCTACGGCCACCACCATTTGCGTCCCTGCTAGCCAGCGGCCGGATGTCCGGCCGCTGGCGGAGCCAGCCGGCGGCTACGCAGAATCCCTGTGGAGCGGAGCCGGCTGGCCAGGATTCGGGGGGGAGGGATGGAGCGCCTCCCCCCCCGGCCAGAATTTCGGGGGGAGGGACGGAGCGCCTCCCCCCCCCATGAATATCACCCTTCGAAAAGGTAAGTGACTTTCGTACATCCCTGCTTTTTTTTATAGTGGCTGCATACTGGGTTGACATCTTCATGGAGCTGTCCACCACAACCTCAAAATCTCTTTCCTGGTCAGTCACTGCTAGCTCAGATCCTATCAGGCTATACTTGAAGTTAGGATTTCTTGCCCCAATGTGCATTGCTTTACACTTGCTTACATTGAACCGCACTTGTCATTTAGATGCCCATTCTCCCAGTTTAGAGAAATCCTTTTGGACCTCTTCACAATCCCTTTTTGTTTTAACCACCCTAAATAATTTGGTGTCATCCACAAACTTGGCTACTTCACTGCTCACTCCTAATTCCAGATCATTTATGAATATGGTGAAAAGCACTGGTCCTAATATAGATCCCTGCAGGACCCCACTATTTACTTCCTTCCATTGGGAGAATTTACCATTTATTCCACTCTCTGCTTTCTGTTCTTTAACAGAACAGGAGTTAATCCAGCAAGGTAATTGAAGTTGCCCATTATTACAACACTTCCTTGTTTGGAGGCCTCCCTGATTTCATTTTCCATCTCAAGGTCACTCTGAGCATTCTGGTCTGGGGGATGATAGCATGTTCCTCACACTAAATTAGTTTTGGAGGCTGGTATTGTCACCCACAGCACTTCTGTAGAAGAGCCTACCCCGTTTAGATGTTATAGTGCACTTAACACTATGTTCTCTTTGACATACAGGGCAACACCTCCCCCAGCATGTCCTTCCCTGTCCTACCTCTAAAGTTTATATCCAGAGATGACCGTATCCCACTGGTTCGCTCCACTCCACCAGGTTTCTGTAATGCCCACTATATCCAGGTTTAACTAAGTAATTAAGCCTTAGGAGAAGCATCTCAGCCTTTTAGAATGGGCGTGGGGGAATTGTACAAACGCTGGGAAACCATCAAATGATTGGGACCCCAGGCAGGCAGGATTTGGCCCTCAGGCCTAAAATTCAACACCCCTACTTTACATGGATGGTACTATGCCAAGCTTATTTTAACCTTTAAAATTTGCTAGGATAGGATTTATTTTAAATACCCACGTCATGCTGTGAGAGATAAGCATGATTCACCAGGAATGGCAAAGTCTAACATTTTCCCATCCATAGGCTCAAAGGCCGTTTTTTCAAAGGGATGTTAGCGAAGTAGAAATGCAGTTTCTGGGCTGCTGGCCTAATCAGTTCCCAAGTGCTTTAAGTTGCTTAGGGAGCAATCCTACCGGGATAGGTGGCCGCCTCTGAAGTCGGAGACAACCGCCTATGCAATGAAGGGCAGGAGAAGCATGGAGGGTATCGTCCCCTCCATGCATCAGCTGCCCCGCATTTGCGGCTAGACAGCCGATTTCGGCTATCGAGCCGTGGGAAGGAGGAGCGGGGGAAGCAGCAGCCGGACAACACATTGGATGTGTTGTACCGGATTTCCGACTTCCCCACCCCGATACACCCCTAGGAATGCCCCGTTTTCACCGCTCCGCACTCCTCTTCCGAGCACAGGGCCATTCCGCGCTGCCTATGAAGCAGCGTGGGAGAAAGGGAAAGGTCAGTTCTCAGGGAACTCACCTCGGAGCATGGGAGCTGACCTCGGAGCAAGTCTCCCAGACCAACTTACAAATCATCGATTAAAGAAGGCAGTCACTGCCCGCAGGCTTATAATCTAAAAAGATACAACACACAAGGACAAAGGAATGCAGAAGGAAGAGGGGGAAAATTACTTCTTTCAGCAGGACTGGTGGAATGGCCCTGCTCTCCCTCTCATCTCCCTCAGGTCAGCCTGCTGAAATGGCTACCGGTGGTGACAGCTGAAGGAGAAGGGGCCAATGTGAGAAAGGTTCCTCAAGTCAGGTGACCTGTGACAATGTTTCCCTTAAAGCTAGAATTCACTTAACTTATGAATAGCTAACATAAAGGATCCTCCTGTTGGTGTTCCTTATGTGGTTCAAGTCTAGCCAAGAGCTTTTACAACCTCAGAGATATAGGTGAGCTGTTTAAATAAGGACAGGAGAGATGTTTTGGAAAGGTGAGTACATTCATTGTTGACAAACACCTTGAACAACCAGTTTTCACACAACAAGATGGTTTGGTAATTGCTTTGAAATCTACAGTTCCTAGGATCATTATTGAGCAGGACACCTTAGTGAAGCAAAGACAGATATCTATGTGTGTCAGTTTTGAACTTATGGTTGTCTGGGTGACTTTATACAACACACTTGCAAGTCTGATCTTGTTCATGTTTAACCAGAAATCAGTTCCACTGGGGTATGCATAGGATTGCAGCCTTATTGTATTAAAAGAAAATAGATCCAAAAAGGACATTGCCTCATACCATCCCCACCCATTGTTATGCTCATGTGCAGAGCTCGATCACTGCTACCCAAGAGGATCAGAAGCTAAACATGACTGCCATGTGGATGCTAAAGAATGCCAGTATGATCTTAGGCTTCATTAACAGAGCATAGTATCCAGACCATGAGAAGTGAAAGTTCCACTCTATTCTGTGCTGGTCAGGCAACATCTGGAGTACTGGTGCCCAGCTCTGGGTGCTACATTTTAAGAGGGACATTGACAAACTGGAGCAGGTCCAGGGAAGGGTGACCAGGGTAATGAGTGATCTGGAAACCAAGTCCTGTGAGGAACTGTTGAAAGAGCTAAGTGTGCTGCGCCTGGAGAAGAGATGATGAAGAGAGGACATGACAGAGGTCTTCAAATATCCATAGGGTTTCCATGCTGAAGATGGAGGAGATGTGTGCTCTTTTGCTACAGAGGGCAGGACCAGTACCTATGGGAAATTACAGGACAGTCGATTTCGGCTAAACATTACAATAAACTTTGTAATGATGTGCGCTGTTCATCAGTGGAACAGACCACCTTGGAAGGTGGTAGAGTCTCCTTTGCTGGATGTATGTAAGCAGAGACTGGATGGCCATCTGTCAGGAACGCTGTAGTTGCCTCCAGCATTGCACACCCTGCAGTCAGCAGGGGGTGGGACTAGATGACCTCTAAGAACCCTTCCAACTCTATGAATTTATGGAGCTGTAGTGATGATGATCCCTAGGTGACTTTAAAAGAGGAATCAACAAAATTATAAATGGTTTGATTTATCACCAGATCATAATAATTGTAGCTGAGATCTTTCCTGCCCAGAAGCAGGATTTCCCTGCATGCAAGATGCTAAGCAATAACAACAGTGGATGGCCATTGCCATCCTGCCTTGCTTGTTACTTCCATGGGGATCTAGTTAGCTGCTGTTGGAAACATACTGCTGGGCTTAGACAGATCTTGATCTCTGATCCAGCAAGGCAATTCTTAGGAAAGAAAAGCTGAAATCTGAATATTTTGCCTTAGCATAGCTTAGCTATGCCTAGAAATGCATGACTCATAATAAGAGCAATGAAGACTCACCAGCAGAAATCTTTCCCCCATTCTTTTTGACAGCACTTGACAATCTGACCCATTAATGAATTAAAACATAAATCTGCTAAAGAGCTATGAACAGTTGCAGTGTGGTCCCATATAACTGCTTGGGAAATTCTCTTTTGGTGGTGCTCCAGTCCTAATTGATGATGGGGAGTCAATAATCTCATTTTGTGGTCACACAGCAGAGTTCAGATTCTATCTTTCCTACAAACTTTACAGATGGTGTAATCAGGATTTTTTTTTTTTTTTAAGTTTAGATGTTAGACTGGGCTGTTTACTCACAACATACCAGTGGCAGGGAATGGAGGTCACCTCTTTTCCTCCCACCCTCTTTGATAAGCCTTTGCAAGATAACAATCAGTGCAAATGAAATATTCTCATGGGATAACTGCAGCTTACATTCCTTTATCCATGTACCATCAAACTTCTAATCATTCACATGGTGGTCAGAAGTACCATGTTAACCCTTCTTGGAGTTTCATTGTAATTTAATTTTCTTCCATGGATTAGACTTTCATTTGGGGAGTAGAGAGTAAAGCTTATAGAGACCTTGGTTCAAGCTCTGCTGCAGATCCATTGCATCATCTTGGGCCATCTGCAAAATAACCTGAACCCACTGTGTTTTCGGGAAACATAATGCAGATCATCCAGCAATTAGCAAATCAAAAGTGCTGAATCAATGATAAATAGCAGCAGAAGTTGGCCTATGGCAGAAATGGGCAACTTGTGGCCCTCCAGATGTTTGGACCTGCAACTCCCATGATCCCACACCATTGACTATGATGAGTAAGGGTCATGAGAGTTGTGGGCCAAAACATCTGGAGGGCCACAGGTTGCCCACTATGGGATTGTTAAGTAAAGGAGTCCCCAGTTTTATCTGGAACAGCAGCTCTTGAAGAGGGATCCTTTTTCTAGCAGAGCTCCTGTGTCAGAGGCAGAAATTCAACAGCGGTTTTTTGGGTTTTTTTCCTGGTAGGGAGGTGCAGTGATGGGAAAACTCTTCATCTTTAGAAATTGTGCCACAGAGTGTTAAAGGTACAGGAGCGATGCTAGAAAAAGAACAGTGGCAACCCTATTGCAAACATGGAGCAGAAAGGTCTCAGCACCAGCTTGGAAGAAATCCCATTGCCAGCACTATGGTGCTGGCAATGGGATTTCTTCCACGTCCTGCATACTGCAGTATTCCTGAAATGCCACACCTCCACCACCACCTTTCCAAATTACTTGAGGATTCTCATCTCGAAAGTCTCGTTGAAGGCTGCCATTCAGCATCATGTATTCCAGAAACTATCTTGCTTGTACAGTTATTGGGTTGGATCCAGGCTTAGTCAGACTTACAGGAGACCCACTGAAATCAATGGGGCTTCAGTTAAACATTGACTGACTAATGTCTCATTGATTTCAATGGTTCTACTCGAAGTATGACTAAGTGTGGATCCAACCCATTGTAAGGTAGCCACAGGCTTAGCTAAAACCCTGCTAGTGCAGTATATGGTTAAAGTAGCCTCCCCCAAAGGAGTTTGTTTATAAATTGGTTTGGTCCACTTGACAAGGTCAAATCCATTCTCTTAATGATGAATCTCATCTGTTCTGGTGCAGAAAGAAATGTTTTCTTTCACTTCTACGTGTTGTAAGAGCTCATTCATCTCTGTACATCCTATAAGAGAATCCAGCTACATCAGAGGGAAAAGGAGTAACCAAAAGGGCAACTGATGGCCAGGAAGATATATTGAATTCACTTTCCTGAGACAGACAGTGAAGTGGTAACAAGTGATAGAAAACAGCTCTATATTTCAGCATGATGTGTGTTCTCTCCCTTATGATTAAATCCCCTGTGGGCCATCTGCATTTAATGGGTCCAAACTACTTTGTAGCTGCAGTTTTTTTTTCGGCGGGGGGGGGGGGGTTGCTTCCACAACCCTTATTTATTTGAGAGGAGGCCCAATGACACCCTTGAAAAGTGAAGCCGGGAGGAATTGCTGCCAAAAGCATTTGAAAGAAAAAGCAAATGTATGAGCCAGTGTTGTTTTAAACATTTAGTAGTATAAATAGGAAGTGTAGATAAACCAGGGATTTAAGTGGCTCTCTGTGTATCTCTGTTATATCGTTTGCCTAAAATCCAGGGGAGAATTAGGCCAATTAATTTATGTAATGGTTCATGCTGGCTTCTAGTCCAGGGACTTAGGGAATATGCTGTGTTGTTTGGAAACTTGAGTTGATATTCTTCCTTAGAACTGGCCCTTCTTAACACTTAGGAAATCCCTTGCACAGTAAAATCCACATTGGTGGATCTTACCAACTGGAATTAGAAACAAGCTGCAGTAAGTAATTAGGCTATCAATGCTAATTCAGTGATATATTGAATTTTTATTGGACTATGTGGGAAAGGTAGTATATAAATATGTTAAATATATAAATACACAAATACATAAATACATAAATAAATAAATGCATAAATAAATAAATGCATAAATGCATAAATAAATAAATAAATATTGTGTTCAGAAAATAATGGGGAAACCTATTTATTCATTCATTTATTTTTATGCTGCTTTTATACCACTTAATATCCTAAACTCTCTTCCATAGCCTGGTGCCAGATGTGTTGAACTACAATCCAAAGCTGGCTGGGGGATTATAGGAGTTGTAGTCCAACACATCTGGTGGTCACCAGGTTAGGGAAAGCAGCTCTAAGTGGTTCACAGCACATATATAATAAAATATAAAGCCAGTATCTTTAGAACAACACTTCCCATGTGAATTAAATTATGCCAAGCTGAGGCAGCCTCATTGAGTCAATATAAGTTTCCGAATCAGAAAGCAATGTTCTGAAACATTTGGAGCTTATGGTAAGACTGGGATTCCAACTCAAGGATCCCCCTCCCAATACCTTTATATTTGCTGCTGTATTTGAGGTAGAAGACAGTGTCACCTTCTTCTGCACAGCCATACCCCCTCCCCTGGCTCACAGCAGTGGAGACTGGTGGCTCCAATGTCAGGGTGGTGGCGAATCCGCTCTGGGTTTCAGTCAGAACCAGTCATAGCTCTAAAGGAGCTATGCAAGGTGCTCTGCCATCAGCCTCCATGGACTCACAGTCCCTTTGCCTGCGCCCACTTATTTGCTTGCTCAGCAGTACAAGTAGAGTTCTGTTCACTACAGCAGATGGGGCAAGGGTAGAGGGTTATGAGGCCCTTTGTCACGAGCATATGTGGCTAAGGGGGTGCAGCATGACAGTAAAACTGCTTCACCTCATGAGCATTTTATTAAAGTTAACTTCTGTTTTAAAGCTGAGCCCAAAGCTTTCTACTGAGAACTTTCAGCTTGAATTTTGGGGACCTGCTAAAATTCAGAAAGGGGGCTATTTTGCCAATGGAGCAGGGGACAATTCTCTAACAGATTCAGGTGGTTCACCGGTCACAGCTGCAGTGGCCTCTTTCTGTCCTTTCAGTGTTGTTTTTTGCTGCTCCTTCGCCAATGGACCAGCTTCCATTTTGTTTTCCCCAGAATGCCTCAAGGGGGCTCCATTTTCTTTCCCCTTAATGTTAACAGCTAATGTAGCTGTTGCTACATCCAGGGCATTGTGGGGAAAATAAAATGGTAGCAGGGCTACTGGCAGAGGAACTCTGGGGTTCTCACAGCCTGTGGTGGCTGCAACCCCACCCCCATCCACCCAACACCAATTAGAAGTACAGAACGGGGTCACTGCCACTGCTACTGGTGAACAACCCTGAATCTGTGAGAGTATTTCACCCTTTCCAAAATTGACAAAATCCCCAATACACACAATTTGTAACCTGCAAATGGGCTGGTGAATGGGGGTGGGGGGAGAGAGAGAGAGAGAGACCATGTTGCTCAGCCCTAGTGTTGATTATCGTCATATAAATTAAAGTTAGTGACATCAACATACTCTTTGTTTTTCAGTGTAAATGCACTCTGCTATTATTCAACTTCTTCGATGCAATGGATTAACCTTGAGTCACTTCTCATCCCCTATCATCACTATTGTCTCTTAGACACTGGGCAAAATGTCATTATGATTCACAGATGCAGAATTTCTGGCCCACGAGACCAATCCAGCCTGTGGAGTTTCCTCATCCAGCCCATGGTGCCCCAGTTAGAATCCTCCCTGGAGGAATTCCTGCTGTCATTTCCAATCTCAGATTAGAGATCACAGTGGGGATGTGAATGGTGGAGACATGGTTGCTCTTCCCAATGCCACCCAAGTCCTCTGTTGTGCGCGTCTCACTACCTACGATGGGTCGCTCCTCCTCCCAGCACAGGCCAAGTCCCTTCCTTTATGCTAAGAAAAGCATGGATAAAGGCAAAATGGAGGAGGGGGGGATGATGAAGTCAGTGGTCTGATGTCATCTGAGCCATGGAGGGCCTGGGGGGGGGCAATTCAGGCCCCCACCCCATTCCACTTCTGTATTCTGGCTGTAGTTGAAGTATGTATTCATATTTCAATTTAGTTCCAAATTTCCAGTCAAATGGATTTTAAAAATAACACTGCAAGTGACTAGTCGTCATTGGTGGGGGAAGAGTACATTCAAAGAATTCAAGGGGGTGTAGGAATTCCCTGTTAGCCCCCACAATGAAAAACACAAGGGAGATGTTTTGAGGTTACAGCCTGTTGACTCCCATTTGTTTCAAAGGAACAAAAGTGATTTAAGAGGAATGGAAATGTGTTCTTAAAAGCCAACCCTGCATTCTCTCAGCCTGAATAGTCAACAGTTGCCAACAAGTGTTTTCTCTGTCTTTGTAGATTTCTTGTATTGGATGTGATTGTTGCATTCGTTATAATAGGCTTTCACCGCAAGCCTCATCTCCATAAAATGTACACCTCATAAAGGGCTGAAATTGTTATTTATAAGTATATTACTTACCCAGCTCACCAACCAATGCTTCAAGGATATACATTTCATTGCTTTATTAAAATTCTGATTAAACTGGTGAGAAAATATCTTATTTTTTCACGAATATCCTGTTGGATTGTCAATGGTTCCCAAAATGGAAGAGAACACTGGGCAAATGGCCCAGCGGTTCTACATAGAAGATAACAGCCATTTCCCATTATATCTATAATTTAAAAGGCAGTAATTGTAGCTGTTAAGCCTCGGAGCTGACAGATACTAAAACATTAGCCTAATTGGTTACAGAAGAATTCTTTCTGTGAATTTTGCAGCAGCAGCAGTAACAACAACAGCAACAGCATAAGGTGCAGAACCTCAGCCCTGGAACCAAATCTGTCCCTCCAAGGGTCTCAATTCGGCCTTACTGAGTTCTGCAGAAGGCCATGCTCCCTTCCCTGAGCCCCGCCCCCTTTTCCCCAACCACCAATCGTTTGGTGGCTTCCTGGCTTTTGTGCAGTCCTCCCTCCCCATCCTAAAAGGTTGAAATGCCTCTCCTACGGCTTAGTTACTGGCGGGATGAGTTTTAAGCTAAAACATGCTGGCATTTTTGGTAGTGCTATGCCAAAAATTTCTCCCACATTTTTTCCAACCATTCTCTGTCAATTTGATAGAAGAGAAATTGCTTTTGAAAAGAAATTCAATGTTGAAGGAATTTCAGAGAAATTCTTATGGGTTGGGGTTGGGTTTCTTGGGCTCACCTTACTTAGGAGGTGGCCGAGGAGTGAGCACAAGTGTCCTGTTTTTCATTGTGAAATCATTTCTCTGGCCTCCTGCAACCCCCTCAGCTTCCCACACTTCAATTATACCCCAGTTTAAGGCACCATGAGGTAATTTCTCCCATGGGGCTTTTTCAGATCAGGACATGCAGGCAGCCTGGGAGGCTAGCTGTGATTAGGGAAGCTCAAAAACACCACAAAAATCAATTATAAAACATCCTGAACGAGGCAGAACAATGGAAGCCTCTTTCATGGGGGGAGAAAACTTTCAGGAAATTGGAGGGCAGATTTTGGCAGAGCACTAACTCTACCTCATCCCTGGAACTGGACACAACACTGCCCCCAGCTGCATTGCAGAGGATGCAAATTGGGGACCAGCCTGCCAAGATAGTTGATGCTTCTTGTAGCATGCCCCCCCCAAAAAAACCCTTACCAAAAAAGAAAGAAGCTGCAATACAAGACCTGCCAATGGGGAGCCCTGCCTGGGAGAAACTGTTGAGAATTTCTCCTCCCCCTGGAGAAATTCAGTGAAATTGTCTCCCAAATTTCTCTGCCCACAAGACAAGTAAGGTGGAGAATTTCAAGAGGTCACCTGTGCACAGCTCTAATTTTTGGCCCCACCTCATTTGTCTTCAGCCCACCCACCTCTAGAATGCAGCCCCCAAATGGAATTTGGCCTTCACGTTGAAAGGAGCTCAGCACCCCTGCCCTAAACAATATGAATTCCACAGTTAGATTTAAGCATTTCAGAAGAGACATCCCAACCATAAAATAATTCTTGATAATACTTTGCAGCAATATTTCACTGTCATTTTCAATAAGATAAGGGAACCCTTGCCCAGCTCCCATAAATTTATTTCATTGCGGATGGTCAGATAGCACAAAAATTAGCAAAAGTGTTAGGAAGATAATGTATATTCACTAACTTCCTTCCCTGTAGAGTATATTTTTTAACCAATCTAAGAAAAAAGAAGAAAATACAATCATTACAGTAAAAAAAAAAAAACAAATCACTTGGGGGATGGAAACCAGAAGAATCATCCAAATGTAACTATTGTAAACTAAATATAATGTAAAATGGAGAAATGAAGGTATTCTGGGGTAAAAAAGAAGAATGTGTTTTAAATTATCATTTTACATATAATGAATGAAAGATGTGAGGGTTATATTGAATAAAGAATATGGGTCGATCATGAGATGCAAGAAATAACTGCAATTCTTTGTGTGGTACCTGAAAGATCTGATTTGGAGGAAGGCATACAGTTCTGGGTACTGCAGTTCAGGAAGGTTTTTGAAAATAGTTCAGAGAAGAGTACTGGGGATTTTAAAGAAATTATATGAGGAAAGGTTGAGGGGCATGATTATGGTAAGCCTAGAGAAAGTCGATTCAGAAAGGGTTGGATCCAGATTTAACTATTCTGGTGAAAGTGGACTTACCCACCCCCTCCTTCCCACAGCAGCCCCTCCAGCCCCCGTAAATACTATGCAGAGTGTCAGGAGACCCTGCTGATTGGGGTGAGCTGTGATGTGATCCCCCAGAATTAGAGAGGGGGACCTTCCACACGAGGAGTCCAACCATACGGCTGCAAGTCAAAACACAATTACTAGACAGTAAGTCCCACTGTACTCAGAGGAACTTACCTCTGCATAAGCATGGGTAGGATTACATTGCAACAGTGCAATCCTATGCATGCTTACCCAGAAGTAAATCCCATTCAGGTGAGTAGGGCTCAGTTCCAGGGAAGTGTGTTTATGATTGCAGCCTTACACTGCATTCCTATACCCACTTATTTGGAAGTAAGGCCCATTGAACCTGATGGAACATACCTCTGAGTAGACATACATAGGCTCACACTGTAATAGCCTGCTCCTAACCGTAGTTACCTGGAAGAAAATATGTCCCCAAATCTGTTTAGGATTGCATAGTGAATGCAGGGCTAGGGCAACAGCTTTCGCATGTTTAAAGAAAGGATGCGATTAGAGAGAGATTGATTATTCATATTTTCTCTGTTCACCAAGGGCAGGACTGGAAGCAATGGGTTGAAGCTGCAGGAATGGAGATGAAATCTAAGCCTTGGGGAAAATCTATAACAGCATGATCAATATGAATAGTTGGACATTGGAATCTTGTTCCATGGGGTTTTCAAAGAGAAAAGACTGAGCTGCGAGCTGTGAGCACAGGGAGAGGTGCACAGAATGTATGTGTTTAGCCAGAATACTATCATTGCCTGGTAGACTGCAAGCCTTAATATTTCCAGCAGAAAGAGAAGGGAAATTATTTTTCTTTCTCTACCTCCTCAGAACAGATGTGCACCTTAGAAGTGGGTTGCACTATATTAGCAGCCATCTTCTACCATATGGCAGACAAATGTTTTGTGCACTCTGTTTGGGAAAACTGAGAGTCTGCTGCAGCTAAAAGCCTTTTCACATACGCAATCAGTGTTCTGGTGGCAAGCCACTTGAAACACAACAATGGAGAAACTGCTCCTTGTGACGAAATGGTCAGAAAGTGTTCACCATGCCATTCTGGAAACACTCAACTTTTCACTCCAACCTTTTGTGCGGGAACAGGAGTCATTAGAACATTGCCACAAATACACAAGTGGATGCTCGCATGGAACAAAGCCCCACATGGTTGCATTCCAAATGGCCACCATGCCACTATCTGCATGTATGAATTGACCTCTTTAAAGTTTATATCTGCTTCAGTATCAAAGACCCCAGTTCACAAGGTTTGGGATTAAGTTATCTGTCACACATTGGCTCAGTGACCTGCTCCAAAATTGTGGTCCTAGTCTTGGGACTGTTTTAGGCCAAAGAGACTAATATAACTGAAATGTCCCAATCTAATGGCTCCAAATTGACTTGGGTTATCTGGTTCCCCATTCATCATGTGAGAGGCTGCCTCTATAGACTCTCATTCATTGCAGGTATGGAGCTGTGCGCAAAGGCTTGACAAGTTGAATGTAGTGTCTGCGTCTCGTCACGCCTCCACTCCAACAAGGTTGTGAATACCTGCTTGTCTAGATGCATCAGGGTACGCCTGCAGTCTGTAACGAGAATAATTTCCAATGTAAATGCAGGGAGGAAAAGTTTAATTTAAACACAGTCTTTCCAATTAGTTATAAATTGCAGGAAATTTGCTTCCACACCCTCTTTCCTCCAGTTGACGTTACTTTATAGAGTATGGCCTTAAACACAATGGTTGACTGGTTGCATGGTCTCCACTGTTGCTGTCCATTGGTGGGAACTTTGCAGTTCATAGCTTACCGAAAGTGCCTTGTACAACAACAACAATGCCAACAACAAAAACAAGCAGACTTTCCCAAGATGACTAGAGGAATTTCTGGTATTATATGAGTAAATGGCAAGAAAGCCATGATGGAAATAGTTGAGATTGCCAAGTAGAGCCAGAACGACTTTCCTACTAATGATGCCCTACTAAAAATTATCTGGAAATTGATTTGGCATGCTCCACATGCTACACCCTGAGCATGATTAGGTGGAAACTTTCCAAAAGATTAAGAACACATTTTGCAATAAGAATCAGTTTCACTGTCTTAACTGTAAAATGTTGATGTTTCCCCCTCCCTCCTATTTTCCATAAGGATAATGGCATAAGGATCTCCAAAGAGCTACTGTATATACACATACTAATACAAACACTTAATATTGTTATGACTCTGCAGCAGTACTTTTAATGTACCAAGTTTTTTACAGTTATTAAATCTTTCATCATGATTTCAAAATGGTATTATCTTCACTCAGTCCTCAGATTTTACCATTTTCTTTTTAAAAAGGCATTTTACAAGCTGCTAATCTTGGGCTCTTTTTCTTTTCTCTTTTTCTCCAAACATTCCCAGTTCTCCAAACTAACTGTGGACATGTTTTTGGCAGAGATGAGGTGGTAATTAGTACATCATTTGCAAAGGCATATCAGTGTTGAGTTTAAAGTTGAGTTTTGGCAAGAGCCAAAACAGATCTCTTTGTACGCAAGTGACTCTTTATAAAAATCATGTTTAAATCATTTTTCAGTAGATAGATTTTTTTAACAAAAGATCCTTGCTTACTGGATTTTTTTTTACAAAATGGAAAGAGTTTCAAGCCTGCAGTTAGGGAGGCTGGTGAAGGGGTGATGAATTAGTAACTCCCTGAAATTTGAAATGACAGGGAGTCAATTTTGGATTACCGATTGAAGTGTAAATAAAGCCAAACATCTCAGTCAGCTCAGAGTGACCACTGATTGTGCAGGTTTGTACAGAGTACAAATGGGGGCCTGAAATGTTTATAATTAATTGCATGACAATTAAAGTAGGTCGAGTTGTCCCAGGCATGCCTTGAATCAACTCAGAAATTATTCGGCATCTTGTAAAAACAACAGCGAAATCAGAACCCAGGTACTTTTTCCAAGCCAATCTGAGCACTCAGAAAAATTAGCCTCCTGGCTCTGTCACCCTCCCACATCACTGAAGTCATCCCCACAAATTTATTTATTTTTATTTATTTAAAATATTTCTTGGTCGCCTTTCAGGGCAGAAGCCCTCCCAAGGCGGCTTACAGCAATAAAATACTTAAGAACAGTTAAAGTATTAAAAGTGATAAAAACATAAAAACAATAAAAGCCAACAATAAAACCAGCAACAATGTTAACAGCAGTAACAGCAACAATAGCAGTCATATCAAAAGAAGGCCAAGGTACAATAATATTTTTTACAAGCACCTCCTTTCCCTTTCCTTGAATCGGTAAAAAGAGCAGCAGGGGTGCTCATCAAAAGGAGAGAAAGGAGTTTCCCCCACTTCCTTACATCTTCTCCATTGCTCTGATGCACTGAGTAACATTGTGCTGGGGACCATGAGAGATGTAGTTCTCCCAAGATCTTCTGTGGATATTTTTCTTTTCAATCTGGCAGAGGAATTCGGGGATTCAAAAGTTCACCTCTCCTTTCTCATTCATTTCCAAGTCTGTCTCTGGAGAGCTTTACTGCCATCTCTAATGACACTATGATCCGCAGACTGCATGGGTGCAACCTCCAGAAGTACATTTAGCCAAACCACTTTTTGGCTTCTCAACTTTACACTCTGCCAGCCCACAAGCAGTTAGGCTGGGATGTCATTGCTGCTCTAGCGAAGCATCTCCTCGTGCCTTGTGACCCTGAGTTGACATGAATTGCCCCAGGAGCACAAATGTAGGTTGCTATTGCTGTGCCAGCAACAACAGCAATATAGCATAACAGCGTTTTGACCATTGTGTGCTCAGTATTTCTTGCTAGTGACATGATGGGATTGGAAATAAGGACCGGGACAACAAGGACGTGTGAGTTGAGCAAGGTTGTGTGAGTCAGACATAGGTTGCTGCAGTAGCAATGTTGGCACATGCTTATGTTGAACCTCTTTCCGCTTGAGGGCCAAATTCAGTTTTGGAGAAGCTTTTGGGGACCTCATTCCAGTGGTGGGCAGGACCAAAAACAAAACAGGGTGAGATGTGAGAGAACACATCTTTTAGTGTAAACTCTTACTGCCAGTAAGCTAGGCCTTAGGAGAGGCATTTCAACTTTTTAGAGTGGAGGGGGCACACAAAAAAGCTGGGAAACCACCAAACGATAGGTGGTTGAGGGAAAGGGGTGGGGATAGGAGAAGGAGCCATGGCCTTCTGGGGAACCCCAGAGGGCTGGATTGGGACCCCACGCAGGCCAGATTTTGCCCAGGGGCCTGACGTTCTGTACCCGTGGTCTTGCTGCTGCCGTTTCCTTGGCTTTTTTTTTGGCTTTATTCATTTTAGGGTCTTCTCACTACTGTCTTAAGTGTCTGCTGCTGAATAGTTAATCTATTGGCTGTGATTGTATTGATTGTGATTTTCATTCTACCTGATGTTCTTCAAGATTTTTTTTAAGCCACTTTGAATGTTAATGGCAAAGCAAGGTGTGAACATATTAAATAAATATCAATAATGGCAAATATGAGCTGGTGCCATTATCCAGTAACTTGGTGCCCTCCAGACATTTTGGACCACAACTGCCAGCATTCCTGACAATTGTCCTTGCTGGCTGGGGCGGATGGGAGTTGAAGTCCAAAACATCTGGAGGGCACAAGATTGGGCAAGGCTAATGTATGCCTTCTTGGTAGGAAGTGTGTCACTCCAGTATCCTGTACAATACCCAGCACTTCGCTGGCACTACATTAATGTTAAATAGTGGTAGGAGCAGTCTTAGGTTTGGGGGCGGAGGGTGGGGGATAGTCTGGAATATTTTATTTCATATCTCTCTGCTCTTTCCAGCATAGCATTTTGCTGCTCAGGCTTTCTGCAAGGAGAACGTCTCGCTCTTCCTGTCTCAAGTTCAGTGGCTGCAAGAAAAAGCCAGAACAAGTAGGCCTGGCAGCATCCTGTCCTACTCAGACCCAATCTCAAGTCTTCCTTTATTTCAATTAAGCTGAGTTTGCCTTTATGAACCTGGGAGAATGACTGCTTCTTTCAAAGAGGCTAACGTTTCGCTCATCTGAAGGAGCCTGGAATGTGACAGGGGAAAGGGAGGAGAAGTAAATCAAAGCAGATAGCAATTCGCCAGATGTAAAGTATTTTTCTTCGTCGTCCCCCCTCTCCATCCCTCCCTCCCTACTCCCCTCAACCCCAACACACACATACCTTTCCCCCCTACCAGAAATTTCAGAATGTTTGCTGACATTTTAATTCCTTCATGTAGCAGAAGTACTGACATGCTGTACAGGCACAGAAGGACGTGTCTCGCTCCTGCTGAAAGATCAGGGGGAGTTTTGCCTTGAATCCTTGCAGCAATGGACTGAAACTCAACACACACACACACTGTGGTTAATTTGAAATTTCAACTCCATTTGAACTGCACTGGATATTATTCAGATTTCGCAAAAACATTTTTTTTTCCAGCTCAGTTAACGGGTTGGAATTGGCAGCATTGCCCTTATTCTCTATTTTGCCTTATGCGCTGATTAAGGCAAAATAGAGAATACTTATCTGGGAGTAAGCCCCACTGAACTTAGTGGAACTTATTCTGAGCAGACATCTATAGGATGGCATGCAAAGAAAGATTCCTGATCATTTCGTAGAGACACCTTTAGTGATGGTGAATGATGCCCAAGCACAACCTGTAGAAAAACAGGGTCAGTAATTAATTAATGATGGGTTGGATCCAGAGATCTCATGAGTGGAGTTCCTCTTACTGAACCCTTCAACTTGAGGAAGGGGGGATTTCCCCTGATTTCCCCTTCCCCCTGCAGGATCCTCATCAGAGGACCCTCTAAAACAGGGCTGGGGAACCTCAGGCCCCAGGGGGCAAATTTAGCCCTCCTAGGGTTCCAGTCTGGCTCTCTGAGGTTCATAGAATCATAGAATCATAGAACAGTAAGGTTGGAAGGGGCCTACAAGACCATCAAGTCCAACCCCCTGTTCATGTTCCCAGAAGGTCATGCTCCTGTCCCCTAGCCTCACCTCCTTTCCCCAAGCCACCCATTGTTTTGTGGTGTCTTGGCTCTTGTGCCATTTTTCCCCCATTCTAAAAGGTTGAAATGCTAATTCTAAACTTAAAAATAAATTAAATAACTTAAATTAATTACGTAACTTAAATCGCAGCCACCAACTTACAGGTCTGCCTACCTTATAGGACTGCTGCAAGGTCCACTGAGGTAATGTGAAGTGTTCTGAAGACTTGAAATGCTAAGGATGGTTATTGCAATGTTTATAGTTTATATATATATATATATATATATATATAATTATAGAGTTTATAATTGCGATGTTTATTATTGGATAATTATAATCTCCTAGGTCTTAGTTACTGGCAGTAAAAACTTTAAGCTACAATATATTGATTTTTTTCCCTGCATTTTTGACCTGATCCCTTTTGCTTTTGGCTTCTCCCCATTTGCCTCCAGCCCCACACACCACTGGAATGCAGCCCCCAAGAATTTCTCCAAAATTGAATTCAGGCCTTGCGCTGAAAGATATTTCCTACCCCTTCTCTAGAACAATATGGGAAGTGGTTCAGGATGCTTCAGGGGGAAGAAGGAATCAATGAAAATGCCTTCCCCTTCTATAAGTAGGAGCCTCTGTTGGATTGTAGCCTCTTTTGCAATCAGCCTGTGGCTTTTCCCACCACCGCCACTCCTCTTCAAAATGTATGCATTCTGGACGCCCCATCTTTTCCCAGTTACAGTTTGCTTGTATTTTGAATGGAAAGGCCATAGTGTATACACAAACTGGCAGTATTCAGAATGTTATGTGCATCGATGTTCAGTTCTGGAACTGGTTCTAAATTTATCAAATCCAGCAGCCTTAAAAACAAATAAACCACCAAAATAGGATTAGTTGTAGGATGAGCGCATGCAAAAGAAAGAAAGAGAGATAATAGTGTGTCAATGTGTGAGTAATTGGACACAGTTCACCAGGAGGGGTTTTTTTTTTTTTTCCTGTGCAAGCCCTGTCACCATGCTCTTACACAGCTCCTGTTCATTTCAACAGGGCTAGTGATGTCAGGGTGGAAACTGAGCCAATAGCCCCAGAGCAGTTCTGATTCTGAGGAGGAACAGCAATCCATGGGAGAGGAGCTCGCTCATCTCTCACAAGCACAGCAGCTGGCAGAGATTCCTCCTGCCAGCATTCCTGGGATAGATAGTGACCCTGGCAGCGAGACAGTGCTGGAGGGGGGCTTGCTGGACACTCGGCGCAGACGCAGGGAGCGACGACAGATGGAGGGTGCAGAAAGGAGGCATAGCGCTCATTGGGCGCACAAGCAGTGGTCGCGTCCCGAGGACCCAAGGGAAAGAGGGAGGATCTCTCCCTAGCCCATAAGTTCAGGGTCTTCCTGTGATTCCCCTTGAAATGGGGACCAACTGCCTTACCTGGAGCTTAGGCTACTCATCTATCTTTTCCCAGTGCTGTTCCTTGCTTTGGCACTAGCAACTAGTATTCTGAAAGAGTCATAAAGTAATAAAGGAATAAAGTCTTGAAAAGAATTCCTCGTTGTCTGTGTCCTGAGTTGGCTATTGGTGGAGACTGCAAGAGACAGCTAGGGCGCTCCTGACAAGTGCAGGGAAACTTCCAGATAGATTGTGCTCCACTTGTTTATTGGATAACAAAGGCATCACTGTGCCATTCTGAATCAGATCCAGATTTAATCATGCTTAGAGTAGACTTGTTGAAATAAATGGGACTTAAGTCAGCCATGACTAACTTGTCCCATTGCTTTCAATGCGCTTACTCTGAGTGTGACTAGGTTTGGATCCAACCCATTATTTTATTTTCCCCCACCCATACCCAGTTTCTAACCTCATCCCAAGGGCTTGAGTTAAGTAGAAATACCCCCTAACAACAATGAGCAGCTCAATACAATCAATGAAATAAATATCTATTGAAATATTTTTAAAGGCATCCCCCAAATCTCCATACCTGCTTAGTCTCTACCATCAAGATCCAGCATAAAGAAGTACTTCAGGAAAATCCCAGGCATGGATTCTGTTGACTCTCCAGAAGAAGGATGTCCCACAGCTGGGCACCAGCAGCTACTAAGTCATATCTTGACACACGAAGTTGTGAAAAACCCATGTTTACCAATGAGTCTATACTCATGAAGGAGCCATGGCCACTCCCAGTTCTCACGCAAGTGTAGCTGTAAGCATATGCTTGTCACACCTGCATAAAACTTGTTTTGTATGGATACATCTTAAAAATGTAGCATGTGAAGCAGCCCTGAGAACACCATTCTGTGTGCATTTGCTGCTCAGATGTGACCCTTGGGTGGAAAGGTATGGCAAAGACAGCTGATCTGGACTGCGGTTAAATAAATGCTGTGATGGAACTGGGAGACTGGGAAGTTTCTGTAGTACTTGATGCTACCGGCCCCAAACTGTCTTGTGGAAATGCTGGTCATTTTGGAGAATCAACCTATCCCCAACCCTCTAGTAGATATATGTAAAAGGATACAATTTTCAGCAGGCTGACCACAAGTCATTATGCGCCACCAAAATATGACCTAGCAGAGGCTAGATTCAGTGGAAGACTTTCTTTCATCAGCAATGCTTCTTATGTTGATGGGTGCATAAGTGTGGATGATTATGGACTCAAGTGAGGGAACTATTTTTAAAAAAATCAATCCAGTGCTGCTTATGAGTAGACTATGGATGTTGCCTCTTGCTAATCCCTCAAAGTCACAAGATTCCCAAGCCTAGGCTATTTGGGCTATATCAGCCTTGACACACTGGACAACAGTGTGCTGGGTTCCAAGGGAGACATAATTCTCTCAAGGGCTTCTCTGTGTACATTTATTAGAAATCCAAATAGGAGAAGTATTCAGGGATTCAAAAACTCGCCTCTCATTTTTCATTCATTTCCGAGCCTGGCTCTGGAGAACTTCACTGCCATCTCGAATGACAATGTTACCCATAAACTGCATGTGCACAACTTCCATGCCATTGAAATACATTTGGCTGGACCAGTTCCCTTCTGGTCTATGTTGAGCTCTGCCAGCCAAAAAGCAATCAGGATGGAGTGTAATTGTTGCTCTAGCAAAGTGGTATCCTCGTGGCTTGTGGCCCTGAGATGACAGGAATTGCCTCAGAAGCATGAATGTGTGTTGGTATGGCTCAGCTGGCAACAGCTGAGCTCAGTATTGCCATATGACTCAAAGTAAAGAATAGGGAAGAGAAGGAGCAGGTCTTGTTATGTATCAACAGTACACCATAGCAGCATTTGACCATTGCAAAGCTATGTTGGCACAAGTCTCTGTGTTTGTTTGTTTGTTTATTGCTAGCAATATGATGGGATTGTACCTAAGACTGGCACTACAAGAAGGAGTTGGCCATGCTGCCTGAAGGCTATTGGAGTTGTAGTCCAAAACGTCTGGAGAGTACCAGGTTAGGAAAGGCTGACACACAGAAACAGAGCAAGCTTAAAGCAGCAGCAAGGAACAAGCCTCATGCTGCTTTAGTCCTGTAGGCCAAGGGTATACCAAACAAGTCCACAAAGTTTTGCACACCTTTAAAAAGACTGGTTTTGAAAGAGTTAAATTCCCAGCAACTCCCATTGTATCCAACGGAAACAGATTTTAAGAATGGAGCATTATCAAATAAATAAATGCACAGACCTCTGGCTCATCTTATGCCAGGTCTTCCAGCATCTCCCATTTGTTAGATGGTGGAATGCTATATTTCATTCACTGCACACAGCTTGCTAAAAGGTTTTCCCTCACAGCACTGACATAAGAAATGCATTTTCCTCTGTAGACTTCCTGCTTTATGATGAATAAGGAATTCTTCTTGTTCACAGCACCGACATCAAGCAATATATAGCAGATGTACTCCTTTAATAGGTTTATTCTTTTTGCAGGTTTTACAATCATATTTCAACTGGTACAATAAAACATATTTGGCTATTTTTAAGAGGGCTTCTGGAGACTGGCACATGATGGTTCTGTTTAGTCCTCATACACATTTATGCTTAAATGTTATTGTTAAATAGCATATCAGGTATTTGTTTAAGCAGGCTTCATTGTACATCCTGATCGCTAGCAATTCTTCACACAGCAGCTTATTGTTGGTTCCTTTAAATATGGGAAATAAGAATGGTGGGGGTTTGGGGGTGATGGGGTTGCCTGACAGTGAAAAGGAAAGACATGCTGTTATGTTACATGGCCCAGGAGATGTTAGCAGTATGTTCTTTGGCTTTCATTCGTAGAACCGCAATACTGGAAGACCTTCGTTCAAATTCCGGCTTGGTTTCAAATGCATGTCCATTGGTCGTTCCAGAAAGCAGAGAGTCAGTGAAAAAATTATTGAGGGGAACATGGCTGAATTGGCTCTGATGGTTTGAAAAGCCTGAGTACCCAGAATCTGTCCGAGGCGAATGGGAATAAGGGGTCATACAAGAGGAAGTGTCACGAGGAAGCATGCAGGAAGTCACCACTGAACCGCTAGCTGCATTTCCTGCCCACAAATTATTCTGAATCTGGAACATATAAAACAAAGAAGATTAAATGTACATTTTAACAAATTTGCTTGCTCTAGTTCTCTGCTTCATTTGGTCTGTTTTCAGCCAACGCTATGTCACATCTGCCATTCATGTAGTAGTATAATAGTATTTTGGTGGAAATGTAAATGGAACTAGGTGAAAATGGAATCCCAAATGTCTGCTTGATTAAGAACATCTAGTTCTGTCTCCAAAAAATGCTGAAAATCAAAACTGGACAGTCTTCCGGTGAAAGAGCTTTGCGGTTGTCATCACACAGTTGAGTGGCAGGGACTGTGGCTCAGTGACAGAGCACATGCTTTGCATGCAAACGGTCCCAGGATCAATCTCTGTCATCTCGAAGCAGGGCTAAGACAGAATCCTACTTGAAACCCTGGAGAGCCATTGCTGCCAATCAGTGTTGACAACAGTGGACTAAATGGACCAATAGTCGGACTCAGTATAAGGCAGCTTCCTGTTTTCCTGCGACTTTTCACCTTGATCCAGTGAGAGAATGGAAGCTGATTAATGAACACTGGATTTCCTTGCCTTCCAGAATTAGCCCTGAACACTCAAAAGGGATCTGCATTAGGGGTTTCCCTTACTGGTTCCCTGCATCCAACTCCCATGGCTGCACTTGCAATTCCCCTTCAGTTCCAAATGGATGGGAAGTTGGAGTTCACGCCTCTCAATGGTGGTGGTGGGGGAGATCCCTACATCCCACCTTTGCACATAAGAACTGTATTTTCTGTGTCCAGTAGTGGCCAAACAGATGCCTCTGGGCATTCACAAGCAAGACATGTAGGTAAATGCCTTCCCCTGTTATTTGTCCCAGCATCTTGTATTCAGAGGTATAATGCTTCTGTTCACAAAGGCACTATTTACTAGTGATTATGGCTACCAGTCATAAATAGAACTATCCTCCATTAATTTTTCTAAGCTAGTGTCCATCAGCACATCTTGTGGTAGTGAGTTCCACAAGTCACTTATGCATGGTGTGAAGCAGTACCTCCTTCTGTCTGTCCTGAACCTGCTGCCAGTCAACTTCTTTGGGTGACTCCGAGTTCTAGAATTATGAGAGAGAAAAAGTTCTGTCTATACTCTCCTCCCCATTCATCATTTTATAAACCTGAATCACGTTATCAAGTTCATTATGTATGGCGTGATGAAGACATCCAATATCAGTCTTGTACATTGCTGGCACATTGCGTGTAGCACAGTCAGCACGCAACGATGTCACAAGAATTACTCAAACACCACTGCTGCTTCTTAACATGCAAAGCCACACTCAGTTGTAATATCATCCTTGTGTGCCCCCCACCCCCTGCTTATCTCCAAGTTGTTGGGTTCGATGACTTCCCTCACCCACATGAACTAGTTCTACAATGTGTTGAACCTAATGTTCTGCTTTATGGACTACCAGTCACTCCATAGGCCACACCTTCTGAGAGTTCATCCTCTCTCCCCTGTCTATACCTCTGACAAAACTACAGCTCCACATTTTTATCTTGTCTTGCTCCTGGCACTGAGAAGGTATTAATACTACCATTAATTACATTTATATCCCACTTACATCCCATAGCATGAAATTAAGGTGCATTGTTCCCAAGAGGCCGGTCACGTTATTTGGGCACCTGCGACTACATTCCGCAAGTGCAACTCCCTAGCAGTAAAATACAATAATAATAATACATTTAAGAACTAACAATTTGACCTATCATCCAAAATCAGCCTCACGCTCTCTAACAGTAGGGCTGGCCCTGACTAAGCAAAATTCAGAAAATACAAGTACACCACACTCTGGGCTCTGTCAAAACTGGTTTCTAATATGACTTTTAGCAGACGCTTTTTTTAGTTATGCTTCTAAATAAAATTGCACTAATGCAAAAAGTGTTTGTGTGCATATATATACGCACACACAATATATATATTGTGTATATATATATACAATATATATATATATTGTGTATATATTCCCCAAACTGACAACACTCTGAGCTGCATTTTTGTGCCAAGACTGAGAGACCAACATTGTGGTTCTCTTCTCAGCAAGGTCTGTGGTGAAGAAGGAGAGTATAAAGACAAAGATCTTCAGGGTGCCTGCGATAATCTCTTTAATCCATCTGATTTGCTTGTAATAGAAAGGCCTATACATCTATAGAAGGGGAAATTTAAGACAGCCCAGTTTAAAGAAGAGAAATATTGTATGTTTTAGTGCCAAGCCAAATGTCCTTAAGGACTGATTTTTGCCTTGAAAATAGTGCTTTTAGAGGAGCTAGAAACCCCTGAAATCTTATCTTAATTTTTTCACCATTGCTTGTAACTGTTCATCGCCAATATTCTCCTACAGTGTGTACATGGGAAGAGAGGCTCGGTCTCAATGGTTCCCAATTAGGTATGTGTGCAGCTGCTATCTTAAATTCGTAATCTGAGGGGTCACTGCAAGGAGATGTGACCTGTAAAAGTCTGAGCACCAATGCAAAGGAACAGCTTATCTTTTTGATCTGGCGTTGGACCTAGCCCCAGACCAAAGCAAGACCCTCAACAAATGCCAGCTAATGTTATCCAAAAGCAAAGCAATACAAATGTGTTTCAGCTGCAGTGGGGCAAACGGTGTATTACCTGCGAGCCTTGGAGCATCTCTACATCAGCCTAAAATCCGTCATTTAAAAAGGGGCTTTCTGCTCCCGTTTTAAATGCAGGATCACAATTGACTCCCTTTACACATGCTTCCTTTCCCCCCCTCCCCTTTCCCCCTTATCTGAGTCTTCCATATGTTTCATTTATCTAGCTCCTCTTCTTGCAACTTTTCCTTTTTCACAGAGGGAACTCAAGAGGAACACAAGCGGGGTAATTTGATAGCTCATTATCTCGGATCTATTTACAAATGAAATAAAGGTTATTTAGGGAGCAATCCTATGCAGATAGGTGACCACCTATCCAAAGCAGGGCAGGAGAAGCACAGAGGGGATCGCTCCCTCTGTGCTTCTCCTGCCCAGCTTTTTTGGCTAGACAGCCGATTGCAGCTGTCTAGCCGCGGGAGGATGGAGCGGGGAAGAAGGCTGCTGTATGACATAGGATGTGTCATACAGGCAATTCTGCCTTCCCCACCCTGTAATGCCTAGCTACACCCCTTTTCAGCGGCTCTGTGCTCCTCTTGCGAGTGCGAAGGACAGGGCTGTTCCGCATTGCCTCTCAGGCAGCGCAGAAGTGGGGGGAGGTCAGTTCTCCAGGAACCGACCTCGGAGCGCAGGCTCCGAGGTCAGTTCCCAGAAAACAACATATCCTCTGGCCGTCTAGCCACTGTCTAGTGGCCGTAGGATTACTCCCTTAGGGCAGGAGATGCCCTGGAGGTTCACAACGTCATCTAAAAGGCCTGCAAACTTCCATGAGTGAGCAATCTCAATAGCAGGATAAAAGCTCCATGTGAAGAAGCCCTTTGTTTATGCAGGTATTTTTGTATATCAAAATTCTAAGCTAAGAAAACCAGAGGAAAAAGCCAGATTCCGTAATCCTAGTCTCCTCTTCAAAGTCCCCAGAGAACTGAATGAATGGCCAACATCAAGGATAAGTATGGTCAGTAACTGCTGAGGGCCCACACTCCAGCTGGGACCCACTGACAAGAGCCCCCTGAAGTTTCTCCTTCTCTTCACTTGCCTCTTGTACTGGCCGAGACAACAGAGGTGGTAGGAAGGAGGAACAGTGGATGTCACTGCCTACTTGCTCACTGGCTGTCTGTCTGTGAAGCAAGCAAGTGGCAGGAATGATGAGAAATAGGCTGAGGAGCAATATAAACTGGTGACAATGGCAATGAGAAGGTAGACTCACTGTGGGAGGGGGCCCATTGAAGGTATCTTGCCCAAGGACCCTAACAAACCTGGAGCCAGCACTGACTGAATGCTCAAAGGGCCAATAGGATTGCCCGCCCCCCATGTTTAAAGCCATCCAAATTGGTGGTCATCACTACTTCCTGCAGTAGCGAATTCCATAGCTTAACCATGTGCTTTGTGAAGAGGTACTTCCTTTCATCTGTCCTAAATCCTCTGGGTATGTACAACCATACATGCATGGGCTCTATAGGCATGCTCATGAACCTTGGCATGTTCAGCATTCCCAGTCACATGTACATTAGGGGAGGGCAACTTCAGAGGGCCCATGGCACAATTTCCCACCCACGGGTGGCCCCTCCACCATCACTGAAATTGCCACCACCACACTGTGGCAATTTGGTGGCAATTCAGAGGCAGCAGAAAAAGTCACTATTTCACTTTTTTTTAAGGGGCATGGTGAGCTTGCTCTTTGTTTTAATGCATTGTCAGGATTCCTTTTGCCCCCACTTAACTCAGATGCCGGAACATACACAGACAAGAGGCTTCAGTCTACAGCTTTTAATCCATTACTTCACAGGGTCATACAGACGCAAATTCTCAGTGACTCCCAGTCTACAAGGAAATGCCTTCAGGGGGTTCAAAAGGTAGCTACAAAAGTTGCCCGCCATTTGAGGAGGAAGGTGGTCTCACTAGCCTAACTTAAGGGGGAGAGGAACTTCTCTTGCATGAGGCTTCTGAGCACAGCTTCTCACGCAAGGCCAATAGGGTAGACCGCCTAAGTTCCACCCCTGCCTTCTCCCTCTTTGCTCTGCATCTGCGCCTGGCATCTATTAGATCAGATTCTGCAACACCGGACCCCCTTCTGTTCACTATCTCTCACAGGGATGTGTGAAGAGGAACCCCCATCCTCAGCCATCTGGGCATTTGTAACCTGAGAAGCCAGGCCAGTCATGTCTGGACTAGCCTGGGAAAACACCTCCCCTGTGTCTGGCGGTTCTCCTTCAGAATCTGAACTGCTATCCCACTCCCTGTGCTCAGAAGCAACCCTGACATGCATAACCATCAATGCATAACTCCCAGAAGGCCTAAGGGAGTGTGGATTTGCATTAAAATAAGGTATATGCTTCCCACGTGGCTTCTTTTTAAGTGAAAAAGCAGCTTTCCTTGTGCACAAATTTCAGAGGTCATTGGGTGACACAGACTAGGGGTCAGCAGAGGTTCCAAAGAAGGCCAAGGTCGCATGTTGCCCAGCTTTGACCTACATGTACAGTAGTACATGTAGATGGCCCATTCTTTCACCTTTGGCGGAAATGAGCAGAGATCTGGGGAGCACAATACTGTTCTGCCTTAATGCATTCTGATGGTGAGAACAGGGCTTGTATCTTGCATTAAAGATGCACATTGAGTATATTTGCATGTTTTGTTGTGGCTTCCATGAGAGGTGTCACAGTGTGCTGTATAGGCTACCCCACAACTTAAGTGACCAAACTAGACAGAAGACATGGGAGATGAGTGATGAGGAACTCTCAGCTTCATGGGCTTCCTAATTTGACCAGGACAGTGGTGTAAGAGGAGGGAAGAGGGTGTTTAACTCTTTCCTCCCATGTTGTGTTTTCACCTCTTATGCCCTGCCCAAAGCTGCCATTAGCTCTGGGGGTGGTGGTGGAGGGGAGGAGAGATGTAAAGACAGGTACAGCATCTGCACCTGTATATTTACTCTGTGGAAGTAATAACAATGTGTGGGGGGATATGGAAGGATTAAGTACCACTTCTCTCAGTTCCACTTTTCTGGTAAAATTAGTTGCCTTAAATGGCTGCTCTGAAGTAACAAATGAACTGGGAGGTCCACAGATCTCTCGTATTACATCTAGTTTGGCCCTAGCTACATGAAGTTGATTTGCTTCCTATCCATTCCTATTTATTCTTACATCTCCTTCCATCTTGTTTTTCCCCAAACACTCCATCCCCATCACCACTTCACAGCTAAAGTTACATAAGCTCCACTTTGCTTATGTTTCTCTGGGTTGGATCCAGGCTTGGTCATACTTTTAGCAGAGCCAATGAAATCAATGGGACTGAAGTTAGTCATGACTAACTTCAGCCTAAGTATGGCTAAGCCTGGATCCATCCCACTGTAAAGAATGTACACTGATGATTCACCGTCTTCTCTTCTTCTTTTGTGCTATCCAAGTCTAAATTCCATTTACTTACGATACTGCTTTATGCCTGGCCAAGCTGGGCCCTGAAGATGACTTGGAGTTTAGCTTCACTTTTGATGATACATGTTGCTTGGCTCTGCTAGCACAATGTCTTTTTCATCCACATGTCTCTGCTGCCCAATCAGCAGCCAGAAGCCAGCCTGCAATCAAGTATGCCTTACTCAAATGGCTCTAGCATCCTTCCCTTACTCCATGCCTTGTCTTCCTTAAAAACCCTTTTGCACCAATGCTCCAACATCGCAGCAGAGCTCTTCTGGAACAGCTGAGAAGTCATGCTAGTATTCTTTATGACTACCAAAGGCCAGGTCTATCAAACTTGGCTATATTGTCGTAGCTATCAAAGCACCAGGCAACCTCATGGAAGCAGTTTACTAATACACTGCATGCACAGGCATGTTCAGTTGTGTCAATGTAGATGAACCCATGTTGATCTACATGTGTTATGGATGCCATGTAGGTCAACCGTGCCCAGCCACTGTCCTTCTCAAATGCATCTCATGTCTGTTCTCATGTCTGCCCACACAACTCCATAGCCAAAATGCTGCCATTCATGGTGTTGTTTGGGCTGAGCTGTGTGTGTGTGTGTGTGTGTGTGTGTGTGTATATATATATATGTGTGTGTGTGTGTGTATATGTGTGTGTGTGTGTGTGTGTGTATGTGTGTATGCACATGCTGTCCATGCAGCATCATTTCACTATGTCTACTCTAAGGACTACACCTGGATCTCATCTATCAAGAAAGAAAAAACTCAACATCACTATTTATTCAGGGTCATTTGTAGCATTTGCAGGTTCCAAAAGGCTCAGAAGCTCTAGGAAATATTATATAAATGTAGTGGAATATGCATTGTACTGTGTGGAATTGATAAGAATTTATTGTATTTTGTAGACGTGACTAGTTCCCTGTGTGTGTGTTATGAGATAACTATGAGAAATGGAGTATATTCTTGGAATTGAAGGAAGGCTGCCAAAAGTGGGTCAGTTAGGTAGTAGAAGCAGCTAGCTGTTAGTTTACCAGGGATACCTTCGTCTAGGTGTTACTGGTGTCAGTGGCAGGCCTGCTTACATTGAGAACAATGGGAATGGTGGTATGACCAGGCCCGACACTTAGGATGAGGTCATCGGCCTCATGGGGGTTATAAAAGACCAGGGTTTGATTTGCTTGGGAGAAAGATCCTGGGAGAACAAAGAACCCACCATACATGCTTAGGCGCCCACCAAGCCTTGTATTCAGGTAAATATGAAAGTTTGATATTGACTGTTAGATTGAGAAGAACCAAGGTTTTACTATGTTAACAATATGCTTGCTATTATTTCCATCACACTTTTTAGTGACTGCATAACTTCTGTGTATTTAGGGATGTTTGTAATCTGCCTTATCTTAGCTAAAGCTCTTAGACTGTTCGAGCAATAAATATATATATTCTTTAATAACATATTTGTGTTGTCTGACTTGAGAGAGGTTTCAGGGACCACTACCTTAATTCTTGAAGTCCTAAACACTTGGTAGAGGTTTGTAAATCTATCACTGAGTGGAGTCTGTCCTTAAAGCCATTGCATTCTCTCTTGATCTGGTGAATCTCAGATACACCCGTTCAAGTTTGGGAAACAAGCTAGTTGGATGGAGTGAGAAGAAGTTACTCATCTCACAAAATCTGTCCCTTATGTAAATGTTTGACCACTGTTAAGCTCCACTTGATGTTGCTCATGGTAATTATGTAGCTTCTACCACCCAGGTCATGATTAATACACTGAGAATCACAACCGCCCTTCACTAAACTAGCAGTTCCTAATGTTTGTGTATTACATATAGCAATCCTTCCTGATAGCTACATGCTACCTCCAGTATCAGAGGCAGCGTGCCTATGTTCACCAGTTGCTGGGGAACATGGATGGGAGGATGCTGTTGCACTCATGTCCTGCTTGTGGGTTTCCCATAGACAGCTGGTTGGCCACTGTGTGAACAGAATGTTGGAATATATGGACCTTTGGGCTGATCCAGCATGGCTGTTCTTATGTTCAAGGCATGTAAATACTGTCGTTTTTTACCAAGTTGAAACAGAAAACTTCTGGCAGTGGAATGAATCCCTAACTTTTGATTTTCCAACAGATGTTCTAGGCCAAGGTTTTGTCAAGGTAGGTACCTGAACCCATAAGGGGGCACTGGAAGCATATTGGGGGCTTCTTCACATAGAGCTTTTATCCTGCTACTGAGATTGGTTACTCACAGAAGTTTGCAGGTCCTTTAGATGACATTGTTAACTTCCAGGGTGTCTCCTGTACTAAATGACCTTTATTCAATTTTTTTTAAAAAATCAGAGATAATGAACTATCAAATTAGAGCGCTTGAGTTCCTCTTGAGTTCCCTTGTGAAAAAGGAAATTGCACAATAAGAGGAGCTAGACCACAGCGCCATCCAGCAGCCGTATAATGAAATATATGGAAGACTCAGATAAGGGGGGAAAGGAGTAGGGAAAGGGGGGAAGGAAGCACGTGTAAAGGGAGTCTGTCGTGATCCTGCATTTAAAATGGAAGCAGAAAGCTTAATTTTAAATGTGGGATTTTAGGCTGGTGTAGAGATGCTCTGGAAATGCATGAGGGGAAAACCTGGATTGGTGAGCTGAATAATTTACATGGCAATGTAAGAGGGGGGTGAATCTTTAAAGAGCCTGAAGGCCCTATAACAACAAATGCTTTAACTGCAGCCAAACAAATGCTTCCTGTGTTTTATCCTACACATATCCCTTTAATTTGTCTTGAAACTCTAGAATTTGACCACAAAGTCTACATCAGGCAAAGGAACTGAGGATTTATCAAGCTTGCAAGCAGGTTGTGAAGGTGGTCTTTGGTGGACAGAATCTAAAACTTAAATTTGATCATGAAAATGTCTACAATATTCAGCAGAACTCTCATTGCTTGCTTCATGGACCTAATGGAACTTTAAAAGACATGATGCTGTATGCTTTGCAGCCTAATGTAAAAGCCATATTCTCTGTTCTGTGTATCAGCAACCACCAGTTTTAATTGGATGGATGCATGCTGCAGGCCCGCTACTTAACAAGATATGTACTGTAAGTGTTTCAAAATAAAACACTAAGTGTAAAACCGATCTCAGAATAAAAAATAAATACAGCCCCTGTTTTACAATAAGTAGAAAACATCAGTGCCTCTTCTGGTATGTCGGAGGGAAAGGAGACACTACTTGAATTGAAAGAAATATTTTTCCTGTTTAAATCTTCTGTGATCTGTGCAGTATATAAAAGGCAATTCAGGGGGATTCTGAATAAGCCTATACATAGATCCCACCTCTGGTTTCTGTTAACATCACAAACATCTCGAGTTTTGCTCTTGTGGTTACCATGAAATCACCAAAGAACCCTTCAATATATTTCCTTGCTATAATGTTTGTGTGAGCGTGTGTGTGTGTGTGTGTGTATGGGTGTGTATGAGTGTGTAAGCAAGGGCTGCAAGATTTAATCAGTTTAACCAGTCCATTAATCAAGTACAAATTTAGCTGATTAATAGGTGTGGGTAACTTTAAACTATGAGGGCAAATGTGTATCCATGAGGCAGAATATGAAGGGTACATATTTATTTTTGAAGCTCTTTTGGCTTTGGTGTGTTACTGAAATAGGGAATAAAGCAGAAAATATTAAAGATGGCCTTTTTTTCTGATGTGGTTGCTTTTGTTACAAAATTGTACATTATCTCATACTTCCTTCACGATCTCAAAGGGGCACCTATATTGCAATAATCTGCACATTTAAATGCATTGATTACTTAATCAGTGAAAAGGCAGGTTATTAACCAATGTAGAAATTCTTAAATTGGCTGGTAGCCCTAATATATATTTTTGCTAGTCTGTAGTATATAGAGAAGTATAACTATTCAGCACACAGTAGCAAAAAAAGATCTTTGTTTGGGGGACTGTGATATCATTTCTACAATGTTTTATTTTCCATCATGGTTAAGATACCTCATTCCCAGGATGACAAGAGTTCTATTGTTGTTCTTTGTTGTTGTTGATTATGATTAGTTGTGCCTATATGCATGAGGGTTTAACATAATCATCCATAAGAGCATAAGAAGAGCCATGCTGGATCAGAGCAAGGGTCTATCTAGTCCAGCAATCTGTTCACACAGTGGCCAACCAGCTGTTGACGGAAAACCCACATGCAGGATGTGAGTGCAACAGCACCCTCCCACCCATGCTCTCCAGCAGCAACTGGTGTTCATAGGCATACTGCCTCTGATACTGGATATAGCATATAGCCATCAGGACTAGTAGCCATTGATAGCCTTCTCCTCCAGGAATTTGCCTAACCCCCCCTTTAAAGCCACCCAAATTGGTGGCCATCAGCATATCTTATGGAAGAGAATTCCATAGTTTAATTCTGAGCTGTGTGAAGAAGTACCTCCCTTTATCTGTCCTGAACCTCCCACCAATCAGCTTCATGGGATGACCCCGGGTTCTAGTATTATGAGAGAGGAGAAAAATGACCCCCTACCCACTTCCTCCACACCATGCATAATTTTGTACACCTCTATCACGTCTCCTCTTACTTGCTTTTTTTCCCCCAAGCTAAACAATCCCAGCTGTTGCAACCTTCCCTCATAGGGGAGTTGCTCCAGCCACTTGATCCGTTTATGACCCTTTAGAAAGTCATTGGTACAATGGCCATATTTTATTTTCAACACTGCAGACCCTCAACCAGATCCATCCCTGAACTATGTTGTGCTTCCGTTTCTTCTCTCTTAAATAGTTAGTATTCTCTACCCTCTAGTTTAAGTGTCTTGAACATGCAGCTGGTCTGGAAAACAGACTTCAGAGCAGAGTCTAGCTCTGTCACTGACAACAATTATGACAACTATGGTGACAACAAAAATGATGAATATCCTATTTGACTAACCCAGGGGTGGGCAGTGTGGTGCCCACAGGAACCAATGTGACCTCGGGCACCTTTCTTGGCATCCACCAAGTTGACCTACCTGCTCCCACTGTTCTTTTCATTTTAAATTAACACATCTTCTTACTGGCAGGCTGGCAGCTGGGATCACTTCTGAGCAAAGTGAAGGCCTAGAGCTGCTGCCCTCTTCACTTCCTATAAATGCCTCTGGGCTACATGATGGGGCTCAGGGGCATTCTTAGGGAATGAAGGCAGTGGGCAACTGCAGATGGAGGCTTTCTCCTGCAGCAAGCCCAGCCACCAAGAAATAGAAGGAAGGGAAGGAAAAGGTGCTGGAAAACTGTGGGTTCAAAGGACTTGTTTAGTGTGTTGTGGCACAGCCCCACCTGGGCCTTGTCATTTGGGCAGGTTACTTGTCCTTTGTGTCTAGTCGCACTTCCCATGGCAGCCATTTTGTGGTGGTGCCCACAACAGTTTCTCAAATGGCCAAATGTGCCCATGAGCCCAAAAAGGTTGCCTACCCCTGGTCTAACCTAACTTTTCTTCCCTTATTTATGTATTTATGAATTTATTTTTGAATATTTATATACTGCTTCCTATTTGAAAAATCCTGGAGCAATTTATAATAAATTATAAAACAATGCATGATTATAAAAGCACAGTGATATTTAGACATGTTAATGGTTGGGAAAAGCCAGGGTAGAGTTTTTAATAACTCTCAAAAGAACATGATAGTCGGTGCCTGGCATATCACACAGGGGAGGTCATTCCAGAGTGAGGGGACCACCACCTGCCAGATGGGACCCTGCAGGATGTGACATGGACGACAAAGCATCCCCTGATGATCATGGTGGTCTAATAGGTCTATATAAAGGGGTTAGAATCTTTCAGGTAACTTGGTCCTACGTTGTTTAGAGCTTTATATGTCAATAAAAATATATTGAACCTTGTTCAGTATCAAACTGGCAGTCACTGTAACTCCTTCAGTACAGGCATTACTGTACTGTGTGCATGGCGAGGCACTCCATTCAACAGCCTTGCTGCAGCATTCTGCACTAGCTGCATCTTCTGAACCAGTCTCAAGGGCAGCCCCTCATAGAGAGCACTACAGTAGTCCAGTCTGGAGGTTACCGGTGCATGGATCACAGTGGTTAAGCCATTCCTGTCCAGGAATAGGTGCAGTTGACATACCAGCTGAAGTTGGTAAAAGGGGCTCTGCACCACAGAAGTCACTTGGGCTTCTAATGACAGCGATGGATCTAAGAGCACCCCCCCCAAAACTGCATACCCTTTCTTTCAGGGGAGTGCCACCCCATCCAGAACAGGTAAGCTCCTTAATTCCCAGATCAGGAAACCACTTACCCAAAGTGCCTCCATCTTAGCAGGATTCAGTTTCAGCTTATTAGACCTCATCCAGCCCACCACTATGTCTAAGCATTGGTCCTGGTCATGCACAGCCTTTCCTGATTCAGATGTAATGGAGAAACAGAGCTCAGTGTCAGCAGCATAGTGGTGACACCTCACTCTAGAACTCCTAGTGACCAAACCCAATGACTTCAAACATATGTTAAATAGCACTGGAGACAAAATGGTACCTTGCTGCACCCCACAGCAAAATTGCCAAGGCTCTGAGATACAGCCACCCAGTGCTACTCTCTAGACCGACCCTGCAGACATTGGCAGATCCACTGTAAAGCAATGCCCCCAGTTCCCAATCCACTGAGCCTGTCCAGGAGAATACCATGATAGATAGATAGATAGATAGATAGATAATATAAAGCTGATAAGAGACAGAGTAAAAGCAACAGGGTCACACCCCCTCTGTTCCTCTCCCAGTAAAGGTTATGCATCAGGGCGACCAAGGCAGATTCTGTCCCATATCTAAGCCAGAATCCAGACTGGGATGAGTCTAGATAATCAGTATCCTCCAAGAATGACTGCAGCTCATTGACCACCACCCTTTCAAGCACCCTGCATGAAAAGGGGGTATTAGTGACTGGTCAATAGTTGTTATAAATCTCGGGATCCAGTGAATGCTTTTTCAGAATTGGTCACACCACTGCCTCCTTAACAGAAGCTGGCACTACTCCCTCACACAAAGATGTGTTTGCCTCTCCCTCGACCCATCCAGTCAACTCTCTTTGGCTGGTTCAAATTAGCCATGATGGGCAAAGGTCAAGAGGGCATGTAGTTGGTTGAGCCGATGCAGGCGTCTTGTCCGCATCCTCAGGCCACAAGATCTGGAACTGTTCCCAGAAAACTGGACAAGACAGAGCATTGGACACCTCACGGGACCTTTTATAACATCAGTGTTCAGATCATTATGAAGATGGGCAATTTTATCCTCAAAGTGGCTATCTCACAATATGAGAATTTAACAATGTAGGATTACTTGAGAAACAAGCGGGGCTTTGCTAAGCCAGTGGGAAATTAATGAATGCATCCATAACCAAATGAAAGACATCTTTCAAAATGAGGAACTCTGGAGATATTCCAAGAACCTGAAGATCCCCCTGCTCTCTCTTAATTTTAGGAAGAGAAAACTCTAATGGTGGAGAACCCGAAGGAGGACTGAGCATGCTCTGTGGCCACAGAATGCTGACTTGATGTTTTGGAGTGAGGAGAGAAAATGAGGGGGAGGGGAATTTAATGGGGTGGTTGGAACAGGAGCACTGCACACTGCAACATTTTGTTGCAGGTCCCACTTGTTCTTTCATATTCTCTCTCCTCTATATATGCCTCTGACGGCTAAAGTTGAAGCCAAGAAAGTTATCATTACCTACTCCCTACAAAATTAGATTGCCTTTGTACATCAGAATTTGGATTTTCTTGGCTGCACTACTATCTACAAGGCTAAGCTGGTGGTGAACTCTATGCCTAGCCCAACCCACTCATGCACAGGAGTCTATTTTCAGCTGTAAAAACTTAGAGGTTAGATGCATGACCCCTTCCATGAGCAAACCATCCAAGTCCCTTCATCTCATGATGTTAAGAAGCCACTTCCCATGCCATGATTATCTACTGCCTGAGATGCAAAGCATTCTCAGATTGCTCTGGAACACCCACAGTCATCTGAATCAATCCACCTGATCATGATTAGATTAAGGAGGAATTGTAAGCAAAGCTTTGTTCTCCATATGTAGTCATGAGCAACTATATCAAGAGTTCATTACACACAATAGTATTTCAGTTGTGCTCTAACTCAACCTTGTCCAACTGGCGCCCTTCACATGGGCTGGACTACAACTCCCATCATCCCCAGCCAGCATGGACAATGGACAATGGGAGTTGTAGTGTGGCACATCTGGAGGGCGCCAAGTCAATGAAAGCTGCTCTAGCTCCTTTCAGTACAACACAGGCTGAAGACTTTGCCATTCTTCTGACCAGGATTCAAGGCTAAACTAGATGTGATGGTAAATGTGACTTTTGAATGTATCGTTCTTGTTTCTAAAAATAAGTCAAACAGCCTCATCCAGCGGGGTGGGGGAGGGAGCTGATAATGGTCAGGATGACAACAGGCATGAAGGGTAAATTCGATCCTTTCCTCCCAGGCTGCTGCCCTGAGGACTATCCCTCCTCTCAAGCTGCTATTTGCTTTGGGAAGACACCCTTCCTTTTGGCACGAATGCAAATAACCAGCTTCAGCGAAGGATTTTTCTTCAGGATGGAAGAAGGTGAGGAAAGGGTTAATTTCTCCCTCCCTGCCTGTTGTGATCCTGACTGCCACCACTGGCTACTCTGTAATTTTTTAGCTGCATACATTCAAAGCAAAGGTGCATTTAATGTCTTGTCTAGCTGGGGCCTTAGACACCTTTGTATCTGATCTGATCTGAAATCACTGCATGGCTCACTGCCTCAGAGACCCAATCTCTTGTGAAGCTTGGTGAGATACCAAGTGTATGATGGTTGGATCTTAAGGGCTACAAGGTGGAGCAGTGTCATGTGGTTTGAGAGTAGATCATCAGCCTTCCCCCACGGAGTGCCTTTCAGAAGTTTCGGACTACAACTCCCAATATGGCTGACCATTGGCCATGCTGTTTGGGGCTGATGGGAATTGATGTCTCAAATAAAAGGAGAGCACAAGGTTGGGGAAAGCTAGTGTAGATGATAAGCCTAGAGTAGGGATGGGGAACTGGTGGCCTTCCAGAAGTTGCTGGACTACAGCACTCATCATTTCTAATTATTGGTCATGATTACTGGGGCTGATTGGAATTGGAATTGGCAGGGCCTCCAGTTCCCCACCTCTGGCCTAGAGCTGACTCAAAATTTCTTAGAAAATATTTTTCTGAGAAATACTCTGGGGAGATGATAGATAGATAGATAGATAGATAGATAGATAGATTTAAAGCACCCCACCCCTCCAAAGAGTTGTTGCTTTCCCTGAAGAATATTTGGCAAAACACGCACACATATACGCAAAATAAAAGCACGCATGCATACACTGCACCTAGCTCATGGATAGGGTGCCAAATTTCAGGGGCAGAACTCAATGAGACAATTCATACTTAATGCTAAGACAGGATATAGCATTATGAGAGTGAGCAAGAGGCTGAAGGTCAGTCAAGCAGAGGCACTGAAACCCAGGCTTACAACAAGAAGAAGAGAAGAATAGTAGTAGTGGCAGACTCCTTGCTGTGTGGGATTGAAACCCAAGTATGTCGCAAAGACCCGTGGACTCGCCAGGTGTGTTGTCTCCTGGGAGGACAGATTAGAGATGTGACTGAAAGGTTGCCTGCACTCATAAAGCCCACTGACAGGTATCCCTTTCTTCTCATCCATGTGGGAACAAATGATACTGCCAAGCGGAGCTACGAAGAAATCACGTCAGACTTTGAAACTCTGGGAAGGAAACTCAAGAACTTTGGGGCCCAGATAGTTTTTTCATCCATCCTTCCAGTAGTTAGAAGAGGGCTAGAAATGGAAAGAAAAATACTCCGGGTGAATGACTGGCTATGAAGGTGGTGCCGACACGAGAAATCTGGATTCTGGGACCACGGGCTATACTTCCTAGAAGATGGGCTGTTGGCAAGGGATGGTTTGCACCTCACAAAGGATGGGAAGAATGCGTTTGGCCACAGCATAAAGAACTTCATCAGGAGGGCTTTAAACTGAATCCTACGGGGAAGGGAGATGTAAAGTTGGGGGTAACAATGGACCAAGGCTCATGCATTGCAATGGAGAGAACAGCTCTAATAGCGCCCAATAATAGTCTTCAGACACATGTAGGAAGAAAGCAAGACTATGACGCACATGGCCTTCGATGTCTATATACTAATGCCCAGAGTATGAGAAACAAACAGAACAAACTTGAATTCTTAATACAGGAGGGAAATTATGACTTGATAGGTATAACTGAGACTTGGTGAGATGACTCTCATGATTGGAATACAGCAATTGAAGGATATAACTTGTTCAAAAAGAACAGGAGGAACAGAAAGGGAGGTGGGGTTGCACTGTATGTGAAAAATACATACCACTGCACAGAAATACAGGAGGATGAGCTTGGTAGCCCCATCGAGAGCATCTGGATCAAAATAAATGGAGCAAAGAATAAAAGGAACATGGTGTTCGGAGTCTACTACCAGCCACCCAATTAAGGAGGAGATGAGGATGAAACTTTTGAAAAGCAAACAGCCAATGTTTCAAGGAAGCATGATGTAGTAGTAATGGAGGACTACAATTTCCCCAATATTTGTTGGGAGACAAATTCTGCAAAACTTGGCCCCTCCAGGAAATTTCTGACTTGTGTGATGGATAACTTCCTTCTACAGAAAGTAGAGGAAGGAACTAGAAGATCAACTATCTTTGACTTGATCCTAACCAACAGAGATGACTGTGGATAAAGTAGCAGTTACAGGGACTCTGGGGGAAAGCGACCATGTTGTACTTCAGTTCTTGGTTCTAAGGGAAGCCAAAGCTGAGTGTAGTCAAACGTGTACCCTAGATTTTAGGAAAGCTGATTTTATTTATTTATTTATTTATTTATTTCATTTCTATACCGCCCAATAGCTGAAGCTCTCTGGGCGGTTCATAAAAATTAAAACCAAACAACACACAATAAAACAATTTAAAATATATAGAACATTAAAACCACAATATAACAATACAACCACAATAAAACCTAGCAGCAGTGCAAGAGTTTAAAATACAGATTTAAAACAGCAAAGATAAAAATTTAGAAAGCTAAAATGCTAAAATGCTAAAACTCCAAAATATTAAACTGATTTTAATAAACTAAAATATTAAACTGATTTTAATAAACTCAGAACAATGATCAGTAAGGTCCCATGGCAAGCGACACTAATGAGAAAATTAGTCCAAGATGGGTGGGAGCTTTTAAAAAAGGAAATTCTCAAGGCACAGTTACAAACAATTCCAACAAGAAGAAAAGGTGGAAGACAACAGAAGAAGCCAATGTGGCTTCACAAAAAGCTTAGAGATGACCTGAAAACAAAAAAGGACACATATAGGAAGTGGAAGGAAGGCCAAGCAACAAAGGAAGAGTACAAGCAGGTAGCACAGAATTGCAGGGATGGCGTCAGGATAGGAAGGCTAAAGCTGAGAATGAGCTGAGGTTAGCGAGGGATGCTAAAAGCAACAAAAAGGCTTTCTTCAGCTATATGCATAGTAAAAGACAGAGGAAAGAAATGGTGGTTCAGTTATTAAATAAGGATGGCAAAATGATAACAGATGACAAAGAAAAGGCAGAGGTGCTCAATTCCTACTTTGGCTCAGTCTTCTCCCAAAAGAGGGTCTATGACCCTCCTGGCAAAGGCGAAGTACAGGCTGAAGGGGCAGGATTGCAGCTTGAGATTGATAGGCATATGGTCAAGGAACACCTAATTACTTGGAATGAGTTCAAATATCCAGGGCCAGATGAACTGCATCCTAGAGTAATAAAGGAACTGGCAGAAAAACTCTCAGAACCGCTATCTATTCTCTTTGAGAAATCATGGAGGACGGGGGAAGTGCCAGATGACTGGACAAGGGCTAATGTTGTCCCTATCTTCAAAAAGGGTAAAAAGGAGGAACCTCAGAACTACAGACCAGTCAGTCTGACATCAGTCCCTGGGAAAATTCTGGAGCAGATGATAAAGCAATCCATCTGTAAGCACCTTGAAAACAATGCAGTGACTATTCGAAGCCAACATGGATTTGCCAAGAACAAATCCTGCCAGACAAATCTGATCTCATTTTTTGATCAAGTAACCTCCCTTGTGGACTGTGGGAATGTTGTGGACATAATATACCTCGACTTCAGCAAAGCTTTCGACAAAGTGCCCCATGATATCCTGATGAGCAAACTAGTTCAAAGTGGGCTAGATGAAACAACGATCCGGTGGATCCACAGTTGGCTACAGAATCGGACTCAAAGAGTGCTTATCAATGGGACCTTCTCAAACTGGGGAGAGGTAACGAGTGGGGTACCGCAGGGCTCAGTCCTGGGCCCAGTGCTCTTCAACATTTTTATTAATGACTTGGAGGAGATGGTGCAGGGAATGCTGATCAAATTTGCAGATGACACAAAACTGGGCGGGACAGATAATACTTTGGCAGACAGAAACAAAATTCAAAGTGATCTTGATAGACTGGAGCACTGGGCAGAAAACAACGGAATGACATTTAATAGGGATAAATGCCAAGTTCTGCACCTAAGAAAAAGAAACCAAATGCACAGTTACAAGATAGGGGATATGTGGCTCAACAACACTATAGGCAAGAAGGATCTTGGAATTGTTGTCGATCACAAGCTGAATATGAGCCAACAATGTGATGTGGCTGCAAAAAAGGCAAATGCTATTTTGGGCTGCATTCATAGAAGCATCGCTTCCAAATCCCGGGAAGTACTAGTTCCCCTCTACTCAGCACTGGTTAGGCCTCATCTGGAGTACTGTGTCCAGTTCTGGGCACCTCACTTTAAGAAGGATGCAGACAAACTGGAGAGGGTTCAGAGGAGGGCAACAAAGATGATCAGGGGACTGGAAACAAAGCCCTATGAAGAGAGACTGAAAGAACTGGGCATGTTTAGCCTTGAGAAGAGAAGACTGAGGGGAGATATGATAGTGCTCTTCAAGTACTTGAAAGGTTGTCACAGAGAGGAAGGCCAGGGTCTCTTCTCGATCATCCCAGAGTGCAGAACACAGAATAATGGGCTCAAGTTGCAGGAAGCCAGATTCTGGCTGAACATCAGGAAAAACCTCCTGACTGTTAGAGCAATACGACAATGGAACCAATGACCTAGGGAGGTGGCGGGCTCTCCCACACTGGAGGCCTTCAAGACGAGGCTGGACAGCCATCTGTCAGGGATGCTCTGACTTGGATTCCTGCATTGAGCAGGGGGTTGGACTCGATGGCCTTGTAGGCCCCTTCCAACCCTACTATTCTATGATATGCTCCTCACTTCCCTCTCCTCGCACATGGCTGGAAGGACTCCTGCTGGGTTTTGTTTCACTTTTCCCAATTAATGGTTCGCCATTATGTATGAACCAGGAATCATGTTTGTTCAACATATTTGTTAAACAGGCCAGTAAAACAATAGAGGATTTGTTGTTGGCCTGCTTAGCAATCGACCAGAGTTTGTTTTAAACTCTTTTTTCTGGTGCATACATAACAACAAGCCAGGAATCAGGCAAAGTGAAACCGAATCACAGTTTATTCCTCTTCCCATCCACGGGAGGTGGGGGTGGGGGGACAGCACAACCCAAGGCTTTGCTCAGGCTCATAAAGACTCATGCATGTAATGCCAAATTGTGGTTTAGCGTTATGTGCAAATGCAGCCAAGATATGTTAAGACTGCTGAAGGAAGCAATGGGCTTGGGCTGACTCCTTCTAGTTCTCCTTTCCTACTCCATTGCTTCTGCCATCCCTCTGTATATCAAACTAACAATATCATTTCTTTCTGTATTAACTGAGCTGAAATTTCTCAGAAGAAAATTTTCAGAGAATGTTCCTTTTTGGACAACTTTGTCTGCCTCCCCCCAACTCCACCAAGAATATTCACTAAAGTGCCCTGTCCCCAGTTTTGCCACCCAGCAATAGGGTGCTGAATTTTAAGAGGCCATTTTTGCTCAGCCCCAGATAAGTCTTTGCTTGATGAGTCTCCTTGAGCACCTAACTAACAGGATTGCTGTGAGGATAAATGACCAAAGACCACAGAGCATGTTATACAGTCAATACTTAAAAATTATAATAGCAATAATAATAATCACCGTGGCCCCTGAGTCTTGCTCAATCAAGTGTTATGCTAGACAGGTATCCCTAGAGGGGAATATTATACACTGTATGACCCTGCCGAGACTAAAGAGCTGTGATTGTTGGCTCTAAGAAGGCCTGGGAGTCTCTGTGGTTATTTGTTAGCTTCATGCAGAACAAAAACATATTTTAGTCAAATGCCATGTGGTATGTAATATGTACCATATGGACTATTTAATTTGAGCGTGTAACTCTGATGATCACTAATGGAAGTTCCCCATGAGCGCTACGGTCATAAAGAACCCCAATGTGAAATTTAGATCCAAGGGTTTAACAACCAGCATGTGCATATTTATATATTTGCTCACACCTTTGGCTTGCAAAACAGGATTGTGCACCCTCAAGCTTTCCCACTGTTGGGAAGGTTGCCATTGGCCAAAGAGATTTGCTCTAGTGTGCATAGCCCACCTGATTTCATTCACCAGTCCCTGGTGATGCAAAGCCAGCTATTCTCTTTTATTCATCATATAAATAAATAAATAAATAAATTCTCTGTCTTCTTGCTACATTCTCTTTGATTGGTTTTGCACACCTCTGTACAGTCACTTTGAAAGGAAGTGGGGGCTAAGAACAGCAACCCAACTCCTGACTCTCGAAAGCAGGGGTAGGCAGAAAGCAGATCAGGATCCCCTCATGGATCTCTGTGTGATATGCAGTAGATCAGCAAGGATTTCTCAATTACGTAAGTGTTGCAACAACAGAACGATCTTTCCCGCCTAAATTAGGCTGAGGAAATAAAGGAAGTTTGGGGTAACCAGGAGTGGACTTGTGTGTGAAAGGACTGTGAACTTCATTGGTGCTGTTGATACCAGTCCTGGTACTGAGAACAAATTTCTACGTTCAGACTGTACTCAGAGGTGCCTTGTTGTTTAATTTGAAGTATTCTTTCAACTGATGGATCTCAGGACTCTAGTAAAATACAAACCAGATCCAACAAGCCTGAAGTCTGCCCACCCCTGCCCTAACATGTTCTTCTACCACACATGCCACTTTCTCCATACCACCTTTGTCTCTGGGTTGGCACACAGGGAGAGATTTGGCCCAGGTCCTTCCAGTTGTCAACACCTTGTCTTCTCCAAGGGTTGCATATAGGGATGTCAGATAAATCCACAATAGAACCAAATGAGTTCAGATTTTCATGACTCTGTTCTGCAGATTCCACAGCAGACTGGCCTCTCCCCGGTGGGGAGGACTGTGGACTTGTGGACCAGTGGACCAGTGTTCTAACTTTCCCAAATTTTGCACAAATTTCATCATAGAAAAATACACACACACACACAAACCTGGCCAAAAATGAGCATTTCCACCATAGGCTAAAGCATGTAAAGCACATTGGGGGGATTCACACATTTCTGCATGTGCGAAATTGTGCAGATGCATATTTGTGCAAATGTGCATTTGCGCCAATTCAGAAACAAAAAAATCCAATTCTGTTGATGGGTGGCAATGGAACGAAAGGTGCCTGGCAATCCGTGAAACACAGACGGAACAGATTTTACACAATCCATACACCCCTAATTGCATCACAATTGTATTTACTTATTACATTTATATATTCCACTTTGCTTCCAAAGAACTCTTTATCCTCATATTAACCCTATGAAGTATGTTACAATGAGAAACCGTGATCAGCCAAAGGCCATCCAGGGAGCTTTACGACTGAGCAGGGATTTGAACCTGGGTCTCCCTAAGCCTAGCCCAACACCCACCATTACACCACACTAATGTTGCTAAATGCTGGAGAGCTTGCAGAATTCATCAGCAACACAGCACCCTATTCATAATGGGATTTTGTTGCCCTTTGGCCAACTCAAAATGGACCATCACAGCTTCTGCTACTAAAAACATAATGTTGATACTCTATAGGAACTGTGCGGGACATTAGGAAGAAATTCCTGATGGTACAAATCTGTTTGACAGAGGAACAGACTCCTTCAAGAAGTGTAAGATTCTCCTTTGTTAGAGGTTTTTAAGCAGAGGCTGGATGGCCAACCTATCTGCGATACTGTAGCAATGGGTTTCCTGCATCTGCAGGGGCTTGGACTTGAGGTCCTTTGAGGTCTTTCCCAACTCTATGATTCTATGTGTGAATGGCACCCCTATATTGAAGTTGGTGTGTCACAATCTGGGGTAGTTTGACCAGCGCTGAACAGGATTACATGAACCATGCAAAGCAATTTGAGAGGGGAAATCACAGCTCATGATTTATAGTTACGATTTCACAAAATGATAGTTTCAAATGTTCTGGTCGGGGAGACCATGGATACAAAGCCATTTTGAAATGTAGGTTTGCAGTGTATTCATGGCCTTGAAATGGACACATTACAGCTTCAACCCCATCCCCACCCCACCCCACCCCAAATATCCTTTTAGGATTTTGGCACACAATGGTATTTCTCAGGGGATGGAGGGCGGACCATTTGAAATGCGCACTGTTTGTTTGCTTTAGTTTTTAAAGCCATTGTGGGGATACCTACACTGTATGCCAGACTTCCCCACCCTGGTGCCCTCCAGATGTTATGGCGTACAACTCCCTGCATTCCTGAGCACTGACAATTCTGGCAGGAGCTGATGGGAGTTGTAGTCCAAAACATCTGGAGGGCACCAGGGAGGGGAAGGCTGCAGTATGCCTTTGGCCATACAGTGGAAACAATCCACACAATTATGATCAAGAGGAAGCAGAAAGGCGAGAAAATCCCCATCTAACAGCTTCCCCCTGCAGCATCAGAATTTTAGGTATGTCCTTGGTAAAGCACATTAACAACGTGGGAAATGGAAGCCTCCAGAACAACAAAAGAAAAAGAAACACCAACACCACCACAGTAACAATTCTTGTGGCATTTTCGAATAGAGTCCACAAAAGGTTATGCCATAATAAATGTTGTCATCTTTATGGTACCACAAGACTCTATTGTTTTTGCTACTGCAGGCTTAAGAAACAATTTCCCCTCTGAATATGGTTAACAGAAGAAGAAAAGTACTGGCAAGAAACAGAAAGATAGATGGACAGTGGGAAGAGCAGGCAGCTGGGACTGGAGCACAGAGCCTAATGCTGAGACACAAAGAGGTAAGAGAAGGCAAAGATGTAGGATGTTTTGTCCTTTTCTCTCACCGCTGTGAACTATAGTCAGGTAAAGACTGGTGTGTCCCTATAAAGCACAGGTGGGCCATTTATGGCCCTCCAGATGTTTTGGCCTACAACTCCCATCAGCCTTAGCCAGCATAGTCAATGATGAGGGACCATGGGAGTTGTAGGCCCAAACATCTAGAGGGCCACAAATTGCCCACCTGTGCTATAAAGTCTGTGATTATCACTATATGGAGAAGGTGTTCAAAGAGCTAATACAGGGCTCTGCCTGATATCTGACCAAATTACTGGTCTATCTAGCCCAGTATTGTCTACTCTGACCGGCAGTGGTTCTCTGCGTTCAGCTCCTTTCCCATCACATACTGCCTGATCTGTTTAAGTGTAGCTATCAGGGCTTAGACCTGGGACCATCCGCATACAAAGAATGACTTGTAACACTGAGCTATAAGCATCACCACCCGCCTTTAAATTAACGTCAGAGGCAGTTGTGTCAGCACCAGGCTGATACATTGAGACCTGATGTGTAGCACGCATGAGGGATTGCTCTGTTTGACCAGGAAAGGTCAGAAAACCAAACTTCTGGGAGGCTTCGTATGCCAAAGGCTTCATATGGTCCACCAGTTCCGCAGGTTGATGCTTCATACTCTTATTCCCCTTCATGCCTTAGCCCTGATACCATTCCCGTTCCTCCGCACCAGGGGGCATATTTGCAGATATGGTGGTGGGGAGGAGCGACACTGCACTGTTTTCGTGGGCAGATGCCCAACGCACTTTGCAGGGGGTAGCTTTATAACTGTCCTGCACCCAGCCCTGAGCCTCTGCGCCATTTTGTAGTCCCCCTCCCCTTCCCTCCCTGTGTTCAGTGCAGGCTCCACTGGTTGCCTTTTGGAAGGGAGTAGGAAGGTTTGGCTAGGGTGACCAGTTCTTTTCACTTACTCTACACTGAAGCTAGTACAGGATTACTTGTTCTGTTGGGTTATTGGGTCACATTTCCCATGAATGGTAAGTGAGGGGAAAGCCAGGTAAGGGATAGGGTAGCTTAGCACCCGAAGGCAGCTTTACAGTCACTGCCACTCAGGGCTCTGAGACCTGTGCACAAGATATGGTTCACTTTGGGGGGCTCACTCACTTGGGGCTATGCAGCCTCGGGTGGGGGGTGACATGGGAAGGCCTCCCTTCTCACTGAGAAGGTGTGGCACTGGGGGAGGGGGGAAATCATGCCCCCCTCCCTGAGGCCAGGGTGGGCTCGCCCAATACCCATCAGGCTAGTTGCCTGAAGAATTAGTTAGATCCTGCACTGATACCCCCTTGCAGATGTTGTTGTTTAATAAATGTGGCCCTCGCTTAATTCAGGAACTGTGTCTCACCTCTTTCTTGCCCCCTGTGTCTGCCAGTGCCAAAATAACAGAGCGCTGTGTTAGCTGGACTATTGGTCTAACAGTTAGACCCCAGCAATATCTGAAAGCTCATTCTATAACCAGATTGGAGAAAACAAGGGGATTCCTCTTCCCATCTCCTCTGCATGCCCCTGGTAGCCTCCAAGCCAGGGGGCAGAGCCTGCAGTGGAAGCTCAAGCCCTTGCAGGCTGGATGAGGAACCTCCATGGGCCAGATTAGCCCTGTGGGAGGGAAGTTCCCCACCCAGGCATATGGAGCCCATGGTAGCTCACCAGGCTATATCCTGGCCTTCCACTATGAAGGTCCTGGATCAAGACTCTGATTCCTCTGAGAATGGTTCTTTAGTGGGGAAATTAGTCTCTCCCTTCTGCTTAGGGATGTATGAAAGGTACTTACCTTTCCGCGGATTATGCTGATGCTGGGGGGGAGGCATTCTGTCCCTCCCCCCGGAATCCTGGCCGGGGGGGGAGGCACTCTGTTCCTCCCCCCCAGAATCCTGGCCGGTCAGCTCCACTCCGCAGGGATTCTGCGGAGCCGCCGGCCGGCTCTGCCAGCAGCCGGACATCCGGCCGCTGGCTAGCAGGGACGCAAATGGCGGCAGCCATAGCCGCCGCCGTTTGCGTCCCTGCAGTCAGCCGTGATAGGCTACGTAAATGTTTACGTAGCCTATCATGGTTGATTTTAAAAAAACACACACGCGCGCATACGCAAATGGCGGCGCCCATGGGCACCGCCATTTGCGTATGTGCATTTTTTTTAGGGATGGCGGAGAATTTCTCCCCGAAACTTCAGGGGGCCGAGCGCCAATGTGCTCGGCCCCCCGAACAAGTTTCGGGGAGAAATCCTCCGAACCCCCCCCACACACCCCGCACCCCCCCCCCGGGACGGGACTTACCTTCGCCGAATGTCCCTCCCGGCGGCGGGTCCGGCCGGCGGTTCGGCGGCTGTTTGTACGGGGCAGGAGCAGCAGCCGGTCTTTCGACCGGCTGCCACCGCCGCCATTCCAAGAAAAGAAAAAAAAAAAAACGCCCCCTGATAGGCTACGTGACAATTAACGTAGCCTATCACGGCTAGATTTGCAAAGTCAGCCGTGATAGGCTACGTCAATCGTCACGTAGCCTATCACGGGGGCGTTTGTTTTTTTTAAAAAAAACTTTCGAGTTCGCGGCTGGGCGAGGTGGGAAGCCTCCTCCCCGGCCTGAATTTCGGCCGGGTCGAGGCGGGAAGCCTCCCCCCCGGCCTGAATTTTGGCCGGGGCAAGGCGGGAAGCCTCCCCCCCGGCCTGAACTTCACGGGGGGAACAGCGAAGCGCCTCCCCCCCACCACGAACAAGCTTCGGCGAAAGGTAAGAGACTTTCGTCCACCCCTAGTTTTTTTTTTGTTTTTTTAAATCAGCTGTGATAGGCTACGTAAACATTTACGTAGCCTATCACGGTGTTTTTTTAAAATCTAGCCATGATACGCTACGTAAATCTTTACATAGCCTATCACTTTTTTTGTTTTTTGTGGTTTATTTACCTGGAAATGGCAGCAGTGGCAGCCAGTTGGAAGACTGGCCGCTGCAGCCACCACCGCCGAACCGCTGCCGGAGCCGCCGCCGCCAGGAAGATCCGCCTAAGGTAAGTCCCGGGGGGGGCAGGGGGCCGTTCCACCACAGATTTCGGGGGAATCCCCGGAATCCGTGGTGGAACTTTCGTACATCCCTACTTCTGCTTAGGCTGAGATACCAACTACACCCTTATCTGGACAGAGATAGTCTAGCTACAGTTATCCATGCTCTGATAACCTCTCCTCTGGATTACTGCAATACATTATACATGGGGCTGCCTCTGCAAACGGTTTGGAAACTTCAGCTGGTCCAAAACAGGGCAGTGAAATTGTTAATGGGGACCGGCCAACGAGATCACATTACGCCAGTACTTTTCCAGCTGCACTGGCTGCCAGTCCATGTCCAGGCCCAATTCAAAGTGATGGTATTAACATTCAAAGCCATAAATGGCTTGGGGCCAGGTTATCTGACGGACCAACTCCTCCCATATGTACCTGCCCAGACCTAAGATCATCTTCAGGCCCAGGTCCTTCTCCAGGAACCCCTGCCAAAGGAAGTGAGGTGGGTGGCTACAGGGAGGAAGGCCTTTTCTGCTGTGACTCCCCAGCTGAGGAATGAGCTCCCTAACAAGGTTCACCCGGTGCTTACATTGTACTATACTGTACTATAGTATAGTTTTAGACTTTCATATTTTATATTGTTTTATATTGTACTTTGTGGTTTTCATTTTTGTGAACCATTCTGAAAGCTTTGGCTATTGGGTGATGATAGATAGATAGATAGATAGATAGATAGATAGATAGATAGATAGACAGACAGACAGACAGACAGACACTGTAGACCTTCCTTGGCTAGCCTAACCTACCTTCCAGGGTGGTTGTGAGGATCAATTAGCAGGGAGAACTGTGTGTGCCACCTTGGGCTCCTTTTCAGAATGAGACCTCTAGCTCAATGGTGGAGCATGTGCCTTGCATGGACAAGGTCCCAGGTTTATTCTCTAGTATCTGCAGGTAGAAGGTGCAGGTCACAAGTGATGTGAAAGACATCTCCCTGTTGTCAGTCTAAGTAGACCAAACTCAGCTACATGGACAAGCAGTCTGACCTGGTATATATATAAGGCAGCTTGCTATGTTCATTCGCTAGGACATTTCAGGGCTTTTTTTGCCTGAGCAGGCAAATTTTACTCCCCCGTTTGTTTGGTTTGTCTTAAACCGTTTTTAATGGCTTTATTGTCTAAATGCTGTAGTGTATTTTTGTTGTTTCTGCCCTTATTTTGATTTGATTTGTTAGCTACTCTGCCATCTTCCATTTGGGATGGAAGGTTGCAGGATATAAATACTTCTATAAATAAATAAATGTGCGGGTTTGTTATGATAAGGAACAGTAAGAGATTTACTTTGCAGGTGCAGATTATATGGGGAAAATGCTCTTGACTGTGCTGTCACAAAGCTCTGCCAAGATGGCTGTCTAGAGTAGGGGGTGGGTTAGAATTCTGATCAGTTCAATTTTTAATAAGAACTTACCAAAATTTGCAAATTTATTTATGAACGGAAAAGAAAGAAATTGAGATTTGAATGTGCGAGAAACCAAAGCAGACAAATTCATCCATCCAGGCAGAGAGCTTTGAGTGCTTTGCTCTTAAAAGTCTGGCTTTGAATCCCCGTGTATTCAACCATCTTTACCGTCCTGAATTAGGGTCACCATCTCTTTTTTTCTGGCAGGCTCCGCATCTTTAACAGCTGCGTGGCAAGGAGGATCAACATGGTCCGCTACATTGAATTTGGCCAGTGCAGATGGGTGAGAAAATTGCTTGGTTCGTTGATTGATAAGAACTTAACAACATTCCAATATACAAAGGACAGGATGAACTTGAGATTTAAAAAATTCAAAAGTGGAAGAAAGAAACTGACCAATCTGTCCATCCCTATTGGTATTATAGAGCTCCCAGTGACACAGCCACTTGTTAAATGCACAACTCCAGAATTCAGCTTCTTTTAACTTTTGATTCCCATCAACTAGCATCACCTAGATCAGTGGTCCCAGTCTTTTTGGCACCAGGAACCAGTTTCGTGGAAGACAATTTTTCCACGGACCGGGGGCGGGGATGGTTTCGCTGGTGGACTTCCAGCCGCTGGGATGCAAATGGCGTCCACGTGATGGACGCCATTTGCGTCCCTGTTCTTTACAGTAATAAGCTACATAAAGATTTACATAGCCTATTACTTGAAGAACATGGATGCAAATGGCATCCGCTATGTGGACGCTATTTGCATCCCAGCGGCCGGAGGTCCGCCAGCAGCCGGAGCTGGCCAGCAGCTCTGCAGACTCACGGCGCAGCGGAGCCGGCCAGGGCCAGTGAGGATTCCGGGGGGGAGGGACAGATCACCTCCCCCCCCCGCGGACCCCCGCAGACCCAAGGTAAGGGGGTTTTGCACACCCCTACTACTGCCTGGTTCCTAACAGGCCATGGACTGGTACCGGTCCGCAGCCCGGGGTTGGGGACACTGACCTAGATGCTGTATCACCCTTAGTGTGTCCTAGACCCAAGTTAAGAATCCTTCAGCAACTCCTAAGAGGAGATGTGGATTCCAATCTCTCTCCTCAGCCACAATGTTTACTGACCAACCACAGGTCAGTTACCCCCTCTGTCTGTCTATATATCCTAAGCTACTTGGAGGAAAAATGGGATTAAAATATAATTAATAAAATAATAAAAGGTATCCCCAAGCTTAAGAGCACATTCTCAAAAAAATAACATGTCTTAAAATCAGGGGTAGACAACATTTTGGGCCGTGGGCACATTGGGCAGTTTGAAAAACTGTCCTGGGCACCATCACAAAATGGCTCCCATGAGAAGTAAGGCAAAGGACAAGCAACCTGCCCAAAAGACTGAGTACAAGGCAGAGGTGTGGGTTCAAAGAAGTTGGATAGTGTGTTGAGGCACACTAAACTCCTTTGAACCCACAGCTAACAGAAACCTCTTTCACAGCCATCTCAGCTGCCAGTAAGAAAATGTGTTAACTAAAAAACAAGTGGGAGGGGTAGGGCACCATGGAGAGCAGCAAGAAAAGTGCCCAGAGATACACTGGTGCCTGCAAGCACCATGTTTAAATGCTTGACAGAGCCACAGCAATGACTGTGAATTTCCTGGCCCCACTCAACCTCTGCCGTTGCAATTTGCAAAAGACAACATACTTTGTACAGTAATTAGGAGAGTGGCTATCTAATACTTCCATCAGCTCATGATACGATATTTTGTTTTTCAATTATAGTGCAGCACCTGAGAAGGGTAAGCCCTTAATAAAATATTGGATGGAATCCAGTGGTGCCATTCCACCAGTGGAACAGTTTTTGATCCAGTGGAGGCCTCCACTAATGGAAGAACAGGGGGATGATTTTCCCCCTTCCCCCTGCAGCCCACTGTGCCCCCTAAAACTGTTCAAGAGGGGTTGGGGAACCCTAAAAAACAGAGTGAAAGGTGGCACAGGAGGACCGTCTCACTCTTTTTCCTTTAGTAGATCAAAAGTGTTTCTGCACCACTGGATTCCACCCACAAGGTTAAATCCAATCTTGCGCAAATAGACTTGCACTCATGCGACCAGAATTTCCTTTGCTTTCCTCCCTTCTGCAGCCCCCTGCGCTCCCCCCAAATGTGCTCCAGAGGGCCTCGCAACCAGCAGATTTGGGGGTGCACATTGGGCTGCAGGAAGGAAGGGAAATCCATTCTGCCAGCTGTTTCTGTGGCCAGCACCCGGTCTTTTCAGTTGTGACACCCCAGTTGTGGAATACCCTTCCCAGAGAGGATTGCCTGAGAAATTCATCCATCCATCCATCCATCCATCCCTTCATTACATTTATATCCTGCCTTTTTTCCTTCTTTAAGGAACCCAGGGCAGCATACATAATCCTCCTCCTCTCCATTTTAGCCTCACAACAACCACCCTGTGAGGTAGGCTGGGCTGAGAGTCTGTGACTGGCCCAAAGTCACCCAGTGATCATTCACTGTGATCTTTTCAGTGCCAGGTAAAGACCTTTTTGTTTTCCCAGTGGCTTTCTAATATTTTTAAGTATTTCACTTTTATAAAATGTGTTCGTGTATTTTAAGATCCTTGCAATGCTCCTGGCTTTTACTTTGTTTTTTTACTCTAGTTTTATTCTGTTTTAAACTTGCTTGTGTGTGTGTGCGCGTGCATATTTTATTATGCTATTGTGTTTTATGGTTTTAAGTCTTGTTTTGTAAATCACCTAGAGCCAGTGTGGTATAGTGGTTAGAGTGTTGGACTGGGAGTGGGGAGATCTGGGTTCTAGACCCCGCTCAGCCATGTTAAGACCGCTCTTAAAGAAGCCCTCCTTGGATCCTCATGTTCTGAACAACTTTCGCCCAGTCTCGAATCTGCCATTTTTGGGCAAGGTGATTGAGCGGGTAGTGGCGGTGCAGTTGAAGGCACACTTGGAAGAAACTGATTATCTGGACCCATTTCAGTCAGGCTTCAGGCTTGGGCATGGGACAGAAATGGCCTTGGTCGCCTTGGTAGATGATATGAGGAGGGCTCTGGATAGGGGTGAATGCTCCTTCCTTGTTCTCCTCGACCGCTCAGCGGCTTTTGATACTGTTGACCACGGTATCCTCCTGGACCACCTGGAGGGGTTGGGCATTGGAGACACCGTATTGCGGTGGTTCCGGTCCTTCCTCTCCGGCAGGTACCAGAGGGTAGCACTGGGAGAGGAGGTTTCGGACCCGTGGCCGCTCACATGTGGGGTGCCATAGGGTTCCATCCTCTCCCCGATGCTATTTAACATCTATGTGAAGCTGCTGGGGGCTATCATCAGGAGGTTTGGGGTGCGGTGTCATCAGTATGCGGATGACATGCAGCTCTACCTCTCATTCAAATCTTCACCGAGGCTGGCTGTAGAATCCCTGTCCAAATGTCTGGAGACGGTGAGTGGCTGGATGGGGAGGAATAAGCTGAAGCTGAACCCTGACAGGACCGAGGTACTTTTGGTGGGAGACAAGAGGAGGCTGGGGGATTTTGACCTGGTGTTGAATGGGGTACGGCCACCCTTGAAAGACCAGGTCTGTAGCCTGGGGGTCATTTTGGACTCCCAGCTGTCCAAGGAGGCTCAGGTGTCAGCTGTGAGCCGGACAGCGCTGTATCAACTCCATCTGATATGGCAGCTGTGCCCCTTCCTTCCTGACCATCTGCTCCCATCAGTAGTACATGCCCTGGTCTCCTCTCGTTTAGACTACTGTAATGCACTCTACATGGGGTTACCCTTGAAGACGGTTCAGAAGCTGCAGCTGGTACAGAACACAGCGGCTCGCCTGATTAAAGGCAGCTGCCGGTGAGATCACATCACTCCAGTGCTGAAGGAGTTGCACTTGTTACCAGTTGTTTTCTGGGCCAAATTCAGGGTGTTGGTTTTGACCTTTAAAACCCTATATGGCTCTGGCTGAGCCTATCTTAAGGAGCGCCTCCAGCAACACCAGACAGGCTGCTTAACAAGATCAGCCTTGGATGGCCTTCTCTCTGTCCCATCAGCCAGGACAGCTAGATTGGTGGGGACGAGGGACAGGGCCTTTTCTGTGGTGGCCCCCACTCTGTGGAACTCCCTCCCTAGGAAACTCCACCATGCCCCCTCTTTAATGAGCTTCTGCCGTGCATTAAAAATGTGGTTGTTCAGGCAGGCATTTGGGGTGGGTTAGGGTATTTTAGAAAATGTCTTTATTGTAGAATTTTATTGTTTTAAACTGTTTTATTATATGCTTTGTACATTGCCCAGAGTGGCTGAGTGACCAGCCAGATGGGCGATTAATAAATTTAATAATAAAATTTAATAATAATAAAAAAATGATGCTCACTGGGTCACTTTGGTCCAGTCACTGACTCTCAGCCTAACCTACCTCACAGGGTTGTTGTGAGGATACAATGGAGAGAGGGAAGAGGGACCATGTAAGCCACCTTGGGTTGCTTGCAAGAGGGAAAAAGGTGGGATATAAATGTAATAAATAAATAAAATAAACAGAGAGCTTCAGCCACTGGATGACATAGAAATGTACTAAATAAAATAAAAATGCATTCGATATTATGATTATAATTACTATAAATACTATAAGAACTTGATCCTGGATAAACACAGAGCAGCTAGTTCAGGATAACTCCACCTCGGGCTGTTTGAATGGCCCTGGGGAACAGCTGCTACTCAGGCAGCCAGTTTGCTTTTTACAAGTGTTGCACGCAACGCGAACTCTCCCCACATACATGGTAAGCAATTCCATGTACTGCCAGGGTGTAATGAAACCCAAAACAAATTAGTGATGTTTGGGGGTGGCCTGATTTATTTTGAAAGTGGCTTCTTTGGACAGTCTGCTATACTGACTGCAGTTAACTCGTGGAGACAGACTCATGTTGTAATTTACACCACACAGGAGACTGTACACAGTTCTCTCTCCCCCATATGTTCTCTGAAAGCATGGAGCGGCGAGAGGGCACACGCGTGCTGGCCCTGCCTCACCTCCTGATGTCCGTTTGCGCGTTACCTACATGCGTACGGCAGGGATCGAGATGGTGTGAAAGAGCCCTATGCACACACTGGAGGTCCCTTTCGCACTAACACTTATGCGTGCAGGCCCTGGGGGAAGGGAGCCAGTGGGAATTATCCCATGGCCTCTCTGCACACTCAGTATACACATGGGCGGGGGCACATATGCACGCACCTAGGGATGTCACAAAACCAGTCACCTCAATTTCTACGCTATCTTTTGTCAAGAAGCAAATGTGCTGGATGCGTCTGATCTTGTCTGATCTTGGAAGCTAAGCAGGGTCAGCCCTGGTTAGTCCTTGGATGGGAGACCGCCTGGGGATCAGGCTTCCTGCACTGAGCAGGGGGTTGGACTGGATGGTCTTGTAGGCCCCTTCCAACCCAATGACTCTATGTCTATGTCTTTGAGATCGCAAACACTACACAGTTAACTATCGGCAGTTGTGCTACCCTTTTTCCAATGAAATCCCCAGCCTAGGCTCTTTTACATCTCATGTATTTCCTACTTCAAAACAAGCAAAAATACTAAACAAAACAAAAAAAAGCAAAAAAGCACCCTACATTAGCTTTACAGTGGCACAAATTTGGTAAAGATTGTTTTAGCATGAGAGCAGCTAATATTTGGTTAATTTTATGATGTGTGGGAGGGTCCTAAATCACCTAGGAGAATCTGCCAAATTGTCCAAAAAGAAAAATGGTTGATCTGCCAAAAAGTCAGCGCCTGGCATTTTACTAGGAATCCAACTTTGCGACTTTGGAAAGAGTTGAAAGAGTTTTTCCCAACCTCTCTTTTCACACAACATTCAAACAGCTAATTACTTATCTTTGTAAACATTTCAGCTGCTCTGATTACAATGCTTTCTGACATTTATGAAAAGCAAAAAAAAAAAAAGCATCCAAAATGTGTTTTAGCAAAAATAAAATTATACAATTAACGGTTGGGCGCAGAATGGAATAAAAAGAAAACAGATGGTTGACTGTAATTACTGTTTTTATAGAATTCTTATTCAAGCAGGGTACAGATTGCCAAAAAAAAAAAAAAAGTGCCCTCAAAATATTGTCTTATCATGCTACACAAGGTTAGATTTCTTCTAATGGTTAACAAATGCACTGAATCTAAAGAGCAAAACTGTACAATAGTTTAACCAACAGTGTAATGTATTTACCAACCAGTTGGCTTTCAAGAATTTGCATGGTAGTCAGTCATCTAGAAATTCTATTTAAAATGCCTAATATATATTATAATTAAATCATATCTACAAACTAGGAAGCCATCAACCTGATCCTGAAACGTTTTACATCTAGAAGAGACCCAATGCACACATGGAACATACAGGAGATCTGCCATTCATATTAATGCATGCAAGGCTGCTTCTCTGCTTCAGGCTGGGCAGATGAGAGGTCATTTTTTAATTGAAGAGTCTATGCTGATCTTTTACTCTCTTCACTGAATATGACAGATGTCCTCACAAGAGCCTCATGTGCACACAAGAGTGCCTATATGGGTCTAGGTTGGATGCAGATGATGAGGAAAATGTGACTGTATTCCAAAGGCATCAAGACTGAGAACCTATGCTACCTGCTAAAGGATTTTTACATTTCGGCCTTTGCATGCAGTATATTAAATACCTGTGGGTAGCTATCAGTCCTTGGTAGAACAGATATGTCATAGGTGGCAGCAAAATGACTTTTTGCTTGTTGGATTTGCCCATATCTTTCTCTCTTTCTCCACTTTGCTCTTCGGTTTTGGAACCAGACCTACATTAGAGAAGACAACAATTAGAACATCCAGGAGATCACTTCTCTCTCTAGGTTCACAATCCCCTAGATTGACCAAGGGTCTTGAAATCACTATCTGCATGCCAACTGAGATAGTCAACTAGGTAGGACTTGATCCAGAAAAACTTTACCACATCTGTGGAATTCCTCCTTCTGATTATCCAACAAAGCTCCAATAGGGACACAGGAAGCTGCCTTATACTGAGTCAGACCATGGGTCCATCTAGCCCAGTATTGTTGACACTGACTGGCAGCAGCTCTCGAGGGTTTCAGGCAGGAATCTTCCCTCACCTTACCTGAAGAAGCCAGGGATTGAACCTGGGACCTTCGGCATGCAAAGCATGTGCTCTGTCACGCTGAGCTATGGCCCCTCGCAAAATCTAAACACTCCTTAAAAGTGTCATAGGACCTCTCCACCTGGACGGGTTTGGAAAGAGCCTAGCAGAAAGTTACACTGTAAACATTATTTAGACTTTAACTCAGGGGTGCTGAACCTCTTTCAGCCCAGAGGCCAAATGCAATTTTGGAGAAGCTCTCAGGGACTGCGTTCCAGTGGTGGGTGGGGCCAAAAGCGAAGGGGGAGGGACAAAAAACTCCCCACCTTTTTTTGCCTAAAGCTCTTACTGGCAGTAATGAATCTTTAGGAGTGGCATTTCAGCCTTATAGAAAGGAACGGGGAAACCCTCATAAGGGTCCGGAAATGGGGTGAGGCCATCTGGAGGACCCAGAGAGCTGGACTGGGACCCCAGATGGGCCAGATTTGGGCCAGGAGCCTGAGGTTCAATACTCCTGCTTTAACTGGTATAACTTGTTAGGAACGGAGCATTTTATATAGATGCATTTTAATCTGTTATTACCATCCTTGGGACTTTGGCATAAGGTGGACTATACATTCAACAAGAAAAAGCAATTGAAAGACTGGAAAGGCTCCTGGCTGGCTCACACATTGGCCAAATGCAATTATTATTGCAGCACTGCCTTTGCAGAATGAGCCAAACAGGCATGTTAGAGCTAACCAACTCAAGAGGTGACCCCGCAGCAAAATTAACAGAAGCACGGCGGGGGGGGGGGCAACACAGAGCCAGCCCCCCCCCCCCCGGCTCTATTATTTGCAGTGATCAATTCCAAAAAAAGAACCTTGCCAAGCAGACTAGGGGATTTCACTGTTTCTGCTTATCTTCATTTCTTTTCAAATCCAACGTTGGAAGTAAGTAAGTCCCAGACTCTTTACCCCTAATCCCAAGTATGTGGAGGTACATTTAGCAGAAATCCATGTACTGATTGGGATAACAGTCAAGCTGATTGGAAGCAGATCTGTTGCACACCTCTGCATCTTGACCAAGACAGCAGTATCTGTCAAGCAGAAGTTGGGAAGGCTTCTTGTTACTCTTACTTCTTTTTAATGTGTGCATTTGAGAACTATGGATTTAGTAGCCAGTTTTAAAAACATACAGAACCTGCAGCCAGAGCAGAGTCTTTTCCACAATCAATTTCTTCTGTGTGAATATCACTAATTCACATACCCATGAAGTCTGCCTAACTGTTAGTATGCCTAATACTTTAAAGGTGTAGAGAAATGAGTTTTGTGTTACAATAAGACCATCTGGAAGACAGCCATGCCTGTGTAGATCGATCCTTGAATGTAGATCTGTGCCCAACGTCAGGAATTAAGGCAATGCAGTGGCTAGCTAGCTTTACATATGTTCATGGGTGTTTAAAGATGTCTGCACACTCACATTTGGCTTCCACTCTTTATGCTGTGGAAAACACAGTGTCACACTCATGCTGCTCCAACAATTGTAACATGTAGTGCTGCCCTCTCTCCTGTTGAAGGAAATACTTTTCCCCTAATAATTTCTGAGGGTGCAATCCTATGCATGTTTAGACAGAAAAAGGTCCTACAACTCCCAGCATGCCCCACCCAGCCATGGCTGGGGCATGCTGGGAATTGTAGGACCTTTTCCTGTCTAAACATGCATAGGATTGCGCCCTTAGAGCACTAAATTATATTCCGAAGTTGACTCACTTATTTTGATGCTAGTTGCACTTAAAGCAGTTGAACATGCTTACAAGTAAGTATTTTTATGAACCAAATGCTATTTATGTAGGTAAAACTGGGAGAAGGATCATAGAGGAAAGCCATAGGTCTTTACTCTTTAAGGTCCTGGGCAAAGTCATTGCTAGGCACTGAAAAGATTCAAGGCTCAGGCCCACAGGACACAAATCTGCATAACATGTGCATATGCTAATTTATATCTGTGTATTCAGATTTAGAAAAAATATTAGGATATATTTAAATTTCACAGAAGTCAAAGTTAGCCAATTAATTTCCCATCCAATTAATATCAAATAAAATGAATTCTTCAAATAATTTTGTCCCTGCTCTAGAATATCCCAAATCAGTAGCTACTCCTCAAATGAATGTGCAATGGTGTGAAAAAATGCAAAAAAAGAAAATGGCTGGGAATTTTTCCCAGAATCCTCTCTCATTCACACACACACACACACACACACACACACATCCCTACACCTTAAAATAGCAAGTTTGGCATCAAAATGGGACTTCCAAAAATTTGACAGAGCGGTAATCAAAAAGAAGCGAAGAGAACATCAGACAGTCACCCCACAATTGATTTCCCAGTTTCCACCCCGATTCTGCTCCAGAATTTTTGAGAGGGGGTTGCAGCATGTGGGGAGGGTGGAGTTAACCCTTTCCTTCCCAGCTGCAATCTCCCTTGAAAATCACCCTCTGCATGGCAATTAAGCTGAAGGAAAACACTTACCAGTGGTCATTGAGGGCTCTGGCAAATAGATCTAGGGCCCAGGAAAATAGATTTGGTGTTGGGATCCCATGGATCCCTAGCTATCCCCCTGGGTTCAGTCATTGCAATCAGGGGAAGCGTCAGATTTCAAGACCCTCTCAAGCAACAAATCTGCAGCGAGCCCCTTTTCTTGCCCAACAATGGTTTTGTCACTTCTTCCATCTAGTCCACCCTCTCTGCTGAGTACCACCAGGACAACTGTGTGGATGATGAATCTCAGCAGCAACCTGACCTTAACAGGTGCTAGCACCAACCATACCTGGTATAGCCAGCTCAAAGATCTTGTAGTATTGCTGGGAAGGACCTTTGGTGGAAACCCTTAAAGTCTCCTATGAGACAGAATAAGCAAATACTAGATTAGCTGGACTATTGGTCTAATAGTTAGACACTAACTCAATATAAGGCAGCTGGTTCTGTCCTAATCCAGGGGTGGCCACCCTAAGACTGCATATGGCCCTCAGCCTAGTTACAAAAGTCTTCTACAAGTGATCGGTTCAAGCCTATGGAAAAAGTTATCTATCCTTCCCCTAGAATACTTCTGGGTGAGTAGTAAGAGGGTGAGAAAAGGGACTATCAGAAAGAATAGGGAGAAAAGCGGTGGTCCCATCCACTTTTTCCTCTGCGCCTTTCCCACTGCTGCCCATGTAATCCCCAGTAAAATATCCCTGAGGGAGATACAGCCCTTAACAGAAAAAAGTGTTTCCCACCTGATCTTTATTGTCTTGAAGTGTTGGAATCCATGATCCTAAGAAAGTAAAAGGATGAATTCAGATGACCAACCTGAGCTTGTGATTGATATGGTAAATACCCCAGGGTCCAACTTTCTGGTGTAGAAATCAGCTATCTGAATTATCTGATACATTACAGACACATGCTGAGATCACAACTCGTAGCCTCCTGGCTCAACTCAGTTGTCATCTGCTGAGTCATCTGCTGAGTCAGCAGGTGGTAAGCCCCATTCCCACCATGTGCTTGTGATGCATTGGGATATCCAAGTGACCTGTCACTACACCAAAAGAAATCACCCTGTGGTGGCTTCAGAAGTGTCTGAATACCCCATTTGTACTGGCATCTAAGGGTCAAGTCACACTTTATTGGGTAGGTGTGCCATACATAAAACTGATCATGCCCACTCTATGTTTATAGGCATGTGTTCCTCTTCACACATTAAAGAGTTCCCAACAGCAAATGTCAGTGTGCATGTGGTGAACACATCAGCCCCACGAATGCATCAGAATGGCAGCATCGCCAGTTATTTCAACAGGCCTTATATGGGAGTCTGATGCCAGCCCATTGACAAGAAAAAGCAACAGCTGTGCATCAGATGTGCCTAAGAACCCTCTCATACATGAGTATTTTGGAGAATTTTGAAATAATTTCCATGATATCTTTTTGAATCATGATCTTGGATTCAGATGATTTCCATGGTTCCTTTTCTTGGGTCCCCGGAGGTTGTTGGATTACAATTTCCATCATTCCCAGACAGCATCACAAATGGACAGTGATTATTGTAGTCCAACATCATCTGTTGGCCCATGGTTGGAAACCACTGGATGGTTTACTTTGCTCATTTGTCTTACAGCAAATGACTCAAAAGTAATGTTCCATTCCAAGTAAGTGTGCATAGGATTGCACAGTTGATGACAAATAATTGAGATACAGTGAGCTTACTAAAATCAGTGTGATTTTCTTCTGTGTGATCCCTCTTTTTTAGATTTATGTGTCATACGTATTTTAATTTATTCATTCATTTATTTTCAGGTATTCTTATCCATTTAAAAAAAATGTTCAAAGTGATTAACAGAAAGTGTAAAATACAAATGACACTCTAAAACATAATCATGGCAATAACCATCACAAAATGTCATTTTGCAGAGCAGTATAACACTATCTAAAATATAGTCCAAAATTAAAAGCTATCCCCAAAAGCATCCTGGGGCCCTCCTCTGCATCCCACCAATGAGAGACATACACTATGGTGGGATGTGGGTAGGGATGACGGAAAATTCTGGCAGACCCCAATGAGGCCGGATTCTAAAGAATCCGCCTCCCAGAGTCTATGGCGGAATGGCACAACTCACCTCCTCCTCCCTGAGGATCCATCCAGAGCCGGATCCTCCTCACAGCGATCTTGCAGAGCTGCTGGCCAGCTCCGGAGCACCAGCAACATGGCCGCCATTGCCGTATTGCTGGCCAAGGGGGATTGTCTCCGGAAGCAAATGGCGTCCAGTACGCCATTTGTGGCTGTAAAGGTCTTAGATTAAGCTATATGCAGCCATTTACGGCTGCATTTAGCTTAAACTAAGGACTTTATGACCACAAATGACATACTAGACACCATTTGCATCCAGAGACAGTCCCCCTCGGCCAGCGATACGGCAATGGCGGCCGTAACGCTAGTGCTTCGGAGCCAGCCAGCGGCTCCACAGAATCACTGCAGAGCAGAGCCAGCCACAGAGGATTCTGGGGGGGAGGAATGGATCACCCGCCCCCCCGGAATGGAAAGTAAGGGTTTCGTACAACCCTAGATGTGGGAGAGGGCCTTCTCTGCTGTGGCACCCCGGTTGTGGAATGCCCTCCCCTTGGAGGCCCGATTGGCACAGACATTTACTTGGCACCAAGTAAAAACATGGCTTTTTACCAAAGCCTTTGGGAGCTAAATGCATTCCCTAAAGTAGCACACTGTTTTAACTGCTTTATTGTTTTAGATTTAAATTGGTATTCCCTTGTTTAATATTTAATATGTTTTTAGCTGTTTAAATTATTGATCGTTTTATACTGTTTAAGCTGATTTTATCTGTACGCCACCCTGAGATCTTAGTGATATAGGGCGGGATACAAATGTTTTAAATAAATAAATAAATCCTGGAATAAAAATCTTTTCATTGTCCACTAATCATATGGAGCCATAATTGAAATGCACACAGCAGGGCCTCCACCTCAGCATTCAGGTGGATTCATTGTCAGGGTGGAAACTGAGCCAATAGAGCCCCAGAGCAGTTCTGATTCTGAGGAGGAAGAGCAATCCATGGGAGAGGAGCTCGCTCATCTCTCACAGGCACAGCAGCTGGCAGAGATTCCTCCTGCCAGCATTCCTGGGACAGATAGTGACCCTGGCAGTGAGAGAGTGCTGGAGGGGGGCTTGCTGGACGCTCGGCACAGACGCAGGGAGCGACGACCAATGGAGGGCATGGAAAGGAGGCATAGCGCCCGTTTGGCGCGCAAACAACAGGCGCGTCCCGAGGACCCAAAGGAAAGAGGGAGGATCTCTCCCTAGCCCATAAGTTCAGGGTCTTCCCGTGATTCTCCTTCAGACGGGGACCAACTGCCTTACCTGGAGCTTAGGCTACTCAGCTATCTTTCCCCAGTGCTGTTCCTTGCTTTGGTGCTAGCGACTAGTATTCTGAAAGAGTCATAAAGTAATAAAGGAATAAAGTCTTGGAAAGAATTCCTCGTCGTCTGTGTCCTGAGTTGGCTATTGGTGGAGACTGCAAGAGGCAGCTAAGGCGCTCCTGACATTCATATGGGATGAGGTTGTTTTAAGGCAGGGGTGGCGTGGTTGGAGATCCTCTTTCAGACTAAGGGCTGGATTCAATTTTGGAGAAGCTCTCAGTGGCTGCATTCCACTGGTGTGTGGGGTTAAAGGCAAAAGAGGTGGGCCAAAAAAACCCCCCAGCATGTTGTAGGTTAAAGATCTTACTTCTAGTCACTAAGCCTCAGGAGAGGAATTTCAGTCCTTTAGAATGGGGAAGAAGCTGCACAAATGCCTGGAACTGGAAACTACCAAAAAAAATGGTGGTTGGGGAAAGGGTGTGTGGCCGTCCGGAGAACTCCAGAAGATAATGTTGGGACTCCAGGAAGGTTGGATTTTGTCCCCAGGCCTGAGGTTTTAGAGTATCCTCATCCTACACAGTGTAGCACTTTGAGAGTCAAAAGCTGAAATTTGAATCGGGCATGGAAGCAAACTGGTAACCAATGAAGATTATATAGTAGAGAGGATATCGCTCCTTCTAGCCCTAAACTCAGCTGGTTAGTGCCACTAAGATGGTAGCCCAAACAGGGCCACTGAGAAGCAAGAGGGAGATTTTAGCATATTTGGGGGAACCCCAATGTTTATACAAAAAAAACCTTCAACCCCCCCAGTGATTAAAAAATAACCCACAGAACAACCCAATGAGGTCTGAGCATGCTCAGTAGTCACAGAAGTAGGGACAGTTGGAAAAGAAAAATGCAAGGGGAGGGAGTGGAATGACTGGCTGGAATTCTGAACAGGCACACTCCTCTTTTGGGGGAAGATACATACAACATTTTATGGCAGGTCCCACTTATATGGTCTAATGTGCAGACACCAGAACGTCCTGGCATAGTATGTTTGAACCAAAGGAAGATTCCAAACTGTCTTCAATGGCAGCCCCATGCAGACCACATTACAGTAGTCTACAATGATCATATTGAGTTCCTGTGCTTGTGGTCTGTACTTTTACACTTCAATGGAAAGACAGCTCCACATATATGCATATACTGGGCTGGACTCTACATTGAAATGATACATTGAAGTGAATGGAACAGCACATCTGGTCAGGAGAGCTCTACAGACACATTGGAGCTTTCGCATCCATAACAAATCATTGCAGCGTGTTTAGGACTGGCACCTTATTCATAGTGGAAGTGGCATATTCTGCATAAACAATCTTCAAAAGGTTATTCATGCAAATTATACAGTACCACCACTGCATTTGTTGATCAAGTAACTCCCTCCTTACCACTCCCTCCTTTTCTTCCCCTCTGATTTTTTTTTAAAATGTATAAACAAATATCAAAAGATATCCCAGCTCTGTCAAATACCAAGAGATTTGTTCTCATCAGTGCCACAACATTAAAAACCAACTTACAGAGCATTAAACCCAACACAAAAATAGGACTGCTCTCCCAGAGTTGCGGTTAAAGGCTAGTGAATGAGGAAATACCCAAAGCCCTTAAAGCTGTTCAGATCTCATATCAGAAAAGGGAACTTAAATGAAAATGTTTCTAAAATTGAGGTGGCATGTTAATCATTTGTGGAGGTTATTGCTTTAGGATTCCAACACCCCCACCCCTCAATTCTGCCTGGAACAGCAGGAACAGACTTTACTTTCCATAGACCCATTGCAAATTTAATACGGCAGTTTTGAAAAAATGCCCCCAAACAATCAAAGCACAACACTGACTCATAGCATATTTTTAAAGGACCTTGGCCACATCCTCCCCTTTGCTACTCATGCCCAGATCTCACTGAACTCAATGAGACCTACCCAGCAATTGCAGGATCCCACCCCTTGTTGGTAAATTTCTATTATCTATTGTGCCGAAGGCTACGACGAGAAACCATTTTTCCTCCTCCTGCTGTCTCCACAGGAGGCACAGAGAACATGTTATGGGAATTTAGTAATGAGGCCCTTTCATTGAAAAAGTCCTTGACAATCTCCTTAAGCTGGGTGCCAATTACTCCACTGACATGCGGCAGGAAAGAGAACAACTTCGATAAATTAGGTTCAGGCTGACTCTCTCGGCATGGATGCAGGACGAAACTTAAATTGGATCTTGATGAAATGCTGGGGAAGAGAGACGTGCAGAACGTATCCAGCCAATCATTTGGCTAAACTAAATAAAACAATTTGCTTGAATTTAAAGGAACTGACGGGGAAGAAACCCACATTTTTTAACGCTGACACTCCCCCCAAAATGTTTCTGTTTACATCGATTTACTCAAAACCGACTCTTGGCAAAGATAAAGTAACCATTTGCCTATACAAAACGAGGCAACAATCTGCTGCTTGTTAGCCCTGCCTAGCCAGATGCTGGTCTCTAATGATGTAAGGCCTTTGAAAATTGCTTAATATTGTGATGGAATACCCTTGCCACGCAGCGGAAGAATGATCCCCATTTTCTTGCATTGGCCTTTTCTCAGTAGGCTGATCAGAAATGCAAAAATACAGGGCATTTAGTTCAATAAGCACGGAAATCTCTGTGTACACAAAGCATAAAATAAACATTCTCAGGGGGGAAAAAATTGAAACCGGCAATTTTGTTCCAAGGAGAGCACGTAACATATACAAACTGCAAGTTTTCCTCTCTCTTTATCATGCCTCACACAAACTCGATAGATCTGATTCTGCCACCCTTACTCACCCTGACAGATGATGTGGCTTGAGTGGTGCCCAAACAGAACACCATCCAGAAGATCAGACTTAAACAGCCTCCATCTCAGTTATGCCCAATCTCGTTCTTCTACTCAGATAGTGCAAGATTATGTGAATACAGTCAGTAATGTCAGCTTCAGAGTACAAATGCAAAACCACCATTGGAAAACATGAAATTTAGACTCAGCGAACTTTATGTCAGATGCACACTTTTACACAACATCTGCAGAGATTGCCTCTTTTTTCAAGAGAAGATGGATGCTTTTGGTGCTAATGAGATACTGAGCATCCTTGATCAGGCAGGGGTACAATTGAGGGAACATGATTTTAGCCCTCTCAGAATAGCCAAACTTTGTTTGTTTGTTATGTGCAGATCAGTGGAACAGGAAACAGATTTCTGTCAAAATTCAATATTGGTAAGAGGTTCCCTGGAAAAGCCATAAACTGCCACCTTAGTTCCGTTCCTGGTGTAATAAGCCTAGTTCAAGATGGAAAATTATCTTCTGTGGCAGTAGTAACCCACACCGTCATACAGACATTCTGTTCAGAAAGATATTCCAGAACCAACAGATGTGGCCTGTACAGAACAAGCACACACCCCTTATATATGCTGTATAACTTATATATCAGTGATCTATATAACTTATATTATTATTGTTATTATTTATTACATTTCTATACCGCCCAATAGCCGGAGCTCTCTGGGTGGTTTACAAAGATATATAAGTTATTACATTACTATCTAGTGTAATCTAATGTTACTTTAAACAGTGAGCTTCTCCTTAGGCTATTTTGTTAGTTGGTTCACCAGCATATCCATGATATAATAAGAATCATAAACAGTGAATTCCTTTACTTCTATAGTGATAGTGTAGTATTATCTATTTGGGGGGTTGGGGTTGTTGCCTGTATTTTTTTAAAACTTTATTTCAAAATAAAATGAAATGAAATAAAATTTCATGGTGGAGGCGAACATTTTAAATGCATGTAGCTGTTGGTTTGGATTCAGACTTAGTAATACTTAGAGTAGACCCATTGAAATCAATGGCACTTGAGTTACTCATGCCTAACTTAAGTCCCACGGATTTCAATGCGCCTTCTCCAACTATAACTAAGTCTGGATCCAACCCATTGTTTTATTGTACCATGCAACCTCTCTTGGGCAGATGAAAAGACATTCATTCCATTTTATGGTTCACTGATTTGTAAATCATCATTACAGTCATTGTTGGTGACATTTCTCCTTGTAGGAAGGGCTTTACAACTTTTATCTGGTTCAGTTCAGTGGGATTTGCTGCAACTCAATAGCCAGGACCTAAAGAACCATAAGGTTAATTCAATGAACCCAAGAAAGCTTTACAGAGCAATCCTACACATGTCTTATCAGAAGTCCCACTGAGGGCAGTGGGGCTTAATCCCAGAAAAAAGTGGGTTTAGGGGCACAGATTCGGACTTGCTCTCCCAGCCACCCAGCTCCATCCACCACATGGCAAACTGCTTTTGAAACTGGGAGAACTTTCAAAAGCCATTTGTGATGTGGCCTAGAAGGTCAGCTGTTTGATGGAAAAGTCAAACATTCCACTGGGTAGCAAACAAATCTCTTTCCTGAGCCTAAACAGCTCTCTGGACCCTGGCCAATATAGTTAGGTACTAGGCGCTGATCCAGACAGCCTAAAGCTAAGGAAAAGCAGAGAAGGGCAGCATTTTCCCCACCAAAAATAAAGTAGACCTCTGCTCATGCATACATAACAACGAGAAGACACAATCCAGATTTCCGCCCTTAATGTTTTAGCACAAATCTTTTACACCCATGCAATCCTCAGAATATTTCACTGGAGGCAAACCCCATGGGTTGGATCCAGGACCTCCTTGCCATGGGCAGAAGGGTTCCATTCACAGCTGTCTACCCCCAAAATTTTCAGGGATCCCTCAACACATACACCCATACCACAGCTCAACCCCTTCAGCAAGGTCCACTGATCCTCAGTGTACCATTTTCAGGGGGCTGGAGATGCTGCCATGGGGAGGAGTCAGGGAAGTCCATTTCCACAAGCCCAGTTGCATGATGTGCCTAAATCTGGATCCAGTCCAAAAGATTTCCATGTTTTATATGTCCATAGTGATATGTTGAGGATAGTGCCTTATTACAGATGGATATTTCTTTTTTAAAAGTTCCATTGGTTACATTAAAACAATCACTTAAATATCTTATTTGCCTTATTCTTTTTGGGTATGGGTGGAATTCAAGGATGCATCTATTTATTTATTTACAATATTGTAAAGCATTTTACATAATGTATGCTGGCAGCTCCTATTTCTCCTTGCCACCTGCTCATCCTGATACCCTAGCTGGAGGCCTGAAACCAAAGCGTGCATATTTCCTTTTAGTATGCAAGTTTCCGTGGAATCAACAGATCTTGATTTGTAAGGAAATGCACTTAGGAATTGGAGTATAAATCCTTAACTCCTAGCCCCTTTGTTTACTAGTTCTCCTGTTTCCGTTCAAAGATTGGTCTCCAGCTAGTCTCCACTCTTTCACCAGTACTCCCACAGTTGTTACAAGAGTATATTGCACATATATATTAAAGAAAACATTAACCTTAAACAGTTTTGTGGGCATATGCAACTTGGTGCAGTAGTGCTAAACAGGACTCCATTTTCTGTAGTTACTATATCTCATTTAAGCAATACCATTGAGGTGTATGATGCTTTCAAACTTCCAATGAAACAGGCCTCCGTTGATTTCAATGGGACTTGCTTCCCAGGAAGTGTACCAAAGACCACAGCCTTCACTAAAGTATTGCCTTTTCAAACATGACATGATAGCAAAGCGGGTTTTGTCACCGAATGTATGTTTAATAGGCCACACAGGCAGCCAGGGCCAACCTAGGCGGTGTGAATGGTTGTGTACAATACCTGTGCTAGTAAACACAAGCTTGGCTCCACTTAATGCTCATATTTTTCATTTTTAAGTGTACATTTGAAAACTTCATAGGGGTGTAACACCTAAAAAGGGGGGGTACTGTCTGAAACAACACTACCCAACAATTAGCATGAGCATTGTTCATTAACTGTTCAGGATCAGTTCAAAGAAGTGCAGGGATAATGAACCCAACAATTAGCATGAGCATTGTTCATTAACTGTTCAGGTTCGGTTACTGAAGCAGCCAGACAGACGAATGCACCAGAACCTATACCTGGAACACCAACATTGTACTTTCTGATCAAACATACAGGATTCTATCCCTTTAAAAACAAATAAAAACAACAACAACCAAAACCCCTCAGTGATATTGATGCACTTAACTCCTATTCAGTAAAACACTATTAATGCCACCCTGCAACTGAATGCCAGTTCACGTACTGGAATGGTCTTGGAGACCTCCAGAATACAAACACATTCATTTTGATTCTGTACTATGAATAATTCTTGCTTGCCAGTTTTTAATCATAAGGCTAAAGCAGTCTCCTCCTCATATGGGATACTTACATCAGTTCTTGCAATCCAGCACCCAGAATTTTAATGTATTACATAGTAGGTGGACTATGTATTCCTTTAATTAAAAAATATTATCTTGCAGTCTCTGTTCCTCATTAACAACATTCACATCTAAAATCTGTTTTAACATAGAGCGGTATACAAATATTGTAAATACATAATAAAGAAATGCAAATAGAGCAGGAGAGGCGCATTTAGCATCATATGGAGAGCCCCAAAGCTGTGAAATATAGAGCTATTCCTGCCTCAGGTCTGGTCACCCCAGACCAGACCTGAAGTCCTCAACTCAAAACCAGCATGCTCACTAGATGTCCTTAGGTACGCTGCTATGCCTCAGCCCTCATGCCTCAGTTCCGGGATAAGAAATTAGCCCAGCCTACCTTACGTAACTGTTGGAAGGACTGCTGAAACCATGGCTGTAAAATGGACTGGAAGTAGTCTAAATAACTGTCCAATATTTCGATTGCTGACATGCCCCGCTCCTCACCAAAGAACAAAGCCACCAAAATAGTTGTGCAGTGAGCTGGCCAAGCATCAGCCATAAATGTAACATTTGCTTCTGCCCAAGAAATAATCCATCCATGCTTTTGCAGCACCACTCTGTCTGGCTTTTCCACTCTGGCCGAGCTTTTCGCTCGGCCTTGCCCAATCCAGTGCCTTCCAGATGTGTAAATCTGCTACTCCCATCTTTCCTAGCCAGCATGACTGGGAAGGATGGGAGTTGCAGTCCAACACATCTGGAGGACACCGGGTTGGGGGAGGTTGTTTTCGCCTCTCTAGAGCAATGGATAGCTTTGTTTGGGATGGAATGGAGAGCTCCTACCTGAACTCTGGCCTCTGTGAGTTCTGTTCTCAGAGCCAGCTGCTCCCTGACATACACATCAGGATAATGGGTCTTCTGGAACACTTTCTCCAGCTCTTCCAACTGTAAACTGGTAAAAGTGGTCCGGTGCCTCCTCTTCTTACTGCTGGAGACGTTGCTGTCGCACTTATCTCCCAGTTCATCCAGCTCTCCTTTCTCCTGCATCCCTTTCGCTGGAGACATCCGGAGGTTGCTGCAGTTGTCCAGCGATCTGCCCAGCTCTGTGTGAAGCGGCTGACCTTCGACTTTCGTAATCCCGTAGTTCACTGTGCAGCAGAGGGAGAGAAGCTTGATTTGGGTTTGTTTCATTTTGGGCTCGGAAGCATTTTTTTCCTTTTATGTTTGGATCACCAGGTGCTTATAAGGGCAAGTGACTTTAACAGTGTGATCCTGTGCCTGTCTACCCAGAAGTAAGTCCTGTTGAATTCAAGGGGACTTACTCCCAGGTAGGTGTGAACAGCAGGGGGTGGGGAACCTGTGGCCTTCCAGATGTTTTGGACTACCATACACATAAGCCCCAGCTAGCATGACCAATGGTCAGAGTACCAATCTGTCTACCCCTGGTATATGGGATTGTAGCTACAATCCTTTGCACACCTACCAGGGTGTACGATCTACTGGACACAGTGGGCTTATTTTCTGCAGCCTAAGAAATGTTATCTGAATATATCCTGCTTACCACTGCATTTAACTTGGAGGTTAGTGTACTTCAGATCACTGCTACTTCTTTTGCAGTGTAAGTAAGCTGAAGAATAGACAATATCGAACATCAGATCAAAAAAGGAATGACAATTGCACAGGATTGCACCATACATGTTTACTCAGAAGAAAGTCCCATTGTGTTCAATGAAGCTTACACCCCAGGAAGTCTGTTGAATATTGCAGACTTACAGTACAATCCTATGCAGGCTTACTGAAAAACAAATCCTACTGTGTTCAGTAGGGTTTACTCTCAGGTACGTAGACAGAGAATTGCAACCTTACAGTGCAATCCTATGCATGTAGAAGTAGTTCCACTGAGTCCAATGGGGCTTACTCCCAAGTAAGTGAATATAGGATTACAGTATTAAGCACTTCAGCAGCAATCCTATGTATACCTACCTACCAGGAGGTAAGCTCTATTGAACACTGAGAGATTTACTTCTGAGTAAATTTATATCAGCTCAGACTGAGCATATGCCATTAAAATCAATGGGACTTTGGGGCTGCAATCCTATATACTTGCAAAGGGACTTACCCCTGAGTAGACATGCCAAGGATTTGGATTTTGATGGATCATACCCAAATTATTCCATTCTGCTTTGCAGCCAGTTGAGCAATTAAAATTATTAGATGGAAGTACACCAGCGATATACACAAAAGGGCAGAACAAATTTTAACCAAAAATTGTAGCATGAAAGGAAATCAAAATGCCCCACAGTTCTGTTTTAAATGCACTTGGTTTTGTGAAGTGGCTTTGTTTCCAGTTAGCAGTCTTATTATTCCAAACTGTAGGGGTTTTCTTCAAAATCATAACTCAAACAGATTATTTCCTATATTTTTGCCCCCGTCCTACAAGAAGCATTTATCTTTGAGAAAACACCCAACGTTCAAGATAAAAATGAATATCTCTCTCCCCCCTTTAGCTTCTGTACAAATTCCGGCTTTTTCTAAATATGTCACATTTCTGAGATAACGGATGCAGCATGTTACGAGATTTAAAAGATCTTCACCTTTTTTTTTTTCTTTTTCTTTTGACAGGTGGGGGTAGGGAGAGATTCCAGCCATACAGGGTAGTAAAATTTTTACAAAGGACGGCACCCAAGCTGCCCTTTCGAGCCTGTTTTAACGCTCTCTGCCACCGCCAGTAATTTCATTATACTGCTCTGTTCATTTGGTGTAATTTTAACCAGACCCGGGCTGCAATCCAGAGCAGCGCACTTACTTAGAGGTAAGTGCCTTCGAAATCTGCACCCGGATCACATTCACGGGGAAGCAAATCCTGTTGACTTCACTGGGGACCTACTTCAGAGTAAACACATTTAAGGCTGTGGGCCATAAACTGGGATGGGAATATTTCCATTGGTTAAGTCTTCTCAGCAGTACATTAAAAAACAGAGGGGAGTTACATAATTCAAGCAAGCTAATTGGCAATGACTTAAGCTCTGCCAACAATATTCTTTTTGGTTACTTTCAGTGGGGAGTTACTCTTATTAAATTTCCTAGATGGTCCTCTAAACATTGCCCTGAACTGAATCAAGAACAAAACATACGCAAATGCTGGCAAACTATTACAAACATGCTATATTAGACAGATCCTCAGCAATTATTTCACTTTGTCTGTACCCAAGAATCTTTTGGAAGATTTCCTCACTTCTGTTCGGAACACTTGGAAGTGTAAAGTCATCTGAGCTTACTGTCAAGCCATATTTAAACTTGGGGTCTTTAAACAGTGATTCCATTACTGTAAGTCATAACAGGTAATATTGCATTTAGATATCAAAACAGTGATCCTAGACATATCTACTCCAAAGTACGTCCAACTGAGTGAAGTAGGACATACTCCCCAGTAACTGCGCATACAGCCTAAGGCTGCAATCCTAAGCACACTTACCTAGAAGTAAGCCCATTGAACACAGTGAGTCTTACAGCTGCACTGATACATAAAACTGCGTTGTGTGCTACTCACCATAATGCCTGGATTATAAATTTTGAAGCTTTATAATTCTTAAATTTTCTAAGAAGCATTCCATGAATTCAGAATAATTGAACCTCTAAACCTCTTCAGGCTGAATTCATATGTAGCCTATTAGAGAGTAGACATTTATATCCATATTACTTTTTACTGTTATATTCTAGAATGTAAAAAAGAGTACTTTTTAACTTTTATGTTCTAATATGTCGTTACAAATATTTAAGTATAAAGTCAGTGTTGCTGATAATTCTTTTAGATTTACATTGTAGTCAATGTAAACACTAGGCAAACGTGGAGACTTAAGCCAAATATTGAAAAGAATCAAATATCTGCTGAGAGATCTCTGGCACGAAAAGCGTTCCAAACAAGAACAGAAACTCAGCTTTAAAAGACATGTTAGAAAATTCCAGATACGAGTTGTTGTTGTTTTAACTAAATTCTTTACATTACTCCTTTTTTCCTTTTCTTTTTGTAAGCCTCACGCTTTACCATTTGCTGTATAATCGGAAAGATCTCCAGCCTCGTTAAACTAAACGACGTTGTAATAAAACATTTCATTGGTTTGTCGGCTTGAAAGGGCAACACACTTAACTGGGTTCGGTGGAAAGAAGCGCGGAACGTCCTACTGTTCCTTACGTTAAAATGTGCAAGTTTAAAAGAGAAAGAGAAGACCGCTTTTTTCTTTCTTTCTGCAAATATACCTTCTGCGATACTATTTGGGCTTCTCTGAGATTATAGATTGTACTCCCATGGCGTAGAAACACGCAATCACAGTCCTTCACCTACGGAACATTGAACGACCCCGATTTCAGCCTGTATTAGTTAGACGTACATCGCCTTGAAAGCCAGTGGCTTGATCGTTGATAGAACTGGGAAGGCGCAAGGCAGCGGTCTACTCTTCGGAGACAAATGGATGAGCGGCCGGAAGTGCGGATACACACCGTCTAGGGGCCGGAAGTACAATTGCCACTGACCAGACCCGCCAATAGCGAATAAAAAGCTGCACGCTCACCGGGCAGTAAAAGCTCACTCAAGGCAGCGGGGGTTACTTCTGAGTAGACCCGCATGAGATCACCCTGCACCAGGGGCGTCTTGCGTTGTTGCTAATAGAAATATAATTGAAAGCAATATAAAAGGACTTGCTTATTTGTAAGAACGCTTTGAACGGCTCTTTTAAGGCATTATCGATTCAAACTTGGATTATGGTTTCACGTTTTCTATAGCTTCCCCCCCACACACACACTACCGGGCTTAAGGAGGTTTCTTCCAACTCGACCAGATGTTCTTTGCAAACTTAACTTGCACTTCCGGTTGGTATAAAATTAAGCGAAAGGGCGGCTGTTAGTTTGAGGAAGACGAAGCCTGACTGCCCGATATTTCCTGTCTCTTATTTTTGTTTGTTTGTTTGTTTGTTTAACAGCAAACAGAAAGTGGCAGCGGAGCCAGATGGACCGAGGACTCGAGCTGCAAACAAGGAATAGGGCTTCTATTTAGAGGGAGATTGACATCGAAGTCACGTACATTGGTTCAGTTGGATTGAGGATCGGGGAATAAATTATTTGCAATGAATGTAAGGGGGTGGGGGGGGAGAGAGAGAGATCCAGAAAACCAACTTAGCGGCCCCTGTATTCAGTATGCCCAATCCAGACGACCACGAAAATAAATTATATGTTAATAACTGGCTGGCAAAACAGAAATAAGCTTCTTTGTTGTCAGATTCTTAACGTTTGGGCTTCCTCAAAAATAATATTGAGTTATAAAATGTCATTGTATAGAACAGTATCTATTATGGACATGCGTACACACGCGAACACAGACTCCACGGGATAACTTGGTCACTACTTTAGGACATTTTAGCTGCTTCTAATAAAAGGTATTGCCCTATTCTTACTTTTGGATTTTTCTTCTGCTGCTAATAGACAACGAACACACCTTGCAATATTTGACTGTTGCTTTTAGAGTGCCTGATAACGGAACGAAAAAAGAAAAATTATCGAGCTAAGTAAGTAATTGCCCATCTCGTTGTGTCCGTCTTATTTACACACATACCACTGTTCTGTAATTAATATATTCGCATATCGGGCCGGATCCAGACTAAGCCAGTTGAACTTCGTTCCTACTGAAATCCATGGGACTTGTTGTAAATCATGGCTTCCACCCCGTTGATTTCAGTGGTAACAGAGTTCAACCAATTTAGGGTGCAATCCTTTGCACACTTACCTGGAAGTAAGTCCCATTGAACCCAATGTGATAGACTTCCGAGTAGTCGTGGATAGGATTGCACTGTTAGTGTGGATCCAAGCCATAGTCTATATATTATAACAAATTATTTGAAAGTCTCTCCCTTAGGACGCAATATCGATATACTTATGAGAATTATCCGACAGATGGATTTAAAAGCAGATATCGATGCTATGTGAGTATATAAGAGAATATTACCAAAGGCAGCCATGTTGGCCATAAGAAAAAATATCCGAAATCCATATTAGTGTAATACATTTATTGGGCCAATTCTAAGATCACAGATACGGACGCACCAAAAAAAAACAAAAAAAAAGTGCAGGCTTTCGAGATCTCCAGATCTCTTAATTAGGTAAGATGTTGCAAAATTCAGATGGGGGATAATGGGGCGGGGGGAGACGCTGTCTGGACAGTGTGTGTGCGTGAAGATTTATCTGGACGGTACCCTGAGCCATGCAGCCCTTGGCCAAGGTTTCCTGGGCTCGCTCTGCTTTCTGTTGGCTGTCTGTCTGTCTCCTCCCTTAAGCAGAAGCTCCGCGGTCTTAGTTGAACTCCGCGGGCTTTGCCCGTAAATCCTTCTGGGGATTTGCTTTTCCTGCGCTAAGGGAGGGAAGGATGGAAATTAGTGGCTGTTTTTGTTTCCCATCTAAAGACTTTCGCCGTTTCCTTCGTAAGAGGTCGATGGGGGAGTTCGAGAGCCGGAGGGGAGCTGATTTCCCATGCACGGGTTTAGACTCCGGACATAAAGCTCTTAATGATTTTTATTTTTTTAAAGCAAGCCTCCAAGCGCTCCCACTCAAAGCAGGACTTTAAAACGCACTTTTTTTCCGGACCAGTCGGGAAGGTCAAATGGTCCTCGGCACCTTCCAAAGGAACTGGCTGATTGTGGATATATGGGGGGGCGGGGTGTTTGATCCTAGGGTCTGCCACAACCTCTCCGACGAATTGTAGGCACGGGCTGGCATCAATTGTCAGCAGGCAAGGCAGCAGAAGACAAGCATCACTTTCCCCATACTCACATTTTAACTCCTTTGTTCATTTAATTCGCTACTTGAAGACCTTGGTCTTAATCCCCTCCCCTTCCCCTCTTTAAGAGAACGGTTCCATTGACCTCAACAGTTCCACCGATTTATTTGTTTTCCCTCTCCGGTGGCTGATTTCCAATTCATTTGGCTTAAGGTTCGGGTGTACTGCCCGACCCACACTTTTGAGACGCGGTAGACAATATCTGTCCATTATTAAGGTCTGTTCTTAAGTACGTCTGGTGTCCACAACCGAGTGAAATCCAAAGGACCTGGTCGCAATCAAGGGGCGGGAAAATGTCCCGGTGGATTGGGCCCAAAGAGTGACCTGGGGCGGTAGGATGGGACTGTTTGGAGATGAGGGGATATTGCCAAAGTTTGTTTGTTTGTTTTTTAACTCCACCGCTTCCCCACTTTCTGAGAGAAACACCCTGGAACTCTGGCCGGATTGGATCCAGAGTCCATTGACTTGGGTGGAAGTCCACGGTGGGCTCTCTCTCTCTCTCTCTCTCTCACACACACACACACACACACACTCACACTCACACTCACACCCACACCCATCCCAGGCACCGTCCAGGCGCGCTGCTGCCGCCGCCCAGGAGAGATGCAGCTGCGCCCCTCGGCCCAGCCTTTCCACTCACCGGAGCCGTCCCGGGCCGGGGACGCCCTGTCGAGCCGCGCGTGGGTGTTGTAGGAGGCCTGCGCCACGCATTTGCCTCCGCCTTTGCCGTAGAAGGCCTCGCCGCCGCCGTCCAGCCCTTCCATGACGTGCTCCAGCGGGGGGGCGGAGGCCAGGTAAAAATCGCCGCCTTTGCCCGCCGCCGCCGGGGGGCTCTTGAGGCCGAACTTGTCGCTCAGGAACTCCATAATCCTCCTCGACGGAGCCGCGATCTCGCCTGGCCGGTCGCTGGTGCTGCCGCGGCCGAGCCGCCCCGACGGCGCTTTTATATCTTGAAGCTCAGCGGGGGCTTCCTGCGCAACCTCCCCGAGCTGCGGCCTCCAGTGGCTCCGCCCCGCCCCGGGCCCCCTCGCTCCCCCCACAGCGGATGGGTAGACAGGCAAAAACGGGGGGGGGGGTCTTGGAAGAGTCCCTCGCCAACCGCAACCGACTCACATTTCGTCTTGGGTTCTCCAAGCCGAGAGGATTCCTTCTCGGGCCCCCCCATCCGCCCCTCCTCCTCCTCCTCCTCCTCCATCTTTCCCCCTCCCTCACCAGCGACGCCAGCTCGATCCGAAGGGACTTTGCTTTCGGTCTGCGCGAACCGGACGGACAAAGAAAAGCGGCCGGCAATCCGGAGCTGGAGCAGCGAAGTCAAGAAGTGGAACAGGAGGCGAAGTAGGACAGGGAGAGTGGGGGGAGAGGAGGAGGTGGCTGTCGCCGCGCTGTCTTCAAAGCTCTTCGTAGTAAATTGAGCCTCTCCCCCCCCCCCCCGCCCCCGAAATCCACGAACCCGCTCCTTCGCGGTAAGCAGTTTTGTGGACCGCACCGAGCGAGACGAAGGGATGGAAGAAATGCCCAGCAGCCCGACGAGGGAAACAGCGCAGGGATTTCAAAGGACCTAAAAAAGAGGTTTCCTTTACCTGCCCTGAGCCAACGGAGCGGACTTGGAAGTAAGTGGCATGCATCGGTTTCAGAGAGACAGAATTTCTGCTTAGGGCGTTTAGAGTTGGAATTTCCAGCTCCGGATCCAAAAAGCGGTTGCTGGCATGTAAACTCCCCTAACAGACCTGGTTTCCATCGTAGACATAGTTGGAGTGAGTATTATTGAACTCAGTGGCATTTACTTCCGAAGAAGCATTTTGGGGGATCGTCGGGCTACAGTCCTAAGCCGATTTACCTGCCCGGGGAAAGTCTGGCTGACAAAGCATTGAGTGTTGCTTGCTTCCGAAGAAACAAGTCTGGTTCTCTGCTGTTAGGCTGCAATCCTATGCACATTTATCTGAGAGTCAATCCCACTGAAGTTAATGGGATTTGCTTCTGAGTAGACGTACACAGGATTCTTTCTTTTTCACACACAAAAATTTGCATCTGTGTTTAAAATGGGTGGGGAAAGATATGTGCATGGCATGTGTATGTGGATTTGCAACTAGGAGCTGCAGAGAAAGGATCCACAAAATAATATTAAACAGTAACAACAATAGTAACCCTGTTAGGGCGAGCTAACAAACAAGATGAAGAGTTCTGTAGTATCTTAAAGGCTAACACATTGATTTGGTGTGTGGACACGTGGATCCAAAAGAACGACAGAATCTCTCCCCAGCACACAAAAAACGTTGGCCTTTAAGATGCCACAAAACTATGGCTTATTTATAGCTAACCTGTTATGCACATGACATAATCATCGCCATCGTTCTAATAAAAATAATCTAAAACAACGCCTTGTCAGTTATTAACTGCGGTGCTTTCTTTCCAGAAGAGTTTGCTGCAGCCATTCAACAAATCCTGACCTTTTCTGCGTTTCCCGAAGCGCCTTCTTTCTAACCGCCTCCTGGAGACGCTTCCCTACAGATTCCGCAGTCAATAATACGTCGACCCTTTCTGCTCTGCGATCCCCTCCTCCGTGTTAAAGGATCGTGGGAGTCGTGTGCAGAGGAGACTCGTCTCGCGGTGGTGTCTCTTGACTTCTGCGTGGAACATGTCTTGCAGCGCTGATGGGTTTGACCTGCTGAGATATTCTCTCTCTTTCTCTCTCTCCCCCTCTCTCTGTCTTCCTCTGACGCTGAAATCTTTAGAAACAGGGACGGGAGATAAAATAAATAACCGAGGCTGCCTTTCTCCTTGGAAGTCGCAGGGATAATTGTTTCATCTTAAGGGGATAACAGAAACTCCTAAGGATCGATCCTATTTACCTCCATCATAATGTCCCTTGCCTTTTATCATGTGTGTGTCTGGGGGTGGGGTGGATGCACAGAATCGGCTTTCGGGAATGGCTGTCCTGCGGATGCCTAAAGGAATACATGGACTAGGCTAAGGGAAATATAAAGCTGCAGTCAAAACACGGAACATTTTGCTGGTCCTTCCAATGCGACCTGCACTGCACTCCAGAACTCTGCCCTATAGTACTATTCTTCTTTTTCTACTTCTTTTTATTCTTCTTTCTGGTGTGTTAGCAATGAATGTTATAGACAATTTCAAAGGGGCTGGGGATCTCCATGGACTCCCACTTAGTGAAACGAGGCTGAGATTGCAAAGGGAATGTGATTTCAAAGAAAAATTGTAATGTCCCCGGGGCAGGAATCTTTTTTGCTGTTTTTGTCCCTTTTGTTACATAGCACTAAATAAATGCATAAATTAATATGATCAGATGAGGCCTAGGTTAAGTTTGGCTGAAACATCCCTCAGGAGAAATCCTGCACTTTCTCACGAGGGCTACCTACAACCCACCTACACAATCTCCTGCGTAGGCCCCGTTTCCATCCAGTCACGGCAATGGGTCTTACGCAGGAAACCTTCCAGGTGGATTATACTCCAGGTCGATGTGAGTTGTATTCCTTCCAGAGAGCAAAAATAATCTGGATCCTTTAGGCTGCAATCCAATATACACACTTACCTGGGCATAAGCCCTACTAGGACTTCCTTCTGAATAGACGTGCACAGGATTGCGCTGTTAGTCACTTATGATCGTATAAATACTAGTTTCCCGGGGCTGGCAGTAGTCAATCCCGAACAATTAAAGTCAATGGTCAACGTTGCCATTGGCTCCGATGAGAGGTGGAGGGTGGGATTTCTACGTCAGCCGGTCGGACGTCGCTAGTGTCACCGACGCACGCCGTCGAACGCCAGCTTCGACAAACTGGCCCGAAACTGGCTGGAGGTTTCCCCGGGCACTGGCGGCGGCGGCGGGCGGGCGGGCGCGCACACACGTGTCATTATGCTAAAGGGTGAGCGGATCGATAGCACTATACAGTCGCCGTCGGGATCTGTTGAAATGAAAGGCTCCCACCCCCACCTCACCCCCGAAGTCTCTAAGATCTAGTCTAGGTAGAAAAACTAAAAAGGCTGCCACCAGAAGGACGCGTGTTTAGGAGTGAGTTCCGCGCTGAGACGAGGGGACCTCATTTCTTTCCAAGCCGGTTTATTAAGGAATGGGGATGCCAGACTGCCTTCCGCTGAGCGACGAAGAGCAAACCTCCGCGAAAGCCCTGATGAGAAACAAAGGAAAGAAGAGAAGGCAGGCAGGCAGGCAGGGGCCTAGCAGTTGGGATTGCAGTGAGAAAGCCAGCGCAAAGAAAACAAGCACAGCTGCCGAAACTGGGGAATGGATCCGGATCCTGGCTTTTGGAGGCGCGAATCTGCGGCTAAACTCAGGATCTCCAGCCTGCCTTCGTTGGGCGTCTCTCCCCTCCCGCTCCCCCTCCCCCAATCTGCTTTATGATCACCCCAGGCCACTGGGCCATCTGAGCCCCTCGGCCTCCCACTGCCAGGGCCCGAGAAAAGGGTATTCCCGGGAGCGCCCGCGGTGCTGCGGGTTCCTGGCTCGCTCGGTGTCTTTTAAATGAAAGCCACGTGCGGGGATGTTGCAGCCGCTGCGCTCCCCTCTTCTCCGTAAAAGGCAGCCAGCTAGTAAAGTGCAGGGGATGAATGAAAGGAACGGTATTTGGAGGAGGGAGGAAGGAAGGGAGGGAGGGAGGGAGGGAGGGAGGAAGAAAGAAAGAAAGAAAGAAAGAAAGAAAGAAAGAAAGAAAGAAAGAATCGGCCTTCAGTCCCAGCTTTCAGCGCCACACAGGATGGGCTCCCAGGGACCGTCGGGACGAGCCAAGAAGCCTCGCTCCACCCGGCCTCTGCAGCTCCGCGGCCCCGAGGATCCCCGTGCTTGGCCCGAGGGCTGCGTATAGGGCCCCGGATCTCCCGAGCGGGCTCAGCTTCATACGTTTGAGGGCATCTCCTTCTAGCCTCGCCCCCGCCCCCGCCGATCGGATAAGGCTCTGGTCAGTTTCACTTGGCTCTCCGCTCAAGCGTGTCTGTGTCTCTGCGCCGGGGGTGCGGAGCGGCTCTTTCCCAGTGGGCTTCGCCCTGGATCTGGAGCAGGAAACCGCCTGCATCGCCAGACAAGCTCCCATGATTTATAGGCCTCGGCTCCGATAAGATCGGGCCGTGGGTGCACAGCCAGGGAGGAACAGGGCGGGCGGGCGGGCGGTTTTCGTTTCTCAAGACCGGGCTGAGGTGAGATGGCTGTGAGAAGCATCTTTCTTCAGGACGGATTCCCAGGTACAGAAGGCAGACAGCCAGGCCTTTCCGACGGGGGCCAGGCTGCAGATGTGCCGCTGTGTTTCCAGAGAGGGAGTCGTCCCTGAACCGGCTGCGCGAGGGTGTTGGCTCGATAGAAAGACGGTTCTTGGCCGGGGGGAGGCAGCGCAAGGGGAGGGAGATGGTCCCCTGAGATAACCCGAGCGTTCCTGGGCAAATTGCCTCCTTGCGCCTGATGCCGACGGAGGGCTCGGGACGCTGATCTGCTGAGCTGAAAAGTGCAGCTGATGAGTCGCGTCAGCCTTCAGCTCGCAGGCCGGCCTCGATTATCCGCGCGTTTAGGTGGCGATCGGGGCAGTTAATGAGCTGCAGCAGGAGGAAAGGACCATCCCGCCGGAGGGGGTGGCGGGGAACGGACCACAGCAGTCCGGGGGGGGGGGGGCAAGAAAGGCCTGCGAACTTCCAACGACCAAACTAAATGCAAAATGTTATATGCCGGCAAGAAAGAGGGAGGAGGAGAAAGAACTGGAAGCGGAAGGGGAAGGAAACGGGAAGGAAGGAAGGAAGAAAATAGGGATGAAGGGAAATAAAGGCAGCCTATGGGGTACTTATCGGCTTGTGTCCCATAGAGACCACTCTTCCAGGAGGGCAAATCTGCGTAATAATAATAATAATAATAATAATTCAATACATATTTTATCATCATCATTTTAAACAATGCCATGTACCTGAGGTTCTTCAGGAAGGCAAATCTGGATGTTGATGATGATGAAGATAGATAGATAGATAGATAGATATTTTATCATCCTCATCATTTTATGTAATACCAGGTACCTGAGGTTCTTCAAAAAGAAAACGAAGACAAACGTCTTCCCAACATCGCTTATATCCCAGAAGAGAAGGGGGACATTCCCTTTGAGCCCCCTTTCTCACCAGCGGTGCTACTCAGCTAATTTTTCATCCAGCTGAGTTTCACAAGGCTAATAAGCACATTCGCAACCTATGGTCCTATATAATAAATGGAATCGTGTAATATTTGTATGTGGGCTTTTTCCCCAGGTACAGTTGGGAAGTTAATATTATTGCACTTTTAAGTGCAAAAGACGCCTTTATCAGAGCGGGATGGGTACGTATGGGAAGAACTACAGTGCTATATGGTCAACAACACCCAGCACCCCTCAATATTAATCCATCTCGGTTGCCTGTTTGCCTCCTCACTTTCTCTTTTTCTTTCCTTTTTCCATAACAGCTGAGCTTCCCCCCCCCCCCTTAAATCACACCCACACTTTGGGAACAATTCCTTGCAAACTTGCAACTCGCCCCACCCGTCCCTCCCGGCGCCGCAGTTTGTAGCTATGAAGAGATTTGTGGGTGAGCAAAATGGACACTGCGACCCTCTCCAGGGCAGCCGGTCTGTCTGCCTTGTCAGTTTCAAAGACTGCGTTCACAACCAGCCTCTTCCCTAGTCTATTGCTTCCCCTCTCCCGCAACCAGGTTAACATCAGGGTTCAAGTATTGACCTGGTCTGCTTAGCATCCACTTTTCATCGACTATTTCTTGCAGACAAGGAACTGATTTTATTGCCTGCCTTTGGAAAGGTGGCACATATTTCGGGGGGGGGGGGGGGACGGACACGGGACACACGTATGCTTCTCCAAATTTCTGTTTCCTTGAAGGCGAGCGTCAGGGGGAAGTGTGGACTTGCTTGCAGGGCGGCGGGAGGGGGGAGTTCTCTCGCTACTCGGCGGTTTTCTAGAAAATAAGCTTATGATTATCCACTAACAAGAGACTGAGTCTGACAAGAGAAGAATGATGGATATTTTTAAATGCTTGTTTTCCAGACTGGATATGAAATAAGCCAGCGAATTAGGCGAAGAAGAAGAGCAGAAAATCAACCGTTGTTGGGCTTGATCTAGTTGTCTAAATAATGAGAACATTTTCGTTAAAGTATATAGCACGTTGCTTGTCAAAAGGCCGCCAGTTTCAGGTAGGTTATCCCCGCCCACCGCGGGAGGAATTGTCCTTCCTGCCCTATCCGGATTCCCCTAGAGGGCTCCTATTCCTTAATATTACAATATTAAAGCGTTAAAAAAAAAAATCAAGGCTGGTATTCAAACTGTCTTATTTAAATCTCTCGGAAATCAAAATGGCATTCTGGGAATAATGCCAAACAGCGGGCTTCCAGGCACAAGTGAGTTAAGCCGAAATATTTGGATGTAAAGCCCCTTCGGACTCAATACGGGGGGGGGGGGTATTCTGGGTATGGACAAAACTGTGTGTGTGGGGGAGAACAAACAGGAAAATTACAGACATAATTTAGTTCTAAGCACATTTATTAAGAAGTACATCCTACTGAGTTCAATGGGACGTACTTCTGAGGAAATTTGCTTAGGATCCCTCTGTAAGAAAGGTACTTCCTAAAACACTAAATTTCGGTGAATTGTGGGATATTACATTTTACAGGTAGCGGCATAAAACATATTTGGATGGGCGGTGGATCTATGGCACCTCTAATTGGAACTGTCTGCTTTACTAAAGTATCCGATTTCACAGACGTTCTAACCCTAAACTCAACCAAGTAAACGCGTGCTGGATTTCAGTGTCGGGTTCAACCAAGTAAACGCGTGCTGGATTTCAGTGTCGGGTTCAGCTGCGACTTGCGAGGACCCGCGAAAGTGCTGCTGATCCACCTTTGCCGACTTCTTCCAGAGCACGGCCAAGCTGATCTGCAAGGATTTAAAGCGAGTCTGCCCTCTTGATATCAGCGGCCGTAGCCAGCTCATCGTCATACTTAGATTTACTTAAGAGTAAACTCTACTGCTTTGAAAAGAACTTACCTCCGAATAAGTGCAATCCTATGGATGTCTATTCAGAAGTAAGCCCCATTGAGTTCAATGGGACTTACTCCCAAGGAAATGTGTATTGGATAGCAGCCGAAATGAGTTTAGCATCCGTCCAATGCTTCCGACTGACACCCCGAATAAGTTTAAGTAGAAATAAATCCCAGTGAAAAATAATACTTTCGAGGGCATATGGTATTATTTGTACTTCTGTTTTACTATCTAGTGCCCTGGGAACATATTCGTTGCAAGCACGGGATTTTATTTTGGGTTAATCTGTAGGAAATAGGGACCCTCATTGGGTTCTGTAGGGAAAACCCTTAGAGCGGATTAGAATGCCCCTTTTTAGGCATTGACAACGTTTGGAGAGGCCCGCTGGTTGCCAGCGTGAAAGGGTGGTTAAAGCGTGTTAGGGGATAGTTGATGTGTTCCGTGCCTGAAGTGTTGAATACGTAACAGGGACACCCCGATCGGAAATAATAACACATTGACTTGGGAAATAAATTCCATTGAAATCAAGTTGGAACGCATTCCCTTGTCAGTGGTTTAGGATCGCAGCCAGAGGAACTAAGGCGATACTTCTCCTTGGTCCAATTTGTGCTGGAGAGAACGTGGGGGCTCCATTCGGCCTCATGGGAGGCAAATGGGACATTCTCACTCTGGGCCAAGATTGTGAAATGTCAGGGTTCCACAACAGACTTTTCCGTATGGACAATTTAATTATTATTCCTTTACTTTATTATTATTTTTTTTAATTTTAATCTCACCTGGAGCCCACAACGCGACTCCATCTAGATCCCATGGATTTAACACTGATCACTGGAAGGGCGAAATTAGGTTTCTGCCGACCTATTTCCTGAGCATTAAAGGGGTCCAATCTGGATAAATCATTTCCGAGTAGCTCGGCCGGCTTGACAAAAAAGTTTCCTTTCGGAACTAAGCCTGCTACGCTGTCCAGGTGTAAAGTGTGGGACTGGGCTCCAAGAAACAAGGATCCAAAGCCCTGCCTTTGCTGGAGAGAGAGGGATCGCTCTCTCCCGCCCTCTCTCTTTCTTCCTCCCTCACGGCCTCAGCTCTCCTTTCTCCAAAACAAGAACATCGGAGGGTCGTTGTTGTTGTTTTTTTAAAAAACAGGCACGATGGTTGGGAGGAGGGAGGGAAGCGGGCTGAGAAAGACCAGGTCTGCAAAGCATTGCGACCAAGGAACGCGCCGAGACGAAGCACGCTACTTGGGGCCGCTCGGAACCGAGAGCTTTGGCTGCCTGCCTAATCCGTTCAAAAGACTCCGGCACTTTTCTCGCCAGCCTTGGCCCAGCAGGGGCTGCAAGAAAACTCGCCACAAACCATTTTTCTATACGTCTGATCTTTACTAAAGGCAGAATGGGTCCCTCAAGTCTCCGGTCTTTAGCCCCTACTAGGTCAGGATGCTAGCATAGTTGTGTGTATGTGTGTTTGATCTATCTATTATCTGTCTGTCTATCATCCACATGTGGTGAGGCTGTCAAATACTCAGCGAGGGTTCTGGAGGAGGGGGAGGAGGGGGAGGGGCCATCCTGTATACAGTTCGCCTGCTTAAATCCCTGGGATAGAACTTCAGGGAATTTAAGCAGTGTGCCCAAGAGTGTAGCCAAAGAAAGACAATCGCCTCTCTGGACCAGACCAAATCCTATGCGCCTGCACTCAAAATCAAGTCCCACGGAATTCAAGGGGAATTAAACCCAGGCGCGGGTGCCTACGATTGGACCCCTTGTTTTGCATCCTGCTCCAAACAGCAGCCCTCCAAAGGCCCTGAGAAGTTCAACGGCGGGCCATGGATTGTGTTTGTCCCTAGCATCTGGTACGCCGCTGCTGTCCCGCAAGGTTCCGTTGTGTGGCTGACGTGTGCCTTGATTTCTCTAATCGCCTTTTGAGCTCACTGCTTGCTCTCACCCGATCTTGCGATGGGCGAAAGGGGTTAGCTGTGTGCGCGTCCAGGGCGCGAAACGAATCGGGGAGGTGAAAGGCACAACATCCCACAGAGAGGAGCAGTCTCTGTGCAGGGAGGTGCTCAGCACGTTTACGCCAAAGTCCCAGTGAGTCCAGGGAGATTTACTCTCTGGCAAGCGGGCACAAAGCTGTAGCAGAAACAGCGCGATCCCAATGCATGCCTTACTCTGGAGTAAGGCCTATTTCACGGCTTACTCTCAGGCAAGCGGCTATAGGGTCGCAGCCTTGTCGCAGCCTGCGACAACCAAGAATCTACTCGCCCCTTAAGACGTTAGTATATATTTCTGCGCAAGCTTTTTTTTTCTTTTTTCTTTTTTCTTTAAAGGGCTAATAGTCTTTGTGATGGATACATGGGATGAGGATAATCCAAGTTATCAAGGAGACAATACCTCTAAAGATTGCGCGGACGGGATTCAGCCCAACGGTTGTATCCAATGTTAGTCCTATTTCGAGGAGACCCATTGAAATGAATGGGGCATAAGTTAGACTAACATTGGATACAGCCCATGGTAGGCCATGTGCAACCCCATCGCCGTTACAGAAAAGTAACAGGTCCCCTTGTCTTCAGATATTTACTCAGAAGTAAGTCCCCCTCTGTTCAGTGGAACTTACACCCGGCTAAACGTGCACAGGACTGCAGCATTGCAAACCCACAAATGTGAATGCGAGAACATACGGGCGATGCGCAAACCCTCCCTCGACACGATCCAGCCCCTTGCTACGTGATGGGTGCCTGACTTCTCAACACGACAGCACGGGACGCTGGGACAATTGCTGGCGGGCGGGTGGCTCCTAGCCTGACCGAGGCACCAGCCGGGTGACAACCGCCACTTTTTTCAGAGCAAGCCTCGCCCTGCCATAATCACGCGGCGTGTTGGCGAGGCTGCCTTTTATGGCCCGTGCCTAGGGAACCCAGGAGGTCGCCGCGGCGAGGTTTCTTGAAAGCATCAGAAACGGCAAAGAAGAAACTAAAAATAAAGCGAGGCGGTGGATGACGACGCCGGGGATGCGATGCTCTTGAAGCTCTTCCAGAGTACCGAAGGGCCCAAGGCCGGCTTTAACACGGAGCGCCATAAACCTGTCAGTGTCATGTGCGGGAGACAGACGACGAGCGGAGTCAGGGGAGCGCCCGGCCGAGGCCGTCTTCCTGCTGCTTAATGTAACAAGCCGAGCTGATGTCAAAGCACGTTTGGCTTTGGATGACTTCCTCTCTCGCATGCCTAGTTCTGCAAGGATCTAACGTCGCTTTCTGAGAGAGAGAGAGAGAGAGAGAGAGAGGAGATAATATTCCAGGTGTGGATTCAATCTCTCTCTCTCTCTCTCTCTCTCTCTCCCCCCTCGCCCCCACCCCCGATCTCCGCAGCCCGAGGTCTTATCTTGATGAAACTGACCCGAAGAAGAAGGCCATTTGCGCATGTTCTCCGGCAGAGTGGAACAACCGAGCATCCCTCCCCGGGGAGTCGGGCATGTGCGGGCGTGGGACTTGGGGCGCGGCCCACGAAGCGGCGTCGCCTTTCGGCTCCGCTTCACACAACGGAGTCGTCAATCGCTCGACAAAGTCTTTCCTTAATAGCCCGCCTTGCTTGCTAGAAAGTTGGCGCGATTTCGCGTCAGCGGCCTCCACGGCAGCGACAAAATTCACACGTGGCAAACTCACCCCCGCCCCATAAAACCAGGCTAGAGCCTTAATCGCCCTTTGCGCATCAGAAAGCTGATCAGCACCTTTACCCGAAAGAAAGCCCCCCTGGCTTTCTATAGGCATCGGAATGCAGGCATGCCGAGCAATCCTCTGCAGGTTAACTCGGAAGTAAGTCACACTGTATTGTGTGAGGAGTGCAGCTGCAGCACATCCTGGGCGTGTTTACTTGGAAGTAAACCGCGGCCGCTTCGACGTGACTTGCTCCCAGTAAACTAAGCCTAAGGTCACAACTCTGAAGAACAAGCCTCTACAGGTTTAACCAGAAGTAAAGTGCCACTGAGTTCAATTTATACTTACTCCCAAGTAAATACCCGTAGGACTGTACCAATCTTATACATGTCTACTCGGGAGTAAGTTGGGAGTATGTCTGATTGCATTCAATGGCGTTTATTCTGACATAAGTGGACATAGGTTTCAAGGCGAATGTGAAACAGTGGGTCAGGCGCTTGGCAGATGCCGCCATCTTGAGAATGGAACGGAAAGTCACCCTGGAGTGAAGCGGGGCTCTTGCAACCCCCAGGCCCCAGGTCTCTCGCCATATCCTACGACCAGTGGCATAGTGGTGCCAGGGCTGGTCCGGACGCAGAGCCCGCGGGGACTCTTTGATTAGCAGGGACGCTGACGTCACCTGCCACCCGCTCAGACTTCCCTGTTCCCTCTGAACTTAGCTGCAGTCCTCATTGTAGGGGTGGAGGATGAATTTCCTCAACAACAATGTATTGTTTTGTACTGCTGCCTGTTGGAACGCAAATTATCTTCCGTGGCTCAGTCTTGAATGGGCAATTAAGACCCATTGGCCTTACAAAAGACCTGCTCCTGTTGGAGCGAAAAGCTGCTAGAACTCTTTTGTTGATATGGTCCGAGTCAGCCGCCTGCATTTTTGGACTCTCCTTGGGGACGTGGCTACGCCTCCGGCGACTGTCATGATCAGCGCCTCCACTTCAAAATTTTTCACCACACCACTGCAGGGGATTGCTCCAGACTGGACTAATATTACCAGAAGAATCCTTCCCCCTTGTCCCAACCCCCGTGGTCCTAAGGGGAAGAGGAAAGCGCTTCTAGTTCACACTAGGGCAGCCTGTTCTAATGGGGCCCCCTGGAATGGCTGGTTCCCTGCGTTTAACTAGGTAGACGTGGGCCAGGCCTGTAGATGATGCCGTGCTTTCCTTTATTTTTTCCGCGCCACACCCTCCTCTCTTTGATGCTCTGAATACCATCGCGAGTACATGTCAGCCGAAGTGCTTCCGATCCTAGGCATGAGTGCTCTCACGCATTTCAATATGGCTTGCTCTCAAGTCAATTATGGGAGGAGCAATTGCAGCCTTAAGGTGCAATCCTATGCATGTTAAGACAGAAAAAAAGCCCTACAACTCCCAGTATTCCCCAGTCAGCTGTCTAAATATGCATAGGATTGCATCCTTAGTCTTATTCAAATGAATGGGTCCGTCTATGGGAGTCGAAGTAACCTGTTGTGGATCTCACTAAGTCTGTCTTTTTCGAGATCTACACTGATGGTTTTTGTGGGTATTAAGTGCACTGATAACTGTTGGGGCACATGAGGCATTCTGTATACTGCTTTTCTAGCCTTATTTCCAGCTTGTTATTCCATATTATCCAAAAGACTGCAACAGATGTCATTGCGTGCTCTATGAGGTATAAATGCACAAGAGGGATATAGCATCACCATGATGGGATCCTATCGATAACGCAGGAGGTGTAGATCTCTCTGAAGACACTTTATATATATACCGAGCCATTCATAGATTTGAACACTAACGCTGAAAATAGTAACACAAACTCATTGGTCCTCTCTCCTCCCACCCCCAACACACAACTTCTTATTATTCGTGTATATTGCAGGCAGTAACTTACTGCCTGCTCAACTGAGTCTCAGACTGAGTCTCAACTCAATGGGACTTACTTCCGATTAAACATCCATAGGGGGTTGCACGGGAAGTGGTTTCCCGTTGTTATTTTATGCATTTGAATCCCCACATTTTAATTAGACGTTAATAATTCCTAAAATCCATGACCAGTTGTAACACTAAGAACGGATCCAGCTGGAACTGCACTTTTAAATCCCATTGATTTTAATGGAAGAAAATTAAGCACAAGAATAACTCTCCCACTGAAATCATCAACAGGATGGGAAGACTGAAGTTATAAGACTGGTAACGTGGATCCTAAATGCTGACATTAAGCAAGAGAAATAGGACTTACAAAATGATAATATGAATGCCCGAATCGCATTTACTTGGGAGCCGGGGTGGGGGGAAGCCCATTCATTTTGTTTCCATATTGGCCGCAACAGAAATGCATTAAAAAAACCATAAGCAAACGATATATACCAAAACTATATCTTACAGGTAGTTTACAAGGGCCCAACCAAAATTAGTTGAATTCAATTAGGTGAGCCAAAAAAATAGTTGTCATTTATTTTCAGGCATTAGATCTGAAGGTTGTGACCAAGGAAAGGACTTCACAAGTCCTTTGTCCAGTTTGTCTTAAGATTTAGGATGGGGACACAACAATGGTACCGCAGCGCAAGGAAAACGCACCAGCCATATAGGACTTGCTGAGGGAGCGAACAAACACAAATCTTGGCTCTCTGGCTGCGAAAGAGCCCCGATTTGCAGAACACGGCCTGTTCCCTAACCATACCGCCCAAGGTTTGAATAACCTGAGATAGAGCTGTTGACTGTGAGCCGAAAGACACTTAGTCGCGAGTAAGCCCGCCGGAGATCGGCAAGGGTGGATAGAAAGGTGACATTCCTGCTGCTAAAAATTGCCTGAGCAGTTTTGCGGTGATGGTGGTGGCGCGTATGTTTAAGGGAGGGATTCTGGTCCGTTTCTAGTCGCCGGTTTAGTCCCTATTCTTAGCTTCCCCCACCCCACCCCCACACTCCAAAGGGGAGCGTGCCCTTTTCAAATATGCCCTAAGCGCCAAGGTGAATACCGAAAAGGACTATGTGGTCGATCGGCTTGCTCATAATATTTTAGCAAACGTGCTTTCTTTTGCTTTCCACCTCTACCTCCTGGAAAAACAACATATTTTAAGCTCTCCATCTAAATATTGACGTTAGCCACCTCCCCCGACTGTCCAGGTTAAAAGGACCATGCTCATTTTGTCTGGAAGACCGGGGAATCCAATGAATGCCGGCCCCAGACTGTGGATATTCGACACGCGAATCAGCCTCTGCGCTCATTCCGCCGCGAAACTTGTAGGATTGCGACCAAGGCTGCAATCCTGTACCCATGGGCCCGCTGAATTCCACGGGACTTACTTCTGAGTAGAGGATTGCACTGCAATACGTAGAGGATTGCACTGCAGGTTATCAACAAGGCGAATCAAGGACCAATACCAAGGGAATGAATGGGATTCCGTGCATCCAGATCCTGAAGCCGGTGGGATCCGTGATGGGATGGACTACTAGAGATGGCGTTTAGGAGGATCAGTGCGTTAGTGTGTAGTCGGTCTGCTTGAAAGAATGAAGGATCTCCTTCTCCTTCTCCTGCTCCTTGTATTTATTTTTGGCATGGAAGATCATTCAGTCAGGTGATCCCCACCGCCTGCAGTTCTGACATGGTTTAGCCCAGACACAGGGGGTAGTATCTAATGGTAGTCCTACGTAGAGTAGACCCATTGAAATGAATAGGGCTTAGCTTAGTCACGACTAACTTCAGTTCCATTCATTTCAAGAGGTCTACTCTAAGTAGGGCTAACATTGAATACTACTCAGGTTCTCTACCACAAGGGCAACCAGGCCTCAGCGGGACTCACCTCCGAGCTTCCTAGGTGTCTGGACCTCGAGAAGGCAGCATTTCTAAGCATTCCTCCTTGTCCCACAGAACTGGGTGGGACTTCATTCCTAGTGAGCCTGGTGGGGATGGCACATTCATTGGTTGAGCTTGCCTGCCGTGGGCCAACAGCTGGGTTCACCATGTCGGTGATGTGAGTTCAGGAGATCTCTCTCTCTCTCTCTCTCTCCTCTCACAAACACACACACACTGTTGATAGACCCTGGAGTCCAAGCTAAGAAGAAGTTGAGAATGCAAGAGAGAGAAGATCAGTATAAATCACTTCCTTACACAGGGTTGTATCCACCATTACTCTTACCTAGAGTAGACCCATTGAAATGAATAGGACTGAATTTAGACTAACATGGGATGCAATCCACTAATGCAGATTAGTTGCTGGCCTGGCCCCCTTCCTTCCTTGCTCACACCCCATTCACTTTACCCTCTCCTATTACTTTCGTTGCTCACGTACCAGCATGCTTCCTCATTAAACAGCTGAATCCTACGCATGTCTGCTCATAAGTAAGTCCTACTGATTCAATGTGGACTTAATTCCAGGTAAATGTGTACAGGATTGCAGCCGGAGTGAGTAAGCCTGCAATCTATACACACAGTTATCTGCGAGTATCCTACTGAACTCGATGGGACTAGTTAAGACAATGCATAGGCTGTCACTCTAAAAGGGAGGTAAGGGGAGGGGCGATTACTTGTTTGTAGTGAGACAGCCACCCATGATCTTCGTTCAAGCCCTGAGTGGAGCAGTCAAATTCGTTAGCGGAAACTCAAATGCCTTTTCCTCTTGCTCCAGGTTCTTCTATTTGGACGGGGGCGGAGAGACGGTCTGGATGTGGATTTCCTGCCCTATGCTTGTATGACAAAGGGTATATGTCTGCACCTTCAACCTTGCGAGGTAGGACAGGCTGCAAGACACCCTTTGCAGCAAGCAAGTCCCGCTGACTTCAACCAAGGAAGTGTCAGGATTGCGGCATGAATGAATGAAACTCTTCATTGATGCCTGGGAAGTCCCGGATTGGCGTTTTGGGGATGAAATCCGGCTCCGTACAAAACAGTGGCACGGCATTGTAGGGATGCGGGGATGTGATGCGCAGCCCAGGGATCTCCTCATCAATTCCAACAACGAGATAATATTAGGAAAATGATGCTGTTCCGATTGAACAGGAGCTTCCATTGTTGTACAAAATGGTGGTTTGCAATGAAGGTGGGCAGCTGCTGGGCGCTCAATGACCCCAGGGTGCTCACCGAATGACTCTGTGAAAAGCCCATGCTCAGGGAGCAGGGTCCAGGGGGGTGGGCATGGGGGAGTCCATTGGACTGCATCCCCTCCCAGATGTTCATGGCATCCCTAGAAGGAAGTGTCATAGATATAGTGCAGGAAGAGAGAAATAACGTAAGTGGGACAGAGCACAAAATTAGTCTATGAGCCTAGTCTACTACTGAGGTCACTAGTAGTTACATGGGGTGGAAAAATGCAAAAATGTGTAGTCAAGAACTGATTACGCATCTTCAAGCTGAAAATGGAGGATCATATTTTGAGTGTTCCTTTATGGCAAATGTTTCCTGCAAATAGAAATGGGCGCACCCCCCCCCCCCAGATTATAATCCTGGAATAATTCGGATTGACGTGATCCTTTGACTTTAATTGACTTTATCACCCAGAGCACGTGTTGTTGTTGTCGTCGTCGTCGATGATGATGATGATATACCCCCTGCTTTTTTGTTGTTTTCTTTTAAATACTCAGCCTAAACCCCAGTGACGCAGAAGCGGGGGTTTCTCGATCCCAAAGAAGCTGAAGGGATTTATCAGCCCGTCCTGCGCCAGACAGAGCGGTCTTTGTGAACTGGCCAGGAACGAGTTGCGGCTGCAACCGTCGCTGCTCTCCTTCAGCCGCGAAGTTGCCACTTTTATTCCCCCCCCCTTTTAAAAACAGCTCTGCTGGTCTAATTTAATCACGGGAGACGCAGAAATTAGCACTTGGCTGATGTGGCCATGAAGCGTTTTAATTGGCCTGGATTAGCGACTCCCGCCGCCTGCTTAATGGTATTTGTTTTGAGTAGGTGGCGAGGAGACATTCGCCTGCCCTAGCATGGGGGAAGGAAAGAAGTCCTTTATGCTAAAAAGGAAATTGACCAGGGACAGGATGAACTAAAGTGAATTACGAATAAGACTGGCTTCCGGGCAGGGATAGAGAGAGAAGCGTGTTAATCTTTAGATTTTGCAGACAGCATGCATCTTGGAGGGGGCGTTGGAAGTTTGCAAGCAAGTCGCAAGAGTCAGGAGTCAGGACAAGGCACTGCCCAAGATCACCGCCAAGGCTACGATCTTGGGCACGCTTGGGATGGGAGTGACAAATTCCAGAGGTTAGTGGACCAGTTGCACGAAACATAACCAGAAGGACTGCCACACCTAGAAGAGGAGCACATTAATTGGGGAAGCGGGCTCAAGGTTTATTTTGACACAAGGAGGGTGCAGCCGCTCCACTCCACGGGACTCCCTTCTGAGCCGGCAGGTTGATTGCGCTGTAGGTCTGTGACAGCTCAGTCCAAGATACGTCTACTCAGAAGTAAGCCCCTTTGCGTTCAATGGGACTTACTTCCAGGTAACTGTGTGGGGGACTGCAGTCTTTCAGGTGCCACGTGTGACTCTTTTTGTGGGTGATTCTTTACAAAATGCTATAATGCAATCCCACTCAGGTTTTACCTGGAAGTGGCACTGATTTCAGTGCGGCTTACTCCCAAGTAAGTGTGCATAGGGTGGCAACCTTCGCGCGAAATATGTGGTTGAAAATGCATCCCATCAGCGCGGTGAGACTCACTTCTGAGGAAGCACACACACGGTCGGACTGAATGGCTGTAAGCTGCGCCGTCCACCCATAACCATCAGTGTTTATTATCATTATTATCAAGCACGCGCGCGCGCGCGCACACACACTATTTATTTATTTATTTATTTATTTATGTTATTATTGTTCACTGTACAAAATTAAAATGAACCGGATCCTGCGGCTCACTGTCTTCCTATGGCTTGCTTATGAATAAACACGCGTAGAATCGGGCTGGAGAGGTCTGACAAATCGACTCCGAACGCAATAATGTCTGTCTTACATTTATATCCGCCTTTATTCCTCCAAGGAACCCAAGGCGGTGTACATGGCGCAGCTCCTTCTCTCAGTTTTATCCTCACAACAACCCTGTGAGGCTGAAAGTCAGCAAATTCACCCGTGAGCTTCATGGACGAGTGGGGACTAGAACCTGGCCTCCCAAGTCCCAGTACAACGTTCTAACCACTACACCACGCTGGCTTCGACAGGGAAGCTGAGAACCACTAAAACGTGTTAGGAATGAGACAAGAGTATTAGTCCTGAACATAATTTCGTTTGTCTGGCAAGGGCGTTTTATTCACTGTAGATCCTTCCATGCAAAGGGCGAGGGGAGAGTTTTTCCTCCCTGCTCTTTTAGCCTGTTTCGACAAATCTTAATCACAGACTAAGAGGGTTTTTGCTTTGTTTTCCTGCAGAGTCAGGCGTCCGAAAGGTGTCCCCGGATCCTAAAGACGGTTTACTGGGAGCCAGTTCCTAACTGAAATCGGCGTCGATTTGTTTAGGGAAGGAGAATGATGGACTGATCATCTCTCTGGCCCCAGCCCTGGTCTCGCTCAGGGTAACCCTAAAACCTCTTCCTTGGGTGGGCCCCTCCCTGGGTTTCCGGGGAACGGATTTCCCAGTTCCAAACTGGCCGGCTTCACAGCCCAACTTTCGGAGAGTCCCGTCCAGTTCCGTTGGTCAACGAGCGTATTATCAAGAAGGCGACAAACGCTCGCCTTTGTTTCTAAGGGCAAAGATGAACTCGGTCTCAAGTCCCGGGGGTGTTTTCATCGCGGACGAGGCAATGAATTCCAACGACTACAGATGGAGGCAAAGGGGAGCATCATGGGAACGATCATAGAGGATACCTCCCCCGACCCAGAGTCCCGAAAATAAATCTTAGGCTCTAGCCGTGCACCTCAATCCTACTCACTTGGGCGGGGGGGGGGGGCGGGAGAGAAGCAAGTCTCTTGTATGCACGCAGACAAGCACCGCATGGGAGAGTTTCCGCTGGAAAGCGTTTTCCTGATGCAGCTGTTGACTCCCTCTCGCGGATTGGATCGTGTTCTATTGTAGCCCACCCAGGCCCAACGGCTCTGGGCGGATAAGGACAAGTTAAAAATAAAAATAGCCCATTCAAAAATGGAGGGTTAGGAAACAAAAAACTAAACAGAACAGAACAGAACAAAAATATGCATACTTATCTAGGGGTAGGTCCTACTGAGCATAGCAGGGCTTACATCCTAGTAAACATGCATAGGATTGCGCTGCACGGGTTTTATCCCAGGGAAGTTCTCCTGTGCACGTCCGCCGACTTGAAGGGGAAGGGTTGTCACGCTCATCAGGAACGATACTGGCGGCTGGCCTGACTTTCGGTAAAGTGTCTTACTGCCCCCCGGTGTTATACGCGTGCAAGGTCGTAGGACTTGCTTCCGAATAAACGTGTGTAGGAAGATTGAGGTGTATTGTCCAGGGTCTGCCATTGATGGTGTGTGTGTGCGTGCGTGCGTGCGTGCGTGAGGGGGGAGAGAGAGAGAGAGAGAGAGAGAGAGTCTTTGTTTTAGGATCTGTTTTAATTTGGCTTGTGTAGGAGGTTTTTGTTCAGGAGCTTGAAAAGCCATCCCAGTTTCCTAGGGTCTCCATCTTGTTCTGCTTCCACTCGGCCTCGCATTGGGCAGGGAAATGTCTTGGGAACTGTGCTCTAAGACTGACATCCTGCACACACTCAAAGTGGTCACAGGAGACCTCCGGCCTACTCTGGATTCCTCGCTCTTTCTGCCCCAGGGATAAGCCACGTTCATTTCTTGCAGCAAAAACACGCAGTCCTGTGGTATCTCAGATTTACAGATTTACAATCCGGCCCGATCCTATTTACAGTCCGATCTCTCCGACTTACTTCTGAGTAGGCATGCACAAGATAACGCTGCTATGTAGCATATAAGAGCCCTTTTCGTCAGCGGTCGGATATTATCATGTCATGTGTCCCTTTCAAAACAGCCACGACTCGTGTCATTTTCAGATCTCAAACTGCGGGAGGCGAAATGTGTCAATAGAATGTCACCGGGGAAGTGGCTCTTGTCTGTTTCCAAATTCCCCTACAAGGGAGGTGTATCCATTCGCGATCAGAGATTGGATTCGGTACTCCTCGGTTCCGCGAAAAAAGATCCACTGACGGTTAAAGGGCTCCCTCTCGGTAACTGGCTTGCGGGGTATCGGAGCCTTAAATTCAATGCAACTCACAAGAGAGGGAGAGAGACTCTGTCCTAGTGGCTGAAATAGTGGCTGAAATTCCAGCTGCCCTAGAACCCCAATCCCGACATCATTACATTCAAGACGCACACACACACGCACGTGAGTGTGTATGTGTGTGAGAGAGATTGAGACAGAGACAGAGAGAGAGAGAGAGAGAGAGGGTGCGAGCGCCAGTGTGGTGTAGTGTTAGAGTGTTGGACTGGGTTCTAGTCCCGACTCGGCCATGAAGCTCAGGTGTGACTTTGGGCCAGTCACTGACTCTCAGCCTAACCTACCCCACAGGGTTGTTCTGAGGATAAAAATGGAGAGGAAAGGGATCCTGGATGCCCTCTTGGACTCCTTGGAGGAAAGGCAGGATGTAAATGTAATACAAACACACACGCGCGCGCGCGAATATGTTTTAGGGAGCGACAGTTGTTCTACAAGCGGATCCTCAGCATACGCGCCCTTAGAAATAGGCCCCTCAAATTACTTCCATCGAACTTCGTTCCAGGCAAGCGGCTCAGGTCCACACACAGCCTTGGAACGGCAGTCTCACAGATTATACTTGCAAGTGAATGGCACGCTTGTTGTAGGAGGGAGGTATGCTACCGATTTCAAACGGGAGGGGCCGAGTGCAGCCCAGATTGAATTTATCCGCTTCTGCATAGGTTGTTAGAGGAGGGAGAGGTTCGCTTTTTCCTGATCTTATCTGAGACAGTCAGAGCCCAAATCCCTTCGGCAGGTCCTGATGTTGTTGGCCGGGATGGAGGGACACAATCCCTCCCTGTGTATATACATTTTCCATAGGATACGGACTGGGCTCTGCCCCGTGATCTCACGGAGCAAAATCCAAGGTAAATCCTACTTAGAGTAGACCCACTGAAATGAATGGGGTTTAAGTTGGTTCTGACTAACTGAAGTCCCAATCATTCAATGGGTCTATTCTGAGCAGGATTTATCTTGGATTTTATCCTTGGCCTTAACTCTCGGCGTGCGCTTGAAGGGAGCGGCCGAAAGGGCTGCGTCGAACCCCCGATCCTCAGTCTCACCACACAGTTCCCTGGAAACCAGGTCCGGCGATTGAACCAGGATCCTTTCCGAGGAGGAACCTTAGGACCCGGTGTTAAAAACGCTCTAGTCATTTATAGCGCAGCTTTTTGTTACGGGCCTTTGTCTTTCGCGGCTTCGCCTGGAAAATCATCTTCACGGCTGCGTGTGTTTTTCTTCTGTTACACCTTGACAAACAAGACAGGATAGGACGATCTATTCTTCGGCTAGGGGACCATGAAACAAGCAAACGAGGGATAACCTGTAGCTGGGCTGCGGCTTTTCATTACTCCCCCCTCTTCCAGTACTCCTAAAAGCAATCCCACTTTGATTTCGGTTCCTTTCGCGGGGGGCTCGCCGCTTCAAGATAAGGCTTCTCGTTCTCGGCCCCGCTTGGCTCTCATGGAGAGGAGAATGGCTTCGGCTCTTGGGCGGTATAGAAATGAAATTAAAGAGTAAATAAATAAATAAATAAATAAATATGGGCTTTTCTTGGTCGTGGCAGAAGAGTGAAAAAACAGCGGCTGCCAGTCCTATTAGAAAGCGAAGGGATCCATGTTTGTCTCCTCCGGTCTGCCCAATGGGAAGCTCATCCGTCTTCTAGGCAGCCCAACTCTAGACATCCTTGTGTCCGACGGGGCTTCCACCTACGCAAATGTGTGCATCCTAGACTTATTTACCTGGGAGTACGCCCACTGGACTCAATGGGACTTATTTCCGAGTAGGGATATACATTCGAAGGATGATTCCAAACGTTTAGGGCGCAATCCTATCCATGTTTAGACAGAAAAAAGTCCTACAACTCCCAGCATGCCCCAGCCAGCAGTTGTAGGACTTTTTTTCTGCATAGGGTTGCACCCTTATCTATTCTGTGAATGTATTCGAAACGTTCACACCCTGCCCTTCTATTCAAAATGCTCAAGACGGCTTACAATAACAACTAAAAGAAGAAAGAGGCAGTACCAGGGGGACTGCAACAAAATGTTGCAGTGCAGAGGGTTGCTGTTCAGGATTCCAGGCATTCCATTCCATCCTTTTGCGTCCCTCCTCCCCCAACAGTCAGTCAGCACACTGTGCCTACGGAGAAAGACCTCCTCACTGTGCTGTTTTGCCGCCCCCGCCCCGCAGCCGTTTTTGTACTTCTCCTTCTAAGCATCTCTGATGCAGTTTGGGCTACATAAACAAGGCACCAACAGTCTGAACACCAGAAACAGAAGGAAGTATTATACTTTTCCGTTGATGAACGCTTCAACTGGTTGATCCCTACGATTTAACCCAAGCAAGCTTGTATCTCTGCCTGGAATAGTTGTGGGTCACACAGATCATTCACAGCGCAATGACATCAGAGGGGGATTTCTGGTATACGCGGTTCAGCCTGCTTTAGTTCTGGTGCCTTAGAGTCAGACTAAACCTGTTCAAATCTGTTTTCTGTCTGGATTCAGGCAAGAGACCATATCCCTTATTAACATTCACACGTTGCTCAAATAGCATGAGCGTATATGTGCATGTGTGAAAGGGTGCCCGCCTCAGAAACGTCATTTAGTGTCACGCCGAAGAGGTATTGGCCCATGCTGCCCACTGTGATCCATCTTGGGTCAAATCGGATTTTCTTCCAGGCCAATACACAAACCGCCAGTGCTTTGATCAGTTATCACCATCGTCATCAATTACCTTTCTATACAGCCCAATAGCCAAAGCTCTCTGGGTGGTTTACAAAAAGATTAAACCCTTAAAACCCTTAAAAAATACAATATGAAAACCCATTTATAAAAGCAGTTTAAAGCTGCAATCCTATGCACACTTACCTGGGAGTAAGCTCCACTGAATTAAGTGGGCCTTACTTCCGAGTGGAAAAGCCTAGGATTGTGCCGTAAGACACTCAACGCTAAAAAATAAAATAACATCCCAGGGCCAAATAAGCACCATTAACACAGGAACGCTGTTGATACATTAACGCTCTTGATTTCCTGGCTTAGAATCGGCGCCCCGAATAACGGACCATTGGGTTCCAGAACCGCAGTGCTGATCAGCCGGGCTCCGAGCCCGAATGACACCCGGACCTGAAGCACGTCCCAACCTGAGCGCAAACTGAGACAATCACACAATCCCCGGAATCCAACGCCCTCCGGCGCGGTAGCCTCCGTATGAATAAGGCACTTGAGATGAATCCCCCCCGCCCAGCCCCCTCAACCTCCAGTACTGACGGATGAGTCGGTGTACTGAACTTGAGCTAGACTTGGTCTCAGTTCGATGCGTTTTGTAAGCCATTGACATTAATGGGACTGGGATATCTGTAAAGGATTCTTGTGTGTTTATCAGTTTTCGATATATCCTGACGCTACTCTCGCCATGATTTTCAGGACACCCCTTTTCATCCGTAATGATAGCGAACCACACGGAACTACCAGGAAGTCAAGTGTTCTACTTCCTAGCTACAGTTAGAGAGATAGCCTAGCTACAGTTGTCCATGCTCTGATAACTTCTCGTCTGGATTACTGCAATGTGTTATAAGAGGGTGGGGCTGCCTTTGAAAACGGTCCGGAAACTTCAGCTGGTCCAAAATAGGGCAGCAAGATTGTTAACAGGGACTGGCCTGCGAGCTCATATTACGCCAGTACTTTTCCAGCTGCACTGGCTGCCAGTCCATTTCCATTCAAATTTCCATTCCATTTCCATTCCATTCAGTCCATTCAAAGTGCTGGTGTTAACATTCAAAGCCCTTAACGGCTTGGGGCCAGGTTACCTGAAGGATCGCCTCCTCCCATATGTGCCTGCCTGGACCTTAAGATCATCATCAGCGGCCCTTCTCCGTGAGCCCCTGCCAAAGGAAGTGAGGCGGGTGGCTACTAGGAGGAGGGCTTTTTCTGCTGTGGCACCCCGGCTCTGGAATGAGCTCCCTAGTGAGGTTCGCCTGGAGCCTACATTGTATTCCTTTCGGCGCCAGGTGAAGACCTTTTTATTTTCCCAGGCAATTTAGCTTTCTAAATTTTTATCTTTGCTGTTTTAAATCTATTTTAAACTCCTGCACTGCTGCTAGATTTTATTGTGGTTGTATTGTTATATTGTGGTTTTAATGTTCTATATGTTTTAAATTGTTTTATTGTGTGTTTGGTTTTGATTTTTGTGAACCACCCGGAGAGCTTCGGCTATTGGGCGGTGTAGAAATGAAATAAATAAATGTTCTTGCCTTTATTGGACTGGAAGATGAGCTGCAATGAAAGGAACACTCTGACCTGAACATTTCCCGGATTTCGGCGATATTGCAAATGTTTTGGCACACAGTTCTAAGTAACTGGCAAATATCCAGGCTCCAGTGGCATGTTTATACAGTAGGTCATCTCACCTACCAGCAGCAGGGGCATTGCAAATCATGGAGACTACTTACTTCCCAAGTACTTATACCCAGCATTGCAGCCTTAGCATTCCCTCGTACCTTCCTGCAACAAATAATAGAACTGCAGCTAGATATTTGCATTCGTTTGCTTACTCTGAAGCAAGCACCACTGAGTTCTTTCACCTAAGGGTGCAATCCTATGCATGTTTAGGCAGAGAAAAGTCCTACAACTCCCAGAATTCGTCTGTGTAAACATGCATAGGATTGCACTTTAAGTATGTTTAGTATCCCAACGTGTGTGTGTGTGTGTGTGTGTGTGAGAGAGAGAGAGAGAGAGAGAGAGAGTGATGGTGGTGGGAGTTACAATTTCCTGGCAGAAGTTCCCTAGCCAAATAGGAATGATTCAACCAAAAGGAGGTGAACAGGAAAATAAATATTTCTCCACCTTCCTCTTTGAAATCTCCCCTAAATTACTACATGGTTTTGCTTTGCTTTCTGTAACACACAATGCTGGTATCCATTTAAGATTTTGCCTATGAGGGTTAGAAATGTATCTTAAAAACCAAGAAGCTGAAGTTCTTGGATTCTAATAAAGTTCCATAACGTATGGTGCTACAGTAACCATACCGATAACTGCATAACCAAAATAAAGCTAACATGTGGAACTACATGTGGCTGCAACTGTGAGTCCTCCACCCCACCCCAAAGCAGCCTATTCCCATTATGTTGTTTAGAATGCACTGAGATAACTCTGGCAATCAAGACCATTTCCATATATTTGATGCACAGAAACTGTGGGTAGTATCCAATGTTAGTCCTACATAGAATAGACCCATTAAAATGAATGGGACTTAAGTCTCATTCATTTTAATGGATCTACTCTACATAGGACTAACAATGGATACTGCCCTATGATGTTTAACTGTAATCAGATTTGAATTAGGTATATTCATAGGCACTTAATAACAACCTATTTGGAAGCAACTTCCATTGGGGTCAAAACACACTTACTTTCAAACAATATCCCAACTCAAATTCACAGAGCTCAGTTTTCAGATCATGTGTTTAGCCTTGCTCCATAATGGGTTTAGGATTGAGATGTGACAGTTATACTTTCAGTCATGTAACCACCATTTCCACTCAATTAGCCTCTTCAAGCAAATTTATGTTGATGAGAGACATCTATCAGATTTCCCCCCTCACCCGTCTTCCAAGTTCAGAGCAGCATACATACTCCCTCCTTTTATTTTCACACAAACCCTGTGATATAGATTATACTGAGTAAATAGCCAAAGGTCTTCCAGTAAGCTTTGTGGTGAGTGGAAATTTGAACCCAGGTCTCTACAGTTGAAGCCCTTGGAGTCTTCAACCACTACACCTAGGGATGTACGGAAGTTCCACCACAGATCTTGAGGAGGCCGAATGCCAGTGCATTCGGCCCCCCGAAATCAGTGGCGGAACAGCCCGCCACCCCCCCGGGACGAGACTTACCTTGGGCGGATCTTCTTGGAGGTGGCGGCTCCGGCTCCAGCGGCGGTTTGGCGGCGGTGGCCGGTGTTCCAACCGGCTGCCGCTGCCACCATTTCCAGGTTAAAAAAAAACCAACTTGATAGGCTACGTAAAGATTTACGTAGCCTATCACGGCTAGATTTTAAAAAAACACCATGATAGGCTATGTAAATCTTTACGTAGCCTATCACGGTTGACTTAAAAAAACCCAAAAAAATGCGCGTACGCAAATGGCGGCGGCCATGGCCGCCGCCATTTGTGTTCCTTATTTTGGCACGTCTTAGTCTACATAAACATTTATGTAGACTAAGACGGCGAAAATAAGGGGAACGCAAATAGCGTAGACGCTACGCTATTTGCGTTCCCCTTATTTTCGCCGTCTTAGTCTACGTAAATGTTTACATAGACTAAGATGTGCCAAAATAAAGAACGCAAATGGCGGCGGCCATGGCCGCCGCCATTTGCGTACGCGCGTGCTTTTTTAAAAATCAGCCGTGATAGGCTACGTAAAGATTTACGTAGCCTATCACGGCTGACTGCAGGGACGCAAACGGTGACGGCTATGACCGCCGCCATTTGCGTCCCTGCTAGCCAGCAGCCGGATGTCCGGCTGCTGGTGGAGCCGGTCGGCGGCTCCGCAGAATTGCTGCAGAGCACAGCCGGCCGGCCAGAATTCCGGGGGATAGGAACAGAGCGCCTCCCCCCCCCCAGCCAGGATTCCGGGGGGAGGGACGGAACGCCTCCCCCCCACCATCAACATAATCCGCGGAAAGGTAAGTCACTTTCGTACATCCCTAACTACACCACACTGGAAGTGGGTAGCATCTAATATTCATCCAAAACAGTATTCCCTGTATCAGAATTTGACCTGGCCAGCCCAGTTCTGAAACCCATTTAAGATGGGAATACACCAATTTACATCCAGATCTATTGCATGACTGATAAAGTCCTTTAGTGGAATCTATTTCCAAGTGAGTGTGTTCAGGATTTTGGCCTTCACTTTCTCAAATCCAAGGATTGGGCAAGTAAATCTGAAAGCTGAGGCCATCTTTTAAAAAAATGAATCTTGACATGAGACATTAAAATACAGATTGTAATTCAACACCAAAATCTTTTGCATGGCAAGATGATTGTGCGGATTTCTATGTATCACAAACACGGTCATAAAATATCTCAGATGTCCCTTCAGTATCCATACTGCTGTGGCTTTCCCTGCAGTGGTCTCAAAGAAAAGAGTTTCAATCCACATTAATCTGAAGACATTAATGAAAACAGACAACATGATGGGCACTGTACTGTGTCAGGGAATGTATAATATGCTCCAAACACAGCCACAACATATGAATAAATCATTTTTTTTTTTTATTGACCAACGTCCTGGATTCTCTTAGCTTTTCTATGTCAACAATGCTTCCAAGTGGGTCAAAGCTTCAGTGGGACAGAATTTAAAATGAAAGAGTTGTTTTCCCATATTCCATCAGCAATTTGTACCATCCTAACCAAAACATTGCTTCAGTAAGGATGGCATACATGCGTTGAAGCAATGCATTAGTATCACTGATATCAGTGGCATGGAAGTGGTAGTGAGGGTGCAAAAAGTAGATTCTTACTGAAAGAGAGAAGCAATAGGCTAGGACAAAATAATTGCATGATGTTTAACATTTATACCTTAATTTTGAAAAAAAAATGGGTAGCAGACCTGAAAGGTAAGAAGGCCGCCAGAGTACTACAGAATGATAAACATAATTTAGCATTATGAAACAGATCTTAATATCATATTACTGAATTTTTATGTGCTGTGAATTTTAATGTGCAACTGTTTAGTTGAATTTGAAACAGTTTTACACAAAACATATTTACATCATTAATATGTTTAGAGAAAGATGAAAATTCCACATTTTACTTTTTAACAGTTATACATTCCAACCTACAAAGCAGCTAAGCAATGTATTGAGATTTGGACAAGTTGATTTTGATTGCTGTCGGGTTTTTTGCGTGATTGAGATGTAGATTTAACAGTAAATGAGTTTAAATATAAGTATTTTAGTTCAAATGTGGATCAGGCCATCTCAATCACAGTCCACTGCACAATTGTAAACCATTATTGTATGTATTCATCCAAATTTGTTCTTCTGGTTAGGCAAATCATCTTTAAATAACTGCAGACGTGTTTTTGCATCTAAAACCATAATGTAAAATAAATTTCAGATACAAATAATGTTATTTCTCTGACATTTATAAAACAGCTTTGCCAAAAAATGAAAAGGTGGAAAATCATGCAGAACAAAATAAAATACAGCATATATGGTGCTCAGAATCTGTGGAATCTAAAAATGATGGCAATTCATAGGCGTGCTGAAGAGAAACAGCTCTCCATATGTTTTAAATGCTGAAAGTCCAACTACTATTTCAACGGTTTTGCTTTCTTTTTGCCACTTCCCCATCCACCGCTGAGCTGAACGGGATGGTCTCGAAATGATATCCGTTCTTTATGTGAGGGGCCCAAATGTGATCTCTCAGGTGCAGGTGCATCCTTTTCTACACAAGCAGAAATTGGTATTAAAATGCCATTGCTCAAATCCAGTCAACTCCTTTTAAATTTAGTAGGAAAGCAGCAGCCTCTCAAGATGCCCTAATTTTATAACTTAGTTCATAATTTAAAATGTTTCAGCAGAATATCTAAACTATATTTAAGCCATTAACCGATTAAAATACTTTGATCTCAATGGTGATTTGTGGATATTTAATATGTGTGTGAGACACACAAGCAGACACACACACTTCTTTTGACTAAATGCAGATTAAACTTTCATTGGCAGGGAAATCATATTGAACTCATTGACTGAAATAAGAGATGGACAGGGTGACAACAGTGTGATCAGCACTGACTATTCTTTCACACGGGAATACTTCTGATGAAACAAATACATTTTAGCACACAGTTAATGCATCCATAAATTATGCTGATAATACATCAACATTTACATGGTACCGCATGAAAGGAACAACTTTTATGGTAATTTCAGTGGAACCCAATTGCAAGAAATGCTCAGGATCAACTTCTTAAAAATAACATAAGCAAACTGAAGAAGTAGCCATATATACAACTTAGGTATTTGTTGCTTCCTATTGTGTCCAATTATTTCTTTGTAATTTACACAAAACATATATTTCATGCACACACAAATGACATAGAGAGATCATTTTCATAGCTTCTGACATCTTTTAACCACATGAAGAAAATTCCAGATGATTTATAGGTCCAACTGGTTACTATTTCAACTCCTCAGCCCAACATACGCTGGCCAGACTTCTACCCAATGAAATACAGGAAGAGAACTGCTGTTTATTCCATTGAATAAGACAAGGGGAAAATTGACCTAGATATGGAAATATGCAATTTTATTCAAATCTTAAGTCTTCAAAGGTAACTATAAATATCTAGCCGTCAATAGCATCTACAGAAGTAGCTGAGTACTGCAGACCTCTATGTATGTCTAAGGGCCTGACCCACACAAAACAGCCACTATATTAAGGCCACTGAAAAATGTTGGGGATGACATGGGAAACATTCCCTGGTTTGCAAAGCAAACCACTGCCCACAAACAGTTTGCCATGTGGAGAAAGCTGCAAAGGAGAACAATTCAAAGCAGCCTCTGTTTGGCAGCTACTTTGTGTGTCTGGCCCCTTTAAGCCTTCTCATACAGTGAAGATGTGTGCATAAACAGCTTACAGGACAGTCTATACACAACATGCCATCATGCATCTAGCACGTTAAATGCAAAGTCCTGCCTTAAATGGAATTGTACATCTCCTTCCATTGCCTTGACAACCATTATTCAAAATGGGGAGGGGGTGGGAAAGGATGGGATGGACCTGTGGTTTACACCATTGGCCCTAGTCAACATAGCCAGTGGTGTAGGATGATAGGAGTTGTAGGCCAAAACATCTGGAGGGCCACAAGTTGTCCCTCCCCGCTCTAACTGCTCCTCAATCTAGAAACATGGCTATTGACTAAGAAACAGCTACAATATGCTGGAAATTTTAAACAAACCTACTGTGTAAAGCAGGACGGACACACTGCATACTGGGAAATTCCAGGTAATTAGGGCACAACTGTAGATTATATATTTTATGTTTATTTTATTTATTATTATGTTTATATCCCACCTCTTTTCCTCCAAGGAACCCAAGGCAGCTTACATAATCCTCCTCTCCATTGCATCCTCACAACAACTTGTGAGGTAGGTTAGGCTGTGAGTCAAATACTGCCCCAAAGTCACCCAGTCAACTTCTTGGCCAAGGGGGGACTAGAACCTGGATCTCCCAAGTCCCAGTCCAACACTCTAACCACTACAACAAACTGGCTCTTTGCTGTTTAGTAGTATCGGAAGGGCATGATTTGGAGCTGAACAGCAGTGGGATGGGGGAAGGGAGTATTTAACTCTTCTCCTGCTCACTGCTTTGCACTACCAGGGATGGGGGTGGGTGTTCCAGAATCATGTTTTATCTTGCAAAAGCATGTCTGGAAGCGTGTGAGGAGAGAGGCAGCATTGGGTGGGGTTTTCAGAGGGAAAGATACTGGTATGGAAAGGATTACGCATGTATTTCTATGGAGACTTCTCTGCTCCAAACCACCCCCACCACTACTTTGCAGTTGGCTATTGAGGTTTTCTTACATGCATTTGCATGTAATGTGTTGCAGAGGCCTTAAACAACAGACAGGATTCCAATTTAGCTGAAGCCCTGTTTTCTGTAGAGTTCGTATAGCCCATTCTAATGCATATTTACTTAGAATTGTCCCACTTGCAATGGGATTTACTTCTGAGCAAAATATGCATCATATTGCAACCTAAAAATAGTGATCAATGGTAATATTCATTTACACTTACACTGCCATGATATTAACAACACTGCTTTAAGGCAGGGGATAAGGTTCATTGTATCATGATACCCAAGTCAATGTGAACAGAATGCGGCAAGGAATCCTGACATCAGCAAAAAGTCATTCTAATTTCACCATTTAGGGTAGCAAATTCTCTTTGTAGCAGTCTTTAACAGAAAGATAGCTTCTAGTGGCATACATTAATTCAAGGAAACAGCAAGGAAAAAAAATCCATATACATTTCCTTAGAAGGAGATCATATATATGTGGCAACCTGCAACAAAATGTAGCAGTATATTCCCAGCCTTCCCCAACATGGTGCCCTGCAGTCTGGCCAATTGTCAGGAATGCTGGGAGTTGTAGCCCAAAACATCTGGACGTCACCAGGCTGGAAACATCTGCCCTAACAGGTATGATCCTATTCAGGCTCCACCCACGCTCCTGAAACAAGAGTCTTGCAGCCTCTGGGGGGGCTAAGTAAAGGCATTCTTTTCTTTCTTTTCCACTCCCCCTGCTATGCTATATAGCGCTAATGGTCTCAGGATGAGGGCTGGCTGCCAGTCTTGAGTATTTTATTGCTATATACCTGGTGCTGGTGAAATATAACACTGGGAGGAAAGGTGTGTGTGTGTGTTTTAACCTCATCGCATGTATTCTGCCAAACTGCAATTCTCGCCTCCACAGAAAGATATGTTATTATAACATAAAAACGTTCTGTAATGTTTGTATAATGTTGTGGTACAGAAATTAAATAAATAAATAGATAGATTATAGATAGATAGATAGATAGATAGATCGCTCAAGCAAGCCAGTTTCCTTTCTCTCTCATCCTTTCTTTTCCTCCCTATGCCCATCACCTCCGGCATTCCATAGGACAACGGTCCCAGCTTCAGACTTCATCGCTAGACACACACACTGTGCCCAACATTTGTTGCCTTTGGACTAGGGGTGCACAACCTTTTCAGCCTTGAGGGCTGCATGCAGTGTAAGCGGGGGGCGACGCAAGGACCTCACCCCGCCCCTGGGGGGCAGGGAGGCTCAGGATCGCTGGAATGGGCAGGAGGCTTTAACCACCACACTATCCCAGTGATCCTGTGCAGGATCACTGGGGTGGGGGATGCTGTAGCCTTGTCCTCATTCCAGCAATCCTGCTTAAAATTGTTAGGGTGGGGTGGAGAGACTTTGGGGTCACTGAGGGAGGGGGATGCTAATGCCTCTCCCCCAGTGACCCTGAATGGGAGCAGTGCTTCCTTACCACCATTAGAGGCTCAGGCACAGAAGCAGCAAGATTGATAAGTGGCAGTGGGAAATTGGTGGCCATGGGGGGCATGGCGGGGTGCAGGTTGTGCAGTCCTGCTTTAGACACTTTCCTCTCCGCTCTGGATAGCAGTGAAGGCTGCACACCAAAAAACACGCAAAATTTAGATTTTTAGCACAGCTGTGACTGGGCAGCAATACAGGAGGGCTAAATGTGAGTAGAGGCGCAGGTTTGCAGCATGCCCTGCCTCAATGTCCTGTGTGTGTGTGGGCTCTTATTTCATGTTTAATGTGATTCTGAAAGTTCATATTAAACATCTCATCTTCAGACAATGAGATGAGTTACTCTAGGTCAGTGGTAGGGAGGCTTTTTTCAATCGAGGGCCACATTCCCTCAGGGGAAAGTGATAGTGGGTGGCATACTGGAGGCAGGCAATGACAAAGCCAGAAGTGGACAGGACACCCCTTGTCTCTCTCCTAGCTCATTTTCTTTTTCGTTCCCTCTTTCTCTCTCTCATCATCTATTCATTTTCTCTTTCTCTCACAGACAAGTTTTATACCCCATCCATCTATCCCATCCCCAGCCCTCTCACACACAAGCAGACATCCCATTCATCCATTCATATTCTCTCTCTCTCTCTCTCACACACACACACACACACACATTCACACACACACACACCATCCACCATCTACCCTGACACAAGCATGCACCTCTCTTAAGCAGGCAGGCAGGCAGGCAGGCACAGCAGGCACAACCACGGATCACAGATGTTAAGAGAGAGGGAGCAGTGGCTGCAGCAATGAACATGAGAAAAAACTGGGAGACAGGCAGTCAGGGGCAGGTTTGACCTCAGAAGCCCATCCACAGAATATGCTGCAGAAATAGAGCATATTTCTAGCCACCGAGCTCCATGGACAGGCTCATGCATGCCCCCGCCTGCCTATCTCCTGGTGTCTCCATGCTCTATGGTTGCGCCTGCCTGCCTGCGAAAGAGAAAACACCAGTATCTTGTTTGCCAAGGTGGAAGAGAGTGGCAGGGTTGAGGAAAAGGGGCTGGGACAGAGAGAGGAGAGGCAGTGGGCTGGATCTAAAGGCTTACTGAGCGGTTTATAGCTTGAAGGCTGCAGGTTCCTTAAACCTGCTCTAGAATTTTCATACCTATATGTGCTTAACATTTTGCAGGTCCTGGACACTCATAGGGTCTCAAAGCTCACAAGGCTTTTTTCTTTTTCTTTTAAATCGGTCTCACTTAATTTAGACACTTATATACTTCTGCATACCTGAAGGATGTAGAAACCAGTACTTTTTTTTTGAGTTGCCTCATTTTGCTGATAGGCACTCGACCACCCAAATTAGCTATTAGAGGGAATGAGTAATTTCAATGTAATTTCATACATTAAATTAGGAAAACATGCATCTTTCCATATGGATACATACCACAGGGAGCTGCAGCCAATTGGAAGTTCCCAGAGATGTTTACCTCTATCATATGCATATTTTACAACATGTGTTTTGTTACATTTTTAGTGTATACAATATGGCTACTATGAAGTGGATATTACATCAAGATATATGTGCTACAGCTAAACCATCCAAGGCCTCTCAGACAACCGATGGCCATTCTTTTATGTGTGTTTAGTGCAATTTAGTATTAAATCAGAAGAAATGAAAAAGGACAGCTTCCTTTGCAAAAGGAAGCTAGTTCAAGGATTTCAATACTTCGGCTCTGATCCAGCTAAATTTAGTCATGACTAACTAGTTCTACATTTGAAACTAACTAGTTGTACATTTAGTTTGATTGCTTTCAATGATACAGTTTAGGATACAGGAGATCTGTGATCAGGATATCCTGCATTTGTTCATAAGTTAAAAGCAGCTGAGTGAAGCATATCAGGGTGATGGCACTAAGGGCAGTGGGAGGGGGTGGTGGTAACCCTTTCTCCTTGTCCCATTTCCCCAATTTAAATCAGATGTACCCTAAGCTGCTAAATTAATCCCGCTGCATCAATCTCAATGGAAACTGCTCCTTGCGCTGCAGTTAGCCTTAGGAAAAAAAAGCTCCCCTTGGTGCTAATGGGAGCTTTTTTTGTCCCAAGGCTAACTGCAGTTCACGGGTAATAATAATAATAATAATTTATATAGCACTTTGTCACAAAGTACTGTACATAAAACAAATAACTCAACAATTCAAAATACATAATTACAATAATTTTAATAAAACCAAACTCAAAATTACAATATTATAATAACAGTCTTAATAACCCAAACAAACATAAAATCAGCGTACTTTACCTCAAAAACAACCAACCTCCTACTCAAAAAGATACATTTTCAAACCATTCTTAAACACCTTTAAACCCTCAGTTAACTGTAATGGTAGGGGAAGCAAGTTCCACAGCTGCGGAACAAGATCCTGGAATGCACGATAATGAGACACTGCAATCTGTCAAGTAGAGTGGGTCAGAAGAGCCTGGCCCACCTAGTGGCCTTACCTGGGACATACCAGGACAAGAGAGAGGATAGATAGGCTGGGTAATGCAACCTTAGGGCCTTAAAGGACAGGACCAAAATCTTGTAAAGGGCCCTGGCCTTCAATGGAAGCCAGTGCAAGGTGCTACGATAACCAGTAATATGAACAAAACGGGGAAGGTCCAGAACAATCCTGACAGCATTGTTCTGAACCAGGATTAAAGGACAGAGAGAGGAAAGAGAAAAGGCTATTACAATAGTCTGGACGTGAAACAACTAAGGCCTGAACCAGTATGTCTGCAGTCGCCTGAGATAGAAACCTGTGGATCTGGCGGATATTCATTAAGTAGAAATTACAAGTCCTCACTGATGTATCCAGGGTTGGGGAGGGAAAATCTTCTTTCCCCTAAATATGTGGCCCCAATGAAATCAGTCCCACCCCCCACCACCTAAGGTGTTTTTTTTTTTTTAATCCTTTCATGACGTGGTTCAAGTCACACAATTAAAGGTGCAATCCTATACATGTTTAGACAAAAACAAGCCCTACATCTCCCAGCATTGGGAGATGTAGGACATTCCCCATACTGCCTGGGGAATGCTGGGAGATGTAGGGCTTGTTTTTGTCTAAACATGTATAGGATTGCACCTTTAATTGTGTGACTTGAACCACGTCATGAAAGGCTTTTTAAAAAAAAACGCACCTTAGGTGGTGGGAGGTGGGGCTGATTTCACTGGAACCACATATGTAGGGGAAAGAAGATTTTCCCTCCCCAACCCTGGATACATCAGTGAGGACTCCCAATGCTGGGAGATGTAGGACTTGTTTTTGTCTAAACATGCATAGCATTGCACCCTAAGGCCAAGTGTAGTTTGACCTTAGAAGTAGTTAAACTATATTTACGTCTGTAAATAATATAAGCCTGCTTCTTTAACAGCTTTTAGTGAAATCCAGATCCTAAACACATAACATGAAATTGTGCTTAAAATCATAACCACAGTATAACGAAATAAATACATCATTGTCCATCCTAGGATTTCCTTTGGTTTACTGGCCATTGGCAGTGTTAATTGGGATAAATATTCAGATTAGCTGTACTGTACTGAATGTTTTTGTTACGCAGCTCAAAGTCTTGCTTTTTGGTTAATTAGAAATAACTCTGGACTTATAGTGAACTCTTTTCACTGCAATCATAAATACCAGATAAGAAACTCCATTCTATGAGCACCACAGATAATTCAGTTATGTCTTTGGTGAGATTTCTAATTAAGCCAAGTGAGAAAACAATATTACTGAGTTTGTCTGTTTCCTTAACTGAAGGCATAACTTTAAGGCTGGAAAATTCTGTTGGAAAAAAAAGAGGGAGGAGGAATAGCATCAGGGTTTTTGAAATGGCTGTTTTCTTGTGAAAGAGTCAATTCCTCCTTTGTGTTTAGACTGAAAAAAGAGCTTAAGGCTATTGTTTCTGTATGACATCCTTGATCCAATATTTGTCATTACAGGTTGCTGCCTATTCTAAATGCTGAAAGGGTATGGAATTGTTTCTTTGTCTATCTTTATGAAAGCAATTTTCTTTTCTTTCTTGCTTCCTACTATGTATTTGTGCCTCTGGAAATGTTTGGAACTGTTTTCATTTATCAAAAATATTGTTCTGAAGTGGGTCAGCAAATCTACTTTGGAAGATTAGGTAAAAAATGCTACAAGACAGCCAGTTAAACTCTATGGCCATAGGATGCAACCCATCATGAGCATGTTCTGTGAAAAGCTAACTGAAAGGAATGAAAGTTGTGCAAGAGAACAACTGTGCTCCCAGCATCCACTCATTTTAACATGGCTGGCAGAGGAGAAAATCCTGCTGGATTGCATCTAGAGCTTTGTATCAAGACTGAGAGAAAATCTGAATAGCGAAGAGGATTTATTGTTCATCTTCAAAATATGATTTTGTTTTGGGTAAAACAACAACAACATGTTTACTCCTGTTGAGTAATGTTATGAACAAAGCCCAGAGACCCACTATCTAGCCTTTTCTGAATGCAGTTTACAATACTCTCAAATAAAAGTTGCACTTCTGGACGAGAAAGAACAAACATGGTCAGCCTCTTTGCATATGCTTGGGGGCTTCTGATGCAATGAAGTGCCAGTGACGTCACTATCCCCTCACTGTAGCAGTATTTTAAACAGAACTTTTTTTTTAATCACTCATTCTGAAAGAGAAACATTTCCATAAGAGGTTTGTTTATTTTTCTTGCCAACGTTTTCCCCAATTTCTAATTAGATGGTGGGGGATAAAGGCTACTCCTTGTGGCTTATCTGAAGAAGAGCAGAGCATGCTCAGTGCAGGCAGGGGGAGTGGAGACGTAAGTCGTGACCAGACAGAGCGACTGAGAGACCATTAGCACAAGAATGATTCAATAACAGAATGGAATACAGGCAAGTAAGTGAGTGCAGAGGAGGCTCCTTTATAGGGCAAAGTTGGGCAGAGCACTACCAGCCAGACTCCATGATACCCACATACCCTCTATATTTTCCTCTGCCTCTTTTTCCCACCCAGTTCCCTGTAGGGGTGTCAGAGAATTTCTCACCAAAACTGCGGGGGGCCGAGTGCCAACGTATTCGGACCCCCGAAGTAGTTTCGGGGAGAAATTCTCCGCCCCCCCCCCCCCGGGATGGGACTTACCTTTCCCGAATGTCGCTCCCGGTGGCGGGTCGCAGCGGCGGTTCGGCAGGGCTTCGACAGGGGCGGGGGCGGCAGCCGGTCTTTCGACCAGCTGCCACCGCCACCATTCCAAGAAAAGTAAAAAAAAAAAACGCCCCCGTGATAGGCTACGTTACGATTAACGTAGACTATCACGGCTAGATTTGCAAAGTCAGCCGTGATAGGCTACGTAAATCGTCACGTAGCCTATCACGGGTGACTTTAAAAAAAAAAAAGCATGTACGGCTAATGGCGGCCTCCATAGGGAGCCGCCATTCGCGTTCCTTATTTGGTCGCTGTAGTCTACGTAAAGATTATGTAGAGTACAACGAAAATAAGGGCAACGCTATTTGCGTTGCCCTTATTTTCGCCATAGTCTACGTAAATCTTTACGTAGACTACAGCGACCAAATAAGGAACGCGAATGGCGGCTCCCTATGGGGGCCGCCATTTGCGTACGCACTTTTTTTTTTTTAAAGTCACCCGTGATAGGCTACGTGACGATTAACGTAGCCTATCACGGCTGACTTTGCAGATCTAGCCATGATAGGCTATGTTAATCGTTACATAGCCTATCACGGGGCTTTTTTTTTTTTTTACTTTTCTTTTGAAGTTTGCAGCCGGGGAGACGGGGCGCTTCTCCCCGGCCTGAATTTCGGCCAGGCGAGGCGGGAAGCCTCCCCCCCCCCGGCCTTAACTTTGGGGGGAGAAGCGAAGCGCCTCCCCCCCACTGCGAAGCAAGCTGCGAGACCAGGTAAGTGACTTTCGTACATCCCTAGTTCCCTGATCCTGCCAGCTGTTATTCCTTTAATGGCTAGCAGGATTTAGCTGTGCTACCACTCTACTGCTGGCTTCTGCTGGCTTCTCTCTATCTTCCTCCAGTAGCCTGATAGGTTCATTTTGATGAACTGAGCATGTGCAATTGCTGCACATGGGCAGATCGTTCAATCGGCAATGGGAAATTTCCTGGGGGCACCTGGGAGAAACGACCCCCTGTGAAAACTTGAAAGTATTTTAAAAGAAACAGAAATCTGCTCATAGTCCCTGGGGGAGGGGGTGTCCACCCCATTTGCTTGCTCCATGGGCATCGCTGCCATTGCACTAACCAATCAGGCACGACAATAAGAAAAAATATGCACACCATGTGGCTGCTCAGCAGCACAGAAGGGGAGTGTTGTGGGGAGGTTAGTTAAACTGCCTGTCCTGCTGTTTTATAGTTTCCAAATGCACTCCACAGGGACACTTTATTTTGTTCTGTAATTGCTATTATATAGTTTAGTTATTACTACTACTAACGGCTAGCATTTTTAATTGCTTTTTGAAGATTCAAAGCACTTATCCTATTGGCTCAGTAATCCTGAAAGCAACCCTATAAGTATGTTTGGGTCCATTTTGCAGAAGGGATGTAGACATGAGGCTGAGCACTGGTATAGTTAGCTAATCTTAGACTCTGGACTGAATGGTCTTGGGGGGCGCTATAGATGGCAATGGGTATTATTTCATTCACTTCAAAATATTTTTGCAATTCTTTTTTTGGTTCACTTGCTTAGACCCAAGGCATACAGTAACTGTACAAAAACCTTCCCTGCTCTGAAATGGGCATTTGTAATGCTTTTGTTGTTGTTGACTTGTCTGCATGATTTGTGTGTGCCTTGGGCCTACTATAGGTCTCTGGGTCTGAAAACCTTTCCAGCTCTGAAATGGGTGCTTGCAACTGTTTTGGGCTGACTTTTGTTGCTGTTGCAAATTTAGCGAATATTAAGTTCAGTGCTTCAAGCTGGAAGGTTCCCAAATTGTGGAATCCCCATTCCTGGAAAAGCTACACCCATTGAAAGCTTAAGGGCTCAATCCTATGCATGTTTAGACAGAGAAAAGGCCTACAACTCCCAGCATTCCCCAGCCAGCCTTGCATAGGATTGTGTTCTAAATGTACTTAGAGTCTTTGAAGGGGAAGAGGACGGGGAGAAAACAACTAGATCTAGTTGGCTCTGCCTACAGGGCCCCCCACCCCCTGCCCTGCACCCCACCCCCTGCCCTGCACCCCACTTGTCCCAATAGGCCAGACTTTTATGAGTTACCATTAGAGACAGCTGTTGCCATCATGTGATCTTGGGTTATCTATTGAAATTGTAGTTGCTTATAGAGCAGACAATACTGCTGTAAATTTTGGGGTAAAGAAGTCTGTATTTCAGATACTAAAAACACACAAAAATTTGTGCTGAGTTTTCCCGGATCCTGCTGTTTGCCAAACTCAATGATAAGTTTATCCATTATAGGATAGGAGGAGGACTCTGTGTGGAATTTGTTACTGGCACTCAAACTCAAGTTGGTATTATCCATGCCAACTTCATCACCCCACCTTGCCTCGATTCTCAGTCATTTGCCTTGTGTAGTTACCTAATTGGATAATGGCTAGGTAAGACTTTCAGAGCCTAGCCATACCAAATTTTGTTTAGGGTAGGTATAGCCATATGTCCTGTCCTAATTTGTCAGTGTTCCAAACTTTTTGAAAATTGATAGGAAAAAAGGAAAACTACCTGGCAATTCCCTTGTCCCCCTCCTAGAGACAAGAGGTGGGACCTGTCCGGGCCACTTTAGGAGCGTTACTGATTAGCTCTGCTATGTAAGAGCAATTGGTGGCAACAGCAAAAGTCAGGACAAGGACAGAAAAGTCCCAGTACCTTTAAATGAAAAAGGGAGAGAGAGAGAGGGAAGGATCTGTGGGCTCTGGGCTATTGTTTCAAGGTTCCCTATAGATACTTTGGAGGCTAGAATCTTCCCAGGGTTGTGCTCCACTAACCCAAAGTTAGTGTGTAGATCTATTATTATAAGACCTATGCAATGTAAATATTTATCTATAGATCTATCTTGGGGTTTAATGATTATGGGAGTGCCTAGGGCATACAAAGACTTTAATCTGGCCTGCCTAAAGGTCTGCCCCATATGCTATTTCCAGAACTGTTCTGAAATATCCTGGGTCTGTTTCCAGAAGTACTTCCAATTGGAGCCCAAGGTCCTGGATTTTGGTTGATGTAGAACTCCAACACATCCCTAATAGTTTCTAGCACCCTGGCAAATTGGATGAAGGTTGAGACTCATTGAAATCAATAGGATTTGCTAACATGTGTGTTTAGTGCTGGGATGTAAAATTGTGTGACTGCTACTGGCAAAAGGGGTTTGCTAGTCGTTCAGGTAACTGTGGGTTATTTGTCTTTCCTCTGACCATTCAAAACAATATTCTGACACAGTGTTTAAAGTGTCTGCATGTACAAAACAATAACTGAATTCAGTATCTGCTGAAAAGACTTCTTAAATTTCGAAATGAATGCTCATATTTCCATGCAGTAAGTTCTTAAAAAAAAAAAAATCTGTTTTCTTTGCTAATGATTTTTTCTGGTCTCTTTCTCTCTCTTCTGACTAAATCCTCTATTCTTTAACAGATGTCAAAGTTGACATATACTCTGTTTTGATAAGTAATGCCATATAGGAAATACTTGGAATCGCTAACAAAGAGAGAGAAAGAAAGGGGGGGGGGGGTCTTTGCAAATCAGTGGACTGATAACGCCAGAAAGTCTGCTAAGACGTCATAGAATTTTCACTGGCATATCTAGCACTGTGTGACTTGATTTATAATTCATACCAAAGCCCTTACCATATTGAATTACTTAACAGCAAATACAGCATAGAAAGAGAAAATCAACAGTTTAATGAAAGTGACCGGAACGAATTCTTAGCAGCAAAACTGTTTGGATCAATTTGAAATTTTATGAAATAAGCTGAGCTCAGAAGGTCTGGGTCGAAATAACTCTTACAATTATTTTTAAAATATTGTTTTTGGGGTCCATGCTGGAATTCCTTATTCTAAATATTGAATGTAAAATTTTAATAATTTTAAAAAATAGATTACCACATGTAGAGTGATAAAAATCAGTGGAAGATTATAAATGAAAGCTTCCTTAAACAGAAGCTATGCTCTACAATTGTAAACCTATTAACACTGCTGCAGACACATAAAAATTCACAGCAGAGGATCGGGTTCAGAGGAAGCATATTGTCTGAGTCCAGTTTCCCCACCCTTCACAATCCTTTAGCTAGTGAAGAGGCTGCCAATAGGATCTTTGGTAAGAGGAAATTAGGCTTGGAGGATGCTCCATTTGCCTTAAAAAAGAAAGAAAATAATTGGAATTGGAATACATAGAATATATATAATCTTTAAATTCAATTTAAAGAATGTGCCTTTCTACAGGTCCAAGTACAATGCATGACTGATTTAGAATTGCAACTCTTTTACACGGGCAATAGTATAGTACTTTGCATTATTATGAACATGTGATTTGCAAAAATGATCGTCCCATGCAGTGTAATCCTAGGCATGTTTACTCAGAAAAAAATCCAGTGCGCTCAATGGGCTTTTTGCCAGGCAGTGTGCATAGGACTGTAGTCAACAAACCTCTTTTGAAACTAAAGGGATGTTCATTAAGACATTCATCTTTGGTTCACATTAAAAATATATTAACCAAAAGCACTGGGGGCATAATTCAGTGCACCTAAATCAGCTGTTTGGACCCCAGTCTATAAACGAAAATGTACTTGGTGGAAATTTTCAAAATTATACTAAGTTTGAAAAGAGTATTCTCCAAATTCTTAAAATTAGGTAGAATAGAAATCAACATAGTAATATTGCCAAATCCTCCCCTTTATTTACCAATAAGTATTGTTTGAAACATGATTAAGCATCAACTTTTTTTCTTTACAGTTTTTGAATATTAAAATATTTTGAATGCCTTTTTCTAGAAAACAATTTATTTTTTACACACACCCCCCGCATCAATTTCTTTGTAAAAGCAGCATTTAATACTGGGCTTCTGATTAACAACTCCCTGGTTACTGCATTTATCATGCGACTTGATCCTAAGGATTTAAATTGAGTTATCTAAATATTACACTACATAGCATTTCTATGAAGGTAGCATAATTTCAAAGTGTGATGCTTCACTGGTGTGGTAGTGGTGTGCCCCAACTTGATAACTTGCTTGCTGACACAGCAGATGTTAGTACTGGTCTTAACAATGCATAACTAACTGGATCCCCACCCACCCACCCCCCATCTTCAGGTCATTATTGTTTAATATTTAGATGTTTAAACAATTAAAACACGTAGGAGATTCTTACTTTAAATCAAGGTCTCAATACATTTAATTAATTCATATTCTACCTTCTGTCAAATTATGGCACTTAATACCATATAAATTCATTTTGGTGAAAGCTGCTGGTGAGCAAGTAGTTTCAGGATTGAGGCCTAAGAACTAGACAAATACCTGTCTTTAGGAAATGAAACATCAAAGGATTCGAATGGCTTACAAGAATGAGTAATTAAATTACAGGTTTTAGTTAAACAACATCTCCGATGATTCTAATCTTTCTCATGATATTCAATCTCACGCAGAGAGAAACATACTCACAGCTCTGTCTCTCTCTTGTTACATCTAGCTATCTATTACATGCACAGATCTATATCTATAAGCGTGCACACACATAAATACATATTTTTATCTCTCTTTATGGGCATACATACATAATTTTATATATCTGTAGACATACATTTTATATCCATTGAGAATAACATTTCAAGTAAGGGCAGAACCATCACTGTGTTACTAAGAATGCAATGTGATGCTCAACCCCATCAGGTGATTTGAGTTTTATTTAATGGATTATTAAAAGGAAAGCACAACTTACTTGAAGACGCGGGAGAGTGTCTGTGTGGCTGATTATTTTTTTCTCTGTTCTGAGTCAAAGTACTTCCACTGGTCATGGAAACAAGCTCTAAATCCGTGTCTTCTCTCCTTACAGGGCTTGTCTGGAAGCAGTGAGAGAGAATGTACACAATCAAGAAACAAAATATGACATTTTCTGAATGCAGCTCACATTACTCTCAAATAAACAAGCAGGCTCTGTCAAACAATCTTCTTCAGAATGATCCCACAATCCTTTATTGCTGCCCAGTCTGAACAAATGCACTATGTCAAAGCATTTTTGTAAATAGGAGGCGATCTTAAAATTGTGGTTTGTGATCAGAATCAGTGCAGCAACAAAAGACAACATTTTAGTACAGTAATTTTGAAGAAAATAAATCTTGCAGACAACTGATGAAACCTTAAACAGCTTAAGATCATTTACTGAGCAGTCTATAATTTAAAGTCGGACTTGAATGCCAGAAATGTTATATTTGATTATTTTTGCCATATTTGTGCTTAATCCAGAGCAAGTATCAGTTCTATCCATCAAACATCTAGTAAGTAATTTCATCTTTGCTACCTAACCAAACCTTCAGAAGAGGTCACATATACAGCTTGCATAAAATAATTATATTAAAATGTAACATATTGATGGATTTCAAAGAATAAATAGAGAAAATGTTCTTATATGTCTATCTGATTTTAGATTTAGAATGGAGACCAAATAGTGAAACTAATTCAATGGTTTCAGCAAACACACATATTTGAAGAAAAATCTTACACTTCCCCCCAATGTTTTTATATTATAAATACTGGCATCTCAATCCTAAACACATTTCCTTGTTAAGTAAGGCAATTATTTAAGTTTGAATATATTTCTGTGTAAGGATCACGACCTTCGAAACTGAAATGTTCATGCTATTTTGGTTTTGAGTTTGAAAGTGTGTTATTTGTAAATGTAATGTTTATTAACTGTAAAAATTATATATTATATTACAACTCATATATGTACTAATATTTATGGTGAAATCTGTTGGTACAGCAGCAAGAAAATTAAGCACGTTTACATCCCAATGATGTAAATAGGACCTAGGAAAGGAAAGGTTCCTCCTGTGCAAGCACTGGGTCATTACTGACCCCTAGAGGGATGCCACTTACGCTGGCGTTTTCATGGCAGACTATAGCTGGGTGGTTTGCCATTGCCTTCCCCAGTCTAGACTACCTTTCCCCCAGCAAGCTGGGTATTCATTTTACCGACCTCGGAAGGATGGAAGGCTGAGTAGACCTGAGCCGGCTACCTGAGACCCGGCTTCAGCTGGGATCGAACTCAGGTTGTGAGGAGAGTTTTGGTTGCAATACTGCTGCCTACCATTTTGCGCCACACGAGGTTCTAAGGGCACAGTTAAATACATATTTAAGTGAATGGACCAAGTGCCCTCAACTTCTGAATGGGTGGGGGTGTCCTGGAGAAGATGGCTTTTGCTTGGTCCTCACCACACTGACTGCTTTGTTGCCCTATTTCTCCTGCCACCCATCCTGGTCAGTTGTTTGCTTATTCTCCCCTCCCACCCCCGGCAGCAGCAGCAGCAGCAGGAATGGAACAAACAGATCTTTTTCTCTTTCTTTTAGAAAACATTTTACAGAGATTGTGAGAACAAAGCTTCAGTGCACCCAATAATCTCTGTACAAAGTTTGGAGGGAGCCAAAAATAAAGGAAAAGAGAACTGTTTGTTCCTTTCCTCCACAGAGTTCTCCTTTCCCATTTCTTGTCTTCTGCTCCCACATCAATAGCGAGAGCAGGTGTTGGTGGCTGTGGTAATGGGCACCAAACAACCCCCAGACAGGCAGTAATGGTAGCAGGGCAAGGCTGGGCATGTAGTAAAGAAAAAAACCTGCTTCAACCAGTCCAGGCTGCAGCCGCACCGCATTTAAAATGGTCTGTCCTAAGTGTGAGAGTGGCAGCGAGCGGAACTATCAGTTGCTACTTTGGAGACACAGAGCTAATAAGGGCACTGGAAAGGGGAAGTCATGACTAACTTAAGTCTTATTGATTTGAATGGGTCTGCTCTAGGTATGACTAAATACATGATGATGATGATGATGATGACGAGGAGGAGGAGGGTTGTCACACAATTAAATAAACCTTAGTGGATTATTCCTATGAATTTAAATCAATTAATTTAACAATTGAATGGTTAAATATGCACATTGCAAAAGCAAGTTATGATGGAGAGAAAGCATATTTTAATTGTAGATGACACATTCTTGTATTACACCTTCTTTCCCCAAAGAATGCTTCTTCTAAGTCAGCACTTGCCCAGATTTTATAAGTACTTGTACATTACTTCATTCTGCTTATTAGGGAGGGGCTCCTTTTTAATACATCAACATGTTTTAATGGATAAATGTAACCAATTGATAGAACATTGTAGCCCTTATTATTTAATCCATGTGATTTGTATCTTGCCATTCAGGCCGCAGACTCCCAGAGAGGCTAGCACAAAATTAAAACACTCAGTTATCAGAAGTGGTCAAGGGATGGGGTGGTTCTATTGGTCCTGAAGAAGGCAATAGTAAAATCAGTGTGGAAGAAGCCAGATCTAGATCCCTTAGCTATGGAAAATTATCACCCAGTTTCAAATCCATTATTTCTGAGCAAGGTCTGAGTGGGTGGTATCATGTCAGCTCAAGACAGTTTTGGATGACACTGATTATTTAGATCCATTCCAGTCTAGCGTCTGGCTTGGCTTCGGGCCTTAGTTGCCCTGGTGGATGACTCATGCTGGGGAATGGATGGGAGGAGTGTGACCCTATTAGTTCTCCTGAACTTCTCAGTAGCTTTCAGTACCATTGACCATTCTATCCTTTTGGATTCTCTCTCTCTGGGATGGGACTTGGAGCCACAGTGTTGCAGTGATTCCAGTCCTTCCTGGGGAGATGGACCCAGAAGTTGGTGCTGGGAAAATCTGTTCTACTCCTTGGGCATTGACACTTCAGGTGCCTCAAGGTTCCATCTTGTCCCCCACACTTTTCAATATCTACATGAAACTGCTAGGAGAAGTCATCCGGAGGTTTGAGCTGACATATAATCAATGAACAGATGAGATGACTCTTTTCCACCATCTAATTCTAGGCAGGCAGTTGAAACCCTGGAAGGGTGTCTGGGTGCTGTGTTCAAATGGATGAGGGCAAACAAGCTGAAACTTAATCCAGATGAAATGGAAATACTGTGGGTTGGCAAATCTGCTAATCTGGGTGAAGGTTTAGATCTGACTCTGGATGGGGTCACACTCCCCCTGAAGAGTCAGTAAAGGAGTGCTGTTGGACTCAGCACTGTCTACAGACACGCTGGTGGTGTTGGCTGCCAGGAATGCTTTGTATCAGCTTAGGCTGGTTTGGCAGCTGTGGCCCTATCTACAGAAAGCTGATCTAGCCTCAGTGACAAAAGCCTTGGTTACATCCTGTTTTGATTACTGTAATATGTTCTACGTGGGACTGCCCTTGAAGGTGATTCGGAAACTGCAACTGGTACAGAATACAGTAGATAGAATGTTTGTGGGACTAGGCATTTGGAACATATTACTCCTATTCTGTATCACTTACATTGGCTGCCTGATAGTTTCCAGGCACAATTCAAGGTGCTGGTTTTGGCCTTTAAGGCCCTAAATGATTTGAGAATATGTTATCTTAAGGACCACCTAGACCTGTATAAGCCTGCCCAAGCATTAAGATCAGCATCAGAGACCCTATTCTCTGGCCCACCAGCAAGAGCCATTAGGCTGATGAGTACAAGGGATAGAGCTTTTTTGATGGTGGCACCACACCTTTGGAACTCCCTCCCCAGGTAGATATGCATGGCCTCATCACTGATGGCTTTTCAAAAACCTTGAAGACACATTTATTCCAGTCTGCATTTGGTGTTCAAAACATTATTTGCTGCTGCTGCTGCTGTGTGTGTTGTGTGTGTGTGTTTAATTGTAATTGTATGTTCATGTTTTATAATATTGTAAGCTGTCTTGTGAGAGCAATATGTCCTGAAAGGAAGGTTGAAAATCTTTTAAACAAAATAAATAAATAAATAAATAGATAGATAGATAGATAAAACAAGAAAATAACAATAGTCAATTATTAATTTTTCAAGACATTTTGCCATGGCCCAAGAGCCTTTATTATAATTATTTTTGTATTGATACTCGATTTTATTGTCTGTTTTCAAACAATTGTTTAGCTGCCTTGGACTTTCTGCAGTAGAAAGATGGTGCAGAAATGCTTAAAATAAAAACCCTATAGTATTCAAAGAAAGTAGTTTCTGTCACTTGTAATCGGCAAGGTGATCACAGCCATAACCTTTGCCTGGAGTTCTCCATTATTTTCTTAGCATAACTTCTCTCTACGGATACAACACTATACATAATAAAAGAGTTTCTTTATCTAGATTATAGAATAATGAGTTGTGTGGTTTTTTGTTTTGTTTATAAAAATGATATTTGGGGCTGAAGAAGTTATCATTGCAGGCAGAAAACTCCTGAAGTTTAGGAATTGCCAGAGTTTTCACATCTGCAAGGAAAATTTCATCAAAGCCATAACACATTGTCAATGAATAATACATCTTTCCTCGTTAATGAACTGAGTGATAATTGTCATGTAGACATATACGAAGCCCTAGGGCAGAAATTGGTAGTAGGTGCACTGAGACCCAGATGGCAACCACCAGTTCACATTCTGTGGTTGTAATTCTCCACTTCAGGTTTTATTGAACACCACTCTGTGATATGGCATGGGAGCAGGTGGGGAGCTATGACTGCCTTGCCATGAACAAGACACAGGAAAAAGGGCCAGTGATCCAGTTGCTCAAGTCCATAGTGGGAAGTGTAGACCACCTCTTTGGCTGTGTGTGCGCGCATGCATGTGTAGAATCACAACAATTCTGTATCCACAGTCACAGCCACCATTTAGAATCTTGATCCAGAATGATAAAGGGTGTGATCTATTTGCTCTATCTAGGCTTATGGCTTTACTTATAAATTGTTGGATAAACAGCATTTCTCTCCCTCACCCTGCTCTTAGATTTGCCACTCCTGGGTTTTCACAACAACTGCTGCTTCATCCTGAGGGTCCATATGCTTCACACAAAAACAGAGGGACAAATTCAGCTGTCAAGAAAACACACGCACACAAAAGGAAAAGGAAAGCTGAACAGACTGGTAGCTCCCAATGTTCTGTGGGGGAAAAAAGTTTCTTTATCAAGGGTCTGCTTTGGGAAGTTGCAGCATGAATGTTTTTCCAAGCAGTTTTACTAAGGCGTACAGTACAAATAAATGTCTGTGGATAAACTTTTTTGGGGGGAGAAATGCATTGGGAACTACCAATCTGTATAGCTGTCTTTTGTTTTGGGGTGCATATGGTTCCTCTTTTAGTTATGTACCCAGAATGCCTGGCAATTAGGACACACATGCCTCTCTGAAGTAGGAAACTACACATGTCAGGAACAACACAAAAAATTAGGTACAGGATGACAAATTTCAATGGCCTGATGAATGAACTCAGATTTGATTTTACACAGTTGCAAATATGACAGAATTTTAGAATTCAAATCAATATCTCATGCTGCTTTCAAAACCATTTACACCACATGCCTATGCATGTTTTACTCAGACGTAAGTATCACTGTGTTCAGTGTGGCTCACTTCTAGATAAGTGTGCAGAGGACTGCAGCCATAATTTATTCCATATTTATTTATTTTTATTGTGGAGAAATGTCTTACCACAAGCTGAACTCTTCCTCCCTTAAGAACTTCTGGGTCTATCTCAGGTAAGAAACGTTTGCTATACAGTGAGTAGAAAACAGGAAATATGTCAGTAACATACTAAAATGAAAAAGAATGAATAAGGTTGGGATCCAGACAACTATTTCAATTGCTCCAAGGGACTGGGCGTGTCCAGTGGGATGTTTGTTTTATCACTGAGCAGCAGACCTAAACCATATCACACACTGCTTTTCTAACTCTGCTCTCTAACTCTGGTTCAAAAGTGGTTTGCCATGCACGGGAGTTGGGGAATGAACACTGTTTGAGAAGCATAAGCCCAAAGCATCTTTAGGCACACAAAAATAGTTCTTGGATCCTGGCCCAAAGCATCTTAAGCACATTTACTTGTTAGTAAGTTTAATTGAATCAGTGGGACTTTCTTCAGGATAAACACGTTTAGAACTAGGCTGTACCGACACCTACTACTTGGAAACTACTAGTCATCCAATGTTTAGATAAATATCATTAAGAATTTTGGCTCTTATTTTCAGTGGGTTTAAGGAATATTATTTTTAACAATCTGGCTAGAACAGATAAGGTAATCAATTACTGCCAGGAAGTTTAAGATAAAATTCTCAAACTGCAAGTTCTTTAATAGCTAGAAATTTATCAAATTTACCAGTTTATTGAAGGAGTATAAATTACACCTATCATTATCTGATCTTATTCAAACAGTTTATTACAGAGCAATAATCTTGGGGTTTGTTAGATAAGTTTATCAGCTGTTTGACCACACTATTTCTGATTCTTTTCCAATTGATGTTTTGCCATCAAGTACAGGGTAAGTAGGATCAGACATAATATCTAAATGATCTTAACAACTGCTTTTACAATTATTAATGTGCTACACACATCTGCAGAAACAACTTAATAAGATTTAAAAACAATTCTGTTTGCATAAATGACATATTGCCTTACTTTTGAAAAACTAGATTTTTTTTCCTAACAGTGCAATCCTATGCATGTCTGCTCAGCAATAAGTTCATTTAGTTCAATGGAATATACTTTCAGGCAAGTATGTATAGGATTGCAGTCTAAACGTTTCTATGAAAATTAATAAGAAAGAATAGTGTGAAAAAAAGCAATTAAATACTTGGGCAACAGTGCTAACTGACAGAATATGTTTAAAAACAAAGTTCCTAGTTTATTGTTTTATTTTTTCACCTGATTTTTATATCTCTATATTAATAATATATTTTCTAAGGATATAGTAGTGTGGTACTCTTTGCTTATAATTTTTATTATGTAAAACATAATTTAAAGGATTATATTATGAGTTGAACTTCTATTTTTTTCTGAAGGCTAACACTACTTTCAAGGTTCCACAGCCTTGAGGATCAAAGTCTTAAATATATAATTGTATCTAATTTTTAAGACATTCACACAAGTTGTCTGGCACTTCAGCCCTAAATATATTTACTTGGAATAAGAAATCTTGCTTCAAATAAATGTCTTTAGGGTAGTAGCTGTGGTCACTGCCTTCAATTTGAAATAGTTACTATAAACAGCTGTTTACAATAAGCTTGTGTATAGGTAAAATATAATGTTCTGATTTTAAAAGTGCTGAACATCAGTAGTTGGTAATTATTTCAACAAGCATACTTCCTCTTCAGCAACTTTTCTAACTACTACAAAAATATTTCATATTTCCAACTTTTTGATACTATCAATACTTCAGTAATATTTAGAAATAGTCATGATCCAGCCTTTCACATAGATGGTAATGCTGAAGGGGAGTGCTGCCAGAATGGAGGCAGGTGAGACTATTAATAGAGCCCGACCTGCTCAGTAGTTACTCTGGTAGTGCACTCCATAGCAGTCATAGCATTGGATTGCCTGCTGGGCTAAAGCTGTATATGTTCACATTCCCTACATGAATAGCTTTCAAGTGAGGGAGGAGTCAGCCTTGAATGGCCATACTGTCAGCACATAATGTTGCATGGCTATGGTGTAGTGTAGGGATAGGCAACCTGGTGTCCTCCAGAAGTTTTGAACTACAACTCCCATTATACTTGACCATTAGCCACGTTGCCTGGGACTTATGGGAATTGTTGTCTTGAGAGCAACAAGTTGCCTACTCCTGGCATAGTGTGTGTTACTGAAAGTGCATACTCCCTGGCACAGGTTTCTGTGTGATATTTCAGGGGTGGGCAGAAAATACATCTTCAGATATTTTGGACTTCAACTCTCAGCATTCCTGACCATTGGCCATGCTGGCAGGAGCTTCTGGGAGTCAAAGTCCAAAACATCTGGAGATCTACCTTCTGCCCACCCCTGTGCTATGTCAATGATGTGTGCTAGCTCTTCTGATGTTCCACTGGTGGCAATGTGGTTGGATCATGCCCAATGTACTTCTGTAGCCTTGTGAAATCATAGCCTTGCTAAAAAAAATGTCAGTATGCTTTCTGTCTTTCAACCCTAGCCACTGACATAGGCCTGGATACAGACTTCCCTTGAGTGGTGTTCCGCTCATGAGACACCTCCAACTTGCAGAAAGGGGAGTGATTTTCTTCAATTCTTCCTTCCCCCCACAGCCCCCTATGCCCCCCCACTGTTCCCAAAAGTTGGGGGACCTTACAGAACAACAAAGGAGGTGATGCAGGGAAACTGGCAAAAATTGCTTCCCCTCCTCCAGCAGAAGCCGCCACTCGATGAGAGTTCCTTTGCAAATGGAAGGAACCCTTCTATTTGTGTAAGGGCAAGTCGAGATCCAACCCATAGACTGTAAAGAATTCCAAGGGTAGGAGTGTCTGTTTACACTGATCTGGGGATGGGTGGGAATTATACTTGAGTTATCTGCAGGTGGCACCTGGCTGCCTGCCTTGAAGTTATATACCTTTCCTCAAGGAAACTCTCCATTTTGGCTGTGAAAAGAAATCCACTTGTTTAGCTGGTGAAGAAACTATCAGCTAAACGAAGAGAAATAACTGCAGTTACAAATTTGAAATGCTGATTTTTTTAAACAATACAGACCTTTGTATTACTTTCCCTCCTAGAGTCCCTAATTTTGTGGAGTATTTCATCTGGATGCTATTCTTTTCTTTGCTGCTTGCACTCTTTTCCTAACCCATGCCTAGATCAAATACACGAATGATCATATCTCAGCGTATCAATGCATTATTTAGTATATCTGGTTAGCTATTATATTACAATAATTTGAATGCATTGGGTAATGTGAAGAGTGTAAGAAAAATGTGTTTTCCTGCATTTTCCATTTAATACAGCTATTTGAGTTTCTGACAGAAAAACAATATTCATGGATATTATGAAGGGATATTGCATGCTGGCATGTCATAGCAATTCACTAAGGTTTGTGGCAGAATGTGATGTAGAATTTATTAAATTAATTCTCAACGGGAGTGTGTTTGGAACTTGGCAATGTGGTCCTTGGCAAAAAAGGCATATTTGTTTTAGGACAATTAAGATGGGTTTCATGTTACATGATGTATTATAACAATCCAAAAATCTAATTTAAAGGCAATGATCTCACCATTTTTCATTTCTGGGACTAGCTCCTTCATAATCCCAAACCTGTGTATGAAGCCATTGGTATGTACGTTCTTTGTTTCTTTCCATCTTCTCTGCAGACACATCTATATGAGAAAATTCTTCTTCCTTACCTGAGGGGATGAGAGATATTTTTGGGTTCTAACCTTCTGCAAAAACTGTAAGAGGCATCACATAAAGAGCGACGACTTACAGCAAAATCCTGTGCATGATTATGAGGCAATGAGCCATACTGGACTCTACGGGATTTAGTAAATATGGATAGGATTGGGCTGATAAGGCGGTAAGAAAAAAGAGGCAATGGTAGAGTCTGTCATTTCTAGGTCTGGGCAGCCCCCCTCCCCCCAACCTGCTTTGGACTCTGGATCCAAAGCGAGATTCGGACATCCACATTCCTCTGATACACGCCCCCCAACTGCGTGAGACCCCTGATCCTTATCTGGATCCATACGGAGTGCCTGTAGCTGTCACCCTCTATGAGGAAGTCGCCATTTTCTTTTAAAATGGCAACTCTTCTTCTTCTGGTAATTAAATCCTGTGAGAATGGCAGCTGTAAAGCTGTCATGTACACAACATTGCAGGCATAAGTGGCCCATTTACCCTTGTAAAGTTGCATCCATGATGGTCTTACGGCCGCCATTTATACAGGATTTAATTACAAGAAGAGTTGCCATTTTAAAAGAAAATGGTGACTCCCTTGTAGAGGGCAACGGCTGCGGTGCTCCAGGTAAGGAGCAGGGGTCTCATGCGGCTGGGTGGGCACCTGTCCAGATGGGTCTGAAGTGTTTTGGATTGATCTGACCTGCTTTGGCCTGATCCCAACCCACTCCAGAACTGGACCACTTCAGGATTCAGACCGAAGCGGTGCACAGCCTTAGTAATTTCCTTACCTCCCTTCTCTATACTTTGCACCACATTGTACATTTACGAAATGTGCCTCCGTATAGAAACAAAGTTCAAAAAGTGTGTGTGTGTGAGCGTGTTGCGTGTGTGAGAGAGATACTGTTTAGTGTGGAGAAGAGACTAGACACAGATAAGTAAATACATAGACTTCTATTATTGCCTTTTTTTACATTACAGAAACACAAATTTTCCCCAAAATCATTTAAGAGGGTAGATTCCCTCTTTATGGTGCCTCTAAATGCTGGAGCTTTACTTTGTCTTCTACTTCAGGAAAGAGACCCATGGAATTGTCCAGTTTTTACTAGACAGGCTCATTCTGACAGCCTTAATTGGTCTTGAAGTGTATTCAGCATTCTTGCCTGGCCATTGGGTTCTCTTCCCCCCCCGCCCGCCACCTTTTCTCCTCCTGTGCTTCTACCTCTTGCATCCTGTCCTGTTCTCCCTGGGCCCCAGGATTTTACTCCATTTGTTTTCTCCCCATTTTGTGTTTGTGCCTTGAGTGACAGCATTATTACTTTTTATTGTGTATACCCTAGCCATGGCCAATTCAGATGGGCTCTGCATTAGGAGTTGGGTTGAGAGTAGGTAGGTGATAGATTGAGGTGACAGTGCTTATTTAAAAGCTGTTGCAATTGCACAGTTGTCTTCAGTGATGTAAAAAAATAAGGGAGACGAAGGTGGAGATGACTTATGCCAGAAACAAAATCCTGGCCAAACTCAATACATGTACAGAACAGGATGAATTTGTAATACAGAAGAACTAGAAGGAAGGGAACATCACATCCAAACATGTGTGAACCAAATACAGCGCCAGACTGTAGTGAGGTAATCTCCTGTACAGACATTGCTTCAGAAATGCAGGAGACACTCAAAAAGTTATTTTACCAACTCACACCAGCTGGTAGGAGTCAACGTAGAATGAAGAAATTCACATTGGAATATGTGATATTATATGCTAAATATGCGTACATATAGGGCGGGCCTTTTGTTTCTTGTCTTTTTACTCCAGAAAAGCCTGAATCCTCTGGCTGATTTTGTATTGTGTAAAAACACTTAGTGTAAGGTGTTGGAATGAACTTCCAAATTCATTCCTGATCTTCTATACTGTGAACTTGGATCACTGCACATAATCAAGTAATATCTCCACCACCTGCTTCCTAAACTCTATATTTTATCAGGATGATCTGTGGGAGCACTTAATCCTTTGTGCTGATTATGTGCCATGGGAAAGTACCCTTTGCTATCACTTTGATTCTCAAAAGCAATAAGGAAGCATCTTCTTTGTATTTTAAATTTTTCTTAATTGTTTTCCCTTGCCATCAGCAACAGCATAAGTCAATAGCAAAAGTTGTTTCTTCTGTATCAAGTATTTTTGGGAAGCTTTCCAGTTATTCTGTTCTGCTGATATCTAAGCCTGCAATCCTATGCACACTTACTTAAGAGTAAACATACATAGGATTGGGCTGTAATTTCTAAAGGAGAGAAGTTGCGAAGCAAATAAGGAAAATGAATTATGTGCAGATTTATGAACATTAATCATACTGTTGTGCACTCCCCACTTTGCTAAGTGGTGAAAGGTCCAAAGTGCAGTGCTACATAGGCTTGGTTTTCTTTGGATGTCTTTCTGATCATTGCTTTATGTTAAAATATACAAGAAGAACATACGTGGAGCACTCCTATGAGGTAGCAGGTCTGCTAACCCACACCAAATCCACACCAAATCCACAAAAAGACATATACACACACACACACGTGATTACACACACACAGTCTGCAGATACCTTCAGACCCCAGATGACCTCTGCACCCATATTGTATTCCAACTTGCTATCTTTTTAATGTTCACACACATGAACAGTCTCAGACCTGGCACCACCCTTTAGCTGGAAGGGTGCTGTCTTCTTCTAAGGTCTGATGGGTACCGCATTCAAACTCAGATATATATTTAACTATCTGCTAACCATTAACTCCAGCCAACTGACCATTCTGTGCTATTCATCAACCAATAGTTGCAATGATATTTAACAATTTTGGACAGTTATATCCTCCATTCATGCTTCATTTCATACAGTTGGTGTGATGAACATAGTCCTGAAAGAACATCTCTAAAAAACAATATCCTGGAACATTTGCTTAATTTGGCATTTTAAAAAGTGATTATGACCACACTGAATAATTTCATTTCATTTCGTATATTTCTATACTGCCCCATATCTGAAGCTCTCTGGGCAGTTCACAAAAAATGTGAACATAATAGCATATCTCGCTTTCAAACCAGATCACAACAGTTCATCCATTTCATTTTTCATCTAAAACCAAATTATCAAATGCCATTCTTATACTGGGAAATACTATATAATAACAATAGTATTGACTACTTGGTATAGTCAATTTCTATCCTAGTAACTGATATATACGGTACAATCCTATGCATATCTACATGGAACTAAGTCTCATCATATTCAATGGAGCTTACTCCCTAGTTAAGGCTCAGTCCTTTGCATGTTTAGATGGAAAAAAGCCCTACAACTCTCAGCATTCCCTAGCCAGCAGTCTTTTTAGGATTGCAGCCTAAAAGTCTTTTTAATGTCAAAATTGCACCAACATATGTACTAGCGCAGTCCTTTAGGGTGGATATGTTTATTTATAACAGGAGCAGTACAGGAAAGTTACAGTAACCTAGGCTTTTCCAGATGATTAAATTCCCCAGGATTTTTCCAACCCAGCCAACCAGCTTGAGAGAATAGCCTTGCTGCAGAGAGCATAGTTCCTTGAGGGGTGTGTGTGTGAGTGTGAGTGTGAGTGTTTTAAAATCCAGAGAGATGTATACTGCAGTGCTAGGGAGAAGAACTGAGCATGCAGCATTCAAAAAACTAAATAAAAAAAGAAAAGAAAAAGAAAACCTGAAGTTTCATAAAATGGAAATATATATCTATATATCACTTACTAGTATACACACACACACACACACACACTAGTGTGTGTGTGTGTGTGTGTGTGTGTGTCTATCTATCTGTCTGTCTGTCTGTCTGTCTATCTGTCTATCTATCTATCTATCTATCTATCTATCTATCTATCTATCTATCTAATCTATATCAGTTACTAGTATAGAAATTGACTATACCAAGTAGTCAATACTATTGTTATTATATAGTATTTCCCAGTATAAGAATGGCATTTGATAATTTGGTTTTAGATGTAAAATGAAATGGAAGAACCGTTGTGATCTGGTTTGAAAGCGAGATATGCTATTATGTTCACAAATATAAAGGATTGTGGCTATAGTGCCCTCAATCCACCATAACCACCTTATTTATTAACATTAAAAAAACCCTGGTTGTTGACCTACATAAATTATATATATTTAAGCAATACTAAATACACATTATAATGGGAAGAGGCACAGTTAAAGAGACACAATTAGCTTAAATCCATCTAGGTTGTGGTTTAGGTAGAAATTATTCAATTAGGTAATTGCATCAGTTAGATATGGCAGTAAGACTTGTCTGTACTGGATGGACTAGTTTCACTGTAGACTTTTTCAAACAGGGACAAAGAACCATATTGCTCACACCAGAGTGGAGAAACCAGCACATTTTAAGGAAATCCATAATCTTTCATCTGGAAATAGATACAAACGTGGGTATCAATTTTGTGAAGAGGGACCTTAGCCTCACCAAGGAGGCAGTGACATCATGTGAGTATCAGCCTAGCCATCTATTTGCAGATGCAGCAAATTTTAGGACCAGGCCATAAATATGGCCACAGTGTTGTCATATTATGTAAGTTTGGAAGATGATTGAAAGAAAAAAAATCATCATCTTGTAAAATTAGATGTGTCCCAGTCTTAAAATAATTGGAATTCGTATACTTCATTACTACATTCGCACAATTGTTTGTGATCCTGAGGTCTGCATGCATAAAATCTGCTTGCATATACCATACTGTATTCTTTACCACCACCATTAAACCCCCCAACATACATTTTATCTTATCCCAAGCATAAAAAGAGGCTTGATAGTTCACACAGTCTAGTCACACTACTACTTGGAAACATGTCCTAACTTCACATGTGGATTGAAGACATCATGAGTGCAATTGCTAGTGAAATCAGAGTTTCTATTTTTCTTTTCATATTAACTCTTTCAGCATATAGGTCAAAATAATTGCAGAAATATTACTGAACAATGTTCAGACTACTTTCTGACATTATAATGAACACCATTCAATGTGAACATACAGTAGTATCCATCTTCTTTGGAACTCAACTGGTTAATAAAATGACCAAATAATCTGTGTGGAAAGAGGAGGCTGAGTAAAAATGGGCATACATGGAGACTGCATAAATTCTAAGTTTTAAGCCACTGTTTAACTTTTCTGATTTATAGGAATAATTCGCCTCCCACACAAAACATCAGTGCTACGGCTGCCAAAGTAAGATTAATAAAGAAAGTAGTCATTCAGTTCATGCATCCTGGATGAATTTCAGAGCTTTGTAACACTGTGCCAGCATTCAGATCTAATGTTCAAGGTTTTTTTTGTTTTTGTTTTAAACCTGGCTTGAGGTTGCATTAAGAAAAATGGAAGACAGGTATCATGTCAATCTTATTTGTGGTCTGAAAGCAAAGCACAGTAATTGAGATTTTTACTTATAAAGGTAAGTGCCTTATACTTTGATCATAATGATTTGCACCAGGCTGAAGTCTTTGAAAACAAAGTTTACATTAAGGAAAGTGCTTATAAACAAGGGAGTAGGAAAATCAAATCTACCCAACATATTTCTTTTATTGTACCGTTACTTTCTAAACCAATGTTCAGGGGCAAACTGGGAAATGTGGACAATTGAAATAAAGTTATCTTTATTCTTTATTATCTGCATACCATACACACTTATTACAAACAGCTACTTACATCAGAGTAGAATGTGTTAACGTATGGTTAAAGCAACAATTATATCTATTGGATGTGCCAACCACTTAGTGCAAATGAGTTTGAACTGGTACACATTTTTGCACTTTCAGGAGTGAAAAATCCATCACTCCATCTGAACAAACAAGAACAATGCAGTGTTCTTGCAAGGGAACTCATAGATGTCATCTGTGGACAGATCCCCGATCTTGAATATTTCTTTTGAAATTTCAGAATCTTATTTATTTATTTATTTATTTATTTATTTATTACATTTCTATACCGCCCAGTAGTTGGAGCTCTCTGGGTGGTTTACAAAGATTAAAAACCTTAAAAATACAATATACAGAGATTAAAAACCATTTATATAAAAAACACATGTACAGACAAGATGCACAAAAGAAACATATCTAAAACAACTTCAAACAAACAATCTCAAAAGCAAACAACCATAAATATAAGACATTCCAGGACTGATTAAAACTTATCATATGCTGCCGAATGCCTGGGAGAAGAGAACGGTCTTAACCTGGCACTGAAAAGATAACTATGTTGGTGCCTTGTCGGGGAGATAATTCCATAATTTGGGGGCCACCACCGAAAAGGCTCTCTCCTTTGTTGCTGTCCTCCAAGCTTCCCTCGGTGTAGGCGGCTGAAGGAGAGCCTTAGATGTTGAGCGTAGTATATGGGTAGGTTCATGTCAGGAGAGGTGCTCCATCAGGTATTGTGGTCCCAAGCCGTGTAAGGCTTTATAGGTTAAAACCAGCACTTTGAATCGGGCTCGGAAACATACAGGCAGCCAGTGCAAGCGGGCCAGAGTCGTTCTTATATGTTTGGACCTTCTGGTCCCTGTTACCAATCTGGCCACTGCATTTTGCATGAGCTGCAGCTTCTGAACCTTCTTCAAAGGCAGCCCCACAGAGTGCATTGCAGTAATCTAACTTGGAGATTACCAGAACATAGACAACTGAAGCCAGGTTATCCCTGTCCATATAGGGGCATAGCTGGGCCACCAACCAAAATTGGTAGAAGGCACTCCTTGCCACTGAGGACACCTGAGCCTCAAGTGACCAAGATGGCTCAAGGAGAACCCCCTTGCTATGAACCTGCTCCTTCAGGGGGAGTGCAAACCCATCCAGAACAAGTTGAACACCCTTCATCCGGTCAAAAGAACCACCCACCAACAGCATCTCAGTCTTGTCTGGATTGAGTTTCAGTTTATTAGCCCTAATCCAGTCCATTGTCACAGCCAGGCACCAATTTAGCACATTCACAGCCTCACCTGAAGAAGATGAAAAGGAGAAATAGAGCTGCGTGTCATCAGCATACTGATGACAACGCACCCCAAAACTCTGGATGACAGCACTCAATGGTTTCTTGTAGATGTTAAATAGCATGGGGGATCGAATTAACCCCTGTAGAACCCTATACTGGAGAATCCATGGGGCCGAGCAATATTCCCCAAGCACCACCTTCTGGAGCTGACCATCCAAGTAGAAGCAAAACCACTGCAATGTAGTGCTTCCCACTCCCAGCTCAGTCATCTCAGAAAGATACCATGGTCAATGGTATCAAAAGCCGCTGAGAGATCAAGAAGAATCAACGTCACACTCCCCCTGTCTCTCTCCCAACATAGGCCATCATACAGGGTGACCAAGGCTGTTTCCATGCCAAAACCTGGCCTGAACCACAACTGAAATGAATCTAGACAATCAATTTCATCCAAGAGTGTCTCTGCAGCTGGTTGGCAACCACCTGCTCAAGAACCTTGCTCAGGAAAGGAACATTTGCCACTGGCCTAAAATTACTACGATTTTCCGGGTCTGGGGAGGGTTTCTTTAGGAGTGGTCTCACTATCGCCTCTTTGAGGCGGCCCGGGACCACTCCCTCTCACAAGGAGGCATTAATCACCTCCCTGGTCCAGCCAGCTGATCCTTCCCCGCCAGTTTTTATCAGCCAACAGGGGCAAAGATCTAGTACAGAAGTGGTTGCATGAACCTGTCCAAGCACCTTGTCAACATCCTCAAGCTGTACCAACTGAAACTCATCCAGAAGAACAGGACAAGGCTGTGCTCTGGATATCTCACCAGATTCACCTGCTATAACACTGGAGTCTAAGTCCCGGCAGATGCAAGAGATCTTATCCTGGAAGTGCGTAGCGGGCTGGCATGTAATAGCCCTCGGACGACACTGAAAAGCTCTGCTGGGTGGCAGATAGAAGATTCAATAGAGGCAGCAAGATTATTTTTTTTGCCGCCCTCACTGCTCCTGAATATACTTTACCATAGACACATACCAACATTCGAGTGCATCCACTAGGAGTTCTTCTCCATCTGTACTCAAGCCATCTCCTATTTTATTTCATTGCTCTCAGCTCTGGGCTATACCATGGAGCCGTTGGAGCTCTACTCAGGAGAGGGTGCTCAGGAGCAATCATGTCAACTGCCCAGGTCATTTCTGCATTCCACAGATCAACCAGGGTTTCGACAGGAGAGCCCGCCATATCAGCCGGAAACCTCCCCAGAGTCCTCTGGAAACCATCCGGATCCATTAGCTTCCTATACAAGACACTTGCAGCATGAGTGTACAGTAGATACTGTGATGGCTCTTAATGTGTGGTGCAAAGTACCACTGATAGTTCCAGTCTCCCATGAGAATCATGAGCCTCATTACAGCTGAAATCTGTGAGCTGCTTTTTTTACACATTTGTTGTAGTGTAATCCATCCCACGGGCACAGAAAGTCTCCCACATCTACACAACCTGCACAAATGTAAGTGAACCAGAGGGTAAAGACTGACTAAAATATAACTATCTTATTAGAGAGTGTACATGCCAAAGTGACAGTGGCCTGGTTCAGATGTACATTCCTGGCTTGCTAAATCATAGTTCAGCAAGCTCGGAATGCGTGTCATCTCCATGGGTTCTCTTCTCACTGCCTCCCTTCACCGGCTTGCCAATCCTGGTTGGTTTAAACTATAGCTCCCCTTTATGGATGGGGAAACTGGGAAATTGTGGTATAATGTCAGTTTATGAACCAGGATCTTATATCATTGGTTGAACCTTTGTTAGTAAACAGACATTAAATTACAGTTCCCTATTCAGACACAACAAGGAACTATAGTTTAAATCAGTTTTTTTTTCCTCCATACAACTCTCAGTATATCTGACTATGCTGGTTGGTGCTGATGGGAGTTGAAGTCTAAAATATCTGAAGCACACCAGGATGGGGGAGCCTGATACAAACGAACTACAATTAGCATGCTGAAGGCAGCTCATGAAGGGAGGAGCTAAGGGGAGGGAAAGTGACAGGGTGGGGGATACATAAGCCTGATACTTTTCAGCTGGGAATGTATGTCCAAACCAGCCCAGTGACATCTACAGTCAGGGCCAGAAATATTGGAACAAGAATAACTGTTTGGGCAGTTGGCCTCTGTACACCACCACATTTAAGTTGAAAGGAAACACATTGTCAGGAGCGCCCTAGCGGCCTCTTTCAGTAGACTCCAATAGCCAACTCAAGACATAGACGAGAGGATTCTTTTCAAGGCTTTAATCCTTTTACAACTTAATGACTCTTTCAGATGCTAATCACCAGCGACTAAGCAAGGAACAGCAGAGTGGCCTTTGCGCCGAGTAGGCAGTTGATCCCCATTTGAAGGAGAGTCACTTGAAGACCCTGAACTTATGGGCTAGAGAGAGATCCTCCCTCTTTCCCTTGGGTCCACGGCAGGGGGCCGTTGCTTGCGCATCAAATGGGCGCTATGCCTCCTTTCCGCGCCCTCCATCGCTCGTTGCTCCCTGCATCTGTGTCAAGCATCTAGCAAGCCCCATTCCCGCACTTTCTCACTGCTAGGATCACTATCTATCTCAGGAATGCCGGCAGGAGGAATCTCTGCCAGCTGCTGTGCCTGTGAGGGATGAGCTGGCTCCTCTCCCACAGATTGCTGATCCTCCTCAGAATCAGAACTGCTCTGGGGTTCTATCAGCTCAGTTTCCACCCTGACATCATCCCCACTCCCATGAGGCCCCCCCCTTGTGCTCTTCCCCTGAGGCCCCGGGTTTTTGGGGGTACAGCTGGTGGAAACGCCTCAGCAGCAACGGAGCATGCACATTTTCCGCGGGTTCCCAGGTTCGCTCATCTGGCCCATACCCCTTCCAGTCCACTAGATATTGCAGGTGGCTGCGAGAAAGGCGGGAGTCCAGAATCTCCGTGACCTCAAACTCCTTCTCCCCCTCTACCAGCATTGGCAGTGGGGGGGGGGGGACCGACCGAGTGATGAAGGTTGCCAGAAACCAGGGGGACAGCAAGGACTGATGAAAAACAGGATGGATCTTCATGGAGGGGGGGGGAGAGCCAGGCGAAAAGCAACAGGGTTAATCTGGGCCGTAATCTGGAAAGGCCCCGTGCGGTGAGGCACGAGCTTCCTTGTGGCTGAGTGAGAGGGGAGGTATTGGGTGGACAACCAAACCCAGTCCCCCGGTTGCAGAGACGGACCCGGCTGGCGCCACCGGTCCGCAGAGGCCTTGTAGGCTGCCTTGGCTTGCTCGAGGGAGTCCCGTAAGAGGTGGTGTACCGCTTGCAACTCCTCTAAAAAGTTATGGGCTGCTGGCACCGAAGAGGGAGCTAAGGTGGACAGGAAAGCCTTGGGGTGGTAACCAAAATTGGCAAAAAATGGAGTTTGGTGGGTGGAAGCATGGCAGGCATTGTTATAAGCAAATTCTGTGAGAGGCAGCAAGGAACACCAGTCATCTTGCTGGTAATTGACATAACAGTGCAAATTTTGCTCCAGAGTCGCATTGGTGCGCTCGGTCTGACCGTTCACCTGTGGATGGTGGGCGGAGGAAAGACGGAGCGTCACATGGAGAAGCCCAAGTAGCTCCCTCCAGAAATGGGCAGTGAATTGGGCCCCCCTATCTGAAATGAGACCCTCGGGCCATCTGTGGAGCCGGAAAACATGTGCCAAAAACAGCTCCGCCGTTTCCCTGGCTATGGGCAACCCAGAGCAGGGGATGAAATGGGCCATCTTAGAAAACAAATCCACCGCCACCAGAATGGTGGTCTTACCATGTGAGGGAGACAAGTCAGTGATGAAGTCAAGGAAGAGCAGTTTCCAAGGTCCAGAGGGGGTAGGCAGGGGGTGAAGCAAGCCTGTGGGCTTGCCTGAGGGGGCCTTCGCCCACTGGCAGGTTGGGCAGGAGGCAACACAGGTCTTGACATCCCAGCACACATGAGGCCACCAAAAATCCTGCATCACTCCGTGCAGGGCCTTGGCGAAGCCAAAATGGCCAGCGGTGGGGGAGTCGTGGCACTGATGGAGGACCTTCTCGCGGAGGGGTCTAGAAGGCACATAGACCTGACCGGAATGGTAAAGCAGGCCACCTTGCAAAGAGAAGGGGGTAGAGTGGGGGGGCAGAGGCTATCCCCAATTCCTCCACTTTTGTGTGAACAAAAGCAACCTGAGCCTGTGCAGAGTGAAGGAGCTCCTCCCAAGAGCAAGGTGTCAGGGTGGACACTGAGCCCATAGAATCCCAGAGTAGTTCTGATTCTGAGGAAGAGCAGTCACTCCTGGGAGAGGAGCGCGCTCCTCTTTCCCAGGACCAACAGCTGACGGAGATTCCTCCCACCAGCATTCCTAGTTTAGTTAGCAGTCCAGGGAGTGACCAAGCACAGATAGCAGACTTGGTGGATGCGTGACGCAGACGCAGAGAGCAGCGCCAGATGGAGGGCGCAGAAAGGAGGCGAAGTGCCAGGTTGGCGTGCAAACAATGGCTGCGCCCAGAGGCTCCAAGGGAAAAGGGGAGGGACTCTCCCTAGTCCTTAAGTTCAGGGGTCTGCCAGTAATCCCCTTTCAAACGGGGACGATCTGTTCCAACTTAGGGCATAGGTACTGTGCTGCTCAGATCTAGTTGCAATCGGTATAGTTGTTAAGTTGTAAAAGAAGAATAAAGCTTTGAAAGGAATTCCTTTGTCTGTGTCTGGACTTGGCTACTGGTCTAGACAGAGAGAGACCTCCAAGGAGCCTTTGACACAAGGCACCGCAGCTGCTGCCAGGCACTGGGGGGAAAGAATCAGAGAGGGGAGGATTTCCCTCACCCCCTGGCTGGAGGTCCAGCTTATGAGAAAGAGCATCTGCTTGTAGGTTGTTGGAGGCCTTCACATGGCAAATCTTAAGGTGGAACCGGGAAAAAAAAAGCAACAACCTAATCTGCCTCTGGTTTAAGGCACGGGCTGTCTGAAGATGTTCCAGGTTGCGATGGTCGGTTCTAACTTCAACTGGGTGCTGTGCCCCCTCCAGCAGATGACGCCAGGTCTCCAAAGTGGACTTGATGGCCAACAGTTCCTTCTCCTAGATGGCATAATTCCTCTCAGACATGTTCAGCTTCCTGGAATTGTAGGCATAGGGTTGCAACTGTGGTTTTAATGTTCTATATATTTTAAATTGTTTTATTGTGTGTTGTTTGGTTTTAATTTTTGTGAACTGCCCAGAGAGCTTTGGCTATTGGGCGGTATAGAAATGAAATAAATAAAAATAAATAAATAAACACGCCGCCTGCCTGATCTGGCTGAAAAAGCACCGCCCCCACCGCAAAGTCAGAGGCATCAGTTTGCACCACAAAAGGCTTCCTCGGGTCAGGATGTAACAGGATCAGCTCAGATCTAAAAAGCTTCTTAAGTTCCTCGAAAGCCTGTTGGGCAGATGCCATCCAATGAAAAGGAGATTTCCTGCCCTTAAGGAGGTCTGTGAGAGGAGATGTCAGCCGAGCAAAGCTGGGCAGGAGCTTTCTGTAAAAATTAGCAAACCCGAGAAAATATTGCAAGTCCTTCTTGGTGGATGGAGCCTGCCAGGAGAGGTCAGCCTGGACCTTTGCAGGATCCATCCTGATACCGTCAGCTGAGATAATGTAGCCAAGATAGTCCAAAGAGAAATGTGGTCAAACGCACATTTCTCCAGCTTGGCATAAAGATGGTGCTTGCGGAGGCGCTGGAGAACGGCAGAGACATGGTGCTGATGGGCGTGGGTGTCCTCAGAAAATATAAGTAAATCATTGAGATACACAATGAGGAAAGTGTCCAAATAGTCCTGGAAGATGGCATTCATAAAACATGAAAACGTGGGGGGGGGGGCCACAGGCGAGCCCAAATGGCATCACTAGGTATTCATACGCTTCGGCATCCATACCGGGTGCCGAAACAGGTCTTCCACTCATCCCCTTCCCAGATGCGAATCAGATTGTAGGAGCCACGCAGGTCCAACTTTGTGAAAATCTTGGCTCGCCCCAGGCGCTCCAGCATCTCAGGGATCAGGGGAGGGGGTACTTGTCAGGGATTGAGACTGAATTGAGGGCTCTATAGTCGTGCACTGGGCAGAGTTCTCCAGATTTTTTGGTCACAAAGATAGTAGGGGCGCAGGCAGGGAAGGAGGAAGGGCAAATGAACCCACGTCTGAGGTTTGTGTCCAAAAACTCTCGCAGAGCTTGAAGTTCCGGCTCTGACATCGAATACAGTCGTCCAGTGGGGATGGTCGCCCACAGAATGAGGTTAATGGCACAGTCAAATGGGCGAAGTGGGGGGGAGCTGGTCGGCCTCCTTCTTGTCAAAAACATCCTGAAAAGCTGCATACTTCTCTGGGAGGATCACAGTAGCTGAAGAACTGCCAGAAGCAGACGAGGAGGGGGAGGAAAGGGTTAAGGCCTGGGCTGGGACTGATGCCTTGATCGGGAGGCAATGCTCCCGGCAGTAGGGAAACACAAACTCCACTTGCTGAAGCTCCCAAGAAATCTGAGGATTATGCTTAGAGAGCCAGGAAACACCCAGCATGATTGGGTATTGGGGAACCTTGGCCAAGTGAAACTGAATCTGCTCAATGTGGGACTGGGCGTGCAGAGTGAGTGGAGCTATAATCCGGGTCACCGTGCCTGAAGAAAGAGGACGTCCATCGATGGTCTCCACTGCCAAGGGAGCAGGAAGAGGCAGGGTAGGAATTTTGTGGAAAAGGGTGAAGGTTTCATCCATGAAACTGATCGTAGCCCCCGAGTCCACTAAAGCCAGGGCCTCCACCCCACCCCACCCCACTGGGAGGAGTGGAGGTGAACATGCAATAGCAGATGGGAGGGTGGGGGGGGCTGCGGAAGGCACCCACCTGGTGGGGAACCGACCCCCACACTGGAGACCCCCAACAGGCTTGGGAGGCAGCCTAGTCAGGCCTGGGGGCGAGGAGGAAGAAGGAGAGGAGGGGGAGGCAGAGGAGCTGCAGGTCTAGCACGGCAGGTTTTGGCGAAATGTCCCAGTTTTCCACACTGAAAACATCGGCGCTCAGCACGCCACCACTCTAGTTCCTCCGGCGGCAGTGGGGCTTGGGTAGCTCCCAGCTGCACTGGGGTGTCCTCCGCCCCCACCGCAGGGGTGAGGCATGGGGAAGGGGGCAGGAAATGGGGGGGAATGGGAGGAGGGAAATCTCAGCCCCCGGCGCCCCACTGGGTCTGCCGGCGCCCCTCCAGCCGACTATCTATCTGGAGGCAGGTCTGGATAAGGTCCTCCAAAGCAGGCAGGCTAGGCGTGCATGCCAACTCGTCCAAGATCTCGTCGTTCAAACTGTCCAAAAACTGAGCCACCAGCGCGGCATCATTCCACTGTAAATCCTGCATCAGCAAGCGAAAAGTTGTCGCATACCTGAAAACTGAGTCCTTGCCCTGTCTGAGGTGGCGAATCTCCCGAGAAGCCATCTGCGTGCGCAGGGGGTCACCGAAAAATCTGGCCATCGCTGTCATGAAACCTTGATAGTCCCCGAGCAGGGGGTCATTAGCGAGAAGAAGTCCTGAAGCCCATTTAGCTGCCACGCCTGAAAGTAGGTTAATGATGAAGCCCACACGAACCTGTTCCGTCAGGAAATCCTCAGGTCTAAGGCGCATGTACAGCTCTGATTGGGCCCGGAAAATCTGAAAAAGTCCTTTCTCCCCAGAAAACTTCTCTGGCAAAACCACTGGGCACTTGTGGCGGGGGGGAATCGGAGGTGGTGGGGGTTGAACCGCAGCTTGTAGATTCTGTACGGCAGTCATCAGTTGAGCCACTTGATCATGGAGAATCTGGTTCTCTTGCGCCACAGCTTGCACCACCGGGTCCCTGGCACCCTCCATTTGGCAGTAGGAGAAGAGAGAGAGAAAAAAAAGAGGAACGGGGATCAAGCTGTCAGGAGCGCCCTAGCGGCCTCTTTCAGTAGACTCCAATAGCCAACTCAAGACACAGACGAAAGGATTATTTTCAAGGCTTTAATCCTTTTACAACTTAATGACTCTTTCAGATGCTAATCACCAGGGACTAAGCAAGGAACAGCAGAGTAACCTATGTTCCAAGTAGGCAGTTGATCCCTGTTTGAATGAGAGTCACTTGAAGACCCTGAACTTATGCGCTAGGGAGAGATCCTCCCTCTTTCCCTTGGGTCCACGGCAGGGGGCCGTTGCTTGCGCGTCAAACGGGCGCTATGCCTCCTTTCCGCGCCCTCCATCGCTCGTCGCTCCCTGCGTCTGCATCAAGCGTCGAGCAAGCCCCGTTCCCGCACTTTCTCACTGCTAGGATCACTATCTATCTCAGGAATGCCAGCAGGAGGAATCTCTGCCAGCTGCTGTGCCTGTGAGGGATGAGCTGGCTCCTCTCCCACAGATTGCTGATCCTCCTCAGAATCAGAACTGCTCTGGGGTTCTATCGGCTCAGTTTCCACCCTGACACACACCCAGATGGGAGCGAAATCAGGACTCTCAGCTGTAATTCAAGGGGTTTGACAAAAGTGGGGCACTAACCATTCAGGAAGGACAGCCAGTGGCATACACACACACTCGTCGTTGGTGGCTCATAAGTAATGGAACGAATGGCTGACAAGCAGCTGCATGGCCAGGTGTGGCCTGTTTCCTGGGTACTCCATGACCAATCAAGCAGATAAAAGGCCTGGGGGTGGTTCTGAGTGTTACATTTGCATTTGGTAGCTGTTCACTGGAACTCCCAACATGAGCCCCAAAGAGGTGTCCATGCGAGTGAAGGAGGCCATCATTAGGCTGAGGAAACAAAATAAACCCATCAGAGAGATAGCAAAAACAGTGGGAGTGGCCAATACAACAGTTTGGAACATCCTGAAAAAAAGGAATTAACTGGCAAGCTCAGCAACAGCAAAAGGCCTGGAAGACCACGGAAGACAACTAAAGTGGATGACCGCAGAATTCTGCTCATGATGAAGAGGAACCCTTTCACAACATCTAGCCAGGTCAAGAAGCTCTTGCAGAGGTAGGCATGTCATTGTCAACATGTACAGTCAAGAGACAGCTTTATGAATGTAAATACAGAGGCTTCACAACAAGGTGCAAACCACTGGTAACGCTCAAGAACCAAAAGGCCAGATTAGCCTTTGCCAGCAAACACCTAAAAAAGCCTGCCCAGTTCTGCAATAAGATTCTTTGGACTGATGAAACCAAGATTAACTTGTACCAGAATGATGGGAAGAGAAAAGTATGGAGAAGGAAAGGAACAGCTCATGATCCAAAGCATACCACATCATCTGTCAAACATGGTGGAGGCAATGTTATGGGATGGGCATGAATGGCTGCCAATGGAGCCAGGTCCCTGGTGTTTATTGATGACCTGACTGCTGATCAAAGCAGCAGAATGAGTTCTGAAGTGTATAGGGCTATACTTTCTGCTCAGATTCAGCCAAATGCTGCCAAACTGATAGGATGCCGCTTCATATTGCAGATGGATAATGACCCAAAAGATATAGCAAAAGCTGCCCAATTGTTTCTCCAGGCAAAGAAGTGGGATGTTCTTCAATGGCCAAGTCAGTCACCTGATTTCAACCCAATAGAGCATGCTTTTCACTTATTGAAGACAAGACTGAAGGCAGAAAGACCCACAAACAAGCAGTAGCTGAAAGCAGCTGTAGGAAAGGCCTGGCAAAGCATCTCGAGGGAGGAAACTCAGCATTGGGTCATGTCCATGGGTTCCAGGCTTCAGGCAGTCATTAATTGCAAAGGATCCAGGTATTAAAGGTAATTCTTAAGGTTGAGATGATGTTGGTTTGTTCCATTACTTATGAGCCACCAACGATGGGTGTGTGTGTATGCCACTGGCTGTACTTCCTCAATGGTTAGTGCCCCGCTTTTGTCAAGCCCCTTGAATTACAGCTGAAAGTCCTGACTTCACTCCCATCTGGGTGTGTTTCCTTTCAACTTCAATGTGGTGGTGTACAGAGGCCAACTGCCAAAACAGTTATCCTTGTTCCAATATTTCTGGCCCTGACTGTATAGAAGAAGTTTTGTTCTATGTGAGCAATGGCAGGGTTTTCAGTACCAAAAATACAGTCCATTAACAGATATTAATTGCTGTGGAAGAGAGCAGCTGTATCAACTACAATGCATCCCAGTGTGCAGAGAGTCCCGTTAGCAATCTTACTGATCAGTTGTTTGGTGGACAGGGACACTGGTTTCAATTCCCCTACTCCCACTCCTTAACTTATCAGTCTTTTACAGTCTTACAGTCTCTTGACTGTAGATGTTGACAATGACATGCCTACCTCCTCAAGAGCATTCTTGACCTGGCTAGATGTTGTGAAAGTGTTCCTCTTCACCATGGTCTTCCGTGGTCTTCCAGGCCTTCTGCTGTTGCTGAGCTTGCCAGTTAATTCCTTCTTTTTCAGGAAGTTCCAAACTGTTGTGTTGGCCACTCCCACTGTTTTTGCTATCTCTCTGATGGGTTTATTTTGTTTCCTCAGCCTAATGATGGCCTCCTTCACTCGCATGGACACCTCTTTGGACCTCATGTTGGGAGTTTCAGTGAACAGCTACCAAATGCAAATGTAATGCTCAGAATCACCTCTAGGCCTTTTATCTGCTTGATTGGTCATGGAGTACCCAGGAAATAGGCCACACCTGGCCATGCAGCTGTTTGTCAGACATTTGTTCCATTACTTATGAGCCACCAACAATGGGTGTTTGTGTATGTCACTGGCTGTCCTTCCTGAATGGTTAGTGCCCCACTTTTGTCAAACCCGTTGAATTACAGCTGAAAGTCCTGACTTTGCTCCCATCTGGGTGTGTTTCCTTTCAACTTCAATGTGGTGGTGTACAGAGGCCAACTGCCAAACCAGTTATCCTTGTTTCAATGTTTCTGGCCCTGACTGTATACGATAGGCATAGTCATTCATTCACTTATTTATTTAAAACATTTATATTCCACTATATACCATTAGGATCTTAGGGTGGCGTACAGATAAAATCAATTTAGACAGTATAAACAATAAATAATTTAAACAGCTAAAACATATTAAACCATTAAGCAAGCTAATACCAATTTAAAACCTAAAACAATAAAACAGTTAAAACAATGTTCTACTTCAGGGAATTCATTTAGCCCTCAAAGGCTTTGATAAAAAGTCATGTTTTAACTCGGCGCCTAAATGATACCAAAGTCTGTGCCAATATAGCACAGGATTCGGTGAAAACTTTCAGAGATGGCACATTATCCTGTTGCTTCAGTACTGGGCAAAAGCACAGCAGCATTACCTAAAGGTATTATTGGGAGTGAAAGGAGACTGGAACTATCAGTGCACTGTAGAACACATTAAGAGCCATCGCAGTATCTACACTCATACTGCAAGTGTCTTATGTAGGATATAATTTAGCTGTTGTAGTGGAAGAGCTAAAGGAGAGCAAAATGGGATCATATATAGTAGCAGCCCAAGGAGACATGTGATGCAAAAATGTATAGAAAATCATAATGGAAGAACGTTGGGCAAGAAAGAAGCACTTTGTGACAAAGAACTAAACAACAAATGTCAGGGTAACTAAGCTATTCTCATTTACTACTTAGGGAATTTGGAAGCTTTAAACGGACAGTTGAGTAAACTGGGCAATTTGACAGGCACTGGAGAGGGTGGGAGGATCCAAAGAAGTTTGTGTTTGGTGTTATTTGAGCTACATGGAGCTCTCCAGTTTTGAAGGGCTTGCAATCTATCCAGTATTTGACAAAAAGTAAAAATAAAACATACAATACATGGATGTCTAGTAAGAAAGTTACTTTTACATTACATGACTCCATGATATTTTCCATTTGCAAAATGCATACTCAAAAAAAAAACATTTCAAAGAGCATACCAAAATCACAGAGCACCATGACAGCTCAAGTAAATTTTAGCATATATAGAATGGACTACTGGGAAAGCCTGACAAAAATCTAAGAAAGCAGACCTGGCTAAGAGTCAGGAGTCATGCTTATTATATAGAAGTCCCAGGGGTATCTTTCAATCAGAGGTCACAATCGAGGCAACAGAAGCAGTGTCACGATATCAGAGAAAGGGCCAATTCAGACCTGCTCCCTGACAGTCAGTGAGGTCAGGGCTTGTGGCAAATCATTGTATTACAAGGGAATATTCCCTGTACACTTTTAGAGCTGTCATCTGAACAAACAAAGCCAGGTCAGTGGTAGGTTAAATCAGAAACCTTTGCTGACAGTATAAACCATATATTCTCTTTAATTCTTTATTCATTTTCTTACCTATAGGAATTATCCTTATGGGTGTCCTTTGCTTTCCTTTTGACACAAGCTGCCAATTAACAATTATCTTGTGATATATTAATTTTACTTACTCCAGTAAGGAACAGTTTACTATAATGGACTGTTAACCATTTTGTACAATTGTAATGCAACTATTTAAAGAGAAATGTGTATCTACAGTCAGGCTCCTAGTGATGTGGAGAGAGAAAAAGACAATTAACATTGCTGATATCCCCTTGTTTTTTTTATGGAGATTGCTGGCAGTTGTCCTGATCCAGCATGAACAATTCATATGCAGAATCAGGCTTCTGTGCACAGATTCCATTTCCGGGACTAGATACCTCCATAATACTCACAAGAAGGTGCTTGATAGGTTAATCCTCCCACCACCTCGGGCAGTCAGGACTATTTGCAAGGCGATCCATGTTGGATCTGATTCATGCATCCCCAGTTGGGGGGCACTAGAAGTGCTCAATCCAGGTCTTCCTTCCCCCCTCCCATCTTTGAACAGGTGACTAGGAGTGTCAAAGCTGACCTTGCCAGCTCTCTGCTTGCAGATACTTAAGGATCTGTTGATAGTGTAGGAAAATTACTCAGGCACAGACTGATTAGTTTCTTTGGCATGAGAAGCTAGATGTTTCAGAATGCATATGTTAATAGTTTCAAATGTGAAGAATCAAACTGGTAAGCATACTTCAGACATAACACATGTTCTAACTCTTATTAGAGAAATGTCAAGGGGTTATAGTGTTGTACAATCCCATTATTAAATATCTGAGTCATTTTTAACCATACCTACAATTTCTCATAAAAGTTCCTAAATATAGTGTACTTACTTTCTGTTTGTGCAGCTTATCTGGAAAGTGTAAAAGGTATACTTGTAAAAAGTGTAAGAGGACTTTGCTCCTTTTATTTAAGAACAGCACATTTTCAATATCTAGGCTTCAATTTTGTACAATTTTCACAGTATTTTGTTTAAAATAACATTTCACATCATCAAAAGAAGTTATAATGCATGGCTGATCCACAACTTAATTAGTCATAAAAAGGAAAAAATACATAAATGTGTGTTCAATATTAAAAACATTGTCACAGGAAACAGCCTTGTTGGAATGCTGCAGATCTCTGATCTCATAAGGACAATTAACCCTTCAAAATACTTGAGTTCCCATCCACAGGTAAAAAAACAGGAATTTCCACATAAAAGTTTCAAGTCAATCACATTATGGTGCCAACAAAATGCCCTTATACAGGGTTTTCCATGTCCTAATACGCACACCTAAAAGTGTTTTAGCTGCTAAGTTAAGCAATTAGAAACATTTCTATGAGCAATTCAGAAAAAGTTAAGAGCACTTAAGTCCCAGTGAAAAGTAAATATATGGTTAGTGCTTATACCCTCTTAGAGGTAGGTATTGCTCTCTGCATTGCATGATTAAAAGGTGAGTGTGTATGAAATACAGACCATAAGTACTTAAGTCAATAGGAAGATACCATGACACAATCTCAACAATAGCATTATCTCACTGGCAATGATAAGATCATGAATGTGTGAATTGTTTGAGAATTTGTAGCTCTGTCCACACCAACATGTTCGTGAAATTTATTTTCTTCATTTACATCCTGCTCATCTGCTAACACCTGCTATGTGAAGGGGTTATACACCAGAACACACCTTTTTATTCCAAATTAATTAATTCAGAGCAATTTTCACACCCTAATTTCACATTTGCCATCACCAATGCAAATCAGAAACCTCATTTCACACATCCATACTTCACACAAAGCAGATTAAAATCCCCGCTCCACATCGGAAAATAGCAGGGGAAGCTCCACTTTTTAATCACTCTCTAGCTAGCTACTTTCTTTGTGAATACAAAGTAATAGTTAATATGCATTGCAGATATATATTAATATATATAACCCATCTATATTAATTGACAGAGAGTATGTTCATTCTCCATGCAATGGGAGGTGTACAACTTGCTGGGATATGAACATTCAGGGCCACACTATAGAATATGCTGTTCACATAGTTAGCAATTGTGTGGAAAGCTTTAAACAATAAATAGCAGATGCACGGCAGATATGGACCCTGCATGGGGGTAGTGGGGCTTTATCCCTTTCTCCCCAGATTAGGCCCCTGCACCTGTTATTTGCACTGGAAGAAAAGCTTCCTTTGGGAGCTTTTCTTCCAATGTATATAACAGGCATGTGACTCTAATTCAGATTTAGATCACGGAGAAGGGCGGGGGGGGGGAGGTTAAAAAGCCTCCCCAACTCTCCTCCACCCCACATCAGTGTCCTGGTATGGACTGGGGAAAGGGGGCCATGCCTACTATTTACTTTGACAAGGCTACACACACAATTGCTAATTGTGTGAATGGTATCTATTCTAGTTTGATCGTCCATTTTCTAGGTGGAATTTCCATAATTGACATATATGTGTGAAAAAAGACTAGAAATATCTAACTGAGGGCAATTCATGGCTCACATGGCTATGTAAATAATAGAAATCGAGACAGTTAATTAACTAAGGAAAAATATAGTGTGGTCCTGTGGCATTTCTGTTTGTTCTTAAGAAGAGTTATTAAGCCCATGTATTATTATTCTATTGTATTTTATCCTTTTAGCTTTTGTAATCCACCCAGAGAACACTGGTTATTGAGCAGATTACAAAATAAATAAATAAAACAAATTATAATCATTTAATCTTTCTTGCAAATATGCTGTCTTTATTCATCTGTTCCCCGCTCCTCCCCTCAGCCAAACCTATTTGAATTTGTTACTAAAATTATCTGTCTTTTGCACTCTAAGACCTGGGTCACAACCTTATTTAGGGGCAGGAAATAGTCATCAGGTCACTGACTGGTCAGATGAAAAGGATTTGAAATGCTTCAGCACTCAGGGGTTTATTCCTCCAAATGACTGCCTTATGCAGTATAAAATATGTCAACATTCTTCCTTCCATTCCATCTATACTTTGTGTGTGGGATATGGAAAAATTACTGAGCTTTAGATCATGAGGAACAACACGTGGGGGAAAGGAAGAACACTCATAGATTAAGAACTGAATCGTTTGTACTGCCTGATTTATGTTGTCTGATAAAGTTTTAAAACTGCTCTCTGTGGAGGCAGGAAAAAAAATCATACTGTTATCAACAGAAATATATTTGTTTACTGAAAAAAGGAAAAGCATGGCTCAATTTTAAAAATGTGAATGCCAACGTCACTCGTGTAGTGGCTGCAAACTCAAAAGTAGTTATTTGGGAGTAAGCCCCACAGGACTCAGTCAGGTTTAACTTCTGAGAAGGCATGCATAGGATCATGCCCAATCCTGTGTTCAACAGCGGAACCATAGCAAGACCTAGGACTTAAACTGCATGCTAGGCTTTCAGTGCTAATAGGTGACACTTTCTTCACTCAGTGTGACAAGGCAGCAACAACCTTAAGTGCTGCAGAAAAGGGCACAAGAAGTGCTTTCTGTCTTTGTCAGGACAGCAGGTGAAGATGATGGTTGCCCCTGGTTCCAGCATAGCACAGCATCCTTGGGACAAATACAGTTACATAGGGACAGCTAGAAGGGTTTAGGAGGCAAGTATGGCAGAGTTCGACAGATGTGCCCCACTTCCCTTTCATATGATTCTGCCATAGTTGTCACAAAAGGTTTTGCTTGAGCCATAATACCTGCAGTAGAGAAAGGATCATGCTCCCTATTAAGTCAACATTAATGGAGAACATGATGGGGAAGCCAAGTACAGGGCTTTTTCAGTAAGAGGTGGTAAAAAAATGTAATATATTTTAATGACAACAGGTGTCAAAGGATTTTGCAGCAATTGGCCAGCTAATGTAGTAGTCATTCTGGATTTCTTTGTTTTTTAGAAAAAGTCCTTTGCCATGATGATATTGCATGAGTCAGTTCCTGATATTACCACCAATGTTAGCTAATCTGCTCCTACTGATGCATGCGTACTTGGAATCAAGTCACACTGAATTCAGCGGGGACTACACCTTAGCATGCACCAAATTGTAGCCTTCATCTTCACTTGAATAGATATGTGATGGCTAATATCTCCCAAAAGTAAGGTAATATAGGAAGGAACACATGAGCAGTAAGAACAGAAGAAAAGCCATGATTGATCAGACCAAGGGCCTATCTAGTCCAGCACTCTGTTCCCACAGTGGCCAGCCAGATGCCCCCAGGAAGCCCACAAGCAGGACGTGAGTGCAACAGCACCCTCCCGCTAGTGTTCCCCAGCAACTGGTATACAGAGGCATACTACCTCTGATACTGAAGGTAATAGTCATCATGAGTTGCTAGCCAGTGATAGCCGTATCCTCCACGAATTTGTCTAATCCCCTTTTAAAGCTGTCCAAATTGGTGGCCATCACTACACCTTTCAGTAGCAAATTCCATAGTTTAGCAATGCACTGAGAAGAAATACTCCCTCTTATCTGTCCTGAACTCCAACCATTTAGCTTGATGGGACGACCCCAGATTCTAGAATTACGAGAGAGAGAGAGAGAGAGAGAGAACGAACTCCAATCCACTTTCTCCATACCATATGCATCATTTGCTACAACTCTATCATGTTTTCCTCTTACTATTTCTAAGCTAAACAGTCCCAATCTTCCCTCATTGAGGAATTGCTCAAGCTCCTTGATCATTTTAGTTGCCCTTTTTTTGCACCTTTCCCTGTTTCGCAATAAGGATGGGTGAGAATTTTGTTTCAGGAGTTTTTGATGAATTTACCAAAATCTGCAAATTTCTTCACAGCTGGGACAGAAATAATTTGAGATTTATTTGAAAAATTGAATGTGGGAGAAACTGAAACTGACAGATTCATCCATCGAGGCCCAGGGTTTTGAGTGCTTAGCTCTTACAAGTCTAGGTTTGAACACCCGTGTATTCAACCATGTAGGGCTGAACTATGTTTGCCACCTCTTTTTTTCTGATAGGCTTCCCCATCTTAACAGCTATATGGTAGACAGGTACAGATTAGTACTCTTCGTGCTGGAAATAGCTGTACCTATTGAATTTGGCTGGTGCAGATGGATGAACATTTTGTTTCTATTTGTTTTTTAAAAGAACTTGCCAGAATTCACACATTTCTTCATATCCGAGACAGAAATAACTTGAGATTTTAAAAAACCGAATAAGGGAAAAAGTGAAACTAACAGATTTGTCCATTCTACTCAACAATATCTTTTTTGAGGCATAGTGACCAGAACTGTACCTTTGGCTTTATTGATACAATTTGTAGGCTACAATTCTATGCACATTAAAGTGAGAGTTACACCCAGTGAATTTGCATGTCCAAGTAAACATAACTAAGATCAGACCTCATGTGTCTTCACATATTTTCAAGCACAGAAGTACTTCTTTTTCATTAAATGTACAACACTGGAAGGTGCTGTTGGAGACAAATTTCTTCTAGTGTTGAATTTAAAAGCTAAATATTGTAATATTAACAAGAACTGACCAATCCACCTTCTAATTACAGTAGGGACATCATATTTCTTCATAGAGGGGTGTGTGAAGAGACATGAGTTTTGTTCAAAACAGAAAGATTCCGGAAACAGATTGGGACCTAAGAAATAGGGTTTATGACACAGCATTACCATAATGAAAACATTAGGCATATATTAGAGAGCAAATTAAAATAACTTCTACTCTAACTGCAATACAGTATTTACTGTCACCTCTAATGTTTCATGAAGGTGTTTCATTAGTTGACTTTTAACCTAGTGCTGAAGCTACACTACCGTTTTATTCTCTAGCATTTTCTATAAATACTACATATTTCTATAAGTCTGTATTTGTTAGTCACAGGCAGATTAGAAAATCAGGCACATATTTTATTTTTTTTATTTTAAACAATGAGAAATTAGACAATTTCAACTATGTAACTGAAGCTCCAGTTTGTGCACTGTACGGGCCCTGCTGTCTTACAACTTTTCAGAGCACTGCTGTTGTGAACTGGGTTTGCACTCTGCCAGCAAAGCAGCGCTGACCCATGGAGAGCACTCCTTCAGATCAACACTGCCTCAGGCTTTGCTGCGTTCTCCAAGAAGTCTTACATTTCAGGCATCAAGTTGAATTTCTTCTGGAGATGATTAACCCAAACCCATGACAGATTTTTTCCAAGATATCTAACTCCTTATGTTTATTTTATCCTGGCTCTTTTTGGATGTACTGGACACAAGTAACCTACTCATTTTACATGTTAAAGGAATGGTGGAGAGCCATTAATTCCTTAAAATGAGAAAATATTTCAATGTGCAGGGCTTTGTTGTGTGAGCTCACACTAGATAATAAGAAACAAAGCTATAGGACTGTGATACTTGAGCAAAGATTCCTTTCTGTCTTGGAAGTTTTTTTTAAAAACACACACACACACACACCACCACCACCGCCGCATTTTGAGATCTCAGGGTTTATGAGATTTATTGAGATTTATTAATCAATGCAATATTATAAAGGCCAGTTACATACAATTTGGTACCTAGGTTTGGAATAAAAAAGAATTCATTTTCCAGTAGCTAATTTTAGGAAATAGTTTTAGTGAACCATCTCTAAGTCAAATTAGATTTTGAAGATTCATAAGCAAGCTCTGATTTCAGAGGAAATTATGAATTGAATAGTTTATGAAATCAAGTTATTATAACTATGAGTTGCCATAATATCTTTACTTGCCTTTTGACATGATATAAACAACCTAATAAGGCTAAACGTTCATTGCAAGCTGCCTGAAAATATGTTATCACGATCATCTCACATGTTCTCCAAAAACTTTCACCCAATGATAATGTAACATCCAGATAACTAGTGATACTTCTGTCATTACATATTGTAAAAATTGACCATGGCATTCTTTTATTGCCAGTAATAAATTTATGTCATGGCTTTATACGTATTCACAACCGAAAATGGAATTCAGACAAACTGGAGGGCCGCACCGATGACTTAGCCTCAAAAAAGAGAGGGGAAAACTGGAGAGGTGCTGTTAAAATGTGTATATGTAAACCCAACCCAAACTCAAACTGGTTTCAATATAATTTCCAAAATGAAAGGGCTAGTCTGGCTAACCTGTGACATGTGGGGCTGGTTTTGCTTTCTTGGTGATGAGAGAAAGACAATCTGAGCATGCTCAAAGGCACTTCCTGATTTACTATTACTTCACATATAGCTGGGCTGAAATCTGGTACTAAAAACCTGCAGAAAGCTCAAGTAAAGCCTTGCTTACAGCACAGACAAAAACATGGTAAGAATAGTGGTCTAGCCCCTTTAAGATTATGTAAAATATGGATGAATATTTTAAAAGGCACAAGCTATCTGTAAATTCCTTTAGTCTGATTTAAAGAATTAGTCAAAAATAAGATATTAATTAGAGTGCCCCCTTCTAGTAGTTTATATTTTATAAGTGCCACCATATGCATTGGCACTTATAAAATAATCAAAAGGTAGAAGGTTCAGCTCTGTTACCAGGCAAGGGCAAAAGGTAAGACACCTGGTATTCATACCTGGCTGGTCCAATGATGAGGCATTCTCCTGCTTGCATCACAAGTTCTGGAACCTAAGCTCCCGCTGTCCTGGGTAACGCGCTAGATTAGATCATAGCCTCGGATCATAAAGTTTCTGCTTCAAGCCTTGGATCATCCCAGAGTACAGGACATGGAATAATGGGCTCAAGTTACAGGAAGCCAGATTCCAGCTGAACATCGAGAAAAACGTCCTGACTGTTAGAGCAATATGACAATGGAACCAATTACCTAGGGAGGTAGTGTGCTCTCCCACACTGGAGGCATTCATGAGGCTGGTCAGCCATCTGTCAGGGATGCTCTGACTTGGATTCCTGCATTGAGCAGGGGGTTGGACTTGTTGATCTTGTAGGCCCCTGCCAACATTACTATTCTATGATTCTATGATTATGTTAAGATCAGTGTGAGGTTGAGGAATCAAATTATTTCCTCTCTTTTCATATTTAGGCAACCTCTTATTTCGGACAATATAGACAATGGATGTTACTTCTGTCTAAAGAACCAGAGTCTTGCCTCCTTTCAAAGGATAGTCTGGCAGAACTAGGAATATTGCTTGTTCATTAATGCAGTGGTGCTGCAGGTGTGATCCTATGATCCAAATGCAAACAGAAGGCTGCTCATGGAAGACAGTGTAATCATTAAGCACTGGAAATTTTAAAAATATGAATAGTGAAATTCTTAAAATAACAAACAAAAGTGTGGCCACCCAGGAAAACCATTATATTTCCTGATATGACCAGGAGGTTGAATACTTTTATAGTTCAACTTAAAAGCAGTAAAGGTGGCATTATCTGCCTCACAGACTCAAAGACTGCAGAAACAGCAACCTCTTTATTTATAACAAGTAACTCAGGATATTCATGGGTTTGATTGTTTTGCCATATTTCATCTTCCCAACAATATTGTCAAATACATAAAGCTGGGAGAAGGCTATAATGCTAAATGGTAGTTTAGCATTACATAGATAAGCTTGGGCTCCTGGGCTCCTCTTTTCCTTTCCTCCCCTGGCATGGCTGCAGCCTGGAAGCACCCAGTTCTGCAGTACCTGATTAGGTACAAACATAGTTAATTTAAATTACGGTTAGTAAAGAAGCCAAGCTCATAAACCATGTGTTGATCCTGCCTTGTTTGTATTAAGCACAGTTTATTAACCAGAGTTCCTCTGAGTTCAGTTGTAATAGTGAACTCCGGTAAGCTTAAAAGCAAAAGGAAAAGCTTCTCATCTTCTCCTCGCTGCCATGCCAGAGGAGAAGAGGGGAAGTGTGAAATTCATGCACATAATGCTAAATCATAGTTTATCATTATTTCTGAAAAGGTCCAGTGACTGGCCTAAGGTCACCCAGTGAGTTCCATGCCTAAAGAGAGATTTGAATCTGGGTCCCCAATCCAAACCCAAATGGAGCACTTTATCTACTATACCACACTGGCTCTTTGAACAGAACGCATTTTCAAAATGGGACTCAAGAGAACAGTGGAAATGCCTACCTGGTACCCAATTACCAGCCTGCATTGGTGAAGTACAACATCAAAATTTGCACCTGGTATACCTACAAATCAGACAGTGATTTACAGCTCTGTCATTTAAACAGACCATGTGGACCTCGGCATGGACAATGTATGGAACTGAAGTACCAGATGGGGCAGCAACAACACTAGCAAAAGGGTGAACCATGATGTTCCATCATATGAAACCACTACGATCCCTGTATTGTGTGAATGTCTGGCAAGAGCATGGGATTCCTATAATTAATATGATCTGCACAACATTTTTACATCACACCCCATATGGTAGTTTTGCTGGCTTACCATACGTGCTGAAACAGCTTCAGCTGAATCAATGTGAGGCCAAGACTGTAGAAGTATGACTTGGCATCTATCTCTAGCTGTTAGAGAGCCACTGGTGCATTGTTTCAAGTATGGTCTATGCTGTTATAGTAGACAGCTGGAATTTGTCAGAAGGTCTTTGAACAGATCATCATAGATTTTATATATATATATATATATATATATATATATATATAATGGTTGGTTGCAATGTGTTTGTCATTATTATCATGCTCCCTCATTCTAACAAATCTGTAGAAAGCTGCAGTACATGGCATATTTGTGGTACATTTTCATATTCACTGACATAAATGTCCAATTATGTATATAATGCATACATATACTTACTAGTTAAACAGTAGTATCTCATATATGTAACTGGCATTATATATTGAATAACTACTCCATTTTTAAAAACCCTCGTCACAACAACTGACCTCAAAGGACTATATATGAGCCATAAAACTTGTCCCCCTAACCTGTGCCCCTTCCTATTCCATCTTCTACAATAAAGGGCTTGATCCTTCTGTGGTGTTTCAATCCTATCAACCATGAAGGAATTTGAAAAAAAAGATAATTAATTCATTTAGTTTAAATATTTATATTCTGTTTCTTTAGCACAAAGAACTCTCCAAGTGGTTTATAAACAAGTTAAAACTGTATAATATAAACATTAATATAGAACACGGTCAGTTGGATCCAGACTTAATCATACTTAGAGATGACCCACTGAAATCAATGGAACTTAAGGTAGTTTAAAGATCTAGAATGCCTGTGTGAATAAAAAAAATCTTCACCTGGCACAAAAAAGATCTCAAACCTGGCACCAGGCAAACCTCCTTGGGCTTTGTTGTTGTTAATAATGATTTTAAAAAAAAGTTATATAAAATACACAATGGACAAATCATTGGCCTGCAGTTACATATCTCATCTCAGACTCTGCCCACCAACTCCATCCAGTTTTCCTAGCCTGACCCTCAGAAAGTCACAGTAGAAGAAAAAGTGAGCAGAGAGAAGAAGCTGGTACTTGGGGGAAGAAATAAGTTAAAGATGTCCAGTTCATGATTGCCAGACCAAGTTACGTGGGTTAGAAATGCACATCTGAGTCACAAAAATGGTGCACAAACTCATGCCAGATGTCATGAACTTCTCAAGGAAGCCTCTTTTAAAGTAAGCCACTTTCTCCTTAGCCACCAGGTCTTGGATCCATGCTTTAGCTCAGGGCCTGTTCGCTCCTTCCAGCACTGTAGCCTGGGGCCAAGTGACAGGTACATTGCTCTCAGAAACCAAGCTTTTTGACCATTTTACAGTGCTTAGTGTTTTATTACAATGATATTGGGGTCAGTTAAATTCTTGTTAAAGTGAATTGGGAAACATGAAGATTTTACATCCAAAGGACCAGAGGACTCTAAATAACCAGAATATGATGAAAATTCTCACTTAACAACACAACAGCTACTTCATGTTGATGAAGCACTTAAGGGAGTGTTAACCATACACTTAAAAACATTTCATAACATAAGAAGATTCTAAACTGAGTTAATCATGAGTAGGGAAGATATCAGATGTCTGTTAGACTTAATGGAAATTAAGACTGGGTGTCATTACAGCCCCCAGATACTATCCCTGTATTGTTGTACTCCACTTAATTCTTAACACAATTTCTTATGCTTAGATTAAATTGGAGCCACTGTCAAATACATATAATCATTGTTTAAAACTATGTCTAAATTGGGCTCTATTTGACCCAATAATTTTACTAACATACTTTTTGCAAGCATAGGAGGATTAAGAAGTCACGTTAAAGCATCTAATCAATTACTGTAGAATTCATTGGCATTGCAAAGATAGTACTGGACCTTTTGGTACAAACAAAATCAAATGGAAGGGTATGAAAAGTATGGACCACATAATGCAACCAGTATAGGCATCATTTTGGTGACTTGTTATTCCCTCCTATTCTGCATAAGCAACTGTCCTGTGTAAAAATGTACTCCACATTGCTTTTTTATAATATTTTTTAAAAAGCTGAATAAACTACTTTATCTAGAGCAAAACTTTCAATGGTAACAAGAGAAACCAGTGGATGTCTTGTAGTCTGAAAAAAATTGAAATTTTTTTTTTACGCAATTATGAGAATGAAGTCTGATCTTTAAAAGCATGTAAGAACAATGCATTTCACTTATATCGTGCTTGTTTACTCTAAACAGCTGCTTATGTTGGACTAACATAAAATGTTAAAATGTGCCAAAAAAGGCAATGATAAGAGCTTGCACTGTACAAAAGGATTTCAAAATATTTTATCCGGTATAACAAAAGATTATACTGATGTTGCTGCATTGACTTCTATTGTGAATTCTACATGCAAAATTTGGCATGTGCTTTAGAACCATGTGGAATATGGAGCCACAGATACCTCCTGCATCTCTTTCTCTTTTATGCTTTTGTTATAGAAGAATAAATTATGAAAATCATATGTTATTTTACTACCCTCTTGTGCCTCGTGAAGATTCCCCAGGAAGAAGTTTGTGTATCATACTAACGGCCACAAGTAAGGCTCTTTATGTTGACCCAACGCAAATTAAAGAATCTAGAGGAACAAGCATCGCCTTATAGAAACAAAGACAATTAATTCATGCCATTTTGCTTTGTAAGAAGACATAAACATACCCAGAGCCTGAAAGTATAAAGGACAATACAATATGTGGAAAACAATTATGAAGAGTTTAGGCAATATATTTTCAATCAATCTTTTAAAAGTTTATCTGAACTGAAAGGGAGGAAAATGTAATATTTACGGAATTCACACACTGTATTTACACTCTGCAGATTAATATGCCTGCCAGGCTATCTTCATTCTCCTATTGGTTTTGTGTTATTATCATGAAAAATGTGAAATACTGAAAATCAAAAGGGGGACTAGAATTTGATGTCAGCTCAGAATAATTATTCTGACATATTATTAATCTCAATTTATAGTTAATTTTATTCCAATCCATTCAGTGGACTTTTCATAGTATATGTACAATTTTATTTCCTCCCATTATGTATTATGTAAGTTACTAGAAAGAGAATACTGAAACCCTGGAAGTCTGAAATACAAACAGTAAAGATGAAAATAACTTTAACCAAACAAGTTGGTCACGTATGCCTATCAATACAGCATCAAATACCCTTGGATATACGGTTGCCAGATATAATTTTGTACATATTGTGTTCTTCATTTCTCGTCTAGATTGTGCCAGGATTCATTTTAACACTGATAATTTTTTATCAGTCAAAATGACAAGGAACACTCAAGAAACATACCATATATTTAGATGTCTTATTCCTTATAATTTTTCACTACTGTGATATATTCTAGTTACAAACTAAAAAATGTTCTAATTGTTTCACTTCCTAGGGCATCCCCTTTCAAAACTAGTAACCCTTTTAACAGATAACATATGTGTGCTTGCTGTTGATGTTAAATTCCACCCTCCCAACTTTCAAGAAATGAAGGAAATATATTTTGAATGAAGCTATCACTTTGGTGGGCTCTCAGAGACTCTGAAGTTTAAAATTTCCACCTGAGTACGCCATGTCTGTGTGTCACCAGCAGATTTATATTAACTGCATTAAAGCTTTTGTCACTGCTAACCCAAAGCAAAGTATTTTAAGGAAATTGATCCACCTATCAGTATGATTTTTTATAATTTTGGAAGATCTGAGCACAAAGATAAACATAAAATGAAACTCCTGTGCTTACCTTCAAAGTAACCAGTTTTTGCAGTCTGTACCTTCTTTGGTGGTTTCATAGGGGGATGTTTATTTTCATTGTTTTTGAACAACGCCAGGCGCACAGCTGGGTCTAGACGACAAGAACAAGTTAAAATCAAAAGGTCAGATCTTGCTCATTCATTCCCTAAAAGAAGTATTCGCCTTTTAGCCATTTATTAAAAGAAACAGAATATCTTCTGTAGGTTTTACATTAGGAAGGAAAATATACTATTTCTAACATTAAAGAGTTAAAAGGATAAAAAAGAAAGCACTTTGATTTAAATGACATATTTTAAACAATTCTTCTATGGCCCAATTATTCTATGGGCCAGTTACTAATGTAAAGCTAAAGGACAAACAACATTTGTATATTTGAATTAACATTTGAGTCTTCTAGTTGGAAACTGCATTTCCTATTGAGAAAGAGATTCATAAACTATTGAGAAAGACTATAAACTCTGTAACTGCACCAACTAGTTGAGAATGCTGGGGATATTGAATAAAGATGTCTATCTCAAAATTGAGAAGTACAGGTATCTTATTATTTGGTGCTAAAGCTAAATAAGAATTGTAATTAATTAAAGCCTTTAAAAACAATATATCCTGTACAAAGCAGATAATAGGCCTAATCAGGTAAGAGACCATCGGCCGATAAAAACAAGATTCTTCTATACATTAATATTATTATCCCTTTGCACATACAAAAAAATGCTACGAAGGGAACTTCCCTTCCCTTGAAAAAAGATAACTCCCACTGCGTCCAGCACCTGGAGTGTGGGAGGTGCTGAACAGATGGTCAGTGCTATAGGCTACTTGTGGGCTGCTTAGGGGGAGAGTGACTGTTTCTACTTCCTGCCTCCCATTTCAATAGGTGATCAGTGCTATTAAATATATCAGCACGAACCATCTGTTTGAAAGTGTGAGATCCTCATCCGCAGCATTTGTACATATAGCTCACTGCTATGCACAAGAACCTCTCATGTGCCTTCATTTAAGCTTATTAAGCCCCCCTTCACACTCACAAACCCAGTGGCATAGAAAAGGCTTCCTTATAATACAGTACCATGTGGTTGTGAGTAGAAATGGGGGTGGGGCTAACTGTATGGGTCTTTCACACTTGATCAGCCCCTGCAGCATCCTTATGTGTCACTGAAATTGGGAGAACTATACTGACATGCCTATGGCTCTGTTTCTATGGCTTCACCCTTATCAGCCTTCAACTATAACATTCACTGCAATTGCCACAGTTAGCATGATACCATCCCCTGGCAAACATGACAAGTGACCAGGCTTTCAGCAGCGACTCATTGTTGGGAGTCAAAGCTCCAGCACCAATCATAAGCAGGAATCTCCACTCTCCTCATCTCTTTCCTGCAGCAGGAAAGAAAGAGAAGTGGGGAGAAGAAGGCTCCTTCAGCTGCTGCTCGCTGTTGGGCAAGCCAGAATGCTCCCCACCTACCTTTCCTGCAGGAAAGGTTGGTGGGGATGTCTTTGCTGTTGGGCAGAGGTACTTGTCTCTGACCAATATGTCTCTGTTGGGGGGGGGGCACCTGGCAACCACAATTTTTGGTTTGGCTAGCAAGGGCAGACCAATATTGTGGACCCTTGGCTCTTATAGAGATCATATACATATTTTATTAGATCATGTGCTAGAAAAGGAAAGAGAATAAAGTGTGTATTACCTAGACTACAATACTGAACACCATTATTTGGAAGTGGTGCCATTAATACCAATGGGGCTTGACGATTAAAAACTTTTATTTGGATTGCAACGTAAAATTGGTCAAAAGCCCTTGGGATAGAGTGGACTATAAATAACAAATAACATATTGATACTGCATCTACCACATTCATAAAAATGGCATTACATGCAATATATAAATTAGTGACAGCCCTATGACTCAGGGTATATATATATATCTATCCTTTGAACAATTTGCCAATCTGCTCATTGTTGCATTTTTGTTGCCTGTTCTATGCATCCAAGCCTCCCTGTTTGTTCATCAGAATCAAAATGATCAGTGGTTGGAGTAACTCCACTACTAGGAAAGGCTGCACTGTTTGGGGCTTTGAGGGGACATGATAGAGTTTTTATAACATTATGCATGGTGTGGAAAAAGTGGAGAGACAGAGAGTGTTTTCTTCTTTTCTCATAATACTATTACTGAGGGTCATCCAGTGAAGCTGAATAGAGGGAGATTCAGGACATTCAAAAGGAAAGACTTTGTCACATAGCACATAGGTAAACTATGGAAGTTGCTACCACAAGATGTGGTGATGGCCAGCAACTTAAAACTTTTATGGCTATGAAAGCAGATTAGACAAGGAGGATGGAGGATACAGCCAAGATGGTGCCTGTGTGCTACATCAGGGATCAGAGGCAGCATATTGCTGGGGAACAACAGCAGGAAAGGGCCATTGCCCTCACCTCCTGCTTGTGGGTTTCCCATAGGCATCTGATTGGACACTGTGGGAAACAGGATGCTGGGCTGGACAGAGCTTTGGTCTGGTTCAGCAGGGCTCTTATGTTAAAGTTCTTGAATGGCACCATAAAGACTGTAAGGATATAAAGAGTAAACTGAGGCAGCCTATTGGCCTAATTAACCAGTACTTTTAATTCTGCTTTCCAGATCTCTGGTAAAGGCCTTTACCAAACTTACCACCCAAGATCCTTTAACTGCATATAAGAGGGATTGAAGTGAGGACCTGTGACAATAGGGATGGATGGACTCACTTCCATCCAGGGACACCAGTCACTCGCCGAGCCACCACCGCTGCCTGCGCCCACTCGTCATGTTGTGTGAGCCCTTAGATGGCCTGGCGAGCAATTGGAAAGCGCTGTGGGGCTGCCCGCTCCTTCCCCAAGCTGCCATTGTTATGCAAAATGGTGCCTTGCGTCTTTCCAGAAAACTACTGTTGTGTAGGTCCATCTACGCAACATTACAGGCATAAATGGCCCATCCTCAGAAACCTATGTCCCTTTGTTTCCTTAACATGATCCCAAGCAGAGCTGGAATCTATGTCAGCCCAAGAGGTAGGATAGTAAATTCCCGTCCATTGGAGGGAATAGGGAGGAACCCTCCCCCACACACACTTTCTGCCCTGGTTGGCACAAGCTGTCAGGGCTTAGGAAGTGGTGGTTCTCCTTCCAGGGAATCCACACCCTCCTTAGGATTGTTCTGCCTGAGACTGGGATTTAGAAGCTAAAAATCAAATCTACAAAAATCAAAGTAAAATTGAGAAATACAGTTCTCATTCTTTATACTTGGGAATATTTTGACATTTCGCCCATTCTCTATGGCTGTAAAATATTTTGGTATCCTGCCCACACTTTTCCCATTATCTCATATTAGAGCAAAGTAGTTGATGTGGACACAGTATATGAATAAATCACAGCACACTTTTAGTATGGTTAAACTGTGGCCACAACTTATTTAACTGCTTGAACAAACATTCATAACTATAATGGATTAAAGCAGAACAGCCCTCTGAGCCATTACTTGACAGCACTCATATATTCATACAGCACAATGTATACAGAAAGCTAACCTAAGCCTTTCCTTTTGAGAAATGCAGTAAGAACTGTGTGTGTGTGTGCGCGTGCGTGCGCGTCTGCCTGTCTAACTAATATATTTATTTCCCACCTTTCTTCCATCATGGAACTCAAGGCAGCTTACATGGGGTTTCCAGGCCGTCTCCCATCTAAGCATTGGCTAAGCAGCAGCAGCAAAGTTGCTGCATCATGTGCACTCAAACCATGTCCTGAGACCATACATGCCAGAATCTAATTTCCCTACATGCAAACTTTCAGATTTTGACAAAGACAGACTTGGTAAAAGAATGCATACATGCAAATAGCCTGGGTCACTTTCCTTCTTTTTTGAATGCGGATTAGTGCTCAATATCACTGTTTATTTATTTATTTCACCATTTATTTATATCCCACTTTTCCCTCCAAAAATGGAATATATGACCTAGACAACTATTCCATAGAGTCAGTGAGCAAAATATTCCTGAAATGGAGAAGTGCCATTTAACTTTGAGCATGATTCAGTCAAAACTACAGGGCAGTACCCAATGGGGCCTTGATTATGTCGCGTCCGCAGGACCCACTGCTGGTGCGACAGGAAGCTAGCATTTCCTAGAGCAACCCGAGAAACAAGCTGAAATGTTCATTTCCAGACTGGGAGAGGTCAATGCAGCTTTCTTCTGGCAAACTCCATTGACCTGTTCTGCTCTGGAATCAGCCTTTTGGCACATTTCCACTTGCTTTAGGAAGTGCTAGCTTCCTGTTGCACTGGCAATGGGTCCTGCTGGAACATGGGCAGTGTTGGATACTGCCCATAGTCTTCCAGGCTTTAAACTGACAGGCAAATCTTCTGGATATGAGCAGAGGGCGGAAACCCCAGGCCCTTTACACCCAAATGTTTTAACCCCTTTTTCTCTTCTCTTCCACCCCAGACTCGCCTCCTAGAGCCAGGTATCAAGGCTGAGTCCTGACACCTTATAGGCAGCAGCTTCTATGGCCAGTGGAAATGCTGACATGTCTCAGAACCTGCTGCCACTCTGATCTTATGAGCATAGGATGACTCTACCAGTGATGAGGGATCAAACCAAAGGTCCACCTAGCCCAGCAACTTATTCCTTACACAGCCAACCACATGCCTCTAGAAAGCTCACAAGCAGGACTTGAGGGCAATAGCCATTTCTTGTTGCTGTTCCTCTTCTAATTGTGCTGCTCTGAGCTATGTAGGCAGGGAGAAAAACTGTTTTCCCCTGCAGTTCCTGATAGCTTGTCAGTTCCTAGCCTATGGTCTTGGCTGCATATAGCTCTGAGTGTAAGTAGAATAATAGAGGAAGGGAGGTATGGGTGAAATCCATATGGCACTCAGTGCTGAGTCACACAGCGGTACCATTTCTCCACATTTTCCATTAGTTCTGTTATGCTGCAGCTACCTGGATCATATTGCAGTGTGACAGAGAGAAGAATGTCAGTGTGAGTGTGTGAATGTGTGTATTTGTACATATGTATATTTACTTAAAAGATTTATATCCCGCCTTTCATCAAATGAACCTCATGGCATATATACAACCCTCTCTCTCTCTCTCTCTCTCTCACACACACACAGACACACCCAGTGTAACAAGACAATTATAGCTAGCAACATTAAAAAGCAGGAATATCAGCTATTCATCTGCCTCCCACAAAGCCCTATGAATAAAAAAGGCTTTGCTACCTAAAATGTATCAGTGAAGAAGCCAGGCAAATCTCTCTAGCTATTGCTACTAAGGAGGCTCTGCTTGGGTAACTACCCACAGTACCACAGATGCAGTCTCCAAAAACGATCTGAGTGAACACATGGGTTCAAATGAGAAGTTTCTATTTAATGCTGATTTTATTTTAGTCTGTTTGTAATAACCTTGAGCACTACATTAGGAGGTATATACATTTTTAACACAGCAATCTAAAACTACCTTCTATATAGCCAGGAGTTTACAGAAACCCTTAAAAAAGAGGACTAATTCATATGGATACCACTTCCATGTAAGAAACTCCATATACTATGCGTATACCACCACAGGTGATTATTCCACACATATGCAGTCTTTGGGAACCTGCCACCAGTCAGGGATTCTTGTGGCATGAATGTGTAAAACAGACATACTTGCCAGCATACATGCAAGAGTATATGCCATTTCTCACACAGAAATTATCATTTGTATTGGAAAAGGTTTTCATGTGAGGTGGTCCAGATACAGAGATACAGGCCTGAGAAAGTTACATGTGCTGAAATCAATGGGACTTAAATACACAGCTACCAATTCAAGTCTGACTGATCTCAATGGGAATTATGTGTGACTGGACTCATAGGAATGGATTAAAGCAGGGATGGGGAACCTGTCACCCTTATGATGCTGTTGAACTACAATCCATCATCCTTGACCACTGACCATGCTGGCAAGGGCTGATAGGAGTTGGAGTCTGGAGGGCCACAGTTTCCCCATCCCTGGACTAAGGTAGTGATAAGGTAGAGCAGCTTGGATCTTGAAGAGATATGGCATTGTCTTGCCAGTCAAGCCAAAATCTGTAAAAGTTTAGGTTGTTTCTGGTTCATTGCATGAGTGTGTTTAAGACTTAGTCTTAGTCACTTGCAGCAAACAACAGGGACATGCTGTCCACACTATGCCTTCACCACTTTTGTAAAGGTTTATTCCATTTAAAAAGTAAAACTTTATAATTTATACAACATTTTTAATAAGTGTTCAAAGCATTTCAGATACGTAATCTCAGTCATCCTTATAGCAGACCTCTAATAGCCAGCAGTATTAGCCTCATATTATGGATAAAGCCATATCCAGTGAACTGAAATTAGGCTGAACTGACTTCCAATGACTTCCAGCTCACAGCTGATGCTCTTAACCATTATGCTACAACAGCTGTCTGGTTATATACTGATTATATTCACATCCAGTTATGAAATTAACACTTTTTAGAAGGGAAATGTAAAAACATACAAGAAAAGTATTCCCAATCTTGTTACTATTGGAATATCCAGAAGTCCTTTATAGGAAACAAAAACAGAATAGCTGACTTTGATATGCTTTAAGAAATAACCATTTATGACTGGATCATAAATAATAACACAAAACAGACCACATATGGAAAAAAGATGATACACTCCAATGGGTTCCATTAATTACAAATGATATGTGGGCCACCAAGTTGTACATATGTGAAAGATTCAGCTGGACACCAGATATGGTTCTTCCTTCCCCTGAATAGTATGATAGAACAAGGTGGGAGGCCATGAGAACTGGTGAACTTGTCTGCACTCTTTTGGGGCTCCCTCTATTTTCTTTTCTTTTGCCACATGGTCATGGTTTTAAAGTGCATTTCTTGAAGGTGAATATGATTTGGCCATAAGAAACTCAGCAATTGTGATACAGCTTAAGTCACATTCCCCTCCCCTCCAGATCCTTTATGCAATTAATTCATGTTCTTGAGCTGATTGCAGTGTACAGCAGAGATATTGCACTAAAGGCTAAATAAAATGGCCAAAAAGAGCACTTCCATCATCCTTATACTCTCTCTCTCTCTCTCTCTCTCACACACACACACACTGTTTATGCATTCAAGAGCAAACATCAAAGACAATATATATCTCCAGACATTTTGAGATGAGTTAGTCTACATGATTAGGAAAAAACCCCTTCCTAAATCTATAAAGAAAATTACAGCTGATAAATATGAAAGAATCTGATTATCTGGCACAGGGGGTGTTCATCCTTTCTAGAAATATCAGTCTGCAGAAGTATCAGATCTTCAGTATATTCTAAATATTTAAGCAAAAATAATGACAGCCGACTCTCCATATCCATGAAACAATCAACCATCACCCAGAATGCCTTGAATAGCACTTGTGGAATCAGGAAAACGTATAAATACTAGTACTTTGTGAATAGCTATTCAAATGCTGCAGCAATGGCCTGAGAGCAGATTCTAGAAGAACAGCAAGGATTACAAATACCTCTAGAGATTCAGGTGATTTTATTTATTTATTTATTTATTTATTTATTTATTTATTTATTACATTTATATTAGGGATGTACGAAAGTCACTTACCTTTTCGCAGCTTGGCTTCACGGTGAGGGGGAGGCGCTTCGCTTTTCCCCCCGAAGTTCAGGCGAAGGGGGGGAGGCTTCCTGCCTCGCCCGGCCGAAATTCAGGCCGGGGGGGAGGCTTCCCGCCTCACCCGGCCGAAATTCAGGCAGGGGAGAAGCGCCCCATCTCCCCGGCCGCGAAACAAAAAGTAAAAAAAAAAAAAGACCCCGTGATAGGCTACGTAACGATTTATGTAGCCTATCACAGCTAGATTTGCGAAGTCAGCCGTGATAGGCTACGTAAATCATCACGTAGCCTATCACGGGTGACTTTGGAAAAAAAAAAAAAGCGGGTACGCAAATGGCGGCGGCCCATGGGCGCCGCCATTTGCGTTCCTTATTGCGTTCCATTTGCGTTCCTTATACGTTTCTTATTGCGTTCATTATTTATAAAAAAGATTTACGTAGACTACGGCGAAAATAAGGGCAACGCAAATAGCATGCCCTTATTTTCGCCGTAGTCTACGTAAATCTTTACGTAGACTAGATGTGCTAAAATAAGGAACGCAAATGGCGGCGCCCATGGGCCGCCGCCATTTGCGTACGTGCTTTTTTTTTTTTCAAAGTCACCCGTGATAGGCTACGTGACGATTTACGTAGCCTATCACGGCTGTCTTTGGAAATCTAGCCGTGATAGGCTACGTAAATCGTTACGTAGCCTATCACGGGTGTTTTTTTTTTTTTACTTTAGTTTTTTTTTTTTTGCAATGGCGGCGGCGGCAGCTGGTTGGGAGACCGGCCGCCGCCCCCGCCGAACCGCCGCCGAACCGCTGCCGGGACCCGCCGCCGGGAGGGACATTCGTCAAAGGTAAGTCCCGTCCTGGGGGGGGGGGGCGGAGAATTTCACCGCCGATTTCGGGGGGCCGAATGCGTTGGCGCTTGGCCCCCCAAAGTTTCGGGAGAAATTCTCCGCCATCCCTAATTTATATCCCGTCTTTTTTCCGCCTCAAGGAACCCAAGGCAGCATACATAGTCTTCCTCCTCCATTTTATCCTCACAACAACAACCTTGTGAGGTGGGTTGGGCTGACAGTCTGTGACTGGCCCAAAGTCACCCTGTGAGCTTCCATGGCTGAGTGGGGACTAGAACCCAGATGTCCCGACTTCCAGTCCAACGTTCTAGTCACTGCACCACACTGGCTCTCACTGCATCACACAGGTGATTGATGGAGAACACTTTATTTACAAACACACATGCATGTACACACACACACACACACACACACACCAATAAAAATTCTTATCTAACATTCATACCCAGCAAGCAAACTCCACAGTTCCTAGGAGGCATTCTCCTGACAAAAGTTCCTGGGTGGATTAAAATATGTTATTTTTTTAAAATAAATTTCACCTTAGGAACTATCATTTCTTCTTTTTAAATATAGAGCACAAACATCTTTCAAAAATAAAATTGATTGCTGCTGGAAATATATATATATATATATATATATATATATATATATATTCATAAATGTATTCAACAGTACACAGCCATTGGTCATCATCATTTTAACCCCCCCCCCCCCGTTCTTTGACTGTATGAGGTATGAGGGGCTTTTGTTTAGTGGGAAGGAGCCGTTGTCCATCGCACCCCACTTTGCACAATTTGGTGGACTGTAGCAACTCGCTGCAATTCAGAGAAAGTTAGTTGTGCCTACGTCTCTGTGAAATCAATTATACTTAAGCTCAAATCCCATTAATATCAATCATCTTAGGGTTTGTCTATGGATCACACTCCGTACTTTTAAAAGAAAGAAGTCCTCTTTTTAGAAGCACAAATATACATATATCTATTTAAGTAATTTATATCACATAGTTTAGCAGGCATATTTACTCACCAAGCTTTTTAGTAGTAGATTTCTTTGCTTTCATTTTATGTGCTCTCTTTAGCATCAGCTGTGCAGTAGAAATATCTTTAAAACCCCTAAAAGAAAGGTGATTGTAGTCACTTGGGCAAACAGAAATGTGCATCTACTAAACATACAGTCTGGTATCCACAGAACCCCTTCCATGCTCCTAAGGAGCTTCTGTGCACACATGGAAGGGTCAACAATTTTCCCTTCAGGTTGCAGCCCTCCTGCCACATCGAACGCTGCTCCAGAGAGTGTTCTGACATTCAGGTAAGGCTTTTCAGAGAGGGCAAAGGGCAGGTGAGAGGGAAGGGCCTGAATAGCTTGTGTGCACATGGAGAACACATGTGTGGCTTTCTGGATTCCATATATTCCATTGTTTCACATAATATGAGCATAGTGTATACTACACCTGAAATATATATGCAGTGCTTAGCATAAGCTTCAGTTCTCTATATGGTTACACTATTGTTCGCCCACTGAAATTGACAAGTCTTATGCATGCACAACTGCACAAAATTACACTCAATGCTGACTGCAGAACAGGCAACAACTCTCACAGATATTGATGCCATATTTCACAAATGCTGAAGTATGAATCTACTTGCCTCAATACAACCATTATAACTGCAGCAGCTGCACATCTGTCCTCAGTATAGGATTACCATTAGTTATGCTGACGCAGTATCAGAAGACCTAATGCTGAGCCCATCACATTGCAAGGATGATATAATGTCACAGGACACAGCAGGACAAGTACTTTGGATTAGGACATCAACAGCTAAAGTGGCATTCACCTAAATCTAAAGTTTCAAGCCTAAGGAAATAGTTGTCATTAAAAATGTAAGCACAATGAACTGAACATACCATTCTTCTGAAATTTTTTCTTCTTTTTCTAATCTTAGTGATGACTTTTGAGGGAGCTGCATGTTGGAGAGCCATGAGAGAGTGCTGTTCTCTGACCTGAGGAAGGTAACCAAAAGATGTTGAAAGCTAGCCTACTAACAGAAGTCTCTGCAGCCTTTATTATGCTACAAAGTGCCTATGCCTTCTGAAACTCAGAAATAAATCTATTTTAATGGTCCAAGAAGACTTTATCTTGGAGAGTAATAGGTCAGACTTCTATATGAAATGTTTACACTTTAATTAATTGAAGCACATCTCAAGATTTTTCTACAAAGGAATGCAGAGCTGTAAGAAAACCATCTTTCCAGATCTATCTTAGCTATCTGCATTTTAAGGCCTACTTAATGTTGTGCTTTTTTAAATTTTAGGACATGAGTTTTTAGTACTTAAAAAAATAATGAGCAAACACTGGCTCATTAGAGTTACTATTCTGCATGTGATTTGTGCCATTTTATTTAGAAGCACATGTGCTTAAAATGTAATTAATCACATGAATTAAAAATAGCAAGGCAGCAACAAGATGTTCTAATTAGTCTTCCAGTACCTATTCTGGTTCTCATCAGGGTGCAGTTAGCTACAGACAGCAGCATTTGAAGCAATTTATTTGACTTACATGTTACTAATCTGGCTGTTTCCCGACAAGGATGGTTTTAGCCTTTCCTTAAGCTGCCAAGTTTTATGTGGAGGATGCTTTAAATGATGTGAGTTGTCCTCATGTCTTGCAGGTTCATTAGACTTGAAAATGGAAAGAAAAATGTTTAAATAAATAGTTATTTAGTACTACTTGGGCATGAAAAAAGAATAAGGGTTGACTTATACATTACCTTCATTTAATTAAAACATTTATAAGCTGTTCTTTCCCTTAGGCTCAAGGCAGCCTACAAGTAACTTAATAAATACTTCAAAACAGGGGTCCCTAATAGGGCTCTAGAGGGTGCAGGTGCACCCATGAGGCCTTTAATGTTGCCCTCGAGGTTATTTATATGTGTACAAGGCATGTCTGCAAACTTCCTTGTTGCTCTATATTTTTAAGTCTATGGACCTGGTTGGTCTATATTTTATGTCTATGGACCTCACAGTTTTGACATGTCCGTTTGCTCTCTGATTGGCCAAAGTAATAGGTTACATCATCCTTACTCACATTCTGTGCCTGCTAGGAGCAGGTGTGAGCAGTGGGTAGCTGTGTTGGAAGGGAAAGGTAAGTGTTCCCCTTGAATGCAAACCAGCAGTATTGAGATGGGACTAAGTTGGCTGGGATCTTTTCCATCTGAGAGGGGAACACAGGCAAAGAGAAGGCATTTCCTGCCTGCTTGCTCACCCTCCTATCTGCATTGTTTGGAGTGAGGGGGATGGTGCTCAGTCTCCAACTCTTCGTTTCTCTGCATTGGGAGTTGTGGTGCATGTCCTCTGTGCCCTTCTCTTTGTTTGTGGAAGGTTGGTGGATAAAGCAATGGAATTTCCATCCTGTTCATTCATCTGCTCATGTTGCTTTACCACCAGGCTTTTGTGTTTAGAGTGGTAGTGATGTGGGGGCATTTCCCATTCTCCCCCATGGCCGCCTGCTTTGTGTTTGCTGCAGTACTCTGGATGTTGTTTGGTGCATGTGAAGAGCATGTGCAAAGTTAATGATTTTTTTTGCATGCTTGCTAACATGCCTACACAGTTCTTGTTCATTTTGCGTGCTAGATTTCTGGGCTTGCTGGCTGCTCCATCCAGCCCTGCTTGTTTGTTTCGCAGTGCATGGCAGCAGAGGCCTTTTATGGGGGAGGGGGGAAGCCAGAGCCTTTCGCTGCTTGCTTCCCCACCCAACTCCTTTCTGTTGGTGGTGGCTGCCAGCATTGGCACTTCATGTGGTGGGCAGGTGGCATGGGCGAAGCTAGGGCATTTCCCCACTCTCTTCCCTCAATGTTGTTTCTGTCCACCCCAAATTTCCTGGCCCTCCTCTGCCCTTTCTGGCAGAGAGGCATCCGTGCTTAGCTCAATCCTTTCACCATCATGTTTTTGGAGACTCCTCAATGGCACATCTCTCTCTCTCTCTCTCTCTCTCTCTCTCTGTGTGTGTGTGTGCATGCACTTATGTGATATGGAGTGTCTTTGTGTGTGTGAGACTGAAGTTGGCTATAGCCTATGAAAGCTTATGCCAGTTAGTACTAACATGTTAGTGGTCTTTTATGATGCCACACAAGCATCATTGTTATTTTTAAAGTTGAGTTTCTCAGTAGGATTAAAAATGGGCACTCTCTTACTCATGATTTCTACATATGATCTCCCCCAAACCACCTTAAACTCACAGAACTGCAATGTGAGCTGCAATTTCAGGTTCGTTTGTGGGAGAACTCATTAAAAAACTGTGATGATCCATGCCCCTGATCCTTCTGTGCGTGCTGTGGTTGTGCTGGTAAGTTTGGATGTTTGTATTTCTATGGCAGGGATGTTTGGATGTTCATATTTCTGTTATAACTATTTGTTGATCATGTTTAGATATTTATTTGTTTTATTTATTTGTTAGTAAATTATTTCATATTTGAACTATTTTGCAGTCTTGTCGTCTTTCTGATGTGACCCCCCAAAGGCCATCTTGTAAGTAGCCATGCCCCCCTCCATGGTGGCCATTTTGTGAGTAGCCACGCCTGCACAGTGGCCATGGTACTTTGTCAGGACTCAAAATGTGTCCACAGGCCAAAAAAGGTTGGGGACCCCTGCTTTAAAGATCAGAATAATAATACCAATAAAAACACAATAGAAAAAACAGCTTCTACTGTCTCTCAGAGTTTGACCAATGAAAGTCATGTAAAACCTAGCCAACCGAACCAACAGCCAACCAAAGTAGGAGTCCCAATGCCCCTTCTGAAGCAACTAAAGCACTCCAACATTGCACCTCTGAAGGAAGACTATTACACATCCTCGGAATAATCACTGGAAAGGCCTTGCTTCTAGAAATGGAGCTTCTCACTTTCTTCACTACTGAAATATAAAGCAGGGCCTGATTTGAGGAATATAATTGGCAAGGTGGCTGAGATAGAGATAGGTGGTCTTTAAGATGTGTAGGTCTCAGACTGTGAAGGATATTAAAGGTTAAAACCAGCAGCTTTGGTTTTGCCTGGAAGATCACTGGCAGCCTGTGCAGATGATGTAACACAGGCTGAATATGTGCATGCCTCCCAATATTCATAAGGAGAGTCACATCTTTTCATTAGCTGAAACTTCCATGTTGTCTCTTCAAGTCAACCCCACGTTGAAAGTTATTTCCATGGTAAGGTGCTTTCATGTGGTGAGATTCTTCACCCTGCTGTAACAATTAGCGAAGCTAAATGTGTAGATCTTCTGGATCACAAGGAAAGTTTCTTGATCAATGAATGATGCTTTCAGTAATATATAGCGTTGGTGAATAAACTTTCCACATGAACCATAGACCTACGTGACAAGTATTACTAGAAATTATGCCAGAGGACAAGGAAAGCCAGCACATCAAAGTGGTATGCCACAAGAATAACAAAATGTGTAGACCAGCCCTGTTGTATTTTGCACAGACTACACCTGTAGGCCATGACACAAGTAATACACACACACACACACACACACACACACGAGAAAACCCTGTGAGGCCGGAAGTTTGAGGTTTTCACCACAGCTGCATCTTGCAAAGGCAAGATGCATTTTAAACCCCAAAGCTGGCCTTTGTTGCAGTATAAGCACAGCCTTGGTGGAAACTTCAAAGAAACATCCGGCTGTGTGTGCAATTCTCCCTCATGCACATTCCATTTTGTTGGATCACAGCCACGGACTTTAACAGGATCCAGTCATTTTGCAATAATCTGGAAGGCACTTAACCATCCCAAAGTACCTAAGATGCGAGCAGGTTATGATCTGGAAGCAGTTTGAAATTAAAATGAAAGCTACAGTCCTGAAAGCACTGGCTAGCACTCTGAACTTAAAACACATTTACTTGGAGAAGAATCCCACTTGGAATCAGTGAATTCACTTCCAAGGAAGTGTGCTTCAGACAAGGATGCAAGACTTCCATTTAATTACTCCCATCAGAGAAAAATTAACATACATTAAGCACTATTGTCTGCAGTTTATGACTATTTTCTATCTTACTGCTAACACAAATGTTGTTGGGAACACACTGCGTACAGAAAAGAGAATTAAACATAACATAAAGCTGAAACTTCAAAGTTTATCAAATAGCTAACAGACATTACAGTTCAATGATCTTTAGCTGCTCTGAAAATCCTCAGCTGTTGCCATATAATGCAGGCTTCAGTATTTTTAAAGCACTGTCAACTACCAATTTTTAATCCATTGCCAAATCTGCAGCTGAGGCACATCATCTTTTCTTTTTCTTTTTTGCTACTGTGAAGGAAAGTGTTGAAAGAAATCCAAAATAAAGGGGGGGGGGGAATTAAGCAAATGAAAGAAAAGCTACATGAAAAATTACATCTGGGGGGGAGGAGGAAGTCAGAGGCTTCTAAAAGTAATTATGTTTTTTCAGTCAATAAATTGCAATATTAATCACACCAACTGCAGCAAGATCCTCAAGGAATGAACAAAGGCCAAAGACGAAGAAAGTTTCTGTGACATGTTACCTTTGGCAAGGGCAATCGGTCTGAGAATAGTGGTGTTTGTGAAAGGAAGTGGGTGGAATCCAAAGCTGGCCATTCGTTCTGTATGACAGCCTGTTTAAAAAATAAATAAATAAATAAAGTCAATCGTGCAAGGATAATATCAGTTACGTTTTGATAACTTTTATAAAGTACTATTTTGACCGTGTTGCATGCTGTTGTTTCAGGGCCGTATATTAGAATTGTCACCTGTAGCGCAATCATACTTAGTAAAGCCATAAGAAAAGGTTTGGGATCAATTTATAAATTTTAACTCCCACCACCAAATTACAGTTATTTCAGTGGGAACAATCTGGATTCTAATTATGTTTGAAAAACAACAATTGCTATTTAGCCACTAATGTTGACAGAGCCACATCTGAGCCTAAAAAGATGCCTTCTGCATGTTCTGGTTTTTATATATAAAAATGCCACTCAGGAATTTTTGTAAAATTTGGAATTGCAGAGCTAATTTCCTTTCCAACTGGCAGCCAAAACCTTATGCCTCTGGGCTGGCCCAAAACATTTTGCTGCCTGAGACAAAGGACAAGATAACACCCCCACCACCACCCTGCAATTCCATGTACATGAGCTGATAAGACTGGCAGCTGAATCTTACTTTAATGTTGGCTGCCTCTACTACCCAAGGGCAGGAGGGGAACTTAGGGGGTGTAGAGTAGGCTGTGTGGAAAACATACAGCTCTTTCCTCCAACACCTTGCTGCCACTTCCCATCCCTCAAGATTTGCCGCTTGAGGCAGCTGCCTTACTCTGCCTAATAGTAGGGCCAGCCCTCCTGTACCTGCTTGCAATGACCTGCTATTGCACCAGGACTTCTATTATTGCAAGCTGTGGAGCATCCTTCTGTCTGTTTATTATTATGTTAGCAAAAGCAGAATGCCCACCAGATGGTGCAAACGTGTACACAAATGCTGCCATAAAGGTGAGCTTCAGCAGAATGGACAGGAATGTGCCTAAACCAATCCTTTGTTTCCAGATACCTTTGTCCCACCATCCCACCTTCCTTCCCCTTGACCCTTCCTTCCTTCATACCTTTGTTTCTTAGCTCTCTTGCCTGTTTGTCATTGTATCTGTCCCAGTCCTTAGATCACTGCTGTCTCCACAGCACTTTCCTTTTTCTAGGCATCCTAACTAATCTAGCCTACCTCCTTTTCCTTTGTCCTTTGCATCTACTCTAGGGGTGTTGGAGAAATCCACAACTGAATCAAGTAAGTTCAGATTTCTCTGAATTCAGCCTGTGGATTCCACAGCAGACCAGCTTTTCCCAAGCTGCATGGATTCCACAGATTTGCAGACAGCTTTTTTTTTACTTTCTAGAATGTTATGCAAATTTACTTGTAGAAAAATACGTAAAATAAAAATAACCACTGGCTGAAAATGCGCGTTTCACCCATAGGCTAAAGCATGAAAATGCGTGTGGGGTGTGTGTGTTGCAGATTTTCCAAGTGTGAATTTGCACAGATGTGAATTTGTGCAAATTTGGGAAACTCCATCAATGAGCCGACCATGGAACGAAAGGCATGTGGAAATCTGCAAAATGCAGACAGAACAGATTTTACCAAATCTGTTCATCCATAATCCACCCATTCCTTTCTAAGCCTTCTGCTTCCTCCTTCTTCTGCTACCTTTCCTCTTCCTCCGCTACCTTTGCTCATGTACCACAGAGCCCTCATATCCATCCTTTCTCTCTTTCAGCCACAGCCAATCCCCCTGCCCACCATAATGAAGAACTATAGCTAGGGATGTTGGAGAAACCTGCATTAGATTCAGATGAGTTCAGATTTATATGAATCTGACCTGCAGATTCTGCAGTGGGCCCACTTTTCCGAGTTGTGCAGATTTCATGGGCTTGTAGACTGGGTTTTTTACTTGGGGGGGGGGGGATTTGCACAAGTGCACACTTATGCTAATGCACATCAATGCAAGTGCATATTAACACAAATGCACATTTGTAAACTGGCACAAAATTCTTGTACATCCCTAAAACAATCCAACTCTGTCAATGAGCTGACAGAATGAAAAATGCCTGGCAATCCAGGAAACATAGATGGAACAGATTTAACGTACATGCCTAGCCATAGCAAATGGGTGTGAAATGCCAGTCCAAACATCCCACCTCAGTTCCTATCTTACTCTGCTCAACCATAGGGTTTCATCCAATGCCACATGTGGAGACATCCACTTGTGCAATGGGACTTCCACTTCCTTATCTCCCCCATGCATCTCCTGTGCAGGGTATCTGCTCAGATGGTACTCCAACCCTTCCATGCAGATTTGAGGAGCACGGAGGGCTAAAGAGCAGGGGGTACTTGTTCCAGCAATGGTGTCTGTTTCATTGGCAGATAGACACAGTTGGATACAACTATTACTTTCCCTTACTTCTGCCAGTCTTCCTGTTTGTGGGTTGTATCCAGTGGTGTCATTCTGCTCATAGAAGAAGGTGCATGGGCAGAACTGCTCGAGGGAGATGACTTCCCCTCCTCTTCTCCAGCAGCCCCCTGGGAAACCCTCCAGAGCATATTTTCAGATAGCACAGAGGGCTGCAGGGAGGAAGAGACAGGAAGAAAATCTCATCACGCTAGCAGACACCCACTAACGCAACACTGGATTTAAATCACAGTTTCTGAAACCTAACTCACATGCTTGTCTACAAAAAAGGAAATGGGTATCTACAGCATGATCTTTCACATTATTTTCACCTTAGTTCCCTCTCTTCTTCCTTCTCTTTGCCCCTTTTGGAAATATGGCCAGATCTTCCCTCTTCAGCTCCACAGATATGCAAAGTCTCTTGTGCTCCCCAAATTTGTTTGTTTGCTTATTTATTTATTTACTAGATTTATTAGCCACCCATCTGGCCAGCTACCCAGCCACTCTAGGCAGCGTACAATACTAATAACAACACAATATACAATGAATTTATATAATCAACTGAACAAAACAAAATAAGAAAACACTGCTCTAAAAAATCCTAACCCACCCCAAATCCCTGCCTGAACAGCCAGGTTTTTAAAGCCTGGTGAAAGCTCATCAAAGAGAGGGCATGGCAGAGGTCACTAGGGAGGGAATTCCACAGAGTGGGGGCCACCACAGAAAAGGCCCTCTTCCTAGTCCTCACCAGGCTAGCTGTCCTGGCTGATGGGACAGACTGAAGGCCTACTGAGACTGATCTCGTTGAGTGGCATCCCTGGTGTTGTTGGAGGCACTCCTTAAGATAGACTGGGCTGGAACCAAATAGGGTTTTAAAGGTCAATGCCAACACCTTGAATTGGGCCCAGAAAGCAACTGGTAACCAGAGTAACTCCTTCAGCACTGGAGTGATGTGGTCTTGCCAATGCCTGCCTTTAATCAGGTGGGCTGCCGCATTCTGCATCAGCTGCAACTTCTGAACTGTATTCAAGGGTAACCCCACATACAGCGCATTACAGAAGTCTAGGTGAGAGGAGACCAAGACCTGAAATACCGGTGGGAGCAGATGGTTAGGGAGATAGGGGCACAGCCACCATATCAGATGGAGTTGGTACAGCACTGCCCGGCTTACGGCCAACACCTGAGCCTCCATGGACAGCTGGGAGTCTAAAATGGCCCCCAGACTGCGGACCTGGTTCTTCCGGGGTAGCCGCACAGCTGAGGAATGTGAGGGGAAAGAGAGGAAAAGAGATAGTCTTTTTCCTCTGTGCAGTCCACCCCTCCCTTGCCTGAATTAATGTGGGTTTTCACTGAATCAGAAAGTATCCTAAGAAAATAAGAAGAGCCATGCTGAATCAGACCAAAGGTCCATCTCATCCATCATTCTGCTCACACAGTGGCCAACCAGCTGTCGACCAGGGACCCACAAGCAGGGCATGAGGACAACAGCACCCTCCCACCCATGTTCCCCAGCAACTGGTGTACATTGGTTCACTGCCTCTGGGACTGGAGGTAACACATAGCCATCAGAACTAGTAGCCATTGATAGCCTTTTCCTCCAGGAATTTGTCCAACCCCCTTCTAAAGCCATCCAAATTGGTGGCCATCACTACTTCCTGTGGTAGCAAATTCCATAGTTTAACTATGGGCTGTGTAAGAAGTACTTCCTTTTATCTGTCCTGAATCTCCCACCAATCAGCTTCATAGGATGACTCCAGGTTCTAGTATTTTGAGAGAGGGAGAAAAATGTGTCCGTATCTACATTCTCCACACCATGCATAATTTTGTAGACCTCCATCATGTCTCTCCTTACCCTCCTTTTTTCCAAGCTAAATAATCCCAGCTGTTGTAACCTTCTCTCATAGGGCAGATGCTCCAGCCCGTCAATCATTTTAGTTGCCCTTTTCTGAACCTTTTCCAGTTCTACAGTATCTTTTTTTAGGTGTGGTGACCAGAACTGGACACAGTATTCCAAGTGTGGTCGCACCATAGATTTGTATAGGGGCAGTATGATGTTGGCAGTTTTATTCTCAGTCCCTTTTCTAATTATGCCTAACATGGAGTTTGCCCTTTTTACAGCAGTTGCACACTGGGTTGACATCTTCATTGAGCTGTCCACCACAACCCCAAGATTTCTTTCTTGGTCAGTCACTGCTAGCTCAGATCCCATCAGGCTATACTTAAAGATTTTTTGCCTCAACGTGCATCACTTTACACTTGCTTACATTGAACCGCATTTGCCCATTCTCCCAGTTTGGAGAGATCCTTTTGGAGCTATTCACAATCACTTTTTATTTTAACCACCCTAAATAATAATCCTGAGCTGTTCGCAATTATAAAGAGTGGCCCTGCCAATCAATAACACTTTAAAAACACATGAAAGAAAAGGAGAAGGAAGAGAGAAGGAAAACAGTACAGAAGGTCTCTGATAGCACGGACTTCAATGTGCTGTGTTCCTTGAATGTTTCAGAGAAAACCTACCCCTTTCTGGTCCCACTTTTCCCAGAGATTTTCCCTCCATCATCTGCATTTTTATCTTTGTATTTTATTTCCCTTTTTCTTCCTCAAGCATATTCAGGTGAAAGATCATATTGTACACCCATTTCCTCTTTTTCTAGCAAGGCATGTTAGACAGGTAGATAGGAAAAAGATGGGTGTGTGTGTATCTAAAATGCCATAGTAGTACACTGGTGTGAGTTTCTTCATTAACAGTGCAAGCCTATACATGTTTCCTGAAAGTAAGTCCCACCGTGTCCCATGAGGTTCACTCCTAAGTACGTGTGTCTATGACTGCAACCTAAAACTAATAAAAAGTTTACATATGGAAGACAACGTTCACACTTGATGCATTTGCTGGAAGAAACACCAGTGCATCCACATCGATTGCTTGTACTCCATAAAGTGCAGAGCTGCCCTTAGTTGTTCAGATTGCTCTTATGTTAGTAAAATCCTGGTGTTTCATTTTGATTCAGCTCCTTTCCCTCTCACATCTAAAGCCTCTAAATGATGTGGCCACAACATCTTTCTCCTATTCATGCACTATCGCTAGGTTGTATTTATTTCTTTGAGATGGTGATCCCAGCTTTTGGATACCATAAGATAGGATTACTGAAATTCTATATTGGCCTAGTTAAGAACAACCCATGTTGGCAAAAACGAGGACTGCTACGTTATTTCCCTCTTAATGAAAAATAGAAGGACAAGCTCATATTTCACCTTTTTTTTGGAAAGAGATGACATACTGGATGCTGGTCAAAAATGAAACTGATTTTTGGAACTGCTCTTTATTTTAACAAAGACTACATGATATGATTATATTCTATGATTCTATGATTTTTGGACCATTACTCTTAGCCACACTGTTCCTAGTTATTCTGGAGCCATTATTATTTTCCAGAAGTAGAACTTTTTCCATCACTTATTACCTGAAATTTACAATTGCGAAATATCACCATGATTGGTTATACATGATTGGGTAAATGGCGAGAGAGAATCGGGTGAACTTGTCCTTTAAATATCTAGACAGAATTGGTTGAACTTTCCCTGAAATAGTATGTATAATTTCCCCTTTTCACTATTTTTATTTTAATAGCAAGAACGAAGTTACCCTAGTATTCCTTGGACATAATTTAGAACAAAAAAAGTGCTAAAACACCAAACTGTATAAGAAATTGCAGTTCCATGTACTTTCTTTCCTATACATTAGGATGTATAATGTCAGAAGAGAGAGCACTGGAGACATATGGTACCTTTGTAATAATGTTTGTTTACAGTGGACAGGCTGCGAAAGTATTATGAAGGCAACAGAAGCAAGCACACCCAGTCAGGCAATGATAGATTTACAACAATTCCCCCACCCCAAATCACTCCCACTTTAAATTAGCTCTCAGCCCAGAAATCTTAGTCATGCAGTGAGCAAGGGTGTTTAGGACACCATGAAAAACACAGCAACAGTTCATATATTCACAGGGACCTAGCACAGAAGCAGCATGATGGAGAAGCCGCTCAAGACCTTTCCCTCTGCCATGAAAACAAGCTCCTGTGTGTACTGGGGGTTCCACACCAATGCCAATTGGCAGAGGCCCTCTCCATGCAATTTCAGAATACAGAATACCAAGTGCTTTCCAATTTGCCAGCAGTTTAGATGTTAAGGTCCTCCACTCAGTTCATGATACAGACTAGGCAACAGTTGAATTGCGGAGAGAGAGATATTTTCCTTTAAACAGGAAAAAGACAGTATCTGGGGCAAACACAGTATTAGCTGGAATAATAAATACATCAATGATTTTAACACCATGCTATGCTACACTACCTATCATTAGGGATTTCTTCAGTAACAATTACTTTTAGTTATTTGCCCACCTTTTTAGAAGTTCTCCCTGAGTTATGCATGTGCGCACACTCACTTCCACTGGCACCCTCCCAACATATATACTTTGTTATTTGATGCATAAGAAAGCCAAGCCTGAGAGTTTGTGGAAGTCAAGCACACATAGCACAGGTGCCTGGCTCAGTGCTGTGCTTGCCAAGTAGAAGCTCACAGACTCTAAAGCTGAGAGCCGGTGTTGTGTGTGGCTAGGTTATGTTGGCTAAGGATATGAGATGTTTAGAGCCCAACCCCCGCTCACCCATAAAGCTCACTGTGGGTTATTATACAACCTAACCTCTCACAGGTTTGTTGTAAGGACAAACTAAGAAAACCCCCATATATGCTTCTCTGAGCTCTTTGGAGGAAGGGTGAAATACAGTCTATGATAAACATCACATACGTTGGGAGGAAACCTATGTAACCAAGTCACCCTGCCATTACTGCATTCCCCTCACTTTCCAATGTGTTTTTGATCTGGTTCACAATTTTTCCTGATCTGCCCTCTTGTCACACTACAACTGACCTGAGATACCCAAATTGTAGACAAAAATATTTCTTATGGAATTACAATCCCGGCCAATTGCTCCACACAGACAACTCTCCTTCTCCTTATGATTCACTCTTTCTGAATGCACGTATTTATGAATAGGTCTACAAATGCATTGTATTGGTCAAAATTCCACAAAAGGAATGACAGTGTTAGCATGGTTGACAATAGTACAGCTTAGAGAACAGGAAACTATTAGTTATAATGTAACACAAGAAGCAGTAAGAAAGTACATTACAATAAATATGTGAAATGTTATTTGTTCGCCAGGTGTTTAAATGACACAACTTTAAAGCCAGTTACATTTTTTAAAATTTAAGCTTGTTTTTAACAACTGTAGTAAATAACTTAAAATCAGATATTAATATTAAACTATCCTACTTACTTCATCAAACATAAAGTCATCCACATTTACTTCTCTATAGTCATCCTCAACTTCATAAGTTTTAACAGCTGCGAGAGCACTGGCTAGTTTCTTTCGCAAACGGAAACCTTTCCAAAGTGCCTAAACAAAAATGTAAAGCATGTTATATGAGGCCATAGATCAAATCCAAATCCAGATTCTCTATGTTATCCCATTAGGAAGATAAAACATTGTAGGCCTTTCTTTCTTTCTTTTTTTGGTAATAGCTCAATGATCTGTGTTTTGAACTTTATGTGACATTTAAAACTACAAGATAAATTAAATATCAGCACATGTCTAGAACTCAGAATACTCTGGAGGCTTGGCTCAAGTAAGCAGAATGGAATCCTAAAACTCCCTCAACTACAAACCAAGGTCAACTAATTAATTATTTGACAATTCCTTCAGGACTTACTATAAGCTTACGAGGAGAAGATATATGAAAAATAATTAAGTGTTAACTTTCACATCACTAAGAACAAAAATAAAAACACACTTAACTAAAAAATTTCTACTGATTACACCTGACAACATATGTAGACGTACCAGCAATTAATTTAGGCCAGTCATTTTCACCTTCACTATCACCATCAAGACTAAATTTTTAAAGACGTAATTTATTTTATGGGAAAGACTTACAGTAACCCCCCCCCCCAAAAAAAAACCCCAACTATCGGGGGGAAAGCAGCAAAGGCATCAGGACTACCAAGAACATGACACAATGATTTGAAATATCATAAATGTGTGCATTAGTTTTATTACTATGCAGATCAATTTTAGAGAAGAATTTATGCTGCAAATGGACTTCACAGATAAATGTCACAGTATTTTTTTATTATTATTCATCAACACTCCAATTCTAAAGTTCAGGTATATTTTTATCTGTATTAAAACATCTCATGCCCACCCTAAGCATTTGACTTCTGCATTAGAAACTTTTAGAATTTAGATTTGAAAATATTTCTAATTACATAAATTAATAAAGGCACTGCCATTTTCTCTTCCTTTAAATGTATATAAATAATGATACAGTATTTGTTTTGCTATATTACTTATAGTATGACATGTTGTCAGATTATATCTGACAGGAGCCTGGGGAAGGAGCCTGGGGAAGGAGGACCAGCCAGCAGCTGCACCGGGTGATCCTGAGCCTGCTTCTGCCCCCGGCAACACAGGTACTTAAGGCGGGGCTGCCAGAGGCTGCTCGGGAAGGAGCCTGGGGAAGGAGGACCAGCCAGCAGCTGCACCGGGTGATCCTGAGCCTGCTTCTGCTGTTCTCTTTTATCTCTTTTATATTCTTTTAAACTGTTGTATATTTTATATCTTAATATTTTAATATGTGCCTGGGAGGACTATTGGACAACTCAGGGGGTGGGGGAGGTGCCACCATAACTGTGGTCACGGGCAGGGGGAGGTATGGCGTTGGGGGATTAACAGGTCAGCTGAGGAGAAGAGGGGCTAGACACCTTACAGCTGTCCCCTCTTCTGGTTCTTCCCCCAACCTGATGGTTCCTGGCAGCCTTACCAGTCTGCCCTCGGGTCTGGTGGTGCTGCTGCTGAATGCCAGGTCGGCCCAAAATAAGACCTCCCTCATCCATGATTTGATTGTGGATGAGGGGGCTGACCTGGCATGTATTACTGAGACCTGGGTGGGGGAACTGGGAGGGGTCACTCTCTCCCAGCTGTGCCCTCCTGGGTACTCGGTGCAGCACCAACACCAACTTGAGGGCTGGGGAGGGGGGGTTGCCGTGGTCTATAGGAATTCAATCTCCCTCTCCAGGCTTCCTGCTCATTCGAGTGCAGATCTTGAGTGTCTGTACCTTGTGTTGGGTACCCGGGACAGATTAGGGATTCTGTTGGTGTACCGCCCACCCCGCTGCCCATCGGACTCCCTGCCTGAGCTGACGGAGGTGGTCTCGGACTTGGTGTTGAGGACCCCCAGGATGATGGTCCTGGGGGATCTCAACTTCCATGCCGAGGCCGCTGTATCCGGGGCGGCTCAGGACTTCATGGCCACCATGACAACCATGGGGCTGTCCCAACATGTCATCGGCCCAACGCATATAAAAGGACACATGCTTGATCTGGTTTTCTCGACTGGGCAGGAGGATGGTGATCTGAAAGTAGAGGAATTAACATCTGTCCCTTTGTCATGGTCAGATCACTTCCTGCTGAGGTTTAGACTTCTGGCGGCCTTTCCCCTCTGCAAGGGTGGGGGACCTATTAAAATGGTCCGCCCCCGGAGATTAATGGATTCCGATGGATTCCAGAGGGCTCTGGGGGATTTTCCTGCTGGTATGGCTGGTGCTCCTGTCGAAGCCCAGGTCGCTCTGTGGAATGCAGAGATGACTCGGGCGGTTGACACGATCGCACCCAAGCGCCCTCTGCCTCTGAGCAGAGCCTAGCCAGCTCCTTGGTATACACCTGAGCTGAGGGCAATGAAGCAAGAGGGGAGACGGCTAGAACGCAGGTGGAGGAAAACTTGTGCTGAGTCTGACCGAACACAGGTAAGAGCCCACTATCGAGCCTACTCTGTGGCGGTGAGGGTGGCAAAGAGGCAGTTCTTTTCCACCAGCATTGCATCTTCTCAGTGTCGTCCGGCGGAGCTTTTCCAAGTGGTTCGTGGCCTGTTACATTCTGGGCCAGGGAGAGAGACGGTGGAACCCTCGGTAGCACGCTGTGACGAGTTTGCGCGGCACTTTGAGGATAAAGTCGCTCAGATTCGTCATCAATTGGACACCACCATTAATGCAGTTCCATTGGTAGAGGCGTTCAGAGCACCGTCTGGTCCAGTTTTATTGGATGAGTTTCAGTTACTGAGGCCTGAGGATGTGGACAAGGTGCTTGGCCAAGTCCGATCGACCACTTGTGTGCTTGACCCTTGCCCTTCATGGCTTATTAAATCAAACAAGGAGGGGTTGTCCGGCTGGGTCCAGGAGGTTGTAAATTCCTCCTTGAGAGAGGGAGTGGTGCCTGCTGCTTTAAAAGAGGCAGTAATTAGACCACTCCTGAAAAAGCCTAACCTGGACCCAGAGGATGTTAACAATTATAGGCCAGTGGCCAACATCCCCTTCCTGGGCAAGGTGCTTGAGCGGGTGGTTGTAGGACAGCTCCAGGCACTCTTGAATGAAACGGATTATCTAGATCCATTTCAATCGGGCTTCAGGCCTGGTTTTGGAATGGAAACTGCCTTGGTCGCCCTGTGGGATGACCTCTGCCGGGAGAGGGACAGGGGGAGTGAGACCCTGTTGATTCTCCTGGACCTCTCAGCGGCTTTCGATACCATCGACCATGGTATCCTTCTGGATAGGTTGTCTGGGTTGGGAGTTGGAGGCACTGCACTACAGTGGTTCCGCTCCTACTTGGATGGCCGATTCCAGAAGGTGGTGCTGGGGGATTATTGCTCTGTGCCATGGCAATTGTGCCATGGGGTTCCACAGGGCTCTATTCTATCCCCCATGCTGTTTAACATCTACATGAAACCGCTGGGGGAGGTTATCCGGAGGTGTGGGCTGAGGTGCCATCAATATGCGGATGACACCCAGCTCTACCTCTCTTTCTCATCAAAACCAGGTGAGGCAGTGGCTGTTCTGAACCAGTGCCTGGGCACGGTAATGGACTGGATGAGGGCTAATAAACTGAAACTCAATCCAGACAAGACGGAGGTACTGTTAGTGGGTGGTTCATCTGCCCGGCTAGGTGATATTCAACCTGTTCTGGAGGGGGTTGCACTCCCCCTAAAGGATCAGGTTCGTAGTTTGGGGGTGCTCTTGGATCCAGAACTGTCACTTGAGGCACAGATGAACTCAGTGGCACGGAGCACTTTTTATCAGCTTAGGCTGGTATACCAACTACGCCCTTATCTGGACAGAGATAGCCTAGCTACAGTTATCCATGCTCTGATAACTTCTCGTCTGGATTACTGCAATGCGTTATACGTGGGGCTGCCTTTGAAAACGGTCCGGAAACTTCAGCTGGTCCAAAATAGGGCAGCAAGATTGTTAACAGGGACTGGCCTGCGAGCTCATATTACACCAGTACTTTTCCAGCTGCACTGGCTGCCAGTCCATTTCCGGGCCCGATTCAAAATGCTGGTGTTAACATTCAAAGCCCTTAACGGCTTGGGGCCAGGTTACCTGAAGGATCGCCTCCTCCCATATGTGCCTGCCTGGACCTTAAGATCATCATCAGCGGCCCTTCTCCGTGAGCCCCTGCCAAAGGAAGTGAGGCGGGTGGCTACTAGGAGGAGGGCTTTTTCTGTTGTGGCACCCCGGCTCTGGAATGAGCTCCCTAGTGAGGTTCGCCTGGCGCCTACATTGTACTCCTTTCGGCGCCAGGTGAAGACCTTTTTATTTTCCCAGGCATTTTAGCATTTTAGCTTTCTAAATTTTTAGCTTTGCTGTTTTAAATCTGTATTTTAAACTCCTGTACTGCTGCTAGGTTTTATTGTGGTTGTATTGTTATATTGTGGTTTTAATGTTCTATATATTTTAAATTGTTTTATTGTGTGTTGTTTGGTTTTAGTTTTTGTGAACCGCCCAGAGAGCTTCGGCTATTGGGCGGTATAGAAATGAAATAAATAATAATAATAATAATAATAATAATAATAATAATAATATTAACAATGATACACTGAAGTTGAAATTCTGCTGTGCTACTAGTAAGCTATAATGATCGACTAAGCTTGGAAATGCACATTTGATTGGGACTTTCTGAAAGTCCATCTTCAGAATTCAGGGAAAAAGAAAAACAGGCTTTCTTTTTCTCGCCCTCCTGCCTCATTTTTGAAACCAAAGTGAATTCTAGTAGACCACATCCTGTATGTTAGAAAGTGATCTGAAATTATTGGATGGAATCCAAAGGTGCAATTCTATTTGCTGAATGGGTTTTGTTTCCAGTGGAACAAGAATAAGCCTGTAATCTATCTACACCTTCTTCCACACTGTTCTGGAAGGTTCCCCAACCACATAGAAATTTTTCAGGGGATGCAGGGAGAAGAAGGAATTGGTGAAAATTAGCCCTTCCTCTTCTGTTAGCAGAGGCATCCACTGGATCAAAAGCTGCTCAGCAAGTGGAATATTGGATTCCACTCACTGCCTTTAAAAAGTAATGAGAAATCAATGAGAAATTCAAAAGGGCAGAAGAAGCTTTAGCATACTCAAGAGGTTGTTTCAAAGTTAGGAGGCAGGTTAGTATTTCATTTATTTCACAATTCACAGAATGCTCAACACTACTGAAATGTTGCTGAGGTTCAATGGAACTACATCAGTGTAAGTAGCCTATTTAATAATATGCCAGTGGTAACCAGATATGGACTTCATTGTCTGACGTTCATACAAGCTAAATGTGATTGAATCTCCTAATTTTTCTTTTAAAAAGAGCAAGGAAGGTTCTCAGATTGGAAAGTGACAGCAGCAATAGGGGAGGGGGATTTAATCCCCCCCCCCCAAAGCTGCTATTAGGTCTGTTGGGGGAAGAAAAGCCAGGCCATTGTTGTTCAGTCGTGTCCGACTCTTTGTGACCCCATGGACCATAACACACTAGGCCTTCCTGTCCTCCGCTCTCTCCCGGAGTGTGCTCAAGTTCATATTCATTGCATTGGTGATGCTATCAAGCCATCTCATCCTCTACTGTCCCCTTCTCCTTTTGCCTTCCATCTTTCCCAGCATCAGGGTCTTTTCCAGAGAGTTTTCGCTTCGCATTAGGTGGCCAAAAAATTTGAGCTTCAGTATCTGTCCTTCCAATGAGCACTCAGGGTTGGTTTTCTTTAGGATTGACTGATCTGACCTCCTTGCAGTCCAGGGGACTCGTAAGAGTCTTCTTACAAGACCAGCACCACAATTTGAATGCATCAATTCTTCGGCGCTCAGCCTTCCTTATAGTCCAGATCTCACAGCCGTACGTTACTACTGGGAAAACCATAGCTTTGATTAGACGGACTTTTGTCGGCAAAGTGATGTCTCTGCTTCTTACTATGCTGTCTAGGTTTGCCATAGCTTTCCTCCCAAGGAGCAAGCGTCTTTTAATTTCATGGCTACAGTCACCATCTGCGGTGATCTTGGAGCCCAAGAAAATAAAATATGTCACTGCTTCCATTTCTTCCCCTTCCATATGCCAGGAAGTGATGGGGCCAGATGCCATTATCTGAGTTTTTTTAATGTTGAGTTTCAAACCAACTTTTGCACTCTCCACTTTCACCCTCAACAACAGGCTCTTTAGATCAACTTCGCTTCCTGCCATTAGGGTGGTATCGTCTGCGTATCTGAGGTTGTTGATAATTCTCCCAGCAATCTTAATTCTGACCTGTGATTCATCCAACCTGGAGTTTCTCATGATGTACTCTACATATAAGTTAAATAAGCAGGGCGACAATATACAGCCTTGTCATACTCCTTTCCCAATTTTGAACCAATCGGTTGTTCCATGTCTGGTTCTTACTGTTGCTTCTTGACCCTCATACAGGTTTCTCAGGAGACAGGTAAGGTGGTTCGGTACTCCCACCTCTTTAAGAATTTGCCAGAGTTTGTTGTGATCCACACAATCAAAGGCTTTAGCGTAGTCAATGAAGCAGAAATAGACGTTTTTCTGGAATTCTCTTGCTTTCTCCATGATCTAGCGAATGTTGGCGATTTGATCTCTAGTTCCTCTGCCTCTTTGGAACCCAGCTTGTATTTCTGGTAGTTCTCGGTTCACATACTGCTGAAGCCTAGCTTGTAGGATTTTGAGCATCACCTGTCTGGCATGTGAAATGAGCACAATTGTGCGGTAGTTGAGAGGTAGGACACTCTTTGGCATTGCCCTTCTTTGGGATTGGAATGTAAACTGACCTTTTCCAGTCTTGTGGCCACTGTTGAGTGTTCCAAATTTGTTGGCATATTGAGTGCAGCACTTTAACAGCATCATCTTTTAGGATTTTAAATAGCTCAGCTGGAATACTGTCATCTCCGCTACTTTGTTGTTACTAATGCTTCCTAAGGCCCACTTGACTTCACTCTCTAGGATGTCCGGCTCAAGTTCAATGACTGCACTATCATGGCTATCAGGGACATTAAGATCTTTCCTGTATAGTTCTTCTGTGTATTCTTTCCACCTCTTCTTCATCTCATCTGCTTCTGTTAGGTCCCTGCCTTCTTTGTCTTTTATCACGCCCGTCTTTGCACAAAACGTTCCCTTGAGATCTCCAATTTTCTTGAAAAGATCTCTAGTCTTTCCCATTCTATTGTTTTCCTCAATTTCTTTGCATTGTTCATTTAAGAAGGCATTCTTGTCTCTCCTTGCTATTCTCTGGAACTCTGCATTCAGTTGGGTATATCTTCCCCTTTCTCCCTTGCTTTTCGCTTCCCTTCTTTCCTCAGCTACTTGTAAAGCCTCATCAGACAGCCACTTGGCTTTCTTGCATTTCTTTTTCTTTGGAATGGATTTAGTTGCTGCCTCCTGAACAATGTTACAGACCTCTGTCCATAGTTCCTCAGGCACTCTATCAGGTCTAATCCCGTAAATCTATTTGTCACCTCCACTGTATATTCATAAGGGATATGATTTAGGTCATACCTGAATGGTTTAGTGGTTTTCCCTATGTTCTTCAATTTAAGCCAAAATTTTGCAACAAGAAGCTCATGATCTGAGCCACAGTCTGCTCCAGGTCTTGTTTTTACTGACTGTTGGCTGCAAAGTACATAATCAATCTGATTTCCATATTGACCATCTGGTGATGTCCATGTGTAGAATCGCCTCTTGTGCTGTTGGAAAAGAGTGTTTGCCATGATCAGCTTGTTCTCTTGGCAAAACTCTATTAGCCTTTGTCCTGATTCATTTTGTACACCAAAGCCATGCTTGCCTGTTATCTTGGTGATTTCTTGACTTCCTACTTTAGCATTCCAATCCCCTATGATGAAAAGGACATCTTTTTTTGGTGTTAGTTCTAGAAGGTGTAGTTCTTCATAGAACCAATCAACCTCAGCTTCTTCGGCATCAGTGGTTGGGGCATAGACTTGAATTACTGTGATGCTGAATGGTTTGCCTTGGATTCGTACTGAGATCATTCTATCGTTTTTGAGATTGTACCCCAGTACTGCTTTTTCCACCCTTTTATTAACTATGAGTGCTACTCCATTTCTTTGAAGGGATTTTTGCCCACAGTAGTAGATATGATGGTCACCTGAATTAAATTTGCCCATGCTTGTCCATTTTAGTTCACTGATTCCCAAGATGTCGATGTTCAATCTCGCCATCTCATGTTTGACCACCTCCAGCTTACCTTGATTCATTGATCTCACATTTCAGGTTCCTAAACAATATTGTTCTTTACAGCATCGGATTTTCTTTTCACCACCAGACACATCCACAGCTGAGTGTCCTTTCGGCTTTGGCCCAGCTGCTTCACTCTTTCTGGCGCTACTTGGAAATTCCTTCTGCTCTTCCCCAGTAGTATATTGGACACCTTCTGACCTGAGGGGCTCGTCTTCTGGCGTCATATCTTTTAGCCTTGTGATATGTTCCATGGGGTTTTCTTGGCAGGAATACTGGGGTGGGTTGCCATTTCCTTCTCCAGTGGACCACATTTTGTCAGAACTCTCCGCCATGACCTGTCCATCTTGGGTGGCCCTGCATGGCATAGCTTATGGCTTCACTGAGTTATACAAACCCCTTCGCCACAACAAGGCAGTGATCCATGAGGGCATAATATGGTTACTGACTTTTCTCCACCGGAACTAATAGCAGGCTGGAGAGAAGGGGAATTCCATCAGGGAAATAGTGTGTGTGTGTGTGTGTGTGTGTGTGTGAGAAAGATTCGGCTGTTGGGCGGTATAGAAATAAATAAATAAATAAATTCTTCCTGTCCCAGGCACTGCTCTTCGAATCCAATCCGGGGGGTGGGGGAAGGGCTGCTCTTAAGTTTAAAAAAGACAAACAACCCACAGGTAATGTGACCACATATCTCCCAGGTCATATGTAGTTTGTCCCTATGTGTTGTTTCTCCAACAATTCTTTTCTAAGACAATAAGCAACATTTTATTTATTTCAGAGGATTTATAACCTGCTACTTCAGGCTATTATCTCTCAGAACCATTTTTATAAAACAGTAAAAATCCAGACAATAAATTCATATGATAATGAACGGATGCGTGAGTGACTGATGGAGTGTCTATGGAGGAAAGATGGTCAAGTTGATTTGCAGTCACAAAACGGGAGAGCGTGCCAGCATAGTAAGTTGCCATGTGTGCATATCTACATTTCTGTGTAGCAATTACTAAAGCAGCCATTTTAGTCTGTTACAAAATAAACAAGATGGACACCTGTGGCTCCTTGAAGACTAACAAAATAATCTTTAAGGCGTCATAAGACTCTTCCTTGTTTTTGTGTGCCTCTACATGATGTTTGGCCTTAGTATCTGGTTGGCCCCTATGGAGAACCACCAGGAGGCATCCGAAAGAGAGACTTGGGCTATACTGGTCCACTATTTGAGCCACTGGTAGCAGAATGTGCATGCCTGGGCCATGCTGACACACACTGTAAATTACATTTTATTTTTCAGTTTCTATGCATTCCACTTCTGGTGAATACTGCCCCATCCATATGCCTTGTTTTCTCAATCTACCTGTCTGTCCAAAGTGGATGTGAGAGGGCATGCATGATCAAGGATTGTAGACTGACCTGAAGTATAGTAGCAGCTTTATGCATGTCTATGAAATGATCACCATCTTTGCGGTAGCCAACTATTTTTTTTCTGACCCGGTAGCTCCGCCAAAAAGACTGGATAACAGTTGCTGCCAGATGTAGTCTTGTAAATAAACTGATCTCTTTACGAACTCTATAGCTTTTCCAGAATGATTGGATAACTGTGGCTGCCAAGCTATAAATATCATAAAAATAGCATATTACACTTAGGAATTGTAATTTGTGCCAATAACTATACATGGTTACTCTCTGGATTTTTGTTATGTACTTGGACACCATTTACATGCTACATAGAATCTAAGATGGATAAAGCAGTGAACTACAGATCATTATCTTACATTGATTTAGGGAAATGGGGACAAAATGAGAAAAAAATAAAAGTTGAAGAGGGTAATGTGAAAGAAAGACATTAGTAGATTTGGGGCTCAATCCAGTTTCTCCCCCTATGGATTCCCTGTTGTGAGCACAGCTTTCCAAGCAGGGGAAGGCTGCTAAATGGGGAGGGGTTGGTGGTAGAGGGTTACTTCATGTAGAACTATAGCATCAACAGGGGAGGATGAACCAGAGTGACTGGATTGCTCATAAGGTATTTTGTTTAATACTGTATAATTTTGATTAATTGTTCAGTCTTATAATTCTTATAAGACATAATTATCCACAATTGTTTTGCAATGTTTCCAGATAGTTCATGAAAATGAGATTGGAAGTTTATGTGATGTCAGATATCATGAATGAAAATTATTTATTAAGTAGACGTAGGGCAGAATCCAACAAGGCACTTACGGCCCCGCCGATTCTCTTATGCCCCGCCAATTCCATTGCACAGGCAGCCCCCACTGCTTGCACACCAGCTATTTACCACTTCTGGGGCAACCCAAAATGAGCAGAAATGCTCATTTCTGAAAGGAGGAAGGTCAGTCGAATTCGCATAAGGGAGCACTGCCAACCTGCCTCCTTCCAGAAACTAGCATTTTCACTCATTTCAGGGCTACCCCTAGGAAGCGCCAACTCTTCCTGGTGTAAGGGGAGGGTCCTGCTTGCACAATGGAATTGGCGGGACCCACCGCTTGAGGAAGGGAATCGGTGGGGTGAAAAGGAATCAGTGCAGGTGGAAAGGAATTGGCAGGGATGGAAAGGAATCTTGTAAGCACCCCATTGGATCCTGCCCATAGACTGCTATTGTAACCTTTTGATTATGAGCAGATTTACAGATGCAAAAGAGGCTTATTTCACGGCAATGGCTGCTTCTCTTGTGCATTGCATTTTTCAAACTGTTTCCAGACATAGGCACATCTAGCCCCCTTGGACATGTGCCTGTCTGAATGGTGGGCATTATGTCTGATTTTGCACATGAAACTCCATTCTATTATATTGTGTTTCTCTCTCTCTCTCTCTCTCTCTTTCTCTCTCACACACACACACACACACACACACAACACAGAATTAATCACACAGGATTTCAGGGCAGGCCAGGGCAGGGGATTGTGGACAGTATATTTAGAATACCGTATCATGTGTGGAGCTTTGGGTTTGTCAAGTCCACATGATCTGGTACTATTGTGATACCAGAGCAAAGAAGAGCTCTATTATTGTTCTTCTGTGGCTCTGTTAAGTCGCAGAATATAAACGTGACCAATGAGATGGCAAAAACAATTCTGTCTCTTTGTCTAGGAACACAACTTCACTAGCTTAAGTACTGTACTTTTGTATTAGCAAACCTGTGGAGAGTATGGACACAATGAGACCACATAGCTCACCATAATGGCACAAGGAGTTACCAGAAAAGCAACAAAGAAGGCAGTCATGGAGACAAGCAAAGCCCTTCAGGCTGAGAGGGAGAAGAATGACTAACTGCGGTACACTACAGTACTCTTATTATGTTACACTACTTAAATCTGCTCAAAAATAACTCCTTTTTATAAAAATTGGCAGGATTCATGGCATCAGCAGAAGTTTACCATACACAGATCACCTATGAAGGTTATTCATGCTACAGTATAACCTAAGAATATATATATATCTGTGAAATATGCTTTGGACAAAACATCAAATGCACCAAATGCAAGATACAAAATACTGGAAAAACATTCTATAGAGCTTTTGTAGTTTTCCTGTTCCAATGGTGATGGTTAAGCCAGTAAAAGTTCATGAAAATATTTAAGTACAAGTGATCCATTTAAGTACAAGTGATCCACTTAAACATTTAAGTACAAGTGATTAAAGGCCATCATTGCACCAAGTGCAAAGAAATCAACATATCTAACCTCCACAAACTCATGCCACTATGTTCAGTTGGACTTACTCCCTAGTAAGTGTGCTTTGTTTTGCAGCATTAAGAACAAGCCATTATCAAATTGGCTCAAAAATGGATAATCCACTATAGGAAAAGCCACACAAATACTTAGCTTGTCATGCCCAGTTTAAAACTTCATCCTTTGCAGATCGAATTGCATGTTTAGCCATTTGTCTATAGCATCCAACCACAGGGTGACCCATGTATTCCCTTGCATCCCCCTCTCCAGATTTTCAAGTGGCTGTGGGACATGATAATGCTCTACTCATCATGTGGTCCAAATAACAAGACAGGCTCTCTACCTGATAACAACCACAAAATGTGATGTTTTAAAGTAAATGGGTGTGTCATTTTACCCTACAAAAGGTACGTTGGCTGTACTGGATCCACCAAGGTTCCCACCATTCATTCATTCATTTATTTACAACTGACTTATAGCTGAGTTGCCATACAGTGGTAACACAGATCTGTGTAGGCTGGGAAAAAGCCCTTGGTAAGGTTCAGTACAACCATAGGCCTTATGCTGCCTCTCCCTAGCCTCAATCAAATTCCAGTGGTTTGTAAACTGGGCAGATTTTATTTTGGTCAATTCACAAGCTGTGAGATTGTCTGACAATTGGTTGAATGTATTAAGTCAGTATTTGGATTTGTTTTCCATATAATGAAATATTTGGGGAGCTGGAATTTGTTGGCTAGGTCATATGTCTGTAGGGTGTTTATTTTGTTTTACTATACTTATGTTATATTTCAGTTTGAAAATGTTATCAGATAAAAAAGTAACTAACACTTGACAGTCATAAAGGTAATGTGGGACAGAATAAGTTGGAAGGAGGTTAATTTCAGGTGAACTGATTATCAGAAGAGGAAGCCACACACTGGGGCTAAAGTAAAGAGATAGTTAAACATGATTCTGAAAAGGACACTAAGTTCAGGCTTTTGGTTTACAGGCACTCTGATCCTATATCATCCATCCATCCATCCATCCATCCATCCATCCATCCATCCATCTATATCTATATCTGTTGTCTGATGTATGACAAAGAAAATCACACACCAACATAGTTACAGAGCAAGTCCATACTATTATTCTGCAAGCTGGGTGAGATAATTCTGAATCAGCTTACTATTTTATTGCAGGAACATTGTTTGTGTATATGCAACTAGCTCCATAGTATCTCCACAATTTTTAGAACAGCATTTAAGTGAGCCATGCTTAGCATTGACACACATCATGTGCTGTGCTTAACCAGCTTTGGGCTTTGCAACAGCTTTGTACAATGGCATTTGCACAGAATACAGCAAGGTTAAATGGCTGTTTCCAATCTAGGAGCAAGGACTCTGAAGTGATACCCTACTTCAGGGCCACTGCTTCTAGATCATGGTTTGTGTTGTTAAAATAGGTGTTACACTCCTTCCTAAGCATTTATTAGATAGTAAAGAAAATGGAATTTTGTTACCTATCAATCTTGAATTGAGGGGAGAATAAATAAATACATCTTACATGTAGTCTAACAGTTTTAGGATTATGATTAATCCAGTGATACCCCTGCCTGTAATAAGAGTACATAGTGATATGGTTATGTTTCCATAATAAAGTGGTTTGACCTTTGGATCTTACTTTTGCAAACTGTCAAAATGTTGAAGGTAATTTCCTCCATTACTTGCCATGATTTTCTTGCTGAATTTGTTTCTCTTAGGACTGATTAATACGTTGTTATTTTTGCTTTGTTCATCGTGGTTAAGGGAACACTGAATAGTCTTCTTTTGCCCGTATTCTTGATTCTTTCCCATTCCAGGCACAGCCATGAAGGAGTTAACAGACATAGTCTGAGTGTGGCCAGAAGTAATCCATCTTTCAGGCGTATTCAACGAGACCTGCTTATTTTCTTTTACACCAGTGATAAAGAAGTTATTTTTCTCTATGATGTTAATGGCTTCTTGGTTCAAATCATATGTCTGTTTTTCTGGTTCCTCTCCTTTAGTAGTGTTTAGAACTCCATACTCATGTGCATAGCGGTGCTCACTACTAAGCTTCATCAACTTCTTAAAATACCAACACTGCAGCTGTGCAGCTTCCACAGAGAATTCATCTCTGGGGAGAGAACATTGAAAAATATCTAGCAAATTCAGATTAATAAATTGTCATTCTATAAATATTATATTATTAGAAAAAAATAACTTCAGAAAAACATATATAGTCATAACATATAAACTACACTTCCATTCTGCATATCTACTGTAAACCAAAATATTGCTGAACCACAAGCTAAAATGATAGAACCATTTGCAAAATCACCTCTGCTTTTTGGTCCATGATGACACACAGCAGTATCCAACTGTGTCATTCCATTAGCGCAAATGGCACGTTAGTGGAAACTAGGTTGCAACAATGCACAAGAGGAGAATCCAACTAAAGTTACATTAGAGCAAGTGCAGTTGTACAAATGGTTGTGCAGTATGCTTGTGCAACCTGTTGTGCATTACACTTGTGCAATCCATTCTGCAATCAGTTGCACATTATGGTTGCGCAACCTGTTGTGCAACCAGTTGCTCAAGTGTAATGCACAACCGGTTGTGTAATGGAAAGTTTCGGCAGAGCTCCGCTAGTGCTATTTGAGTTTGTGGAATGACACCATTGGATACTGACCTTAAAGTCATGTTGCCACAAGTTGTGGCATGCATGTGACTGATGATGGCATGCAAAACATTTTCATAGGAGCAGAGTTTCTTCCTTCAGTGCAAACCTCCCATAAAAATCACATGTATGAAGTACATAAAAATGTAAGGAAGAAACCCTCTAAAAGCAGCAACGTCATCATCATCATCATCATCATCATCATCATCACGGCTTGAATCCAGGCTTAGTCATACGTGGAGAATTCTGACTGAAATCAGTTGAATGTAAGTTAGTTATTATTCGCTTAGGTCCCATTGATTTGAATGGATAGAATCCGACATCACACAAGTGAACTTCCATCTGTGCAATGGGACTTTTCTTCGCCTCCCCCCTAACCCCAGATCTGCTCCAAAGGGTCTAGGAGGGAGGGGGAATATATTCTACTAACTAGATCTACTCTGTTGGCACCATCAGCTTTCCCCCAGTGGGTCTACTTGAAATATGAATAAGTGCTGACCCAACCTTTAATTTATGCAACCACAGTAAAAGGCTCTCATGCAAAGCTAACTTTTTCAGTGTCTGCCAAAGGTGAGCACAGATTAGGATAGTTGGGCCTCTCTTGGGAGATAATTCCATAAAGCTGGTGTCACAACTGATAAAGCTATGTCTTTCACGCCCAGCCATCTCACTTCTGAAGGCAGGAGAATACAGAGTGGGGATTTATTTATTTATTTAAAAAAGATCAAGCATTAACCAAATTCAGAATATTTATTTATACAAAACTATCAGTGTATATGGTGCTTTATAAAATTTCATAAGAAATAAGAATAATAAAGAATATATAGACAGGTCCCTGCTTCTAAAGAATTTATAATCTGAAAGAGACTATGTGGGAGACAATAACATTTGGGATGAGATGCAAGGGTAGGAAAGGATGAAAGTAAGAAAATGAATGTACACATACTTGATAGTCACATTCTGAATTTTAGGGCATAATCCTATTGGGGTAGTCAGCTGCCTCTGAACTCAGAGACAGCTGACTATCCAATGCAGGGTGGGCACAGCATGAAGGGGATCCTCTCCTCCATGCTCTGGACACCCTGCATTTGCAGCCAGACAGCTGATTTTGATTGCCTAGCTGGGAACATTGGAGCAGGATGAGGGGAAGCTGGATGGCACATAGGAAGTGTCATAATGACGCTTCTGCAGTCTCCTCTCTGCCTGGCCCCCGGGAATGCCCCCTTTTCACCTGCTTCGCTATGTGGTTATGAGTGCGAAGATGAGGAAGAACTGTGCCATCTATGAGGTGGTGAGGGAGGGGGCAGGGAGCGTGATTTTTGGGAACCAAGCTCAGAGCCCTGGCTCCAAGCTCAATTCCCAGAAACTGAAAAATCCTATGGCTGTCCAGACACTGTCTAGTGGCCACAAGATTGCTCTGCCCATGAAAGAAAAGAACCAAACTGTAAAAATGTATTGGACAAGATTATTCTTTGGAATACATGAAATAGGATATGATTGTATAGAATATTCAAAAGAATATTCCCTGGAAAATAGCCAAAAGGTACCTTTATCTGGTGTGTTGTATTATTGTTTTGTTCAAGTCCAACAATGCAAAGCAGTAATACTTTTTAATAAACTTAGATGCATTTTAATGACCGTTCATATGTCCTTGGAGTGCATGGAACTGGTTTTAAAGGTTACTCTTTCTGAGCAAGGGTAGAACAGCTGCCACTGACCTTGAACCAGGATTGGATCCCAACCCCAAATGCTGCTATAGCAACCAGCTATCAATGATGCTTTCCAGTACTTAGCACTGCTCTGGATTTAGGGCACAAGTTCCACAAACAGGAAAGTTCCACTCTGACTTAGGGATGGGTGAGAAATTTGTTGTGAACTTATTCACACTTTCTAAACCTATACACAAATAGGAAACCAGTGATAACAGCAATATTATGCAGTGCAGTTCCAAATTTTTTAAAAAAATGCACACAAAAATGCATATAGTAAGGAAAGGTGTGCACAAAAATGTGTATAATAGGGGAATATGCACAAAAAAATGCATACAATAGGGGAAAGCGTGCACGAAATGGCATTAGATTAGAGGAAATCACTTGAAAATGTATAATTTTAAAAACGCTACAAAAATTCATAGATGTGGAAAAGTGAATTAAAATGCATTTGTTGTTCAATCGTTAAGTTGTGTCCGACTCTTCGTGACCCCATGGACCATAGCACGCCAGGCCTTCCTGTCCTCTGCTCTCTCCCGGAGTGTGCTCAAGTCCATATTCATTGCATCGGTGATGCTATCTAGCCATCTCATCCTCTACTGTCCCCTTCTCCTTTTGCCTTCAATCTTTCCCAGCATCAGGGTCTTTTCCAGGGAGTTTTCTCTTCACATTAGGTGGCCAAAATATTTGAGCTTCAGCTTCAGCATCTGTCCTTCCAATGAGCAGTCAGGGTTGATTTCCTGTAGGATTGACTAATTTGACCACCTTGCAGTCCAGGGGACTCGTAAGAATCTTCTCCAGCACCACAGTTCAAAAACATCCATTCTTCGGCGCTTAGCCTTCCTCATAGTATAGCTCTCACAGCCATACGTTACTACTAGGAAAACCATAGCTTTGATTATGTGAAACTTTGTCGGCAAAGTGATTCTCTGCTTCTTACTATACTGTCTAAGTTTGCCATAGCTTTCCTCCCAAGGAGCAAGCGTCTTTTAATTTCATGGCTACAGTCACCGTCTGCGGTGATCTTGGAGCCCAAGAAAATAAAATATGTAACTGCTTCCATTTCTTCCCCTTCCATATGCCAGGAAGTGATGGGGCCAGATGCCATGATCTGAGTTTTTTTAATGTTGAGTTTCAAACCAGCTTTTGCACTCTCCACTTTCATCCTCAAAAAGAGACTCTTTAGATCCTCTTCGCTTTCTGCCATTAGGGTGGTATCGTCTGCGTATCTGAGGTTGTTGATAATTCTCCCTGCAATCTTAATTCTGACCTGTGATTCATCCAGCCCCGCGTTTCTCATGATGTACTCTGCATATAAGTTAAATAAGCAGGGTGACAATATGCAGCCTTGTCGTACTCCTTTCCCAATTTTGAACCAATCGGTTGTTCCATGTCTGATTCTTACTGTTGCTTCTTAACCCTCGTACAGGTTTCTCAGGAGACAGTTAAGGTGGTCTGGTACTCCCATCTCTTTAAGAACTGGCCACAGTTTGTTGTGATCCACACAATCAAAGGCTTTAGCATTTAGTCAATGAAGCAGAAATAGACTTTTTTTCTGGAATTCTCTTGCTTTCTCCATGATCTAGCGAATGTTGGCGATTTGATCTCTAGTTCCTCTGCCTCTTCGAATCCCCGCTTGTACTTCCAGTAGTTCTCGGTTCACATGCTGCTGAAGCCTAGCTTGTAGGATTTTGAGCATAACCTTGCTGGCATGTGAAATGAGCGCAATTGTGCAGTAGTTTGAACACACTTTGGTGTTGCCCTTCTTTGGAATTGGAATGTAAACTGACCTTTTCCAGTCTTGTGGCCACTGTTGAGTGTTCCAAATTTGTTGGCATATTGAGTGCAGCACTTTAACAGCATCATCTTTTAGGATTTTAAATAGCTCAGCTATAATACCGTCATCTCCGCTAGCTTTGTTGTTGGTAATGCTTCCTAAGGCCCACTTGACTTCACTCTCTAGGATGTCCGGCTCAAGTTCAGTGACCGCACTATCATGGCTATCAGGGACATTCAGATCTTTCCTGTATAGTTCTTCTGTTATTCTTTCCACCTCTTCTTAATCTCATCCGCTTCTGTTAGGTCCCTGCCTTCTTTGTCCTTTATCATGCCCGTCTTTGCACAAAACGTTCCCTTGAGATCTCCGATTTTCTTGAAGAGATCTCTAGTCTTTCCCATTTTATTGTTTTCCTCAATTTGCATTGTTCATTTAAGAAGGCGTTCTTGTCTCTCCTTGCTATTCTCTGGAACTCTGCATTCAGTTGGATATATCTTCCCCTTTCTCCCTTGCTTTTCGCTTCCCTTCTTTCCTCAGCTACTTGTAAAGCCTCATCAGACAGCCACTTGGCTTTCTTGCATTTCTTTTTCTTTGGGATGGATTTCGTTGCTGCCTCCTGAACAATGTTACGGACCTCTGTCCATAGTTCCTCAGGCACTCTGTCTATCAGGTCTAATCCCTGAAATCTATTCCTCACCTCCACTGTATATTCATAAGGGATATGATTTAGGTCATACCTGAATGGTTTAGTGGTTTTCCCTACGTTCAACTTAAGCCGAAATTTTGCAAGAAGCAGCTCATGATCTGAGCCACAGTCAGCTCCAGGTCTCGTTTTTACTGACTGTATACAGCTTCTCCATCTTTGGCTGCAAAGGACATAATCAATCTGGTTTTGATATTGACCATCTGGTGATGTCCATGTGTAGAGTTGCCTCTTGTGCTGTTGGAAAAGAGTGTTTGCTATGATCAGCATGTTCTCTTGGCAAAACTCTATGAGCCATTGTCCTGCTTCATTTTGTACACCAAGGCCATACTTGCCTGTTATCCCGGTGATTTCTTGACTTCCTACTTTGGCATTCCAATCCCCTATGATGAAAAGGACAGTGGTTGGGGCATAGACTTGAATTACTGTGATGCTGAATGGTTTGCCTTGGATTCGTACTGAGATCATTCTGTCATTTTTGAGATTGTACCCCAGTACTGCTTTTCCCACCCTTTTGTTGACTATGAGTGCTGTTCCATTTCTTCAAAGGGATTCTTGCCCACAGTAGTAGATATAATGGTCACCTGAATTAAATTCACCCATGCTTGTCCATTTTAGTTCGCTGATTCCCAAGAGGCCGATGTTCAATCTTGCCATCTCATGTTTGATCACCTCCAGCTTAACTTGTTTAATTGATCTTACATTCCAGATTCCTAAACAATATTGTTCTTTACAGCATCGGATTTTCTTTTCACCACCAGACACATCCACAGCTGAGTGTCCTTTCAGCTTTGGCCCAGCCGCTTTACTCTTTCTGGCGCTACTTGGAAATACCCTCTGCTCTTCCCCAGTAGTATATTGGACACCTTCTGACCTGAGGGGCTCGTCTTCAGGCGTCATATCTTTTAGCTTTGTGATACGTTCCATGGGGTTTTCTTGGCAGGAATACTGGAGTGGGTTGCCATTTCCTTCTCCAGTGGACCACATTTTGTCAGAACTCTCCGCCATGACCTATCCGTCTTGGGTGGCCCTGCACGGCATAGCTTATGGCTTCGCTGAGTTACGCAAGCTCCTTCACCACAACAAGGCAGTGATCCATGAAGGGGTAAAATGCATACATTTAAATAAATGTGCATGAAAATACATATGAAATTTCATGAAGGCTTTTACAAAAAATCACAGACTGAAGTGGAAAGTGGACAGAATCAATTTAATGTTGGGAAAATAGGGAACTGAGTGGAATTCAAATATGACAGATCCACCTATCACTACTCTAGTGCCCTTGTGCAACACCTTATCCTATGGAAGCACTGATAGGATTCCTCCACTCATCTCTGCCTTCTAATAATGGAGATGGTGAAAGGGGTAAGTTGTCTGTCATACAGAAAGAATTCCATCATTTGCCAGACATGGGTTCTCAGTTTAAGCGAAGTGGTGGAAATCAATTTGTATTGCAGTGGCTGCAATACAATCAGGCAGGAACATTTATACCATTGTTTCTAAAGAAATTTAGTAATTTACTAGTGAAATTCAATATGACAGAAAAATATTTAGAAATATTTATTTCTAGTAATATTTTCATATTTCATAATGTCACCATTATATTAAGTGATACAATTTCAACTGCAAAAATCCGTAACATGACAGTATGAGCTCCAGTAAAGTAGATGGTTTCATTTATCAGCATTTTCTCATCGGGGGACCACTTGTCATCTCAACGTCTTATTGTATTGCACAATACATTATGATAAAAGTGACACAAGTGGTACAGTTTGTTATATAGTTGGTTTCGCTTGAGGGGCTGATTCTCTAGAATTATAAGACCAGTTTTAATGACTCCTAATATTTTTCTAATGTTCTATGACTGTAGAGAAACAGCCTCTTGGGGGACGGAAATAGCTTTCAGGCAATTTTGCCATATGAAATATTATCTTCAGGAAGAATTATTTGTATCACCATTCAAGAAGACTTGAAATGATGATGTACTCTAGCATTTAATCTTAATATGGAGATGCTTCAACATTACTTCTCTTATGAATATGTAAAGAAGTAAGATTATTTGATGTGATTAGATGTTAATAAATTATTATAACTGTGTTAGATACAGTCATATTTAAAATTAAGTATTGTTTACTATATTGTGTTTTTCAACTTGAGAGATGACAAACGATAGTTTTCTGAGCTGAATGCTTCCCAGACATGAGAACTGTTCTCATTTTCTTTCTTTTTAAAAAAAGATAATACATATTATACCAAGCAAGGTAAAAGCTGTGACAAGTAAATATTATAGTAGTATTATATAATTCTATATACATTGATATATGCCACAATATCATTATTGTACCACTCTTGTTTGCAAAAGGCTTTTAAACTCCATAAAGAGTTTTAATGTTTATATTTCTTCAGTTATATTTCCTTTTATAAGCTTTTATGTCATTTACATCTGTTTAAAGTATGACTGTTTAAAAGGGTTTCAACTTCCATTAGTGTCTTTTATTTCCAGGCATCTGTACAAGAGCCTGTTGAAAGCCAAAACACTGAAACGGAAGTGCATTTTAGCATAGCTACTTACAACTAAGTGTCAAAAGATTAACTGACAGACATTTATTAGAACAGAGTAATTAATTTTTTAAAAAGTACATAATTCTTAAACATGGGTAGGCACAGTGGATTTGAAAGTAAAAATAACACAGACAATTTAATTGAGCAGCTCTGGTATATGAAACATGGATTAGGAAACCTCGCAGTGATTACCTTTGGCAGCTTACATACTTGAGGTCATACCTACAGGGCCTCATAACTTAGTGAGATGTCAAACAGACAAGAAACTTGCTTGGTTTTGTTCTGTTATTTAGGAATGTTGTATTAAGGCTGCAATCCTATGCACTCTTATCTACAAGCAAGTGCGTTGTACACTGTGGGGGGCTTATGTCAAGTAAATATGCATAGAATCATTCTACATGTCACTTAATTTATGGAATGTAGATATAGGCTTAGGCATATATGAATAGGAGTTGCGTATGATTTCTTATATGATTTCTTATATTAATGTTGTTTTCCACATTTAAAAAATATGCCACTATGAATTTTGTTTTCCATATTTAAACCACAAATATACCACAGAGTTAGGACATTAGAAGGGCCATAGATTAGTGGTGGAACATATGTTTTGCATGCACAAGACACCAGATTCAACCTGTGGCATCTCCAGGTAGGGGTGGAGAAGGTTCTTGTCTGAAATCCTGGAGTCAGTGTCGACAATACTGAGCTAGGTGGACTAATGGCTTGAGTTAGTAGACTGTGGGTATGATCCAACTACAATTAATCTCTTTTCAGGCCAGTTAATTTCATGTAATTAATTAAAAACAACTCAGTAGGCACAAGCAATAATTAGGCCACATATCTGTGTTGGATTCCTTTAATTCAGAAGGAAAAGCTACATCCAACTGGTAAGTGTTGAGACTTCCCAAGTATTTTTAAAGGTGTCACAAAGCATGAGTGAATTAAGTCAAAGAAAAACTGAAATGGATATTTCAGCAACTTTTCACTTTCATGTGATCCTAATGTATTTTATTTTGTTAGAGTAATATGGAATCTGGGCACATCGAAAAGCACATGAAACATGTAGGAAAAAAACAAATTCTCAGGAATGTATTGTACTTACATTAACCTAGTTGTAGCTTTTTTGCTGACTAAGTCAATATCTTGAATCTGAGCTTGACAAAATGCTGCAAAACTTCCTGACTCTGTTTTATTTTTAATTCTTTCAGCTGGGATTTCTGCATCAGAACTTATGTTTTCATCGTTAAGTATCTTCAAACTAGGCAAAATCTTTAGTAAGGAGCACCTTTAAAAATGAGAGAAAGAAAGTAATGTTAGAATGGTTATGTTTTATTCCAAGCTTTGGAGATTCCGATGAGCTGTGCAGAGACGATGTGTACATTAATTTTTTAAGTATAAGAAAGGTTACAATCCAGCAGACTTAATCCATATGTGTTAGTGAAAGGTATTTCCCCCGAAGTTGGCTATGGAAAGAAAAAGAATTCCATGTGTTCACAAAGATTGCTTTCCTGCTTCCAGACAACCAACGGCTTTCCCAAGCACTAACAGACTGGGTTGAGACAACATGCCACAGCTCATTGTGGGTGATTTAACCCATGATGAGCCGCAGTGCCTGTGGGAACCAAGTTGCATATGCAACCCCCACTAAGGGGTTGTCATGTCATGCAAACCCAGTGAACCCAGAGGGTTAAACAATCCTCACATAACTCTAAAAGAGACCATGTGAGGGTTGTTGAACCCTCGCCTAACCCATGCTTGCTGGGCTCGAAAGACTCAACAACTCATGAGTGGGGGCTGCATATTGAAAATGGCAGCCACATGCACCACAGCCTCCCCATGGGTTAAATAACCCACAGTGGGCTGTCATGTCATGCGAACAACCTAACAGCATAAACCTGTATCTATTGTGAATTTTTATTATATTTGCTAGTAGCAAATCATGCCATAAAGGATGATAAATTCTCTTTTTAACTATGCAAATGTTTACTAGAGAAAATATTAAAGCATTTTGTGATCTTTTGAAGCTGGGTCCATGGACTTTATTTGATTATAGGATCTGCTGCCCGAAGTTCTATCCAAACCAGAATGCAATTTCACTTTAGGAAATTACTTGTTACATGGAAGATCCATGATCGGATCTCTTGACAAAAGTACCTCAGCCCCATACCACTTCCACAACTGAAATTTCCCCCCTGCAGCCCCACTGGGGGCGGGGGGAAGTAGGTACATTCCAATCTCCATTCTTCCATATGGACTAATTGTAGCTTTGGGGTGGGGAGGGCTATTCCAGTTTGGCAACATCACAGGGCCAATGCTCCAATCAAATATGTACCCCTCTGGCTGCTTTTGCACTTGTGGAATGGAAGAGGTAATCTTTGCCTATTCTCCCTCCCCCTGCAATCCCCTAGGCTCCCCAAAAAACATCCCTGGAGGGTTGGGGGACAGCATAGGAGGCTGAGCTGGAGCCTGCAGGGGGAGTGGGTATCTGGAAAATGTCCTTACCCCGTCTTCCCACCAGCCAGAGCATCCCGAGTGGAATTCCACTCACAGACCTGATTCACATGAGCGCAGGGTGGCTAATAATCCATGATGGCTTGTTAACAACCCTGTGTGTGCCAGTCACATGCCAGGAGGATTAGCATCATTACCCTCGGCAGCGCAGCTTGTCATGTTGTGTTAACCCCACCAGGGTGGCTTGTTGCATAGGTAACAAGCCACCCAGAACCCTACAACAGCCTCTGGGTTCTGGGTGGCTTGTTACCCACAGCAACAAGCCACTGTAGCGGGGTTCGCACAATGCAACAACCCGCACTACCAAATATAATTATGCTAATATCCCCAGCATGTGCAATGGGGGAAATACTCCACCATGGCTTATTTCTCCAGCTACAATTGTGCAAATTGGGCCAGAGATTGTTCAAACTGGCGGGGGGAAACCCTGGATCTATCCTACTCTTTTTCTTTCTTCCTTTTTTGGAAGAATTGACAGAGGGATCTCTTTTCATATAGTGTTCTATTAACTCCCAGGCCTGCTTAAATGTAATTACAAAGGATAGGCCTTTAACCCAAGTTCCATGGTCCATTATAATATCACCAACTGTAAACACAATTTAGTCAAGGAAAAGCACTTTCAAGTTGCACCGATTTCACTGAAAATATTAAAAACTATGTTTAGCTCGCTTCCAACTGAAAACAATGGACTCAAGAACATTTAATTTTGGCTGGCTTATACTCTTTGCTTCAGTAAACATGATTAGAACTACCATTCTAATTTATGTTAGAACAAAAAAAAATCATTTCTGTATTTTCTTGTTACAAGTGCAAAAGTGTTAGATGAAAGTACTAAACCAACAGCCCTGAATATGCAGTGTGGAGTTAGAGACAATGTTGAATAATTATATATTGAAAAAGTGCAATATCAAGTTGATTAATGTTGGAAACTATGGTTTCTAAGAGCCATGGGATCTTAACACTAGTTTTTCCAGCTGGGTTTCTCCTGGTGACGGCTGAGTCAATATTTCATTTAGTGAAAACTTCCTGGTGAATATTCTGTCACTTAAGAGGTTCTATTAATCATTACTGCAATGAAACACATTCCCCCTAGGAGTGCTCAAACTGATCCCAGGGTTTAATTTCTAAAAAGTGATTTCTTAGTACTTCAGCTTCTTCAGTGTTATCACTGGCTGGACATGAAAGTAGGAAACCGATTGGGAAATTTTACAACTAATTCCTTTGTTGGTATCAAGGGGTTATGTAAAGTTCATTGAAACATATTGCCTGAAGTTATAGCCAATGCTGAATTCAACAAATCCATACTTTATAGTATCCCATTAGATAAATTAATTTCTTGTCCAATCATGAAAGCTCAATTGGTCAAACAGTGTAGGAGGACCTTGATGGCTCAGGAATTTCAAGGATTAATTTTAAACTGAGCTTACATGGAGCAGCAATTAATTATATGCATTTCAACCATTAAGAACAATACAACCACAAATAGTAAGATTGCTGTGTTGTTGTACAGTGTGCAATATTTTAGCAAAATTGGTCTTTGGTTTTTACAGTCAAAACACAAATTGTCTCCATCATGCAAAAAGATAAATATATTCTCCCAGGTAATGCTATGCTAGTCAAGTCCTGTATTTTTCAGAGTGTATGTTATCCCTATCCCCATATAAAATATTAACTGACAGTTTAAAAACAAAGATCCACTCATTTGATATCCTCTGGAACCTGTTCTCATGATGAGATCAAGAATTGGTATTGGGCTAATAGTCTTCTCCCTGCCTCCTCCCTCAATTCATGCAGAAAGTTCTAGTCCCCACTCGGCCATGGAAGCTCACTGGGTGACTTTGGGCCAGTCACAGACTCTCAGCCCAACCCACCTCACAGGGTTGTTGTTGTGAGGATAAAATGGAGAGGAAGAGGATAATGTTAGCCGCCTTGGGTTCCTTGCAAGAGGGAAAAAGGCGGGGTATAAATGCAATAAATAAATAAATAAATAAATAAATAAAGTTAATAGCTGAACTAAAATACTGTGTTTATTTGAAAGAAGGATCTCTCTGATCCCGTAATCTAAACACTGTTTTCAAGCACGACCAACAATTCTGTTTGTTCCCAACTTTATAGTGAATGATGAAGTTCCTATGTATACCAATGCTCTTCTATGCACTTGCCAACTCTTGGTTAAGGGGATCCAAATGCAGAAAACTGGATTTTGAAAAATGAGTTAGCCAAGTTCCGTGGAAAAAATAATAATCTGAAAGAGCTGGAAGCATACTTGTAAACCAAATGTAGAACAAAATGGGGAAAATGGAAGAAGACCAGTCCTGCTGCAGAAGGATTTTATAATTATTTGTAAACCAAAAGGAAAATACATAATAAAGAGAATGGTCAAATTATTAAGAATGGGTACTAGTGATATAGTTTGCCAGTGCTTGCACATGGTGATTGGTACTTTAAATCAGTGGGTGGGTTCCCACATAATGCTAAGCCACCCTGGAGGATAAACCACCGTGGGTTGGTTATCACTCGCCAATCCACATTACTCCTGACAGATGATCGGGCGAGTGGCAGCTCAGCATGGCTTGTTTCCCTCTCAGTTCACAGCCACTCCCCACATGCATTCCGGTGTCCTTTGCAGCATAACCCATCTCGTCTCCTCATCCCAACCCCTTCTCCACTTCGATCACTACCCCTTTTCAGAGCACTTCCTTCACCACCGTTTAAAAATTATTTTCTCGGTGCCTCGAAATTGTGCCAATGGGTAATTCTTTTTTTAAAAAAATTTTTTGTCAGTCCTTCACAAGTGTGCAAAAGCCCCCCTTTTCATGGCTCCTTTTTTGGAGTAGTATCGTCAGTTGTGCGAATGTCCTCTCCATTTACTTCCCAGCCCTTAATTTTTTTATAAATTTCCCCTCCTTCTACTTCCCAGCTTTTAAAGTTGTGCAAATATTCCCAACATTTAAAAAAAAAAACTTAGAGGGTGGCTGAACCAGACTGAGCAAATGGGGTACCTGCACCAGCAGTACTTACACCACCCCTGCCCCATGAAGCCCCATTCACTCCATCCCATGTAGCCACCTTCTAAGAGTTTTTTAAAATGTCAGGGATATTTGCACAAATCTGCTGAAGCAAAGTAACTGCCAGAACTGCTCCAGAAAGGAGGTGCAAAAAGGGGTGGGGGAGCCAATAACTCCCATTTCTGGACTAGCTGGAGACTTGGGGAAGTGTTGAAAAGGTGGAGGACACTAACAAGTCTTAAAAGCAAGAGGATAAAGAGAAGTATGTAAGGACTATGGGGCTCCAGTCTTAGAAAAATGATACATATAAGCCACATAGACACAAACAAGGAGTGCATAGCTGTGAACCATAGACTAGGATAACAAAGTGGCATATCCAAAGTAGATTGCAACATAAGTCTGAATGTGATCAAGTAATCAGGTCTGATGACATATATCCAAAGATCCTCAAAACGCTAGTTGGTCAAGTGTCAAAATCTGTAGCAGTCACACCTGAGAACTCACTAAAGAAATTGGTTTGGTCCTAGAAAAGTATAAAACAGCTAACAACCCTGTCAGCACATAGGTAAGACAGGGGATCTCAGGCAGAGGAGAAAGTATAATTGGTCACTCTATCCACCAAGGATCAGATAGAAAAACTAGGGGAATGTAGATGCTGGTTAAACATACAAAAATCTTCCTACCTATAAAGGCAGCTAGAAAGATTGTGAAATATTTGAAGGTTGCCACACAATAAGTTTGTGGAGGGATGCTTTTTTGCAAGTATAAAAGAAAAAAAAAAAGTAGCTATTTAAATAAGGCAAAACGGAAGGCTGAACTTTACAGTGGGATCCAGGACCAAAAGATTCAAGAATGGGGGGGAAAAATCAACAACTGCCATAGGAAGAGAGGGCAAAAAGATCACAAAGGATGGAAACAAAAACCAGCTAAGTCATCCTTTGGTAAATGTAAGGTCATAGAAAGGGCATACAGGAGGCAATACTGAAGTTGTCAGAGGGGGAATGTAGAGAAGCAGAAGTCAAAAAGCAGTTGTTTTTGAGTGTTTGAGATAATCAAATGTACTACAAAATGGAGTGTAAAGGTGATGGTGTGTATGGGGTGGGGGGATATTCCTGAGATGAAAGATATTGGAAGATTATGATATTGAAGAGGTATGTTAATAGGGCATATTCAGTCCTTGTTTGTGTAGATACATACAGGCACAAATATTAATTCTGGTGACAAGAAGCCAAAGAGAATAAACATAACTATTTCCATATAATCCATCTACTTTTAACTACTATGAATATATGTGAAAAAGTAGCTAGCAAGGGAAAAAAACCCTGACTTTGGGGGGGATGTTTTCCAAATCTGTTGGTAATTCCAAACTACATGAATGTAAAAAAAACCCAGGAAAACTTGTTTCATTGGCATTGTATCTGTTTTCATTCATTATTTGAATAACTGTATGCTATCACTGACACAGTTTTGATAAATATATTTTCACCTCTTCTCTGGAAGTGCTTCCCTTTATTTCAGCAAAAGGTAAGTATCCATCATTATCAAATTTATACTGGCTAACTACCTAACACAAAAGGAGGTTGGATCCAGATTAAGTTAGCTGAACGTAGGTCCCACTGAAATCAGTGGGACAAGTTACTCATGATTACGTTCCCATTGAAATCAATGGTGCTTAAATGCAACTAACTTAGACTTGATCCAATGCACAAAACCAGTTTGACTTTTTTTTTGTAAAAATAATTGTTGTAATCAAGACTTCTGGAAAAAAGTTTTGATCCTAGAGATCATCATGGTTTTGCCCTCACCTTCTTGTCTCAAACTCCCTTTCATCTGCAATGTAAGCCAGTTCTATGAAATATTGGAGGGAGGAAGGAAAGGAGGGGGAAAGGGAAACTGTTCTGCTAAGCAACTTCCCACTATTACTTAGTTAAAGCAGTAGCTGCCAATCCTATCCCTAAAGGTTATGGAAGGCAAACAACATCTCATCCACCCACTGTATCAGTTCTGAGCTGCATTTGTCACACTCCCTTTCTCTTATCTGCTTACCTCCAGTTCTCTTCTTGTAGAAGCGGATTTCCATGTAGGGACAATTCTTTTAGACTATCACAACTGCTGAGGCACTGAATGATGCTCTTAAGATCTGCATTTGGTAAATATAAATGGAAACAATTCTAATATTTCAATTATGATCAAAACAAAACGCTTTCGAGTAATTGTCAAATAAGTAAAAAAAAATTAAATCAGAGTTTTGCAAATATTTTTAGTAGACTATGAAGTGGAATCCCCAAACAACAACTCATTCCACCCCTCCCAATCACTCAAAATAGATATTTTGGCAGGTTATGTTCCACACAGATGATGTTGGATAGTGCTAGGCACTAATCGGAACATATTTTATGCACTCATTAAATAACCTCATGGAACGTATTCCTCTCTTTCCTTTTGATCTGCTTGAAACCGGGGTTTGCATGAATGTAGTATTCATGCCATATTCCTAATATCTTTATTATACTGACAGATGCCTGATCAGCCTTTTTTCTTGACTAACGGTGCAACCCTATGCACGTTTAGACAGAGAAAAAGCCTACAACTCCCAGCATTCCCCAAGTCATGCTGGCTGGGGAATGCTGGGAGTTGTAGGCCTTTTCTCTGTCTAAACACGCATAGGATTGTGCCCTAAGTTACTCAACTAGGTCAAAATCCCATGGCCTACTACATGAAGGCATGAACACTGAACTAAAGAAGCAGCTGGAAATAAAGCAACAATTATATAATAACTGTTAGTAATATAAGTGTACAAAATAATTTTGGGCAAGTTGCCTTATTAAAGGAAGATTATTTGTTTACACTACATCAGAATGGATAATCTCAATAAGAAACACACAAATTAGTGGATCCTATTAACACCCAATAGTGTTCTAAGCTGAACTATTATTTATGATGTAGTGATACACATTTAAATATTGCCCATTCTTTAAACACAGTTAAGGGATCAGGAGAGAACCCTGAACTTGCCCAAATGCTTTCCCCCCATTTTTCAATAGTCCTTAAAGGTGGTTAAAGCTTATGACCTTGACTATATTTCATATTAAACAGGGTTTGCTGTTAACCAGCTTCAAACCTGGGTTAAAATCTTATTTAAGAGTAAATTCTGATTAGCATGGGTCAGTGCCATTGTAATCCTCAACCATGGTTAAGGGTAGAGGAATTTGTGCTGGTGAAGAAACCATGTGATCCTGCAGCCTGTTTTTAAAGCCTCCTTTTGTGTTCACTTATAAGTTCACTTATACTAGCATTTGTAAATTCATGACAATTCAAAACCACTTTTCCCTCCATTTATCTTACTCACCTAATAAGCAGTTGTTGCTGATATCTAGCTTTTCCAAAGACACGTATGAAAAAAGAGGTGCAAGCTGTGTCAAACTAGAAGAAAAACAGCCAATATTTTTTACAGTGATATGTGTCAAAATATCCTTAGTAGTAGAGGCACAAACATGGGACAAGTAGTGCGGAACTATACTTTTAAAATTCAAGCATTTATGTGTAACTTGGTAGCAGACGGACTGCCTGTTAGCTATCCAAGGTGCTAGAAGGGAATTGTGAGTTTTCCTTTTCTTAACTAGATAACATTTCTTGGGCTTCATGTAATATCATAAGAGCTGTAGTTTTCAGAATAACAAGATGAACTTCCTTTGAGGAACAAACAGTTCCATGAAAGACTTAGCTTCTTCATGGCTCCTTCCAGTGTATGTTACCCTTGGGCCAGAAAGAACAATGCCAAACTCTTCCAATTAGAGCAATGGGGCTGACACAGTTTTATCTGGATTGCTAGAACTAGGAATAAATGGGACAATCCTTGATTATGTCAAGCTAGTTGAGTCTCTGTGGTTCTTTCCCCAGAACCACTGTGCATACTCTCTCTTTAGCCTCAGGCTAAAGATGAAAGGAAGAGCACCACCCCTGTTGTAACCTAGTTACACTTTGAGCCTCCTCAAAGAGTTGTTTTCTTGCCTTAAGGGGGAGCTTAGTATTAGGAAAAAATAGGCCAGAGATTTGTAACTGTAGACAGTGTGCTCCTTGTGCCATCTGTTTGTTTTATAGCATTTAACTCAAGTAGCACCAGAGGGCTCAGAAAGTGCTTTCCATGCTAGATGTTCTTAAATGCATGACAATACAGACTTTTGGCCATTCTGTTTCCAAAACATGACTCCATTTTGACATATCTTGGCTTTTTTCTATTTGTCTCCTGCTACCGTGCAAGTAAATGTCTTTCTTAGAGTGCAATCCTATTCATGTTTAAAATGAAAAAAGTCCTACAACTCCCAGCATGCCCCAACCAGCCATGTCTAAACATGCGTAGGATTGCACCTTTAACATACAAATATATTTTGGAAAGATTCAACGAGAATTATTGGCCCTTATGAAGCAGGGGGTCTGGCAGTTAGTTTTATGGATAAACAAGATTCATTTCAAGAAGATAATATGTGACATATGTATCTGATTAATTTAGTTAATGAGATTATTTGTAGAATTTCAGCTCAGGAAGATAGGAAGCTGCCTTATAGATCAGACTAGGCCAGTACTTTCCAGGGTCCCGGGCAGATAGAGGCATTTACTATCATTTGATCCTTTTAAATAGTGAGTGAATCTGGGATCTTCTGCATGCAAAGTACGTGCTCTACTTTGGGGCTAGAGTCCTTTCCCCTTGAATATTCAGCATAAATATCTTTCTTATAGAACAAGAAACTTTTTTAACAAAAAGAAAGAGGCCTTGATTCTGGTGTGATTGATCTATTTTTTTCATGTTTGTCTATTTATTTTTTTTATTTTTCCATCTCAGACATTAGTTCTCAGGCCTTAAAAATGCCTTGGGGCTATAAATATATACTTATGTCATTCATCTGCTCTGCAGATCTTTCAGTATACCTGGGTATCAATGATCACCAAGTTCCACAACAGTGCTTGTACAATTCCCTTGGATTGTCCTAAAAGTGGCAAAATTCTACAGTCCCCAAAGACATGAAGTATAAAGAAAGCACTTTTAGTACTACACAGGAAATGGCCAGGGACATTACAGCTGATTCTTGTCTGACTAATTTATGGAAGAGGCAACACAGGAAACCTCAAAAGTGCATTGAAGATATATTTTATTGAGCTCAAATGAATTTTGAGTCAATGACTGGTTTAAAACGTTTTCTTTAAATATTGTTCCAGAGTCATACACTAGAATACTTTTTTGTTCCATCACTGCCCCTGAAGAAGACTCACTGACTCAAAACACATTGGGCCCAGTAACACATACCTTTAGTACACCTTGAGCTTCCCTTTTGTGGTGTTTCTGCACAGTACTATCTTGTCTTTCTTTCCCAAATCTATTGAAGGGCACAGCAAATGCCAAATATTATGGACTAGTATTTTAAGAAAGCGATCCTATGATCCTAAGAACATAAGAAGAGCCATGCTGGATCAGACCAAGGTCCATCTAGTCCAGCATTCTGTTCACATAGTGGCCAACCAGCTGCCCATGAGAAATCCACAAGAAGGGCATCTGGGAAGGGTGTCATAGGATATGGCACTTTTTCCCCTCTGAGGGTGGAGAGGACCACCCTTGTAGAAAAAAATGTAATAACGGAGCCCTGCTCCCAGCCACTATGGAAATTTCCATGATGGCTTCTTCCTCAAGGCTAGTGCGATGACCTTGAAAAGTGGGGAAAGGAGGCATGTTGGGTGTGTGCCAGAGGATGGGGAGGGCAGCAACCACACCTCTAACACATGAAAACACTTAGACCATAGATGATGCTTGTCATTTTTGTTTAGTTCAAAACAATCCATGGAGGGGACAAATGGGAAAACACACACTTCATGCTCCCTTTTTCACTGCAGGCAAGATTCCGGCAGGGCTTTGGATACTTCTGAGGCTCTGATACCGAAGCATTCCATTGGAGAATACAGGATTGCTCTCTAAAAGTGTAAATGTAGTTACTTCAAGAGATCTCACCAGAGAAAGGTTCCTCAAAGAATACTTTGAAGAAAAAGAATATCTAATCCTTTTAACCCCAATAAAGATTACACTGAAATGCATTTGACTTTTTGTGATCTTGATTCTGCAGGAATCACACCAACTTGAAAATTGATCTCCTTTTGTGGTTTTCATTCCCTGGTCCTCTCCATGCCTTTTTCAATTAATAAACATATCTGCTTCATGTCTGATTAAGCATGGTCATTCTTATGTGGAATTGTGAATCTCTGGCTATGTTGTAAAACTAGATATTTGGGGGAGTAGGGAGACAGGCAATATATGTCTCAATATGTTATTTAATTCTCTCTCTGTGTACTTTCTAAGTTATATTTGCTCTTAGAACATGTTATGTTAGCTTTCTAGAGATGAGAGGACAAAAGTGAAAAAAATTGTGATTTTTTTTTATGGCAGCTAACAATCCATGTTTGAGGGGCTTCAGATATAAGGTAGGCAGTACTCTGTCCCCACATGCTACAGCTGCTACCCACATGCCTGGCCAGGTCTGAAAGTTGAAAGCCAGTAGCTTTCCGATTTTAGGGGGAAGTGTCAGCTGTAATGGTTTCCAGCAAACTGTTCAATACACTCCAGAACACACAGGTAGCAGTGAAGAAGTTGCCAAGCACTTCCATCACGAATAGCTCAAATTGTGGCCATCCTGATTTATAGAGGTTAGGCTGTTTGGAGTACTTTGGCAGCAGACAAGCTGAATTGAAAATGTCCAAATCTCTGAGTCAATATAATAGTTTTGGTCATTGTACTGCTAAGTTTTGAAATGCTCTGGTACCATGAGCATGGGCTGCACAGTAAAATCATAGACATAAACAAAAGGCGGCAGAACAAATTTGAATAGCTTTCTGCTCTCTATATAATACATCATAAGTTGCTTGTTAATACTGGCATGTAGGGTATTGTAATTTAGAGAACTGAATGTCTTATTTGCTTTCAGAAGTAAAATTCTTCCCCTGTACTCTACTTCTATATAAGATAAATCCTTTTTCAGTCTGTCATTCTATAGCTTCCTTTTCACTAGCGGTCTTTGTCTTTTTTTTTTTTTAGAAAACTCAAACCAGAAAGACAAAGGACATTACAGAAAACTTAATACCACTTGACCTTGTCCCACTAGCCCTGGGCATTAAAAGGATATAAATTACAAAGACGACACAAAAGCAAAAGATATTTTTTTAAAGTCCAATAGCTTCCTTTTTCTGGTATTATTTAAAGACAAAGACAGTTGGAGAGACTTACAGGAAGAAAGTAAATTTGAAAGAAACTTGAAAAATTAATGATTGCTATTAAGCATTTATATACCACTTTATCTGCTAAAAAGCCATCAAGGTGGTGTACAACAATTTAAAACAATAAAATCTTAAAACAACAAAAACAAGAACATTAAAAACAGTAAAAACATTAGAACAGTAAAACTATACATTTTGAAAGGCCAAATTGAAAACATCGGTATTTACACCCTTCCTAAAGGCCAAGAGAGCGCGGGACAATTGTAGTTCTTGAGGGAGTGCATTCCATAGTTTGGGGACAACACAAGAGAAAGCCTTTCACATGTCCCCAGCAAACAGGCCTCTGCAGGTAATGGCAACATCAAAAGGGTGTCTCCTGCAGATCTTAATAGTCAGGCAGGTTTATAGCAAGACAGGAGACCCCTTAGCCAAGTCCTAAGCCATTTAGGGCTTTAAAGGAAAACACGAACACATTGAATTGTGCCTGGAAAGCAACTGGCAACCAGTGTAGGTCTTTCAAGACAGATGCAATGCGGTCCTCATTCCGTGCAGCGGTTAGCACCTTAGCTGTCACATTTTGCACCAAGTGAAATTTCTGAACACTCTTCAGGGGTAGCTGCATGTAGAGCTGCATGTATACAGTAGAGAAAAAGAAATGTATAGCCTGTACGCTACAATAAGCATACTAAATATAAATTTAGTCCCAAATCCAGTTATTGCTCTTCTCTTTGAACTAGGTAGGTTTTTGAGGATGCTAATAGATTTTTCTTCAAAAGAGCAAAAACCAAGGATTAGATATCATGCAGTTGACCTGTTACATTGTTTATTAATCACAATAATGAAATATCCACTTTCATCAAGTTAAAATGTATCTAAGTATGGTAGCTTATATAAAGTAAAGGTAATACATTTTCATTTATAAAAAGGAATAAACAAAAATTCTAGGGCATTTGATTTGTTACAAAGCTCATCTTGCAAAATATTCAGTAGGGCCATGATTCAGCCAAAACTAAGGCCTTTTAAGTCCAAGCTCAAAGAGAGTTAAGCATGTGCTTAAGGCTGCAATCCTAAACTCACTAATTTGGGAATAAGTTCCACTGAACTCAACGGGGCTGTATAGGATTGTGCTGAAATCTCTCACAGTTAAATCCTATTGATTACAAAGACCTAATTTTGACTAATCTTGCCCTTGTTTAGCAAAACCTAATTGAACCAGAAATACTATTTTAAAGCCTAACTTGCTATCACTGGTGCCTATAAACAAGGAATATTGTTTCTAAAAGCTTTCAAAACTGAGTTGTTTCCATTCTGGGCACCTATCCTTCTGTAAACTGTAATTCAATTATTTCATCTAACACAAAGTGATTTTGCCTCCAAGGGAATGTAGCAGCTATCTGCATAAACTATGCACTAGGAGTTAAGTTGCCCAGGCTTGGCTTGATTCAGGCAATGAAGCCCACAGGTGCAAGAGGCAAAGCCACAGATGCACACACATATCAACAGCAGAGAAGCAAAGCAGATAAAGGGCCAAAGAGAGTCCAGGGAATCTGGCCAAATATTATGCAAGGTCCAGCAGATCTGGGACTAAGGAGCTACACAAGATCAGTTAGGTGTTTTATTGCTTTTATCTGTTATTGTTCACTGCTCTGGAATCTGTCTAGATTTGGAGTGGTATGTAAATGTTTAAATAAATAAATAAATAAATAACCAACCAACCAACCAATGACATGGAAACCAGCAACAAGAAGCAAGGCCAACAAAGATACTGAACCAGCTATTACAGCCCCCATAGTACTTATTGCCTTCATAGTACTTTATCCTCTGTGGATTTGTCTAATCCTCTTTTAAAACCATCCAAGTTGATGGCCATCACTACATTTTAGTGAATTCCATAGGTTAACTATGCACTGTGTGAAGAAGTAAAGAAAGGAGAAAGATGTCTGCCTATCCACTTTTTCCCCACCATGCATAATTCTATACACCTTTGGCATGCCCCCTTTACTTGCCTTTTTTCTAAGCTAAAAAGCCTAAAACATAGCCTTCTTGCATAGGGGAGTTGCTTCAGCAGTGTAATCATTTCAAGGCCCTTTTCTGTATTTTTTTTCCAGTTCTACAATATCTTTTTTGAGATACAATGACCAGAACTGCACACCATATTCCAAATGTGGTCACACCATAGATTTGCATAAAGGCATTATGATAATGGCAGTTTTATTTTTCTATTTATTTCCTAATGAACTCCCACATTGAATTTGCCTTTTTTCACAGTAGCTGCACAGTGAGTCAAAGTTCCATTAAGCTAACCACCACAACCCCAAGATCCCTTTCCTAGTCAGAAACCACTAGCTCAGCATATATGTCAGGGGTGTGCAACTTGTCACTCTACAGATGTTTTGCCCTACAGTTCCTATCAGCCCTAGCCAGCATAGCCAATAGTGAGCGGGTTGATGGAAGTTGTAGATCAAAACATCTGGACGGCCATAGGCTTCCCTCTTCCTGCTGCAGCCCCAAGCACCACCCTCCAGAGCAGATTTGGTACATGCATGGGCTGGGGTCCATGGGAAGTCCTGTTGAGCAATCAGAAGTCTCGTTGCATGAGTGGGCTTCTGCTCACATGCAGTTTGGATCCAAACCAAATAGAACAAAGTTTGTGGACAATCACAGCCTACTTCTGTAATATATGGTATACAGGTTTGGAAGCACATTCTTTGTACTCTAATCTCTTTCCACTGAAGTACATTACTATCTCAATAAAATAATAAAATCCTGGTTCTATCTTTCCACCTTCTGATCTGTGCTTCACGAATCTTGAAACCATGACAGGTTCACTGGCTGGAGCTCTAGCCTTTCAGAATTGAGACACTCTCATTTTCTGATAAGATGTACTATACTGCTTGCAGTAATGCTCCTTATGAGGAAACATGTAGGTGGAACAATTTCTTCAATATTCAGGGGGCAGGACTTCTTGGGGATTGAAGGTGGAACATCCAGATTTAAGTTAGGGCCACCTAATAAATTACAGAATTCTGGAAGTAAACTGGGAATCTGGGATCAGACCGCTGCAGCATGTCACTCACTTCTTCCTATTATGTGCAAAGAGGTTATGTAAAAAAAAAAAAAAAAAAAAGAGGAAATACTCACATGTACAATGGACCATACTGACATGGTTCACATGATTACAATGCATAAACAGATAGTCCAACTATAGGCCATTGGTTATTTGAGGGTTGTTTCCCCCTCAAACAAGCCATGCCACCTGTGTTCAGATAACGTGACAAGCTGAGCCCACGCAGGAAATTAGGCAAATGGCACCTGGCATGTGACACATGCCAGGCTTGTTTAAGCCACAGTAATCATGCAAACTGGGCCAGTGTCAACAATACTGGCCTAGATGGCCAAGTATAAGGCAACTTCCTATGTTCCTATTAATAATGATCTCAAGTTTCAATTTGTTGTCTGTGATTGCTGCATCAGAGAGCTTCGGCTATTGGGCGGTATAGAAATAAATAAATAAATAAATAAATCTTTATGCACTGAAGAAAGGAGAATCACTGTTGCTATTGCTAGCTGGTCATAAAGATGCCTACGGGCAACCCTCAATGATACATTGTGCAAATATCTGAATAAACAGAGCTGCCAGTATTGTAGAATGATTCAACTTCCAGTTTGGTTCGTTTCTCTACACAGAAAGTTACCGGGAAGACATCTCCTACGCTTAAGGCATGTCATAGGCTAGTCCTGTCTTTATAGCCTGACTTTAAGAAAATCCTGGTAACACTCCACATTTCACAGCAGCCATAAAACAAACTCTTTTTTGTTGTTGCATATCTCTATTACGGTAATTTGTAATACAAAGAGGGATAGAAATTGCTACTGAAATGTTTAAAGAAGGACATTCCAGAGGAATTCAGCTGGAATCACCAGAGTGTCAGCCATGGATTGTTGATCAATGATTTGGCAAGGAAGCTCTGGCATAACTTAAGGATCATATAAAGGGGCAGAATTATAGCAATAATATAGCTATTTACCAAGCAGTTAACAGAGCAGATGTACTGCTTCCATGTCTCTTAACAATGGTTCAAAGATCAGGAGAATTCCCCAGACCTGCATGCTTCTACCCCTCCTTCATTGCCCCTCAGGCTCATCTGCCCCTATCCTTTTCAAATTACCCCCTTCACTTTTCAGGACTCACTACAGTTAGCAACATGTCTGTAACAAACAAAACATTGACCTTAGTTACATTTTTTAAAACCAGAGTTTGAAATCATAGCTAGGAGTGGGTTTTAAATAGTTGTTTTGAAGCTATCAATGGTTTGCATTCTACTCTGAGCAAACATTAACACTAATCATTATGTTAGAAGGGTAGGGGATATGAAAGGGAAATGGCAGGCAGGAAGGGGAAAACTTGCAAGCCAGAGTAGGAAGCAAGAGGAGAGGGGAACATAAGAGCCCAAGACGCTGCTCTCTTAACTCCTATATGACAGCAACGTTTATTAAAAAATGATGGATAACTCTTAAAAACAAAACAAAAAGCATTCCACATAATACAAATGAATCTTACATACAGACATTTGAGGGGGGGAAATGCCCCTCTGACTGGGTATAGATATAGTATTACTTAGTTTTTTAACAATGGCACTGAGCCAAAGGCACATATTGTTCAAATTTCTGTATTTAACACACATTTCTAATGTGTGCAATGCTATAAAAAACGTAGGAGTTATCCAGGATTTTCTGAATTAAAACTTTATTAGACATCTATGTTTACCTTTAAAAATGAATTCTTCCTACTACAAACTAAAGATGAAGAGCTGTTATCAGCTATTACTTGCAAATTAGGCTTTCCTACTTGGAGCTTTATTCATAAGGAATATATGGATTCACAATCCTAACATTCATAGGGGCTTCCTGAAATCAACAAAAAGGAAATGACACTCAGTGCACACTCTTAAGAAGAAATCACACAACTGCATCAACTGCAGGATAAAAGCAAAGGAACAGCTTTTCTTTCAACAGCTTACTTCATTACATTCAGTCCTTCTGTATAGAACATCCAGTCACTTATGCCATAGCAGAGGCATATGGAGTTGCTTAGAACATGGCCATGTTAGTAAAAAAACCCAAAACTATAAATATCAACTACTGAAATACTACTTGTTTTCTGCTTTAATCATCCATTCTGTTGATATTGTTATCCATTCTAGCTATATAGACATGCCTATCCATTGTGTCCTCATTCTCACTTTTGCCCAAATGATTTATGTTAAAGACATCTACAGCAGAGGTACGGGAAGCTTTTGCTGTTAGAAATGTCAGCCAGATATCCACTCAGCTATTATGACAAAGTGCTTCCTTCCATACAACAGGAAGTACTTCACCAGCTGTCGACTGCAATATACAGCATCAAAAGGGGGAAGGGGAAGACGAGAAGATACACAGCAGGGCTCAAAATAGGGCCCGTAGCTCAGTGCTGTTGTAAAGCATATGATTTGTATGTAGAAGTTCCCAAGATCAATCTCTGATATCTTCAGTTTAAAAAGTTTGGAAAAGTAGAAGATCTGGAAAAGATCTCTGCTAGAGAGCTGCTTCCAGACAAAATAGATCATGCTGGGTTAGATGGATCAATGGTCTCAATCAGTTTAAGACAGCTTCTTATGTTCAGGTGGAAACAAAATTAGGAACTGGCAGAATAATAAAAAAGTGTTCAATAATATTGAAAGAAAAAAATGGAGTGCATAAAATAGATAAAAATACACTACTGATTGGCATCCACCAGTTGCCATAGATTTTTTAGAGATGTAGCTGTAATCCTATACCCGATTACCTAAGAATAAGCCCCATTGAACTGAATTTGATTTACTTCTGCATAGGGCTGCATCATTAAGCTACAATCCCATGCACCCTTATCTCAGAGTAAGTTCCATTATACACAGTGGGACTTCTGAATAAACATGCATAGGATTGCACTGTGAACTCAGTTGTGATGATACAAGTTGTATTCCATCCACCCATCTTCGATTCTTCAAGGAACCCAAGAAAATACAAGTAGCTTGTAAAATAATGTGATTTAGTGGCACTCACTTTAATGTTGGGTGTAATGGCATTTATTATTTGTTTTAAGTAACACAGCTCACGAGAATATGCAGCTGGAATTCTAAGGTGTTCACAAGGCAGTAAAAATCCACAGTAAGGAGTCTGAGTGGATACATGTCCCAATAAAAAATTTGTTGTGATACAGTCAAGCATGTAAGTTGTGAAGTCCTGTTTCTGTTGTAAGGAATTCAGTAGCAAATGAATGAAAAAATTCCTCATGAAACACTTAAGTTTCAACACTATTCATTCAACATGAATCTTGCCAAGTATAACAAGTGTTTAATTTCTGTAGGACCTTCCGACATTTAAGCAAGCCAACATGCATTGTCTTCTGTACAGAAAAGGTTCCCTACTACAGGAGCCATTTCCAGAGGCACAGTGACTACTGAACACTTACTTCTATCCTTTCCAAAGAGTTTTGGCTTAAAAATATAAATCAACATTTGTAATTAATTTTTCATCTCACTCCAGGCAATATTCATATACTGCTTCAATGCTAATTTTTGAAGTTATGATGAATATTTATGGTGAATATTTATTTAAGGAATTTATACTCTACTTTTCCCCTGCAGAAAAGGAGTCCCTCAAAGTGGCTTACAAAATATAATAAAGCATAAAAACGATTAATAGCAGTCATTTAGCAATGATTATACCGTATTCTACAGCTATCTGGCAATGGCATGATGGGATAGGTCCGCCCCCCCGCATCTCTAACCATACAATTAAATTTTATACTTCTTTAACTTTTTGCTAAACCAGCCTTGTATTTAACTGGCCTGAGAAGTAAGTCCATCAAGGTGAGTGAACAGACTGGTGAAGGATGGTTTTGTCCTTCCTCTGCCTGTCCAGTTAGTTTCCATGCTAGTCATGGACAAAGAGAAGTCCGTCCCTCAGCTCCATCCCTCCTCACCCAGCCTGCTTGGTAGAAGGCAATTTAAAAAAAATAGCTTATGAGGTTAGTTACTTGTATTTTCATGTTGGCCACAGAGACGGTTTTCCTTCTTCCACGGCCAGCATGGAAACTAACTGGACAGGCAGAGGAAGGACAAAACCATCCTATCAGGTTAGTAACTTTTTTGGGCTTATTTACAAGGCAGTGTTAGAAAATAACATTTCACTATCTTTCTGGACCTCATCCCCCTGCTAGATAAAAATTGTACCTGTTTTGTGAGAGAGAAAGTATCTGTAGCAAAGGTAGCCAACACATAGGAAGTTTTTCCAATGTTGAGATGCTATTGTCTTCCAAATATAATTCTCTTAGCAAAACATGATTTTCCAGTCTGGGGAACTAAATATAAATCAGCAATATATTAACAATATGTTATACTACATTGTATGTCAGGTTAAAATTACTAAGGCTTGGATCCAATGGTGCTGTTCCACCAATGAAAGCAGCTCTATCAGCAGAACCCGGAGAAGGATGATTCCCCCTCCCCCGCAGCCACCTGTGCACCCTCAAAATCTGCTCTGGAGCGCTGGGAAACCCTCTAAAGTAGATTTTCAGATAGCATGGAGGGCTGCAGCAGGGAGGAGAGAGGGAGAACATCCTTTCATGCTAGTGGACATCTATTAGTGCAAAGTTGGATTTACCTAAGGTTGCAATTGCACACACAGTTACTGGAAAATAAGTTCCACTGAACTCAGAGGGACTTGTTTCAGTAAAAAACATTCTCAGGACTGCATTGTAAGTGGGCTTGTCAGCTTACATCAAATTCCAGAGAGAGATAGCCATGTTACCCTGTTACAACAAAAACAAGGGTCTTGAGGCATGTTAAAGACTACCAGATTAGTTGTGGCAAAAGCTTTTGTGGAATAGTATCCAGTTCATCAGATCCATGAATTCTTATCCTCAGCTGGATATATATGTATCTTCATGGGCAGAGAGAGAAAGAATGGAAACAACGGGGCAAAAAGCAAGTGTAAATACAGACTGTGAAATTCCCATGAAAAATTCCAATGGCAAGCAGAGAGACAATTCCCAACAGCAGCAATTGGTGATAACACATTCTCTGTACTGTGTGTGCGTATGTGTGTTTACATCTGCCCATGACTCTCTCTCTCTCTTTTAAATTTGCTGGTTGCATTATTAGTCAAAGCAATGTACATGGATGATATCCACTCCCATGCTTTCTTCATTGACAGAACTGCCATGGACATAAATTGTGGCCAATAAGGAAATGTGAATAAAACATTTTTCAGTAATAACATTAAATTTGAAGTATTAAAAAGCAGTTGAGTAGCTATCTTAGGAGAGGCATTCCCCTTCCCTCTGGAACAGGAGGGAATGCTTTGTCTAAAATGATGTCTGCTACAGCACACTATACATCATCTAAAAACAAAGAAAAGATGCTGTTTGATTTGGAACTATTGGTTTTATTATATGCAAATGTAATCAATTAATCAACTCATACTCATGATTAATCAGACTAAGATTTTGTTAATGGACTAACAGCTAAAGATAACCTATGTGAAGCAAAGTTTGTTTACCTCATTGAGGTTATTTCCCTGTAAATTCAGAATTTGAAGAAGGCCACAGTTTTCAATGCCCTCAACATGAGTAAGATGATTAAAGGAACAATCTATATAGACTAGAGTGGGAGTATCAGAAAGCCCTTTGGTGCTGATCAACTGATTGTGATTCACAACCAGTCGCTGGAGGTTTTTCAATGACTCCAAGCCACCTAAAAAGAAAAGTACAGTATTTTAAAGCCTGTTAAAATGCCTTAGCTTTGACTTATATATTCAGGAATGCAATAGGAAGATTTTATACAAACATAAATATGTGTCTGCTTCAGTGTTTTCACTTTTGCATAAAGTATTTATAGTTTTTCTGCATTGTTACTAAGCATCAGAAAACAGGAACATACCTAGTTTATATAAAATAAACACTATCCAATTATTTTGAAACCAGTAACCAATAATAGCTTCATATCAGCACATTCCAAAATGTATTTTATTTTCTATTTCTTGAATTATACACCACATTCATAAAAATCCCACAGGCTATTTTTTGAAAGGAAGTGCATTTATTTATTGAGTATGAATACACTACCCTTCAATGAATTCTCGGGGCAACATAATTAAAATACACAAAACAAAAACATTAACAATACAATTTACAAGAGCGGCATAACTTCACATGGCAGAGATTTTTTAAAATCTAATTTGAAACTAAAAAAAGTTAAAAGGACTGAGAAAACCAAAAGGTATTTGCGGGTACCAGAATGATATTAAGGAAGGTGCCAGGTCAGCCTCTCTGAGAAGTGTTCCAAAGCCAGGGCTCCACCACAAAGATGACCCTTTCCCCAGGAACTATCCATTACATTTCACTTGGTGGGGATACCTGAAGAAGGGCTGCGAATAATGTTCATAGTGTCCAGATAAGCACATATGACAGGCGATCCTGTCAGTGGTGTATGTCAGTTGTGTGCCTTTTTCATTAAGGAAAATGTGACAAAAGCACAGAGCAGTAAACAAGTGTCTGATCATGGTCTCTGCAGCAGCATTTGCAGTTTTAAAGCTCCACTGATTCACTGAACTACTAGTAAGGGGAAGTGTTGTGCTGCTACCTGTTAGCAGCATTTTGTCTGCGTAAGGACAGGTGCATTCTAATCACATTAGACTACAACTCATACAAAGTGGGATGGACTACAACTCATACAAAGTCATTACAATAGACCATAACCTTTGGCTCATCAGTGCAAGATACTTATTTTGAGTACTAAAACTTTTTGAATTACACTACTATTTGAAATGATTAAAATCATTTAAAATCATTTAGAAACATGCATTTGTAAAACAACACACACCCAAAAATCCATACCACAACCCTCTCCTGTATAGATACTTGAGATTTACTATGTTCCCATGCATCCTGACATTTCTCAAAAGTACCATGAAATGCATCTTTGAGGCTCTCTTATGCTATTTGTGACAAGTTAATGTAGATTATAGTGATAGAGAGCAGATTAAATTCACACCAAAATACATTTGTACAATAAGAGTGATTTACACACAAATTTAAGTTTCATTTGTGAAATAAACAACCCCACAAGTTCCTCTACAGTTTGAACTAATATCCCTTCATCTACAGAAATTGAACCAAAGGAGATATTTCCTCCCCCACTTTCAACTGCTAATTTTTCAACTGCTAATATTTTGGTTTGTCTAGAGGAATATGAATTAATCATGCTGTCAATTAAAAAAAAAAGAAAGAATCTTACAGTTTCGATATCAAGTAAAACATGTACTATGTAAGAGCATTGTAGTATCTTGAAAGGCACAATTTCTGGAACAAAAAATATATTTTTATTAACTTGCACTAATATCAGTTACCATGTTGGCCAGTAGTATGGTGCCAAAAAGCTGGTGTGGCATACACATACTATTAACTAATCAGAAACGGGGGAGGGGGGTGACAAAAGAGATTTTCTGATGGTTCTTTTGTATGTCTATCACTCAGAAGGATACAATGAGCTGCCATGAACTACAGGCTGATATGTTGGTGCTTATATAACTGAATGATTTCAAAGAACAAATTACAAGGGTGGTGTGCGCGCACTCAAATGGGGGCAGCTGATATTTTCCCAATTCCCACATGTGTCTTTTGGAAGGAAAAAGGAGTTTATAACTGATGTGATGTGTGTGCTTCCTGCTTGTTTCCCCCCACTCCACCTGCTGAATGCAGATTAAGATGTGGTTTACAGAAGGGACAGATGTCAATACACTTACCTTTCTATTATTTTAAGTCCAACTATTGCATGGACTGCAAAATCCACGGTGCATGCTTCCAACATGCTCCAATGTGAATGCTGTCGCATATAAACAGCACTCCTATATACTGAGTATCTGCTGAACACCATAGGTTTGGGTGTTCATTCTTTGAATAGATTCTTTGTTAGAACTATGGATATGATGCAAGGAAGAGATCACATCCTGTGCAGCAGAGAACTGTGTGCCTAATGGAAATTTGCTTGAAACTTTTGTGATAGCAGTTCCCACTGCAAATACGGCTCCTCAGCACTGGAACTGCTATGATGAAAATTCTAATAAAAGTTTCTTTGAATTTTGGCCTATGTTTCAAATTATGCTTAGTATTAAAGGATATAATACCCATAGGCATGACGTCTGCCCACATGTACAAAAATATTTCTAATATTAATGCAGCAAACAGCAGAAGCTATCCTACCATCCATATATCCTAAATACATTGGATCTAAATGTTACTGCACTTAGGTTGCATCCTATCCTATACGCACTTACCTTGAAGTAAGCCCTATTGAACTCAGCGGGACTAGTTTTGAAGTAGACATGTGCAAGATTGCACTGCAGAAGTCATAAATTCTATGTTATCAACTTTTTAAAAAACCAAACTTTCTTAGTTCTTCATACTAAGAAGTGAAATCATGAGTTAAATATCAGGGGAGATTTGGTCCCTTTCCTCAATTACTGAGAAATAATGTCAAATAGACTTATTTTATACACAAAATAGCTTGTTTGGGTTTTGTCTGAAGTGAAAATAACTTCAAAAGCTAACCTGCACCATCTAGTGGATTCATAAAATACACAAGGAAACAATCACTGGATCTTACACATACTCATTTTCTTCTTAGAGAAGTCCGATTATCGTCCTCTGTAAAGTCCCAGCTTGAATAAAGCAGTGGAACTCGAATTAGAGTATATATAATAGCTAGCTAATGAGCTACAAGAAGTGGCATTTTGCTTCTTCTCTTGGTGACCACATTCTCACCTTCTCTGGAAGTAATATTAGTGAAGGGGAGGGTTTTGGCCAGGACAGTAACAGGGAAAGAAAGGGCTAAACCTCCCCTCCCCATATACTTCAGTCCTCATAAAAATCACCAGTCCTGCACCTGCTGTTATTTAAAAACCCCACAAACGACAGACTAATCACACATTTAGTGTCACATGTGTGTCCTTTTTGAGAAATTTGGAGGTGTGAGATTACTAACATTTCAGTGATGATGATGAAAAAGTGTACATTTCTATTTCTGCCTCACTGATTAAAATGTGTCCCTACTCACTGAGCAAGTAAGCCTTGGATAAGTTAATCATCGAATCATAGAATAGTAGGGTTGGAAGGGGCCTACAAGACCATCCAGTCCAACCCCTTGCTCAATGCAAGAATCCAAGTCAGAGCATCCCTGACAGATGGCTGTCCAGCCTCATCTTGAATGCCTCCAGGGTGGGAGAACCCACTACCTCCCTAGGTAATTGGTTCCATTGTCATATTGCTCTACCAGTCAGGAAGGTTTTCCTGATGTTCAGCCGGAATCTGGCTTCCTGTCACTTGAGCCCATTATTCCGTGTCCTGCACTCTGGGATGATCGAGAAGAGATCCAGGCCTTCCTCTCTGTGGCAGCCTTTCAAGTACTTGAAGAGCGCCACCCTATCTCCCCTCAGTCTTCTCTTCTCAAGGCTACACATACCCCGTTCTTTCAGTCTCTCCTTATAGGGCTTTGTTTCCAGTCCCCTGATCATCTTTGCTGCCCTCCTCTGAACCCTCTCTATTATACCTATTGAAGGCTACAGCTTGTTTCAATAATTTGACTCCTGTTGGTATAAGAATATAAAATGTTTTTTTCAGGAGTTATGTGTATGTCAAAAGCTATATTTCTCAAACTAACATTGGTCAAATAAGAGATATTGCCTTTTTTGGAACAATGAATACGCTAAAAATACTTGCCATAATTAATTACCACAAGTATCAGTGGATAGCCAGAACAATCCCTTGGACAGCTGCTTGAGGAGGGTTAGTATGCAGCAGGGCCAGCCCTCTGCAGGCAGAGGAAGAAAGACTCCAGAGGCTCCCATTGCACCCACAGAAAGCTCTGGGGGCATAAATCTACTACCAGCAGTAGACTCCAAAACGGGTTCAGTTCTGATTTACAAAGATCCACTGGGCTGAAAAGCTCAGCAAAGCCCTTCCTGCCCTGGCCTGCATGCGCTGGATGGGCTTTGGAAGTGGCAGGTGATCCACCACTTTGCTCCCGCCCCCCCACCCATTAGGATCGCTCTCTTACTTGTAAGTGAACATGGTCAGGATGGTAATCACCAAGCATGTTCAAATTATCTCACAATGAGCAGAGACATAGTACACAATACAGAAACTTTTAAACATCACATTTTATCAACAGCTTTCTATATTCCTCTCTACATTCAGTTTGATATGATGTGGCAAACAAAGCAACACTAAGAATGAGTAAATTATTAAAATGTTACTAAGCCTCATTTTAAAGGAACAGCTGCAGAACCATTTTAAACTGAACGTAGTAAACTAGGGTGGTGGGGGGTGGGGTGAGTGTGTGTTGCTGCATTGCAGCTTTCAAATCTACCTATGGAAATTCTACAGGATTTAGAAATGGAAGAGGCGGGGGGCGGGCAAATCTTTAGAAACACAAGTCTATCTTTGTGCGATTCCATATAAGTTTTTTTAAACTATCAATATGTTATTGTGTAACACGAAATGTATGCTATGTAGCTTACTAACCAGACCTCCCCAAAGCAGCTGACGAGGACAGAAAAGCAGGCTCCAAGTGGTTTTCTTGAACATCTACTTTCTCATTCAAACCCATCTCACTTATGGCCAAGCACACTGCTTTCATTGTATATACAGACAGGACAGGAGGCTTTTACCCCCTTGGCTCTGTAGTCTCCATAGCCAAGTCTCATCAATTCATATTATGTCACTCTCACATTAATCTTCCAGATATTCTACCTAAGGAAATCCATCCGAAACAAGTAATCCCTTACAGTACTACTGGCGTTGAAGACAGATTGAACACAGATTCCAGCATTTCTGCTACCAATCAGTCCACTTTGTTGGTTTACCTTGGATTACTGATATTTGAGATTTAATGAACACCAACATTTACTATTTCATGCAGAAACTTTTGCCTAAGAAGTTGATGTCACTTTAATATGGAGGAGTTAACAATCCAAAACACAGCCAATTGAATTGGCTGCATGGCCATTATAAATACTCAGATTTAAGAGCACTATTTCTTAAGTTCTATTAACCTACTGAAGATCAAATGGCTTCTTTTAAACATTCAGTTCTGTAGGTGGTACAGAAACATTCATTTGTTATCATACAGAGAGGTTTTACTGAATAGAAGCATTCATTCAGCTACACCGATACAATTTTGCATAAGAGGACAGCAACTGAGACTTTTTGGAAACAGAAAAAAAGATTCCAATGTTATCTCCTGTTCATACCTCCCTTTCTTTATTTGTTTCTTTAGACAAACCTCTAATTTGTCTAGTTTCTTGACTACATTCTTTGCCTTTATTTAGCGTGTTGTATATATCGTTGATTCATCACATGAATCCATGAGTTCTGACAACCAGTTTCCTAATATTACAGTACCTCTTTTACAGTGTCATAAATTAAATGCACATATTATTTTACTAATCACAGTCATGTACATTAATGCCTGTTCCTGGATTCTATTTCTTTGCCACATTCCAGCATGATCAGTAAAAGGAAACCTAGATGGGGCTATGCAGACAGGTATTCTTGATGGCTTCCATTTAAATGGGGGGAAGGATTGGCTGTGTATTTTTCCCCATTTATGGGAGAAAGTAAGCAGGCTGCGATTTGAGATGTGTGGGGCAAAGCCCAGATACTGGGATCAACATATGTGGAATGAAAGAAAAGTCCCCCTCAAGTGTGACCCCAATTATTGCCAGCTTTCTTGCTTACTTTACCTTGAAACAAGTAGATCAGTGAGACTGACCATGTACAAAACTTGTCTGTACAAAATCTGGCCCTCGCCATAGACACTGGGTTCACCAGAGCTTGTGCCAAGGGCACGTACTTGCTTTTCTCTTTAAATGGAAGCCATTTACTTGGACTACCACAGGACTGCCCACCTCTGATGTAGTTCTGTGATGCTGAGACAACCATCAAACTCTCCTCTGGTTGACAGTACCTAGAAATGACATCTGCTGGTATTGTTTGTGGACCAACCCCAAAGTGGAAACAAGGTCAAGGAGACTCATATTAGGAGCAGGGAGAATGGCCAGTATGTTACAGTGATGGACAGAAACATTCAAAAGGAGAATGCAGAAGTTGGGAGAAGACAGGTGTAGATGGTCTGATGAAAAGGGACAACTCCTTCCTACCACTGGCATCTCCAAACTATCCAGGGAATCTACAGAGGGCCTGGAAGAGGTAGTGCTCCTTCCTGGGAGGGAACATGGAGGAAATTGTAAGTCCCCACCATGCATCCCTGTGGGGAAGTCAAGAAGAGAAGGGCTGCTGGAGAATGGGGGGAAGGATTGCCTGTGTACAGCCATATGAATACAATGGCCCTTACCTAGCTGTTCATCCCACCTCTGGCTTTCTTGATCTGTCTAGATAGTTATGAATCAAGCCATGCCTCTTCCCTATCAAAGTAGAATGCATTGGCAGAAAAGAAAGTGCTGTGCCTAGAGACTATTGTTGTAAGATTGCAGTTTTCAAACTTTTTACTTTCAGGGAGTCATTACCATATTGTTTAATTTCCCATGGAACCCCCCACATACTGCAGAGGATTCTGTAGCATGCACTCAGTTCTTGCAAGGTATTGGCCAGGTCTAAGGGGGATCACTCTTTCTCCCTGTAAGAGGGGTGGACAACCAACAGATCTCCAGATGGTGTTGGGGTCCCTCCTCCCTTCATCCATGGCCATTGGCCATGCTGGGTGGGGTGGATGAGAGCTGAAGTCAAACAACATCTGGAGGGCCACATGTTGCGTGCCAGATAACACACCCAAATCTATAAAACACCTAGTACTCCCCTATAGCTGCACACACCAAGGGAAGATTAGCAGTGGTGGTCAAACTGTCTTTCAGAAAAGTTTTCTGCCACTACAGATTTTCTCACTGATAAAACCCCACTAAATTTCCATGGAGCCCCAGAATTCCTAGAGTTAAAACCACTGTTTTAGGGGAAATCTGCCCCCATCCCAGACTACATATGGCAGAACAAACAAACAGACCTGGTTTGCATGATCACCACAGCCCACCATGGCTTATTAGCCATGGTGGGTTGCAATGTCAGGTTGGCAAGCCAAGCGCCTGCTGCAGTGGCTTCTTGTTACATGTGAACCTAGTGAGGGTGGGTTGCTGGAGTGGTTGATAAGCCACCCAGAACCCATGGGCTGTTTTAAGTTTGTGGACAGCTTGTCAACCACCTCAACAAACCATCTCTCTGGGTTCACAAGTAATGAGAAGCTATGGTACACCCTTGAATATTCAAAATGGCCACCGCAATGAGAAAAAGGGAACTCCACCAACAGTGACTTCTTGTTATGTGCGAACCAGGCCAGTATCTTTGCTCCCAGTTCCTGTAACATTTGCTCCCAGTTCCCATCATAACAGCCATTTCATGAGTGTACTTTTTAAAATTATGAGTGTTGGGGGAGCAGAGGCCAAGCTTGAGAGGCCAGTATAATTATTTTGCATACTTTCCCACCTGCATAATGTCTGCGACCATATTATTCCTGTGTGTGATATCACTGTATGTATAACATACTCTTATTTTTAAATAATAAAAAGAGCAAAGAGACTACAAACCCTAACCATTTAAGCTGAAAGCTAATTTTTAATCACACAAAAAATATTTTATTAATCACATTTATTAATCTGCTAATGGTCGCAGCTCTACTATTTATCATTTGAAATAGTCACTGTTAGTCCCTTACCAATTCGAGTGATTTTATTGTAGGAAAGTTCAAGATTCCAGAGATTACTGCAGCCAAATAAACCATGAAGTGATGAAATATTATTTTTGTTCAGAATTAGAATGCAGAGATTTTGTAGATTCTCACAATTAATCATTTGAATATTGTTCTCCTGTAAAAAAATAGAAAATAAGCAAAAATGGTATACAAATCTTTTTTAAAAAATCCTTTCACTTTTGGATTGAAGAAAAATAATTTACAGCACAAGCCTATGTATGTATGTATACTCAGAACTAAGCCCCGCTGTGTTTAGTGAGATTTACTTCCAGGTAAGTGTGCTTACAATGATGACAGCCACAGTCTCCAATGTTCAACTAAATGGGTAAAAATCTATTAAAACCAGGCTGAATACTGTTGATACTCTTATAGAAATATGATATAGACACACCAATGTATGTTCCATTTAGAACTGCAAAGCTGTCATACTAAACATTCTTTTTCCATTAAAACGGTGATGGAACTATATTTCGGACTGCTACCAATGTTTTCAAGTTTATTTATAAAGACATAAACACATGCACACACGTATAAATACTGATTGCTAAAAAGTTAGCAGATAGTTCAATCTATCGAATTTCATTACTGCCTTTGTTTTGCTACTGCTGGACTATCATTTAGACTTTCAAGGAACCTCTGCTGCATAGAGGCTTATGTAAGCCCCACTGGAATGAATGGAGATTGCTTAGCAGCAGTATTTGGAGAGTCATACCTGGGGGAAATTTATGGTGTGTGAATCACAACCAGAGATTATGATCTTCAAATTAACTTCTTACGACTATTTTCTTCTAGCTCTGTCCAAAGCGCTGAGTTGGTACACACCAGTGTATTTGGTCCAGTTCAGGCAATAGGAAGATTTTAGTAATTATAGACAGGCCATGGAATCATGCATACATTCTCCCCACCCCTCCTTCCCCTTCGCAAACTCAAATCCCTTCTATCTAGTTGGCCATTTGATGTTTTAAATCAGGATTCTCCAGGTAAGTTTGAGAATATACCTGTAGATGTTGGTAACCAGAATTAGCACTACAGTTATATATAATACTGCTCTCTGTTAAAAGGGAACCGGTGGGGAGTGGGGAGGGTTGGGGATGATCTGATATGTTGTTGTTGTTCAGTCGTTCAGTCATGTCCGACTCTTCGTGACCCCATGGACCATAGCATGCCAGGCCTTCCTGTCCTGCACTCTCTCCCGGAGTGTGCTCAAGTTCATATTCATTGCATCGGTGATGCTATCTAGCCATCTCATCCTCTGCCGTCCCCTTCTCCTTTTGCCTTCAGTCTTTCCCAGCATCAGCCTCTTTCTAATGCCTGGTGCCAGTGTTACTTCTGAAATGGGCCTTTGTGTCCTTTATTCTCAGTTCAAATACCATAAGTGATGGGAGATTAGAAAGTCTAAATTTTAAGCTTCAAATTAGGGAACAGCACAGCTTTTTGAGCTGTGCACAAGCATGTTTTAAAAAAAATTTGCTACTACATATGTAATGTGCATATGCATACCTATATCCAAAAATACTGCATTTGAAGTAGGATGCAAAATAGTTTCCACTTTAATATAGAGTAAAATATGTGGTACCTCTACATCTATATACTTCAGATCTTTGCAGTTGCTGAGTCCTTCCAATGCAAGTAATCCACAACGTCTAAGACTTAAGAACTGAAGCCCTGGACACTGTGACAATGTGGAGAGGCTGCAGCCAGGCAAATCTTGAAAGGTAACTGTGGTGACCTATATGCAATCAATAAGAAAAGAATATATACACTCTAACAATATTTGACTTACTCTTGCATTGGTAATATATAAATTGCAGTTCCATACCACCCAATGTATCATCCCTAGCCACTCACAGAAAAGTTATGAAAAATCCAAAATCATAGTGGTGGCATGATGGGGGTGGGGGAAAACTATTTCTGACTCTCAACATACCACTACAGAAAACCACGAAACATATTACAGAATATCACATGACATATGAAGCTGCGTTATATCAGATCACTGGTCTATCTAATTTAGTATTTTCCTACAGTAGTCTTCAAATTTTGGGGTTCTGGATCCCACCTGCTTAATTTTTATCATACATTTGTTTGGTGGTAATGGCACCGTTGCAGTCCACCTTAGGTCAAACTGCAATCCTGTACCAGGTCCTGAACCACTAGCTGAAGACCGATAGTCTACACTGACTGTAGCTCCCCAGGGTTTCAGAGGGCAGTAGTGCACAGCCCTGCCTGTTGAGGATTAAACGTGGAACCTTCTGCACGGAAAGCTTGTGTCCTACCATTGAGCTATAGCCCCCGTCTCCAATGGTTCCAACTTTGAGCACCAGTGAGGTGCTTTCTGCCAACAATTGTTCTATGCTACAGTAACTCTCATCTTTCCCATACATGCAGCTTAGGTAAGCAGCATAAAGTCTCTTGGAGGCTTGGAAGGAAGTGCACTCCTCCCTTTTGCCTAACTGTGATAAGAGCATCCAGCTCTTATCTAACCCAGCTCTGAGAATCTCTGTACCATTGTGTAGTTTCAGCTGTGACTTGAACACAGCCTAACATACAGGAAGAAAGAACCTAGGCACATTTTTCTATGAAAGTCAGTAAATTATTCAAGTCTTGTTAGCTTGATGTTAGCGGTTCATTGCACACTTCCTCCAAGGGGAGAAATGTTAATTAAGTGCTAAGAGCCTTTGAATAGCCCACTTCACTTAAGTTCACTTAACTTCAGTCGTTAAGTCGTGTCCGACTCTTCGTGACCCCATGGACCATAGCATGCCAGGCCTTCCTGTCCTCCGCACTCTCCAGGAGCATGCTCAAGTTCATATTCATTTCATCGGTGATGCTATGTAGCCATCTCATCCTCTGCCGTCCCCTTCTCCTTTTGCCTTCCATCTTTCCCAGAATCAGGGTCTTTTCCAGGGAGTTTTCTCTTCGCATTAGGTGGCCAAAATATTTGAGCTTCAGCATCTGTCCTTCCAATGAGCAGTCAGGGTTGATTTCCTTTAGGATTGACTGATTTGACCTTCTTGCAGTCCAGGGGACTTGTAAGAGTCTTCTCCAGCACCACAGTTCGAAAGCATCAATTCTTCGGCACTCAGCCTTCCTTATAGTCTAGCTCTCACAGCCATACGTTACTACTGGGAAAACCACAGCTTTGATTATACGAACCTTTGTTGGCAAGGTGACGTCTCTGCTTCTTACTATGCTGTCTAGGTTTGCCATAGCTTTCCTCCCAAGGAGCAAGCGTCTTTTAATTTCATGGCTACAGTCACCGTCTGTGGGGATCTTGGAGCCCAAGAAAGTAAAATCTGTCACTGCTTCCATTTCTTCTTCTTCTATATGCCAGGAAGTGATGGGGCCAGATGCCATGATCTTTGTTTTTTTAATGTTGAGTTTCAAACCAGCTTTTGCACTCTCCACTTTCACCCTCAACAACAGGCTCTTTAGATCCATTTCTCTTTCTGCCATTAAGGTGGTATCGTCTGCGTATCTGAAGTTGTTGACAATTCTCCCTGCAATCTTAATTCCGACCTGTGATTCATCCAACCCGGCGTTTCTCATGATGTACTCTGCATATAAATTAAATAAGCAGGGCAACAATATACAGCTTTGTCGTACTCCTTTCCCAATTTTGAACCAATCGGTTGTTCCATGTCTGGTTCTTACTGTTGCTTCTTGACCCCTGTACAGGTTTCTCAGGAGACAGGTAAGGTGGTCTGGTACTCCCATCTCTTTAAGAACTGGCCACAGTTTGTTGTGATCCACACAATCAAAGGCTTTAGCATAGTCAATGAAGCAGAAATAGACATTTTTCTGGAATTCTCTTGCTTTCTCCATGATCCAGCGAATGTTGGCGATTTGATCTCTAGTTCCTCTGCCTCTTCAGAACCCAGCTTGTACTTCCGGTAGTTCTTGGTTCACATGCTGCTGAAGCCTAGCTTGTAGAATTTTGAGCATAACCTTGCTGGTATGTGAAATGAGCGCAATTGTGCGGTAGTTTGAACACTCTTTGGCGTTGCCTTTCTTTGGAATTGGAATGTAAACTGACCTTTTCCAGTCTTGTGGCCACTGTTGAGTGTTCCAAATTTGTTGGCATATTGAGTGCAGCACTTTGACAGCATCATCTTTTAGGATTTTAAATAGCTCAGCTGGAATACTGTCATCTCCGCTAGCTTTGTTGTTAGTAATGCTTCCTAAGGCCCACTTGACTTCACTCTCTAGGATGTCCGGCTCAAGTTCAGTGACCGCACTATCATGGCTATCAGGGACATTCAGATCTTTCCTGTATAGTTCTTCTGTGTATTCTTTCCACCTCTTCTTCATCTCATCTGCTTCTGTTAGGTCCCTGCCTTCTTTGTCCTTTATCATGCCCATCTTTGCACAAAACGTTCTTTTGAGATCTCCGATTTTCTTGAAAAGATCTCTAGTCTTTCCCATTCTATTGTTTTCCTCCATTTCTTTGCATTGTTCATTTAAGAAGGCCTTCTTGTCTCTCCTTGCTATTCTCTGGAACTCTGCATTCAGTTGGATATATCTTCCCCTTTCTCCCTTGCTTTTCACTTCCCTTCTTTCCTCAGCTACTTGTAAAGCCTCATCAGACAGCCACTTTGCTTTCTTGCATTTCTTTTTCTTTGGGATGGATTGAGTTACTGCATCCTGAACAATGATACAGACCTCCGTCCATAGTTCCTCAGGCACTCTATCCAGCAGGTCTAATCCCTGAAATCTATTCCTCACCTCCACTGTATATTCGTAAGAGATATGATTTAGGTCATACCTGAATGGTTTAGTGGTTTTCCCTACGTTCTTCAATTTAAGCTGGAATTTTGCAACAAGAAGCTCATGATCTGAGCCACAGTCAGCTCCAGGTCTCGTTTTTACTGACTGTATAGAGCTTCTGCATCTTTGGCTGCAAAGATGGAGAATATCTGATTTCGATATTCACCATCTGGTGATGTCCATGTGTAGAGTCGCCTCTTGTGCTGTTGGAAAAGAGTGTTTGCTATGATCAGCGTGTTCTCTTGGCAAAACCCTATGAGCCTTTGTCCTGCTTCATTTTGTACACCAAGGCCATGCTTGCCTGTTATCCCGGTTATGTCTTGACTTCCTACTTTGGCATTCCAATCTCCTATGATGTAGAGGGCATCTTTTTTTGGTGTTAGTTCTAGAAGGTGTTGTAGGTCTTCATAGAACCGATCAACCTCAGCTTCTTCGGCCTCAGTGGTTGGGGCACAGACTTGAATTACTGTGATGTTGAATGGTTTGCCTTGGATTCGTACTGAGATCATTCTATCGTTTTTGAGATTGTACCCCAGTACTGCTTTTCCCACCCTTTTGCTGACGATGAGTGCTGCTCCATTTCTTCTAAGGGATTCTTGCCCACAGTAGTAGATACAATGGTCACCTGAATTAAATTTGCCCATGCCTGTCCATTTTAGTTCACTGATTCCCAAGATGTCGATGTTCAATCTTCCATCTCATGTTTGACCACCTCCAGCTTACCTTGATTCATTGAGCTTACATTCCAGGTTCCTAAACAATATTGTTCTTTACAGCATCGGATTTTCTTTTCACCACCAGACACATCCACAGCTGAGTGTCCTTTCGGCTTTGGCCCAGCCGCTTCACCCTTTCTGGCGCTACTTGGAAATTCCCTCTGCTCTTCCCCAGTAGTATATTGGACACCTTCCAACCTGAGGGGCTCATCTTCCGGCGTCATCTCTTTCAGCCTTGTGATACGTTCCATGGGGTTTTCTTGGCAAGAATACTGGAGTGGGTTGTCATTTCCTTCTCCAGTGCACCACATTTTGTCAGAACTCTCCACCATGACCTGTCTGTCTTGGGTGGCCCTGCACGGCATAGCTTATGGCTTCACTGAGTTACGCTAGCCCCTTCGCCACAACAAGGCAGTGATCCATGAAGCCCACTATACACAGACACAAATAATATTCACAAGATAATACTTACATGACAGCTTTTACATTCTTGCATTTACTTACGTGTTCTAGAGCATTCCAAGGGCCAGCCTGAATTATCATGGCAGCACTCAGTGGAGGCATCAGGCCAGTTGAACATTTCCGTGGTCTGCTTCTTTCAATCATTTTCTTCCTCTGATGTTCTCTATAAACTCTAGACCAGGATTTACAAGTTTTCATCCACACTAATCTCTTTTCTTCAATAGAATCAGAAAATGAGACCGGTTGTTCAAAAAAATTGACTGAGTCTTCACCTTTGGCCCAGCAATGAGTGACTTCCTTATGAATTTCTTTTAGAGTTAGCTCTATTTTATTATTTGCAGATGCGTAAGAGCCATCTATCTGTCCAGTGTCTCCAGAATCTAACTGAACGTCCATGTAATTGCTACGTATGCTGCTTTCTTGATGAACTACTGTAATAGTTTCAATATTGAGAGCATTTATGTTACTATTTCTCTGAAATTCTGCAGTTGCCAAACAATGATCTTTTGCATCACAGTCTACTGATTTTTCTTTATTTATCTCATTAAGATGTTCTTCCTTTCCAGATTTCAGTTTTCCATCTTCATTTCCTCCAGTGTCATACCATACGTTCTCATGCATCATTCCATGTTTTTCATCATGTTTCTCTTCCTCATACTTTATCTCCTGTGTTTGTTTATTCTGTTCCTTTTCCGCAATTAGTTTTATTTTTTCATTGTTATCTTCCCCTTGTTCTTTCACCTCTTTGATTTCTTCTTCTTTATTTGCTATTTCTAAAGCTGTACCTGTGTTTTGGACCCCTATGTCCCTTTTTATTTTGTCAGTTGTATCTTCTTTTGCTTTTTCTCTTTCTTGTTCCTTCTTAGCCATCTGTATTTCTTTATCTATATTTTTGGAGTCCATTTCCTTTTCTATCACAAATTTTAGTTTGCCTTTTTCTTCCCCATTCATTTCTTCCAATGTTAGTTGTTCTCGCTGAAGCCTCATAATTTCTTTCTTCTTTTCATATTCTTCATGCCGCTTCATCTTTTCTGCATGTTCTTCCCTCTCTTTCTCTTCTCTTCTCTTCCTTTCTTTGTCCTCTTGTTCCTTCTTCTCTAGAGCCCACCTATTCCATCTTTCCTGCTTTTCTTTCATTTCCCTTTCCATTGTTTCTTGTAATTCTCTTTTCCTTTTTAGGTCTGCTCTCCATTGTTTCAAGACAGGAGCACATTTTTTGTACACCACAAATGCTCTAAATGTAGCTTGGATTTTTACAGCTGCCATATTCTGCTGTTCTTTCCACTGTTGTCTTTCCATGGCTTGCTGTTCTTCAAAGGCCCTTTTTTCTTCTTCTATTTGTATGTGTAAGTTGTTAATCAATTCCTAAACCCAAACAAGAAAGTGCTTTTGTAAAAAATATCAGGTATATAACTTGCAAAGATATACCACACAAATTGACATTAATATTTGCAAATTAACTATTCTAAAATAGGCAGGGAAGCAAGGAGGAGCATATCACTGGCAAATCTACTCTAAATGTGTAAATACCCCCATTTTTTGTGTTCCAAGTTTTGTGGACAAATGTTTGTTCATATATAAACATTTTCCATTTACTGGTCAATATATTGGTGTTTTATGGGCTAGTATTCGTGAAACTTTTATAACTGTACGAATACAAGTCACTATCCATAATAACAGGATTTGGTCAGCCACACAGAGGAGTGTCACTTAAGTAGAAGGAGACTGTTGGCAGACTGGTGTTCTCGTCTCTTCCCTGCTCTCAACTGCTTCTTTGGATTTGAACTCTCCTCTGGCTTTCACTTAGAGAGTCACATGTTCCCTTAGCTAAATGCTTTGGATTAGGTTGATCTTATTAGCGTTGATCCTATCCTGCCTTGATCATGCCTTCACCTTCTTTTAGATTCAGCCCAGTTCTTAATGTGAGGGAGTGGGAGAAGTAGGATACTTTTTAAAAAGAGAGACTTGTGCTGCCAAAGAGCCAGTGGTATAGCTTCACCCAGGCCAACATGTAACACTGATGCAATTGCATTAAAGTGTAGCCCTATTCAAGCATTCCTAAAGTGGGCATAGGTAACACATGAGGAGACTGTGCTAGCCCTGCCTCCTGTGTTGTCACATTCATCACCCCTCTACTCATGGAGGGCAGCTGTCTGAAGAAGAGAACTTCCTGTATCCATGCAGGCTCTCCACATGATTAAGTGTGCTGATTTTCCACCATTCTTAATCACATGGAGAACTTTCAGAGATAGAGGAGAGTCTCCAATTCAGTCGTCGTTCACCAGTAAAGGGTGACAACAGAGGGGGCGGGGCTAACATGATCCCTTCTCGCATGTTACCTATAGCCACTTTAGGTATGGCTGAATGGGACTACCATGTGATGCAAATGCAACAGTGTTGCCTGTTTGCCTGGGTAAAGCTATAGGGTTAATGATGGGAATGTTTCTCCAAAAAGGGCTAGGGCTAGGCTACAGATATAGCTCTCTCCCTTTTGAAAGAAATCCCACTGATGTTATGCTAGGCAGCTGTAATAGGCACTGTAATATGTACAGTAGTCTAGAATCCGACAGTCCTGGTTGCCAGACACACCCTTTTGCAGGTAAGAAAGGAGTTTTTTTAAAGTCAGCTTACTACTTGTCACTCATATGATTTCCTCTAGCCTGTAACTAATCAAATACTGGAAAACAACTTAAACGGATAGAGACTAAAACTTATAAACCATTCATTCTAGAGTAGTCCTATTAATGTGACTGCTACATATTGGGCTTAGATGCTTCTTCTTCCCCTCAGTTATTCCAAATCAATCTCTGAGCTTCCTGATTCATAACATATGATAATTTGTTTATCAAGCAAACTAGGCAAACTTTGATTCATGTAAACCAGTTTGCCCCCAAACCAGAATTGGAAACTATGGCTTGGAGTGAGTTTCAAATTCTGATTGGCATGGTTTCCACAAACCATAGTTTGCTCAATTCTGATGTAATGGCAAACTATAGTTTGCTACAGACCAGGAAGTCTGGGAGGGAACTGGAACATATGAGAGGAAGAGGGTGTTTATGAGCCCAAGGCACAGTCCCAACATCCAAACTATGGTTTGGGCATTACATGTACTTCCCAGAGAGGCTTGCCTGGTGCCTACCTTGTGGTCTTTTCAGTGCCAGATGAAGGTTTTTTCCCCTAGGCATTTTCATATTTTGGTTTCTGTTTCAGATCTGGTACTGTATTTTAAATCTTTCCACTGATATTTGGTTCTATTTGGTTATTATTTTTTATACTGTAGTTTTAAACTTTTATATTGTATTTGATCATCTTATATTTGATGGTTTTAATTGTTGCGAACCTCCCAGAAAGCGTTGGCTATTGGGTAGTATAGAAATAAATAAAGAAATAAATAAATGTGAATTGAATCACTATGCAGATTGCAGCATTATTTTTCCATAAACTACAATGCCAGCATTTCACATTTAACATAAATACTTTTCAGCATTCCTATATGTTGTTTTCCGGGCCAAATTCAAGGTGTTGGTTTTGACCTTCAAAACCCTATATGGTTCTGGCCCAACCTATCTTAAGGAGTTCCTTGGATGGCCTTCTCTCTGTCCCATCAGCCAGAACAGCTAGACTGGTGGGGACGAGGGAGAGGGCCTTCTCTGTGGTGGCCCCCACTCTGTGGAACTCCCTCCCTAGGGAACTATACCATTGTTGTTGTTGATTCGGTCAGTCGCTTCCGACTCTTTGTGACTTCATGGACCAGCCCACGCCAGAGCTTCCTGTCGGCTGTCGCCACCCCCAGCTCCACCAAGGTCGAGTCCGTCACCTCCAGAATATCATCCATCCATCTTGCCCCTGGTTGGGCCCTCTTCCTTTTGCCCTCCACTTTCCCTAGCATCAGCATCTTCTCCAGGGTATCCTGTCTTCTCCTGATGTGGCCAAAGTACTTCAGTTTTGCCTTTAATATCATTCCCTCAAGTGAGCAGTCTGGCTTTATTTCCTGGAGTATGGACTGGTTTAATCTTCTTGCAGTCCAAGGCACTTTCAGAATTTTCCTCCAGCACCACAGTTCAAAAGCATCTATCTTCCTTTAATGAGCTTCCGCCGGGCATTAAAAACGTGGTTGTTCAGGCAGGCATTTGGGGCCGGTTAGGGTATTTTTAGAAATATGGTGTTTTTACTGTAGAATTTTACTGTTTTAAATTGTTCTATTATATACTTTGTACACCGGCCAGACAGGCGATTAATAAAGAAAGAAAGAAAGAAAGAAAGAAAGAAAGAAAGAAAGAAAGAAAGAAAGTTACCTTGTGGTGTCTCAGTTGTTCTTTCCAAGCCTCCTCCTCTTTCAGCAGTTCCTCTTCCATCATAGCCTGTTGTTGCTGTACAAAACACAGAACTTTGTTGTTATCCCCTTAATGAACTGTAGTAACATGAATAATATTATGGTCTAAGCAGTAATTCTAGTAGATCAATACATTATGCAGTCCTACTACAATAAAAATGTTTTTATTCACACTGATTTCAGTGGGAGAGATAAGCACAACTTTTACCTCCAGAGAATCATTCTGGTCCTTTGGATGTTGGTGCTTTTGTTGTTATATTTTTATGCACTACCAAAGCTAAATAAGATCCTTTTTGTACCCTGGTTTCTGCAATATGACTGTCCCCCAGTATGACACATCTTAAATACATCACCATCAGCTAGGTTATTGGTGACAAGCATTTAAGTATAAATCGATAACTAACATATTTAGGAAGATCATGTCATCTCTTTAAGTAGCATCTAGTTTAGCTACAGATAATCTGTCTATGTTACATTAGCATATATACCAACACCATCCATGCACAAGAAGGAGGTATCAATAGGTTCAAGAGAACCTCAAGGTTTGCGGAAGTACAAACAATATCTAGAAAAACACCAACCCCAAAACAGCCAATGTGGACAGCGCATGCTCAGTAGTCACAGAATGCTGAATGACTGCTGAGGAAAGAAAACTGGATGGGTGGGGGAATTGACTGGAGACTGAACTATCCTCAACACAAGCACTCCAGACTAAAACATTTTGTTGCATTATCCACTTGTTATGCTATACTTTGCATAATTTGACCCAGAGGCATTAAGATGCTTCCATTATTAACACTAAAATATTACCGCATGAAACATTTCTAACTTCATCCGTTCAGCCTCCAGTTCCTCCTGACGTAGTTGTCTCCTTTTCTCCTCCTCCTCACTTTGTGTTTCTTCCATATTCCTCTTAGCTTTCAGCTGCTTTATTCGTTCATGTTCAAGTTCTTTTTGCTTTTCCACCCAAAGCTCATATTCTTGCTTGCATCGTTCTTCAACTTCTCGAAAAGAAAAGCTAATGATGGCGTCACCATCATCTAGAAGAATGCACACATGTAAATTTGGTAGCACTGAAAATATTTTTCCCAATAAAATTGTGGCCAGCTCATGGAAGTTTTAAGGAATTTGTACCATTCTATAAAATCTAAAAAAAGAGTATGGTCATTTCTCTCTGGAATAATCTAGTTTAACATTCTGCACTAAGGCAGGATGCTTCATTAGTCTAAATATAGCCTGTGTCATGTATTGTACAGTACATCACAAACACTGAAAGTAATTGCAGCCCTGTGACTAACAACATTTGCTCAGAGACCTGGGCTCAAACCTCACCCAAGTCATGAATAAGGTTTTTGGTAAATCATTGCCTTTCAGCCTTCACCATAATCAATCAATCCCTTCCTAGTGGAAATAAATGGCATAGGAATTGCAAAGCACTTTGCAATGTTATTAGAAGCACAAAACAAGAAAGACCAAGGTAAACCATGTCACAGATGTTGAGATGTTTAAATTATTATTATTTAATAATAATCTAAATATTATTATTAAAATGAATAGATTGCAAATAATTTGTCATGGGTATTCTGGGAAACAAAGTCAAACACACATTGTTTTATTTAATAAGAAACTGCAATTTTTTCTATACAGTACAGACAACCAATCTTACATGAGTGGAACAGTTGATTAAGACCCCACATACATCACTTGGTGGGAGGTGCAGTACTTTCCGTTCCAACAACTCTGCATCTCCTTGGGGGTAATACAGTGGGATAATTTAGCATCAGCTTTATTTTTCTGCACTATCAAACCACTGCAGGAAAGTGTATCATGCCAAGCCCACAGTAGCCTAGACAGATACAGTATATGGCCAGACTTCCTGTCTTTATTCTGCAGGTTGGGAAGTAGATTGGGACCAAGCAACATATCCTCTTCTACAAAATACTTAAGGCTACTTGTACATACAACACTATCACACTCACTAATGGCTGGAAGTTACAGCTGCACCTTATTTAGAGGGCCTAAAATTTAGATCCAATGCAGCTTTGTCAGAAGTTAATTTCACTGCGTTTAATAGGAACCTCTCAGTAAGTGATCATAAGATTGCAATTTAAATAGCATTTACACGTTATAATCACGTGGAAGATTCTCCTTATCAAAACATGGGATTTGAACAGTGTTCCTGATCTTATAAATATGCACCTTCCACTCATTTTTTCCAGAGTTACAGATACAGAAGCATCATCCACCTGCAGCATCCCTAAATATGGTTAACATTCTAATAAAGTTGTGTTTGTTTGTTTAAAAAGGCAGAATACATTTTTGCTTCTTAGCATCTCACTTACAACCCGGCCCTAATTCTTACTCAGACATTCCACTGAAATCAAGCCCCATTGCTTCCAAGTAACCATGCTTCAGATTAGGTCTGAGCCAAACATTATTCCACTAACGTATTCAATGCAAAATTAGCACTTTGGCTGGTGGGGGAAAATATTTCACAGAAGAAGAAAAAAACTTAAATATACATTTTCTATAACTCTTTATGGCTTTTCACATCCATTGTTACTTATTCATTTGTATGATTTATATCCCACCTATCTACCAAAAAATGGCACTCAAGGAAGCTTACAAAAACAATTTAAAATAGATTAGGATGATAAAAAAATACAAGTAAACATAATTATAGAATAAAACAGCACCTAACCCACAGACCCATTTACAGGCCAAAGGCCTTCTTAATTAAAGTGGTTTTTGCCTGCAAGCAGGACAGCAGAGAAGGAAGTGAACCTAGCTTCCCTTTGGAGGGAGTTCCACGATCTGGGAGTGGCCACTGAAAAGGCCCTCTCTCATGTTGCCACCAAACATGTCTCTGATGGTAGCAGTCTCAAAAGAAGGGCCTCTCAAGGAATCGTAAGGACTAGGCAGGCTCATAAGGAAGAAGCAGCCCAGTCCCAAGCCATATAGGGCTTTATAGGTCCTAACCAGCACTTTGAATTCTGCCCAGAAACAGACCGGTAGCCAGTGAAGCTGCTGTAACAAAGGAGTTGCGTGCTTCCTGTAAATGGCCCCCATCAACAGCCTGGCAGCAGCATTCTGGACCAGTTGAAGTCTGAACAGTTTTCAACCAGTTACAACCATTGTTGTTGCTGTAAGCCATTTCTTTAAAAAATGTCTTCATTATGTGATTCCAGCTAATCAGGGATCATGTTATTTGAGTAATAACATCATGCCACTACATAATCAATCACATCTGGCCATGTGAGGATGTTACTGATGGAAAATGATGCCAACTCACAGTAAAGGCGATGAGGACGGTACTGCCTTTAGTCTGAACTGACTTGTCCTTAGTGATGCCCATTCATCATGATAGCCTGTGTGAAAACTACTATGCTAGTTTATGAAAAAAACTAACTGAAAAAAGAGGCACTTCCCAGTACTTGCAAAAACTGATTTAGGGAGCAATCCCATGTCCCCTAGACAATGTCTGGGGGATAGGATTTTTTGGTTTCTGGGCTCAAGGTAAGAACCTGGACTCTGACCTTGGAGCCCAGAAACTGCACTCCCCACCCCTGCCCAGCCAGCACAGTTCTCTCTGCGCCACCTACATCTCCATGCTCAGAAGTGGAGTGCAGAGACAGGTAGAACGGGGCAGTCATAGGGAGAGGAGGAGACTGTGGAACCTGCACTACGCAGCTTCCTATTCGTTGTGTGCCCTTCCCCCTCCCGCTCTGAAGCTCCCCAGCTAGACAGGTGAAACTGCCTGTCTACCCATAAATGCAGGGCAACTGGAGCACAGAGGCGAGGATTGCCTCTGTGCTCCAGCTGCCCTGCATTGGATAGTCATCAGTCTCCATGTTCGGGGGCTGACAACTATCTCCATAGGATTGCGTCCGTAGTGTTCCTTCATTTCAGCTTAACACTAACTAGGACTGAAGCACTTACTTCTGAGTACACATGATTAGGGCTGGGTTGCAAATTTGTTTACCTGCCAAAGAATATACATCAGCAATTTCACTGGAGGGAATGTCTCCACTGCCATTGGGCTCAGTGATATTTTCAGAAGCCTCACTCATCTGTTGTTCCTCATGTTCTATTTCAGATAACACCTGAACAGCAACAAATAACTTCATGTTAATGTAGTTGAGCTTGGAGCTATTACACTTGAACAACAGCTAGTATACAGTCAGAGCCAGAAATATGGGAACAAGGATAACTGTTTTGGCAGTTGGCCTCTGTACACCACCACATTGAAGTTGAAAGGAAACACACCCAGATGGGAGTGAAGTCAGGACTTTCAGCTGTAATTCAACGGGTTTGACAAAAGTGGGGCACTAACCATTCAGGAAGTACCGCCAGTGGCATTCACACACACACACATCGCTGGTGGCTCATAAATAATGGAACGAATGGCTGACAAGCAGCTGCATGGCCAGGTGTGGCCTGTTTCCTGGGTACCCCATGACCAATCAAGCAGATAAAAGGCCTGGAGGTGATTCTGAGTGTTACATTTGCATTTGGTAGCTGTTCACTGGAACTCCCAACATGAGCCCCAAAGAGGTGTCCATGCGAGTGAAGGAGGCCATCATTAGGCTGAGGAAACACCATAAACCCATCAGAGAGAGAGCAAAAACAGTGGGAGTGGCCAACACAACAGTTTGGAACTTCCTGAAAAAGAAGGAATTAACTGGCAAGCTCAGCAACAGCAGAAGGCCTGGAAGACCACGGAAGACCATGGTGAAGAGGAACACTTTCACAACATCTAGCCAGGTCAAGAACGCTCTTGAGGAGGTATGTCATTGTCAACATCTACAGTCAAGAGACGGCTTTATAAATATAAATACAGAGGCTTCACAACAAGGTGCAAACCACTGGTAACGCTCAAGAACAGAAAGGCCAGATTAGCCTTTGCCAGCAAACACCTAAAAAAAGCCTGCCCAGTTATGGAATAAGATTCTTTGGACTGATGAAACCAAGATTAACTTATACCAGAATGATGGGAAGAGAAAAGTATGGAGAAGGAAAGGAACAGCTTTCCAAAGCATACCACATCATCTGTCAAACATGGTGGAGGCAGTGTTATGGCATGGGCATGTATGGCTGCCAATGGAACCGGGTCACTGGTGTTTATTGATGACCTGACTGCTGATAAAAGCAGCAGGATGAATTCTGAAGTGTATAACGCTATACTTTCTGCTCAGATTCAGCCGAATGCTGCCAAACTGATAGGACACCGCTTCATACTGCAGATGGATAATGACCCAAAACATACAGCAAAAGCTGCCCAAGAGTTTCTCAAGGCAAAGAAGTGGGATGTTCTTCAATGGCCAAGTCAGTCACCTGATCTCAACCCAATAGAGCATGCTTTTCACTTACTGAAAACAAGACTGAAGGCAGAAAGACCCACAAACAAGCAGGAGCTGAAGGCAGCTGCAGTAAAGGCCTGGCAAAGCATCTCGAGGGAGGAAACTCAGCATTGGGTCATGTCCATGGGTTCCAGACTTCAGGCATTGACTGCAAAGGATTTTCATCCAGGTATTAAAGGCGATCCTTAAGGCTGAGATGATGTTGGTTTGTTCCATTACTTATGAGCCACCAACGATGGGTTTGTGTGTATGCCACTTGCTGTTCTTCCTGAATGGTTAGTGCCCCGCTTTTGTCAAGCCCCTTGAATTACAGCTGAAAGTCCTGACTTCGCTCCCATCTGGGTGTGTTTCCTTTCAACTTCAATGTGGTGGTGTACAGAGGCCAACTGCCAAAACAGTTATCCTTGTTCCAATATTTCTGGCCCTGACAGTATAGAAGAATTTTTGTTCTACGTGAGCAATGGCAGGGTTTTCAGTACCAAAAATACAGTGAATGAACAGATATTAATTGCTGTGGAAGAGAGCAGCTGTATCGACCACAATGCATCCCAGTGTGCACAGAGTCCTGTTAGAAAAGTAGCAATCTTACTGATCAGTTGTTTGGTGGACAGGGACACTGGTTTCAATTCCCCTACTCCCACTCCTTAACTTATCACTCCTTATCAGTGATATCACCAATTTTCTAACAGGTCTTTCTGCTCAATCACAGCAGCTAGATTTGGAAAAGATAATGTGCATGCAATACAGCATTTGTTATTCCTCATCCCGTTTGGGATGTGTGTTGGGGGGGGGGGGCTGCTTCCTTATGCATATTGCCACTAGCTGGATAGGGGCCAACCCCCCCCCCATAAGTTTGTATTTGTATGTCAGTTTGTATTTTAAAGAGATACATTCAAAACGTAAATTTAAAAGACATTTAGAGTAACCACCAAGCTTACCAAATTACTTCTGTTATGACATTCCATTTAAGTATTTCTCTGCATGTCTGACATTTTCTGCTACACTATTCCTATTCTACACTGCCAAAAACTAATCAGATCCCAATATTTTTTTCCTACATATGAAACTTTAATTTTATCTCTCTCACAATGCTATTTAACTGTATGCAACTAACCCGTTTCTAAAAAAAATGTCACTAGAAATGGTTTCCTTAGAAACATATTTTAAAAGTGTGTTCTAGTGAAATACTAAAGAAGGAGATAAAAGTATTTATCAAATCAAATATATGTATTTGAAAACATCCATATATGTATATATAATACCCTCTTTTTTAATTCTTCTGGATCTTCATTATATTCAGAAGCCAACTGAGCCAAGCATTCTGAGGCATTATTAGGAACAACACTGTAGATATCACCTGCAAAAGAAATCATATAATTTAATCACTCCTGAAGAAGTTATTGCTCTAAGCTTCGAAACACTGATTTCAATACAATACCCTACCAGTGAATATTCAGATGAGATATCGAGCACTCACAAGTGGGCTCAACTTCTGGATCATATTGTTGTACATCTGAAACATTTAAAAAATTGCATAGAGCTAAAATGTTCCATAAAATGTCAAGCCTGTGTAGTCTACTTAAAACAAAATGTAAAGTTCCAGTTAAAAGGATCAAGTATGTATTTTAAATTTACAAAGCACAAGTGCATTCTTTGATATATTAGGTATAATCTGTCAGACATTTTCCTGTTAAAATTTACAAAAGTCTAAAAAAAAAGTGGAGAACAGCTGCCACCACCCAAAATGGATCTTAATATTTATTTAGGATATTTTTAGCCTGTTTTCAATTAGAAATAATTCCAAAACCTCTCTGTGCATTTCGGAATGCCTTTGTTTCCCCTATAAAACATAAATATCTTATCTATTTACCAGTAGTAAAACAAACTAAGCACATAAGTAGAGTGCATTACACTAATCCGATATTGATGAGACTAAGGCACGTGTTGCTGTAGCTGCACCCATTTCCTCAGGAATGGGTGCAGCTAGCATAGTAGCCTAAACTGGGAAAAGGCACTTCTGGTCACTGCTGCCACTTGGTCACCCATATGAAAAGCCAAATCCAGGAGCCCCCTCCCCTCCAAGCCCTTGCAAAGCTGATTTTTCAAGGGGGGGGTACAATCCCATCTAAAACAGATTAAATCCCATCTCCCACCTGACCAGAGCACATCTGTCTTGTAAGGATTAAGCTTTAATTTGGTAGCCCTTATCCAGCCTGTAACTGCCTCCAGGCACTGGTCAAGAACCATAACAGCTTCCTTGGTATTAAATGAAAAATGGGCATCAACACCAATACATGGATCTCATGGAGTTCTATTTCCTTAAATGGAACTGTGTGAAATCCACGTATTGGTGAGGACACTCTCCAAACCCTTGGACAATCTCTTACAGTGGTTCCATGTAGAATTCTAGATTTAAATAACATGAGGGACAGAAATTATTCCTGAGGGACACCATTCACCAATAGCCAAAGCATCAAACAAGAGTCCCCAACATCACCTTCTGGAATCGACCCTGAGGAAGGGCCAGAACTATCACAGTACGGTGCTTCACACACCTATCCCTCCCAAGCAGTCCAGAAAAATACCATGATTGATGGTAACAAATGCCAGAGAGTTCCGGAGGAATCAATAGGGTCATACTCCCCCTGTCTAGTTGCCAGTATACATTGTCCATCAAAGCAACCAAAGCTGTTTAGTCCCAAAACCAGCCCTGATGTCAGATGGAAATGGGTCTAATTAATCCACTTCATCTAAGAATCCCTAGAACTGAGACACCATTACTCAGCTGATAAATGGCACGTTTCAGACTGATTAGATATTATTCTGCACAGTGGGATCCAGAGACAACTTTTCAATAAAGGTCTTACTACAGCCATTCTGTGGCTCGATGGAACTACACCCTCCTCTAAGGAGGCATTCACCACTCTTGTCACCTACTTGATCAAGCCTCAATTGGCTGCCTTAATCAGCCAAGAAGGTCAAGGATCAAACACATAAATGGTTGATCTCACGCTACCAAGGATCTTGTCCACATCCTCAGCCTGTGCAAATTGAAACTTAACCAATACAATTGGACAAGCAGCTGCCAGAAGTACATCATTAGGAACTACTACAATCATGGTGTCTAAGTCAGAGTGGATGAGAGTGATTTTATCCACAAATTGTCTAGCAAAATTGTCACAGTATGCAGAATCACCAGCCAAAGCAGCAGAAAACTCCCCTGGGGCAGCCAGGCAATAATCTGGATCCATCTTAGCCCCTTAATAGGCCATACCAGCAAAGTTAGGTGCTCCTGTACTTCTAAACCCAATCAGGTTGTCCTCTGCCCATGATGAAGGGGCCACATATTGATCCTCCATACCCAGATCACTCTCCTCCTGTCCAGAATAAAAAACCAAGTAGAGTGCAATCACACTGAGAGACTCCCAACACCAAGACAACACCAGCTAGCTGGAGTGGGGAAACTGTTGGGCAGGGGGGCAGGTAGTACAGCAGCAAAATTCCTATTCTGTTCCAGCCACCTAACATCAAGCATAGCCCCAACCTGGTGTTCTCTGGATATTTGGGACAACTCCCATCAGCCCTAGCTAGCTTGGCCAATGGTAAGGAAAGCTAAGAGTTGTAGTCCAAAACATCTGGAGGGCACCAGGTTGGGGCTATTCTTGATGTTAGGTGGCTGGAAGACAGCTCAAGAACAAACACTGAAAACTAGTAGATTGCTGGACAGAGCAGTTGGTTGATGGTATGAAATCATGAAAGATCATAGGCGCTCCACCTCCCTGAATTCTTGGCTGATGCTATACAAAGAAATGTGGTGGACATTGCTGGAAGAAGTTCATCCCATCCCCTTCTTCCAGCCAGAACCCTATAATTACAAGCCTGGTCAGATTCCTCATCCAGGATCATATCCTAGATGGTCATGTTCTTACGTTTCACTAAGCTGCCATTCAAAAGTACTACCTTTGGACCCAAGGGATTGCCACCACAACTCCCGAGCCCTTGGTTGACAGATGAACTAGAAGGAAGGGAGAACACCATCCTGTTCTTCCCCCTTCTCCTGTAACAGCCAGTCCATCTGCAATCACCATTCCGCCCCCCTCTGCCCCCCAGAAACCTCTCTTTTTCCAAAACACATGATAAAGCAGCACACGTCAACATCCTCAGATATTTACAAGGTACTTCAGAAGGAAATACTGAGAACAGAGAAAGCCACAATTGATATGCCCATCCAACAACCAGCTAAGATCTTTCCAACCTTCTTTCAAGAGACGAGTAGGGTAAATATTATTGCCCCCATACACCCACCAGCACTCCTCTCACTGAGGCACATTAGTGGAAAAGGTGAAGGCACATTATAGCCTATGGGCATTACACAGTTCACCAGAAATTGCACTGTGCTCACCAACCCCTTCTGCATAACATGCTGCTTTGGAAACAATTTTAGAATTTTCTAATGAGAGGAAGTGCAATGCAAATGTATGTTGATGCAACTGAGTATGCATGCTAATAGAGATTAGTACTACCTGAAGAGAGGATAGGGATTGCATTGGCAGACACATATCAAAAGATACCTTATTAAATCACTACTTACTTGATATTTCATCATTTTCGAGATCTTGCAAGATAACCCTTTCTGCATTTTGACTTCTGCTTCTCACAAAATTTAAATAATGGAGGACTGATTCTGGCAGTTCATCTGAAATCTAGATATACACTTTAAATTAAATTTACATTCTGAATTTTCAGCATTATTTTCAAATTAAGTTTGTCTTCTGCTAAGTTACAAGTAGAAGCCAGAACTAACAGAATACAAGTGCTGCAACCTCAAATCCTAGTATCAGTTAGTAGTAACAGTCGCATTTTGTTTGTTTGCACTTTGATGACACAATTACACACTATTTGAAGTGTTGGTCCAAATGGGGCACTCTTTTTATTATTTTTTACTGCATTGATACTCCACCTTTCTGTCAAAGCACTCAAGACAGTTAGCAATTGAAAATAAATGGCTTACAATATAAAAGACAGGGTACAAAACTGAGTGCTAAGGAAAAGGAAAATAAGCAAAATTCAGGAACAACCCTTTATGCTATTACATAATGGCGTTCTATAATTACCAGCTAGAATAGTGACTGCAGACACAGTTCAGGAAGTGGAGGAGCCAAATGGGAGTTGATCCCAACCAGGCTGATGGAGGCCTTGATGCAGCACCTCTCTCATTTTTAAAGTTTACTTCTAATGGAAAATTGCTCACGAAGAAGGATTATGTTTCAACCAAGTATACAGTGAACCAGCTGGCACAAATATACAGGACTAACCTATGAGTGTTTACTCAAATTCATTTATTTCACACATGGATGACCCGTGGCCCACAGGCTTTGGAGGCCTTCCGTACAGCGTGCTGCAGAAGCCCAAGGCCCTGATACAAAGTTCTGCCCTCCCTTCCCAATGCTGCATTACCCAGCTGTCTTGCAGGCTTGAGGGAGTGCAGTTATGACAGGCAGTATGGCTCATGGGGAGAGTCATTCCTGTGCTCCATCCTCCACAACACAATTGCAGTAATGTAAACCCACAAAACAGCTTTTGGGCAGGCTAGTAGGAACACATTTTAAATGTAAAAAAAATGTGCAGGGACAGTCATTCCTACATGCTGCCCTCCCAGTTTAAATCATGTACCTCCACCACTGACCCCAGCTGGGTAGCAAGAGGGAGGTGCACTGGGATCACAGTATATAGGGAGGGGATATTTAAACCTCCCCTTCCCTGTATGTTGACACGTAAAAGGGGGAAGTGTGTGCGTGCGTGCAAAAAGGGTGTGTGTCTCTGGGTGTGAATAGAGAAAGATGTGTGTCCACAAAGTGTCAGTGACCTGGTTTGCATGTCACGATAAGCCACCGTGGGTTAACTCACCCATGTGTTGTTCTAGGGTCATCTGAGAGTTGTTTAAACCTCAAATAATCCACAATGCTTGGGTTCACATGACATGACAAGCTGTGGTGCACCCACACCACAACTTGCATATTCAAAATGGTGGCCGGAGCACATCTTGGAGCCTTGTGGGTGAATTAAGCCATGGTGGCTTATTGTGACATGATAACTGGCCCAGTGTATGTGTCTATGTCTGGGTAAGAAGAATGCGTGTTTAGGTCTCTGGGTGGTGGAAGTGTCTGTGTGTGTGTGTGTGTGTATGTGGGAGAATGGCAGGTATCCCCACCCACCCTGACCCTACCCACTTCTGGCCTCCTCCCACCAATGCACATCCCAAACAATTCCCAAGCCACCAAGACAGCTCTCCACCTAAAAGAAGGTTGTCCATCCCTGATTCTTAAAAAAAACAAAAAAAACCCACCCTGCCTCCCCATAAGTGATAAAACACCTTACAATACTGTTTTTTAAAAAATGTTTTAATTATGGGGTTTTATTCTTTTATCTAGTTGTTCACCGCTCTGAAATCTTTGATGGGCAGCATATAAATACTGTAAAATAAATAAATAAATAAATACTGAGTTAAAAGCTGGAGTGAGCAAAAATGTATTTCCCTGGTATCAAAAGAGACATAAGCGTAAGTCCCAGGATTACAGAGCATAAGGCTGCATTCCATAACTGGAATGCCATCACAGAAAAGGCTTGTTTCCCTGTCTCAAAGGACCTCAGGAAGCAGGAGGACTCAGAGGAAGGCCTCACTAGATGATCTTATAGTGCAGACAGGTTCATGTGGAAGCAGGCAGTCCTTGAATGCAATGGGACTTACTCCCACATAGATGTGCATAGGGTTACATTCTTAGATTCATACATCACTCCTTCCCAAAAGTTCAGAGTTCTTCAAGAGTATTAATAAGCATGTGGATAGCAGTGTTCCAGTAAAAAGCCATTGGCCATGAACGCAAACTGGATCTACCATGTCCAAAAGCAATACCCTTTTGATTACCAGATGTTGATTTCAAACAGAGGATTAGATTTATGTTTCTGTGGAACTTATTTTATATGAATAAAGCACATTTTAAAGAAGTGTCCTTCGGTATCTTTCCTTGCCTAAGTTACCAGGAGAAACAGGGCATCCATCAAGCACCCCCCTCCCCCCAGAATTTCATTGCATACAATGTCCTGTGCATATCTACTTTCAGCATCAAGCAGCCTAGTAAAGATAGCCATCTACCAAATACTATATGTATGCTAAGTTTGTCAGACAAAAAGATAATTCTCTCTCTCCCAGCCAGATGGAGTACTTACTAGTTCGCTGTCACTTGAAGCTTCTGCTGATAAATCAGCATCAGGATCATCTACTTCAGAGGAAAAGCTGATTTTGCTTAATTCAAGTTCTATTTCTTCTTCAATTGCTATATCATCACAATTGTCCTCCATTCCTTTCATTGTAACATGGAAAAGGCAAAGGAGACATGTGTTACTGAACTCCTTGTCTCTCTACTGTTAGGGAAACGCTTTTCTTCAGGGTCTCTAAAGGGACTCACAACTAAGGCTTTGTACAGGGACAATTAACATATATCATTTTAATTTCTTAATTATTAAGAAATAATAACGAACTCGTAAGAATTTTACATACATCACAGTTCACTTATCACTAAAACAATAAAACAGAGCACAGCCCTCCCAAAGTTCTGTCTTTCAGCTTGAGTCCACAGCAAAAATAGAAATAAAACTTCTCTATGATGCTTGATTTGTTTGCTGGCCAAGAAGAAAAAAACAGTCTCTACTCAGTTCACTCCAGCTCCACAGCAATCTTCTCAAAATGATCAGGGTCCAGCAACACAGGAACAACTAGTTAAACAGACCTGTCTCAAGGGTTCAGGGTCTTACCGATAGGAGAAAGCAAGCTTCTTTCACACTGCATGTTGGTAACTGCCTAAAATGGTGGCCACTCCCTATCTCACTCCTTTACTGAGCATATGCAGGAATATTCCTACTCAGAATTCTTAAAGAAAAAATATACCAATGGGTTGCATTAACATTATGTCATTAATAAAGGCACAATCCTAACTAGATAGGCAGCCGCCTCCGACCTTGGAGGCGACCGCCTATCCAAAGCAAGGCAGGAGAGGCACGGGGGGGTGTGTGTGTGTTCCCTCTGCACCTCTCCTGCCTTGCTATTTTTCACTAGACAGCTGTTTTTGGCTGTCTAATGGCAGGGGGGCCGACTGGGAGAGGAAGCTGCTGTACAACACATTGGATTTGTTGTACGTGCAGCTCTGCTCTCCCCGTCCCGGAACGCCCCCAGCCCCACCCCTTTTCATTTGCTCCGCGCTGCCTCTGAGGCAGGGCAGATGAGGGGGGCAGTCAGTTTTCCGGGAACTGACTGAGTGCAGGATCTGAGGTTGATTCCCAGAAATGAGCATATCCTATGGCCCTCTAGGCAGTGTCTAGTGGCCATAGGATTGCTCCCTAAGACCACTATAAAATAAATAAAGTCATGCTATGTCTCAAGCAATGGAGAAAATAACTAGTGGTGGTGATGGCTTGGGGAAAAACACCAGGCAGGCAAGTATCAAGAACGTAAGAGCTGTGCTGGATCAGACCAAGCGTCCAGCTAGTCCAGCATCCTGTTCACACAGTGGCCAACCGGCTGCCCATGGGAAACCCACAAGCAGGACATGAGTGCAACAGCATCCTCCCACCCGTTTTCCCCAGCAACTGGTGTACATGGGCATACTGCCTCCGATACTAGAGGTAGCACATGGCCATAATGACTAGTGGCCACTGATAGCCATGAATTGAAGTTTGGGGAGGGGAGAGTTGCCTACCTGTTCAGCTGTAGGCACTGCCACCCCCTTGCTGTACACTGGTTAATCCTTGTCCCTTGCTGCACAAACAGCTACTGATTGGCCACTGTGGCTCACCATTTCTGTGGCCACTCAAAGGTTTTCTAAGTATCACTTCACAAGATCTCAGCAACAGAAATGGGGAAAGGATACAGGGCATGTTATAAACAGTGTTTGGGGTCGTCGTCCCCATCAACGGGGAGGCAAAGTACAGGTAAAAGCAACGTCAGTATCACCTGTAAAGGTGTTTTTAATGTCCAGTACTTACAATTAATAAGACCTGTTATTAGCTGTTTGTTTATACAGTACTAACGCTGCACGTGGCATTTTGCAGAGAAATACAAAAGAAAGGTCCGATCCCGCTCTTGAAAACAAAACCCCAGGCACAGGCTCCTGGCAGACCAGCCCCGCTGTGCTAACCGGACTTACAGGTACAGAGAACTCTTAACCTATCCAAGTTTGAGGCGGAGCGCCTGGGGCATGCGCACTAATTCAACATCGTTCACAAAAGGTGAACAAAGAGCTCTGCCATACTCAGCGAGCTTTGGCTCGAGAGCGCGCGCACTCTTATATCATGTTTTAAAAGGCAGCAGCAGGTTTGCAATTAACCCGTGCCTGCCCTGCTCTCGCAACAAAGGGCACGAAGACTACAAGCCCCAGGATGCATTTGGGGCACCCAAGCCTTATGACATTTATGGGCAGTGTCCCACTGCACGCTGGGACTTGTAGTTCTACCCACTGCCCTCAGTGAGCCGCGGTCCAGCTCCGTCCCACCGACGGAAAGCCCCGCACCCCTGCATGGGACGCAACCCCATCGCTGCCCTCGCTGTCGAAAAGCGCTTGAACCCTCCCTACTTCCCGCCGCCGCCGCTAAAGAAACACGCACCTGCTTCAGAATCCGAGTCTTCAGCGCAGGGCGCCTCAGTGTTACAGGAAGTGTAACCACGGCAACAGCGAATGGGGAGCGGAGGGGAGGGCGACTTCCCTACGGAAGCCCCGATGGGCTAAATAAATTCACTTTGAATCCCTGTCCAGAGGAGGGAGCAAATGAGCCGAGGAAAGTACACCCTGTGGGGGGTCGGAACGATAGCTGAAGATGAGGGGATTTTTCCCCTTCCCCTTTTTGCTGCTCAAAAAAACGTGTTTGTTTTGCAGTTTTGTTTTCTTTCGTGTAGACTGAGAAACATTCTTCCCTATTTGTGACTGACTAATAACAGCAACCCCTTCATGGATCACTGCCTTGTTGTGGCGAAGGGGCTTGCGCAACTCAGTGAAGCCATAAGCTATGCCGTGCAGGGCCACCCAAGATGGACAGGTCATGGCAGAGAGTTCTGCCAAAATGTGGTCCACTGGAGAAGGAAATGGCAACCCACTCCAGTATTCTTGCCAAGAAAACCCCATGGAACGTATCACAAGGCTAAAAGAGATGACGCCGGAAGATGAGCCCCTCAGGTCGGAAGGTGTCCAATATACTACTGGGGAAGAGCAGAGGGAATTTCCAAGTAGCGCCAGAAAGAGTGAAGCCGCTGGGCCAAACCCGAAAGGACACTCAGCTGTGGATGTGTCTGGTGGTGAAAAGAAAATCCGATGCTGTAAAGAACAATATTGTTTAGGAACCTGGAATGTCAGATCAGTGAATCAAGGTAAGCTGGAGGTGGTCAAACATGAGATGGCAAGATTGAACATCGACATCTTGGGAATCAGCGAACTAAAATGGACAAGCATGGGCGAATTTAATTCAGGTGACCATCATATCTACTACTGTGGGCAAGAATCCCTTTGAAGAAATGGAGTAGCACTCATAGTCAACAAAAGGGTGGGAAAAGCAGTACTGGGATACAATCTCAAAAACGATAGAATGATCTCAGTACGAATCCAAGGCAAACCATTCAACATCACAGTAATTCAAGTCTATGCCCCAACCACTGAGGCCGAAGAAGCTGAGGTTGATTGGTTCTATGAAGACCTACAACAGCTTCTAGAACTAACACCAAAAAAAGTTGTCCTCTTCATCATAGGGGATTGGAATGCTGAAGTAGGAAGTCAAGAAATCACCGGGATAACAGGCAAGCATGGCCTTGGTGTACAAAATGAATCAGGACAAAGGCTCATAGAGTTTTGCCAAGAGAACACGCTGATCATAGCAAACACTCTTTTCCAACAGCACAGGAGTCGACTCTACACATGGACATCACCAGATGGTCAATATCAAAACCAGATTGATTATGTCCTTTGCAGCCAAAGATGGAGAAGCTGTATACAGTCAGTAAAAACAAGACCTGGAGCTGACTGTGGCTCAGATCATGAGCTTCTTGTTGCAAAATTTCAGCTTAAATTGAAGAACGTAGGGAAAACCACTAAACCATTCAGGTATGAACTAAATCATATCTCTTATGAATACACAGTGGAGGTGATGAATAGATTTAAGGGATTAGACCTGATAGAGTGCCTGAGGAACTATGGACGGAGGTCTGTAACATTGCTCAGGAGGCAGCAACTAAATTCATCCCAAAGAAAAAGAAATGCAAGAAAGCAAAGTGGCTGTCTGATGAGGCTTTACAAGTAGCTGAGGACAGAAGGGAAGCAAAAAGCAAGGGAGAAAGGGGAAGATATACCCAACTGAATGCAGAGTTCCAGAGAATAGCATGGTGAGACAAGAAGGCCTTCTTAAATGAACAATGCAAAGAAATCGAGGAAAACAATAGAATGGGAAAGACTAGAGATCTTTTCAAGAAAATTGGAGATATCAAGGGAATGTTTTGTGCAAAGACAGGCATGATAATGGACAAAGAAGGCAGGGACCTAACAGAAGCAGATGAGATTAAGAAGTGGTGGAAAGAATACACAGAAGAACTATACAGGAAAGATCTGAATGTCCCTGATAGCCATGATAGTGCGGTCACTGAACTTGAGCCGGACATCCTAGAGAGTGAAGTCAAGTGGGCCTTAGGAAGCATTATTAACAACAAAGCTAGCGGAGATGACAGTATTCCAGCTGAGCTATTTAAAATCCTAAAATATGATGCTGTCAAAGCGCTGCCCTCATTATGCCAACAAATTTGGAACACTCAACAGTGGCCACAAGACTGGAAAAGGTCAGTTTACATTCCAATTCCAAAGAAGGGCAATGCCAAAGAGTGTTCAAACAACCGTACAATTGCGCTCATTTCACATACCAGCAAGGTTATGCTCAAAATCCTACAAGCTAGTCTTCAGCAGTATGTGAACCGAGAACTACTGGAAGTACAAGCTGGGTTCCAAAGAGGCAGAGGAACTAGAGATCAAATCGCCAACATTCGCTGGATCATGGAGAAAGCAAGAGAATTCCAGAAAAACGTCTATTTCTTCTCCACTGACTATGCTAAAGACTTTGATTATGTGGATCACAACAAACTGTGGCAAATTCTTAAAGAAATGGGAGTACCAGACCATCTTACCTGTCGCCTGAGAAACCTGTACGAGGGTCAAGAAGCAACTGTAAGAACCGAACATGGAACAACTGATTGGTTCAAAATTGGGAAAGGAGTATGACAAGGCTGTATATTGTCGCCCTGCTTATTTAACTTATATGCAGAGTACATCATGAGAAACGCCAGGTTAGATGAATCACAGGTCGGAGTTAAGATTGCAGGGAGAATTATCAACAACCTCAGATGCGCAGACGATACCACCCTAATGGCAGAAAGCGAAGAGGATCTAAAGAGCCTCTTGTTGAGGGTGAAAGAGGAGAGTGCAAAAGCTGGTTTGAAACTCAACATTAAAAAAACTCAGATCATGGCATCTGGCCCCATCACTTCCTGGCATATGGAAGGGGAAGAAATGGAAGCAGTGACAGATTTTATTTTCTTGGGCTCCAAGATCACCGCAGACGGTGACTGTAGCCATGAAATTAAAAGACGCTTGCTCCTTGGGAGGAAAGCTATGGCAAACTTAGACAGCATAGCAAGAAGCAGAGACATCACCTTGCCGACAAAGGTTCGTATAATCAAAGCTATGGTTTTCCGAGTAGCAACGTATGGCTGTGAGAGCTGGACTATAAGGAAGGCTGAGCATCGAAAAATCAATGTCTTTGAACTGTGGTGCTGGAGAAGACTCTTACGAGTCCCCTGGACTGCAAGGAGGTCAAATCAGTCAATCCTAAAGGAAATCAACCCTGACTGCTCATTGGAAGGACAGATACTGAAGCTGAAGCTCAAATATTTTGGCCACCTAATGCGAAGAGAAAACTCCCTGGAAAAGACCCTGATGCTGGGAAAGATGGAAGGCAGAAGGAGAAGGGGACGGCAGAGGATGAGATGGCTAGATAGCATCACCGATGCAATGAATATGGACTTGAGCACACTCCGGGAGACAGCAAAGGACAGGAAGGCCTGGCGTGCTATGGTCCATAGGGTCACGAAGAGTCGGACACGACTGAACAACAATAACAGTAACAACAATAAGAACAATACACAGATAGGCAGTTAAAAAAAAAACAAAAAGCAACCGAAGAACGACAGTAGTGCAATAGAACAACAAAGGGCTCAATCCTATGCATGTTTAGGCAGAAAAAAGTCCTACAATTCTCAGTATTCCCCAAACATGCATAGGATTGCATCCCAAAAGTCTTATAGCGCCTTACAGACTAACAGCGCAGTCCTATGCATGCCCAATCAGAAGTAAGTCCCGCTGAATTCAGTGGGTTGTGTCCACTGTTAGCCCTGCTTAGAGCAGACCCATTGAAGGGACTGGGTTTAAGTTAGGATACACCTCTTAAATACAACACTGGATACACCTCTTAAATACAACCCACAGTCTGCACACACATTGAGCCATTCACAAGACCAGCTCGCCACTTGCAAATCCACCCAAGAGGTCAAACTGTACAGACTTCAGAATAAACCACTCCTGCAAATAGGGCTTACAAAACATTCTTACACTTATCTGGGGATAAGTCCCACTGAATGCAATGGGAGTGTCTTCTGAGGAAACATACATAGGATCGCACTACACACTGTAAGCTGATAAACTGTCAAGCAATACCAATTCTAATGGTGCAGTCCTATGACTGTTTAGACAGGAAAAAGGCCTACAACTCCCAGTATTCCCCAGACATGCAGAGGATTGCATCCCCAAAGTCTTATAACACCTCAAAGACTTAACAGTGTAGTCCCTATGCATGTACGCTGAATTCAATGGGTTGTGGCCAATGTTAGCCCTACTTAGAGTAGACCTATTAAAATGACTGGGACTTTGACTAACATTGGACACAAGCCAGTGGGATTTATTTCCATGTAAGTGCAGATAGTGTTACTTCCTGACACGTTAAATGTGGCATAAGCTTTCATGGACTAGAGGCCAGTTGAGGTGCTTCAGTTTCACTTGAAGGGGACTCTAGTGCGCTTATGTCTATGCCACAATAAATGTGTTCCTCTTTAAAGATGGATGTGTTAGAATATAATAAATGTGTTATATAGTTTAAAGGTCTGCTACGTGACTTGCTGTTGTTGCTGCAACAGACTAGCAAGGCTGCCTCCTCTGGAAGTAATATAATACCACAAATGACAAAGTCACAAAGAAGTGAAAAACTCTTCACTAAGCTTCATGAAACAGAAGAGGGAAAAATATCTGTGAGGGAGTTGTTGCTGGACTTGAGAGAAAGCCTGTGCCTGCAGTTGGGATGGAAGAGGTGTTAACAGACGTGCAGTGCAATCCTAAGCATGTTTACTCTGAAACAAGTCCCTCAGTGTTCATGAGGACCTTCCCTTTATGAACACAGTCCTATACATGTCTATTCAGAAGTAATTCCCATTGAATTCAATGGACTTACTCCTAGGTAGGTGTGTATAGGATTGCAGATTTAGGGTGCAATCCTATCCAGATGCCCATCAGCCTTCGAATGTGGAGGATGATGGGCATCCTATGCAGAGTAGGAGGAGCGTGGAGGCAATCGTTGCCTCTGCATTTCTGTTACTCTCCATTGTTGCTAGACGGACGTTTTTGGCTGTCTAGCTAGGGCTCTGTGGAGGGGGAGGGAAGGAAGCTGGGGATAGCTCATATCTTCACTTCCCACAAAACCGTCTCCTTTCCCTCCCTTCCAAGGTTGCTTCTGCGAGCTCGGGGAAGCAGTTGGCCTGGTTCTTTTTGCACTGGCAGGGAGAGGGAGGGGGCGGGGAGCTCGGACTCCTGGATCCGAGGTTGGAGAGCTGTCTCTGACGTTAGATCCAGGAATCCGAACCACGCTATGATCTCCTCCCCTTGACTCTTTCTAGGGGCCATAGGATTTCTATCTAAGGGCGCAATCCTATGGCTGCTAGTCAGTTCCCCGAGAACCGACCTTCACCGCCTCCCACACTGCCTTGCAGGCAGCGCAGAACAGTCCCGCACTCCGCACTCGGAAGAGGAGAGCAGAGCAGCAAAAATGGGGCGTTCCTGGGGGTGTGCTGGGGTGCGGAACTCGGAAATGCCGGTACGACACATCCAACATGTTCTCCAGTCACCGCGTCCCCCTCTCCAACTTCCTGTGGTTACACAGCCGAAATCGGTGGTTTCCCAGCATTTGTGCAGTTTTTTTCCCCCATTCTAAAAAGTTGAAATGCCTTTCCAATGGCTTGCCATTGGCGGTAAGAGCTTTAAGCTAAAATTTGCTGGTGTTTTTGGCCCTGCCCCTTTTGCAGCCCCCAAGAACTTATCCGAAATTGAATTCAGCCCTCAGGCTGAAAGAGATTCTTGCACCCCAGCTGCAGAACATGTATACTGCTTACATTGCATGGAAATTAAGCCTGGGTGTCTTCACTTGCAATGCCCATGCTTTGGGGCACTTACAGTGAATTTGCTAGCACCTTCATTCTCTTTTAGTTTATTTTTAATCCCAGAAGAGAGAGGGAGGGGGAGAGAGAGAGAGAGAGAGAGAGAGATTGCCACTGAGAGCACAATAAACATCTATACATGTGTACACAGTTACCTCAGTGACAAGGAAGTAAGTCCTCATCAACACACTTAACGTTAACATTAAAACTGGAGTATCTGTCAAGAAGTATATCCTGGGCTTGGGTCTTTACAGGTGAGAGAAAATAATAATTCTTTTGAAATCATATGTATTATGAGACTACTAGAACAGGGGTTGGCAACACGTGGCCCATGCCACACTGCTGAAATTTGCAGTGGCAAAAAAAATTGCCCATTTACCACTACAGAGCAGTAAATAGGTCAAATGTAGCATGTTCTCAAGCTTATTCTATATTAAATTTGTTAGTCTTTGAGATACCACAAGACTCTTTTTTAATTGTGAAGGTGCAATATTCTGTCCACACAGGTGTTGGTGGCGGGTGTTGGTGTCGTTGCTTGAAGGGATATTCTTGTCATTGACACTGTCCCCTCCCACCCCAGCTTTTTTAAAAGCCTCCAGAAGGTGTTTTCCAGTGCATGGGGGGAGGAGGAGTACTCAGGCCTGAAATGTTAATCCCACCTTGTGATCTAACACCAGAGTGCAACTTGCAAAAATGGAAGTCACATTAGGAGTGAAACTGACTAAACGTGTACCTAGAAAGACTAGTCCAGTGTTTACCAACATGGTGCTCTCTAGAAGGATTCAAACTCCCATGAGCCCCAGCTAGCATGACCAATGCACAAGTATGATGGGGTTTGTAGTCCAAAATGTCTTGAGTTCATGATGTTGGGGAAAACAACTGTAATCACTTTTACCTGAGCAGTGAGTCCAGCTAAAATGGCAACACAAGATCTGAAAATTCTCTGTCAAGGATCAAGCTGACAAGGCACATGTCCACACTTTACCTTGATACAAATCAATTTCAACTCCCCCATATGCCTCCTTATTACAGCGTATGCACTGGCACTAAAGCAAATGTAGGCACAGGTATGGATGGGGAGAAGAGTCATTTCTCTCATCTTCAGTCCTGTCGCACAGCCACTATCCAATAGATGCTTCATACTAGTGGGAAATTAGAATTTACTGGTGATTTTTCCTCAGAGCACCTGTTTAAAATTATGACAGGTTCCCATTTCCTATCTACTAAAATGTACAGTTGGAAAAGACCCTAGGAATCTGGAATGAAGGCAGAATGTGCCATCTGGGGCAAGACTCTGTTTTATACCCTTGTACAATGCCTATTTCCATTCCTGTTTTCATACTTGGTAACTATTATGTTTTAAGCTTGCTAACTGGTTATCATAAGGTGGTCTAGCTCCTTCTAAGCCCCTTACTTTCAGTCTAAGTGCCTCCCATCTACTAATATCTTTGCTGATGTCTTTGTTAACTCCAAAGAAACTTGAAAAGTCCCCAACTTCTCCTTTGGCATCCTGTCTCCATACGCTGTGGTTGGCAACATACCTTAAAAGAGGTGCATCAACCCAAACTTTCCTCTTAAACATTTTTTTCTTTTTCAAAGTTGAAATGCTCTGCTACCCAAACAAACACTTCTTGAAATCCACTGTGGTTCATACTAGGCCCACAGAACCATTAATTTATCAGGCCTACTAATCTTTGGTGCTCATCCTATGCCTATTTTATGATATCTGTGCTTATATGTAAGCAAAACTTTATAGCAGGTTCAAATCGCCTTCTTCCTTAAATAAGCTCAGTTACAACGCCCTTTAAACTTCTTGCAATACCCTAAGGGCGCAATCCTATCGAGATAGGCAGCTGCCTCCAAACTCAGAGGCGACCACGTATCCAAAGCAGGGCAGGAGAAGCATGAAGGGGATAGTTCCCTCCAAGCTCCTCCTGCTCTGCATTTTTGACTAGACAGCCAATTTCAGCCGCAGGAGCACAAAGCCGCAGGAGCACAGAGCAGGGAAGGAGGCTGCTGTATGACACATACGATGTGTCGTACAGGCATTTCTGCCCTCCCTGCCCCAGAACTCCCCCAGCCACGTCCCTCTGTGGCTGCTCTGTGTTCCTCTTGCGAGCGTGGAGGACGGGGCTATTCCGTACTGCCTCCAAGGCAGCGTGGAGGTGGGGGGAGGTCAGTTCTCCAGGAACTGACTTGGAGCGTGGGCTCTGAGGTCGGTTCCCAGAAAACAACATATCCTCTGGCCATCTAGCCACTGTCTAGCAGCCATAGGATTGCTTCCTGAATCACATTTTCCCTGCCAACAATATAGTGCAGTCTGAGTGTAGGGAAAACATCAAACTGTTTTCTCAAAAAACACTTCATCATCATCATCAGCGGCCCTTCTCCGTGAGCCCCTGCCGAAGGAAGTAAGGCGGGTGGCTACTAGGAGGAGGGCTTTTTCTGTTGTGGCACCCCGGCTCTGGAATGAGATCCCTAGTGAGGTTTGCCTGGTGCCTACATTGTACTCCTTTCGGCGCCAGGTGAAGACCTTTTTATTTTCCCAGGCATTTTAGCTTTCTAAATTTTTATCTTTGCTGTTTTAAATCTGTATTTTAAACTCCTGTACTGCTGCTAGGTTTTATTGTGGTTGTATTGTTATGTTGTGGTTTTAATGTTCTATATATTTTAAATTGTTTTATTGTGTGTTGTTTGGTTTTAGTTTTTGTGAACCACCCAGAGAGCTTCGGCTATTGGGCGGCATAGAAATGAAATAAATAAATAAATAAATAAATAAAAAAGACTTCTGATCCAACACAATAAATCAACAAGAACTGAGTATTGTAAGCAAGAAAGCCCCTCATCACTGAGTGAGTAATCAAAATGTCTAGAATTATGGGTAGGACCTGCTGGAAAAGAGGACCTCTGTAGTTCAATACCCAACCTCTTGCGTTCATGGCAATTTTGATCCAAAGTAGCATATTTGGGAGCAAGGATATGTCCCAAATATCCTCAACGACATACCTCAACAACACCATGGAATAGAGGGCGAGAACCTTAGTTTTATGACTGCTTGTTCACATGTCATGTCCCTTCAGGTCCTATCACAAATGTTACATTTCCAGCAAGGCATTTCATTAACTTTTAGAGATGTGGAATCTTGATGTATTATTATACTTGGCCATACAGTAACTCTAAAGATTTGTTTGAGTGGTGTTATGTACATATATATTAATAGCTATCATGTCTTAATAGTGTGGAAAAGCATAAAACTTGCATACTATTATTAATAGATGACTTGAGCTAATTTAATACTCTTATTTTAATTCCTTTGTTTAGATTCATTTAAAATTATTTCTGGGCTGCCTTTAATCTTATATGATTATATGTCTAACAAAGAATTGTTATCAATAGGCAGAGAGGTCATCCTTATCTGTTAAATTATTTTTTATTTATTGTCATTTAGTAACACCGAAACAATTAGTTAACAATTTTCATCTTTACAATGTTAGCATTGCTACTAGACAATTAAGGGAGCAATCCTATGGGGATAGTTGGCTGCCTCCAAACTCGAAGGTGGCCACCTATCCAATGCACAGTGGGGGAGCACAGAGGAGATCATCTCCTCCGCGCTCTAGCCGCCCTGAATTCACAACTAGACTAGCTGCAGGACATCAGAGCATGGGGTACGGAGGACGGACAACACATAGGAAGTGTCACACTGGCACTTACAAACTCCCCACCCCACCCCTGGGAATGCCCCCTTTCCCCCCACTTTGTGCTGCTCTTATGAGCGCGGAGCACGGGGACGATCCGTGCTGCCTATGATATGGCAGGGGAGGGGGTGAGGAGGCTGTTGTCCAGGAATTGACCAGTCCTATGGCAATGTAGCCGCTGTCTAGCGGCTATAGGATTGCGCTCTAAATATCTGCTGGACATTGACAGCATGTGCATTAAGTTTTTTTTTTAATCTTGCTGTTATCACCAGAATTCCACCTGCAAGTGAAATTGAAGAAAGAAGATGTTCTAAAATCTTGGATATGTTTATCCCCCCTTTCAAAGGAATTCTATCTTCTTAATTAACTATGAATTTACAGAAGCAAAAATTGTACTCCTGTTGGGATAGGCAGCTTTAGCTGCAAAAGTATTTTGCCAACAAGAAGTCTATGAACTTTAACAGGTCTTTTGCTAACAGAGCACTTTGAATCAATGGTGTAGCGTAAATCTTAGCAAACAAAAATCAAAGAAAAGCAGACTGCAGAAGACTGAATTAAGTCTGCCCCTAGGGTTTGTTTGTTTTTTGTCTCTTAGATAAAATGGATGTTTTACTGAAAATACACATTTTCAAGAGACCTCTGCTCTGGCCATGAATATTTATTTATACCCCTCAATTTTGTAGTAGGAATCTGCATTAATAGGCATTTTAAACATTAACCAAATGTGAAATAATTATTTTCAGGTGCCATTTATATAAAAAGGAAAATGAGAAAAAGAGACAAACTCTTCATAATAAAATACTTCTTAAACATCTTCAATGGAATTTTCTTGGTAAGAACCTATTGTATACTGCAAGACAAATGATTAAACACTGGCTGATGTATCCTACAGCATCATTCAGATGCAAACCATCATTTTTATTACTTTCAGGTCCTAGGTCTTATACTTGTGGGTTTTGGTCTCTGGATTTCAATTGACAGCAACAAGTTTTTAATTCTTTCGTGTGAGTATACGCATCTGAAGATATATTTTCCATTCTCTTTAACTTGCAACATATATGCTCCATTTAACCCAAACTATTAAAATGTTGGCTTCCCACAAGGTGGCAGTATCACACTACAAAGTCAGTTATCCCAAACAGTGATCAAAGCTTTGTTGTCACTTTATAATGCACTTCATCACACAAACTTCTTTTTAAAATCAATGAAAGAAAGCAGATTGCTTGAACTAGGGGACTTTAAAGCCAGAATACTTGGCTTCATACCAACTTAGCATCACTGGCTTCAATATATACTATAATATACCAATGTTCAACATTGTGTATGGTTTGCTTCCCCAGTGTTTAGGTAGAAATCAATGCAACCATTCTAAAAAAACTTTTTAAAGCCTTTTCAGACTGGTGTACGTGCTATGGCCACTATTTGTGGAGGCTGCTTTAAATCACTTTAAATTTCAAGCTCTTTGTGTGGTTGGGTTCATCACAAATACTGGGTAATTTTCTCTGTGCCACTGCAGCTACTGAGCGTAGACAGAGGGCGCAGGAGGAGCATGGAGGGGATCGTCTCCATGCCGTGCTTCAACCGCCCTGCATTCACGGCTAGACAGCTGATTTTGGCTGTCTGGCCGTGGGAAGGTGGAGTGGGGGGTGGGCGGACATTGGACAATGCATAGGAAGCGTCAGAATGGCACTTCCACCCTCCCCCGCCCTGGCATGCCCCCAAGAATGCCCCGTTTTCACCAGGAATGCCCCGTTTTCACTGTGGGGCCGTTCTGCGCTGCCTATGAGGCAGCGCAGGAGGGGATGGAGGTTGGTTCTCAGGGAACCAACCTCAGGCCGCAGCCTCCAAGGTTGGTTGTGGGGAACCGGCCTATCCTATGGCCGTCTAGCCGCTGACTAGCCGCCATACGATTGCGCCCTTATTTATGGTGCCCTTACATAGCAGCTGTGTGACCTGACCCTTATTGTAGGGGTTTTAAGTGAAAATAGGTATTGTCTGACCCTCCAGAGCACAGCTTCATGATATGTTATAATGAGCAGTAGCAACAGTAAGTAGCTCTGCCGAGGAAGGAATTTTGCCCATTTAATCCCTAGTAACATACCAAGACAAGTTAGGACAGAGGTATCATACCCAAATGGGGGAGTATCAAGTTCACATCCATCATTAACCTTCAAGTTTTAAACAGCTTTGGGCCTGGTTATATGAGGGACCTCCTGTTGGTTTATTCATTTACAAGGTTTATATACCACTCTACATCCAATAAAATACCCAAGCGGTGAACAATAAGAAGGCAAGGAAAATAATAATAATAATAATAATGCTAACTGAAATACAGAATGAAAACCTTTAAAACCGGATTGTGTCAATAAAACATGGCTGATTAGTCAGCAAAGACTTATTTAAAAATATCTTCAGCAGGCACAAAAAAAGAATGCCTATCTCAGTGTGAACCTGCCTGTTTATTAGGATTAGCAGGAGTGGGCTTTTTGAAGACACCCCTGCTTGCAGAAGCCTGCTTCTCAGGCACACCGGAAAGGGCTTCCTCCTGTGATGCTCCCGAATGTTGGAGTTGTGACTAGTCCCCATGCTGTCTGCACTCAGGAAGGGGGTCAAGATGCATCTTTTTACCTTGGCTTTTAAAATTATCGCTATCGTTTTTAAGGTTGTTTTTAGTCTTTACTATGACTTTACTTGCTTATGTTTTTATTTCTGGAAATCTTTGTAAACCACCTTGGTTGGCTTCAGAAAGGGGATATAGAAATCGAATAAATAAATAATAAATAACATGATAAGTTATTTTCATTGAAAACATCATTTGTTGTTGTTCAGTCGTTAAGTCGTGTCCGACTCTTCGTGACCCCATGGACCATAGCACGCCAGGCCTTCCTGTCCTCTGCTCTCTCCCGGAGTGTGCTCAAGTTCATATTCATTGCATCGGTGATGCTATCTAGCCATCTCATCCTCTGCTGTCCCCTTCTCCTTTTCCCTTCAATCTTTCCCAGCATCAGGGTCTTTTCCAGGGAGTTTTCTCTTCACATTAGGTGGCCAAAATATTGGAGCTTCAGTTTCATTATCTGTCCTTCCAATGAGCACTCAGGGTTGATTTCCTTTAGGATAGACTGATTTGACCTCCTTGCAGTCCAGGAGACTCGTAAGAGTCTTCTCCAGCACCACAGTTCAAAAGCATCAATTCTTCGGCGCTCAGCCTTCCTTATACTCCAGCTCTCACAGACCTTTGTTGGCAAGGTGATGTCTCTGCTTCTTACTATGCTGTCTAGGTGTGCCATAGCTTTCCTCCCAAGGAGCAAGCGTCTTTTAATTTCATGGCTACAGTCACCGTCTGCAGTGATCTTGGAGCCCAAGAAAATAAAATCTGTCACTGCTTCCATTTCTTCCCCTTCTATATGCCAGGAAGTGATGGGGCCAGATGCCATGATCTTAGTTTTTTTAATGTTGAGTTTCAAACCAGCTTTTGCACTCTCCACTTTCACCCTCAACAAGAGGCTCTTGAGATCCTCTTCGCTTTCTGCCATTAGGGTGGTATCGTCTGCGTATCTGAGGTTGTTGATAATTCTCCCAGCAATCTTAATTCCGACCTGTGATTCATCCAGCCCGGCGTTTCTCATGATGTACTCTGCATATACATTAAATAAGCAGGGCGACAATATACAGCCTTGTCGTACTCCTTTCCCAATTTTGAACCAATCAGTTGTTCCATGTCCAGTTCTTACTGTTGCTTCTTGAACTTCATACAGGTTTCTCAGGAGACAGGCAAGGTGGTCTGGTACTCCCATCTCTTTAAGAAATTGCCAGAGTTTGTTGTAATCCACACAATCAAAGGCTTTAGTGTAGTCAATGAAGCAGAAATAGATGTTTTTCTGGAATTCTCTTGCTTTCTCCATGATCCAGCGAATGTTGGCGATTTGATCTCTAGTTCCTCTGCCTCTTCAGAACCCAGCTTATACTTCCGGTAGTTCTCGGTTCACATACTGCTGAAGCCTAGCTTGCAGGATTTTGAGCATAACCTTGCTGGCATGTGAAATGAGCGCAATTGTGCGGTAGTTTGAACACTCTTTGGCATTGCCCTTCTTTGGAATTGGAATGTAAACTGACCTTTTCCAGTCTTGTGGCCACTGAGTGCAGCACTTCCAATTTAGACGGAAAGGGGGTACTGTAACTTAATAGCAGCAACTAGTAGTATGTGACAGGGGATGCTCTTTGCCCTAAGGGCATCTCTTTTGTAGCCTTGAGGATGGCTCAATAATTAATTAATCTGGAATATGGCTAGGGCTTGCATGGGCTCCACTGAAGATCCCTAAAAGCCTAAAAATTCCATGCCTAATGTCTGATAACCCTTTGTTAGAACATGCCCACTCATCATTAAAATAATACACGAATTAATCCTTTCCCCCTTCCTCAGTGGAGGAAATATCCTATGTTTATAATATTCCAAGTCCACCCATGAACATGCCAGATATTATAAGCTACCTTCCAAGAGGACAGGATATAGCAAACAAGAAATGATGTACAGGGTCAAGCCTGCAGGAATGGTTCCTTTGTTCTTTTTATAGTGTTAGGGATGTTTATACTAGGGATGTATGAGAATTCTGTTTTGGGGGGTGAAAACTCGATGGATTTTTCTGGTTCCGCCCTGGTGGATTTCATTCTGTTTCCCCCAGCCCCGCTGTGGTCGACCTGATCTGTAGCAAGCTGATCCAATACATGGATTCCATTTTTAAAAAAATGGTGGCAAGTTGCACAAATTGGATTTTCTTTTCTTTTTTTGTGGATCTCGAAATTTGTGTAAATGGGGTCATATTCTGCCCCATCCCCCGGTCTTTCCGAAGTGCGCAAAAGCGCAGATTTAGGTGTCCTATGTGTAGTCTTGCCTTGTCAATTTCCTTGTATGTTTCAGCTGTCAATCGGATCACTGAAGTGGAGTAGGTAACATTGTGCAAATTACTATTTGCGCAAATGACGGGACCTGGAAAAAATATGTTGAAAACATTTCTGGAATTGGGAAAAAATCTGCTACAGTTTGCCGACACTTACCTGAATAGAAAACATTGCGGAATCCTGTCAGGCTCAAACAGAATGGAATTCCTAGCATTGCACATCCTTAGTTTATACTGCCCCTTTGGCCTTCCTCTGTTCCCAGCTCTGAATGGTTAGCAGAATGAATCACAGACCTCAAAATGTTTTTTCCAGTGGATGAGAATTCAACACTATTCTGTGTATGAGAAAGGGGTGTGTGCAGAAAGGAGGAGAGCTTGACGAAAACTCATCATTGCAGAACGTCTCTTTATAGACTGAGTGATTCCTTCAGATTGATACTTTTTTTTTGTACAACCGCAGTGCATCCAAAAATGAATATTTCACCTTTTATCATTGACAGCATTATTACTGGTGATAATATGAACCTCAGAGTCTCCAATCATATGCTAACCTCTTAAAACATCAAGCAAAATGCCCTGTAATTGTTTTAATTTCTGTGTAATGAACTTACTGTTGCACAAGGGTTGCTTCTGAGGATGTTAGGTTTACTTAACTGTTCCCTTTAAAAGCACTTTTGGGGGGTCTTTTTCTATAGAGAGATGGAATACAACAAAATTCTGCAAAATTAGATTATTACAGTTTTACACTTCACACTGTATTTGTCAAGGTGGAAACTGAGCCCAGAGAGCCTCAGAGCAGTTCGGATTCTGAGGAGGAACAGCAATCCGTGGGAGAGGGGCCAGCTCATCCCTCACAGGCTCAGCACCTGGCAGAGATTCCTCCTGCCAGCATTCCTAAGATAGATAGTGACCCAGGCAGTGAGGGAATGTGGAAGGGGGGCTTCTTAGATGCTCAACGCAGACGCAAAGAGCGACGAGCGATGGAGGGCGCGGAAAGGAAGCGTAGCGCCCATTTGGCGTCCAAGCAACGGCCGCCTCCCATGGACCCAAGGGAAAGAGGGAGGATCTCTCCCTAGCCCATAAGTTCTGGGTCTTCAAGTGACTCTCTTTCAAACGGGGATCAACTGACTACTTGAAGCTTAGGCCACTCTGCTGTTCCTTGCTTTAGTCGCTGTTGATTAGCATCTGAAAGAGTCATTAAGTTGTAAAAGGATTAAAGCTTTGAAAAGAAATCCTTTCGTCTGTGTCTTGAGTTGGCTATTGGAATCTACTGGGAGAGGCTGCCAAGGCGCTCCTGACAGTATTCTAATCACTTTCATGATTGTCTCCTAATATTCCATCTACATACTTGTTAAAGGACAATTTTACTTGGTTATGAATGTTTTTGAGCTCTTTTAAATTGCATTTTGTTGTAGCAATGAGATGGCGCTTCAAGTAAATTATTTCCATATTAATTGGCTGTTGAGATTGATCTGCCACCACTGTGGCTACATTTTTATTATTAGTTATCCTGGGATACCTACCCCTGGATGGTCCAATTTCCCATTTGTTTACAAAAGTATGAATCAGACAACTGATCACATACTTGTGATTCACTTCTCTGTCATCCTAGGATAAGTGATCATGTAAACAATAGCAGAGTGGAATTGACAGTACCTTAGAGAAAAAATTACCTCTGAATGACCCAAGGTCCATGTAAGAGCATGAGACTAAGGACAGGAATCAATAGGGGCCTTGTGCACACAGCCAGCCCTGCTGGTCACAATCCCCTACTGCTTGTAGGTGCGATGGAGTGCTTCCGGGGCAGGCCCCAAAATGAGTGGAAACATCCATTTCTGGAAAGCATGACCTGCCCCTTTCAGAAACTAGCATTTCTGACCATTTTGGGACTTGCCTCCGGAAGCGCTACATCGTGGTCACCAGCGGCAGGGGCTGCACATGGGCCACAATTGGAATCAGCGGTGCTAGCCATGTGTGGAAGAGCCCTATTAGATACTGCCCAATGACTGCAATCCTAAGCACAGTTGCTAGGGAGTGGGCCCCATTGGATACAGTGGGTTTTATATCTGAGAAAACATGCAAAGGTTTGTACTATAGAACATCAAGGAATTCCTTTTCCACTTGGGTAAAACCAATGTTCTCAACCCACTGGAAAAGACCCTGATGCTGGGAAAGATTGAAGGCAGAAGGAGAAGGGGACGGCAGAGGATGAGATGGCTAGATAGCATCACCAATGCAATGAATATGGACTTCAGCGCACTCTGGGAGACAGCGCAGGACAGGAAGGCCTGGCGTGCTATGGTCCATGGGGTCACGAAGAGTCGGACACGACTGAACAACTGAACAACAACAACAACAACAACAACAAATGTTCTCAAAGAGAGCAACCCTGGGGTAGGAGCCTCTAGAATGGATAAGCTAAACATCAGTTAGAGAATTTCAGACGAATCAGTCTGCACTAAGCAAAACGTCCTTGTTTCATAGAACCACATAACCAATTCTGCATGTTTAGAAGTTCAAAATATTAATGCATTTTGTATTAGTATCCACAGGAGAACATTCTTTGATAGCTCCTGTTTCTCATATGTTGCTTGTGACTGGATCCATCATTGTTTTCATTGGTCTCTTGGGATACTTAGGCAGCCTTCAAGAAATCAGATATTTAGTACTCATGGTAAGTCGAACTTCTGAACGTCCTTAGCACAGAGGTATTCTTACAATGCACACTAAGGGCTTCCCACAATCATCAATTCACAGTGTGGCTTTACCTTAATTTAACCTTTTCAGGATAGTCCTGTTCCCCAGTTCAACGGTGATAGTGTTATTTCAAATCCACACATAACAGACTGGAAGTTTGCTGTGTGTGGCATTGCAGCAGCCTGCTTGTGGGGAGGTAGATACCCATGCTGTTTCCTCTTTTTAATACAAGATTATCTTGTCTGTTGAGCACATGGAGCGGGAGAGTACTCAGCCTGCGAAGAGGAGAGTAGATGGGAGCCTCAAGGCAGTGACCTGGTTTGCACAACACATCAGCCCACCATGGCTTAATTTAGCTGCAGGAGCTATCATGTCGTACTGGGCACCTATGGGTGCCATTTTTGCATGGCACCCACAGGCATCTGGCTTGCTGTGGCTTGTTGTGTCATGCAAACCCAGGCAGCAGGGGTTGTTTAAAGATGGTTTAACACTCAAACAACCCCTGCCACTGGGTTTGCATGACGCAACAAGTCATGGCAAGGTGGATGTCCATGGGCACCCAGCATGACGTTTCAACCCCTGCAGGTAAATTAAGCCATGGTGGGCTATTGTGTCATGTGAACCAAGTCAATGTCTAAAGATGCCCCCTTTCAGTTTCACTTTGGCAAGAATTTCTGCTGAAGTCTCAACACAACATAAAACTATTAAGTTTTCTCCAAACTTTGTCTTGGAACTGGTCAGATTCAATGTCCATGTGAGTGTCCTCTTTAGAAAGCAAATGCTGGACTTATAGGGAGGGAAGGATTTTTGTTTCGCTTCATTTATATGCTGCCCTTCAATGGAAATAACCAGGGCAGTTTGCATATGTTGATAACGAAATAAATAATTGTAAAAACACAATAAATAACATGAATTGAAAATAGCAGAATAAAAGCATCATAAAACAGATATTCAGATTAGTACTAAAACATCAAATATGAAAAGTCTGGGAAAATTAAAGTCATTGTCTGGCACCAAAAAGATAGTAACACCGGCATATGGTGAATCTTTCAGGGAAGAGAGTTCCACAAATAAGGTGCCACCACAGCAAGGGCCCAATCGCTCTCTGACATCCACCTTAACTCAGTTGGCAGGGACACCTGGAGGAGGGCCTCTGAAGAGGATTGCAGTAAAATGGGGATGTTGTTATGGCTGAAGGTGTTCTTTCCGGTATCCAGGTCCCAGGCTGTGTAGGGCTTTAAAGGTTACAAGCAAGTTGTATGGCTTATCAATTATTTCTTGGGATCTAGTCAGTCGGTTCATGATAAACATACATACAGTCAGGTGCCATTTAGGATGGCATTCTAAATCACAGTGACTTCATTAGCTGAATACACTTCCTTCTCAACATTGTAGTTTGAGTATTAGGGAAACGTGATTTCCCTGAAGCAGAAGTGTTTCTGGATCCTATGCAACGAATGAGTAACAACCGTATATTGTTGCATTATAAACTGATGGTCCGGAAAGACATTTCCCAAAAGTACTAAAGATGCAACTTGTTTCAACCAATTTTGGAACAGTGATGACAAGATGTCTGACAATGACACAAGAAAAACCACGTGTGTCTAAAGGAGCTTATTCAAGGAGTGTAAACTTCAGCCAAGGAGAGTAAACTTCAGCCAAAGCCTTTAGTAGCTTGCTTAGAAAACAAAGGCTCTGCTTGGCATTGTATCTTCTAAGCAATTTTGTGGTAGACATTTACAGTACTACTTTGATGTACAAAATCCCTTCAAGGAAAGGAATATATATACTAAAGTGCTAGAAGATCCTGTGGTCTTCATCATGCTACTGCTTTGTCATTGCGCTAACATTTTGGGCTCTCTTAAAACAGTAAGGGCATTTCTATACCAGCCTACAATCCTGCATTTAAAACTGGGCTTTCTACTTCCATTTTAAATGCAGGATCACCACTGACTCCCTTTACACGTTCTCCCTTTCCCCCCTCCCCTTCCCCATATCTGAGTCTTTCATTGATCTGGCTCCCCATCTTCCCGCTTTAACTCTTTTGATGAGGATACTGAAGCGGAACACAACGGGGTAATTTGATAGCTCATTATCTGTGATCTATTTAAAAAATGGAACAAAGGGCATTTAGTGCAGGAGGGTCATGGCAGGGTCACTGCCTCATGTAAAGAGCCTGCAAACTTCTGTGAAGGAGCAATCTCAATCACAGGATAAAAGACCGGTGTGAAGGAGCCCTTAGGCTTTCTTTGTTTGCTACCAGGCTACAGATGTCAGAAAAATCTGCAATGGATTCAAGGAAATGGGATTTGTATGAATCTGACCTGTGGATTCCACAGTGAACCAGCTTTTTCTGAGCTGGATGGATTCTGCAAACTTGCAGATGGTAAAAAAAAAAAAAAAAACCTTTGAAGGGGATTTGTGCTAATGCATACTTGTGCTAATGCACATTTGTGCAAGTGGAATGAAATTCCTGTACATCCTTTAAAAACCCAATTCTGTCAACAAGCAGATGATGGAATGAAAGATGCCTGACAATCCACGAAACACAGACAGAACAAATTTAACAAAATCTGTACATCCCTAAACCAGGCTAATACTGTGCAAAAACACCATTAATTAAGAGTTCACTGGTATGCAAATTAAGATGTTATATCATTCCCTTTGGTAGCCTTCACATGTAAAGCACTGGAGAATATATGCAAACTATTACCAGTTTTCAGTATTCAAAAGCTGGGGTAGTAATCGGGAAGGGGAACATTATAATACCTTCTGCCCTACGGGCGCCTGTAGTAATTTTGTTGTAGCCACTCACTAGCTTATAGTAAATATATGGATGCTGGGGGGAAGGAATCATGAATCTCTTAGTACTCACATATGACATGGTATCTCATAATTTGAACGTGAACCTGCAACATGTAAACAAAGGCAAGACAGCTCAATTTTTACTTTCATTTAAAAGCTCACATGCAACTTAAAATCAATAGTTGTTTAAACATGACCTGATCCGCATATAATGATGACTCTTATCTCTATAATACAAGGGTGCAGAACCTCAGGTTGGGGGCCAAATCTATTTCTCCAAGGGTTCCAATCTGACCCTCTGGGGTACTCCAGGAGATCAACCCCCTTCTCCTGGTCCTACCACCTTTTCCTGACCACCAATTATTTGGTGGTTTCCTGGCTTTTGTACAGTCCCCCCCAATTCTAAAAGGTTGACATGTCTCTCCTAAGGCTTAGTTATCTGGCAGTAAGAGCTTTAAGCTCAAATATGTTGATAGTTTTTTGGTATTTTGGCCTTGTCCCTTTGCCTTTGGTTCCATCCCCTTTGGTCTTTGGCCCCTCCCAGGACACCCGCTGGAATGGGGCCCCCAAGAGCTTCTCCAAAATGGAATTTGGCCCCTGGGTTGAAAGAAGTTCTGCACCCCTACTGTAATACATTGATACAAGTACCACCATTTCTTGTAACTGTAAAGCCTTTCTATATTAACTGCATAATTTCTGAGCTTATTAATGATGTTTTTGTGCAGTATTCAGCTTTGCAGTAATAGTTTATTCATTATTATTTTTCAGTATATGGGTCTTCTTATCCTTGTCCTCATTAACCAAGTTGCAATGCTTGTGCTACTATATTCAGGAAGGGATATGGTATGTATCTTTTTCTTTTCTTTTTTACTAAAAAGGTATAGTGTGGCAAAGTTCAAAGTGCCCACTGGTGAATTCTCTGGAGCCATCTGCAACTTGAAGAAGCTGATGCAGTTTTGTAGTAGGAATCCATACAGTTCTGTATGTGCATCCCACAACCCTTACTTGTCTCAAGAGCATTTCTGTATCTGTCATAGGGATGTCAGAGAATTTCTCCACGAATCTCGGGGAGGCCAAATGACAGCGCATTCGGCCCCCTGAAATTGGTGGAGAAACGGTCTGCCCCCCCCGCCCCCCCCGGGACGGGACTTACCTTGTGCGAATGTCCCTGGCGGTGGCAGCGGTTCGGCGGTGGCTGCAGCGGCCGGTCTTCCGACCGGCTGCCGCCGCCGCCATTTCCAAGTTAAAAAAACAAACAAACAACAAACGGGATAGGCTATGTAAAGATTTACGTAGCCTATCACGGCTAGATTTTTAAAAAACACCATGATAGGCTACGTAAATGTTTACATAGCCTATCACGGCTGAGTGAAACAAACAAACAAACAAACAAACAAACTGCGCGTACGTACCGCGCGTACAAACAAACCCATGGGCGCCGCCATTTGCGTTCCTTATTTTGGCACTGTAGTCTACGTAAACATTTACGTAGACTACGGTGAAAATAAGGGGAACGCAAATAGCGCAGATTTTTTTTTTCTTCACTCAGCCGTGATAGGCTACGTAAACATTTACGTAGCCTATCACGGCTGACTGCAGGGACGCAAACAGCGGCGGCTACAGCCGCCGCCATTTGCGTCCCGGCAGGCCAGGAGGATTCGCGGCCGGAGGGACAAATTAGCGCAATTAATGCAAATTAGCGCAAGCAGAATGAAATTCTGGTAAAAAAAATCTAATTCCATCAGTGAGCAGAGGACAGAACAAAAGACACCTAACAATCCGTGAAACACAGATGGAACCAATTTAACAAAATCTCTACATAACCCTTATAACCACTGATAATTGGCCATGCTGGCTAGTGCTTATGGAAGTTGTAGCCCAAAATATCTGGAAGGTTCCAGGTTCAGTATTCCCACCTAAAAGGTCCATATTCAAGAACAGTGGGCAAATTACCTAATTCCAGTCAATTGACCTAGTGATATTTTGCATGCAAAAATTGCTATAAATTATAAATTCATTTAAAACTGAAAAAACATTTACCTTTTAGGAGCATTGCCCATTCCCTTTGGAGTTTCCCACCCACCTCCCCACAATAATTCTCAGCCCCAGTTTAAAAGGAACACATTTGTAATGCAAAGCAAGGAATAAAAATCATTGGGCTTGTTTTTGTAACCTGGGCTTGTTTTCTCAGGGTTGTGAGGAAGATACCAGGATGTGGTATGAAGAAAATATTTGGCTATTAATTTCAATTAATGTTGGATTGCTGTCAGTAGAGGTAAGAATGATATTTCCTTTGGAGATGATAGTGACAGTGTTTTGCAGGACACCAAACAAGAGCTACTTCACACATTACCTTTACACTAGATGCATACCATTTTTGTACATGTCTCTGCAAAACTGTATTGCATACATGAGGCAAGCACACATATGTTTTAAATAGGGTACACATTCCAGGGAGCTGGGATTTGCTGTTGTTCCATGGTATGTCTGCATGCCATGTCCCAGGCATGGTCTGAAGGCAAATGAGGCTTCATGTCCCAGGCATGGTCTGAAGGCACATGAGATAGCTACGTTGTTGAAGCTAAGGTCTGGGTCTGGTCATTGCTTGGAGGGGAGACCACCTGGGAACCACATGTAGCCACTGTGAGTTCCACTATGGAAGAAGGGTGGGATAGAAATGAAATTAATACAAATAAATACATACATATAATGAAAACAGGCTGAAGGTGAAGTAACCCTAAGTGTTTTGATTTCTGGAGTAATCCTGTAATTTAGGCCAGGGGTCCAGAGCCTCAGATTTTTTTGATTTGATCCATCTGCAGTCCCAATCTGGCCCTCCAAGGTTCCCAGATTGCCCCACCCATTTCCCTGGCACCATCCCTTTCCCCCAACCACTGATCATTGGGTGGCTTCCAGTGTAGTTTTCCCCATTCTAAATGGCTCAAAGGGCTCTCCTAAGACTTAATTGCCAGCAGCACGAGCTTTAAACTAAAATATGCTGGTGTTTTTGCCCCCTCCCCTTTTGCCTTCAGCTCCACCTACCATCAGAATGCAGCCCCTGAAAGCTTCTCTGAAATGGAATTCAGCCCTCAAGTGGAAAGATGTTCAATACCCCTGTTTTAGGCAATATTTTACTACTTCCCATAGAATTTGAAAAAGTTTTTGGGTATGCCAATGGGTTTAGAATGTGCTAGCCACTGTTTCTGGCGAACCTGAGGCAGGACTCGTGGTAGCCATAGATGAATTGCTTGCTGCACAGAAGGGCTGGCTTTAGAATTCTGATGTCAACTTAAGTGCAGAGTATAGGATGGATCACTCATTTAAGTTTTTGGGAGCAGCGAGGCTGTTTATTATCTTTAGCACTGAAAGAAAAGTGGCAATGTTGTTAAACATCATTCAACATATAGCTATTTTCTCCCATTTTTACCACCTTTTTAGATTCTTCAGTTTATAGCAGCAGCCTGGCTGTTCAGATTAATGAGGAAGAATGAGATTTTGCCCACACATTAACAAAAGACTTGTGTTATATTTGTAGTGCATGCATGCATCATGATCTGATACTAAACATTAAAGGCTTTTGCATGAAGCCTTAAATAATTCATTTTTCAGTATGTTGTTTTCAACTCCGTATGTATGCACATTGATCTCAACTTTGAATACTATCTTAACAAATGATTGATCTTTAATATTATCTGAGTCTACCATTCAGAGGAAATGTTATGGTAGATCTGTATTCATCATGTTTCACACTTCAACATTCAAAAAAAAAATAATCTTGGCTATATCTCTCTGGTTTGGCTAAAATCCATCAGGTAGCTTCAATTAACATGTGGGGTAATAAAGTGAGAGCAATTATTACTATTCGTGTATCCCTGCAAACTTGAAGTGTATCTCTCCTAGTTTGTCTCTGTCAGAATACTCACTTCCTCATGTGGCCAGACATAGTGTGCATGCAACCAAAAACATGTTTGTACTGTAAGCATTGCACTTTTAGGAAATGGAGTTGCATAAGGACTAAGTAATTAAGTAAAATGAAGACTGCATTCAGAGTCTTCAATCCTATGCACACTTATCTGGGATTAAGCCCCACTGAAGACACTGGGGCTTTCCCCCCCTTCATAGTCATGCACAGCGTTATACTATGTGTTCAGTATGCACTTATTTCAGCTACAAAGGCTAGGATCAGCAACAGCATGGTTGTGGTTACGCATGTCCAAAGTCTGAAACATCAAACCCCTCTCTGTTAGGAACTGCATAGGCTACACAACCAGGAGTCCTCAGTCCTCAATACTGTGTGCAGTTTCATGTGATGGTGAACCACCAGAACCAAAGGTTGTGGTATTTTCTGGGGCAGGGGTGGGCAAAAAGTAGATCTCTTGATTTTTTGGGACTTCAACTCCCAGCATTCCTGACCATTGGCCATGCTGCCAGAGGTTTCTGGGAACTGAAATCCAAAACATCTGAAGATCTATGTTCTGCCTACCCCTGTTTTGGGGCAGTGACAGTTTCTCAGGTCTGGACCGGCCTCACCCATCCAGACTGGCCACTGGGACCTTCCTAGACAAGAAGGGCTTGAAGGGGCTTCCTGTCTGAACTGGGCATTTGCATGAGCAATTACGATTTTCCTGGCTTTAATGTTCTCAGGGCTGGAGCATGGACACCAGCCCGAGACAAGCCAGGAGGCATGGGGTGAGCCAGAAGTCAGGACTGATGAGTATGGACAGACCAGGAGGCAGGGCTGAGAAGCAAGGCAGGATACAGAACCAAAGGCCAGGACAGAAAGCAAGCCCAAGGAGCATGCCAGAAGCAAAGAACAACCAAGAATACAGGAAGATGTCAGAGCTGAGGGAGAGCTTTTTGCTTCAGCAAGGTTCAGCTGCAACAGGAAATCCACTTATACTCCTTCCTGGTTAGGAGGATCCACTGGCCAGCCTGGGTGGGCAGTCAGTCTAGAGCCTGAGGTTACTTCACTGAGATGCTGCCACTTGCAGTTCAGTTGCTCATCATGTGGAACAGCTGTCTGCAGATCCCAACTGGTCATAGAATCATAGAACAGTGGGGTTGTGAGGGGCCTACAAGGCCATCAAGACCAACCCCCTGCTTAGTGCAGGAATCCAGGTCAGAGCATCCCTGACAGATGGCTGTCCAGCCTCCTCTTGAATGCCTCCAGTGTGGGAGAGCCCACCACCTCCCTGGGTAATTGGTTCCATTGTCATATTGACCACCTGTGGTCCTCACAGGTGTCTTTTTGTGTGTTCTGTGACTCCCTGGCACAACTCTTGGCTCCCCTCCAACAGCTGCCTGAGTCTCAGCCTTGATACTCTCTTTAGGCCAGAGTGAAAGCTTTTCAAACCCATCCTTACAATGAGCTAAAATGCTTTGGGGTCTCTCCCAGTCTCATGGTCACAGCATACTAATGGGTGTGGGGGCAGGGGATTGCATTGCCTGTAGTGTCCGTCAGGAATGGGGGAGAGATTAACCCCCAACCTGTCAAAAGTAATATTTCTTAGCTGTTAGGTCAGGAAAGTCAAATAAGGTGCAAACAATACTAGGCACAGCAGACAAACTCATCTTTTTGACTGATTCAGCAGCACTAGAGTACAGATGCTTGCTGACTGATTGATTGAATGTATTTCTGAATCATTCCCACACTCAATGAGTGTTTGATGTGATTTACAATAAAATCGTACCAATAAAAAAACAATTTTCAACAAAATAAAAGTTAGGAAGCAGAGGCAACCCCAGTGACTTTTTTTGCTGTGTAGAGAAGCCAAATGGTCCTACTGGATTCCTAGCAGGTATTATCAATTTGGAATATCCAAGCCATAGCTATTCAGGAAGTCTCAGATGTCTAGTACTGCCAAACAAACAAACAAAAAAGAGGTTATCCATTGAAAAACATAATCCCCAAAGTGGAACATAAGACACAATCTATGATTCAAAATAATACAAACTCCATCACCTTTTGTTTTGAAGAATCAGTTATTTTAAACAGCCATCATTTTGAGTCTATTGAAATGCATGTACTTTTGCCATTCAGTTTATACAGAAAATTTACTTATCATTGATTGCTATCCCTGATGCTTCACTTGTAAGGTTATGTCTCTCGGTAACAGCCTTGGGGGTTTTGTCCCAGTCACTCTGCAACAGCTGGAAAGTGGGGCTGCTGAAATAGCAGATGAACCAACCCCAAATTTGCCCCAAAGTGTCCCAAAGTAATTGTGTAGATAAGGCAAAGAGACAATGCTGAAGAGACACTGACAGATTGTCTCAAAAAGATTAGCCTTTTTCCTTACTTGCCACTAGATGGCAAAAACCATAGTTTAGGAAGATGCACAGACACCATCCCGCTTGCTTCACAATAAATGGAAAAGTCCTCTACATGGCAGAAATTATGGATTTTTCTTGTCAAAATCCTTCAGTTTTCTTTTTGCAGTTTTTAAAATATTGCTTTTTGTATTCCCATTGTTAGACTGTCTCCTGTGTTCCAGTGATCTATCAACCCCACATTCATTCATTTTGATGTGTAATAGAACTGTAGAGCTAGATGAGACCTGAGATCACTTGGTCCAAAATTCCTTCATTTGTAATCAAATACTCTTCACCAATTAGATTATGTCATAGAAAAATATAATCTGTGATTATATTGCAGCATGTCAGGTAAGCCATGAGCAGGTGGGTGTGGTCAGGGATAAGCAGAATCAGTAGTACCAGGAATAGCTCTAAGACAATGCCAGGACTTCGTATTCATTGCCATTTAGTAATATCAAACTGTTATGAAAAGTGATGTCTCACTCTTTGGTCTTCCCCCTACTTTTGAATGGACCATATTTATTGCCTTTATCCACTTGTAGATATTAGACTGATGAATATTTTTATTATCCAATAACACTGCAGTGCACAGTTGCTGTTCAGTCATTAAGTCGTGTCCGACTTTTCGTGACCCCAAGTACACAGTTGCCCCAGTGCAATTTCAAGCTTAAGATAATCAGCTTCAAGGCCCTACCATTTTTTAATGGCAACAATTTTGTACACAATAAGAGAACATAAAGAACATGTTTTCTGATGCAGTTCCAAATCAGATTTATTTACAAATACACTGGAATTTGTACTTACAACGGTGCCACTTACCATAATACTTTGGTAATCAATCATTACATTAACAGTAAGCTAGAGCTATGATGACAATGGCATAAGGGCTATGAAAGGTAGGGCCCTGTTCACATATCCACTCAGTGATTTTTTCATCAAGTGATGAACTCCATGTTCAGGGGAGCCACCACAGAGGAGACACTGCTGATTGTGGTTTTCTATCATTGGAGTCACAAACAATAATTTCAACAGAGGCAGTTCATAGTTTGAGTAGCGAGTAGAGAGCCGTCAAATGTTAGTCAAGCAATGAGAGATCAGACATTAATGTATTAACTGATACTAAGTGGTGCGTGTGTGTGTGTGCGTGTGTGTGCGTGTGTGTGTATAATGTTAGCATGTCTGTTGCTCTCTGTGCTGGTTATAGATCTAAACATGTTTATATAATGAATTTATTCCTTGGCCTCCAGGAAAACTTGTTCAACTTATACTGCAATTTTTTTTTTTAGCATAAAACTAAATGTAAAGTTATTAGCACGCACATACAATGATCTTACATAATCTAAAATGAAAAGCAATTTTCCCCGTTAGCGGATGCTATTAATAACCCTCTAGCATGGTAATCAGCAAAGGCAATGACTGATCTAGGCATTTATTGCAGGTCACTGCTGATTTGTGGCATTCGTAATATGCATTGAAACCTACTTTGTCTAAACTGTAGCACGCATGCAGCTCACTCATCCTTCCTGGGGTATCACCCACACTGAAAGGAAATGGGCATCTTTGAAAGATATTAATATAATGCAAACAGTTACAAAGGGCTTGCATGGATGCTCATTTTTTGTGAGCAAGTAGCTTGCTTCAGAGCTGTGCCATCATACTATCAAGACTTCAGACTTAATTGGGGGACAGAGGCGGGAAGCTTGCTGCAGGAGCGAGACTTTTTACCAGTCAAAAGCTAGTTTGCCCCTTTAAACATAATAACAGATTTGAGACTGCAATCCTGTGTTGGAGACAAATGTGCATCACTCCCTCTAATATTAAACTCAGCTGGTGAGTGATGTCAGGATTATAGCTCAAATGGGGCTATGGCGAAACAAGGGACAGGTAATAGCATGCTTAGGAAAACTCCAAGGTTTTCAAAAGTACAGATAATCTTTAGGAGAAAAGGGGGGGGGCAGCCCACTCCCAAACCAGCCCAAAGATGACTGAGCATGCCCAGTGGCTACAGAATGCAGAATATCTGGGGGATGGGAAGAATGGAAAACTGGGGTTGGGGAGAGGCATGCAATGGAATATCCTGGAAGAGGGCATGGCTGGCTGGCTGGCTGGAACCCTGAACAATAGTACATTTTGTTGCAGGTCGCACTTGGTCCTTCATAAAGAAGAAAATATTCTGCAGTGGAATGGTGCTGCATGAGAGAGGGAAAGTTTTACTCGAGTTCCCCACTTTATTTTTTTTCTTCATGTAACAAACACATAACTTTTCATCCCAAGAGACATATGACAGGCAAACAATGATGTTTCACTGATGGAAGGGAGGATAATTGCTTTTTTTCAAAGCCACCACTAATTCATGTGTCATTTCTGGATTTCTATTAACAATGCTAGTGTGACTGTGGAGAGAAATTGTCTGTATAGTGTATATCCCACAACTAAAAAGTGACAAGTGTGTGATCACCTCCCTATAACTATTCAATACCTAAACAGTGCAAAATGGTTGTATATTTTTGTATGTAAATGGTTGTATAGTATGTTATTATATTGTATTTTGGGGGTTTTAAACTTTGTAAACTGCCCAGACAGCTTTGGGTATTGGGTGGTATATAAATGCAATTAATGAATGAAGTATTATTATTATTATCCCGCCTTTTTCCCAGGAGTGGGACACAAGGTGGCTTTACAACATTAAAACTTGCACAATTAAAACCTATAAATAGAAGTATAGAAAAGTTTAAAATATAATTAAATAATAATATTAAGATTGTATAAAATATCAAAACGTTAAAAGACAACAAGAAATATAGTATCCATCCACCATATTCTCACAGGTCCAGACTAGCTATCCCCAAAGGCCTGCCAGCACAAAAAGGTTTTTACATGCCTGCGGAAGCATATTAAGGAGGGTGCCACTCTCGCCTCCCGGGAAGTAGGACATTATCCAAGCTTCTGCTCCCACTGCCCCATTTGCAGAGAGAAATAATGGAAATGTAATAACATGATTATGTGGCATGGCTGCCAGCATTCTCTCTCTTGTTCAAAAAGATAGGATTTAAGGCTTATTGTTATGTATTTCTTCTTTTGGGTTAGATACTGCAGAATAAGCTTGTATGCAATATTTAAAAATGCGAAAACAAATGTAGCCATTATGGGAAAAGAAGACAGCACCTCTTACTGGTTGATAACTGATTAGAAAACAGAAAACAGAGGATGGGATTACATGTTCTTTATACATGATTCATAAAGTTGTGAAAATGAAGTTGCACCATGACGGAAAATGCAGAAAGGCAGGAGGAATGCATAATTGTTCAATTCATGCAGTAATTACAACAGAGCAAACAAGACATGATGAGGATCTTGGAAACAGAAAATCATGGCAAAGCTTCCCTACTCATTCACTGCCCAGTTGTCCCAGTATAACCCAACAGCATGTAAAAATGGGATACAATTCCAGTTCGAACTGGAGAAACAGATAACTAGATTCATGTCATCTCAGTATGAAATCCAATGCGGTGAACCAGCACTGCACCAAAAAGGAGTTCACTTTCAGTGCAGACATGACCTTACAGTCCAGCACAATGCTTTGATCACAAGTTTTATGGAACTGATCTCTCATGACAATAAGATGATTAGAAAGGTCTGTGTTGTAAGTTGATATTTGAAGTATAAAGCCTGTAGGCTTGATTTCCCACCACTCATTTTGGCTTGAAATAAATACATGTTTATATCTCAGTTTTCCTTTAATGTCCTGGAATTTCACATTTGGAAAGTAAAGCTTATGAAGACATAGGATCAAAGTTTTGCTCTAGGCGAGTTGGCAAAGAAAAGTGATCAGATATCAGCATCTCTAAGATATACAGAAAGGCTATTTCATTTATAAATTACATAACTGGAAAGTTCAGGTGGGCTTTCAGAAAAAAGACTGCTTTTGTGGTAGGAAGTGACACATAAATTAAAATTAACAATAATAGCTATAATAATAATCAATAGACTACTACTACTACTCTAAGGCTGCAATCCTATACATACATATCCAGGAGGAAGTCACAAGAAATCCATGGGACATACTTCCCAGTAGACATATGTAGGATTGCACTGTAAGACACTTTGGGGGAGGGAGGGGATGGGTGTATATTCACCAAATGAAAGCACGGATGAGATTTTTGTTGAGCATAAACACTGCATATTTCTGAAGCCTTCCTTGCCATTAGTGCAGTATTTGAATTGAATCATTTCTGCACAGCAACAGCAATGACTTCCCTCTTTTTGCTACAGTGACATTAGCTCTGTTCCAGATAGGAATGGTAGCTTGATAATTTGTATAATTGCAATAGAATGCTCCTTACCAGAGGGAAAACCCTCCAACCTATTCCTATTTGTCACCACTTCCTTCAGTACAACAGGATAGCGAAAATAACTAGACTAGATAGCAAGTGGCATTCACATCTGATTGATTTCATTCCACTGGAGCAGGGGAGTCTACCAAATTCAAAGAAAAAATAGATTTTCCACAAAAACGGAAGAAGTGATTAACTGCATTTTAGAGTAATAAAGGAACTGGCAGAAGAACTCTCAGAACCGCTGTCTATTCTCTTTGAGAAATCATGGAGGACGGGGGAAGTGCCAGATGACTGGAGGAGGGCTAATGTTGTCCCTATCTTCAAAAAGAGTAAAAAGGAGGAACCTGGGAACTACAGACCAGTCAGTCTGACATCAATCCCTGGGAAAATTCTGGAGCAGATCATAAAGCAATCCATCTGGAAGCACATTGAAAACAATGCCGTGATTACTCGAAGCCAACATGGATTTGTCAAAAACAAGTCCTGCCAGACAAATCTGATCTCATTTTTTGATCAAGTAACCTCCCTTGTAGACCGTGGGAATGCTGTAGACATCATATAGCTCGACTTCAGCAAAGCTTTCGACAAAGTGCCCCATGATATCCTGATGAGCAAACTAGCTCAAAGTGGGCTAGATGAAACAACGATCCGGTGGATCCACAGTTGGCTACAGAATCGGACTCAAAGAGTGCTTATCAATGGGACCTTCTCAAACTGGGGAGAGGTAACGAGTGGGGTACCGCAGGGCTCAGTCCTGGGCCCAGTGCTCTTCAACATTTTTATTAATGACTTGGAGGAGGAGGTGCAGGGAATGCTGATCAAATTTGCAGATGACACAAAATTGGGCGGGATAGCTAATACTTTGGAAGACAGAAACAAAATTCAAAGTGATCTTGATAGACTGGAGCGCTGGGCAGAAAACAACAGAATGACATTTCATAGGGATAAATGCCAAGTTCTGCACCTAGGAAAAAGAAACCAAATGCACAGTTACAAGATGGGGGATACGTGGCTCAACAACACTACAAGCGAGAAAGATCTTGGAATTGTTGTCGATCACAAGCTGAATATGAACCAACAATGTGATGTGGCTGCAAAAAAGGCAAATGCTATTTTGGGCTGCATTAATAGAAGCATAGTTTCCAAATCCCGGGAAGTACTAGTTCCCCTCTACTCAGCACTGGTTAGGCGTCACCTGGAGTACTGTGTCCAGTTCTGGGCACCACACTTTAAGAAGGATGCAGACAAACTGGAGAGGGTTCCGAGGAGGGCAACAAAGATGATCAGAGGACGGGAAACAAAGCCCTATGAAGAGAGACTGAAAGAACTGGGCATGTTTAGCCTTGAGAAGAGAAGACTGTGGGGAGATATGATAGCACTCTTCAAGTACTTGAAAGGTTGTCACAGAGAAGAAGGCCAGGATCTCTTCTTGATCATCCCAGAGTGCAGGACACAGAATAAGGGGCTCAAGTTACAGGAAGCCAGATTCCGGCTGAACATCAGGAAAAACTTCCTGACAGTTAGAGCAATACGACAATGGAACCAATTACCTAGGGAGGTGGTGGGCTCTCCCACACTGGAGGTGTTCAAGACGAGGCTGGACAGCCACCTGTCAGGGATGCTCTGACTTGGATTCCTGCATTGAGCAGGGGGTTGGACTCGATGGCCTTGTAGGCCCCTTCCAACCCTACTATTCTATGATTCTATGAGACGTTGTTTGCAAACGGGTAACCCCTTTCTTCTTCTTTGCTTTTTAAGGGGCTATGTGGTAAATGGTATCTTTGGTGGTGGTGCTGGTGATTGCTGCTGCCATCTATATACATGGTGCTTAACCAAGAACAGGTATGAAAGAATACTATCCGAAGGGGTTTACAATCTAAAATAGGCACAGGAAAACAACAAAGGAAGGGGGAAATGGGTAAGCAGGAGGAGTAGATGTGATTATTTCAATTGCACATACTTTGGCTTAGTTACAATAAGGTATAGGGAGTGGATGAGGGGGTGATGCAGAGGCTTACCAGCTAAAATATTTTAAGCACAGCTTTGTAAACTGCTCTGAGTATGAGGAATGAATAGAAATGCACACATCAGTTACTGTATTTCAAAAAAGCGGGGCGTTGGTTGTGGTAGGAAATATGTTATCCATCACCAGTGACATCATGACCACTGTTCAACAGGGTCCAACAACAACTCCCGTAGCTATGCTTTTCTAAGATAGCGCTCAAAATTGTATAGAAACTGGATGAGTCAGTTTGACCAGATAATGTAGCATGACAGAAAAATGAAGTGTGCAACCAACCTATCAAGGCACTTAGATAACACTAGGCTATTGCAAAGATAGGATCCAAGTGCTTTGTGGACTCGTAGCTGTTGAAGACCAAAGTACCTTCTCCTAAGAAAGCTTGCATTTCCAGACAATTCTATATTGCCCTGACACCTGTGATATAGATCACACGTTGATACCTTCCCATAGTTGATGGGCAAATATTTCAGCATATATATATAACAGTACACATTATACTTCAAAAAGAATTATTTGAGGTAATTCAGAATTTGATTTTAAAGTTGTTAAGCTATGGGCCACTCCATTCACTACCTTGTTCTTTTTTCATTATTTTAATCAGAAGGGCATGTCTTTGTGGCTGCCAAGACATTTGTCTGAACTTCATAAATGGAAAATATTCTAGTTCAAGTAAGGATTGTTGTGCAGGGCTGCTATTTACCCCATGGAGAAAAAAATATACAGGAATTATATGCTATTTCCAAAGGGGTAGCTGTGTTAGTATGTTGCAGCCAAAACAAGAAAGAGACTTGCAGTATCTTAAAGACTAACACATTTATTGTGGTCTACGTTTTTGTGGAGATGCTCCTAAGTTATGGATGCATGTCAGTTTTTCCACACAGGTGAAGGACAACTTTGGGAAGGAGGCTTTAATTGGGAAAATTAAGTTGTGGTCCCAATCTAATGCGTGGCGGGGGGCTGGGGGAGCTTGCAGCTCAATTTAAATAACTGATCACAGACCACCTGTATCACATCTCACTGTCTTACAAGTGGGTATTTTAAGATGGTTATTTGGGCTAATTATCTTGGATTTCAAATTACACTCCCCAGAGAATATGTGCAGTTTTCTGTGAGAAAAAATGCCAGAGCTCAGGCAAAAGCTGTGAAAAGCCAAGAATTCAGGCTCACAATTAAAATTGTGACTGCTCCACTCTGTAAAGGTCATTAAAAAATTTGAGATATTATATTATTTTTTACCCATCACACCCTGCTTTCTGTAAGATTTATTCCATTCTAGACCAATGCTGCTTTCCACTTGCCTAGTGCACAGAAAAGAAGCATCCTGGAATGATCAATTTTGATATTTGTTGGTGTTCAAAGTGTTAGAATCACTGCCTTGTTGTGGTGAAGGGGCTTGCGTAACTCAGTGAAGCCATAAGCTATGCCGTGCAGGGCCACCCAAGACGGACAGGTCATGGCGGAGAGTTCTGACAAAATGTGGTCCACTGGAGAAGGAAATGGCAACCCACTCCAGTATTCTTGCCAAGAAAACCCCATGGAACGTATCACAAGGCTAGAAGAGATGACGCCGGAAGATGAGCCCCTCAGGTCGGAAGGTGTCCAATATGCTACTGGGGAAGAGCAGAGGGTATTTCCAAGTAGCGCCAGAAAGAGTGAAGCGGCTGGGCCAAACCCGAAAGGACACTCAGCTGTGGATGTGTCTGGTGGTGAAAAGAAAATCCGATGCTGTAAAGAACAATATTGTTTAGGAACCTGGAATGTCAGATCAATGAATCAAGGTAAGCTGGAGGTGGTCAAACATGAGATGGCAAGACTGAACATCGACATCTTGGGAATCAGCGAACTAAAATGGACAGGCATGGGCGAATTTAATTCAGGTGACCATCATATCTACTATTGTGGGCAAGAATCCCTTAGAAGAAATGGAGTAGCACTCATAGTCAACAAAAGGGTGGGAAAAGCAGTACTGGGGTACAATCTTAAAAATGATAGAATGATCTCAGTACGAATCCAAGGCAAACCATTCAACATCACAGTAATTCAAGTCTATGCCCCAACCACTGAGGCCGAAGAAGCTGAGGTTGATCGGTTCGATGAAGACCTACAACACCTTCTAGAACTAACACCAAAAAAAGATGCCCTCTTCATCATAGGGGATTGGAATGCTAAAGTAGGAAGTCAAGAAATCACCGGGATAACAGGCAGGCATGGCCTTGGTGTACAAAATGAAGCAGGACAAAAGCTAATAGAGTTTTGCCAAGAGAACATGCTGATAATAGCAAACACTCTTTTCCAACAGCACAAGAGGCGACTCTACACATGGACGTCACCAGATGGTCAATATCGAAATCAGATTGATTATGTCCTTTGCAGCCAAAGATGGAGAAGCTCCATACAGTCAGTAAAAACAAGACCTGGAGCTGACTGTGGCTCAGATCATGAGCTGCTTCTTGCAAAATTTCGGCTTAAATTGAAGAACGTCGGGAAAACCACTAAACCGTTCAGGTATGACCTAAATCATATCCCTGATGAATATACAGTGGAGGTGAGGAATAGATTTCAGGGATTAGACCTGATAGACAGAGTGCCTGAGGAACTATGGACGGAGGTCCGTAACATTGTTCAGGAGGCAGCAACTAAATCCATCCCAAAGAAAAAGAAATGCAAGAAAGCCAAGTGGCTGTCTGATGAGGCTTTACAAGTAGCTCACGAAAGAAGGGAAGTGAAAAGCAAGGGAGAAAGGGGAAGATATACCCAACTGAATGCAGAGTTCCAGAGAATAGCAAGGAGAGACAAGAAGGCCTTCTTAAATGAACAATGCAAAGAAATCGAGGAAAACAACAGAATGGGAAAGACTAGAGATCTCTTCAAGAAAATTGGAGATCTCAAGGGAACGTTTTGTGCAAAGACGGGCATGATAAAGGACAAAGAAGGCAGGGACCTAACAGAAGCAGATGAGATTAAGAAGAGGTGGCAAGAATACACAGAAGAACTATACAGGAAAGATCTGAATGTCCCTGATAGCCATGATAGTGCGGTCACTGAACTTGAGCCGGACATCCTAGAGAGTGAAGTCAAGTGGGCCTTAGGAAGCATTAGTAACAACAAAGCTAGCGGAGATGACAGTCTTCCAGCCGAGCTATTTAAAATCCTAAAAGATGATGCTGTTAAAGTGCTGCATTCAATATGCCAACAAATCTGGAACACTCAACAGTGGCCACAAGACTGGAAAAGGTCAGTTTACATTCCAATTCCAAAGAAGGGCAATGCCAAAGAGTGTTCAAACTACCGCACAATTGCGCTCATTTCACATGCCAGCAAGGTGATGCTCAAAATCCTACAAGCTAGGCTTCAGCAGTATGCGAACCGCCGAGAACTACCGGAAGTACAAGCTGGGTTTCGAAGAGGCAGAGGAACTAGAGATCAAATCGCCAACATTCGCTGCATCATGGAGAAAGCAAGAGAATTCCAGAAAAACGTCTATTTCTGCTTCATTGACTACGCTAAAGCCTTTGATTGTGTGGATCACAACAAACTGTGGCAAATTCTTAAAGTGATGGGAGTACCAGACCACCTTACCTGTCTCCTGAGAAACCTGTACGAGGGTCAAGAAGCAACAGTAAGAACCAGACATGGAACAACCGATTGGTTCAAAATTGGGAAAGGAGTACGACAAGGCTGCATATTGTCACCCTGCTTATTTAACTTATATGCAGAGTACATCATGAGAAATGCCGGGTTGGATGAATCAGAGGTCGGAATTAAGATTGCTGGGAGAATTATCAATAACCTCCAATATGCAGACGATACCACCCTAATGGCAGAAAGCGAAGAGGATCTCAAGAGCCTCTTGTTGAGGGTGAAAGAGGAGAGTTTAAAAGCTGGTTTGAAACTCAACATTAAAAAAACTCAGATCATGGCATCTGGCCCCATCACTTCCTGGCATATAGAAGGGGAAGAAATGGAAGCAGTGACAGATTTTACTTTCCTGGGCTCCAAGATCACCGCAGACGGTGACTGTAGCCATGAAATTAAAAGACGCTTGCTCCTGGGGAGGAAAGCTATGGCCAACCTAGACAGCATAGTAAGAAGCAGAGACATCACCTTGCCGACAAAGGTCTGTCTAATCAAAGCTATGGTTTTCCCAGTAGTAATGTATGGCTGTGAGAGCTGGACTATAAGGAAGGCTGAGCGCCGAAGAATTGATGCTTTCAAACTGTGGTGCTGGAGAAGACTCTTACGAGTCCCCTGGACTGCAAGGAGGTCAAATCAGTCCATCCTAAAGGAAATCAACCCTGAGTGCTCATTGGAAGGACAGATAATGAAGCTGAAGCTCCAATATTTTGGCCACCTAATGCGAAGAGAAAACTCCCTGGAAAAGACCCTGATGCTGGGAAAGACTGAAGGCAAAAGGAGAAGGGGACGGCAGAGGATGAGATGGCTAGATAGCATCACGGATGCAATGAATATGAACTTGAGCATGCTCCGGGAGAGAGCGCAGGACAGGAAGGCCTGGCGTGCTATGGTCCATGGGGTCACGAAGAGTCGGACACGACTGAACGACTGAACAACAACAAAGTGTTAGAAAAAGAGACTCCGTAACTGTTGGCGTCTCAAGTTACATAAAAGCCCGAGTGGCGAAAAATGTAGGCAGAGCAAAAAGAAAATCATACTGACGTGCTCATGACTAACAGTTTGGTAAGCTGATACTAACTGTTTATTGGCTATTGACTTGAATGATCCAAATAATTTAAGGATCCTCACGACTCAGTTCGTGGGAAATAGCTGCCAGGACATCAGAAAGAAGTTGCAAAAAGTTGAAGGAGGCTTGGCAGCTGACCTAGGAGTTTTAGTTGAAGTAGCTCAAAAGGTTTATGAGAGGCGAGAAAAAGAAAAAGACAAGAAGCAGGCCAAGCTCCTTGCTGCGGTTCTTAAACCTGACAAAGAGGGAGCTAGAAAGGGGAGGAAAGGGGGAAGGAAAGGATTTCCCCTGGGGAAAGATCAATGTGCCTTTTGTAAGAAAATGGGACACTGGAAGCGTGACTGTGAGGCTTTGAAGCAGAAAGAGAGAGGGGAAAATACGGGAGGAGCGCAGAGAGTTCTGTATGAACAGGAAAGAGATTAAGACAGACCGGGGCCCGGCCCCCTCTTAGCCGTCTCTGAGGCAAGACGGGACCCCATGGTCAAAATAAAGGTTGGGGGCCGCTCCTACAAAGCCCTTGTGGACACAGGGGCCGCCCCATCCGTCCTCCCCCTCAGTGAGCCCCCAACGGGAGGTGGGGGGTTCACCACCATAATGGGGGTCGAGGGAAGGGCAACCCAAGTGCCCCTCTGTCGTCCCCTGTTCACCAAGGTTGGGAAAACACACCTAGAACATGCATTTGTCTGTACCCCCTCCTGTCCGGTGGCATTGCTAGGGAGGGACTCATTGACTAAACTCCAAATTGAGATTGCTTTTACTCCTGACGGAAGGATGGAGATACGGCTCCCTAAACAGCAGAGTAGTAACTACCAAATGGCCCTTTTAAAGGTTGCAGAAAAATCCACCCCAGAGGCCACCGAGGACTGGAGCCTAATAGAAAACAGAGTCAACCATCTAGGGGGGGTTATAAAGTGTCAAAAGAAAAAGTACAGTTGGCCCAACCAACTGTAAAATTCCTAGGCCACCACTTAACTAAAGGGACTCGGAGCCTAGGGCAAGAAAGAGTCGAAGTCATCTGTGACACTCCTGTCCCTAAGTCCCCCCGCGAATTGAGGGCCTACCTGGAGTTGACCAGATTCTGCCGACTATGGATAGCAAACTATGGGGAAACAGCGCGGCCGCTGTATGAGGCGCTGCAGAAAGAATGAATAAGTCTTTCCTCAGTCTTAAAGCTGCTCTTGTGTCACCACCCGCACTGGCCATACCAAATCCCAGCCGGCCATTTAGACTTTATGTGCATGAAAATAAGGGCATAGCTTGAGGAGTGCTTTGCCAGCGAAAAAGGCCCTCTTGGAGACCAGTGGGATATTATTCCAAAGTCCTAGATGTCGTAGCATGAAGATGGCCAAGTTGCCTAAGAGCAGTAGCGGCAACAGCTCTGATCTGTACCAAAGCCAAGAGAATGACAATGGGAGGACCCATTGAAGTTTGGGTGCCGCATGGAGTGCCGCAAATTTTGGGATCAGGAGGAGGAAGAAAATTTCTCAACCCAGCCCGGCATTCCCGATATGAAATAGGTTTACTAACAAACGAAAACCTCACTTTTAAGGCTTGCTCTAGCTTTAATATCGCCACACTACTGCCAACATTACTGGGCACAAATGGATCAGGACTCCCAGTTCATGACTGCCTTGAAGTATTAGACCTAGACACCAAAGGCCGACCGGACCTTGAGGATGAACCAATAGAGGGAGCCAGAGATCTGTTTGTAGATAGGTCTAGCTATATGCTAGATAGAAGGCGCTACACAGGAGCGGCCGTCGTTACTCTAGACAAAAATGTGCATGAAGAAAGGTTGCCTCCTCATTTCTCCGCCCAATCCGCTAAGTTGGTAGCCTTAACAAGAACCCTGCAGGCAAGCAAAAGGAAGCGAGTATACCGATATCAAAAATGCCTTCGCCGTTGTGCATGCTCATGGGCAACTGTAGAAAGAGAAGGGATTCCTTACAGCAAACAGATCTCCAGTGGCTAATGGCGGCCTAATAGTGGATCTTCTGGATGCCCTCCAGCTACCCTCACAAGTAGCTGTTGTCCACGTCCGAGCCCATGGGAAAGAAAAAGAGGAAAAATGGAGACAGGGAAACCAGAAGGCAGATGAGGCCGCAAAAAGAGCAGCCAGAGAGGGAATCCAAGGAACATTCCTCATTCTACCCAAAAGAAAAGAGCGCCCCACATACTCCCCTGCTGAGTTACGGATGGCACAAGAACACGGAATAAGTCCCTGCGACGACAGATGGATCCAGATGACAGATGGAAGACTGCTTCTTCCACAGACCCTGCAGAGGGTTGTTCTAAAACAAGTTCACCATTCTCTTGGACACCCTGGAGCATCAGCCATGATTGACTATTGCAAGAGGCTGTTTGTCTCCCCTAGCATAACTGTATGTGCCCACCGACTGGCCGCAACCTATAAAGTCTGCCAGAAAACCAACCCTCCCAGGGCACCCCCTCCTCCAAAAGGAGGGCGACCATAGGCCTACTATCCTTTCCAGAGGGCGCAGATTGATTTTGCTGAGATGCCACCATGTAGGGGTTACAGGTATTTGCTTGTAATAGTATGTCAAATGACAGGGTGGGTAGAGGCGTTTCCATGTAGGAACTGCCAAGCTAAAACTGTTGTTGCTAAATTGTTACAGGAGGTGGTGCCCCGGTTCTCCCTGCCCAAAGTTATAGAGTCCGATCAGGGCTCACATTTCACCTCAGTTATTACACGGGGGATGGCACAAGCTCTGGGAGTAGAGTGGCATTTACATTGCCCCTGGAGGCCCCAGGCAAGTGGACAGGTTGAAAGAATCAATCGGAGCCTCAAGGAGACTTTAACCAAACTCCAACGAGGGGTGAAGCTCACTTAGGTTGAGGCTCTGCCAATAGCTTTAACGAAGCTTCGAAGGATGCCAAGATAGGACATAAAATTGTCCCCCTTCGAACTGATGTTTGGGTTCCCGCCTCGGGTACACTGCGGAAAGAGGAAGTCAAGTGGGAGGTGGGTGATCAGATGCTAAGGGATCAGTTGACTTCTCTACAGTCTGTTCTTTCACAGCTACGAGCTTATTCCGTTCCGTTACAGAGACTGCCGTTAGATGCACCTATCCATCTCTTCCAGACGGGAGACGAGGTGTTGCTGAAAAAGTGGAATAAAGAAGCTTTAAAGGAAGCGTGGGAGGGGCCTTATTTGGTGAGACCAACCAGCCACTCGTGTGTAAAGCTTGTGGGTTCTAGCAAATGGACACATTGCAGCCAGATAAAGCCATTTAGGCGACCCTTGCTTCCTTCTGTCACCTGGAAAGAACAGAAGGACACGGGCAACAGTCCTCTGCTCCCTGGCACCCCTCCAGAAGCTGCCAGGGACACAGGCGAAGAAGCCATCCAGGAGCCACAATCACCTGTAATATACAAGTCACAACATCTGAGAGAAGCTCGGGATCGAATTACAAAAAACTTGTAATATGAAGCAAGTATTGTGGGTGGTGTTGGTAATGTTAGTCAAAAAATATTAACATAGATGGCGATACCTCAAGGACTTGGGCTTGACAGCTTTAAGATAAAACCCCAAAATGTCACACCTACAGCCCTCAGACCACTTCTGGTACAGATCCCTGAGAAAGAGAGGCATCCCTGGAGAACCAGGTTAGGGATCCCAATAACAGAGGAAACTGATAATGTGTGGTTAGAGTGGATAAAGTATACAGCCAAGTCTTTAAATAAGTCTGACTGTTTTGTTTGTGCCACAGGGAGATCTGTAGCAAAGGTGCTGCCCTTTCCACTGGGATGGGACACTCCTTCCCTCCTCACCTGTGTGATCCGTTTGTTCCAGCACCCTAACGCATGGGAAAAAAAAAAAAAGTGCCAGACTCTCAATAAACTATACCCGTGATGCTATAAAGAGATTGGCTGAGCAACTAGATGCCACCAGCCAAATGGCTTGGGAAAATCAGCGTGTTCTTGATATGTTAGTAGAAAAAGGAGGGGTTTGTGTCATGCTAGGTAGACGGTGTTGCACCTTCATCCCTAACAACACTGCCCCAGATGGCACGGTAACAAGGGCTTTGCAGGGCCTCACCACCTTGTCTGAAGAATTAGCCAAGAATTCAAGGATTAACAACCCCGTGACTGCCTGGTTAGAGAGATGGTTTGGAAAATGGAAACACCTAGCGGCCTCAATCCTTATTTCGCTTGTAGTGATGATAAGAGTTATAGTGTTATTTGGTTGTTGCATTATCCCCTGTGTTAAAGGCTTATCCCAGCGATTGATAAAAACCGCTCTGTCAAAACAGATGCTCTTGCTGTATTGTACCAATAAAGAGGCTCCGTTTTAAACGCTTTAAGACATGAATAAAGACATAAAGGAGGGAATTGTTAGAAAAAGAGACTCCGTAACTGTTGGCGTCTCAAGTTACATAAAAGCCCGAGTGGCGAAAAATGTAGGCAGAGCAAAAAGAAAATCATACTGACGTGCTCATGACTAACAGTTTGGTAAGCTGATACTAACTGTTTATTGGCTATTGACTTGGTGAGCCGATGTACTAACTGTTTCATTGGTTACTAGTAAGAACAATAGAAGCAATATGGTATAAAAGGCTTTTGCACACGTGTCTCGAGGTCCAGACTGCTCTGCACCCGTTTTGCAAAACGTTTCAATAAAATAGTGTTGGATCCACTGCTGCCTGCCTGGCATCCTTTCCTTCTAAACCGAAAGCAAGGACTATTTTTATCTAACAAAAGGGACCAGATTTGATCAGAAATTTATCTAGGCCAGTTTTGAATCAACTATATGTGATAAAACGTCAAGATAATCCAAAAGGACTGGCTTTGAGCAACAAAGGGGATCTTTAAAAACTTGCAATTTTTGCGGGAAATTGCTGATGTTTCTTTTTAATGCATTTAGGGGCTGATTTTAATACTCTGGTGATAAATTGAAACATAGTTTCAGTAACGTCAAGAGCTTCGGTATATCTTCTTCTCCATTTGACTTGTCATCAAATCCCTGCTTTTTTCAGGCAGATAACTGATGTTTACTCTTAACAATACAACACTAAAGAGGCACTGAGGGAAAATACCTAAGTAATGTACACAGAGATACTATCCAAACTTGGGTCTTTCTAAACTGGATTTACTATTGAGGGTCTAATCTTTGCATAGATCTGCTGGCTGAAGCTGTCTGGTTTTTGTCTGGATGTAGACAGTTTTAACAAAAGGTCCTCACACAAACTCCTTTCTCTCTAGTTGAAGGCAGAAGCACTGGCTATTGCTAATTGGAGTGGACACAGCATGCTGATGGCTGGAGTTTAAGCAATTGCACTTTAATTACATTTGATGGGGGTATTACTGTGATCATGAGATGTGAACTGTAACAATTACTTTTTTAAAAAAGGACTTAACCACACAGTGTATTATATTTTACATCACTTGCCCTCAGCTACCATCTGAACCAGGATGCTTGTCATACGTGCAACTCACCATGTATGATTTATCCAAATGGTTAGTGCTGATCTCTCTGTCCAGCCTACTTATCTAGCAGACAGGCCAATGAATATACCCTTGTCCCCCAAAAGGAAGGTGAAGAAAGGGAGCATGTAAGTGTTGGGGGCAACTGGTGCTCTCTGGCAACATATATGCCTCATTAATCATGCCTGAGGAACCACGGTAGGCCTAACTCTTGTTCTTCTGAAGATGGGTCTTGTGGAGGTTCACTGATGGTGAATTTGCTTTCTGCTATGCTGAACTAGGGTTGAAGCCCGTTTGTTGGCGAAGCCTCTGTGTGGGGCAAGGAAAAGCTGTGAAGATCAATCCCTTCTTCAGCTTCATCAGCAACTCACTGCTTGCTCTTCATTCCCTCATGATTAAAGGTAATGTTCTGCATTAATGTGTCTCCTTTTCTAAAGGAGACCTTCATCCCCTCATCCCTGTCACAACCCCCATAATGTGCTTCTACATCAGCCTTCCCTAACCTGGTGCCCTCCCAGATGTGTTGAACTACAACTCCCATCCTCCCCAGCCCATGTGTTCAGATGCAACACATCAGGAGGGCACCAAGTTGAGGGAAGGCTGCTTTACATGGGCCCATCTTCTTGTCTCCTAACCGAATTCTGAAAGAGCATGTATGAAATTCCATGTGCGAAGCAACTAGGGAACTAGGACTGGGCGAGGGGATCATAGTGGTTGAGCAATGGGATTAGATGCCTGTGAATTAGATTGATTGCAGCAGGTTATTATCTCTGTCAAAGCCGACAATAAAAAAACCTTCTAATTGGCAGAGAAATGCATGAAAATACAAGCATGAATCTCTATAGAGAGGCTGTGGATTCACCTTTTCTGGCCATTTTAAAAAGGACTGGATGGGGATCCAATAAAATAATTGAGAGCAACTGAGGCTTCAGCATTTCTAAGCAGGGGTGGACCTGGGTGGGAGACTACTAGGAGCCTGACAGTGGATAAATGGATGGACGGACGGACAGACAGACAGACCGACAAGAGCGGGTAAGCATATGTCAAAACAATATTCTTCACTGCAAGGCCTATGGGCTGCTAGCAGCTCACAATTAGGGATATACAGATTTTGTTAAATCTGTTCTGCCTGTGTTTTGTGGATCGTTAGGTATCTTTTAATCCATCGTCTGCTCATTGACAAATGCACTACTCCACATTAACTAATGTGCAATAGCGCTAATGTGTATTTTAATATGAATTTGTGCAAATCTCCCCCAAAGTGGAAACAACTTTTGAAAAATGCACACAGACACCCATCTGTATTTTCATGCTTTAGCCTATGGTGGAAAATGAACATTTTTTGTTGGTGGAGTTCTTTTTGCCCTTTATATTTTTTAATGAGTACATTTGCATACAATTCCCAGAAAGTTAAAAAAAATCACACACACAAGTCCGCAGAATCCATGTGGCTGTGAAAAAGCCAGTTCTCTGCAGAATCCGTGGGTCAGATTTATAGAAATCCAAACTCATTTGAATCTACTGCGGATTTCTCCAACATCCCTACCCACAATCCCTTCAAGTGCAGCTCTCCAACTCTGTAATTCTCTCTTTCTTCTCCCCCGCCCCTCTTTTTGTGGGAGCTGCTCACTCTCCTCATGGACTTTCTAGCTTTGTCTTGTTGTTTACTTTTAGGGATGGTTCAGGTACTGTGATCTGGACTACTGGAGGAGGCATTGGGATTGGGTAGTCAGGAGACCCACTGCTGTAAGGTGGCAGTGTGTGTATGTGTGTAGTGTGTGTGGGGGAAGCAATGCAGGAGCAAAGAGCCAATTAGTGGGTGAGGGGGAGGATCCCAAGAGGCAAGGAGCAATGTGACTTGCTACCTGCAGTGGTGCACTGGGCAAGACAGAGGTAGAGGCAAAATTAAATGTGCCGGCAAGAGAGAGAGAGCAATGTGGACCCTGCCTGGAAGATTTTGCAGGATGGAGTACAGCAGAGCACTCCCTCAGTGATGAGAAAAAGATCTATGACAATTCAAGGACCAAGTAAGCCTGTCAGATTTTCCCTGCCTGGTGACTTGGTGACTGACCGATGGGTCCTTGCTTAATGACAGGGATGGGGATGGGGAGAAGAGCCCCCTCAAAGGCCTCCAGCTGAGTCTGGTGCACAGCATCACCACTTGACTGTGGGTGGGAGAGAGAGGAGAGGGGTGCCCATAACTTTGGAAAGCCCCCAGGTGACCTTGGTGACAATACCTGGAGCCAAAGCAGCTCTTGTTGGAAAAATAGTGAAGATCACTATGCTAAACATAGTTGAAATGGAAATCTAAGAAATGTTGCAAATTCTAGGTGATCCCCGAAATGCCTTCTGCGGAGAATAAGATTATAAGTGGTGGCAGAAGAAATTATAGAACAAGGCTGACTTTCCTACTTTGCAAGCTCTTGAGTAAGCTAATGTGGTTCATTTAATTTTCACCTAGCAACTGATAATCAGTGAGTATGATTTTGTAATCCTAAACACTGTGTTAGTACTTCAGTTTTTAAAATACATTTGGCAGAGTTTGGATCCAAAATACACACTGCTAAATGAAAGATTGTGACCCAATTAAGAGTTCTCAAGGCTTAAACTTACCCTAGAGTCAACCATTGCTTTCTAAGAAAGCGTCTTGTTGCCAACCACTCTGATTTTCGAACAGGATTACTTCTGATACCATCACATTTTTAAAAAACACTAGATTAACCTTACAAAACTGTTTGTATTCTCTGTGTTTGGTTGACCCTCTTTGCATTTACTAATTAGGTGAACTAGCTTGACTAATTATGCTGTCACTAATATAAAACATATTTGATTCAAGTGTTTCTAAAGCTTATGGTAGAAGAATATGTGCGTTATTATAGCCTGGGAACATATTCCGCTGGCCCTGCTCTTGACCTGAGTTGATGTTCCTTACATATTTAATCATATTTTCAAGGTATAACTCCAATGTTATCTGACATAAAATAGCCATTGCATTTTAAATTATTGATCTGGAATAAATGGTCAAATGCACAATCTACATGATACTGTTAATCAAGGGTAAAAAAAAACCCCATAGGGTTAAAACATAAAAAAAAAACCTGGTCAGGATATAAAGAACCTGGTCACAGTCTTCCCCATGTATTCTATTTCTATTTAAATTATAGTAAATATCTCTAAATTTGGATCTATACCTCTTTTTTTGGTGATGTGTAAGTGGTCCGTCCAATAGCTATGTATTTATTAATTTATGAAAGGATGTCTACCTTGCATTTCAGTTTTAATGAAAAATGCCCAAAGTGGCAATATCAATATATTTTGGTCACGCTCTAGTGTGACAAAGAACAGGGTGGGGTGGGGTGGGGTGGGGCAGGCAGGAGGAGGCTCACTTCACAGTAGTTCCTATTGAGGTTTGTGGGAAAAGGAAGACTGGGCTTTGAAACAGCATTGGGAGAAGAGGAAAACTTCCTTTTTTTCAGGAAACTGTTTCCAGAGCCAGGGGAGTGGTTTAACACTCATTACAACAATGCCCCTTCTAGACATAGTTGTAGTCCTGCTGATTAATTGACTCTGGCTTTTACAATCTTGGCTGCCTTTTAATTTTTCTGTCTATTGTAATTGTTTGGATCCCGTATTATCTGTATTTGTACTTTCTTCTCATATAAACTGGCCTGAGAATTTTTATTGGAGGACAATCTTAAAAGTATCTACCCTAACGGTGCAATATACAATGGCTGGCTGGGGAATGCTGGGAGTTGTGGGACTTTTTCCTTCTAAACAGGCATAGGTTTGTACCTTCAGTTATAAAACTCATATAACCAATAGTTTCTGCAAGAGGACATTTCCAACTTGGTTCAAGACATTTCAGCTGCATATGGTCTTAAAAATTTTCTGCAGTATTTCCCATGCCAAATATTGCATGCATGGATTATGAATTTGGCAGGTTCTGGCCTGAAATATTCATTTTTCGCATTTTATTGTTTAAAACTGTTCTGTTGTTGTACATCGCCCAGGGTGGCTGGGTGGCCAGCCAGATGGGCAATTAATAAATTAAATAAATAAATAAATAAAATTTGGATTTATTACCCATATGGCTATGACTTCTTTCTAACCACACCTTGATCGTCTTTGCATGGAATGTTTTTTATGCTTATGCTATCTTCCTCCCTCCCCTGAAAAAGGAGTGTGCACCTAGTCCCTTCCAAAATAGGCATCTGCAGCATGGGCAGCTCTTCCTAGATCCATTCAGGTTTCCCCAATAATTTGGGGATCTCATCAGGGGATGCTGCAGCTTCTGTATCAAATATTTCTAATGGCCACTTACCTTGCCTGCCTATGGTCATGTGGGATGGCCATTTACACATCACTTACCAAAAAAGAGGAAATGCATCACCAAAAAAAGGGAAAACAAAACAGGTTACAAATTTGCATATGTTCATTTTGATATAGAGATGCAAATTTAGAAATAATTATTATAATTCAAATGGAAATGCAATAAATCTCATCATAGTGGGGAAGACTGTGGAGGTGACCTGTATACCTGCTCAATCTGCTGTGCAGGTGCTAGCTGTTGATGGGCAACTTCAAGGCCCCTGATCCCCCTTCTTATGGTTCTTTATCTTCAAACTGGACTTGGACTGGGCAGCTTTTCAAATAGTGGATGCCTTCAAATAGAGGACTGTCCGTTGTAAAGTAGGACCTATGGCCACTATATGGCCACTGTAGCCTGCTCAGTCTGCTGTCATATTTCCAGATTGCCATGGCCTGTTCCTCCATGCATGTTTGTTTGCAAAATGAGAGCAAGGCATACATTTTTGGAGGCCAAAGGGAGAGGTACTTAGGCAAGTAGACGACTTGAGGTCCCCAAGTTACCATGAATGCAAAAGGCAGTGAGAAGGAAGGGAGAAGGGATGTTTACCTGATCACTGGACCCTTTCCCCCACATTGGAGGCCTAGGATTGGTGGCCCCGGATACAATGGTGGCTCTTGGGAGTCTGGGCCTCAGAAAGTACAAAGTTGTAGGGAAGATATGTGAGACCATGGTTTGCATGTGACACAGGATGAACAAAAAGAGTTTTTTATGCTTCCTCTGTCACTGCTCTGAAGTCCAAAGCCACCCTTTCACCATTTCTTTTAAATCTAAGCTGTCCTTAAAGTATTTCCACTCACTTTGAAGATAACCCAACTCATCAGTCCTCAGGTATGCAGTTTCACTTTTACTTTTCCATGTATTAAAAAGGAGCCATTTAAAAGAACGTACATAATCCATTTAAATGCGAGTATGTTTCCCAAGGGGCCCAAAACTCACTCAAGTTTAGGTGGATGCTTTCAGTGGTAATTAGTAACTGTTATCGTTCCAGCAATTATCTTTCCTGTTTGTTACAGTAGCACTGCTAATTGAAATCTGTGGGACTTCTTGCAAACTGAAGTACCACTTGCTGGGAGTTATGGCATCGCATTCTGGCTCCACAGGAATAGTAACACACTGTGCTCTACAGCACTTTGTTGTGAAGGTTTCATCCTTGTGCTTTGTTGCTTCGATTTAACAAGAGGAAGCATGCCACACACTTCCCAGTTTTGTGCATTGAGGCAGAGAATGTCTGCACCAAGGAAAACCAAATTATTTATAATGATGCAAGGTACTGATGCAAGTCCTTTTCAGATAATTACTTTAGTTTTAGTGAATGCACTTGGGGGTGGGTTCCAAGGGAGAGGCTCTACCCCCCACTTTACATGTGGTCACTACAATGGGTGAAAGGATGCCACTAGGGATGTACGAAAGTCACTTACCTTTTCACGGAATTGATTCACGGTGTGGGGGGGGGAGGCGCTCTGTCCCTCCCCCCGGAATCCTTGATGGGGGGGGAGGCGATCCAGTCCTCCCCCCCGGAATCCTGCCTGGCTGGCTCCGCTCCGCAGCGGCTCTGCAGAGCAGCTGGCCAGGGCCATCCGCAGCCGGACTTCTGGCCGCGGACGGGCTGTTGCAGACGCAAATGGCGGCCACCGTAGCGGCCATTTGCGTCCAGCCAGGCTGCCGTGATAGCCTACGTAAATATTTACGTAGGATAAAACGGCGAAAAATAGGGAATGCAAATGGCAGCCGCCATAGCCGCCGCCATTTGCGTACGCTGTTTTTTGTTTTTATTTTGCTTGGCTTGCCGTGATAGGCTACGTAAATACTTAGATAGCCTATCACAGCAAAGACCAGGATGCAAATGGCGGCTGCGGCAGCTGGTCGAAAGACCAGCCGCCGCCGCCGCCACTGCCGCCAGAGCCGCCGCCGTCCGGAACATCTGCCCCAGGTAAGCTTCATCCCGGGGGGAATCCGTGGGGGGGCAGGGGGGGAGGCCGTTCGGCCACGGATTTTGGGGGGCCGAATGCCAGTGCATGGCATTCACTGAAATCCGTGGCGGAATTCTCCGCCATCCCTAGATGCCACATACATACAAATTGTATATACATATGCTCAGTATGCACAATCAGGGACCTTGCAAAAAATATGTAATCAGGACAACATCACAACAACACTATGTAAGTAATCAAATTTGGCTGTGTGATAACAGTGCTGCAGGCAACTGAAGTCAATGGGGAGTGAAAGCAGTGCTTCCTGGATTAGTCATATGGAAGATTACAGCCAGTTAGGGAGCATCCTGTGAATAGGGTAAAATGGCTACACAATGTAGCCAGTCAGATCTGGCTGTATACTACACTGAAGGCAAATTAATCAACTGAGAGACAGAATAAGACAGGGCAACCTGAACAAGTAGGCAAACATTTTTACAAGCATTGCCCCAAAAAATGGTTGAGAAGAAGATGTCTTTTTACACTCCCAACTGTGTTCCCAAGACAGTTAGTACTTTCAATTCATCCCTAGTTGTAACTAAATTAATTTATGGCAGCCTTCCCCAACCTGATGTCATTCAAATGGATTGGACTACAGCTCCCATCATTCCCAGTCCCAAGTTATAGTAGTTGTGGTCCAACACATATGGAGGGCCACAGGTTGGGGAAAGATGTTTTATGGAATCCACTGTCGTAAGGTTGATTGATGGATTGATTTCATTTCTATACCGCCCAATAGCCGTAGCTCTCTGGGCAGTTCACAGAAATTAAAACCACAGAGTGCAGCATAAAACAATACAAAATATGAAAGCTTAAAACCACAATAAAACAATACAACCAGAATAAAACTTAGCCACAATGCAGAGGTTTAAAAGACAGATTTAAAACTCCAGAGCTACTGTAAAAGATTAGGAAACTAAACTGTTAACATACTGGGAGAACAAAAAGGTCTTCACCTGGAGCTGGAAGGAGTACAGTGTAGGTGCCAGGTGAAGCTCTCTAGGGAGCGCATCCCTCAGCCAGGGGCCTCAGCAGAAAAGGCCCTCTTCCTGGTAGTCACCCACCTCACTTCCTTTGGCAGGGATGTGCTGATGGCCATGGCTTTAAAGGGGATTAGACAAATTTATTTATTTATTAAATTTATTTATTAAATTTATTAATTGCCCATCTGGCTGGTCACCCAGCCTTCTGGGCGATGTACAACATATAATAAAATAGTTTAAAACAATAAAATTCTACAATAAAAACATTTTCTAAAATACCCTAACCCACCCCAAATGCCTGCCTTTTTAATGCATTGCGGAAGCTCATTAAAGAGGGGGCATGATGGAGTTCCTTAGGGAGGGAGTTCCACAGAGTGGGGGCCACCACAGAAAAGGCCCTCTCCTTTGTCCCCACCAGTCTAGCTGTCCTGGCTGATGGGACAGAGAGAAGGCCATCCAAGGCTGATCTTGTTAAGTGGCCTGTCTGGTGTTGCTGGAGGTGCTCCTTAAGATAGGCTGGCCTGGAACCATATAGGGTTTTAAAGGTCGAAACCAGCACCTTGAATTTGGCCCGGAAAACAACTGGTAACCAGTGCAACTCCTTCAGCACTGGAGTGATGTGATCTGGCCGGCAGCTGCCTTTAATCAGGTGAGCTGCTGCATTCTGTACCAGCTGCAGCTTCCAAACCATCTTCAAGGGTAACCCCTCGTAGAGCGCATTACAGTAGTCTAAACGAGAGGAGACCAGGGCATGTACTACCGATGGGAGCAGATGGTCGGGAAGGAAGGGGCGCAGCCGCCGTATCAGATGGAGTTGATACAGCATTGCCTGGCTCACAGCTGACACCTGAGCCTCCATGGACAGCTGGGAGTCCAAAATGACCCCCAGGCTATGGACCTGGTCTTTCAAGGGTAGCTGTACCCCATTCAACACGAGGTCAACAGCCTCCTCTTGTCTCCCACCAAAAGTACCTCGGTCTTGTCAGGGTTCAGCTTCAGCATATTCCTCCCCATCCAGCCACTCACCGTCTCTAGACATTTGGACAGGGATTCTATGGCCAACCTTGGTGAAGATTTGAACAAGAAATAGAGCTGCGTGTCATCCGCATACTGATGACACCGCACCCCAAACCTCCTGATGATAGCCCCCAGCGGCTTCACACAGATGTTAAACAGCATCAGGAAGAGGATGGAACCCTGTGGTACCCCACAAGTGAGTGGCCACAGGTCCGAAACCTCCTCTCCCAGTGCTACCCTCTGGTACCTGCCGGAGAGGAAGGACCGGAACCACCGCAATACGGTGTCTCCAATATGGTGTCTCCAAATCTTTGGTTTCAAAGGCAATGTGCCTCTGCATACCAGTTGCTGGGGGTCAACAGGAGGGTTGGGCTATTGCCTTCATGTCCTTCTGGTGAGTTTCCCCAAAACAACTGTCTGGCATGTTGGGAACCACAGTACTGGAGTAGATGAACCATTTGTTTGGCCTGCAGAGCTCTCTTCAAGAACCATTTGAACTGACAACATGAACAGGTCAATGCTAGTCCTTTATGCAATACTATTCCATTTATCTTCACTGATAACATGGTGATCCACCCCTGGAGAATCTATCTTATTCAAAAGAAGAACGATATGAACATAAGGAGAGGCATGCTGCATCAGACCAAGGGTCCATCTAGTCCAGCATTCAGTTCACATAGTGGAAACCCACAAGTAGGACATGAGTGCAATAGCACTCTCCCACTTGTGTTCCCCAGCAACTGGTATCTATAGGGATACTGCCTCTGATACTGGAGGTAGCATATAGCCATCATGACTAGTAGCTATTGATAGCCTTACCCTCCATGAATTTTTCTACTCCCCTGTCCAAATTGGTGGCTATCAGTACATCTTCCAGTAGCAAATCCCATAGTTTCACCATGCACTCTGTGAAGAAGTACTTCTTTTTATCTGTCCTGAACCTGAGTCACCATTTAGCTTCATTAGATGGCCCTGGATTCTAGTATTATGTGAGGGGGAGAAACGTTTCTCCTTATCCACTTTCTTCATACCATGAATACGTTAACCTCTTACACTTCATATATTGTCTAAAGAAAGTAAGAATTATATAGCAGCCACAGCATTAAACTTTTAAATTGTACCTTTGCTGGGAACATAAATTAAAAGCTGGAATTTAATAGATCAGGGTATCCCTTTTAAACATACATTTTACAGCTGTTTTTCCCTCCACCTGGTGCCCAGAAGCCTTTGGCAAGGACATTTTATTATTATTATTATAATTTATATGTATAATTATTATAATCTTTAACTATCCAAACTTGCAGTTTCCCCACACAAATAAAAATTACTTTTGGACTGAATTATTCTGGCCAGAATGTTAGATTTCTATGTTATGAGAAGTACAAATTATATTTTTTGTTAGGACATGCTGAGCTAACAGTAAGTCTTTTCACTGAAGATTACTGTTTCACAATAATAAAACTCAACAATTTGGACTTTTAATAATAACTTAGTCCCACAGTAGAACTTCCAACGATCTCAAGTGTTTTTTCTTAGCCTTTATCTCATTTTAGTTACTTCTCAATAAAAAACTATTTATATGGGCAGCTAAATGAACTACCAGGAAGAAAGCTACATGTAATTTGTACACCACTCAGAAAACTTTGGTTATTGGGATAGTTTAAAAATGTAACAAATAAAATAATAAATAAATTATATATATATATATATATAGGGAGAGAGAGAGAGAGAGAGAGAGAGGGAGGGAGAGGGAGAAGGAGAGGGAGGGAAGGAGAGAGAGAGAGATTAAACTTCTGGTTAAGTTATTTGGAGTATTTTTGTGTGCTTTCTACCTCCCCTAGTATTTAGATAGAAAAGTAGTATTGCATTATATATTTGCAGGGTATCCCAAACTTCTAATAGCTATTTTTCTGAATTAAAATGGAAGGCACATTTCACTCTTACACCTGATAATGTTTTCTTTCAAGTGTCTAAGAATAAAAACTACTTGTTGCCCTCAGAGATGCCCTTCCTCTCTGTTTCTGCATGAGTCATTCATTGATTTGATTAGAAGGAGAAAAGAGCAACGCAGTGACAGCAGAAGAGACGGTCTTCTCTAACAGCTGGTAGGGCAGAGGCCATAGCTTAGTGGGAGAGAGCACATGCCTTGCGTGCATAAGATTGTAGGTTCAATCCCCAGTGTTCCCAGTTTAAAGACCAGATGATAGTAAATTATGGGAAAACTGCTACCAGCTAAAATAGACAACAGTGATGTACCTGGGTCAACAGTCTTAATATAAGCAAGCTTTATATGTTCATAGGTAGTTTGTATCAGAAATGAATGAATTCTCCATTCACAATCAGGGCTACCTCCACGGGAAGCTGTTTAGGAGGACGTAAGGCCAGCACAACAAATCAAGCAGAGATCTAGTATTATAATAGGTAGATACCATTGCTTTGGGGACCATATTCCTTCCTTCCAGCACTCTACAATTTCTTTTGCAGCACACCGTTTGGGAACTGAAGGCAAGGACTATAGCTGAATATTAGCAGAAAGCAGAATGTGTGGAAGTATACCACCTAAGGACTTGAGCATGCTCCGGGAGAGAGCGCAGGACAGGAAGGCCTGGCGTGCTATGGTCCATGGGGTCACGAAGAGTCGGACACGACTGAACGACTGAACAACAATACCACCTAAGAGACATGCTCTCTTTTCTCTTTATTAATTTGTTGATGATTTGCCTAGATTATGTTGCTAAGACTTCTTTGATGAGAGGAACTACTCAACTTGGCTGCCTCTCAAGTCATCGGATGATTATTCGTTGCCTTTGGTGCTTTCCCGCTCAGCTCTATCATGGCAAAAAGGGAGAAGCTTGTTACAGAAAAACTGAGACAGAGTGAGAGAGAGTGAGAGAGAGAGAGAATCTGTTAAATCGGGGGCAGGCAAATTCTAGGGGTTGGGGGCACATTGTCCCCCGACCCCACAAGGGGCTGCACCACTGCCACCACCATGCTGCTGAATTTGCTGCTGAAATTTGGCGGCACGGAGGCACACCCAGCAATTTTGCTATAAAACATCTTGGAATAAGCAACAGCCATTAGTTAAAACCTACTGTATGGAGGGGGAAATAACTGGCTGAAAGGCTGCTAAATGGTTAGTGCATGTAGGGAGTTGGGGTGTTGGTTTTGGTTTCACGTTTGCCTACTTACTTTGCCTGTTTTAGTTGTAACAGCAAGATGCCTGTTAATATTAAGGGAGGGAGCAATCCTATGGCCATCCTAGACAGCAGCTAGACGGCCATAGGATATCTTGTTTTCAGGGAACTGACCTCCCTCCACTTCCACTTCTTCTGCACTCACAAGACAAGTGTGGAGCAGCCAGAAAGGGGCATGTCTGGGGGTGTTCTGGGGCAGGGAGGGTGGAAATGCCTGTACGACACATCCAATGTGTCGTACAGCAGCCGCCTCCCCTGCTCTGTCCTCCCGCGGCTAGACAGCTGCAATTGGCTATCTAGCCGAAAATGCAGGGCAGGAGGAGTGCAGAGGGAATGATCCCCTCCATGCTTCTACTGCCCTGCATTGGATAGGCGGTCGCCTCCAAGTTCAGATAGGATATGAGCCCTATCTGGATAGGAATGAGCCCTAAAGGTCCTCTTTAAAGGTTGCAGTTGTCTTCTGTCTCAAGTGTAGTCAGACAAAACTTTGCAACAGAGTAAGACTTCTTCTGCTTCTGGACCCAGGAGTCTTCAGTAAAACCTAGCCAACAGCCCAGAATAACTTTGTAGATTTGTTGCTGCGTGACAGGAGTGCCGGCCACAAGAAAACTCTCAGGAAGGTCTGCTGACTGCAAGTAAGCTAAATAAGAATTCTCAAAGAAAAAAGTGGGAGAAAGGGGGAAGAAAACATAGCCAGCAGCTCTGAATTTAAGTTTTCAGGAGGCAAGCTGAATAATGTGAATGATCAATTATGGAAATTTAAAGTTGAAATGTTCCTATCCAAAGATGACATATGAGAGGCAATCACCACAAAGAGGCCAGCAGAAAACCTCCAGGAATGGGACAAAAAAGACAGATGGGCAAAGGCAGCAATACATTTATTAGTGGAAGATAATCAGTTAATCCACCTAAGGAATGAGACCACAGCAAAGGGCATGTGAAATGCACGCAAAGGCTGCATGAAAGAAACAATTTGAACAGTAAGCCAAATGAGACTTAGCAAAGGAAAGGACATTCAAGACCACATAAATACAATCCTAGATGTGTTGGTGCAACGACATGGTATCGCCTTACTCCTGCTGCAGCCTGCTTGAATCATATAGAGCCCATATGGTGCCTTAGAAACAAGGCCTGAAGTAGAACTGATGCTGGAGTTTGTAAAGGGCTGACCCATGACAAGTTCCAATGCATAAAGGAGATTGCACAGGACAGTCAGGACAAGGACAGGGACGCTGCACTAAAAAGCATTGATAACAAGGTGCAAAAGAAGGAAAGAAGGGCATGTTTCTGGTGCAAGAAAGCAGGATACTGTAGTAATTGGAAACTATAGAATTAAATACTGGCTCCTTTTATTGTGGATTGGAGATAAGACTCCACCCCTTTAGCTTGTGCTTACTTTCATTTTCCTATCTAGTTCAGTGTTAGCCTGTTCCTCAATAAACAGCCTCTTCTTGTTTGGGCCTACAAATGAGTACTCTGTTTCATTTATATTACATAAATGAGAACGTAACAGATACTTAAAGAAAAACTCCCTATGGAAAGCAGAAGAACAAAAGCAGTCTCTACAGACATCAAGGCAAAGGGGCTAGGACCACAACCAGTGAGACAGTAATGGAATGAAGGAGTGCATGCTTCAAAGCAATCAGGAAAACTTACCCCAAGGCTGGTGTGTTGACTTGACCTAAATAATAAAGAAAAGATCTGGCTTGGAAATGGAAGCAGCATCACCTCAGAAGTAGGGATGGGCAAATTTACCAGTCTGGGTTGCATGCCGCTCACCAGACCCCCACCAGCTGCCTGCCCTTGCTTGCTGCATGTGGTGAGATGCTGGGCAGCCTCCTTATAGAGCCTCCATTTTGCGTAAAAATGGGAGCTCGGCCTTTTTTGTAAAGGCCAATTTTATGCAAATGGCAGCCAGAAAATGGCCATTTATGTAAGATTACAGGTGTAAATGGCTATTTACACCTGTAATCTTGTGTCAGTGGTTGCTTTACAGCTGCCATTTGCGTAAAATTGGCCTTTACAAAAAAGGCCAAGCCACCATTTTGTGGCTTGGTGAGGGATTGGGGATCCCCGTGCTTCCCCGACTCGGCATGTGCCAAATCGGGCAAGTGTGGGGATCTGTGGATGGGTGTCACCAGCTGAGGCCAAGCTGGTGATTTCTTGCTGGGCCTCGAGACCCAGCTGGATGCCTGTGACATCTTTACACCGAAGGAATCGGACAAAGATTTCTGCTTTGCAACAAACTACATGGAGGTTCTCTTAATTATACCAATAAAAGTTGAGCCGTATGCTCCTGAGTTAGAAGGGGGGCTCCTGACAGTTAAGCACAAGGCAGCCAGGGGCTCACCATCAAATTTTAGGGTGACGAATGTACAAGTCAGAAGGGGACAAGAGCTTTAGCTAGTGCAATAGCAGATGAGCACTTATATCGCTTAAGCTCAGCAAAAGAATAGGTGAGGCTCACTGCACAGAGGCAAGATAATGACTGCATTCACTTGTGGCATCAACATCTGGGCCACAGGTACCCAGAAAGCATACAACAACTGCAGAGACAAAGGACCGTAAGGTAGTAGCCTGCCCCATGATCATGAGAGGTGACTGTTTTATCACAGCAGAAGCTACAAGAGCATCACTCCCCAAGTAGGGACATACAACTCTGCCTATATCCTGTCCGAGTGATGTCCATTGTAAGGAAATCTGGCCCTCTTGGGGCTTGACAAATTTCCCTGGAGCCCCCAAATATATAAGCAAATTGCAGCCGCAATTTGCTTATCTTGCCATTTTAAGAGAAAAGATAAATAAAGCCAAACCCCACAAGCCGCACACCAGCTGGGAGATCCAGTTTGTTGCGGATTCCAAAGGTAGGAGTCTTAGGAATCCAATGTATGCCACAGACTGTCATAACGGATGACGCGGAAGTGGAACTAGAGATGGAGGCACTGATGGGGACAAGGGAGTTGACCCCAATAAGGCCACTCCCTGCAATGGAAAGGAAGAACTACAACTCCTATGTTATGTGTGAAATATCTTCAACAGACCTAGAAAGGACACTGGATGAGATCCAGATTCGGAGGCCTCAGACTTCTACTGAGAAACTTATAGAAGGATTACAAAATTCAACAAGTATTCAGCTTAGTACAGAGCCAGATGATGCTGCAGAAGCAGACTGCCAGGCCCCTCCGATACTCCAAGTCAGTGCCTCCAGCCCTCAAGGGATGACTGGACACCATTTAAAATCAGGTGTGATAGATCCCCAAGTTGATTCCCCATTGGGAGAGAATTGGATGGACTCACCTATCCCCTCAATTGGACTGGCCTCAGAGCTAACAACTGAGCTGAAGGAAGAAAAAAAGAGTGCCCAGGAGTTGGAAAGTATCACTCCTGAGTCCCAATGACACGCAAACAACCAGCATATAAATAAAATTGGCCTTACAACGTGGAATATAAACGGCTAGGCTAGAATCCTGCAGGACCCTGAATCAAAAGACTTTCTCTCTTCCAAAGATATTGTACTGCTACAAGAAACATGGGTCCAGGAGAATTTGCTGTTTAATGGTTTTCAATCATATTCTATTGGAGCAGTCCCTGGGGAGGGACACGGAAGATGTAAAGGAGGTTTAGGAATCTTAATTGCTACGTCTTTTTGCGTAAGCACAAGGATGCTGCCATCCTATAAATGCAATGGCTGTCCTTGCTCATTTTGATCGATGGGATCTGCTGATAATAAATGTTTATCTTCCCCCTCAAAAGAAGAAATTACAGACTGGGGAAATTTGGGGAGAATTTGAAACATACGTAGCAGATCTGCTCCAATCCTATCCCAATACATATGCGATTTTGGGAGGAGACTTTAACACCAGGATGGGTCCAAGTGATCACGCCCTATATTCCCAGCAAAAAGCTTATCCCCCTACACCTAGTATAAATGGCCTTCCATTTACTCGACAATCTAAAGATATAAAATCTAACTATTCTGGGCTCTTACTACATCAATTGATTACAAGGCTCAACCTGCACACTCTTAATGGTGCATTCGGGAAAGAATATCCGGCGGAATTAACCTATCTGGCGGGAACCAGAATGAGTCAAATAGACTATCTCATTGTATCAACAAATTTGATTCCCTTTTTGAAGGACATGGAGGGCGTCCCAAATCTTCACAGTGATCATCTCCTGGTCTTATTGTCTTGGAAAACCCCGCACCCCTATCTACGAAGTGCCAATTGCTATATGCCTATGATACTCCCTGAGGGGGAAGCTTACTGTGTCAAATGGACCCCAAGGATGGACATGGAATTACGGGCCGTTCTTGCATCAGACAACATGCAAAACATTAGGACATCTCTAATACCTAACACCCAAATAATGAGCCCAGTGGAATTATATCAGGAGTTTGCCTGAGAATTGAAACAAGCCTTCACTCGGAGAGCAAGGGTAACTCAACAACGGCACCATCCCCCCTCGAAGCCCTGGTTCGATAGGGAATGTGTTCAAGGAAAAAAAGCCTTACAGAAGGCCTATCAAAAGTATAAATTTAGTTCTGATCTGAAGGCAGCTCAAGATCTTCTTGAACAGAAAAAATCCTACAAACAGCTACTGATACAAAAGAAAAAAAAAGGCTTGGAAGGAGAACTCTGCGAAACTGATTCAAGCAGCCAAATCTAAGGATCCGACCATGTTCTGGCGGTTGGTAGAGATCTCACCAATTTGTGGAACAACATTGCCAGACTGCTATATTCATCCAAAGGCTTGGGAGAAGCATTTCCATCAATTATACAGGGATTCTGACCTGGAACATTGCACTTGAAGGTGCTCCACCTTGGCCCCCGGTCCTGGCTTCAGAAATTTATGATCTAGCTGCCCAGATGAAAACGGGCAAAGCACTGGGTGAAGATCTGTTCCCTCCAGAGGTGGTCAAAAATAACTTAGAATGGTGGGCCCCAGCTCTAGCATCGCTATTCTCCTACATTGACATGACTGGGCAGATGAGATACTGGAAGATTGGGGCTCTGTCATTATTGTTCCTATATTCAAGAAGGGAAAGAGAGACAACCCCACAAATTACAGACCCATCAGTTTATTAAGTACTATCGGTAAATTATATGCCAGGCACTTATATAGGAAGCTTAAAGACTGGCTGGAACAGGATATGATATTGGCGGAGGAGCAGGCAGGCTTCAGGGAGGGTCGCTCTACCATAGATCAATGCTTGGTACTACAGCATCTCATTGAGAATACATCTCGAACAAGGTCACCTCGCTCTATGTAGCCTTTATAGACCTTAAGGCAGCTTTTGACTCTTATCTCGAGGGTCGAACTATGGAAGAAATTAGAGGCCTCCAGCATTGATAGGCACCTGCTCCTACTCATTCAGACTCTATATAGGGACACTTCCCTTCAGGTCAGATGTAGTGCTCACGGCCACCTTACAAAGGCTGTTCCAACAAAAAAAAGGGGTCAAGCAAGGCTGCATTCTCGCCTCACTTTTGTTCAACTTCTACATCAATTCAATGGTAGACCAGCTAAACCAAACCGATTTTCATCCCCCCCAAATTGCGGGGAGGCATATAACTACTTTACTATATGCAGATGCTGCTGCTATTATCTCAAGGACTCCAATTGGGTTTACAAGAGCATTGCGGAAGTTGACTGAATACTGTGAGGAAGAAGATCTGATGATCAAAAAATCATCAAATCAAAAAACAAAAATCATGACATTTGCAAAAAGACCAAAAATCAGATCATGGATGATAAACTAGCATAAGATTGAGCAGGTCTCCCAACTCAAATATTTAGGGGTAGTCTTCCAAGCAAACGGTTCCAGGAAGGCTCACGGTGAATATGTGGCTTTAAATGCACAGAGAAGCTCGTCAGCAATAGCACAATTTATGAGAATGAAAGGTGACCACCATATCCTTTTAGCCCTCCAATTATACCAAGCCAAAGTACTAGTGCAATTATTGTACGGCTCTCACTTGGGGCCTTTCCCGAATACCCAAACATTAGAACGTGTACAATCAAAATTTTTGAGGGCAATATTGGGTGTTCCTAGGGATGTCTCTAATGCAAAGATAAGATTAGAGACTGGCCAGATCAAATTTGAAGCTAGGGTCTGGGTGGCTATTCTTGTGTACCGGCTTAGACTGTCATATTTTCCTACTGGCCTTGCCCCACTAAATTTGCAAGACAATTTTAAATCCAATTGGATTCAGTCAACTGAACAGAAAATAGCTTTCTTGGGGCTTCCCTTGCGGACTTTATTAAATATGGGTTTTGAACAGGCAATGGAGACTATCAAGCAGCGCATTGCAGATATTGAGAGACAAAGTGACCTCAATAGTGCCCCAGAATTCTATCTCAGGGAGGACTACAGATATATCGTAACAGCTGCACCCTATCTTGAACAACTGGAAGTGCATCAACATAGAAGGGCATTTACCTTGGCCGGTCTATATGGACTCCCCTCGGCAGTTTTGGAGGGACGGTACAAAAAGATCCCCTGGTCAGACCGCCTCTGCCCCTGTGGCATGGAACAGATAGAAACTACAGAGCACATTTTGCTGTGGTGTATATTTTATAGAGATATTTGTGCCGCACTCATCTCCCAACTGATGAATCGCTTTCCGGGACATACAGAACAACAACATGCCTACATATTGTTTTCTGACACTAATTCGACATTTACATATAGTGTCGCCAATTTTTTTGCGGCCGCGAAGGATGCTGAGGGAGCTTGGACTTACCTAGCTGGATGAAAGACAAAGTCTGGAGAGTAATGCCATTCACCCAATATGGCTGATATGCATTACATTAGTACTACACTGTTTTGAAGTGTCTATTAACTTGATTGGGGATATATGGCAGATAATTTTAATGTAGTTCCTTTTTTGAGCTGGTCTTTGACCGTAATAAAGTTCTATTCTATTCTATTCTATTCTATTCTATTCTATTCTATTCTATTCTAGGAATCCAATGTCCTTTTAATCCAGTGAGGATTTCTCCAGCATCCCTATCCACAAGTCAAGCCAGAGTATATCCTCAGAACTAGTTGACCATGTACACAATGATGTGTGAGGCCCAATGATGGTACCCACACCAGGAGGCAACAGGTATGTAGTGATTTTCATAGATGACTACTCAATGTATACAGTGACATATCTCATGAAAAGTAAGGATGAAGTGCTGGACAAGCTACAGGATTATGTAGCTATGACAAGGAACAGATTTCAGTGCAAGCCTTTCACGCTAGGAACTGACAATGGAGGACAGCTTACTGAGAAGAAAGTTGAGGACTCCCTGAGAACCCATGGGATAGAGCAACAAAAGACAGTGCCATATATGAAAGAAAAACATAGAACTTTTAACTGAAATGGAAAGATATATGTTGACAGACTCCAAACTACCAGAGAGGGATTGGGATGAGATGCTACTCACAGCTACATATTTACAAACTGACTCTATTCCAGAACAATGAGGAAAACTCTGTATGAACTATGGCATGGAGAAAACACCAAGGCATATGCATATATCCCAGAAGAGAAACACAGCAAACTACAAAACAGACCAGCGGAGGGGATTCTTGTTGGGTACAGTAAGCATTCCAAAGGTTACAGAATGTTGTATCCACACACAGACAAAGTGATCGTCAGCAACACTGTGAATTTTGAAGAAGACCCAGGTGAGAACATAATGTCTTTACAAGTTCTAGCAGAAGAAGAACACCAGGATACAGATAGAATCACTGAGGAAGAAGGACCTTCTGAGCAAGCACTTGAAATCAGCATACAACCAAATGAAACAAAGGAACAGCTCTGGAGATGTTGAGATCAGATGGTCAACCAGGGAAAATAAAGCAAACCTCCTATCTGTCTATCCTACTACAAAGCTAGCTCTAAATAGGCTATCTGAACCATCGTCCTGGGAGGACATGTTGAACATGCCAGAAAGGGAAGCTAGGAAGTGGATAAAGGCAATGAGGAAGAAATGAAGTCAATGCATGACAATCAAATGTGGACACTCACTCCCCAGGCAAAAAATAGAAAACCCATAGGACAGTACTCACACAAACTGAGAAAATCAACCCCAGAACTTCTCATCAATGTGAAGTATCATTTTTTAAGAGATTCACAGGAACAGGGGTGTATAGACCTGCAGTACTGCCCTACGGAAGATATGATAGCAGCTGTGCTAACAAACCTTTATTAGGGGAACATCACTTTAAGCTATTGAGTAAAATGGGTCTAGTGGGTTAACTGATGGTCATCTTGAGAACGGGTGTTGGAATAAGCAACAGCCATTAGTTCTATGAAGGGGAAATGAACAGCCACTAAATGGTTAATTCATGTAGGGAGATGGGGTGCTAATTTTATTTCACTTTTATCTACTTACTTTGCCTGCTTTAGTTGTAACAAGAAGATGCCTGTTAATATTAAGTAAAAGGCCTGTTTAATGCTTGCAGTTGTCTTCTGTCTCAAATGTGGTCAGACTAAACTTACCTGGCAACAAAAACAAAGTGCATCCCATTTTCAAGCAGAATTGCTCTCCCAGGAAGGTTCTGATATTGCGATTTGCGATTTTGCTTGAAAACAAAACATGCACTATCCACATACCTTGTTTCAAAGCAAAACTACCAGGGATGTTTGCCACTGCCGCACCACCAAATTTCAGCAGCAAAATCAGTGGTGTGGCAGCAAGTGGGGGAGGAGTGGGAGCTGTGAAAAAGGCAAGGGGAGGGTACATGCAGCCCTCAGGCCCCAGGTTGACCACCCCGAGTTAATTTGTGAACTCTTGCTTCCTGTCCCTTCCCAGAATGATATAATTTTAAAACCATCTCAGGGCACAATCCTATGCATGTTTTAGACAGAGAAAAGTCCTATAACTCCCAGAATTCCCTAGCTAGCCATGCTGACTGGGACATGCTGGGAACTGTAGGACTTTATTCTGTCAAAACATGCATAGGATTGAACTCTCAGGGATGTTACATTCATCTTTGAAGGAAGACATCCTTGGATTTAAATACCCCAACTTTTTCAGAAGTGGTGGGGAAGACTGGAAATGGGTTAAATGGAGTGTTGTGTGCCATAACATATTTAGTGTATATCTCCAGCACAGCTGATTGTGTAAAGAGTCCGTGAAGATCTTGTGTAAAGCTTGTCCATCAGTATCACTGTTGAAAATTTACTGCATGATGGTACCAAGTAAGCTGGATTGAACATAGGCTAAATATGTTAAATAGGCCCTACTCATGAGAGCAGTCAGGTGGGTGACCACACGTCAGAGGGCCTTCTCTGCAGTGGCCCCATAGCTTTGGAACAAGTTGCCATCGGAGGTCCACCATGCTCTGTCATTGCAGACTTTTAAGAAGGCCTTGAAAACATATTATTTTACCGTGGCCTTCTCTTGATATGACTGCTGTTGTTGCTGTTACTGCTGTTAACATTGTTGCTGGTTTTATTGTTGGCTTTTGTTGTTTTTATTGTTTTTATTTTAAATATTTTAACTGTTTTAATGTATTTTATTGCTGTAAGCTGCCTTGGAGGGCTTCTGCCCTGAAAGGCGGCCAAGAAATATTTTAAATAAATAAATAAATAATCCTCTCATCCCATTGTGACATGGTTTATACAATGCTGCTATACAGTGGTTTATACAGAGTCAAACTCATGCTACATACATGTCTTAACCAAAGCACAGTGCTGGTTGGGAGTGGGACAGAAGCAGAAAGGAGGAGGGCTACTGACATTTCTTTGTGGAACAAATAATCTGTACAGACACAGTCCTGTCTGCCTCCCATTTTTGAGCTGTAAGGAGAGATAAGGTAGCTTCAGGACTGTTCCAAGCACTGAGAAGGTATTTATCTCATACCTTATGGCTGGATACACACCTTTATATTACTTGCCTTTCTACAGGCTGGACATATGTCTATTTCACCACATGTGCATAGCAAAGTCCTGCTAAGAAGATTGTGTTTGGCTGTGGCTCCCTGTCAAATGTTTTTGTGGTGTAGACAAGATGAAATAAACTTAAGAATCAGGATTACATGAAATGGGGTTCAAGGTACATGCTGAATTCACAATATGTGGTTTAAGTATAAGTGGTTCTCGGAGGACATTGGACTTTCTTCCAGCTGCCATATCAAGGATGGGATCAGAGAGAGCGTGTTTTCAATGGCTGTACCCAGACTTTGGAATTCCCTGCCCATAGATATCTGCCTCATCCCTTCCTTGATGGTCTTCTGTCATTCCTCTTTAGGAAGGCCTTTGGGTCATTAGTGATTTTAGAGAACTTTGGTTGACAGTGTGTGTGTGTGTGTGTGTGTGTGTGCATGCGCGCGCGCGTGTGTGTATTTACTGCTGTTCTTCCGGTTTATTGTTCTGATTTTTGTTGCTGCTGCTTCTTTTAAGTAATGACATTTGAGCATTTTATTGTATCTTGATCATGGATGCTTCTAGACAAAGCTTTTTTCACACCGTCGTTGTGCCTCTTTCATGGAATTTTACTGGGAGACCAGATGATGATATCTCCCACTTGTAGCCCTCATGTGCTTTCCATCTGTTTTCTTACTGCAGAAAATCCATCAAGTAAGAAAAGACAGAATAGCTGCATAATGCCTTCTAAGTGGTAGCGCTAGGAGCCCTCTATCTGGAAGCACCCCATATTTTTCTTTTTATCATCTATCTATCACATCTATTTTTCTTTGTTAGCTGCCTTGAGCTTTTTGGAAAGGCAAGATACATGCCTACATGCACATATTAGTTGCAATGGCACAGGACTTTGATTGTTGTAGGTATGGGCCAACTAGATAACATGTGGAAGCCCATGATGGGCTGCGAATTCTATCAGAACAGCAGCAGCAGTGTGTCCGAGCATAACCCTTTCTTACGGGTATTTTTTCCAATTAAAACCCCCTCTCATTTGCTAATCTACCCACCGGGGGAGAGATACAATCATCCCATGTCTTATCAAACTGGTTGGAACTGATTAATGAGACTGTTTTCAGCTGACATCATGCCTCCTTCTAAAAATGCAGTGCCCTTTAATATGGATCATTCCTTACCCCTTGCTATATTACTGACATCCTTATTTCCAACTGTAACAAAGCCTAAATATATGTAACTGGGCCCAGTCCTCTTTTGCTTAAGAAAATTCCTTAGAGCACAATCTATATTGATGGTTTAAACAATTAACTAACAAATCAACCATCAACTTTATATCTTCTATATTCTCTCTTCTTCTATCCTATCCTTTCGTCCTCTACTTGGAGTTTGTGTATTCCAGGATATGAACATGTCCTGCTGTGTACTGATTTTAGGAGCTTCTCCATTACCTTAAATAAATGCTTCACTGGTTTCATTCCACTGCTAAAATGGGCTGTTGCGGGTGCATAGGGGGGAGAAATGACGAGACAACACAAATAGAGTTGGGATAAAACTGGGCCACATTTATTGTCATATTACAATCTGCGAAGGAAGCACCGGTGGGCACATAGAAAACAAGTAATCATGACAGGTATAGAGTGAGGCATTCGTCGTCTGAGGCATGGCGTCTACTGTAGCCACCCTGCAGATCGATCCACCCAATTCTGGGCTGGGAGACCTTCCCCTGTCACCACCCCTCGAGCCACGGAACCCGAGTGGGGGAGGAGGGTCAGCCTCAGAGGTAAGCCTTATCTCCCAACTCAGGGCCACAAAACCCAGAGCCGAGAGCCTCGGGCCTTACCAGTCACCTGAAATGGTGCCCACGAATGCTCACCTGTCCTCTCTCCCAGTGGAGTGCCCACCCGGAACCGCCAGTACAGTTATGTGACCGGATAAATAGCAATCGGATGATACCAATTAGCCTACATTACTCCCTATCCCACCAGCAGTATGAAGTAGGCAAAAAACCCATAGCCCGGCCAATCTGGCTAAGAGCAAAAATTCCTACTCGGCCCCCAGTAGGGCAACCAGTACAACCCACACTGCATGTTGGGTGGGAGGGAGGGAGCCCGAAAAGCCAGAATGAATGAGGAAAGGGGGCGGGGAGGCCTAAGTATCGGCCGGCTCAGCCCCCACCCCACCTGGACGTCGGGAGCGAAGGCCAATGGCCTTCGATCTTGTCCCGCCCTTCCCCCCCCACCCGCAACATCCCCCCCCCACGGCCAGGCAAGCCGGACGCGGGGTGAGGGGACTTTTGCCAGGTCTTAAATATGCAGTTCTCTGTATGCAGTGAACGGATTTCATGATACCACTTTGTCTTCTAATATACCTTGCACATGTTGTTTATGCTAAACAGTCATGGACCGCGTAAAGAAGGTGGCTGTTGTTCTCATTCCTGCCCTTCTGTTCCATCTATGTGGTCATGTACTTTTCTCCTACACTATCAGGCTGCACAATTTCTTATTGCAGAATCACACATTTTTGTTTTGCCCATATATCAGCACAGAAACAGAAACCTATATTGCCTTGGCAATATAGGCACCTTGTTTTCTACTCTCCCACCCAGACTTAGGGATCTGACTCATCAGTGCAATGCACTGGGAAATTCCAAGAACCCAGATCAATATTCTTGTCTACTTCATTTTGCTTAAAGCTTTCCACTCCCAATCGCAGGGCAGCTATACCACATAAGAACAGTCACATGCTTCTCTGTTGCTAGGGGTAACCAAGGAAAGGGTGAGAACTGGCTGCTGCTAGTCACATGACATCCTGAAAAATATAATACATTCAGACAGCTCGTCCTTAGAATGTTTAAGCCTTGTTATGATCACATGATCACATCACTCAAGTAATAGATGACTGCCAGTTAGAAATAAAGCGATGTATTCTATATTACTGGAACACAGCTGACTAATATTGCAATGTAACCGTGCCTCAGTGCTCATCTCTATTAAATGGAATGACCATAAGTCAAGTGTATGTTTTCGGAATATCCATTCACAATAGATTCTACACTTGTTTTATTCTGTTTTATAAGCAGATTTTTTAAATGATCCATTGAGCTTGTATACAGAAACCTGGGGGCATTTTAGCATTTAGTAGCAAGCTATTATTACTTTCCTCTCAGTCACTTTCTTCACAGCAAGTGGAAATGAGACTCTTAGTTTCATACCTTACAAGATATCTGAAAACTTAAGACAGTACAACATAAAGAATAGAAATAAACAATCATATGACAACATATTTTTTAAAATGGCAGGATAAGACAGAAAAAAGCAATTTCCATTACTAATTAAATGCCTGGGAAATTTTGCTGACACTGAAAAGACATCATAGTGAGTACTGTGTAAACCTCCCTGGGATGAGCATTCTGTAAGTAGAAATCCACCATTGAAAAGGCTTTCTCCAGCCACACCTGCCTGTATTAGATTGGTGGGCACTCAAGAGAAGGCCTTTTCAGTGGTGGCCACACACCTTTGGAACTCCCTCCTAAGGGATATACATATGGCCTCTTCTTTTTTTATCTTTGCAACAAGCATTGAAAACTTTTCTATTTTACAGGCTTTTAATTAAAATGCTGTGCTGTGCTTTTACTGTTTTACATTACTGCTAGTTTAATTTGTTTGGGTTTTGTAATTATACTTACACTGCTTTTATGTCATTTTTGTTTAATGAGCATGTTTTATTATTTTAAATATTTGTGTTTTTAAAGTTTGTGTAAGCTGCTTTGTGAAGGCTCACTTTGAAAAGTGGGATATAAATATGAGATTTTCTACATGAGGCATTTATTGTGCACTTGTCATTTCTTCTCATGGGTGTTTAGGGATTCTTTAGATGGCATCATGACCCTTCAATTTCAATTCTGTGTTTTTAAGAGCACTTTCCTGGTTTTTTTCAGAGCAGGGAAAATAGATATTATTTGTGAAAAAGAAAACATATTTTCCTACTTGTGTAATTGTGATATTCCTATATAACACAGCACCATCTAGACGTTGTGTAGCAGAAAAGGAGAAAAGGGAAACCTCTTTGTGTAGAGCTTGGATCTTAATTCTGCGATGGAATTGAAAGTAGGTGCAGTGGATTAACAGCCTCGGGTAGAAAAGATCTATGTAAGCAAAGAAATACATCACTCTTCAAAACCCACCTTTTCAGTGTCGTGTTTGGCATATGTAACTGAAATAACCATATTATTTCTCTGTTTTCTCCTGCCTCAGTGGAAAGCAATGAGAAAGGAGATAGCATCTGATAACCTGCTTTGGGAAGCAGGCTTGAAGTATTGTAGTTGAGGCCCATTTCTTTCCTAAACGTGCATAGCACAGCTGTATAGGAAGTTACTTTGCAGTCAAGTCTTTTTTACTTCTGTGTGTGTGTATACACACACATACACACACATATTACATACACATAACAAGCATATTTTTTCTTATGTGTGGAAAGAAACTTCACAAATATGTGGATTCATTATTAAAGGAGCCTGCGGTAGAAATTATACCCTGTCATATGTGAATAAATTAAAGAGGCAGCTCTGTTATACGAATGGCCTGGAGCATCCAGCTGTGACCACTGTATAGTCAAGTCTGCACTTCTAAAAGTTTCACCTCGCCAGGCATATGAGCATCTATAAAAATGGTTCATGAAGGCAGACATAATTATGGCACATTCTCTCAGAAGCCTGAGCTTATGAGCTCATGGGGACATGAAAAGTGGCCAAGGGCCAGGTGGCAACGTCGCTACTGCCAAGGGCCAGACTTCAGATCAAAAGAAACATGCAATGCTTCTAGTCTCTGGATCAAAGGTTGATGAAATGTGAGTGTACTGGCAATTCCTGCTCAGATCTATCATTCATTTTAGTCAGACTCCTGGTGCTTATTGATTAATGACGATAAATGATGATGATGATGTTTTTAAACAAACCAGAGCGGGCTATAGATTTCAGCAACTGGAAACAAGTCCTTAAAAGAAAATGATTCGCTATAGTAGTTAATGATCTGCAAACACATTGTATATAGATATAGATACACACACACAGCTCTACCAGCATGTAGAACGTCCAGGGGTGGGGTGAGATTTGGCAGGCAATCCCAAGGTCATCGGAAATAGCCCTGAAACAGGGCTATTAAACCTCAGGTCTGTGGGCCAAGTCCAGTCTTGTGGTCCCAATCTGGCCCATCGGGGTTCCCCTGATGGCCATGCCTCTTTCCTATGGCCCCCCCTCCCCCCCCGACTGCCAACCTCATGGTAGTTTCCTGGCTTTTGGCACGTTCCCCCCCTCCCCCCACCTCTAAAAGGTTGACGTGCCTCTCCTAAAGCTTAGTTACTGGCAGTAAGAGGTGTAAGCTAAAATATGTCTTTTGGCCACACATCTTTTGCCTTTGGCCACATCCACAGTTCGAATACAGCCCTTGAGAGCTTTTTCAAAACTGAATTTGGCCCTTTGCCTGAAACAGGTTCAACAGCCCTGGCCTCAAAGAAGTGTGTGTGTGTGGGATCATCTTTCACTTGACCCCAAACACAGTGCAGTTAGTAGTGCTGTGCCAAATTCCACCTGCCTTTTTGCAATCTCCTTCGTTTCCCTGCAAAACAAGGCAGTCGTTTTTCTGCCTTTTTCGTGGGGATTTTGAGAATATCAGACAAAGTTCGCAGTGTGCAGGGCTTCAGTACTTATGGTAAGGGGGGGGGGAGTGCCCTCTTTATTTCACACATTTTTATCCAGTTCTGTCCTTTCAGCCCCTCTGACTGCTTGAGCTTTCTGAAAAGCCCCCTAGAAGACTTAACCAGGGCTAGATCTACACAACTGCTTTATAGTGGTATTGAAGTGCACCGATAACAGGTGGGGCACGTTACATGATCTATATACCACTTTTGTAGCGTTATTTCCTGCTTTTTATTCAGCATTATCCAATATACCTCAGCAAATGTCATTGTGTGTCCTACGAGGTATAAATGCGCAAGAGGGATAAAACGTTACCATGATGGCCTCGTATTGATATGATGCAAGGTGTATATCCTTCCTCCCTTGTGGGTTTCCAGTGCTGCTGCCTGCTCAGTACCTGAAAGCTGAGCGAGGGCTTCTTTTTCTTCTTCTTAGGCCTTTTAACAATAATAAACAAAACCCAAAATGCCTCGCTCAGCTTTCAAATATTTTGATGTTTTGAAGAGACATGTTTGTGTGCGTCACTGAAACAATCTGCCAAGACATGCTACGACCAACTGCTAAAAGTTCCCTTACACACATGTATCTCTGAGCATGCATGTTCAGAAAGGATTTCATTAACAATGAAGAACGTAGATATGTACAACAGCCCAGAGTCAAGTAACACAGATGTGGCAATAACAAACAGGGAATCATAATAGAAAATGATACAAGGACAGACCCATGACTACAGAAAATGGAATTTGACTACACATTCTAGATCAGGCTTCCTCAACCTGGCGCCTTCCAGGTGTTGTGCATTACAACTCCCAGGATTCCGACCACTGGCCATTTTGGTTGGGCTGATAGGAATTGCAGCCCAACACATCTGGAGGGCATCAGGTTGGCTGTCCTAGACTATATATTGCAGATATTAACAAGTAAGAAAAGTACACATTTCAAAAAATGGATAATGCTCTTCTACTGAAAAACATAAATGGGGATGGGAAAATAGGAAAGAACACAAAAGACAGTATCCAATCATTCTCACATGCTAGCAGGACCCACCGCTAGTGCAAAGGGAAGCGAGTGGTTCCAGGAAGGGCTGGAAACAAACAGAAACACTCATTTCCCCAAAGGGGCAGATCAGCGGAGCTTGCAGAAGGAAACTCCGCTGACCTATCTGAATCTGTAAGCAAGTGTTTCTGCTTGTTTCCAGGGTTGTTTTTGAACTGCTACCTTTCTGTTGTGCAAGTGGTGGGTCCCGCTTGGACAACACATCGAGTGGGTGCGCAGTGGCGGTACTGGATACTGCCCAATGTATTTTAATTTAGCAACGAAGTCTATGGAAGTATAAAACAGCAAAAATAGTCATGGAACAGTACTTTGTTCTACAGGGATTGTTCCTAAATGAACGTTTTACAAATCTATAGAGCCTAGAAGTGCCAGTTCCAGGTTTTTTAGGCCTTTGGCAAGGCACCCTCAGTGGCCCCTTCCATCAGTGAGTCTACCTTCGCACCACCATTGTCTTCAGCTCCTGTTGCTCCTCCTCCTCTTTCTCATCACTGTTTGCTTGTTTGACAGGCAGAGAGCCAGCAAGCAAGTGGGCATCTACTGCTCCTTCTTCTTACCTTCTCTGTTGTCTGGGCCAGAACGAGAGGCAGGTAAAAAAGCAGCTTGCAATGGTGAAGAGGAGGATCAAGTCCAGCAGGGTTTGTAAGTGGCTTCCTGCTGGGGTGTGGGTCTTGGCAAGTGCCCAAACATGCCTATCCTTGATGCTGGCCCCAGAATCTGGAAGTATATCAAAGCATTGCTGTGGCAATGCAATAGTGTTTCAAGTCTGCCATTCCTTTTCCTCTGAAGTAGCAGCATTTAGCTTCCTCAAGCAGTTCATTTTGTATACACTGAAAGGGCAGACAATGGTTAGTTATTTAATTTACTATTATTGTGTGTTTACTAACAGGGTACTACAGGGAGACACGCTTTGGGATTTTCAGTCTCAGGTACCAAAATAAATTGGCTGGCTTTGTGTACTAATAACTTGGGGGAAGAGGTGTGATTTGGTGCTCTACCTCAGGCAGCAAATGACTTGTGTAGGCCCTGCCAAGGATATTGTATGCTGAAAAGTTATGTGAATAATCTGTAGCTTGAATTTGGATATACTCTTACCTCATCTAAATTTCTTTCTTGTCTGGTTGACTTTTGGCCCTCGCCTTGCATGTCTGCCGAAATCCATAAAGATCTCGTAACAATAATATACCTCACCAAAATGACAGACAGAATGCTTGTTTTTAGTGGCATGTTTTTCTTAGTGATGGAGTTGGATGCGTGCATCAGTATAGGGCTGGTAATCACCCATTTAATGTAATGAAATGGCTTGTTGAAGAATGTCTGTAACTCACCTGAGAAATGCATGAGCCATGCTACTATAATAATACCACTGGTCGTTGTGAATTCAGGAAGTACATTAAACTAGTAAACTGGGTGCATTTCTCTGTTGCTTGCAAGGAATTTTCTAATGGTGTTAACTGAGAATAAAATATTTAAAAACTCAATCTTTTGCCATTTGAGATCAAACTTTTACCAACTGATAGGATCTCATAAAAATGGTGATCATTATTACTAGGGATGCATGGATTTTGTTAAATCCACTCTGTCTATGTTTTGTGGATTGTCAAAGTGTCTTCTGTTCCATCATCCACTCATTTATGGAATCAGATATTTTGATGCACGAGAATGTCATTCCACTTGTGCAAATGCAGACCTGTATTGATGGGCATTAGCGCTAATGCGCACTAGCACAAATATGCACTAGCACAAGTACACAAATCCCCCCCAAAGTAAAAAAAAGAAGCCTGCAAGCCTGCAAAATCTGAGTGACTTGCAAAAACCTGGTCTGCTGCAGATTCTGCAGGTTGGATTCACAGAAATCGAAACTCATTTGAATCCATTGCAGATTTCTCCAGCATTCCTAATTATTATCCTGTCCTGCAATGGAAATAAGAATAAATATTTTCAGACGACTCTAGTTTCAATGCAACTTAGTGGGTTGTATTCCTGATGTGCAACAAGAGCTGCTTTGTTGGTTGGTGGATTACTGATGTGCAGTTTCAGTGTGAGTTCTAGGTACAATGTTGATTGGTGGAGGAGCTGAACAATTCTGATGCAATGGGTGTGTCACAATTTTTGTAGGTAAAGTTCTTTTTATGTTTATCGGGATTATGTAGAGCATTGGATTTGACTAGTTTGTACTCGTGCAAGCAGGTGGTCAAGGAGTGACTATCTTAGCTGGAGGACCGTAATGCGCTCTATGTGGGGTTACCCTTGAAGATGGTTTGGAAGTTACAGCTGGTACAGAATGCGGTGGCTCGCCTGATTAAAGGCAGCTGCCGACGAGATCACATCATTCCAGTGCTGAAGGAGCTGCACTGGCTACCAGCTGTTTTCCGGGCCAAATTCAAGGTGTTGGTTTTGACCTTTAAAACCCTATACGGTTCCGGCCCAGTCTATCTCAAGGAGCGCCTCCAGCAACACCAGACAGGCCGCTCAACAAGATCAGCCTCAGATGGCCTTCTCTTTGTCCCATCAGCCAGGACAGCTAGGCTGGTGAGGATGAGGGAGAGGACCTTCTCTGTGGTGGCCCCCACTCTGTGGAACTCCCTCCCTAGGGAACTCCGGCATGCCCCCTCTTTAATGAGCTTCCGCCACGAATTAAAAATGTGGTTGTTCAGGCAGGCATTTGGGGTGGGCTAGGGTAATTTTAGAAATGTGATGTTTTTAATGTTGAATTTTATTGTATGAACTGTTTTTATTGTTGTACGTCGCCCAGAGTGGCTGGGTGACTGGCCAGATGGGCGATTGATTAAATAAATAAATAAGTAAGTAAGTAAGTAAGTAAGTAAGTAAGAAAGAAAGAAAGAAAGAAAGAAAGAAAGGGGTGCTACCTAGCAGGTAATAAAATTTTCAGCCATTTCAGTCACTTCTCTTAATCCATTCATTGTGTGCCTCCTTGATTACAGCTTGGTACATTAGTAAAAATTTACCTGGCAAGCCAACCTAACCCTGCATTATAAGAGAAAAGAAATCCTGCTGTGTTCAAGATTCCTAAGCTCAGGGCAAAAAATTAATTAAAAGTTCAAAGGAATGTGTAAGAAGTTTAAAATGTGCAGCGTAATAAAGTACATAAAGAAAATGTTGACTGTTATTTCCTCCTCCCACCTCCAGTTTCTTTTCAAATGGTGATTATCTACTTCTGGGTAAAAGCGCTCTCAGGCAGTCCCAGTATGGCTCAAATTCATTATCAGTGGCACACACAACAGGCATAATGATATTAAGTTTGTGCACTTACTGTCTTGTTGTTCTTCTTTGCGTATTCCACCCTTAAAAGTGGCCTAGAATAATTTTAAATAGATAGACATTACAACAAAGCAGGATGATAAGGAAATTAATTCAAGGTGGACATCCATGTGTCTCAGAGAGTTTGTGTATCAGAGTATGCTAAATATTCATTAATTTTAATCAGATCTGTTGTAACAACCAATGTGGTATAGTGGACTGCATTTTTTTGGAGTGGGGAGGGGAGTTAGGCTTCAAAATATACTCAACTATGAAATTCACCAGATAGCTTTGGAACAAAACAGCATCCCCTTGTTTCATTTTCTTCAAACAATATTTGTTGTGAGGATAAAAGGATCAAGCTAGATATGAGAATTTTGTTTCAGTTCCTTTTTGATCAGAATTTACCCGGTTCACACCTCCTGAAACTGAACACAGAAAATAACACAATCTGCAGCCAAAGTCTGTATTTTTCCAAGCTTGAAATGCGATTTATGGAACAAAACAAATCTTTTTAAAAATGTGAACTTTTGAAAAATGCACACTAATGTGCTTTAATCAATGGGAGAAATGTGTACACTGTGGCCAATGATGTAGAAATGTGTACATCACTGGCCACAGTGATCCATGCATTGGTAACTTCATGCCTGGACTGTTGTAATGTGCTCTATGTGGGGCTGCCCTTGAGACTGGATCAGAAGCTGCAGCAAGTGCAGCATGCGTCAGCTAGATTGCTCAGTGGTGCTTCTTACCATGCACATATGACTCTTGTGCTGAAGCTCTGCATTGGCTGCCAATTAGCTACTGAGCCACATTCAAAGTGTTATTGCTAGTTTATAAGACCTGAAAACAGCTCAGGACCAGATTAACTGAGAGACCACCTTCTTCTGCATAGGCTGCCCTGGTCTCTGCATTCTGAGGGGGAGGCCTTGCTGACCATACCACAGCCTACTGAGGTCCATTTGGCCATGGTGCAGAGGAAGGCCGTCTACTGTGGTGATGATCTCCCTAGGAGATCAGGTGTTCTCCTAGGGTGGAGTGCTTCTACCAACAACTGAAGACACACTTGTCTGTCCAGGTGTTTCCCTGACTGCTAGCTACCCTCTGGTGATTTTATTGTTTTTGTCACAGTTTTAATGATTGTTTTTATTGTATTTTATCATGTAAACTACTTTGGGATTATTTTTAAATGGAAAGTGGTATAGAACGTCTATGCATTTCAAAAATGCACACAATTGATGCATACATTTGGGAATATGTGCATGAAAATACACACAAATCTCCATGTGAAAAGAAAAAAACCCCCAAAGCTCACAATCTGATTCAGATACAAGTTGGAATGAGGTTTGAGGTGAAATTCAGAGAACCCGAACAAACTTGGGTTTTGCTGATCCACAAACCCATATAAATCCATCCTAAACTTCTTGAAGGAAGCTGGAGAACAAACAGGATCTAGTACAGTATTCAAAGAGCATGTATCTTCAGTCAGGCTTAGGGATGGCGGAGAATTTCTCCCCGAAACTTCGGGGGGCCGAGCGCCAACGTGTTCGGCCCCCCGAACAAGTTTCGGGGAGAAATCCTCCGCCCCCCCCCCGGGACTTACCTTCCCTGAATGTCCCTCCCGGCGGTGGGTCCGGCTGGCGGTTCGTCCAGTGTTCGAGCGGGGCGGGAGCGGCAGCCGGTCTTTCGACCGGCTGCCGCCCCCACCATTGCAATGAAAGAAAAAAAAAAAACACGTCCCCTGATAGGCTACGTGACGATTCACGTAGCCTATCACGGCAAGATTTGCAAAGTCAGCCGTGATAGGCTACGTGAATCGTCACGTAGCCTATCAGGGGACGTGTTTTTGTTTTTTTTTTTACTTTCGTGTTCGCGGCCGGGCGAGGCGGGAAGCCTCCTCCCCGGCCTGAATTTCGGCCGGGCGAGGCGGGAAGCCTCCCCCCCGGCCTGAATTTCGGCCGGGCGAGGCGGGAAGCCTCCCCCCCCCCGGCCTGAACTTCGCGGGGGGAGCAGCGAAGCGCTCCCCCCCACCGCGAAAAAGCTGCGAGAAAAGGTAAGTGACTTTCGTTCACCCCTAGTCAGGCTACGAGATGCAATGAGAGATGTGGTGGAAATGAGAGCTGCTTAAAGCCACTTCCATGGCTGAAACAACATGTACTGTCTTTCAAGAAGCATCTCTTCAAATTGTTGATAATGACATGAAACATGAAACATTTGTACAAATGTCTGAAAATACCTAAAAACATATAAAGTACCTTTGAGTCCGTATCAGTTTCACATAAAGCGGATTGCTGTCCTGTGGCTAATACGATGCATATGGCCCAGAATTCGGAATCAGTTCTGTATGGCTAGATCTTGAATTTTCTTTCTTTTTTGTGGACAATCTCAGGTCTAGACTACAAATACAGGATATGAGGTAGTAGAATAATGAGATGGTTAAATGGTCTGCACCACTTCAGATGGCATGTGGGGATCACCTTTTTTGTGTGCTCCCATATGTTAAAAGAAATCCCTATGGAGAGGAAAACAGAAGGACATACAAAGGACAGTGATGGAGACTTCCTTCCTAGTTTTCTATTTTACAGGAATAGAATGTAATATTACATTATTATTACATTTATTTATTACTATTAATTATGTGACAGAGCAGGCAAAAATGATACCTTGTGATGTGATATGGTACAGCCTGTTCTGTTGCCTCAGTACTCTTACACCTCATTCATACAGCACGCTGCTGCTGCTGCATACGTAGATCAGGCCTCGGTTCCTGGTTCAGATTCTAGAAAGCTTGCAATGGCAATGTCACCCCCAAATCAGAAGATATAGAAAATACAGAAGAAGAGCCCAATATATTCTATTTTAAATCCCAGCTCAGCCCATTTAGGACTGTGGGTGGCCTCAGAGCCCTCTTGAGGCGCAGAAGGGGTTAGAGTACCTATAACTGACAGGGAATATGAGGTCCAGGGCTGGCAACAGTGACTGTCAAACCTGGGCACCTTCTCTGGCCCAAGCAGGACAGAGGGCCTACCTTCTTGCCGAAGCATCCAGTTGTGTGTTTATCCAGCAGTGGCAGCAGCTGGGAAGCTTCCTGCCATCTTCAATTTCCCACTGTTCCCTAGAATGTCCAATCTAATGCTTCTCTGGTGCACTGTGGGAAATTAAAATGGTGATCAGTTTCCCAGATACAACTACTGTCACCAGGTAAACTCACAGCTGGGAGAGCATACAAAGGGATTCACTGATATGGGTGGGTGGGGGGCACCTATATGTCCACCAGAGGGAACTTAATCAGGAGCACTACTAAGCTGAAGTTGGACCTAATGAAGCCTGTAAATTGGCCAAGCCTGGTATAAATATGGTTTTCCCGCTTGCGTAATCAATGGCACTCCCTGCCAATGGTATTATCTGCCTTTTGCACTTTGGGTCCTGCAGTAGCTTGTGTGACAGTGAGCAGATGTAGTCTGGATTGAAACCCCCAATGTCAAGTCTGGATTTGGATATGACTGTCAAGATCCATGGCCTGGCCCAGACAATATTGTACAAAACAATCCGATTTAAACTTTTGATTCACAGCTTTCAAACACCAGGAGATGTAATATCAGGGCTATTGATCAAGAAACTCAGTTGGTGATATAGCAACTAGTGGACAAATTCCATCGATTTCATAGCAGGCCCCATTCCCATCTGAAAGACTGTCTGAACTCTTTTCATGGTCAAAGATACAGATTTGCCTATGACTAATTGATTGACATGTATGGGTGATCAAGAGATTCCAAATAATTTTTCATTAGGAATTATTTCCATTTGGGAAATCAAAACAATACTTTGTGGTGATCATTTTGCTGTGCTACAACAAAGCCTCTTCCTTTAAACCTAGCTTTTAAATTAATCTATCCTTTAAAGCTATGTGGCCACCCTTATAAAGTAGATAAGGTTTTATGATGGCCATTCACTATGTTCACATAGACTGTTGCATTCACTAGATAAGACACCAGAAAATCAACAGATGCTCACACTAATTGAACTGCCTTCCTGCTGGTACTCTCAGTTGAATCCCATACTAATTATCTTTTTATACATATTCTAAATGGGACCTATTCTTTGCATGTTAAATGGTTTCCGAACACAATGGCGATTTAGACCGTAGTGCTGCTACCTAGTTATCCATAGTTTGCCTAACAGAGTGATAGACTGGAAGAGGACAGAAGGTCAACACAGGACCCTTACCAAATGAGCCAGTTCAGGCCAGTGTATTTTACACAAAGTGCACAACAAAAAGGCATCACAACAAAGAGTGGGGCACTGAGGAAACCTTGTCCAAGAGAGGACGCTTCAGCCAGCACTGCTAGTTGAATTAATTACATGTACTAACTTAAAACCAACTAGGCCACCTCTCTCTCCCATTCTACCTAGTTTCCCAGTTATTTCCTTTTATTCTTCCCTGGCCTGTATTTTATGCTGGAACAGGGACAGTGTGCCAGAATTTTATTATTGATTTACAAATGTATAACATGCTTTTCAATTTTTCATAAATTCCCAAAGTAGGGAAGCTGAACTTTAAAAAAACCACCCACACACAACAAAGCAATAGTTCAGCCTCCTTGCTTTTTTTGCTTCTCATTGATCCCAGCTGGGAGCCATTTTTCCTTGAATAACTTCTTTCTGAGTTATGTTAGTTTGTTAGTTTCTGTTCCTGCAAAGGGGGAAGAAGGCTTTAATTGGCTTGTTTGTTTATTTAATTTATATCCCACCTTTCCACCCAAAAATGACACTCAAGGTGGCTATCAAAATCCAGATTCAAAACAAAATCTAAATAAAACATAGCAACCCCCTAATAATTTAACATAAAAACATAATTTAATTACTAATTTCCTCTCATTTTTCTCTTTTCATTTTAAAACAGTGATGTTGCAGACTGTCTTGCATTATGCATGTTTCTAGTACTGACATAATGTTCGTGTTGTAGGCCTGTATACATACATATGGCTATGAATTCTGTAAAAACGCCACCACCCTTAATTGCTGCCAGAAATGATATTTCATTAAGTTTTGGGTGACAGAAGGTGGAACGCATTCCAGAGGAAGGTATGGAAGTTTGGTAGTTATCCAGTTGAAAATCAGACCACCTGAAATCATTTTTAGATCAGAACCATGCAATTTCAGAACAGATTTAACAGGGCAAATTCGCCTCCTGATGTTGCCTGCTGGATGGGTTAGGATTTCCCACACTGGAGGCATTCAAGACGAAGTCGGACAGCCATCTGTCAGGGATGCTTTGACTTGGATTCCTGCATTGAGCCGGGGGTTGGACTCCGTCTTGTAGGCCCCTTCCAATCCTACTATTCTATGATTTGGCAGAGGTGCCCCCCCTCCATCCTCTGCCAGCAGAGAGGAGCTGGGGGGTGGGGGGGCTCTGCTTCTTCAGAGGCCCCAGTACAGCTGTAGAGAGGGCTGTGGGTAGAAAGTGAAGACTGGTGGTATACCCACCAGCAGCAAGCATAGGATCCTGAAATGGGGCATTCTAGGGGTAAGGGCAGGTTGGAGCTAGCTTTGGATCCACAGTATCCAAACCTACTTTGTTCCGCAACTAATTTTTCCACATTGCTTTCCATGTGTGTGTACATGTGGATTTAAACTGAAGCGACCTGCTGTGCTAAACCCCCCCCCCTCAAAAGTCTCTCCCTGCCCCCCCTTCTGCTCTGGCTGGTATGAGCTGGCAAAGCGTTATATGTGACCGTATATCCGCCATATCGCTACCCCTCCAACCCCATTTAGAATTGTTCTGCCTGCTGCCCTGGGAACGTGTTGAAGGGCAGCGTGTAAATCAAATAAATAAATAAATACACAAATTTCATCAATCTCTGCTTCAAAGACCACTAGTTTTCCTCACTGTACAAAAAGCAGACAATTCTAATGAGTAAAGGCAGCGGAAGAAAACAACTGCTTGCAAATGTCTGCATTTAAAACACTTGTCAATGAGTTTCTCTTTGGATTTCTTACACTTACTTTTTACAAATTTCTCATGACCTTTTTGTTGAACTAATCTCCCTACTTAAACCCTGCACCCTCTTTGCCTACATTTTTAAGGTTTGTGTTTTTTTTACCCACTTGAGTCTCAAGGATTTGAGAATTTAGAAATGGTGACAATGTTAACCTTGGATCTACTGTTTCTGAATGTTAAAGGATAAAATACATTTGGATAAAAGACGGTACAACAAACTCTGCTTGGAAGAATCAGGAAACAAAACCCCATATCCTCTAGAACCCTGGCTTGTTATGTATGAGCAGTATGCTTGTGGATGTTACCTGATTGCTCCTGCTGCAAGTGGATTTGATGTTGGGTTATTTCTCTGGCATGTTGGGGAAGAGACAAGCCAAAGATCTGGGTTCACACCAAAAGTCCATGGGTTGTTTAGCCCCTCCCACTTGCAGCAGAAGTGATCAGGCAGTGTTTACAAGCACACTGCTAGTAAACTAAAATTATTAATGTGACGTTTCAAACCTGCCAAAGAAGCCAGCATGGGTTTGTTTTTGAATAGCATGTTTAAAATGGTGTTCAGATTAAATCTTATATGCCTCTGTTACTGTGACCTGGTTTGCACATAATGATAACCCAGAGTATGGGTTGAGTATGGGCTGTTATTGAATCATGGGCTATGTGCAAACTCTGCACTGTGGTTTAACTATGGGTTAACTACGAACAACCCAGAGTTCACAACCCAACAATAAACTATGGGTTCTCTTCCTGGGTTGTTCGTGGCTAACATCCCATAGCTGAACCATACTGCAGGGTTCGCATGTAACGACAACCCACAATTCAACAAACCATACTCTGGGTTGTCATTATGTGCACACCAGGCCTGTCTCTGGAAAAGTAATTTTATATCATCACTGACCTAATGTTCACATTAAACGTTAATAACCCCCAAATAAACCTGCAAATAAACCTGCAAACTTCTTGGTTACGTGTGAAAATTGATACTGTAGGGAACTTAAATTGCTTCATAAATGGGACATAAATATGATCATGGTCACACTCATGTACCTACTTTATGGATAAACCTCAAGTGGAAAGCTAGATAGTTGTTCTGTTTATGGAATGATTTCACTCTGTGAAATATATGATGTCATTACTGCTATTCAAGTTAAATTATTCCTGAAAAGTAGTTTCCTTCTTGTTGGCAAAAAGCAATTGCTGTGCAATTAAGTGGTTCTATAGCACTTGCAGAGTCCTCTGGGAACTGTTCAGACAGCTTCAGCTATTTGGCAGTATAGAAATGGAATAAATAAATACATAAAATGTCTTCTTCGGGCACAATCCTATGCATGTTTAGACAGAAAAACCTCCTTCAACTCCCAGCATTCCCCAGCCAGCTATGCTGGCTAGGGCACCCTGGGAATTGTAGGACTGTCTGCTGTTTTAACATGCGTAAGATTTCGCCCTAAGTTACAGTGTATCTGTACAACGTACAGCTTTTCCTGAGCTTGGCCGAGAACTGCCCACTTCAGTTGCCACTAAGTGCCAAACTACGCTTTCTTCAAATTGGGTTAATTATCTCAGTGGAAGAACAAACCCCCAATACCTATTGGGATCCTTGTGCTCTGGGACGGGGGGGGAGGGGGCGTTAAGCAGGGGAGGCTGGTCGCTCCAACGGCAGGGGGACTGTGAATCCACTCTGGATTTCAGCCAGAAGTCTAACGGAGGTACCCAAGGTGCTGAACCCAATCCCCCAAATAGCACCTTGGATAGCTTCTGTAGACTTCTGACTGAACCCCAGAGCGGATGTATAGGCCCACCGACATCAGAGCCACCAGCCTCCGCTGGATTTAATTCCCCCCCTCCCCCTCCCCCTCCCGTCTTCGTCGGGAAGTTAAAAAAAGAAAAGAAAAACATCTGCATTGATCTTCCTCGCCTCCTTTCCACTTCGCACAGAAGCCTCCCTTCACAGACCGGCACCTCCTCCTCCCCCCACCCCCCTGCCAAACTCCGGCTGCCTGTCGGCTGCCCACCGCTCTTGTCCGTAGAGCAGCAGGCAGAGACGTCTCGGAGCGAGTCCGAATTCTGCCCAGTCCCCAAGCCGGAGCAGGGACAGGCTCGCGCGCAGGCGCAGTACCGGAGCCGCGCCAGTCGCATCTCCTCCCAGAGACCGCGTGGCGCGCCTGTGAGGGCGAAACCTGCCGCAACGTCCCGCGAAAAAGCCACGGGGGGGGGGAGGGGGGCAGTGTGGACGGCGGGCTCTGCTTTGTTCCCCGACAGGCTCGACTGCCGGGTACAGAACCGTCGAACGACTGCGAGGCCGAGGGCCGCCCGCAGTTGGGAAGGGCGGGAGAGCCCCTCGCCCTCTCGCGTCCCAAGCCTCGCGGGGAGATGCTGCAGCCGCCGCCGCCGCCGCCGCCGCTCTTGCAGAGCGCGCTGCGTCAAGGGAGGTGCGGCTCCCTCTGCCCTGCCTTTCCCCCCTCCCTCCTTCCTTCCCCTCGGTCTTAAACGCCCCTGCATCGGAGGCGCCGCGCACATGAACGTCTCCCTCCCTCCGCCTCAGACACCAATACACACACACACACACACACGAGCGCGCGCCCGCCCGCCCGCCGCTTCAGGCAGTCATTGATTCCTCCCGCCGATCGTCGCCACATTGCAGGGGCTGCTGTGAGAGAGCCGCCCAAGCCACGCCGGGCGCCCCTGGGCAGAAGGTAAGCCAAAGCGTGCGGGGCTTCCGGACAGGGACCCGGGGGAAAGGAGCGAGGCCGGGTCCCGCGGGCGCAGTGGCGAAGGGGATCGTGCGTCTTGTGTGGGGTGCGGGGACGGCTGGGCCGCTTAAGAGGCGAGCCTCGTGGTCGCCCAGGCGAGGCTATGGGAAGCGCACCGGCCATGCGCACATAACACCACGCAGACAGCTTCGAGGGAAGCGAGATCCATCCTAAGGAAGACGATTCGGTACCCATGGATATTGGATCGTCCGCCCCTCATTAGCATAAGTGGGAACATCGATGGAAATCATGGCACCCCCGCCCCAAATTTCCATGGTTTCTAAAGAACAAACATGGTGCATATTATGGGCAGTGGCGCCGCGCAGCATCATATGTGGAACAGACAGCATGTGAATGCATTCAAGGCCGGAATGGACCTACGTTTCACATACACATATGTGACATATAGGTCACATACGGACCTGAGAAACCCAGCACGGGAGACGGGGAGAGCGGAATGAGGCGATAACTCACTCAGGGGCATTCGAGAGCAATGGTGAGCATTGCCTCCCCGCCGCCTCTTCCTAGCATCGGATCCTAGAAGGGATCCAGGCAAGGGATCTCTCATTGCCCATCAGCCACTGTGGGCTAGAAAGGGGGGGTAATAATATGGCATCGGGAAATAGATGGTCATGGGACCATCAGCACCACAGACGCGAAGATAGGCGGTGCGTGCCCTGTGACCCAGAGAAAGAATTTGGCACACTTAAGCGGAGGAAGGCATCTAATATGTACAGAGCATCGTTCTGGGGTATGTCGTCCTGACACAGCAGGATGGGAGCAAGGTTGGTCTTGGGGGGCGGGGTGGGGGGTGGGGGGAGAAACAGGAGCAGTAGGATTCAGGGCCAGGCCAACGCAGTCTGATGCGATCTGTGACGGTTCCCCCACCCCACCCCCTCAGGAGGGAGTTGCCTGGGGGAATCCATCCGCCCAATTCAAACGCATTTTTTTTCCAGATCCGCGGATACTGCTAAGAAAGCAAGAGGCATCCCGCCCCCTCTCGGGAATCTTCTCCGGCGTGGTTGAAATCCTTGTGCTCGTTTGTGTTTTTTTCGTGGGAGACGAGTGTGTGTATGTGTTAGCCAGCAGAAGAAATCCGGCATTTTACACAAGAATGCGTGGCGGGCATTTTACTTAACTTTCATTGCATCAGGTGAAAGCATGTTAGTTTCAGTGGAAGCTGGTGGCTCTGATGTCGCCGGGGCTGTGAATCCATTCTGGGTTTCAATCAGAACTCGCCAGAACTCTATATGAGCCATCTAAGGTTCTGAACCCATTTTATAGCTCCTTTAGACTTCGTGCTGCTTATGACTGAAACCCAGACAGGCTCCACAGCCCCACCGAAATGGGAGCCACCAGACTCCGCTGGTAATTTCGGCTCCCGCGTGCCGTCTTGACACCTCACCCCCCTACCCCCCCACCCCCATACCCAAACCACCTTCGTTGTGGCCGTTGTGTCTTCCCGCCTGTTCGGGAAGAGACCCCCGCCACCCACCCCCGCGTGATCCGAGGATCGGCGGGTTCTTCCTCCGCAGGGCTATTTGGACGGCTTATGAAGAGCAGCGGGAAACCGATCTTAATCGCCGGGCCAGTGGTTCCGGTGGATCAAAGAGGGCGAGAAGCGGCGCCCAGGGCTTCCCGGGGTGGGAAATGCGGGCGAGAGGCTGCGATCCGAGAAATGCCCGCACAGGGGAGGTCAGTTGGGAATGGGAGTGGGGTGGCGACGGATAAAAGACCAATACTTCCGAAGGTGGCTGAGCGCGGGGAGGGGGTCGGTCAGGCGGCTGATCGTGGCGTACGGCCGCCCGATGACAAGGACACCCGCGCAGCTTCGCCGGCGCGGCCCTAATCCCAGCCGGCTTGGAGTAGTGGTGGGCGGGCGCAAGCCTGGGACCCGGTGATGTCACCATGTTTGGGTGGATATGTTAATGAGGAGCCGCTCTCGCCGTCTACGGAGCTGGCTTGCTCTCCCTCCCAATCCGGTATTATAAACCTCAGACTTTTCGTTTATAGCTAACAAGTAAAGGGACGATCCTGTGCTTAAAATTACCACGTGGTTAGCTCTTTTTGGTTTCCCCAAGTTGATGGCTATCGCCTACATAGGGTTATTACAAAACGGGCTTGCCTTGCTGTTGTTCGGAATGAATGGTAAATCCTAAAACCTGGTATTTATTTGCTACAGTATATGCTGTGTTTGTTATGACACTGCCTGTCTAGGAATCTAATAAAAATGTGTATTTATATGGTGTGTGTATATGTATGAAATAATTATTTTATACATACACACTCACTACATAAACACACAGGTATATGAGTATATCCTTATGCACGCTCTCTCTCTCTCTCTCTCTCTCTCTCTCTCTCTCCTCTCACTCCCTCACTCCCTATCTCTTACTAACAAGGTGAGTGTGTATGTGTGTGTTACGCAACACTCATTGACTTGGAGCCTACCAGTGCAGTCCTATACATGTCTACTCAAAAGTAAGTTCCATTGTGTTTAGGACTGTAAACCCTATTGAACAGAATAGAATTCATTTCTGAGCACTTATCTCCCTCATTTACACAAAGAGAGGGGTAATTTCTGCTAACACCCTCCTCCATTTGCAGTCCCCCCCACCATATCCCACACCATTCCCAAAGGTCCCCCAATCCCCAGGAACAGGTTTTCAGGGGGCTGCAGAAGGAAGGGTGAGGTGAGAAACCCCATTGCATGAATGGGAACTCTTGTTTCTTTCACGGAAGGGAAGTTAGAATGCAGATACATAAATCTCTCTCACACACATTCCTCACTAATAAGCTGAGAAGATGCAAAAGAATTTAGATGATAAAAGAATTCCAATTATCACTGGCAAGTATTAGCTTTTTATTTTTAAGTGTTGCATTCAAGGTCATACAGTGCTGGACTGGGGAGATGTTTTAGATGGTGTTTAGCATTGCTAAGTACTGTTTACAGTGGGGTATATAAGATGTTGAAGAAAACTGATTTTAAATAAGAAGATAGTTTAATTTTGCTCCTCTCCTAAAGTGGTTCAGTTAGAAAGTTGAAAACTGATGACATAGGAGTCAAACATTTCATCAGCTGTTACACGATGACTGTGCACTAAGATTTGTTTGGGATTTCCCCACTTCCTCCATTCTGTAATGAAAATAATAAAAGGAAATCTGAAACAGAAAGTTCTTTTTCATGTGGAAGCAGAAGCCAGGTGTATTCTGCAAACATAACGTGAAATTGTACCAGCAGTCTGCTGTTACCTATTCATATAGTTGCTGATGAATACATATGCAGATATGTTCACTGGAATCATAGCATTAGTATTCTGTGAATTAAAAAGGAAATATGGTTACTAATTATTAAGCATAGTCCTGTCAAAATCTATCAGTTTGCTATTCCCCTATAATTATGGGCAATTCAAATAACAGTTGTTAGGCACTATAATTATCTGGAATACCTGGAACCAATTTTGCACACACCCAAATTCCTTTGAGTCTGAACAGTAGTAAATTCAGGAAACAACTCCAACTGATTTTATCCTAGTAGGAAGAATTGCAGATGCACCAACAAGTGAGCTGCTTGTGCAGTTTCATGCTTCTTTTTGCAGAATACATCTGACCTCCCCTTTCATACAGAAGCAGAACCATCTTTCAGATTTCCTCCCCACCCCATGGAAATAAATGAGAAGGATATCAAGGAAGATTAATATTGCATGGAATAAATCAGGGATGTTCAAATTCAGACCTGTGGGCCAAATCCAGCCTACCTGGGGTCCCAATCCGGCCTTCCAGCTTTCCCCAAATAGCCACACCCCTTAGTGCAACTCTGTCATGGTCATCCGTTAGATCTATTGCATCAGATCTGTGCCAGTAGCAATTTCGGAACTACTTCTAACATTGCTACAGCTCTTAATATTGCATGAGGTCTCACAGAAGAGGGCTAAACTGTACAAGGCTACCTTTCCTTCTCAGAAGTGTCTCACCATTCAAGAACATTTTTCTTATTTTTTTCTTCATTTTCCCTAGGAGAGAAATTAATATTGCATGGAATAAATCAGGGATGTTCAAATTCAGACCCGTGGGCCAAATCCAGCCTACCTGGGGTCCCAATCCGGCCTTCCAGCTTTCCCCAAATAGCCACACCCCTTAGTGCAATTTCGGAACTACTTCTAACATTGCTACAGCTCTTAATATTACATGAGGTCTCACAGAAGAGGGCTAAACTGTACAAGGCTACCTTTCCTTCTCAGAAGTGTCTCACCGTTCAAGAACATTTTTCTTATTTTTTTCTTCATTTTCCCTAGGAGAGAAATTAATATTGCATGGAATAAATCAGGGATGTTCAAATTCAGACCCGTGGGCCAAATCCAGCCTACCTGGGGTCCCAATCCGGCCTTCCAGCTTTCCCCAAATAGCCACACTCCTTAGTGCAATTTTGGAACTACTTCTAACATTGCTACAACTCTTAATATTACATGAGGTCTCACAGAAGAGGGCTAAACTGTACAAGGCTACCTTTCCTTCTCAGAAGTGTCTCACCATTCAAGAACATTTTCTTATTTTTTTTCTTCATTTTCCCTAGGAGAGAAATACCATACAGCTTTCCTCCCTGCAACAGCTCGGTTCCAGCTCCCTCTTGCCTCCATTTGTACTGTTGTCACACTACCAATACTGATCAGGGCTTGCGCGCCACAATAAAGCTAAGAAGGAAGTTAGTCCTGTGCTCTACAGAAGTGATATTCTGTACACAGATTCAGCCACTGGGACTAACAGGACTAAACCTAGAGATAGCAGGCCAGATGGCCACACAGGGCCAGCTGCATATTTCTGTGGCCTATCAGGCCAGGAGTCTGAGGGATGGGCCCTTCTCCCATGTCTGTGCCCCCCTGCCATGCCATGGGTGACAGGTGGGCCCAGATCTGCTCTCTCATCATAAAAGTTTGCTTTCAGCAGGTGGGCAGGACTGTCTGATGAACAGCAGGGAGAGGAGGAGGATCTGGCACCATTACCAATGGAGGAACTGGAAGTGGTGGCGGTTCCACAGACATAGGAGGATGGGGAGCGGCAAGGAGCCGGTATCAAGCCATTGTCAGCTGCCTGACCATGCAGCCTGGCACCATTGGACCTGTGGCCACAGAGCAGTACCATCTGATCAGAGTTTGGGTGGCTAACCTGACACTTCCTTCCAGAATCTACAAAACAAACCAGACATGCCCCACTCCTCACATCCTCTTGTATAATATGATCTGAAGCTGGAACCAATTACTAGAGACCTGTGCTAGGAATTCATTTTCCAGAATGCAATACAGAAGTGCGATCACATTTTCTTGTGATGCAGAAAAACAACGTACTATAGCAGTGGTGGGGAACCCATGGACTGCAGGTGGCCTTCAGTATTGGCCCACTCTGCCCGCTCCACCCTTTCAGTCTCAAGCCGTTCCCAGTGAGAGGCAGAGGCTGTGCAGAGTGAGCAAGTGAGGATCCATGGTTTCAAAAGCCATCCCTGCTGGAGTGGGAAGGGGGAAGCCTCCTCTGCCCAAGCACAGAGAGTACAGTGCTTTAAAAGCTTTGTGGACAGATTGGCTGGGTACATACCTTTGGCAGGGCCCTTATCCCAAGTGGCTGTGAAGAAGCTATGTATTTCATCAGACCCCTTCACAGTTGTGAGGCAGCTATGACAGATGTTCTTAGTAGTAATATGAGTGGTTTTTCCTTAGCCAAGGCTGCCTCGATCTCCCTACAGCCCTGCTTTAGTTTTTTAAAAAGAGCAAAATTCTGGCCTGGGCCTAAAATCTCAGGCCGAGGTAACTGAAGATAGAATGGCCACTTGTGAATCACCAAAAAGAAAACAAAAGAGGGCACTGATTTTCATAAAATTTGCATGTGCAAATGTATATGTATAGATGAAAAGTTAGAAATAATTATTATAATTTAAATTGAAATACAATACATCTCACCAGAGCGTGGAAGACTTGGACCAGGTAACCCGTTGTGCCGGTTCAGTCTGCAGTCCAGGTGCTTTTGATGGACAACTTCAAGGTCCAGATCTTTCTTCTGGTAGTTCTTTATCTTTAAAGTGGACTTGGAATGCACCACCTTTCAAATAGAGGACACCTTCAAATTAGAGGGCAGTCTCGTGATAGCTATTCAAATAGAGGACTGACCTCTGTAAAAGAGGACAGATGGCCACCCTACCAGAAGAAGATATGGGAACCAGATATGGCAATCTCACTCCCAGTGTCCAGTTGCTGGTGATGAAGGGAGGCTTCCTGCTGAGCTTGGGCCTTCTGCTTCCACAGTGGAACAGTGGGTATGGAATTAGTATGGCTGCTCTTCCATTCCTGCGGAAAACTCTCGGGAGTTGGAATCCTGCAAACTGCTTGACTTTGTTACTGCCTTGACAGTTCCATGGGTGGAGCTTTTATGTCCCAGTACCAGTGGGGTTGATGGGTATATCTGCAGTCTTCCATAGTTGTCCTCCAAGGTTCAAATGCAACGATTGGGATGCCATCAAACCGCACAACCCCCTGGTTGCCTTGGAGAGGATTGGGACCAGGTTGGGCTGTCCTTGAGTAGGATAGCTCACATAAGCTTCTAATTATACAACTACTGTTGTATGAAAAAAAAAATCAACTTGTAGAGCAGAAAATGAACAGTCTTGTTTGAAATGCATAATTGTGTGTATTTTATATATGTATATATCTTTAAAAGTTTTGGTCCTTTGATTAAAAGCTAAAGTTTTGATACTTTGGTTTCCTGTCAGTAATTACTGCAAGACTTTCATATTTGTAGGAGCAATTTTTAGGCAATTGAAATGGCTGTTATGTAGTTCCCTGGAGGTCTCTCATATGACCAAATTATTCCTGGTTTATTTATGTAGAGTGCTTTGTCTTCGCCTACTGCATTTTCCATTTTAATCCCCTTTAAAGTAGGAGAACATCTGATTCTGAACATTTTTTTATTTGGATATTAATGAAAGCTACTAGGAAATTGCCTGTATATGAGACTGTTAAGATGGCTGTCAACAGAAACATATCTGCATTTCATTGGTAATAACAGTCTATTAGCACTTTAAGGGATTATCTATTTAATATACATTGATCTTTCCTCTCACTTAAACATTGCACACTGTATTAAGTTTTTCATTGAATCTCTGTAACATCATGACAGACTGGTCTGGTAAATGGAAGTGAGAGCAGGGAAGAACCTATCTGAATTACCATGTATCTGTTGCCTGATAAATAATTCAAATAATTATTTGAAATCAAATAATTACAAACTTGAGTTCAGTTCCAGTTCAGATCCATCAGTATTCTTAATCTCGAGTCCAGATAACAGCTTTAAAAAAGCAGTTGATAACCACTATGAACTGATTCAGATACATTTCATGAAGATTAAGGTTACAATGCATCCAGCGATGGGAACAGAAAAAATTTCAGGACTGTAGTTTTGCAAATAAATTTTTCCATTCAATACAAATGCATTTCTTCATAAAATTAATTAGTAACATAATTTACTAATTAGTGAAACATATTGGGCCTCCAGGGAGCCAACCATGCCATCTTCCATGAGACTCCTTGTATTCCACTTCTCCTCTTGTTTTTGTTTTCTCCTCTCAGCACTTGGCTCTGTGACCACTGAGCATGCTCAGTCTGCATTGGGCTATTTGGGTGTATGTGTGGGGTGGTGGTGGTTTCCCCCATAGTGTTCCCCCCGCCCAAGAATTGTTCTGCTTCTACAAACCCTTGGATTCCCCCAAGCGTGCTAATTTGTCTCTCATTTCTCAGTAGTCCCATTTTTGGCTATATAGCACTTGAGTTTGCTATCAGTCATAATCATTTGCTCAGTTGTTATCACTATGTGAAATTATTAATAAGTAACCTAATATTACTAATTAATTTTATGAAACAATGTAATTTTAGAAATAGAAAAATTGGGAACAGATCTAATACCACTTAAATTGGGCAATTTAAAGTTGTAATTAACACACACACACATGCACGCACGCACATTCACACAAGGTCTGTCTGTTTGTAAACAGGCAGGTAAATTAAACCCAAACTACATGCACATGCTAAATCATATCCAAATCAATTTAGGATTCTCAATAAAGTTTTCCAGCTTTGATGTCAATTGCACTGATATAAATAAATTATTTTTTCTTCAAAGTAAATGCATTTACAACTGAGGTTATGTAACATACAGTGTATAAGAAATGCACTATTTTATCTGGACCAGTTGGCATATTTCATTAGTGAAAGTTAAAATCACATGCAACTTGAGTCTTCATCTGTTTGTAGCGGGTTGGGGGACAATTTGTTTTGGAGGGTAGCCTTGGTGACATTATGATCCAAGTATATCAAGTTTCCATAGCAGATTTTAATAAGTGGAAATTTTTATACCATAAAGGAGAGGTCTACAGCATTCTGTGCCTCAGAGAAGCAATATTCTAGAACAGTTTGACCCCAGAAGCATTCTAGAGCACAGGTGGACAGACTTCAGGTTTGCTGGATCTACTTTTTAGCAGAACCCCAAGATCCACCAACCAGAACAAGATGTAAAAAATCACTTAGAATTAAAAATAGGGTGCCTCTTGACATATCCTGAGCTAATGCTTAGGAATTTGTTTTCAGTACCAGAACTGAACTTTTGTGTACCTTTCACACAAAAGTCCACTTCCAATTTCTTAATTTCAGCACCCTAATTTAGATTATAAAAGTAATTTTGTTGCTGCTATTGTTAAACAATTGGGAGTCATAAACTATTGCCATTCTATTGCAAATCACCCAGAGATCTACCAGTAGATACCAAATTACCCCTGCTCCAGAGTAACTAGTTTGAGATTTACAGCCTGTTGATACAATTTGGAACTATTAAAACAAATGGGATATTTGAAACAGGATAAGGATTGCTCTTAACAGGCAGGAAAGGATTGCTCCTAAATCCTCCTGCACTGGCACAATACAATGCTATGTTATATTACCTGGCACAGCATTACTCTTGCACTGGTTGGAGACCACCACCCATGTAACCCTTATGCTGGTGGGACTCCACTGGTACAAGGGGGAAACTGAGTACAGTTGGGTAGGTGGTAGGGGAATCCTATGTGCCCAAGTTGGAATCCTATGCTCCTGTAAGTAATCAATTCCATGACTCTGATGGCGGCTTAATATTTCACTTTCATTGGAGTCAATGGAGAAGCCCAGATGACTGTCCCCATTGATCTCCTCCAGCCACAAGTCACAATGGAAGATAGGATTCTGATTAACTCTGTACAATATATGACCCAGCCAGGGAGCACAACTCTCATTTATCAAGATATGTGGCATGGGCTACATCACTATGCTCTCATGTCTAGGGAACTATGAGTATGCAAGTGAGAAGTATGCAAGTGACTCCCATGACTAGAATACAGCAATTGAAGGACATAACTTGTTCAAAAAGAACAGAAGGAACAGAAAGGGAGGTGGAGTTGCACTATATGTTAAAGATACATATCTCTGCACAGAAATACAGGAGGATGAACTTGGTAGCCCCATCAAGGGTATCTGGTTTAAATAAATGGAGCAAAGAATAAAAGGAACATGGTGGTCGGAGTCTACTACTGGCCATCCAATCAAGGAGAAGACGAGGATGAAACTTCTGAAAAGCAAATTGCCAATGTTTCAAGGAAGCATGATGTAGTAGTAATGGGGGACTTCAATTTCCCCGATATTTGTTGGGAGACAAATTCTGCAAAACATGGCCCCTCCAGGAAATTCCTCGCTTGTGTTGCTGATAACTTCCTCCTACAGAAAGTGGAGGAAGGAACTAGAGGATTGGCTATCCTTGACTTGATCCTAACCAACAGAGATGACTTGGTGGATAAAGTAGCAGTTACGGGAACTCGGGGGGAAAGTGACCATGTTATATTGGAGTTCTTGGTTTTAAAGGAAGCAAAAGCTGAGTGTAGCCAAACATGTAACCTGGATTTTAGGAAAGTCAATTTTAATAAACTCAGAACAAAAGTAAGGTCCCATGGCAAGCAACTCTAATGAGAAAAGGAGTCCAAGATAGGTGGGAGTTTTTAAAAAAGGAAATTCTAAAGGCACAATTACAAACAATTCCAACAAGAAGAAAAGGTGGAAGACAACAGAAGAAGTTGATGTGGCTTCACAAAAAGCTTAGAGATGACCTGAAAACAAAAAGGACATATAGTGTAAGGAAGGCCAGGCTACAGAGGAAGAGTACAGGCAGGTAGCACAGAATTGCAGGGATGGCATCAGGAAGGCTAAAGCTGAGAATGAGCTGAGGTGAATGATGCTAAAAGCAACAAAAAGGCTTTCTTCAGTTACGCGCATAGTAAAAGCCTTAGGAAATAAATAGTGGTTCAGCTATTAAATGAAGATGGCAAAATGATAACAGATGGAAGGAAAAGGCAGAAGTGCTCAATTCCTACTTCGGCTCAGTCTTCTCCCGAAAGAAGGTTTATGACCCCCTTGGCAAAGGTGAAGTACAAGCAGAAGGGGTAGGATTGCAGCTTGAGAGAACATTGCACAAACAAAGAAGCAAACCACTCAGCAGCTCGGGAAGTAAAAATAAATAAATGACGGGCAGATGAATTACACTTTGATAATCCTTACAGGTACTTTGGCCCAAGAGTCCAAACTCAAACATCTTCCAGGAACCTTGACTCCTGCATCTGGAGCTGCAAGTAGAAGGCACACTGCACAGGTAAGCCATAGAGGGCTCACCAGGTAGATGGAGATGATGCTTCAAAGCAGAACTTCTCCATTCCCCCGCCCCCTCAGTGTACAGAGGATTCAAACATTCAAGGCCATGCAGTCTCCCATTCCACCACTACAACATGGGGAAACAGCCTCCTTAGCTGATGAACATCAGGCACTTGTCTTCACCTATTAGTACTACTGGCCAAACACAACATTCTTTTCTTTGAAGAATGTTAGCCAGGACACATGGAGCAGAACAAACAGAAACTGCAGAGAAAGGTCCAATTCGTTCTTTTCTCCAAGAGGTAAACCTTCCAACATAGATGTCAGGTGCACTAATAATGGGAGAATGGGTAGCTAGACTGAAGTATGTGGAATGGAAGAGCACCCAGGTGACAGCACCTTTTCTCACTTTTACCCACCAAATCCCAGTGAGCACCTAGTCACAGGACCTATGTATTGCAGCTGCCACCCCATTAGTCATCCCCATTGCCCATATTTCTCTTGTCTCTCCACAGGCAACCAAGTAACCATTTAATACCCACAGAGGAAAGGATGTTCTCCACCACATTGCCATGCAGACTACAAATAGCAGCAGCAGTGACCAGTGGAAAACCAACACTTCCTCTCTAAGGCCTCCACATTTTCATTCTAGCATTTATTTGTCTTTCCAGAATGCATGCTAGCAGAGTAATAGGTACAGTCCTACCCAGTGCAGAGGAGCAGTGATGGGGACAGCTGCACCTGCTGCACCTTTTTCAGTCATGCAGCTTTCAGTGGCATGGCCCTGGAGAAACAACAACAACAAAAAGTTGACAAGCCCACTGCATCCTCTAAAATGCTGACAAAATTCACTGCAAACTGATGCTATTCAATAAAAAATGTGACTGTTTCTTGTGATGGTTAGCAGATAGGGAACTCCTGCACCCTGGTTTCCACCTCAGTTGTCTCAATGATGGGGCCCACACAGTGTGAAGGTAGAATGTGGGTTTTCCACTACAGCACCCAACAGAGCTGATGGTTTGTATCCTGCCCGTATCCACTGGAGCACTACAAAAGGTCCCCCCACACACACCCTACTCCCAGTTACTGCTATTGTGATGATAACCCCTGCAGTTGGGCCACATGAAGTGTGTGATGTCCTGGGACAATAAACCACAGATACTGGCAGTCAGCCAAAGGAAAATGGCAGGGGGAGGTGTATGGTTAGATGAACAAGTCAAAGAGTTACCTCTATAATTATTGGTCCATGAGTCAGTAATTCTGATTGGCTGTCATGTTGCAGTGTCCAAAGTGCATGTATATGCCTTTGCCCCCCATTTTTCATTAAGAGATGGTAGCCAGGGACAATAGTTTTTGAAGAGCAACATCTCTACAGAGTACCCTTTGGATAGTGGACTCTTTGGTTACATGGGGCAAGGGAGGGAGGGCATGCCATGGGCTACACTCTCGCACGACAACAAGGCCCAGTCACAAGCATCCCTTGTGGCTGTGTGGTTAGGGTGTTACTTTCTGGAGGACGAACCTGGGCACCAGTTCTGCTGTATGTCCCTTTTTTCTTGTAAAATTATTATGCTCAGGACCCCCAAAAGTAAGCCTTTGCTCTGTGTATGTCACATGCTTATCTCCCAAGCATAACACTTGAATGCACATCTCCTGTTTGCCATTATATTGCCTTTTCCTACTGAAGGAAAACCCCTTCAAGGAAAACCTCTTCTTTAGTGTATCCTACTCTCACATCAAATGTGGGGGGGAACTTTGAAAGTTATCTCACCACCACTAACTAATCTGACCATTTCATTGAGGACTAATAACTATATCCAAGTGGAGGATCACTCCACCAGCTGATTATCCTTTTTATTTTTTCCAATTCTGCTGCCAGTATAAAATATAAATTCTTTTGGTTCCTAGGTACCTGATATCTCTTAAAGTAGCTGGTTTCAGGTATGGGACAAAGCAGACCACAGCTTCAAAGAATTAAAATAAATTCATTTAAAATTATAAATATATAACTCTAGCCAAATATGTTCTATTAAATACAAGCAGAATGCTAAGCTTAATGATCTATTGTGATCTGTAGACAACTGCTTCTTATTTAAGAATTACAATATATATGTTACTGTAATTTTAAAAAAGGTGGCTATAATCACACATTAGTTCTATTCCCTAACCAACATTTAGTTGATAACAGGATTGCCTTTTAGATAGCCACGTGTATTAAGTGCACAATTAACATTTCTCCCCCCCCTTCTCATACTTTGCAACTACTGCTACGTTCCTGAAATGTTAATTGAGCTATGGTCCCTCCCATTTGGGCCCCCCAGCGCTGAGGGACCCTGGAATTTGGCCCGATAGTCCTGCCCTAGCTGCACCACTGTATGCTGGTGTTGTTATTTCATTTGTATCATGTGGGGCTCCATTTGAGAATGTTTGTTCACATGATGTTGAGTCAATGGACAAGATTGTGTTTTGTCTGCGCCTTTTTTTTTTTAAGGAGACAGGCAAATTAACTAGAGATTATTATACCATTCCTAGCTTGAGGCATGCTAATTCTGTTTTGGTAGTTGAGGGTAATTCAGCTATGCTCAAAGTGTAGGCAGCTAGGATTAGCATGCTTTCTACTTGACTCAGAAAAAATGTTGACCCCCTGTATAAATATCTATTAATGTTTACTTAGATAGGCTACTTCTGTTAATTTGCAATACACTAAATTGTGAAATATTTGTATTCTCCTTATATATCTACTTTCTACTAAAGTATGGACAATACCTTATCTCTTATTCCACTCACATACATAATGCTTTTACATGATTTAGATATGTACATAAAGCTTTGGCCAAGGTGCTCTGTAGAAATTGGCTGGTACATAGTTAAGTTAGTTCTACCATCTATACTTTTCCTTTTTGAGGTTTTATTGTCAACTTGTAGTAGGTTCATCCAAGGTACATAGAGCACACATTAATCTAAATTTACTGGGATACAGTCAGCATTTGCTAGTGTTTCTGAAATGAGATTTGATTTTCTAGCATTGTCTTTATTTTTGATGGTCTCCTGTGTTAAGAAAAATGCCTTGATAGCTTTGGTTGTTGTATATTAGCATGAGAGTTTTTATAAAGTGGCTGATAATTATTAAGTCAAAACTCTTTTATGTTCTAAGGAAGTTTGAAACAGTCAAATAATGAAATCAGGATTTTTCATTTTGCAGGGACTGGTGCTGATGAGACTGTGGTTGCCAACCACTTCTGAGCCTTGCAGGACTTCTCAGTTAGTTATTCTAATGCCTTAGAAGCCAGAAGGTGAATTAAATGCCTGTGGATCAGTCTAATTCAGGGATGGAGAATGTGTGGCCTTCCAGATGTTGTGGTCAGCAACTCCCACTAGCCGTAGCCATCATAGCCAACATGGGGGATGATGACAGTTGCAGTCCAACAACATCAGGAGGGCCACATGTTCCCCACCCCTGGTCTAATTTATTTATTCTTGGCATCATATTAGGGCTGAAGAAGCCTGAAAACAATCCACCTCTTCAGAAATCTGAAGAACCAAAATTTCTAAGGCCAAGCCTGTGTCTGTCACCTCAGCCCTGAACTGGATAACATGTGCAATATTGATGGGCGAGCCATTCTGGTAGATTGCATAATGAGAAGGAACTGCCATAACTTCTGAATGTGCCTCCTATATCTTGAAGGACATGAATTCTTGTTCCGTAAAACTAAAATCTGACTACCAGATCTTCTTTAATATTCTTAGGTAAGCAAGACTTGCATTGGGGATTTAGACGAGGTAGACTGACTTATCAGTAATCTCAGGACCAATTCACAAGGCCAAATTGAAGTAGTCAGCATGTGCGCTGAGTGGATTTGGAGAGTTTGCTTTCTCAACTGCTTTGCAAGTCAAGCTGCATTCACTGCACTATTACCAAGTTGCCAGAAATTTGCAGCAACGCAGAGTAGTTCGTGGATGGATAGGGAGGAGGAAAGTGACTGACCACACTCTAGACCTGGTTGGGTTTAAATGGCCACAGCTTTATTGGTTATAGCTTGCATGCGGCGGGGGGCATTGGGCAGCGTGATTCATTTGGACTGTTCTGCTCTCTGTATTGCACGGGGTGAAGCAATTATATGAGTATATCACTGCTTGCCAAACTCAGACCCTGAATCCACATTGCTAATTGGATTTTGTGCAGTACCATTTTTACACAGTGAAAGATACACCTTAAAATCTTATATCTGCTCATACCAGTTGATAAAGCTATCATCAACCAGTGCTACACTGGGCTTTGAATTCTTCTATGATCATAGGAATATACTTACAGTAAGGATACAGCCTGTTACGTGACATTATTTAGTTAGTCATCATTTTCTGACAAATGCATTACACGTACCACCTCCATTACATGTACCACCTCCTGTCTGAGATGCTTGCATTTTGCTAGCCATGGGGAAGTTCTACAGATGACACTAAAACACTTATGTGTTCCCCATTCTGTGATAGGAATGGAAAATCTACACTTGCATGATTGCACATATGATTAAAAAGTATTCTTTCCCACTTCATTCCCATATTAAAAACCTTTACACATGATACAAAGAGCAGGAGAGATGCTGCTATTTGTACACACATAGAAATTGACTTAACTGTGGGGTGTACATTTCATGTAACAAATAAACCTTATTCAGGCATTCTAAACATTGTTTAGGCAACACTGATAGTGCAGGGATACAGCTCCCATGGAACACTGTGTGTGTACAGCTGTAGGCACAAAGACCTCCTCCCTGCAGATGTTTGCTCTGTACAGGCAGATGCTTGGGGGAGGAGCGAAATGCTGCGCAACATTGGGGGCGGAGCTACTTGGTGCAGTCAGATCCCTGCTGGCATGCAGCCTTAACAATTTTTAGAACACCTATACTATCATCACATAGGAATTAAAGGGGTTTCTGGGGGTGGCCCCTGACTCTGGAAAATTCTCCCTAGCAAAGCTTTCCTGACACCCACATTGCTATCTTTTTGGTGCTAGTTAAGAATTGTCTGTTCTTTAAGGAATTTAAAATATTTTAGTATTTTCCATATTTAAGGTCTATTTTAGTCACTGTGGTGTGGCTTTAACTTTTGTACCTGATGGTGGTTTTAATTTTTGTATCTGTATTACATTTTATCCCCTTCATGGATCACTGGCTTGCATAAATCAGTGAAGCCATAAGCTATGCCATGCAGGGCCACCCAAGACGGACAGGTCATGGTGGAGAGTTCTGACAAAATGTGGTCCACTGGAGAAGGAAATGGCAACCCACTCCAGTATTCTTGCCAAGAAAACCCCATGGAACGTATCACAAGGCTAAAAGAGATGACGCTGGAAGATGAGCCCCTCAGGTCGGAAGGTGTCCAATATACTAATGGGGAAGAGCAGAGGGAATTTCCAAGTAGCGCCAGAAAGAGTGAAGCGGCTGGGCTAAAGCCGAAAGGACACTCAGTTGTGGATGTGTCTGGTGGTGAAAAGAAAGTCTGATGATGTAAAGAATGATATTTTTTAGGAACCTGGAATGTAAGATCAATGAATCAAGGTAAGCTGGAGGTGGTCAAAGATGAGATGGAAGACTGAACATCGACATCTTGGGAATTAGTGAATTAAAATGGACAGGCATGGGCGAATTTAATTCAGGTGACCATCGTATCTACTACTGTGGGCAAGAATCCCTTAGAAGAAATGGAGTAGCACTCATAGTCAACAAAAGGGTGGGAAAACCAGTACTGGGGTACAATCTCAAAAATGACAGAATGATCTCAGTATGAATCCAAGGCAAACCATTCAACATCACAGTAATTCAAGTCTATGCCCCAACCACTGAGGCCGAAGAAGCTGAGATTGATTGGTTCTATGAAGATCTACAACACCTTCTAGAACTAACACCCAAAAAAGATGTCCTCTTCATCATAGGGGATTGGAATGCTAAAGTAGGAAGTCAAGAAATCACTGGGATAACAGGCAAGCATGGCCTTGGTGTACAAAATGAATCAGGACAAAGGCTCATAGAGTTTTGCCAAGAGAACACGCTGATCATAGCAAACACTCTTTTCCAACAGCACAAGAGGCGACTCTACACATGGACATCACCAGATGGTCAATATTGAAATCAGATTGATTATGTCCTTTGCAGCCAAAGATGGAGAAGCTCTATACAGTCAGTAAAAATGAGACCTGGAGCTGACTGTGGCTCAGATCATGAGCTGCTTCTTGCAAAATTTAGTCTTAAATTGAAGGATGTGGGGAAAACCACTAAGCCATTCAGGTATGACCTAAATCATATCCCTTATGAATATACAGTGGAGATGAGGAATAGATTTCAGGGATTAGACCTGATAGACAGAGTGCCTGAGGAACTATGGACGGAGGTCCGTAACATTGTTCAGGGGGCAGCAACTCAAGCCATCCCAAAGAAAAAGAAATGCAAGAAAGCAAAGTGGCTGTCTGATGAGGCTTTACAAGTAGCTGAGGAAAGAAGGGAAGCGAAAAGGAAGGGAGAAAGGGGAAGATATGTCCAACTGAATGTAGAGTTCCAGAGAACAGCAAGGAAAGACAAGAAGGCCTTCTTAAATGAACAGTGCAAAGAAATTGAGGAAAACAATAGAATGGGAAAGACTAGAGATCTTTTCAAGAAAATCGGAGATCTCAAGGGAACGTTTTGTGCAAAGACGGGCATGATAAAGGACAAAGAAGGCAGGGATCTAACAGAAGCAGATGAGATGAAAAAGAGGTGGAAAGAATACAGAGAAGAACTATACAGGAAAGATCTGAATGTCCCTGATAGCCATGATATTGCGGTCACTGAACTTGAGCCCGACATCCTAGAGAGTGAAGTCAAGTGGGCCTTAGCAAGCATTAGTAACAACAAAGCTAGCGGAGATGACAGTACTCCAGCTGAGCTATTTAAGATCCTAAAAGATGATGCTGTTAAAGTGCTGCGCTCAATATGCCAACAAATTTGGAACACTCAGCGGTGGCCACAAGACTGGAAAAGGTCAGTTTACATTCCAATTCCAAAGAAGGGCAATGCCAAAGAGTGTTCAAACTACCGCACAATTGCGCTCATTTCACATGCCAGCAAGGTTATGCTCAAAATCCTACAAGCTAGGCTTCAACGGTATGTGAACTGAGAACTACTGGAAATCCATGCTGGGTTTCCAAGAGGCAGAGGAACTAGAGATTAAATCGCCAACATTCGCTGGATCATGGAGATAGAAGAGAATTCCAGAAAAATGTCTATTACTGCTTCATTGACTACGCTAAAGCCTTTGATTGTGTGGATCACAACAAACTCTGGCAAATTCTTAAAGAGATGGGAGTACCAGACCACCTTGCCTGTCTCCTGAGAAACCTGTACGAGGGTCAAGAAGCAACAGGAAGAACCAGACATGGAACAACCGATTGGTTCAAAATTGGGAAAGGAGTACGACAAGGCTGTATATTGTCACCCTGGTTATTTAATTTATATGCAGAGTACATTATGAGAAATGCTCGGTTGGATGAATCACAGGTCAGAATTAAGTTTGCTGGGAGAATTATCAACAACCTCAGATACGCAGACGATACCACCCTAATGGCAGAAAGCGAAGAGGATCTAAAGAGTCTCTTGTTGAGGGTGAAAGTGGAGAGTGCAAAAGCTGGTTTGAAATTCAACATTAAAAAAACTCAGATCATGGCATCTGGCCCCATCACTTCCTGGCATATAGAAGGGGAAGAAATGGAAGCAGTGACAGATTTTACTTTCTTGGGCTCCAAGATCACCGCAGACGGTGACTGTAGCCATGAAATTAAGACACTTGCTCCTTGGGAGGAAAGCTATGGCAAACCTAGACAGCATAGTAAGAAGCAGAGACATCACCTTGCCAACAAAGGTTTGTATAATCAAAGCTATGGTTTTCCCAGTCGTAACGTATGGCTGTGAGAGCTGGACTATAAGGAAGGCTGAGCGCCAAAGAATTGATGCTTTTGAACTGTGGTGCTGGAGAAGGCTCTTACAAGTCCCCTGGACTGCAAGGAGGTCAAATCAGTCAATCCTAAAGGAAATCAACCCTGCGTGCTCATTGGAAGGACAGATACTGAAGCTGAAGCTCAAATATTTTGGCCACCTGATGTGAAGAGAAAACTCCCTGGAAAAGACCCTGATGCTGGGAAAGATTGAAGGCAAAAGGAGAAGGGAACAGCAGAGGATGAGATGGCTAGATAGCATCACCGATGCAATGAATATGAACTTGAGCACACTCTGGGAGAGAGTGGAGGACAGGAAGGCCTGGCTTGCTATGGTCCATGGGGTCACGAAGAGTCGGACATGACTTAAAAGACTGAACAACAATTACATTTTATGCTGTGTCAGTACATATCTATTTGTCTTATGCTGTGTTGGATGTTATTTTGAGTTTGTTGTGTTTTTATTGTGCTTTAAACTGAACTATACAACACCTAGAGAAATCTATTTTATGAGATGTTTAACAATAAGAATAAATAAAAAAGGAATTGCATTTTTAGATGTTGAAAGAAATACATTTCAATTTTAAACAATATTTCTTTGGCTAAGGATGCTCCAAAATCAATAATCTTCTTGGATGCATATGTAAAAAGTAGTGTGATCATACCATAGTGTTGGCTTACTTGCCTCTTAAATGTGTCAGCAGAAGAGTGTTTTATTTTAAGTGAATATTTAACCTCTAAAAGATTTGGATGGAGTAATACAGCTGAGAAGTAGGATAATTTTGAAATACTATCAATTATTCATTTAGCCTTTAAAAAGAAAGTACAGAAAAGTGCTGGAAATGAGAACTATGCATTTTTGTCATAGAATGAAATAAATAATCTACAGGCAACCAATGAAGCAACATTTTCTAGTATTATATACTCTTCTTTTTTTTTTTTTTTTTTTACAGGTATTTATGTTTACAGCAAGAAATTACACACAGCAGTTACAAACACCTGGATCACATTGCAGAAAGGGGCATTGTTGACATTTTCTTCACATTTTCTTGACTTGACAAAAAACAGATACTGACTGAGGCTGGATAGCCCATCTGAAGTGAACTTGATCTGAACTTGATTATCGTTTCCTTGTTGCAAATGCCTAAGAACAGCAAGGTGGTAAAAAGAGAAATAGACGATGATGTCATTGAATCAGTTAAAGATCTCTTATCAAATGAAGACCCTGTTGATGATGCTTTCAAGAAAAGTGAGCTGTCGGTTAATGATTCAGAGGACAAAGATGTAGATGTGGAAGAGGGATCTGATGTAGAAGAAGAGAGACCAGCCTGGAACAGCAAACTTCAGTATATTCTGGCGCAAGTTGGATTTTCCGTAGGCTTGGGGAACGTATGGCGATTTCCATACCTGTGTCAAAAAAATGGCGGAGGTAAAACTCTGTATTTACTCATTGACTTTGCTTATGTACAGCTGCTACTATTGGTCCCTGTTGTTCTTTTATCCCAGGCTTCCCCAGCATGCTGTCCTCCAGATATTTTGCACTGCAACTCCCATCAGTCCCAAGCAATATGGCCAGTGGTCAGGGATTATGGGAGTTGTAGTCCAAAACATTGGGAGGGCATCACATTAGGGAAGGTTGTCTCACCCCCATTCCTACTGTTGTGATAATCAGTGTTGACTCCCAGGGCCATTAAACAAATCTGCTTTTAACATGCACATTTAAAAAAAAAATGTAAATAGCAGCTGCTGGAGGGAGGGACTGCTAATTATCAGGACCCCAGCAGGTGAGGAGAGGGAATTTAACTTTTTTTTCATCCCTTGCTGTAATCCTGATGAAAATTTCTCCTTTAAAGCTGCTATTTGCGCTGGGAAGAAATCCCCCTTTGGCACCTGTAGGAGCTTTCTCCCCAGTACAGATAGCTGCTTCAGAAGAGTTACTTTCATCAGGTCCGCAACAGGGGAAGAAGGGGTTTAACTCCCTCCCTGCCTGCTGCAATCCCAAAAATTATCCCCCCTCCACAGTAGCTGTTACTACTGTAACATACATTTTAAAAATGTATGTTAAATACAGAAACATATTTACCATTACATCTAGTTTGGCCCCAAGTCCTTGAAGAATCTCTTACAATGAAAAACAACTTTGTTGTTCTTTTTTTAATCATTCCTCAAAAAATAATTGATTTGGTAATTTCCCCTAGACCTCCATAGATTTACACTGGCAAGATAAACAGTACTTTCCTCCAATCTCCTCAAAAAGGATATTGAGGTATTGTGTTTGTTGAAATTTACTAAATTAATGAATTCATTACTTAAAGCCAAGTAATGAATCACAAGTTGAGTCCAATTCACAGGTTGGATGTCCAGATGCAAAAGAGGACAGGGCTCCTGCACTTTTAATACTTGTGTAATAGAACAGCGAATGTCAGCTACACCTGCTGAACTTCCCTCTTCTATGTAGATATTGTACAAAATATTACCTCTGGCCACTCTACCCACAAGTTGCTTGAATTATGTGATTTTGTACCGGAGCTCACTCATCTATAATTTTGAACATGAATAGATTAAAAGGTATCTGCACTACCATGTGGGATGGAGATGAAGGAACTATTGGCCCAAATGCACGTTCCGCTTGTGTAGGCATCAGCTGACCTTTAATGGACTCCAGTGGGGTCATTTTCATATTTTTAACCCCCCTTGGAAAAAATGGGGAGAGGAAAGGTTTAATCCTTCCCTCCCAGAGTGTGCTGGTCCTGATCTGAATCAGGACTGCGTGCAGTTACAGTGGAGTAAAGAAAAATATCAGGCTCAGATACACCTGTATGATTAGCAGAACGTGTAGTTTGTCCCTGACTCACGAAGGGCAGCTTCTACCCCTGCACAGCAGAAGTAAAAGGCAGAACATAAATTGTGTTCTGGAAAACTTTAAGCCTAATCATAAAGTCAGACCCAAGTTTCATTGCTTTCAGGTCTGTGTAGGACTGCGGCTTTAATTTGAGAGGTGGAGCTCAGCTTGCTGCCTTGGATAGGCTACACCTAAGGATGGATGAAAGTCCCTTACCTGGTCCCACAGCTGTTTTCGGTGGGGGGGGAGGTACTCCGTTTCTCCCCCCGAAAACTTGGTGGGGGGCGCCCCGCCCCTCCCGGCCGAAATTCAGGCTGGGGGAGAGGTGCCCCATCCCTCCCCGCCGAAATTCTGGCTTGGGGGGAGCGCCCCGTCTCCCCGGCCGTGAAATAAAAAAGTAAATTGTAAAAAAACCCCAAAAAACGTGATAGGCTACGTAACGATTTGCGTAGCCTATCATGGCTAGATTTTCAAAGTCAGCCGTGATAGGCTACGTAAATCGTTACGTAGCCTATCATGTTTTTTTTTTTTTTACTTTACTGGGAAATGGTGGCGGCGGCAGCCGGTCGGAAGACCGGCCACCGCAACGCCGCCACAACGCCGCCAACGCCGCCGCAACGCCACCGGGACCCGCTGCCGAGAAGGTCATTTGACAGAGGTAAGTCCCAAATCGGCGGGGGCGGGGGGGCGGAGGATTTCCCCACCAATTTCAGGGGAATGCTAACGCATTCGGCCTCCCGGAGATTCGTGGAGAAATTCTCCGACATCCCTAGTACACCTGATGTTTACACCAGTGAGAAGGAAGAGATTGGGATGATTTCCAACCCTGCATCAGTTCCCAGAATTAGAGAGGTAGAAGAAAAGAGAGCATGTGCAAGCGTTAGGATTTGTTGCTAAGTATTTCTCTATAATATTTTTTTCTCAAAGTACATTGCCAAACCCTTAAAATTTATTTGGCATTTCTCCAATACAATTGAAATGTGAACATCCTCTTGTACTGCGGATTACTTGCAGTTATTTTTCCTGTAGTTGCAAAACAGGCGTTCTATAGCTTCCTGTTGCTCTTCAGTTATTGGATTTCTCATAATTACTGAAATGTCCTGCCATTTCTACAGACGGGGATGTTTACAGAGCATGTTGCTTGGCATGCACTGTAAATAGAAGAAAAATCCTGCCTGGGCATCGATGCCTGCAAGCTAAGAAGGAAGTATGTTGTTATGTTCTAAATTCTGGAATATAATCGCTACAAATCTTCCATGGGAAATATTATATGTTTATTAGAGAGTTGATCCCAGAACATTTTGATCATCCCCATATCATATCTGTACCAACCCCTTTTTAGCAGGAGCCCTGCTTACTCCTGCTAACTCCAATAAGTACCACTGCTGGTTTTTTCCACATGTTACGGGTCACCGGTGAAGGAACAGCACAGGACGTTAATATTGCACACCTTTGTCCTGTCAATGGGAGCACAGAAGAGGACTAAAACCATGTGTACATATTTATTCATGTATACTTACACATTTCTATCTCACCCTTTTATAAAAAATGTCCAACACAAAAAACAGCATATGAAAATTAAAGCAATATATCCAAACTCATCAAACTCAAACTTCATAAAAATCAAGATGGCTTTGAAGAGCAGCATTCAGAGTTCTGTTTAAAAGGCAATAGCTAAAAGTGATTACTCAAAACGATGAGTCTTGGCTGCCTGCCAAACAGTGAGGAGTGATGGGGTCAGGTGTCAGGGTGGAAACTGAGCCAATAGAACCCCAGAGCAGTTCTGATTCTGAGGAGGAACAGCAATCCGTGTGTCAGGAGCACCCTGGCGGCCTCTTTCAGTCTACTCCAATAGCCAACTCAAGACACAGACAAAAGGATTCTTTTCAAGGCTTTAATCCTTTTACAACTTAATGACTCTTTCGGATGCTAATCACCAGCCACTAAGCAATGAACAGCAGAGTAGCCTATGTTCCGGGTTAGGCAGTTGGTCCCCATTTGAAGGAGAATCACTTGCAGACCCTGAACTTATGGGCTAGAGAGAGTTCCTCCCTCTTCCCCTTGGGTCCATGGGACGCGGCCATTGCTTGTGTGTCAGACGGGCACTAAGCCTCCTTTCCGCGCCCTCGATCGCTCGTCACTCCCTGCGTCTGCGTCGAGCATCTAGCAAGCCCCCCTCCCACACTCTCTCACTGCCAGGGTCACTATCTCAGGAATGCTGGCAGGAGGAATCTCTGCCAGCTGCTGTGCCTGTGAGGGAGGAGCGGGCTCCTTTCCCACGGATTGCTGTTCCTCCTCAGAATCAGAACTGCTCTGGGGTTCTATGGGTCAGTTTCCACCCTGACGCCATGGGAGAGGAGCTCACTCATCTCTCACAGGCACAGCAGCTGGCAGAGATTCCTCCTGCCAGCATTCCTGGATAGATAGTGACCCTGGCAGCTAGAGAGTGCTGGAGGGGGGCTTGCTGGATGCTCGACGCCTATGCAGGGAGCGACGACAGATGGAGGGCGCGGAAAGGAGGCGTAGTGCTCATTTGGCGCGCAAGCAACATTCACTTCTTGAGGACCCAAGGGAAAGAGGGAGGATCTCTCCCTAGCCCATAAGTTCAGGGTCTTCACGTGATTCTCCTTCAAACGGGGACCAACTGCCTAACCTGGAGCATAGGCTACTCTGCTATCTTTCCCCAGTGGTGTTCCTTGATTGGTCGCTGGTGGTTAGCATCTGAAAGAGTCATTAAGTTGTAAAAGGACTAAAGCCTTGAAAAGAATCCTTTTGTCTTTGTCTTGAGTTGGCTATTGGAGTAGACTATAAGAGGCAGCTAGGGCGCTCCTGACATCAGGTGCATTTCCTTTTGGCTGGGCATTTCACGATCTCAATGCCATCACAGAAAAATCCCTGCCTCTTATACCCATCCACCCTACTTCAGATAGCCAGGGGACCTGGAGTGAGATCTCGGAAGAGGATATCAAAAGTTAGGCAGCTGATTCAGTCATCACTTCCCTGAATCCTGAAAATACACATAAAATATAGCAGAGTTAGGCTTTATTTGGCAAGATTTGGAGGAAGGTCACATTTGCAGAAAATAGAGTGTTGTAAACGTAAAACGTGCATTTAGGGTGTAATTTCACAATATTACAATACTGTGTGGATGTTAATAAAACATGAATTTTGGGTATTGGGCGGAAAGACAGACTTGAAAGAGAAAGGCATGGATCGGGGTAGGCAACCTGGTGTCCTCCAGATGTTTTGGACTGTATCCCTTAATACCTCACCATTGGCCATGCTGGCTGGGACTTTTGGAGTTGTAGTCCAAAACATCTAGAAGATACCAGGTTGCCTACCCCTAGCATAGATTAAAACTGGAAATGTTATGATTTTGTCTACATATACCAAGTAGAAAGGGGAGCCACTGCTGTTTCTTTGTGCACCTTTAGTATTTGTGCCTTAGCTATGCACTTTATGGGTAAGGTAGCTTCTTCGTGTTTCACAGAGCTAGCCCGGTAGTTCTTGCTGAGCATCAAAGTGTCTAGACACTCATATCCTATTCCAGGCATGCCTGTGGAATGCTAGGTCCCCCACCTTTTTTGATTCTTACAAGGATGCTTCTGATCCTGAGAGGACACTGGGTTGTCTGCTTTGATTTTTTGGCCTACAACTCCCATCAGCCCTAGCCAGCATAGTTAATGATGAGGCATGATAAGAGTTCTAGGCCAAAATATCTGGAGGGACACAAGTTACCCACCCCTGGCTCTGAGGATCACAAGACGACTGTACTGCAGAGCTTTTCTTTTTTCTTTTAACAAGCAATTTTCTCCAGTAATTTGTCCAAATTTCTCACTCGTTTGTATTCTGTACCTTTTTGTGGGCTCAGTCCACCAGGCTATTGTGCTCTACCCAACATCTCTGAGCTTCACTGGGTCCCAGAGTGATTCCTGTTTTTCAGTCCTTGCTATGGAGAAGGTTTGCTGCATGCACCCATTGGTGCATGCAGCCTTTGTTCTAGGCTTTGCAAGGGTGCTTTACAGTCATGCTCTGCCCCCAACTATTTCTGCAAGTTGCTATATAATCCTTTCTAAATATGGTTCAGTATTCTAATGGTTACTCAACATCTTCTTGGTTTGACAGGTGCCTATCTTGTGCCATATTTAATTTTGCTGCTGGTCATAGGAATACCCCTTTTTTTCCTGGAGCTTTCAGTGGGTCAGAGAATCCGTCGTGGAAGCATTGGAGTATGGAATTATATCAGCCCTAAACTTGGTGGAATTGGATTTGCAAGCTGTATAGTAAGTAATTGCATATTACATGTTTCCCAAACCTTAATGCATAATGGGAGTGTCCAATACAAAGATCAAATCTTTGTACTAGTGCAAAATCTGTGCAAATGCCCATGTAACCATGAAACCAATTAGCATACATGCCAGTTATTTCAACTAGAGGCTAAAGCACTAAGAATAAAACTTTAAAATAGTGCAACAACAAATGCAAAGAAAGCATTTAGCAAATGTTGCCCACTCTTTTTAAGTGTATTTACTACCAGATCATGCAGTTGTATGGATTTAAAACCATTTTTTAGCTGTTGTGTTCCAACCCATGGCAGCTAAAGGCCATCTTGTTCTTAACAGGTAAATGCAGCCACCTCTGCCTTACCTGCCATTAAATATCCCTAGAAGGACTTACCAAAGAAACATACATATGCAAAGTGTATGGGGAGCTGAGGGCCTGGAGTTGGACAAACTGTCTTTATCATACCATGTAATAGGTCATAACTGGGTATATCTTTAGTCCTTCCCTCATCACAGCCCCGGTCCAAAGGTATCTTGCTGCCTGAGGCAGCAACACACACTGCTGCTGCCACCTTGCACCCCTCCCTGGTCTTGGGGCTCTTATGAGAGCTCAGCTGGCCAGAGCCCCATGGCTGCATCTTCTGGCCATGGTGGCAGTAAAACTGAAGAGAAGGGGGGCGTACAATGTGAGGGAAACAGGGTGGGTGGCTGCTCTAGAGAGCCCCGTCAGCCGCTCTCTTATTGTGGCAAATGCCACAGCAGGTGAGTGGTTGGTGGGGCTCTCCAGAGCACCCGCTGAAGGCTGCGGGACAATGATGGTGGCAGGGGGCCCTCCTGGTGGGGGCAGGAGTAAGCAGCACAATTTGCCACTCCTCCACCTGATGTGGGTGCCTCAGACTGTGTCATGATCAGGCTGGTTCCGCTTCATCATGTTCTTTCTTGAGCAAGTATTTTGTTTTCTGTGGCTGTTTTGTAGTAGGGCAGGAACACGAATAGTGACTGTTGTGGAAGTTCTCAGCCCTAGTGCCTGTGCAAAGCCACAGCTTACCCTTGCACTGGAATTGGAGTTCTTACATGTGTGAATGTTATCAGCTGCTGAGCTGGTTCTGGCTCTGTCATGTAGCAGGGTGGAGGGACCTGCTTAGGGCAACACCATGACTGTGGATAGATAAGGACAAGAATTTGTGTCTTCAACTTACCCCGTCCTAACCCAATATTTGTTCCTACATCAAATCATAGGATTATTATCATTATCATCATAATTATTTACATTTCTATGCTGCTCCATAGCCACAGCTCTTTGGGCAGTTTACAAAGGTTAAAACATTAAAAATACAATATGCAAAATTTAAAACCATAAAAAAACACAAATAGGCAGTATACACAGAGACAACATATGTCTAAAAACAACTTCGAGTGATCAGCAATCTGCCAAACCATAAAACAAATCCAGGATTGATTAAAAACTCATCACATGCTGCCAGATGCCTGGGAAAAGAGAAAAGCCTTTACCTGGCACCGAAAAGATAACAATGTTGGTTCCAGGCAAGCCTCATTGGGGAGATTATTCCAGAATTTGGGAGCCACCACCAAGAAGGCTTTCTCCCTTGTTTGCCAAGAGACAGTCCTTTTGTTATTTGAATGTTTATTCCAGGCGTGCAAAAAGACTACAGTGCAGACTACAGGCGGCCCTCCAAGCCTAGTCTGCCCCATCCCCCGACCCCAGCATCTGCTGCCATTGAAAAAATGGGGGAGAGGGGGAGGAAAAATGCTCTAGGAACAGGATCTATAGTTTCTTCCACAGAGCAGGAACCTCATTCCTAGAGCATTCTAGGAAGCAGTGGTTGAAGGTTCCTGCCTAGTTCCTGAGATTCTCTAGGAATGGGGTAACTTCTCTGTGGCAAGAACCATAGAGCCTATTCATAGAGTGGCTCCCCCTTTTTTGTGATCACATTGGGGTGGCTGGGGGCTTCGATACCTTGATGCTGTTCCTAGAAGAGGAAGATCTGTTACTGCTTCAGTGAATCTGAGTGAGAAGGGTGTATGTGCATGCGAGAGAGAGAGAGAGAGAGAAGGGTGTGCACGCAGGTATGTGCAGGCCCTGTCACCCCAGCAGACATCTGATGCAGCCCTTGGAACTGAAAAGGTTGTGCAACCCTAGTCTATGCAGTTCCTAAGGAAAAAAAATGCTTTAAAAATGCATTGCTTTTTCTGCAGGTGTGCTTTTTTGTGGCCCTCTACTACAATGTCATCATTGGATGGAGTTTGTTTTACTTTTCTCAGTCCTTTCAGCATCCATTGCCATGGGACCAATGTCCTTTGGTGAAAAATTCTTCGCATACCTGTAAGTGTTGGATATATTAAGGCTTCTTTTTCCTCTCTTTTTAAAATATATATTTTCATTGAAGTTTTATAAGCATTACAGAATTCAACAATAATAATCAACAAAAGAGAGATTATTGAGTGCAAATAATTTGGTCAAAAACCCACTGATTATTTCCTCAGGTTTGGGTTAAGATATCTATAGTTTAATAGGTACTTTTAAAAGGATATTGAACTGCAGTGGTTAGTATTGTTAAATCAAGTTGCTGATCTCCCCCATATTACTTTTACAATACTATTCTTACCAATAACACTTGATATCAAGTATAAGAAGTGTACAAATTGAAACAAAGCAGAAAAGAAAAAATCCATTATGTTTCTGTTTTTGGAGTTGGTGGATTTTTTTTCCCACTTACATTGGTTTCCTTGTAAACCCACACAAAGGGAAATAATTCTATTTCCCTTTGTATGAGTTTGTATAATGAACAGGGATGAAATGCTTCCAGTTGTTTAGCTTGGCAGAGATGCTTATGGTAGGTGTCGTATGTAATTTGTAATAAAACATTTTACTTTATTTTACATGGCTTCCTGTTCGAGTTTGGCAGGATGATGTCATGAAAGCAAAACCAAATAATGAGGCTATCAAAGACAGAGCACTCACAGAGAGCCTCATTCATTTTAGTGGAGTTTGGATTGAATACAGCACTTTTGTGACAACTATAGAGGTCTCTTTTCGCACATCCCGAAAGTGACCTTTTGAATAACTACATTGGTAACCCATCAGCTACCACCTTGAACATAAACCAAGGGAATGATATTAGGGCAGTAACACAGAAATTCATGTCGGGTGAATTTTACTCGAAACAAGACTTTTAAATGACTTTCCCAAACATAACTCCTCTCTTCTCAATCATTCACAACAATAAATGTATCTTATGCTCCAGTTTAGCATAAAGCTCGCAGTGCTGGGGAGGGCTGGATTGCGTCTATTCAGGGAAGTCTCTAAAACTTAATTTAAAGTTAATTCTAATTTAAAGAATTAACACTCTGGCCGACAGAGCCAGGTAGCGCAGAATCAGTGACAGAGGCCTTCACAGCCTTCTGTTCCTCTGTTTTGAGCCACATAGGCCTCTGAGCCTGTCTGGATCACTCACTCACTCACCTGGGAACAGAGCTGGGAGCCTTGTGTTTCTTGCAAATCTGCATCTCTCCATTCCCCTCTTCCCACTAAAGCTGTGGCAGTGTTTATGTGGCAGCTGGGAGGAGAGTGAGAAAATCCCCATTTGGATTTTCCCTCCCATGGTTGTAGCTGTGTCTATGGCCTTGGAAGAGGAAATCCGCTATATCCTATATGGCCTGCATGCTCTCACAGGGATCATAGAATTGCTGTACCCATTGCTCCACTACAAATGCGAGTCTGTGCAGAAACAACCTTCAAGTTGTGGGTCCAAAATGCTAAAAGTGGAAACAGATGGATTGAATAATTTTTTATTTAAAGTGTCTCCGAAGGCAAAGTTAAAAGTTACATTCCAAATTTACTTAGCTCATTTTCATAGTAGCATTTGGGTCAGTTTGTCTGAAACAAGAAGATGCAAGTTTGAAACCTTTCCATGTTATATGTCAAACATTTCCTGTTGCTTTATCAACATTTTCACTAAAGCAGAGTTGTTTGTAAATAAAATTCAGGTGAAATTTTACACTAATGATTTCCTTGTTACAGTCATGTAGTTTTCCTAAACGTTAAGCAACAGAAAACCCAAGGGGATAAGTGAAATACCTGTGAATAATCAGACTATATTATGTCTGCTTCATATACCAACAGGAATTAGGCAATCATTCATAGCCATAATAAAATAATCCCATTCTGGCATATCATGAAGGACTATAAAATGCAATCTATCTCTAGGCTTTAATTATCTCTCGGTGACCACATGCTTTCATCTCCAGATAATAAGAGAAACAGATCTTAATTGCATTTCTAATAATATTTTTTCCTTTGCCTGAAGCAGGTCTATAAGCTATTTTGAAATGTTGCAGAAACTTTCCTGATGAGATGCTTGCTAGTTTTATAATTGCTTCTCAGTAGTCAAATTATCCAAGCACATGCAGATTACTGTTATTGTAAAATAACTGACGTTTCTTGTATAAAATATTTGAGATAATATATGGTTCAGGAAAAGGATTAAAAGTTTGGCAAAGCTCACATTTACTTGACTGTAGTAGGATCACAGCTTTAGGCTATAATCTTCAAACCACTTATTCCAGAGTATTTCTGTTGACGTCTCATGGAATGGGAATTCCCTGCAAGAACAGGCCTGAAGATCTGGTTTCTAAAAGAATAAGAGTGCAGTGCTAAAGAATTGCCCATCCAGTTGCTCCACCCATCCAGTGTCTTGCTGGCAGGAGCCATGCAGGTCAGGAGGAATGGCAAAGGTTTTACAGACTTGCCGTCCTCCTTTGAAAAATATCTGCTAGATGGGCCTCTGAGCCCATCTAGCTGCCACATGCTGCTGGGGGCAGGTCTGGGGCCAGGACCTGAGAGGCCTTTGGATCGGGCAGATCGTTGGCCCCTCCCTGCCCCACCCATTGGCATGCCCACTCCTTCTGACTTTGGGTGAGGAGCTGCTGCAGAGCTTTCTGCAGCAGATGGGAGGTGCTAGGGAGGGACAGGGGAGATACACTGTCTACGGGGCCATAGGATTGCTTGAAAGTAAATAAAAAATAACTTTGTCAGAAAGTGTCTTCATGTTTTTACCTAAATGCTCTATCCAGTTTCTTGCAAGTTGCTTATATACAGGATTTCAACATCTTAGCCAGTATTTTCCCAAACAGTTTGTTATCTCATATTCATTACAAAAGTTGCATTATGCAAATGCAAAGTAATTTAAGGCTGCAGTCCCTGTATACACTTACTTGAGAGTAGGCCCCATTGAAGTCAGTGGGCTTTATTTCTGATTTATTTAGGGTTAGGTGTTCATGGAAAGCTTGACACAAAGTTCATTGTAGAGCATTTACAGCTCCCTAACTTGATCTAAATTGACACATACTCCTCTCTCCATTCAGTATCTCCATTCATGTTCTCATGAAACTGAGCACCTCTGAAGGAGTACAAAGGAGTGAGCTGGTTTTGTCCGGTGTAAAGTCATCTTCTCCTCCTTTCTAGTCTGCAGTCTACCTGGCCAAACTCCAGTACTATACCTATCTGATTCATGCCAAGTCTAGGAATCCCTAGCACCATTCCTCTACTTTTGATGCCCATCCCAGGTCTGTCCCATTCACTCCCTACCTCCTCTCTCCTGGCTCAAGATTTTGCTTTCTTTTCAGTGCTAAAACTGGAACCATCCACTTCAGCCATCCTGCCTCTCTCTCTCACTTCCCCCATTCCAGCAATCCCTCCTCCTACCCTTCCCTCAACTCTTTCCTTTCCCCCATCTCATTTGATGTGTTGACTGCCCTGTTGTCCTCATCTAACACCTCCACATGCCCTCTTGATCCTATCCTATTTTCACTTCAGATTGCCAACTCCCCCACCATTACCTTTCATCTCCACAGTTTAGGGATGTACGAAAGTCACTTACCTTTTCGCAGCTTGGCTTCGCGGTGCGGGGGAGGCTATCACGGGTGACTTTGAAAAAAAAAAAGCGCATACGCAAATGGCGGCGGCCCATGGGCGCCGCCATTTGCATTCCTTGTTTTGGCACGTCTAGTCTATGTAAAGATTTATGTAGACTAAGGCGAAAATAAGGGAACGCTATTTGCGTTGCTCTTATTTTCGCCGTAGTCTATGTAAATCTTTATGTAGACTAGACGTGCCAAAATAAGGAACGCAAATGGCGGCGCCCATGGGCCGCCGCCATTTGCGTACACGCTTTTTTTTTTCCCAAAGTCACCCGTGATAGGCTACGTGACGATTTACGTAGCCTATCACGGCTGACTTTGGAAATCTAGCCGTGGTAGGCTACGTAAATCGTCATGTAGCCTATGCACGGGTGTTGTTGTTTTTTTACTTTAGTTTTTTTTTTTTTGCAATGGCGGCGGCGGCAGCCGGTCGGGAGACCGGCCACTGCCCCCGCCCATGACGAACTGCCGCCAGGACCTGCTGCCGGGAGGGACATTCGCCAAAGGTAAGTCCCGTCCCGGGGGGGTGGCGGGGAGGTGGCGGAGAATTTTACCGCTGATTTTGGGGGGCCGAGTGCGTTGGCGCTTGGCCCCCCAAAGATTCGGGGAGAAATTCTCCGCCATCCCTATCTCCACTACATTATCAGCCCATCTCTTTTCTGGTTCCTCCCCTACTGCATTTAAACATGCCACTGTTTCTTCTGTTGTTAGAAATCCACATTGTTTGACCCATCCTTCCCCTCACCTTACTGCACTGTTTCCCTTCTACTTTTTATCTCCAGACTTCTGGATACCACTAGATACTCACAGCATTCCACCAAAACCACCCTCATCGGCAGCACCTATTATCTCCTCACTGCCAAATTTCTCCTCGGTCCTTATCTTCTTTGACCTCCATCCTGCTTGATTCCCATCTTGTCCTAGGTCTTTATGATTCTTTACTCAGTTCGCTTCCTACATGTCTAATCAAACCTTTAGTGTTTCCACATGGATATGCTCTTTCTCTGTGTTCCCTCTCTCCATTGGCATTCCTCTGGGCTCTGTTTTGGGCCTGTGCCCAAACTACTTTTTACTTATGTATTTTATCATTCTTATACTCCACCCTTCCTCTCTTGAGAGCCCAGTGTGGCTAACAGTCTCAATAAAAATTCAACAATAAAACCAATCCTAAAAACACAAATGAAATCACAAATCAACAACAAATATAATAATCAAGTTGCAGCAGAATTAAATAAGTATCATCAGTTTACGCTGTGTTCCCAAAATAGGCGTATTTAATTAAAAACTACTACTTTTTAAGCTACTACCACCACCAGTACTTTAAAGCAAGGTCTCTGTACTGTGCATCCCTCAGTTACTCAGCACATCAGTGTCCAACAAGCAGACACATGTGGAACCCTTCCCAAGTTCTGATTTAAGCTGCAAGAGAGACTTTTAGCATTTCTGTGACATAAAAGTCACAATGGTAAGAAGTGGCTTTTATTACTAAAGCCTTGTCAGATGGCTGAATTGAAACAGAAGTATTTGTATTTGTGAGTTTCTGCACATGAACAAATATATCACTGCCATTCAGACAAATTCCAGAAGAGATGTTGGGTCAGGACTGCAGTTGTAAGCCAAGAACACAAAAATCATGTGGCCAACTTGTTGTTATTACTATGTTGTTATGATCACAGCTCCCATAGTAGAGAGATCAGATGCATAGGAAAATAGGGCTCCTGTAGCTTTACAAGTTATGTAGAAGTGTGAATTTTGCCAGGTGCAGCTTTTCCTCACCCCTACATTACAAGCTGCATGTGCTGAAATCCCCTCTTCTAGGAAAAGATAAATTAAAGGTACCGACAGAGCTGGCTCCAGGTTTGAAGAGGCCCTGGGCAAAGTGTCCCCTCCTCTCTCAGTGGGCCTTTGTGGGCTTACCTGACAGCAATGGCACTGCTCTGAGCAGTGCTGAACAGTTGGGTCTAGCCACCCTTTTGATTCCTCACAATGCCCCAGATCGAGGCTACATCAGATGCATTGTGTGGAAAAATGGTGGCTTCATCCAGCAGTTTGGCACTGCCCAGAGTTCCAGGCCAGGCAAAAATAAAATAAAGGGGGGCCTAGGCAGGCATTGCCAGTGGTATCCACTGCCCAAGGATACCAAATGCTTACACTAGCACTGCATACAGGAGCCCTGTTCTATGCATCTGGTCACTTCACTGCATGGACAAGTTTCAGGAGTCTTAGAACTATTTAAAAAAAAAAAAAAAAAGCGATACAGGACTAATTGCAATTGTGGTGCTCTCCTGATTTAGAACAACAACACAGTCTATAGATCCCTGTGTTCTTAATTGTGTGTGTCTGGATAAACCTTAAGTTGATAACAAACTGTAGGAACTGGTTTAGGACTGCTTTGAATGCTTTGGAGGAAAATTGATGTCCTGCTTCCAATTTATGATCTAAGGAATACTTTGTATCACCTCTTTTCCTTTCCTTTCCGGTCAGTTGTGGAGCCAGAATGTGAAAAAAGCTCAGCTACAACCTATTACTGGTACAGAGAAGCACTCAATATTTCCAGCTCTATCTCGGAGAGTGGAGGTCTAAACTGGAAAATGACGACCTGCTTGCTGGCTGCTTGGGTTATGGTGTGCCTAGCGATGATTAAAGGTATCCAGTCTTCAGGCAAAGTGAGTATTTCTTTTTTCTGATTTAGGTCTTCACACTTGCCACCTCAGTTCTGATATACCCCACCCCTTTGCCTATCCTCCCATAAAGTTTGCATGGGCAGGCTAGAAGCCATGACTCACTTGCTTTTTTGTAATCTCATGTGGAGTAATGTTGGTACATCAACTTTAAAACTGTAGCCTATTAAATACAGAAACCATCCTTGGATAAAGAGAAAGAGAGAGAGAAGGAGTGTTGCGGTATGAGAACTCTTTTTTGTTTTCACTTGCTGTAGATAATGCTTATAATTATATCTCAACACATAATTAAAAAAGAAAACACACACAAAAATGGGATTGCCAGTTGACTGAGTATTGTCTCTTTCTGGATCTGGACTGGGCCTATGAAACAATTAAGTTGCCAGGCTGAATATCCAAGTGAGGTGTTCAGGATGTCACTGCCAAAGGATTCACCCCAAACAGGAGAAGGACACACATACTGGGTTGTAATCCTTCAGGTGGTCTGCAAGGGGGAAAGTGTACATCAGGAGTGTTGTACCTCAGGCCTGTGGGCCAAATCCACCCTGCTTGGGGTCTCAATCTGGCCCTTGGGTTCCTCAGATAGCCAACCACCTTTGGTGGTTTCCTGGCTTTTGTGTGTCTGCTCCCCGGCCCCCCGGCCCCGGCCCCAACTGTTAAAGGTTGAAACTGGCAGTAAGATCTTGTTCCAGGTTGGGTCCTATCTGACACTATGTTTAAAGTCTGGGGTTGGCATTTTGGTTCCTACTGCAATGGGGGGCGGGGTATGGAATGTGCAGATACTGCACTTTCTTTGATGGATCTTTGCTGTAACTTATCCCAGATTGCACAATAGGTCTTTGCAGCTGAAATTATATACACTCTTCCCTGATTCTTGTTCTTCTTCTACAAGTGGTCCTGGCTTGTCAATCACATGGGTGATGTGTTCACAGAATCATGCATTGAAGCTGAGTACAGATACTCACATGGGAACTGTTATCGTGACCAACTTCCCTTGGGGCAAGAGGACCGACTCATGCTGAAATGTGGTTTAATAAGACCAGTGACGAAGAAGGATAACCTTTTTTTCACATGATGCTTCAGATAATCACAATCCATTGGGAACTTCTTTCACAAATTTTCTTTCAGTGGGACTGGCTTATGCCATCTTGATTTCCAAGATGGGTGCCTGTGCTGTGCAATCCTAAACATGTTTACTCAGAAGTAAGGCCCTCTTACTTTCATGGGACTACCATGGAATATTTATTAATTAATTAAATAATTTATAACTTGATCTCCAAGGCACAGTTGTCATCCCAGCAGCATACAAAATTTTATGAGAAGATAATGAGAATCACACATTTATCAAATTAAAACATCATTACACCCACTTAAAAGGAGCTGCAGCAGTTATATTAGTCACAGCAATTAATAAAAAGTGGACTGAAATAAAAAGTCTTAAGAATGCTCTTAAAAGGTTCCAAAGTTGAGGCTACATGTATTTCCTGTGGGAGGGAATTCCACAGGTGTAGGGCCAAAAGTGAAAAGTCCCTGTAAGGGTATGTAAGAATTGTACTCTTAGACAATTTGTTTCTGGCTTTCATCTTCGCAGAAGTTTAGCTTGTTTAAGGGATTGTGGCAGCCCAGTTATTAAAATCTTATTTCAGCAATAAAATAATTAAAAGATAGCCAATTTTGGTACAGAACTGGCTTAGTGGTGTGTGTGTTTTTTCTAATCAATAAAAATTGATAAAGATCAAAAGGCAGAATATCACTACTCATCAGTGTCATCTTGCCAGCAGGAGTAGTAATACCATGAAATATTTCTTTTCACAGAGTTGTAAGGACCCCAGACTTTCCTACTCCCTGCTTGTAAGAGTTAAGGACTTGAGCACAGAACAACTGATGGAAAGCTTTCTTTTGTCAGAGCAAGACTTCTTCCATTGGAGGAAGGGAATCATTAGTTGTCACCCAGAATCAGCTTCTGGATGTGTAATAAGTACACACACACCCTGGAACAGTTTCTGTTCCCTTCCTTGTTTTAACTGTGGTTACGCTTTACATGTGCTCCGATGTAACCCAACATGCAAATGTTGTTCCCTTATAGCCACAGTTTGCAGTCCCAATTCAAACAATAATTTCAGTCCCTGAAAGAGCTATGGTTTGGAATTGATATAGTGTGAAATTGATATCGTGTGAAATCATGGTTAACTCTGAGAGGAAAAGGAGGTAAGGACAGATAGGCAAGGAGCACATTTCTGTTGCTGGCTCCCACTTTGCAAATTATAGTTTACAGGTACATTGATGTGCTAGTAGAATACAACACAGGGAACCTCTCTTTCTTGCCCAGCGATCGAGAGAATTACAGCCTTGAATTCCAAAAAGGCCAAAACCAACAAAGACTTTTGATATGTCTACTTGTTTCAGATAATGCATTTCTTGAAGACATGACTGTATCATTATGATGGTAGGCTCTCCTGCCAGTCACATGGTAGTCTCTTTCTTAATAGCAGCATAGCTGAGTTCCTGGTGACATTTCTTGTTTCAGTGTTACTGGTTTTTTTCAAAATAAATCATTTCTTATTTCAAAAGAAAAACAGAATTAGTGAATCCATATTTATTGGGGTTGCTCAGAGGAGGAAACTGTTGGTGGAACGGATTTCCCCTCCCCTCTTCAGCCCCCTCCCAAATCTACTCTGCAGGGTCGGGGGACCCTCTGGAGTCTGGACCAGATTTGGGGTGTGCACAGAGGGTTGCAGTGGGGAGGAGAGAATGGGGAAGTCTCATTGCGTGAGCAGACGTCCGCCCATGCGAGGGTTGCATCCAACCCTTGGTCTTTACAGATCTCTTAAGCCAACACAGAATTTGTTGATTGGGAATGTTTTGTGAAATGTTCTTAGGTTTCTTAGCAGATTTTAGATGTGGTCAGATTGTAGACGTATTAGTCAGAACCACTAATGGTTTTTTTAAATGTTTTTCTCCCTATCTTTCAGATAATGTATTTTAGCTCTCTTTTCCCTTATGTGGTACTTATCTGCTTTCTAATCAGAGCTCTGCTCTTAAATGGTTCGCTGGATGGTATTCGTCATATGTTTACCCCTAAGGTATGTACTTGGTTTCTGCTTATTATGTTTGCTTGTCTTGGGGCAGTTGTTTTATGCTTGAATCATTTGAACCAGCTCTTATTTTGTGGTCAGATTCTATTGTAATCAAGAAGTCCGCTGAGTAATTGTGTATCTGCTGTGAAGTATAATTCTAGCTCCATTAACTTAAAAACAAACACAAGTCCTCATCCTTTTTACACCTTTAAAACCAAAACTCTACCCATATAGTGATTTCTCCACTCAATTAGCGTTGTTTATATGGCTGTTTGATTCACATCCATTTCCCAGTGGTGCGGGATAACACTGCAGGGAAGCAGGCCCTACCCTCTGTGTGTGTGTGTGTGTGTGTATGTACATATGTACGTGTGTAGGGAGCTTACTACAAATTAGAATCCGCACTTTATCCATAAATATATCTAGCTACAATTCCTGTCAGCCCTAGCCAGCATAGCCAATGGTGAAGGATGATGGGAATTTAAGGCTAAAACGTCTGGAGGACCACAGGTTGCCCAACCCTGATCTAGCCAATTGGACTATGAGTGCAACAAGATAGTTTAAGTGCTATGGAACTCATCTACATTAAGTAAATCTCAAAATATGCTTCCTTGGATAGTTGCTTATGCCAGACACAACCATTTATCTCTGGTGCTGCTTCTCTCCATACGAAGATTTTGAGCGGTGCATTTCGAACGTAACACTTGACGAGAGCCATAAGACACAAAGCCCCTACCTCCGTGCAGTGTTTTTTTCCCCCACCATTACTCTCTTCACTCTCCTCAACAGCCCCCACCCTGCCCTGGCTACTACTACGCTTCCCCTCTTTCTTTTCCCCTCTTCTGTGATCCTAGCTACATCCTGGAAGGAAAAAAAAACCCACTTTGGTTTAGACAAAGATGTGGTGTTGTATTTATGATATTTTCTATCCCATTCTTCATCCAAGAATCTCAGGGTGTCAAGTCACGCATCAGCTTTATATCCCATTTTATTCTCACAACAATCCTTTGAGGTTGGCTGAGAGATAGCGAGTGGCCCAAGGTTGCCCAGTGAGTGTCATGGCTCCTGGGTCATATGAACTCCCCCAATCCTCATCTGGCTGGATTCATGTTTGAGAACATGGAGGTCTTCTGGATCATTTATGGAACTCTCTCAGCATGCCAAAATCCACTCAAGGAATCATCTCATGGACTTTAGCAAAGGGGAAGGAAGGTTGAGCTTCTGTTGCACCCCTACAGGACATACGTTCTAGAAATACTTTCGTTTCATTTACCGACTTTCTTGAACACCTCAGGATCCTTCAGCTCACATTTCTAGAAGACACATGTAGCTTACAGTCCAGTTTCATGTGTGTGTACACGTGCGAGCACACTATATTCAAAAGCTTAGATGTTCTCTGTCCCATAACAAGGAAATTTGGTTTATGTGAAAGCATCAGGCAGAAGAGTCCATGTTAAAATGATGACAAGAGCCTAGTGAACACAAATAAAATTCAGGGCAGTATCCTTTGCTGGCTATCTGCCAGTGCAAAACATGTTGCACTCTTACTTAACCCAGGAAACTAGCTGAAATTACCACTTCCAGAACAGGACAAGTCAGTGAATCTCCCTTCTGAACGCTCAGCTGACTTGTCCCATTGTGGACGCGATAGTTTCAGCCAGTTTTCATTTACACCAGCAAGTACTACCTTCCCGTTGCATTAGCAGTCATTCCTGATAGTACAGCTGCAACATTGGATACTGCCCTTAGTGTTACTGGACTGTTAGACGATGTGCTAGGCTGTTTGTCACTATATTCTAATTTTTCATTGGGGAAAATTCACAGATCCCATAGGTAAGATTGTTTGTACAAGGTAGTTACAAATCCTTGTTAGAAAGACACTCCCTTCCTTGAAGACAAATACATGATAAAAGACTGGAAGTATTACTCACATCTTAATGAGGGAAAACTAAGCCAGAGAATGATTAAGAGATTTAGGGAAAGTCACACGGGAAGTCTCAAGCAGCAGTTAGATTGAACTGAGATCTCACTAATCCCTCTGTATAGGGGTACCCATGATGGTACATAAGAATATTTTCAGGGCTCTCTGCAAATCTCAGGTAGCTTTGCATTAGTTGTTCAAGTAGTTTGTCTTAGATAAGCAGTTTTGTTTGTTTACAAGAAGGGATGGTCTTTTGGGAGACAGAGCTGATATCAAATCTTTACCCTTGGGTAAAATGCTTCCTTGACAAAATGCTGCGGCATCTTCTGCCATCAATGTACCCGGTCACAGCTATCCACTCCCCTCCTTCAATGCTCCACCACCCATTTGCTTCTCACCCTTGGTATTGCTAGGATAACAAGGGATAAGAATGGAACTAATCCTCCAGCTCGGTGCAAGGGTAGGAGATGGGGTCCTGGGACTGGATCTTTCTCATATATCAGTTGCTTTAGTCTGAGGCCTCTTCCCAGAAGGGCTTCCTAGAATAGTCTGTAATGTCAGGTTTCTTGAAATTAACTTAGTGTAGATTTGAATATGTAAACGAGACCTAAATTGTAATGTTTATCATTCAGCCTCAATACCCAGGGATAATACCATACCTAAGGCCACATCCCGAAACAAGGGTGGGCAACCTGTGGTCCTCCAGATGTTGTTGGACTGCAACTACAGTTCATCATCTCTGACCATTAGCCATGCTGGCTGGGGCTGATAGGAGTTGCAGTCCAACGACACCTGGAGGACCACAGGTTATCCACCGCTGTTCTAAAGGGAATTATAAGCAATGCAACTTCTGTGATACAATGTAAAATAATAAGTGTATAAACAGAATATACACTCCTGATGCAATTTTAAAAAAATGCACACTTGTTTCTGAGTGTTTTAAATTATGTGGCTTTGATAACAATGTTTGGTTTAACACAAAAGTGACTCAGCTAATGGAAGGGAGAGGGAGTATCTGCAGTTCAGTGTCTTGCTAAACACTGCCAAGTGCTATTGAAACCAGCGAGACGTGTGCGTGTACATTGCCATGTTGCAGCTAATGATATGTGGCTGATTTAGCTAACAGTATTTCAGCATGCACAGTCCTCTGATGTGCATGACCTGTGCAGTCTATTGATTTCAGCATGTAGCATGCTCTCACAAAGCTGTCTTCTGTGGAGTCAGACCACAGTCCATCTAGTTCAGTATGGACTACACCAGACTTCCCCCAGGTGAAGCCTGGCACCCTTCAGATGTGTTGGACTACAACTCCCATCACCCCCAGCCAACATGGGCAGTGCTGGGGGTGATGGGAGTTGTCCAACACATCTGGAGGGCGCCAAGCTGGGGAAGGCTGGTCTCGACTGAGTGCAGCAGCTCTCCAGAATTTCAGGTAGGAGGCTTTTAGCCTTACCTGGAGAGACCAGGTATTGAATCTGTACCCTTCTGCATGCAAAGCACCTGCCCTTCCACTGAGCTATGGCTCTTCCTTCCCCCAACATCATATGCATGTCGACTCAGAGGAGATTTCCACATACCTCAGAGGTGATTTCCTACATATGGGGTTTACTTCCAAGGAACTGTATATGTGATTGCACCCTTAAATCCACATACTTGCATTTAATCAGATCATGGATGTGGTTACATGGCTTGATCCAAATTAGACACAGTGAAATCAATTCCACTGAAATCAGTGGCAATTATGTACATGCATTTAGGACAAAATTGTTACTAAGAACTTTTCCAGGATGTGAATAATCACTTCAATGCCATGATCAAATCAGAATACAACAGAACAGTGGCATCTGGTTCAACAAGTGGGTGAAAACAGGGATGGAAAATTAGCGATGTCTGAGCATGCCAAGATTCTTCGAACATCATCTCACTGCTCATCACGTGTCCAATTTACATTCACATTTGCTGCTCATTTTGCACGAATGGAAAACAAATAACGATCAAACGTAGAAGTTGCGGAAAAATCCCCAAATTTGAACAAATTTCCAAAGTTTCCCATAGACTAAAGCAGGGCTGCTTTAGAAATTGGTGCAAATTTGGACATTTGTGCAAATTGAATGGGGAAAATTGCACAAATAGAACACAAGTACATGTTTGGTAATTTGTGAACATTTTCAGCAAACTCGTTCTCATGCTCAGGGTTGAGAGCAGGGCATGATCACATGTTTTGTGCGCAGAAATGAAATTCTGGTACATCACTGGATGGAATTTCAGAGAGCATGGATATTTAGCACCATCTAGTGAGTAAACAGTGTTAGGACTATGTGAGGATTTTTATCTTCGGCACTTTGTACATGGAGTTGATAGAGAAATCTTTCTGTCTAAATGTGTCTAATTATAATACTGTACATTTTTATAGAAAAATCTTATTTTAGCTCTGGACAAATCTATGAGATTTAGAAAGTCATAGTAAAACAAAAACATTTGCTTTTAATAGAAAGGAATAATGCTTAGTGGAAATGTAATAATGAAATATTTGACTGACTGTTTCAGTTGTCTGTTTACCAAAATAATAGTATTTCTGAAATCTATTGAAAATTCCTCAAGCTGCAGTCCTGTACACAGTTACATGAGAGTAAGCTCAACTGAACTCAGTGGGACTTACTTCTGAGTGCACAGGCATAGAATTATACATGTACCCAGCTAACAAATGGTTCACTTTCATTGACATTCATAGAATAAATTTCACATTTCCAGTTCAAAAGTAGCTGCCCCCATATCTATTATGGGACACTATTGCAGACAGAACTAGACAAAAAAGAAAGATACCCTTAAAATAACTTGGCATTCCAAAAGTTACTTACTTGCATACAAAGTTCCAATGTTACCCATTTCGCATAAGAAGTTTTTCCAGATTCTTTACTGAAAGTGCTTAAAGAAAAAAAAAGTTATTGGAATGATAGTTCTAATGCTTTTACTGTGATGATGGTTTGCACACAAAACAACGATTAACAACATGGATTTAATCATCTGCTTTAGTACTTAGTTTATGAAATAATTTTTGTTGCTTATAAACACAGGTATACCCCCCAAAGCCATCGACAACATTGATAAGAGATCATTTTTGGGGGGGGGATTATCAGCAAAAATACTGATTTTAGATTAACATATATTTGTGATATGTTTATCAACCTGTAATACAGACAAAAGAGACAGTGTGCCATAAATGATCTCGCAGCAGATTTCCATTCAGTTTCGGATTGTATTGTGTTTTGACATTTGAGTTTAGAATTGAAGATGATGTGGGTTATATTCCTGGATTATTTGTTGCCTCTCCATTTCGGAGAAATGCTGTATTTTGTAGCTGACATATATTGTGTCTAATTTCAAACAGCTTGAAATAATGCTGGAGCCCAAAGTCTGGAGAGAAGCTGCCACTCAGGTGTTCTTTGCCTTAGGGCTTGGATTTGGTGGAGTCATTGCCTTTTCAAGCTACAACAAGAGAGACAACAACTGCCATTTCGATGCTGTTCTGGTGTCCTTCATCAATTTTTTCACTTCTGTGCTGGCAACTTTGGTGGTGTTTGCCGTTCTGGGCTTCAAAGCAAATATCATAAATGAGAAATGCATTACCCAGTATGAATATTCATTTCTTTATCCATTTTTATAGTATATTTCACGTAGGAACCCCCACAGTTGTTCTTTGGATTGACCGTGTGCATTTGTATCACTTTGTGTTTTACAGAAACTCCGAAAGGATTGTCAACCTTCTAAACGTTGGCAATCTTAGCAAGGCTATAATACCTCATCATATTAATTTATCGAGCATCACAGCAGAAGATTATAATATCGTTTATTATATCATCCAGAAAGTGAAAGAAGAAGAGTTTCCTCTTGGTCTGAAACCCTGCCAGATTGAAGATGAACTTAACAAGGTTAGAGTGATACTTCAATCTCTTATGCAAAGATTACAAACGAGTGGCTGTTTGAGCAACCCTTCTATTATTGCAGAACAGTATTGCTGTTCACTTCCAGAGGGCTCTTCTGACTCCATTGGGTACACTGAATCAGCTGCCTAAAATATTTTCTCACATTTGTGTTCCGTCCAGCTTCATCCAAATCTCATTCACCCCGTATCTGGAGATCATATTTGGTGTCGATGGAAAATGATGTACAGAATAAACTAGCAGCCTCCTCCTGTGAGCCACTGATTGCAACAGTAAATAAGGTTTAAAGATGGGATGGAACAACCCCTGCATTTGTGCAGTGTCATGATGTACACCTTTGTGCTGGAACTGCAAGCCAACCCAGGATAATTTGCTAGAACTGAAGCCTGGACTGATACAGTTATGTCAGTAATAACCATTATAACCCAGCCAGGCATAGTAGTGCCACACCTACCTGCTGCATGGTTCTGGAGATCCACAACCATCTACTGTGGCCCCTCCAGGCTTACATTAAGACAGAGTTCCGTGTTACATCTAAACTAGACAACTGTAGTTTAATGTCAGTCAACAAACCTGGAAAATAAGCCAGAATCACACTGTGATAGATTCATAGTTCCATCTATCCATATTCACCATCTTGCTGTTAGCAGTGCCTCCACACCTTGACTTACTAGCTTTGTTTCACTTTACCCAGACAGTCATTTATTTCACTACTGCTGGGCTAGAAGAGATTTGGACTTCTCTACTATTCTTGATGCAAGCCTACGCCACGATCAGAGGCTGTATGCCGCTGTATGCCACTTTATAATACCAGTTGCTGGGAAACAACAGTGGGGGATGGCTATTGCCCTGATGTCTGACTTGTGGGCATCCCATAGACATTTGGTTGGCTCCTATGGGAAATAGGATGCTGGACTAGATGGGCCTTTGCTCTGATCCAGCAGGGCGTACCTTGGGTTCTTTTATTCATGACTTTCAGAACAAATGACATGACATACATCCTCAAAAAACCAGCGTGGTGAAGTGGCTAGAGTGTTGGATCAGGAGTCAGGAGATCCGGGTTCTAGTCCCCACTTGGCCATGGAAGCCCACTGGGTGACTTTGGGCCAGTCACGGACTCTCAGCCCAACCTACCTCACAGGTTTATGGTTGTAAGGATAAAATGGAGAGGAGGAGGACCATGTACGCCGCCTTGGGTTCCTTAAGGAGGAAAAAAGGCGGGATATAAATGTAATAAATAAATAAGGGTAGAATTATACACATGCTTACCACACCTAACTTAAAAAAAACCTCAGAGCCGTGCCACCCACACATACCTTGGAACAAAGGCAGAAACAGATTTGATTAAAGGATGGGAGAGGGGCATCAAGCAGTCCCCAGGCACTACCACTTTCCCCAGGCCCAGCCCATATCCATACCACACATTGACACAGACACGTACATTTGGCTGATGTCAATATGCAATGTTGTTGTTGTTCAGTCGTTCAGTTGTGTCCGACTCTTCGTGACCCCATGGACCATAGCACGCCAGGCCTTCCTGTCCTGCGTTCTCTCCCGGAGCGTGCTCAAGTTCATATTCATTGCATCCGTGATGCTATCTAGCCATCTCATCCTCTGCCATCCCCTTCTCCTTTTGCCTTCAGTCTTTCCCAGCATCAGGGTCTTTTCCAGGGAGTTTTCTCTTCGCATTAGGTGGCCAAAATATTGGAGCTTCAGCTTCATTATCTGTCCTTCCAATGAGCAGTCAGGGTTGATTTCCTTTAGGATGGACTGATTTGACCTCCTTGCAGTCCAGGGGACTCGTAAGAGTCTTCTCCAGCACCACAGTTCGAAAGCATCAATTCTTCGGCGCTCAGCCTTCCTTATAGTCCAGCTCTCACAGCCATACATTACTACTGGGAAAACCATAGCTTTGATTAGATGGACCTTTGTCGGCAAGGTGATGTCTCTGCTTCTTATTATGCTGTCTAGGTTTGCCATAGCTTTCCTCCCAAGGAGCAAGCGTCTTTTAATTTCATGGCTACAGTCACTGTCTGCGGTGATCTTGGAGCCCAAGAAAGTAAAATCTGTCACTGCTTCCATTTCTTCCCCTTCTATATGCCAGGAAGTGATAGGGCCAGGTGCCATGATCTGAGTTTTTTTAATGTTGAGTTTCAAACCAGCTTTTGCACTCTCCTCTTTCACCCTCAACAAGAGGCTCTTGAGATCCTCTTCGCTTTCTGCCATTAGGGTGGTATCGTCTGCATATCGGAGGTTGTTGATAATTCTCCCAGCAATCTTAATTCCGACCTCTGATTCATCCAACCCGGCATTTCTCATGACAATATGCAATATGGCACCATTAATAGAGCAGCAAGAAGCAACCTCCTCTGTAGTCCCTTACAGACATGATTTGTACATTTGATGAATACGCATAGAAGCTTGAGCACTGCAGTGGTAGGCTCCACCTCCACCCTATGCATGATCATTAGAACATCTGTAGAGAGTCCCCATGCATACTGTGACTGGGAATTCTAATTTTCCAAGGTTCCCAAATGTACAGCATTAGGCACAGGGGCCCTCTACAGCTATTCTAATGAACACACACAGGTTTGGGGATAGAGCCTGCCACTGTAATGCCACTCCACACAACATGTGTTAATTGAGTGCCTGAAGAATGTGTGGGGGTGCGGGGTGGGGGTTCTGATAACGTATTATCGGTCCCTGATAATACAAATGTAGCTGTGTTGGCCATAAGACAAAATCCATGTCCATATTAGGGTAACTAATTAGGATAATTAATTATGCCATATCAGGCCAACTCAAAGGTCACAAAAACATGCAAGCTTTTGAGATCTCCAGATCTCTTCATCAGGCAAGATGTTACAAAAATCAGATTGGAAGGACGGGGATGGGAGGGGGAAAAAAACAGTTGACTTGATGTTAAAGTCATGAGGTCTGCATGCTCATCATCTTAAGATGAAGGGTGGAGGTGATGGCTGTAATTTGGATGGCCTTAAAAGGGGATTGGACAAATTCATGGAGGAGAAGGCTATCAATGGCTACTAATCCTGATGGCTGTATGCTACCTCCAGTATCAGAGGCAGCATGCCTATGTACACCAGTTGCTGGGGAACATGGGCGGGAGGGTGCTGTTGCACTCATGTCCAGCTTGTGGGTTTCCCATGGGCAGCTGGTTGGCCACTGTGTCAACAGAATACTGGACTAGATACATCTAGGTCTGATCCAGCATTGCTCTTCTTATGTTCTTAGAGGGTTTCAGATATTTTAATTATTATTTCTTTTATTTATATCCCACCTTTCCATCAAAAATGGCACTCAAGGTGGCTCTAGCAGATGAGGTGATGGTTTCCTGTTTCACATGGAACCGCCCCTAGGGCTGCTGGGAAGAAGAAACAAACAAACAAACAATGGTTGAGCCCCCATGTCTGAACATCTAAAATCCAGTTATTACTCGGAAGTGCCTCCATCCTTAGGCGAAACACACAGGTTCCTTAGTGGGTGGAAAAACAGAAGTAGAGAGAAAGTAGATACCATTGATATTAGCAAAGCTGGAGATAATTTTAGATGGCATGCTAGATACAATTCATGCTGGGATAGGCAAAGAAAACACATTCATGAATACACTGTTATTCTGAAGTAGCTTCACTGTTATCACTGGAAGCTTTCTAAGGTGTGGAATTCAAAGACTGCAGCCTATGGTTCTGCTGTTCCTCACTTCAGTGAGTTTGCCCACCATGCATTCTTTATTCTGATTTTATTGTGCTTTGCCTTCCTACCCAACTTTAATCGTTTGGGTTTTTTCTTGACAGGCTGTTCAAGGGACCGGTTTAGCTTTCATTGCCTTTACAGAAGCCATGACACACTTCCCTGCTTCTCCCTTTTGGTCAGTGATGTTCTTCCTCATGCTGGTCAATTTGGGTCTTGGCAGCATGTTTGGGACCATTGAAGGCATTACGACGCCTATAGTCGATACCTTCAAAGTGAGAAAAGAAATATTGACTGGTGAGTTGATACATGTCTCTTTCCTTAAATTCTAGGAGAAAAGGGCCTTGACAAAATTCTATTTTGTTTTGAGGTTTAAGACTTGCAGCTTGGTGGTCACAGTCAACGCATCTACAGATTTTCCCTATAGCTAAGGTTTTAAGTTCCATCTTCAGGAGAACCAGTCATTACTTTCTCAAACTTCTGTCTTCACAGTTGTTACCACTTCTTTAAAAAGCATATGTAAGTGATACAAGGATATAACTTTCATTAGGGGAACAGAATTGAAGCGTCCTATATGACCATAATGTAAGGGACTCATGACAAGATCTGGTACCTCAAAACGATTCACAGTAGACCAGCAATGGGAAACATGGCCAGTTCAAGGCTAAATGACACAACCCAAGGGTTCTTCTTATGGCCACTAAGGATCATTTGTTTCATAATGACCAGTTTGGATACAGGAGGGCAATATTTCCAATTCATACAACAGGATAAACTTGTTTGATCAAACAAGCTGTCAAACTTTGCACATGTTATTCTTTAGAAACTAAAGTAAAAGAGACAAAGAAACAGTGAGGTTATATTTCTGGCCCATGTACTACAACGAGGGATTTGAGCCCCATATTTTGAATTATAGACCCATCATTCATGGGCATTGTAATGCACAAGCTCCAGATCTTCCCTTTTCAAACCAGAGTGTCATTCTCCCCTGCTCGGCTTATCACACATAATGGTGAAAGCTTGAACTGAGATGTGTCATGGGTTGTTGTTCTTGTTTTTTTAATGGAGGAGTTCCCCCACCCCTAACTTGGGATATTGAAATCATTTTCATTTAAGGTTGAAGGAGATACCAGTTGGGATGGACAAAGCTGTCCATTCCAGTTTCTCTCCATTTATCATTTTTCCATTTCTGTTTCAGTTTTCAGTCTTTTTCTTTTTTTAAAGTCTGCATCAAAAGTACATATGCATTTTGCATGCATTTCTCCTAATAAACAGATATATCATTTTGCCTGATATATGCATACTGTGCAAGTATTAGGGCACAGTCCTATGGGTTACACTCCCAATAGACAGAGGGCTCCAAATTCAGAGCCCTCCACCGATTCTATGCCCTGCTGGCAAGAGCCAGACAGAGTGAGAGGAGGATACTGCCGTTCCTCTAGTTAAAATGCAGAAAACAGCTAAATGGGCTTATGAGCCCATCTAGCTAACTAGATGGTGGGTGGGAAGGGGACTGGAGAGGCCATAGGATTTTGCACAGCCTGTCCTTTTCCTTCCCCTCCCTGCGCTCCAGCATGCCCCCTTTTCTCCCTCTCTCTTTCTCCAACTTTTCTCCCTCTCCAACTTTCTTCCACTTCCATCTTCACAGTTGCGACCTGTGAAGCCTTTCACAGCGGCTGGGGTGTGGGAGGGAAGATCCACAATTGGATCCTCTCCTCAGTGCTTTGTACCTCTGTCTACAGGTGTGGAAGAGGTGATCCGCTGCTTCCTATGGCACTTCATACCCTGGCTAGTGGTCACAGAGTTGCTCTCTTATTTTCATTAATATATGCATTTTTGTGCACACTTACTCCTAATATATGCTAATATATTCCCCATATAATACATTGATTGGGAAGCTGCATTACAACATTCAGACAAGTGCACATGCTGAAGAGAACTGCGTTTTGGTTTGCATATTGGTTTTGGAAGTGCGAAACCGGTAGGTCCGTATTAAAATGCAAACCCTGCAACTTTCTCTGCATCCCAAATAACCATGGAGTCTTCCAGGTCAGGTGCTCACTTCTAGCACTTCTACCACTGGGAAGGGAGAGATGACCAGCTGGGTGGGAAAGAAGTATGAAAAGCTCTGGTCCATTCACAGTCTGACCACACACCAAGAGGTGGAGGGTAGGGAAGAAACTGTCCCCTGGCCTGCCTTACAATACAGTGGCAAATATGGAGAAGTCAGTTCCATGCAAGGAGGGGAAAAGGTGTAGCATCAACCCAGAATATTCATGGATGTGTGGTAACTCCACCCCCTCTTCCCATTTCTGTGCTTTATTGCAGTCATTTGCTGTCTTCTCGCGTTTTGCATTGGCCTAATATTTGTACAGCGGTCTGGTAATTACTTTGTAACTATGTTTGATGACTACTCAGCTACATTGCCTCTGCTGATTGTCGTCATTTTGGAGAATATTGCCATGTCTTATATTTATGGGATTGACAAGTAAGTGCATATCTTGAGTTGTTTCAATACTCAACACTGTTGACAATTATCCATTCATTTTTTTCATTTATTACATTTATATCCCGCCTTTTTTTCTTCCTTAAGGAACTCAAGGCGGTGTGCATAATCCCCTCTCCATTTTAGCCTCACAACAACAACCCTGTGAGGTGGGTTGGGCTGAGAGTCTGTGACTGGCCCAAAGTCACCCAGTGAGCTTCCATGGCTGAGTGAGGACTAGAACCTGGATCTCCCAACTCCCAGTCCAACACTCTAGCCACTACACCACACTGGCTGTCAGTGTGATTATGATAATCATAGTGCTATTGACACAATCTTTCTACAAAGGAAGGAAGCTAGTACTATTATTCATTATTAATATTCAATATTAATCCATATGATACACCAAAGGTTAAATTTTAAATTTTGTCAATATATGAATTCTTTTAAATTAGCTGAAGTGTTCTGTCTAGCCCGTACCTTAGCAACACAGCATATGAACTAATAATGTTCCCTTTTTTCCAGGTTTATGGAAGACCTGAAAGATATGCTTGGCTTTTCTCCAAACCAATACTATTATTACACATGGAAATATATTTCCCCTATTGTTTTATTATCCTTGCTGGTAGCTAGTATTGTCCAGATGGTGTTAAGCCCCCCAGGTTACAATGCATGGATTGAAGAGAAGGTGAGTGACAGTTTTAAAAAGTAACCTGCACCACCAATAATTTAAGAGTATAGCTATAGCTAAATAATATAGAAATATAAAAAGCAATTTAAATCTATAGTTCATGTATAAACTTCTCTACATCCCAGTCCGGAATCCTAGTTTAACAGAACTTCTAAAATTACTTCCATAATTGCATAATTCACTGTTTGGTGCAGCATTCAGTTCCTTCTGGCCAGTTTCATCTCCCACCCCTTTCTCAGCATTATCATTGTGTATGTGAGCATTGACAAAGCACTCTCAAAATTAAATAAAAAGCAATTCTCATGCAATTATAGATAACAGTCGCATCAGTATACTTTTTGTGCTGCATTTTATCAACTCACACATGTCCATATGTGTATTGGAGGAACACAACACAAAAAGAAACTTGATCCAAGCCCCATTTTACATTGTGTGGAGAGTGTGTGGGGCTGTGTGTGCTAGCCTTCCCCTTCCATTGTGCCCCATGTCAGCACCAGCCCATGCATCCATACATTGAAGGAAGGTCTGCAGAGGGGAAGCAGGCCAAATATGCACAAGCTGTCCCTGTGAGCTGGTACTCTGTGCTCCCATGGTTCCAGCTCATGGGGACAGCCCACACATATTCACCAGACTTCCCTACTTCAGACCTTCTCCCAATGTGTGGCCAGTGTGGGCATGCATGGGGCCAGCATGGGATGCAGGAGTGGGGCTAGTTTGCACAGCCGCACTCTCTCTCTCTCTCTCTCTCTCTCTCTCTCTCTCTCTCCATGTGATGTAAGTTGTGTGGAGCAGGGGTGGGCGACTGGCCCTCCAGATTTTGTTGGAACACAACCCCTAGCATGCCTCACCATTGGCTATGCTGGCTAGGGCTGATAGGAGTTGTAGGCCAAAACATCTGGAGGAACACAAGTTGCCCACCCATGGTGTGGAGGATATAATGCCTGCATGGGGCTCCAGTCATTCTACAATCACATCGAGATTGATCTTTGGCCACATTTTGTCAGTGGCAACGTAGAGGGGTAAAATGCATGCATGACTGAAGGGAACTGAAGGCTGCAGCAAAGTGCTCATGCATAGCAGTGCTCTGTACAAAATTTGGAAATGGAAAACAAAATAACAGTTGCATTTCAGAAACAAGAACCCATCATTTGGGGAATTCCAAAATCCAGGGAGAAACTGGGATTGAGGAGAATTTTTTGGGGGGAAAGCCTATTACTGATGGTCAGAGCTTGGACAGAATGAATACAAATCACCAGAGGGGAATTATGCCTGGGAAAGCAATGGAAGTGCTGGCTTTATGACAGGAAGGTGTGCTAATGATATTTCTGACATTTCTCTTGAACTGTACAGGCAATGGAGGAATTCCAGAACTACCCAACCTGGGGGCTGATTGTCTGTGTATCTCTGATTGTTTTGGCTATGCTCCCTGTCCCAGTAGTCTACGTGATTCGCCGCTGCAACCTTATTGATGACAGCTCTGGTAGCTTGGCAGCTGTTTCCTACAAAAGGGGACGCATTATAAAGGAGCCGGTGAATCCTGAGGGAGACGATACCAGTCTGATTCACGGGAAGAGTCCAAGTGAGGTGCCATCTCCAACTTTTGGCAAAAACATATACCGAAAACAGACTGGCTCTCCAACGGTGGATACCGCTCCCAACGGTCGCTATGGTATAGGTTACATAATGGCAAACATGTCAGATATGCCAGAATCTGACTTGTAGCTGCAAAGCAGTCATCTCTGTCCTTATAGGGAACCACTGAACATTTGTTCTCTTAAGAGAAGTGGTGGTCAGCTTCACTTCCTAGAGTGCAATCTCAGGTGCCCCATGAATATGTCCTTCAAAACATCATGGCATGTGGTACAAATAGCTTGAATATTCCCTTTGGTTTGATTCTCTGGTTTCCCTTTGTGCCGAAGGGAATGCACATAAATATCAATCAGTGATGGCCTAGCTTTGTCAGGATTGCCAATTTTTAAAAAAATTATTTTTGCATTTAATTTGAAAGTTTTCTATCTTTAAAGTACAGGTATTACCTCAGTTTGTAGCAATTTTTTAAGTGAATTCATATTTCTCTACTGCTGTCAACTGGAAATTCCTTCTTTGTTCCTGCAAGTTAACTCCCCTGTCTTGGGAAAATTCGTTCCAAAGAATTCACCAAGCCTGTATTGACTGCACTTATTTGTACATATGTTTTGTAGATATCCTGTACTTTTTTTAAGCACTCACAGTTCCTTAGGCTACTAGCTGAGTTTTAAAAAAAAAGCAAAAAAAAAACATTTAAAACCCTGCAGATTATTTTCTTACATGTAATAGCTGTATAGAGCAATAGTATTAGAAAACCAAGTATGATTATGCTGGAAACACAAAATTCCTCAGACTCTGGGGAACTGCATATGATGTGGCTGTATTTTACATACTATATTTGGTTTTTCAGTGTGAAAATTATGTCAGAGTGAGTCGCTCCAAGACTCTTAAAGATTGTGCAGATTCTGCATTTTTCTAAGCTGTGTGCCTAAAAAAATAAATAAGAGACCCTTCCTGATATTTATTGTGGTTACAGGATTACATACATTATATTTATATATAATATACATGTAATGTACATATGTATAGTAATATTGTATGTGACAGCTTCAAACCTTGAAGCAAGATGGCTTTAAAAAATGTTTCTGTTTTGCTTCTGTTTTATGCAGAGAGGAAATCCCCCCCCCCCGCCCCGGTCAGTGATAATTAAGAACTGTATGCCATTATATTTAATCTAGGAATAAAGAGTGGAAAGATGTATGCATTGTATTTTCTGGAATTTTGCAACATTTGTCTCTCCCAAATGAACCAATATGTAGGCAATGCGATGCGCATGATACAGCTCTCCAAAAACAAAACAAACAACCAATGATAGCACATCCAGTTTATAAATTTATAGATTTTTTAAAAAGTAATATGCCATTTCTCCCAAATGAGGTAGAGGGGGGAGGGCAGGAAGAAATGCTTGCAACTTCAGAAAGAAATGCACACTTTCTTCAGTGTGGAACAATCAGAACATTTTTCATCTTGCTGTTTTAGTGGTTCCAGCCCCCCCAGAGCTGCTACATGGTGCCTCTGCCTCATTTTCAGGAAGCCTCCTTCCCCCTCCATACCACAGCCCATTCCATACAGTAGGTTCCCCCAGCCCTCTCTGTAGCATTTTTTTTCAGAGGGTTGGAGGGACTGCCTTGGGGAAGAAGGCCCGGGGAAGTGTACTTCTGCCAGCCCAGTTGCACACACCTAAATCTGAATCCATGTTATGACCCAGGAGCCCAGCAGTGACATGGACTCTGAGGATGAAGAACCAGCGGTGCCGCCAGAGTAAACTCCAGGCCTGAGCACCACTGAAGAACGTGAGAGCTCTGAGCCCAAGTGACCAGAGACCCCGAGCCTGAGAGCTCCAAGCCTAACTCCAGCACTGGACCAGCATCAATTTCTCCAGGAGCTCCAAGTTCCTGGTGCTGGCAGAGCACCAGGCATGAGCCATTGGAGAGATGGGGGAGTGCTAGGCCAGGGTCCTGTCCCTCTAAGGCAGGGGTAGGCAATGTGGTGCCCCATGAGCTCCAATGTGCCCCTGGACACCTTTTTGGTGGCCAAGGTGCCCTACCCCTCCCAGTTTTTTTTAATTAACACATTTTCTTACTGGCAGCTGGGATTATTTATTTATTTTATTTATTAAATTTATTAATCACCCATCTGGCTGGTCACCCAGCCACACTGGGCGATGTACAACAACACAACAATCAAAAACAGTAAAATTAAGCATTAAAACTTATTCTAAAAGTACCCTAGCCCACCCTAAACGCCTCCCTGAACTAGGGGTGTACAAACCCCACTCTCCAGTCTGCTGGGGGGTCTGCGGGGGGGAGGCGATCCGTTCCTCCCCCCGGAATCCTCCCAGGCCAGCTCCGCTCTGCAGCGAGTTCGCGGAACCAGCCAGGCCTGTCCGCAGCTGGACTTCCCTCCGCTGCCGGTCTGCAGACGCAAATGGTGTTCAACATAGCGGATGCCATTTGCGTCCCTGATCTTTGCCGTGATAGGCCATGTAAATATTTACGTAGCTTATCATGGCAAAGAGCAGGGACACAAATGGTGTCCGCTATGCCGGATGCCATTTGCGTCGGTAGACCAGACCGGCAGCGGACGGACCTGGACCCAGCCAGCGGCAGGTAGGGTCTGTCCCAGGTGAACTCCGCAGGGTGACGGAGCCTGAGCAGTCCGTTCTGCAATGGACTCCAAGGGGCTGGATTCTCATTGGGGTCCATGGTGGAATTCTCTGCCATCCCTACCCTGAACAACCAAGTTTACAATGTGTGGTAGAAGTAGGGGTGCACGAAAGTCACTTACCTGGTCTCGCAGCTTGCTTCGCGGTGGGGGGGAGGCGCTTCGCTGCTCCCCCCGAAGTTCAGGCCGGGGGGGGAGGCTTCCCTCCTCACCCAGCCGAAATTCAGGCCGGGGGGAAGGCTTCCCGCCTCGCCTGGCCGAAATTCAGGCCGGGGAGGAGGCGCCTCGCCTAGCCCGGCCGCGAAATAAAAAGTAAAAAAAAAAAACACAACGCCCCCGTGATAGGCTACGTGATGATTTACGTAGCCTATCATGGCTGACTTTGCAAATCTAGCCATGATAGGCTACGTTAATCGTCACGTAGCCTAACGGGGGCGTGTTTTTTTTTTAACTTTTCTTGGAATGGCGGCAGCGGCAGCTGGTCGAAAGACCGGCTGCCGCCCCTGCCCCTGTCGAAGCCCTGCTGAACCTCCGCTGCGACCTGCCATTCGGGAGCGACATTCGTGAAAGGTAAGTCCCATCCTGGGGGGGGGGGGCGGGAGGGCGGAGAATTTCTCCCCGAAACTACTTCGGGGGGCCGAATACGTTGGCACTCAGCCCCCTGAAGTTTCGGGGAGAAATTCTCCCCCATCCCTAGGTAGAAGTTCATTAAAGAGGGGGCATGGCAGAGTTCTCTAGGGAGGGAGCTCCACAGAGTGAGGGCCACCACAGAAAAGGCCCTTTCCCTTGTCCTCACCAGCATAACTGTCCTGGCTGATGGGACAGACAGAAGGCCATCTGAGGCTGATCTTGTTGAGCAGCCTGTCTGGTGCTGCCTGAGGCGCTCCTTGAGATAGGCTGGGCTGGAACCATTTGGGATTTAAAGGTCAAAGCCAACACCTTGAATTTGGCCCAGAAAACAACTGGTAGCCAGTGCAACTCCTTCAGCACCGGACTGATGTGATCACGCCGGCAGCTGCCTTTAATCAGGCGAGCCGCCGTGCTCTGCACCAGCTGCAGCTTCTGAACCATCTTCAAGGGCAACCCCACATAGAGCTCATTACAATAGTCTAGATGAGGGGAACCAGGGCATGTACTACCAATGGGAGCAGATGGTTGGGAAGGTAGGGGTGCAGCCGCTGTATCAGAGGGAGTTGGTACAGTGCTGCCCGGCTCACAGATGACACCTGAGCCTCCATGGACAGCTGGGAGTCTATAATGACCCTTAGGCTACGGACCTAGCCTTTCAAGGGTAGCTGTACCCCATTCAACACCAGGTCAACATACCCCAACCTCCCCTTGTCTCCCACCAAAAGTACCTCAGTTTTGCCAGGGTTCAGCTTCAGCTTATTCCTCCTCATCCAGCCACCCACCATCTCCAGATACTTGGGCAAGGATTCTATGGCCAACCTTTAAATGAGAGGTGGAGCTGCGTGTCATCCCCATATTGATGACACTGCACCCCAAACCTCCTGATGATAGCCCCCAGTGGCTTCACATAGATGTTAAATAGCATCGGGGAGAGGATGGAACCCTGTGGCATCCCACAAGTGAGCAGCCACGGGTCCAAAACCTCCTCTCCCAGTGCTACCCGCTGGTACCCGCTGGAGAGGAAGGACTGAAACCACCGTAATACGATGTCTCCAATGCCCAACCCCTCCAGGCAGTCCAAGAGGATACCATGGTCAACAGTATCGAAAGCTGCTGATAGGTCAAGGAGAACAAGGAAGGAGCATTCACCCCTATCCAGAGTCCTCCTCATATCATCCACCAAGGCGACCAAGGCCGTTTCTGTCCCATGCCCAGGCCTGAAGCCCGACTGAGATGGATCTAGATAATCGGCTTCTTCCAAGTGTGCCTTCAACTGCATCGCCACCACCCGCTCAATCATCTTGCCCCAAAATGGCAGATTCGAGACTGGCTGAAAGTTGTTCAAGATTGGAAATCCAAGGAAGGCTTCTTTAGGAGCGGTCTTATCACTGCCTCCTTGAGGGCTGATGGCATTACTCCCTCCTCAAGGGAGGCATTCACCCTGATCCCCTCACCCAGTCTCTCTCTGCAGCCCATAATGAGCCAAGATGGGCAAGGATCAAGTAAGCAGGTGGTTCGGCTTTACAGATGAAAGCACCTTGTCCACTTCATCAGGAGGAAGAAGCTGGAACCGATCCCACAAAACTGGTCTGCCACAAGCTGCCTCTCGCTCACTAACTGTATCCATGGCGCACAGAATGACACTCCTGATCTGATCAATTTTATCCGCAAAGTGCCTTGCCAAGTCCTCACAGGAGGCTTTAGAATGCTGCAGCGGTTCCGGAGCAACTGGACCGACAGACCACTTGGAACAGCCTCCTGGGACAGCACTCTGAGGATGCAACAGAGGCAGCATAATATTCCTTTTTTGCTGCCTGTATTGCCAAGTGATAGGCTGAAGATACAGCTCTAGCCTGTGTCCGACTGTCTTCGGAGCGAGACTTCCGCCACCAGCGCTCTAGCCATCTCAGTCTCACCCCCTGTTTCAGAGCTTGCAACCATGAATTGAACCATGGTGCAGTTCGAACCCTGTTCCGGGGGAGAAGGCATTTTGGAGCCACCCAATCTAATGCCCCAGTGATTGCAGCATTCCAGCCATCCACCAGGGTCTTGACCAAGTGGCCGTTTGCATGCTCCAGAGAATCCCCAAGCGCGTTCAGGAATCCATTCAGATCCATAAGATGCCTGGGGTGGACCATTTTAATCGGTCCTCCACCCCTGCGGAGGGGTTGTGGAACCGAGAAGTCCAACATCATCAGATAATGATCTGATTATGACAAGGGGATGGTGGATATACCCCTGACTTCCAGATCACTCCCTGCTTCTCCAGAAACAAACACAAGATCTAGCGCATGACCGGCTACATGGGTGGGCCCAGGTGAAATAGGTTGCAGCTCCCAGGAAGCCATGGTCTCCATGAAGTCCTGAGGTGCCCCTATAAGGATTAGGGATGTACGAAAGTCACTTACCTTGAACGAAATTTGATTTGTGGTGGGGGGGAGGCACTCCATCCCTCCCCCCCCGAAATTCTGGCCAGGGGGGGATGCGCTCCGTCCCTCCACCCCCGAATCCTGGCTGGCCGGGCCGCAAATGGCAGCGACCGTAGCCGCCGCCGTTTGCGTCCCTGCAGTCATCCATGATAGGCTATGTAAATGTTTATGTAGCCTATCATGGCTGAGTAAAACAAAAACAAAAAAACCCCGCACGTACGCAAATGGCGGCGCCCATGGGCGCCACCATTTGCGTTCCTTATTTTGGCATGTCTAGTCTACGTAAAGATTTACGTAGACTACGGCGAAAATAAGGGGAACGCAAATAGCGTGGATGCTACGCTATTTGCGTTCCCCTTATTTTTGCCGTAGTCTACGTAAATGTTTACGTAGACTAGATGTGCCAAAATAAGGAATGCAAATGGCGGTGCCTATGGGTGCCGCCATTTGCGTACGCGCAGTTTTTTGTTTTTTTTTACTCAGCCGTGATAGGCTACGTAAACATTTACGTAGCCTATCATGGTGTTTTTTAAAAATCTAGCCGTGATAGGCTATGTAAATCTTTATGTAGCCTATCACGTTTTGTTTTGTTTTTTTTACTGGAAATGGCGGCAGTGGCAGCCGGTCGGAAGACCGGCCGCTGCAGCTGCCACTTTCGCCGAACCGCCGCTGAACCGCCACCGGAGCCACCGCCGCCAGGAGGATTTGCCCAAGGTAAGTCCCGTCCTGGGGGGGTGGTGGTGGAGCAGACCATTTCGCCACCAATTTCGGGGGGCCGAATGCGCTGGCATTCGGCCTCCCCGAGATTCGTGGCGAAATTCTCTGACATCCCTAATAAGGATGGCCTCTGAATTGAAGTCCCCCAACACCAATAAGTTAGGGGACTGTACACGCACATCAGAGACCACCTCAAGCACCTCAGCCAGGGAGGCAGTTGTGCAGCGGGGTGGGCGGTACATGAGCAGAATCTCCAGACTCCCCTTCAGGCCCAACCTCCAGTATTTTACTTCAAAGAAAGGGGAAGGCCTCCTGCTGTCATGTAAACAGAAAAAGAAGGGGGAAAAAAGCTCAATCTGATACTGCCTCGAGTTGGAATGAGCTTCAAGATGGAATTTGGAGAACTGTGGTGAGCTCAAGTTTTACTGATTTGCACATCCCTACTGTAGAGTCCTTTGTGTCTGGGTGGCTTAGCTCCCTCACCTTAGGACAGATTGACAAAGACAAGGGATTTAGTGAAACTGGTTTTATTGGTGCAAATTAGGTGACACACTCGAGAGGCCTTGGCACTAGGGATGTTAGAGGATTCCACCACGGACTCCAGTGAGGCCAGCTTCTTTAGAATCTGGCCCCCCGGAGTCCATGGCAGAACGGAGCAATCCCCCCCCCCTACAAAATGTACGCGGAACAGAGCCAACCTTTGTTGGCCATCTGCTGCCCTGTGAATGGCTGCCGCAGTCTGCGGCTGCCATTTCCTGTTTACTTTATCCTTGATAGGCTATGTAAGTATTTACATAGCCTATCATGGCTAATGCAGGGACGCCATTTGCGTCGCTGCGGTAGCCATGATAGGCTACGTATATATTTATGTAGCCTATCACGGCAAAAGGCAGGGACACAAATGGCATAGTGGCCCCCATTTGCGTTCCTGCCTTTTGCTGTGATAGGCTACGTAAATATATATGTAGCCTATCACGGCCTCTGCAGGGATGCAAATGGCGGCCGCAGCCCAGCAGTGGATGGAAGTCTGGCTGTGGGCGGTCCCGGCTGGCGGCTCCACGGAGTCACCGCAGAGTAGAGCCGGCCAGGGAGGATTCCAGGGGGAGGGACAGAGCGCCTCCCCCCCCACCGCAGATGGCCCCAGTGGAATGGGGTAAATGATTCGTACACCCCTTATTGGCACAACCTTAAAAGTTTCAAATCTGTTAACTTGAGAGCTAATGGCAGGTGGCTTAGATGAAAGCACAATACAGAAGCAGGTACATAAACATAGTCGGAGGCATAGTCTTAGAAGAACAATAGGGGTTCAACGCACTTAGAAATCCAGATTCACAATACAAGATTCAGAACATGTTATTGGCCACAATTCAAAAAGGGTCATGGCTGGAGCCCCAGGCTGACTCAGTTTCAAGGATACAGAAATAAGCAAGGCAGAGTCCTGGCTTGTCAGATAAGTTCCATAGTTCTGGCTCTCACATTGCTGGGGACCAAGCTGATCTAAGTCCAGGGATTCCAGAATAAAGTAATGATTCAAGAGCTCTCCAGGCAATGTAGAGACATTCCCAAATGCAGGATCTCTATGCATAGGAGCCCAAGCTGACCCAGGCTCAAGGCTACAGGAATAAGTCATGGCAAGGCAGGACCCTGCTTACTGGAGAAGTTCCTTTCTTAGAATTGCAGGGGTCCAACCTGAGCTAGTCCAGGGATTCAGGTATTAATTAGCTCAGAGAGAGTCCAGCACAGCAGAGACAGTTCTCCCTTAGGGCCTCTACTGTAAAGGGCCCTGGGCAGATTTTGGTTCAGGAGTTAAGCTAATGACTACAGCTATGTCAGCAATCAGTCCAATGATAATTTCCAAGTTGGCATTGCTGCAGTTTAAAATGCAAAACAAGATCATGGGTCACAATAGCCCAGGCCAGAAAACATTCCAGGCAATTCAAGATGTGGTCCAGAAAACAGATTTAAGACTAGAAAGTCACACACCAGCAGTGATCGGTCCAACAATAGATTCCACAATATGTAAGGCAAGCAACAGTCCAAGAGACAAGGGTTCACATTTGATGGAGGGTCCAGGCAGAATGGGTTCAGCAAAGAAAGGCCAGACAAAGAGAGTCCCAAGGTGGCAGAGAAGTTCCCTTGTAGTACATCTACAAGCAGGAGCCCAGGCAAACACAGTTTGGGGTTAGAGAAAGTCCAGGGTTAACACAGTCCAGGGGAGTAGGTGAAGCAGCAGCCCCTACGGCAGAGAGCTAAAAAGAGTTACAAAGTCCTTGCTTAGCAATATATTACAGGTCAGGGTTTTCATGAATGAAAGATTAAAACAGGCTACCAGGACCATGAACACACTAAGCTCAAATAGCAATTTTGGCAAGCAAACACAATTGAAGGGAATTCTGAGCCATAAAAGTTATTGACACCACCAAGGCCTGTTAGCCTGTGTAACAGCTTATAAACAGGGAAATGGTTTCTAAGCTCATTATTACTCGTGTTCTGACAAGTGAATCTGACCCATAAACAAGCAATATGACAAACCAGGGTGTTTTTGCTCTGCTGATGCTGTTAGCTGAGATATACCCCTAAACAGCGCTTCTCTCCTCATGCTTGATTCCCATGAAAGATTTTCCACGTAACAAATCAGGGCTTTGCCCCAAGGCCGAATGTTGCAGCTGGGTTGACAAGACAGTTTTGCTCTTCCAAATTGCCCTCTCCTTTCACCCGCAATTAGCTGAGAAGTTGGACAGAGATGTACTCCCATGGCTGCCAACTTCCCATGACTCTACTAAATACTACATTATGCTTACTAAACCTGAAGCTGACTTTGGTTCAGAGGCAATGAGGCCAAATCCCGACATCTGCTGGCAAAACCAAGGAACAGGCAAAAATAAAAATAAAAATTCAGACATACTACCACCTCTGCCTCCCTTTGTGTTCAGACAGGATCACACAACCAAGAGGTCTTCTTACTCAGAAATGTATGAAGCAAGATGCCTGGTGCTGCTCAGCTCACATTGGATGTGAATGCTTTGGAAGTAGGGATGTACGAAAGTCACTTACCTTTAACGAAATTTGATTTGCGGTGGGGGGGAGGTGCTCCGTCCCGCCCCCCGAAATTCTGGCCGGGGGGGAGGCGCTCCGTCCCTCCCCCCCGAATCCTGGCCGGCTGGGTCCGCAAATGGCGGCGGCCGTAGCTGCCGCCGTTTGCGTCCCTGCAGTCAGCCGTGATAGGCTACGTAAATGTTTACGTAGCCTGTCATGGCTGAGTAAAAAAAAAAAGCGCGTATGCAAATGGCGGCGCCCATGGGCGCCGCCATTTGCGTTCCTTATTTTGGCACGTCTTAGTCTACGTAAACATTTACATAGACTACGGCGAAAATAAGGGGAACGCAAATAGCTATGTAAATGTTTACGTAGACTAAGACATGCCAAAATAAGGAATGCAAATGGCGGCGCCCATGGGTGCTTCCATTTGCATACACGCTTTTTTTTTTACTCAGCCGTGATAGGCTACGTAAACGTTTACGTAGCCTATCACGGTGTTTTTAAAAATTTAGCCGTGATAGGCTACGTAAATCTTTACGTAGCCTATCATGTTTTTTTGTTTTTTTGTTTTTTTTTAACTTGGAAATGGTGGTGGTGGCAGCCGGTCGGAAGACCGGCTGCCGCCGCCGCCGCACCACCACTGCCGCTGCTGCCAGGAGGATTCGCCCAAGGTAAGTCCCATCCCGGGGGGGGCGGGGGGGGCAGACCGTTTCACCACCAATTTTGGGGGGCTAAATGCGCTGGCATTCGGCCTCCCCGAGATTCGTGGCGAAATTCTCTGACATCCCTATTTGGAAGAGACTTGGGATGCAAGAGCCACAGACCTGTCTGCCATGATCAAACACTGGGCAGCTATATAAGACTAAGCGCAACTGTTTGAAGATACTGTACCATAACTATGAAAAATGCTCTTCTTCCAGTTTTTAAAGGATCCAAGTATACCATTAGGGTTAAAAGCATAATCATACATAGCAGATGCAACTAGAGATTTATTTGACCTAGTTCTTATTCTCTATATAGGCCAGGGGTAAGCAACATGTGACCCATGGCTGCATGCCAGTGGAAGCTGGTGGCTCTGAAGTTCATGGGGTGGTGAATCTGGTCCGGGTTTCATTCAGAACCAGTCAGAACTCTAAAGGAGCTATCCAAGGTGCTGGAGCTGAGCCTCCCCTAACCCAAGGTAAAAAAGAAAAGCAAAAGTTGGCTGTCAGGGCAGCAGGAAGAGGCTGACCAGAGGGAGGCATCCCTTGGGAAGCTCAGTGAAGATGCCAACCCAGTGTGTGGCCGCTGTAAAAAGGGCAAACTCCATGTTAGGCATAATTAGAAAAGTGATTGAGAATAAAACTGCCAACATCAAATTCCCCCCCTACAAATCTATTGTGTGGCCACACTTGGAATACTGTGTCCAGTTCTGGTCACCACACCTAAAAAAAGATATTGTAGAGCTGGAAAAAGTGCAGAAAAGGGCAACTGAAATGATCAAGGGGCTGGAGCATCTCCCCTATGAGAGAAGGTTACAACAGCTGGGATAGTTTAGCTCGGAAAAAAGGAGGGTAAGGGGAGACATGATAGAAGTCTACAGAATTATTCATGGTGCGGAGAATGTGGATAGGGAGACCTTTTTCTCCCTCTCTCAAAACACTAGAACCCAGGGTCATCCCATGAAGCTGATTGGTTGGAGATTCAGGACAGATAACATTTAAACTATGGAATTCACTACCGCAGGAAGTAGTGATGGCCACCAGTTTGGATGGCTTTAAAAGGGGGTTGGACAAATTCATGGAGGAGAAGGCTATCGATGGCTACTAGTCCTGCTGGCTATGTGCTCCCTCCAGTACCAGAGGCGGTGAGCCTTTGTACACCAGTTGCTGGGGAATATGGGCGGGAGGGTGCTGTTGCATTTATGCCCTTCGTGTGGGTTCCTGGTTGACAGCTGGTTGGCCACTGTGTGAACAGAATGCTGGACTAGATGGGCCCTTGGTCTGATCAGCATGGTTCTTCTTATGTTTTTATGTTCACTTTGCCCAGGGCACCCTCATACTCTTCTGCTGGACCCCAAGGAGTTAAAATGTTCAGGGATATCACTGCTCCACCCTGTGCATAGCCAGGCATGTGCAAAGCAGCTTGAGCTTCACGGACAAACTCAAACACATGCTACAGCCAAACTGGCATGGGGGCAAAAAGAGAAAAGCGAACTCCTGACCCTGGTGTGATTTGAACACACAGCCTTCTGATCTGGAGTCAGACGCGCTGCCATTGCGCCACAAGGTCAGTGCTTGGTGCTCGCTGCAAATTAGAGGATTTAGCTGCAGTGGAAGGCATTTGGGTGGCCGGAGGTCCGTGGCTGTCTGTCATGGCTGACCTATAGCCAGAGAAGGCACAGCATTATGAGAATGGGAACCATGACCCTGCGGTGCAGTGGAGAATGTGTGGGACTTGTAGGAAGCGGTTCAGAGGGTGAGCAAGCCCCAGAGAGGCACTGGAAGAATTGGGTTCAGGTTCTGCCAGAGTTGCTTTTGCATTCCCTGCTCAAAAGAGTAGCCTGTCTGCTTGGTTTCTTTGATGCAACCCACCTTGGCCCCAAAGAAAGAAAATGTCTGATTCACAACTATATCCACTGCCCTTCACACAGCCAGTCTCAAGCCAACCAGCTCCAGGTTCACAGAATGACTCAAATGCGTGATGCCATCAAGGTTTCCCTCTCTTCAACTGCAGTGTATAGGCCTTCTTAATGACATCCTGGCAAGTGGCCAGTCGGTTGTGGGCTTGCTTCCACAGACACACACATTCTGCCTCAGATAGCTGGAGGCAGGATGCAGCAGCTTTCAGTAAGAGAAGTAGTGGCACAATGGATGCTGCGCATGGCTTTGGATCAGAAGCCTGCAGGTTTGAGTCCTGTCTGGTGCATGTCCTGGGCTGCTGTCTTTTGCACCGAGCTAAGCCAACACAGCTAGCCTCTTGCCTGCATCTTAACCAGCACAGGGGACAAGCAAAAAAGCCAGCATCTTGACCCTGGTGTGATTCGAACACACAACCTTCTGATCTGGAGTCAGACGCGCTACCATTGTGCCACAAGGTCAGTGCTAGGCACCCATGACGGTTGTCCACTGAATCTTCAGCAGAAGGTATGCAGGGTGCTATCTGCTTCCATTGACTGGCAGTCCAGAAAAGACATTTGGAAGGTTTGCAGGAGACATCTGTGATGCAATGGTGAGTGCGTTGGACAACTAGAGGGCAGCAGATAGGGCAGTGAGGCATTCAAATGTTAAGAACATAAGAACATACAAAGAGCCATGCTGGATCAGACCAAGGGTCCATCTCGTTCAGCATTCCATTTACACAGTGGCCAACCACAGTGGCACAGCTGCCCACAGGAAACCCACAAGCAGGACATGAGAGCAACAGCACCTCCACCCACGTCCCCCAGAAGCTGGTGTACATAGGGCAGTGAAGGCTCTCAGCATGAGTTCCAGTGGCGCAAAGGATGTGGTGGCTGATTTGGGGTTGAAAGACTGGGTAAATACATGTCACAACAAAGTAGGGATGTCCACCGTGGGGAAATCTGGCCCTTTTGGGACTTGACAGATTTCCCCAGAGCCCCTGGCTTGGCTTGCATTCATGCCAGAACTCATGGATTCCCAGCTGCCACTGCGGCTGTGCACAACTTCTCTCCTTCTCCCTGGGCCCCAGCAAGGAGAAGAAGAGACAAGCTGAGCACAGCAGACAGCAGTGGACATTGCACCTCCAGTCATTGTGTGCACATGTCTCCTTCTCCCTGCCACCACTGCTATCACCCACCTGCCACTCTGCACAACTCTCTTAAGTGAGAGAGTCGTGAAGAGCAGTCAGCAATGGTGCCAGTGGCGGTGGAAGTCCATGAGCTGGCCCGACTTGACCTGTGTTGAATCGGGCCTGCTTGTGGACAAGTGAGCCAGAATCAGGGAGCCAAGCCACCAAAAGCTCAGTGGACTTGACCCCACAGATGAATTCCTCCTATGTGCCTACAACGAAGTGGTCAAACGCCTAGATACCCTAAACAACTATGTCCTAGAACAGTTGGTCATGGAACCAACCAGAGGGGAGGTGACCTTGGACTTAATCCTAAGTGGTGCCCAGGACCTAGTGTGAGATGCAAACGTTGTTGAACAACTGGACATACTGACCACAATGCTATCAAATTAATTTTTTATGTGAGTGGAAAATTGCCAAGGAAGTCCAACACAGTTACATTTGACTACAAAAGAGGAAACTTGTAAAAAATGAGAGGACTGGTAGAAAGGAAGTTGAAAGGGAAAGCCAAGAGAGTCAAATCTCTCCAAAATGCTTGGAGGTTACTCAAAGAACAATAATAGAAGCTCAGCCAGAATATGTAATGCTGGTCAGGAAAGGTACCACCAAGTCCACAAGATCATCAACATGGTTAATGAGCATCAATGTCAAGGAACCTATTGAAGGAAAAAAGGTATCCTTCAGAAAATGGAAGTTGTGCCTAGACAAGGAGAACAAGTGTGTGTGAGAAATGCAAGCAGTGTATAAGGGATGCAAAAAGGGTTTTGAGGTGCATATTGCTGATAAAATTAATAGCAACAATAAATAATTCTTTTAATACATCAGAAGCAGGAAACTGGCTGGGGTGGTGGTTGGATCATTGGATGACAAGGGAGTTTAAGGAGTACTAAAGGATGATCAGGAGACTGCAGAGTGAATGAATTCTCTACACCTGTCCTCACTGCAGAACATGTAGGGCAAATACAAGGCATGTGCTTCAGATTCAACCGAATCCCACAGCAAATCGGGATGATTCGGACAGATCTGAGAGTTGTCTGAATCAAAGTGAGGCTCCTCTGAAGAGGACCAAATTCAAATCTGAACCTTCCTGAAACTTTGTTAATCAATTGCTGAATCATTGGTTAACAACCATTCAAAATAAGCCTCACCAGAATGCAAAATAGCAGATTGCTTACTCCACGGCACTTCAGAATCCCTACGTATGTGTTTGCATGCATTCATTATAGAGGCAAGTTGCATCAACCACTACCCCACCATATATACCATATATAAACCTGAAACTCTTTATAGTACTCCATTCATCTGGTGAAACAGTCGATGTGGGCGGTAGTTGTGGGCTATAGTCCATGAAAATATATGGCAGAAAAAAAACTGGTTAGTCTTTAAGGTGCCACAAGACTTCAATGTTCATAAGGCATTCCCTAGAGCAGAGGTGGGGACCTGTGGTCCTCCAGTTGTTTTGGACTACACAACTTCTGTCAGCCCCAGCCAGCCAAGGATGGCCAATGATGATGGAAGTTGTAGACCAAAACATCTGCAGGGCACCAGGTTCCATATCCCTGCCCTAGAGGCAATAATGGGCAATGATTTGCCAATAATTCATTGGTTAATCAGGACAGTTGAGGCATATGAAGAAGTATGTATGCATGTATGAATGAATGTGCCTATTTATCTATTTTCTTTTTTATTTATAATATTTTTATACCATTTAATATATTAAAATCCCTAAGTGGTTTAGGGAGCAATCCTATGTGTATTTAGACAGAAAAAAGTCCTACGACTCCCAGCATTCCCCAGCCAGCCAGATCGGATAGGGAATGCTGGGCATTGTAGCACTTTTTTTCTGTCTAAACATGCAGAGGATTGCACCCTTAAAGATATTTCTAGCTGAACAAGCCCCTGAGGCAGCTTCTGGATGTAATCCCCTTCCCCAAATACAATAAAGACAATGAGATAAAGACACATCCATTAAATCATTAAAACAGCAATAAGATTGGGCTTAAACCAACCACACGGGTTTAAAAATGCAAATACAATAAAGACAATGAGATAAAGACACATCCATTAAATCATTAAAACAGCAACAAGATTGGGCTTAAACCAATCACACGGGTTTAAAAATGCATCGCCATAAAGGCACAGCGCATTTTTCTGAAAAACAAACAACCCCCCCCTCCACAGCTCTTTTCCGCCCTCCTAGAAGCTATGCTCATTGACTGGTATTATGTATTGCATTTCCCTGTGAACAGACCACAGATGCCTTAAATCAGGAGAGAACCCTATGCCATAATTTATAACTGAGTCAATGAAAGATGAAGATAAAAGAGAATTAATAAGAGGTATTATGAGAGAAAGGACACTGGAACAGGTCCAAAACAGTGAAGATGCGGGGGGGGGGAATCCAGAAGCCTTTTGGGCTGACTTCAAGCTATCTGGACCAGGCCAATTCTTGACAAATCTGTGGGCAAGGAGAAACATGTGCCTTTTATTGAAGCCGTAGCTTGCAATTTCATGGATATGGGCCATTTCCTTTTTCCTGCAGCCTGCTTATTTCACAGCGATTCAGCACCTTTCGCAAAGAAGCAGGTTGGCTGGGGAACTCCGCCTGTAGGAGTCACTCCTTTTGGACCACTCTCTTCCCCTCGGCAGACGATGATCAGACGTTTGCCTTTGCCAAGCTGATCAGACAGCTGCCCTGCTCTACTTTTGCCTATAGCTGTTGTGGTATAAGAAGAAGCTCAGGCCGTTAAAGCTGCTATGGGTTTGGGGGTAAGGTAAGCAAGGCAGAGGTTTTCCCTCTTGCCTCTAAAAGCAACGTTACCATTTATCAGCTGGCATAAGGCTGACCTGGCATTAGGAGGTGACCTTATTATGGGGTTCAGGGGGCTGGAATGAGCCCTACAGCCTCTTTGCTCCTTTCTCCCCCAGCAAACAACTCTTGTATGCTTGGTGCCACATAAGGGTTATCCTGAAGCAGGGCCTCCACTCCTGCTCCTCTGATGCCCCCTGGCTGAGTAATTAGTCCCCCCCCCCCCGATCCCAGAGCTGGAGCCCTGAACACAGTGTTATGTGCACATGAGATCATAGGGTCAGGCTCAGTGTCCTGATCATAAGAGTGTTTGCATTCATGATAGGGTGGCCATGTGTCCTAGTTTACAGAGGACAGTCCTCTGCTGGAAGGTGTCCTCCATGTGATGGGCTGTCCTGCCCAAGAAACAAAAAGTGGCACAAAATCACAAAAGGGCTGATTTGTTTTGTGCCAGCCTGCTCATCTCAAAAATCCTCAACCCCGAGTACTATTCTTCACTCCCCAAGGACAATTTCCAATTTTATAAAGAAAGGCAGGGGAACCTAAGATTGTGCAAAGACCCCACCAACCCACTTCGGAGGCCGATTTGGAGCTTCCGAATTGGCCCCAACCTGCTTCAAAGCATACAAAGCAAGATCTGGACATCCAAATCGCTCCCCCCACCAGCCGCATGAGCCTCCCAGCTGCACAAGCCCCCTGCTCCTTACCTGGGCTGTGGGGAGCGCTCTTTGTGGGAGGTGACTCATCTCTTCTGGAAATAAAATCTTACGCAAATGATGGCCACAAGGCCACCATGTACACAACATTATAGGCGTAAGTGGCCCATTTACACCTGTAATGTTGTGTACATGATGGCCTTATGGCTGCCATTTGCAAAAGATTTCATTTCTGGAAAAGTATCGCCATTTTAAAAGGGTGACTCCCTTGAGAAGGGTGATGGCTGTGGGCCCTCCCCTTGGGTCCAGGTAAGGAGCAGGGGGTTTGTGCAGCTGGGTCGGGAGCTGCCCAACCCACTTCAGACTGTTCCCGTCCCACTCCAGAACCAGATCACTTTGGTCTGAATCACCCTGATCCACTTTGGGATTTGGGTTTTGGACCACAGTGGTGCACAGCCTTAGTATATCCCCCTCAGTCAAACAGAGCTCTACACACTTCCAGAAACAAGATCTATACATTTCCCTTACATACATATTTCTATACCATTCCAGTAGGCAGCACTAGGACTCCCACAACTGAAAGAGCAAAGTACATGGTACAGTAGCTCAGTTTGTGAACTGAATTGGATAATAATAAAAAAGAAGTCTTCAGAACATCTGCAGCACCTGGGAAGGATGCTGCCGAATCTTCATATATAATATTCAGCATTCTGGTAGAGCTCCCATTGTAATATCACTCATTAGCATCCTACCTTCAAAATGCTGCTGTTTCCATGTAAAGTTTCTTAACATTCAAACAACTTTTCAAGTCATGTTCTAGTCACTGAGCAGGTCGAATATGCACTGCCACTGAGTCCTTTTGCTGATTATCCTACAGCTATATTCATTATACATCTTTACCAACTGTTCTTCTCTCACATGCTAAGTAGATTTAAGTGCTAAATATTATTAAAACATTGCCTTCGTAGCAGCAAAGTGCTTCTCACCATTCAATATTTAAAAACTCAAGTTATGTTTCCCCCCAGCCACTGACTACCTCTAGTCGTTAAATATTTTACAAACACTATTGCTTTGCCCTCACTCCATTTTTAATATCCCCTGAATGGCTTAAAAATGTAAATCTATTTCATGTGACCCAAATGTGATTTGGCAAAGAGAACTTTGCAGGTTAAATATTTACCAAAATCTCAGTTTTGTTACCCCAAGCACCTCTTGCTCTCCCTTCAAGCTAACGATGAAACACGTATCCAAAGAAGCCATTTTATCAGCTGCTGCACAGTTCTCTCTGAAAGATGCTTTCCAGGTCTTTTTTGTTGTGCGTTGCATTTTACTGTAGAATAAATGTTTATGAGAGGTAATCTATATTAATGACAGAGGATGCCTGTCTGTCTATCCACCCACCTGTCAGTGCAAAGCCTAGACACCTGAAATTTCTCATGCATATTCAGGGTGCGTCCCTCAGATTTGTTTTGTCGTTAAAATACATTAAGGGTGCAAACCTATTGGGATGACTGTAAGCCTCCAATCTTCCCCTCTGCTCTCCCCCCACTCTGCATTTTGGCTAGACAGGCTTTTTTGTCCATCTAGCTGGGACTTTGCAAACCAGGAGGGAAAGAGGCTGGGGAACCCTGGGGATACAGCATCAACCAGCCTCCCCAGTCCCCTCCCCTCCTCTCCCACCAGCATGCCCCCTTTTCCCTCCTCTCTGAGGTTGCCTGTTGTGACCTCGGAGAGGCAGCTGGCACAGTTCTCTCTGCACCTGCGGGAAGGGGGAGGGGTGAGGAACTCGGATTCCTGGCTCTGAAGTTCGATCTCAGATCCAGGAATCCAAACTATCCTATGGTCCCCCAGACTCTGCCTGAGGGCTATAGGACTGCTCCCAAATTAATTTTAATTTTAATGTGTTCATGTGTTTGAGGCCTGCAGTAACATCTTCAGTCACTAGGGGCAAAGTTGCCTAACCAATACATAGCCTTGCAGTCAATATAGTTTGAAACCAGGGGAGATTAGTAGGCCAAGAGACAGAGTTAGGGTGCAATCCTATGCATGTTTAGACAGAGAAAAGTCTAAACATGCATAGGATTGCACCCTTATATGGCTTCTCCCTCTCCCTTCTGTGGAGCACTCCCCCTTCAGGGGAACAGAGTGGACAAAGGGCTATAGTGATGCACCATGGCAGGGGCCATACCTAGGGATGCCACTGGGCAGATGTATTGGCCCCAGGCCTGTAACCAAGTCACCTGTAGTTTTAGAGGGGCCTAGAGATCCATAATGCTTGGCTTAGGTTCATTATTGGTGCAATTTCCTTGCTAGTGAGCCTTTGAGCATGTGAGATGAGTCAAAGGTCGATAGCGCGGCTTCAGCACATTCCATGCTAACGAAGGCTAGTATCTTATCAGGGCCTAGGATGTGCCTGAGAAGTGAGGCTATGTTTATGCCAAGTTACAGGTGGCTGTGCTGGGAAAGTTCTGATTGTTTTCCTTCTGACCAAGCACTGTTAGTCTATGCTGAGAAATTTTCAGGTGAACGCCAATTAACGCTTGCTGCTGTCATGCTGCCTCACTGCTGACATGTATGGTATAAAACCCATTGTACCCCTTGGCTCTGGGTTCGGAGACGCTGTCTGATCCAACCATTGGGTACGCCTGTGTGCTGTAAGTACTCAATAAAGGCTCCTTGTAAGCAGACCTGGATCTGGCTTATCATTATCTCGGCACCTCTAAACCTTAGCAGCCCACGGCTGGGGCATACAGCATAACATCACTCATAGTCATATGAAGCAGGTGCAATGCGTCCAACTCTGACAGCTGTCCACGTTTCCTTGAAGGCTTCACTGTATCCAGTGAAGGGCTATTCCAACCCATTGTCAGGGTGGAAACTGAGCCCATAGAGCCCCAGAGCAGTTCTGATTCTGAGGAAGAACAGCAATCCGTGGGAGAGGAGCTCGCTCATCCCTCACAAGCACAGCAGCAGGCAGAGATTCCTCCTGCCCACATTCCTGGGATAGATAGTGACCCTGGCAGTGAGAGAGCGCTGGAGGGGGGCTTGCTGGACGCTCGGTGGAGACGCAGGGAGCGACGACAGATGGAGGGCGCAGAAAGGGGGCGTAGTGCTCGTTTGGCACGCAAACAACGGTCACGTCCCAAGGACCCAAGGGAAAGAGGGAGGAACTCTTCCTAGCCCACAAGTTCAGGGTCTTCCCGTGGTTCTCCTTCAAACGGGGACCAACTGCCTTACCTGGAGCTTAGGCTACTCTGCTATCTTTCCCCAGTGCTGTTCCTTGCTTAGTTGCTAGTGATTAGTATCTGAAAGAGTCATAAAGTAATAAAGGAATAAGCCTTGGAAAGAATCCTCGTTGTCTGAGTCCTGAGTTGGCTATTGGGGGGGACTGCAAGAGGCAGCTAGGGCGCTCCTGACACCCATGCAAAGCCAGGTCTGTTTGATAGTATCTAATATGAGAATTGCCAGGTAAAAGTCACCACAGTCCATCCCTGTAATTATTTAAGCAAAAACAGACTATTGGAGGTTTATGGAGAATCTGGGCACTGGGACAGAGAATGCAGTCACTGCAGCCACAGTTTGCCTACATCCACACTCTTCTTCACATGATTTCGTTGAAGAATTTGACAGTGTGAACCAGCTCTATGTGTTTTGAATGCACTGTGAAACCAGAATCCCCAGTTATTTTTCATAGTGAAATCTAACTATCTGTAATCTGTTCAGCATGGAGCAGAATGCTGAACTAGCTATGAAAATGAATATAGAACTGATGCCCCAAACATCAGTCCTATGTTGATTTTCTTTCCTTTCCATTGTAACATGTCATAATGGAAATGCATGGCGTGATGTTATCATATATGCATTTCCCATCTCATGATTATGCTTTCGAGGGTGCTCAAGGTTGCCATTTTTTATGTGTTCTTTGTCACTTCTTGCTCCACCCCAGGTCATCCTATATACTGGGGAAGACATTTTTTTTGGGTACCCATGGGCACTTTTTGCAATTTGAGAACCTGTACTGGGAACCACCACAATGTGGATGCCATGGGAGGAGTGGCAAAGGACAAGGAATCTGCCCCCCCAAACTGAGTATAAGGCAGAGGTGCGTGCTGAGCCCCAACACACAAAACAACTCCTTTGAACCCAGAATTTTTTGTGCCAACAGAAACCTATTTCACAGAAGGCTCTCCCCTCCTTCTCTGCCAGCCAACTCATCCCCACCCCATATCTTTTCCTCTCTCACCCCAGACCACCACCCCATACGCATGCACACTGTCACTTGGGCTCACCACCCACGTATCCACGCACTCCCTCTTGGTTCATCGCCGTACACAGACACATGCACACTTTGGGTTTTTCTTCATGGCACTTGAAGCTTCTGCATCCGGATTCTTTGTGGGATTAAGATTGGCTCCTTTACATGTGTTCCCCCCCCCGAGTTTTTCTTCCCGTGCCTTTGTATACGTTCCATTACAAAACCACTAGGAGGCAGAATGATATAGCGGTATTTACAGAAATACCAAACTTTCCTTGTTAAAAAAGAACAACAACGCTAAAATGGTTGCAAAGCATGGGAGAGCCCTGGAGGAGGATGTCATGATGTAAAGCATCTGCAAAGTACTGGGAGTGAGGAATCATGAGTGCACAATAAATGCTACCTGTAGAGAAGCTCTCCCTCTCCCCCACACACAACCACCCCATATACCCCCACACACACACTCACACTCACACAGTATATATGAATAGTGAACTCATTATCTGAGTATGAATCCTTAAGTGGCCAAAATGGCCCCATCTTCACACAAGGGGGAAGTATCAGCAGGTTTGGGGGAACCCCAATGTATGCAGAAGTGCAAAAATATTTTGCAGAAAAAGCTTAAGGAGAGAAACGCCCCTCCTAAAATAGCCTGATGAACACTGCGCATGCTCAGTGGGCATAGCATGCTGACTGACTCTTTTGAGGGGGGGGGTGAACAGGAGGAGAGGGAATGGAATGGAGTAATCTAGGAAAGGGCTGGAGAACAGCAGCACCACTCCATACTGCAATATTTTGTTGCAGGTTCCACTTATCTGCTCTCATTTGCATTCAACCTCTGCTATTTGTATTCTGAAAGTCCAGCAGATTCAGTGAGATGAGCATCAGCCTGGGTGTGTGCTATACGCTGTATGGCAGTGGAGGCTGGTGGCTCTGATGTCAGTGGGGCAGTAAATCCTCTCCAGGCTTCAATCAGAACCAGACAGAACTCTAGAGGAGCTATCCAAGGTGCAGAAGCAATTTGGATAGCTCCTTTAGACTCTTGAGTCTGGTTCTGACTGAAACCTGGAGTGGATTCGCTGCTCCACTGACATCAGAACCACCAGCCTCCACTACTGTATGGCACTGCCAATGTTTCTAACGTGGAATGTAGAGTTTTGGAAAAAATCTACCTGCACTATGAAACAGCCAAATGACCTCCTAAAAGATGCCATTTTCATTTGCTGTTGTGAGTAATTAATATGCTGGAAATGTATGGTTAAAACGTTTCATAGAACAGCGAAGGCTGAACAGATTCCTAGAAAACCAGAGGCTCTTCTGGAATAACACATATAGACAGCTGATAATTTAACCAAGTCCTTCAACTTCAGTATGTATATAGTAACTGAAACACGAGGTGGTCAGCCACAAATACTGGAACTGAGATGACTGTATGTGGTAAACCTCAGGCTGTGTAATGTAGATGTCAATGTCAAGTCTTCCCTTGGTGAACAACAACCGGCTAGAATGGCGCCATTGGCTTGATGGGTATTTATTAAAAAGTCAAACTGGTTGAATGTCTTAGTGCCTGCCATAAATAACCACTTTCTGAGTTTTTTCAGTCATTACGTCTTTACCAAGCAGAAAACAAACTAACCAACCTCATAGTTTTAATAGTGTCTGATATCACTTGCTTCATAGTTCAGCTTCATCTAAGAAATGCATCTACAAGCCATTGGAGAATAACCATTGTTTGGATCCCAGCTTAGTCATACTTAGAGTAGACCCACCGAAAAAAGGGACTTATGTTAGTTATGATTAACTTAAGTCCCATTAATTTTAACATGACTAAGTCTTACTCCAGCTCCAAGTTTCCTATGTATTTGTCATTAAGGGCACAATCCTATGTACATTTAGACAGAAAAAAGTCCTACAAGCTCCAGCATTCCTGAGTCAGTAGTGCTGGCTCGGGAATGCTGGGAGTTGCAGGACTTTTTTCTTTCTAAACGTACGTAGGATCCACCCTTAATGTTTTTACTGTTTTATTTATTTATTAATTAAATTTATTAATCGTCCATCTGGCTGGTCATCCAGCCATTTTTAATGTTGTTGCTGTTATTTTTGCAGGGCTTTATTATTTTAAATTGTTTACACTGCAGTGATGGCTTTTAGCAGATAAGATTGTATATAAATGTTAATACATAATAATAAGAAATAGACTTTTCCCATCTAAATGTGCATAGGATTGCACCCTAAGCAGGTGTTGCTTAAAATGAAAGTCACCACTTCATGAATATTTAGGAATAAATCCCATATATTTATATATTTAAGTATATATTTAAATGTTTATTTAAAATGTAATATAAATATATACAATCTTTTTAATATGTAGTGTATGTTTATATTTATAAAAATATTTATTTTTCTTTTAAAGAAAAAAAAAACATGTTGTTCAAACCTCCCCAGGTGTCACTAGGATGAAACAAAAGTCATCCTCAACCCCAAAGGAGCAGAAAGCAGATTAAGGAAAAAGAACAGGTATATAGGATTCAATGATGTACTTTCAAGCTCTCAGTGAAACACACAAGGGTGGTAATAATTTTTAAAGAAACACAAAAAAGTAGTTGGTTGGTCATTTAGTGGCATAGCCCCAGCTGCAGTCTTAACATGTTTTTAATAGGTTGCTGTTTGATGTTTTAATGTTGACTGTTTTGATTTGTTTTATCTGCTCTTTTTATCATATTGTTATAGATGTTTGAATTTTTATTGCATTTTATATCATTGTTTTTTAGCCATCTCATGTACTATATTGTAGAAAGGTGGAAGATAAACTGAACAAAAAACAAACACACAAACAAAAAGAAATTGGTAGGGGCAGGCTGCACTCTGCCTCCGGGCCATTCAATGCAGTTAGAGAACTGGTGATTAGCAGATGGTACTTGATATCAATAGAGGTAAACCACATCCTTACTTAAGGGTGGGGTGTGTCATAGAACTGGATACTGAGTCCACTGTAGGCCCTGCTCTTAAATTTATCCATAATGAAAAATGGGTGAATGAATCTTGGAAAAAGTTTACTTTCAATATGAAAATTGAAAAATGACTAAAAATGACTTTTCACTTGTTCTGTACTCTGAAACTATGCCAAACTTGCATTCGGTGCACAACCCTAATCTCTCTGTCTCTCTGTGTTAAGGGCAATGTGAGTTGAACTGTTAATGTGCATAACAACCAGCCACTGTGCACATTCACCATGCCTCATGGAGAATGTGCACATAATCTGCTCATGAATTGTGCACATTTCCTGGTCAATATACATACTCTCCAACGGGCCTTGGGGAATGTGCATATCTCAACAGCATTTTGTACATTCTCTGGTCAACATATATACTCTTCAAGAAACTACATACATGAAACATTATTTTAAAAGTTATACAACTTGTGAGGAGGTTATTTTTTATGATGTTATGGGCTTCCGTTGTGGCTACCATCTCTATTTCTAGAAATACGAGGTAGCTACTATATACGTACTGGTAGCCTCTTTTAAGCCGCGGTGGCTTAGTGGTTAAGATGCTGAACTGCAGACCGGAAGGTCGGCAGGAGAGCAGTTCGAGACCCGAGTGCCGCGTGACGGAGTGAGCTCCCGTCTTCAGTCCCAGCTCCTGCCAACCTAGCAGTTCGAAAGCAAGAAATTGCAAGTAGATAAATAGGTACCGCTTTGGCGGGAAGGGTAACAGCGTTCCGTGCACCTTGGTGTTCAGTCATGCCGGCCACATGACCATGGAAGCGTCTTCGGACAGCGCTGGCTCTTCGGCTTAGAAATGGAGATGAGCACCACACCCTAGAGTTGGACACGACTGGTTGGGGACACCTTTACCTTTTTAGCCTCTTTTTTAACTCATGATGCGGTGGAACTGGAACTTCTGGTGCATAGTGCACGTGCATTGCATTTTGGGGAAATAAAACTGGTGGCCACAACTGGCGAGACTGAGGAAATCGGCACCCATGCAGGTGTCCAGGTAGGAAAGACTCTAGGATGGCATCCTGCTGTGGGCCTCCCAAATTCTTGAGTCAGCCCTGAGAAGTAGCATTTCTGCACTAACTGGCCACCACTGTGTAGATGATTTTCTTACTCTACTATATAGCTGGCTTAGTTGCTGCTCCTCCATTGTTACTTCTCCTCCACTCTTCATCCTCTTCAAGCCCTCTGGTGGTCACACAGGTTCTTGCTTTATTCCTGACTGTGGAACTACATCATATCCAGCTTCCTGTATATCTTTCCTCACAATGCAGTTCTATAACCTCCTCTTACTGAGGCCAGCTTCCATGATTCCTATATCAGATTGTTTTGGAACACACATTGGTTCCAAGCCTGAAGTTCTATACACACATACCTGGCAGTGAACTCAGTGGGGCTTACATCAGAGGAGACATGTAGAAATCTGTCTCTTAACAAGTCTTTTCATAAATAATGCTAAGAAAGCCTTTGAGTCCAGGATGTATCACATTTGTTGTGAATGCACTATAAAAAGTGGAGAGAGGCCATTTCGAAACTCAGTGCGCACTCTATAATCTACAGCTTTTAAACATTCAATTCATTGTCATCGTGAGCTGATGCCATCATCAGTTCTTTGTAATGGAGATCCTGAATATGCCAGGTTTGTTGAAAAACGGGGTGGTGGTAGAATGAAGGTTAGAGCATGTGCTGTAAAAATGCCTCCTGCAAACAATATGTTTTCCAGAGGGGTAGCCATGTTAGGCTGTTGCAGCAAACAATATATAGATGCTTTGAAATTAATAGGAATACTGAAACAGTACTCTGTAGCCTGAAGCCAGGGGAAATAAAAACAGAAAACTATATCCAGAGGAGTGCCAGGGGCTAAATTTTGCCTCAAAACTCTAAGAGAATGTCTCCTGGAGTTATTATTTATTTGTGATCATTAGTGAGTTGGGCAGCTGCTGCAAAAGCAATGTGAGTGTTTCCTCCCCTTCCCCTAAAAATGTGGAGCACTTTAGTTCACTGCTAAATCAAATCAATCTTTATTATATAGGGGGAGAATTGTCTTACAATATTGTAGCCATTAGTTCATTTCATTGTGTTCTGCATTAGAGACATGATTCTAGGATTTTTTAAATTCACAATGTGTAATATTTTATTCTTCAGTTGGTGGCAGTAGCAACCCATGAATTTATCGTATAGAAGAGCCAAACGTTTCTAAGTTTGAGGCATTATAGCTGATCTATTTTCTGTCTTTATTGCGACCCACTAAAATAATCAAAGTCGTCCTTGGTTGACCAGTGCCCTGTGTCACCAAACCCAACCTTCTCCACTCGATCGTGTCCAGCTGCGTGCCACCCCTTCTCCCCTGATCCATAGTATCGACTCAGTTCTCTCCCCTTGTCTGTTTAGCCATCCTGGGAATCCTACACACACACACACACACACACACACACACACACACCCCTATCTGCTATAGCACTGCCTGGCCAAAAGGAAGGTACACCACCCACAACAAAAGGCAGTCCCCTCTCGCTGTGAGTTCTGGAGTCAATGCTGGGGCATTGCCAGTGGCCCTTCAGGAGTCAACGGAAAGAATGTAGCAACAACAGACTGCCCTCACGATTGTCCTCTAGGCTAGTGCCGGAACCTTTTGCTCTTCTTAATGGTAGGCTGGCTCATTGTGTCTTTGCAGCTGGCGGCAACCTTAACATGAAACAATCTGAAGTCAACCCATCAGACGGCACTTGGGGCAGGAGGTGCGACACGCTGAAATTTGCCGCTGCCCTGACTCGCGACACTGCATTTTGCAAACCCACCTTTCCCCTTCCTTCCATGGCTGAGAAACTCAGCTGCCGCAAATGACTAATGCATGCCCAGGAACTTGGCAGGAAAGTGGCCTGCATCTGTTCCCCCCCACCCCACATGTCAGTTCTTTTCAACATTTAATTGATGCTCTGGGACTGGAAGATTATCATGGTTTTAGGGAGAATTACTGCTTTGAAGACATATGTGTGCATTGCAAATAATCATTTTTTTTATAGGAGATGCTAACGTGTCCATGGCTGGGATGGCAACCACCTACTGATATTAGCAGTGTTTCAGTTCTCTGCACATGCTCACTCCCACATCCATTTATAAGCACACAGCACAGGTTTGCACGCATATCTCCACACAGACTTGCACGCATACCATATCACATTTCAAGGGAAGAAATTTAATAAATTAATACATTAAAAATATCTCCACAGAACACACCACACCTCCACGTACAGCCACACAATCCCCCTTTATTTGGATCACGAATCCCTTTCATTGCAGTTCTGAAGGTGAGAGGCTAAAGCACTTGCCTGTCTCTCATTATGAATTCTTCTGTGCACTTTAGCTCATGCCTGAGCCTTTATGAACCCCTGCACTCTCTTTTGAGAATTTTCCTTTTACAGTCATCTTAATGCTACAATTCCACATGTAGTTACACTGTTGATGGCAGTTGGATCTTTACAGGATGCTTGCCTGCTCCAGCCAGTGGTATAAGCAAGGTAGCATAGGGAATTGATCAGTAATCATTATGTGGGGGCAGTTCTCTGTGCCTTAAACTCAAATAAAGTCTGGAATCCTTTCATTTATCACTGGAAAGCAAATTATAATACATAAATTAATATGCATGCTTCATTGTCTCTTAAGTATATAATTTGTTTCAGTGAAGACTGTATACTGAAGTTAGCATAAATGTCATCATTTATTTATTGATATCTTATATTGGGAGGGTTGTAAAAATATTTAATTAGCCCATCAATAATAATAATAATTTTGGAGAGAAAGAAAAAATTCAAACCATCACACCGAAGGGGGACCAACACATGATAAGCTTGCCACATGCCATTTTTCTTCCCATGAATGATTTATTTTCATGTGAAGAAAACTGTGATGCATGCAGTTGCCAAGCTAATACGTGACAGGTGCAATTATCCCCAAAGAAACATGTTCAGGTGAATAGGCCTCTAGGGTGCAATCCTATCCAATGCAGGGCAGAAGAAGCATGGAGGGGATCGTTCTCTCCACGCTCCTCCTGCCCTGCATTTGTGGCTAGATAGCCGCTTTCAGCTGAGTGGGGGAGGACGAGGCTGCCGTATGACACATAGGATGTATCATACAGGCATTTCCGGCCGCCCTGCCCCTGAATACCCCCTGTAATGCCCCATTTTGGCTGCTCCGTGCTCCTCCTGTGAGCGCAGAGCACAGGGCTTCTCTGTGCTGCATCACAGGCAGCATGGAATGCGGGGAAGGTCAGTTCTCTGGGAACCGACCTCAGAGTGCAGGCTCCAAGGTCAGTTCCCGGAAAACAAGATACTCTACGGCCATCTAGCCGCTGACTAGCAGCCATAGGATTGCACCCTCCATGGCAACAGGGATGAGTGTTTAAATACCTCATACCCTCACCTCAAAGTTGCAGTGAAATATTATAGCCTTTTTTGTTGTTGTTGTTCTATTTCTTCCAGTCTAATAGTAAGGATCCTATTGATGCCATTTCAGAGAATATGGAGAGTAAGATTCAGTGAGATACTATATCAAATGCCTTACTAAAATTGTTAGCATATGTCACACTTGGCTAGTGCTACAGCCTCACGCATTATTTGCACTTCATTTCTTCTGTCTAGTTGAAATTGCTCTTTTAAAAGATCTGGGCATTTAATGTGTCACATTTGCAAAGATGATAACAGCAACACTGAAAAGGACAAGCTCCAGGGAAAGGAAAATTGAAATGTCTTGGTGCTTGGTACCATTTTGTTGCTTAGGCTCAAGCTTCAAATGTGTCTCCACCACCAGTGAAACACAGCTAGATGCCTAGAGGTCATTCATCCATCATAAAAAATAAAACACAGAAAGTCAAGTTCATACTTTGATATAGCTCAATCCTGCAGTCACAGAGCCAGTTCAAATATACAAACTAGTACTGTGCCTAGTTTCCTTCCAAAATTCCTTCCATATTTTCTTTAACCATTCTCATTCAATTTGATATAAAAGACATTAGGTTTGAGAAAATGTTCAAAGGAAAATAAAAATTTGGAGAAATTCTCATGGTTGTAAATTCTCACTTATCTTAGTTATGAGGTGGCTGAGGACTGCATGTGTGTGTGTGTGTGTGTGTTGTCTTTCATAGTACAATCATCTCTCAGGCGGTTGGCAGCAATCTGCCTCCCCACAATTCAATTTAAGCCCAGGGAAGATGTTATGAGGTAACTCCCCCCCCCCAGGGCTTTTTCAGACTAGGAAGTGTGGGCAGCTGGGGAAGCTGCAGAGTCATGGAGAAACATGTAGTAGAAACAAAAACCCTCAGTTACCTCATAATAGTAAGGTAAGCTCAAAAACATCACCAAAAGAAATTCTAAAACACCCATGAGAATGAGGCAGAAAAACAGAAGCCACTTTTACAGGGGAAGAAAATGTTCAGGAAATTGTAAGACCGATTTTGGCACAGCACTACCTGCACCTCTTCCCTCAACACTGGATACAACACTGTCTCCCTCACACCCACTGCAGGGCTTGCAGAGAAGGAATGGTATTATAAGCATCTGTACTAGATAAATGATGTATCCAGAACCCTCCGAACTTTAACATTTGTGAAACTCCTTGGGGAAGGAGTTGAAAAGAACAACAACCAGAGCTGAGCCACAATTTCTCAGAAGATATTTTGCTGAGAAAAGTTCTCAGATTTTCTTTTTCTTGCCCTCATGGTCTGAAATAGGCTACTTTGCAGAATTTTCTCTAAACTGTAGCCTGTTTTTATTTTTGTAGTGGCCACCTTCTCTCCCAGAATGGGGATGATTCTAGGTATGGGGCACTGTGCGGGACGTAAAATGGTGGTCAGGCTGTAAACATAGTTGCTGCTATTGTCACTTGCAGTGGCAGTGCAAAACAACAGCAATCCACAAACCCTTAGAAACAAAGAAAGAAGCTGTGCTACAGACACTGCTAAAGGTGAGACCCACTCTGAGAAACTGTTGGGGAGTTCAAAAATATCACCAAAAGAAATTTAAAATTATCCTTCAGAAAAATGGAATCCTCAACACAGATGATGCTCTTGTCACCTACAGAAGCAATGAAGTAAACCAAAAACCCTTAGGAAAAAGGAAAGGACCTGTGCTACAACCTCTGCCAATAGTGAGCCCTATCTGTGAGAAACTGTTAGAGAATTTCCCCTCCCCTAGGAGAAATTCGGCGAAATTGTCCCCCCAATTTCTCTGCCCACAAATAAGCTGGATAATTTTGAGAAACCATTTGTGCACAGCTCTAACTGGAATACGATCCCCAAGAGCTTCTCAAAAAACTGAATTTGGTTCTCGGGCTGAAAGAATTTTGGTACCCCTGCGCCAGGATTATGAGAATAGACCTTGAATACAAGACAAAATCCACACACACATCCTTTTTCAGGCAGCCTAAAATCACTAATAGACAGGGCGGCGGTGGCGGGGGGACTTCTACTAGCCAACACATTCTCTGGCAAAGGTAGGGGCTCAGGATGCACTACCTCCTTCCACCCTCTCAAAGCTGGTCATACCTCTGCCCCTGAAACTCAGCCCATCAGCTGACTCACCATGGCTCTGCCCTCTTTGCAACCAGAGCAATTGCAGTTTCCCCATTTCATTGATGATGAGCGCAACTGCAAAATTTTGAAATTGTGCTCACAAAACTGAACTAAATTAATCAGTAATCGCTGGCGTAAGAGGAAACCAGTAATTAAAGCGCTGCCCCCCACCCTGTCCAGACATCCAAGCAGGGAATGTGAGCTGCCTAAACTAGGGACTAATTCAGGTATGCCTTGGCAGGGGAGGGAACAGGAAGCAATCAATTAAGCAGAAGTCACCAAGAGAAGATTTTTAATTAAAGAGACAATACTCTTGGATACCCATCCACATGGCATAGATTGATGTTTCAACTGTGTCTTAAGTTTAAAAAAAAATGCCACAGTTCTGGGGGGAAAAAATGGAAGTACAACCCAGAAAATAATGAACAATTCCTAGGTTATACTACTGAAATCAATATGTGTATGAAGAGATTCTAAAATTGTGATACAAAGGATGTACATTTTGTGGCTATTAGAAAATTAAATTACATAAAATAAGTACAATTAAATTCAGAAAAAAATATTTTTACTGATATACTGCAAACAAAAATCAGAGCAACTTTTGATAAGAACAGTGAAGGTAAGCACACATATGGATTTGCACTATCACTGGCAAAATGAAACACTGCAAGCAATAAGAGGAATTTAATCTAGACTTTTTATAAAATGTCATATTAAACCATGACACGGGAAGTGCCCTCCTGCCCCATAAGGGCTCTGGATAGGGGTGAATGCTCCTTCCTTGTTCTCCTTGACCTCTCAGCGGCTTTTGATACCGTTGACCATGGTATCCTCTTGGACCGCCTGGAGGGGTTGGGCATTGGAGACACTGTATTGCGGTGGTTCCGGTCCTTCCTCTCCGGCAGGTACCAGAGGGTAGCACTGGGAGAGGAGGTTTCGGACCCGTGGCCACTTACTTGTGGGGGGCCACAGGGTTCCATCCTCTCCCCGATGCTATTTAACATCTATGTGAAGCCACTGGGGGCTATCATCAGGAGGTTTGGGGTGCAGTGTCATCAATATGGGGATGACACGCTGCTCCACCTCTCATTTAAAGGTTGGCCATAGAATCCTTGCCCAAGTATCTGGAGATGGTGGGTGGCTGGATGAGGAGGAATAAGCTGAAGCTGAACCCTGGCAAAACTGAGGTACTTTTGGTGGGAGACAAGAGGAGGCTGGAGGATGTTGACCTGGTGTTGAATGGGGTACGGCTACCCTTGAAAGACCAGGTCCGCAGCCTGGGGGTCATTTTGGACTCCCAGCTGTCGATGGAGGCTCAGGTGTCAGCTGTGAGCCGGACAGCGCTGTATCAACTCCATCTGATACGGCGGCTGCACCCCTTCCTTCCCGACCATCTGCTCCCATCGGTAGTACATGCCCTGGTCTCCTCTCGTTTAGACTACTGTAATGCGCTCTACGTGGGGTTACCCTTGAAGATGGTTCGGAAGCTGCAGCTGGTACAGAACGCGGCGGCTCACCTGATTAAAGGCAGCCGCCGGCGAGCTCACATCACTCCAGTGCTGAAGGAGTTGCACTGGTTACCAGTTGTTTTCCGGGCCAAATTCAAGGTGTTGGTTTTGACCTTTAAAACCCTATATGGTTCCGGCCCAGCCTATCTTAAGGAGCGCCTCCAGCAACACCAGACAGGCCGCTTAACAAGATCAGCCTCAGATGGCCTTCTCTCTGTCCCATCAGCCAGGACAGCTAGACTGGTGGGGATGAGGGAGAGGGCCTTCTCTGTGGTGGCCCCCACTCTGTGAAACTCCCTCCCTAGGGAACTCCATCATGCCACCTCTTTAATGAGCTTCCGTCATGCATTAAAAACGTGGTTGTTCAGGCAGGCATTTGGGGTGGGTTAGGGTATTTTTTAAAAAATATTTTATGGTAAAATTTTATTGTTTTAAATTGTTTTATGGTGGGTTGTACATCGCCCAGAGTGGCTGGGTGACCAGTCAGATGGGCGATTAATAAATTTAATAAATAAATAAATAAATAAATAATCAGAGCACTTTTAAAATGCTACAGTATCAAATATATTTTCTAATATAATTGCATCAATAACTACTCCAAATCTCAACTTGCGATGCATAAACAGCAGGCTGTTCAACTCGAAAAAGAATGGGGCCTTGTGGAGCAGCTCCCCAAAACATAGAAGCTGCCTTTGATGGGGGCAATTGTGACATAAAAGATGGTGTATAAATTTTATAATATATTTTCCAGAAATGAGGAAGGATTTCCATGATTGATTCATTGCTTGCAGGGGCCTATTGTGTTTATAATGGCTGGTAATGGCAGCTCTTGCTTGGGACCAGAATTGGTGGTTGGGGGATGAACCTCCCCCAGGGATGACCATCAGAGGTTGGCATTCAGCCTCCTCCTCAAATTCTGTCCCAGCAGGCTCTCCACCCTCATAGGAACTGATCACTAGGAATGGGAGGAAAATTAATTTAGTTTGCATTTTAATGATAACTTACCTAGTTTTGCACTTTTGAACCACTATGTGAACTGAAACTCAGTTATCTTTTGCAATTTGCACTTTTCTGAATTTTGCAATGTAGCTCTCTAATCAAAAAATGTACACCAGAAATGCATATATTAGAGCAGAAAGGTATTATATTAGGAAAATTGCTTGCAAAAGTGTGTATATTAGGCAAAGGTGCAGACAAACATGCAAGCATTAGGGCAAATGTGCACAATAATGCTTACGAATTTTTCTGCAAACTGAAAAACAAAAAATCTGAAAGTTTGGGATGAACCAAATTTAGGACTGGAAAAATGAGAAGAGGAACCAAACATGTCAGATTCATCCATCACTACTAATGGTGTAATTAGTTCCTATGGGGATGGGAAAAACAGCTTTGGAGGCAAAACTGGAGGGAGGGGACTGAATCAGCAGGGGTGGTGGTGGTTCCTCCCTCATTGTCTGATTTGGCTCCCAAAGCTGCTGCAGCAGCAGCTGCTGCTGCTTCTACTCCCCCTCCTCCACCACCATCACCTCCTCCTCCTCTGCAGTCCGATAAGATGAAATAGAATAATTCATTCTTACAGGAATGGGGAAAAGAAACTCTTATGTTGCTGCTGGCCAGCAAGGCAGGAAGTGTAGGTTTCATTGACTGGCATGAACAAAGTCCCCTGCTGGAGAAGGAACAGTACTGCCATTGCACTTCTCCGTCAGTGTAGTGGGCAGCATCCAGTGGCAGCCTGCTCAAGGTAGGCTATGGTTCATGTCCTGATCCTGCATGCAGAAAGAGAACAAGGCTGTTTGTTTTTGCGACCAGCCCTCCTCGATTTCTCACAACATCCCTAATCTCAAGTGTTAATATTTATTAGATATGACGCCAGAAGATGAGCCCCTCAGGTGGGGAAGAGCAGAGGGAATTTCCAAGTAGTGCCAGAAAGAGTGAAGCGGCTGGGCCAAAGCTGAAAGGACACTCAGCTGTGGATGTGTCTGGTGTAGGGTTGGCGGAGAATTTCTCCCCGAAACTTCGGGGGGCCGAGCGCCAACGTGTTCGGCCCCCCGAACAAGTTTCGGGGAGAAATCCTCTGCCCCCCCGCCCCCCGCCCCCCCCCGGGACGGGACTTACCTTCCCTGAATGTCCCTCCCGGCGGTGGGTCCGGCTGGCAGTTCGTCCGGTGTTCGAGCGGGGCGGGAGCGGCAGCCGGTCTTTCGACCGGCTGCCGCCCCCGCCATTGCAATGAAAGAAAAAAAAAAAACGTCCCCTGATAGGCTACGTGACGATTCACGTAGCCTATCACGGCAAGATTTGCAAAGTCAGCCGTGATAGGCTACGTGAATCGTCATGTAGCCTATCACGGGTGACTTTAAAAAAAAAAAAAAAAGTGTGTACGGATAATGGCGGCCCCCATAGGGAGCCGCCATTCCCCTTCCTTATTTGGTCGCTGTAGTCTACGTCAATGTTTACATAGACTACAGCAAAAATAAGGGCAACGCTATTTGCGTTGCCCTTATTTTCGCCGTAGTCTACGTAAACATTGACGTAGACTACAGCAACTAAATAAGGAACGCGAATGGCGGCTCCCTATGGGGGCCGCCATTATCCGTACACACTTTTTTTTTTTTTTTAAAGTCACCCGTGATAGGCTACGTGACGATTCACGTAGCCTATCACGGCTGACTTTCCAGATATCAGGGGACGTTTTTTGTTTTTTGTTTTACTTTCGTGTTCGCGGCCAGGCGAGGCGGGAAGCCTCCTCCCCGGCCTGAATTTCGGCCGGGCGAGGCGGGAAGCCTCCCCCCCCGGCCTGCATTTCGGCCGGGCGAGGTGGGAAGCCTCCCCCCCCCGGCCTGAACTTCGCGGGGGGAGCAGCGAAGCGCTCCCCCCCACCGCGAAAAAGCTGCGAGAAAAGGTAAGTGTCTTTCGTTCACCCCTACTAAATAAGGAACGCGAATGGCGGCTCCCTATGGGGGCTGCCATTAGCGTACGCGCTTTTTTTTTTTTTCAAAGTCACCCGTGATAGGCTACGTGAAGATTGATGTAGCCTATCACGGCTGACTTTGCAGATCTAGCCGTGATAGGCTACGTGAATCGTCACGTAGCCTATCAGGGGGCGTTTGTTTGGTTTTTTTAACTTTCGCGTTCGCGGCCGGGCGAGGCGGGAAGCCTCCTCCCCGGCCTGAATTTCGGCCGGGGCGAGGCGGGAAGCCTCCCCCCCCGGCCTGAATTTCGTCCGGGGCGAGGCGGGAAGCCTCCCCCCCCGGCCTGAACTTCGCTGGGGGAGCAGCGAAGCGTCTCCCCCCCACCGCGAACGTCCTTCGAGGACAGGTAAGTGACTTTCGTACATCCCTAGTCTGGTGGTGAAAGAAAGTCCGATGCTGTAAAGAACAATATTGTTTAGGAACCTGGAATGTAAGATCAATTAGGGATGGCGGAGAATTCCGCCATGGATTTCAGTGAGGCCGAATGCCCCCGAAATCCGTGGTGAAATGGCCTGCCCCCCTGCCCCCCCGCGGATCCCCCCGGGACAAGACTTACCTGGGGAGAATGTTCTGGACAGCGGCAGCTCCAGCGGCGGCTTCGGCGGCGGCTGGTCTTCCGACTGGCTGCTGCCGCTGCCATTTACAGTCTGGTCTTTTTTTTTTCTTTTTCTTTTTACATAGACATGATAGGCTACATAAAAATTTACATAACCTATCACGTCTGGGTTAAAAAACAAACAACGCATACGCAAATGGCGGTGGCTACGGCGGCCGCCATTTGCGTTCCTTATTTTTAGCCGTAAAATATTTACATAGACTATTACGGCGAAAATAAAGGGGAATGCAAATAGCATAGTGGGCATTATTTGCATCCCTTTTTGATTCACTGTTTTAGCCTATGTAAATATTTATGTAGGCTAAAACGGCGAATCAAAAAGGAATGCAAATAGCGCCCACTACACTATTTGCGTTCCCCTTTATTTTCACCGTAATAGTCTATGTAAATATTTACGTAGACTAAGATGGCGAAAAATAAGGAACGCAAATGGCGGCCGCTGTAGCCGCTGCCATTTGCGTACGCGTTTTTTTTTTTAACCCAGACAGGATAGGCTACATAAGTCTTTACGTAGCCTATCACAGTTGAATACAGGGACGCAAATGGCAGCAGCTACAGCAGCCGCCATTTGCGTCCCTGCTACCCAGCGGCTGGATGTCCAGCTGCTGGCGCAGCCGGCTGGCAGCTCCACGGAATCCTCGCGGAGCGTAGCCGGCCGGGCAGGACTCCAGGGGGAGGGACGGAGCGCCTCCCCCTCCACCGCGAAGCAGATCCGCGAAACAGTAAGTAAATTTCGTAGGGATGGGGGAGAATTTCTCCCCGAAACTTCGGGGGGCCGAGTGCCAACGCATCCGGTCCTCCGAAGGTTGTTCGGGGAGAAATTCTCTGCCCCCCGCCCCCCGCCCCCCCCGGGATGGGACTTACCTTTCACGAATGTCCCTCCCGGCGGCGGGTCCCGGCGGCGGTTCGGCAGGTCTTCGTCAGGGGCGGAGGCAGCAGCTGGTCTTTCGACCGGCTGCCGCCGCCGCCACCATTACAAGAAAAGTAAAAAAAAACAAAATGCCCCTGTGATAGGCTACGTAACGATTAACGTAGCCTATCATGGCTAAATTTGCAAAGTCAGCCATGATAGGCTATGTTAATCGTCACATAGCCTATCACGGGTGACTTTGAAAGAAAAAAAAAAGCGGGTATGGCTAATGGCGGCCCCCATAGGGAGCCGCCATTCGCGTTCCTTATTTGGTCCCTGTAGTCTACGTAAAGATCTGCTGACTTTGCAGATCTAGCCGTGATAGGCTACGTTAATCGTTACGTAGCCTATCACAGGGGCGTTTTGTTTTTCTTTTGAAGTTCGCGGCCGGGGAGACGGGGCGCTTCTCCCCGGCCTGAATTTCGGCCGGGCGAGGAGGGAAGCCTCCCCCCCCGGCCTGAACTTCGGGGGGAGCAGCAAAGCACCTCCCCCCCACCGCGAAGCAAGCTGCGAGATCAGGTAAGTGACTTTCATGCATCCCTAAAATTTCGTACATCCCTAAGATCAATGAATCAAGGTAAACTGGAGGTGGTCAAACATGAGATGGCAAGATTGAACATCGTCATCTTGGGGATCAGCGAACTGAAATGGACAGGCATGGGCGAATTTAATTCTGGTGACCATTATATCTACTACTGTGGGCAAGAATCCCTTAGAAGAAATGGAGTAGCACTCATAGTCAACAAAAGGGTGGGAAAAGCAGTATTGGGGTACAATCTCAAAAATGATAGAATGATCTCAGTATGAATCCAAGGCAAACCATTCAACATCACAGTAATTCAAGTCTATGTCCCAACCACTGAGGCCGAAGAAGCTGAGGTTGATGGGTTCTATGAAGACCTACAACACCTTCTAGAACTAACACCCAAAAAAGATGTCCTTTTCATCATAGGGGATTGGAATGCTAAAGTAGGAAGTCAAGAAATCACCAGGAAAACAGGCAAGCATGGCCTTGGTGTACAAAATGAATCAGGACAAGGGCTAATAGAGTTTTGCCAAGAGAACACGCACAAGAGGCGACTCTACACATGGACATCACCAGATGGTCAATATCGAAATCCGATTGATTATGTCCTTTGCCTGAAGAACTATGCATGGAGGTCCGTAACATTGTTCAAGAGGCAGCAACTAAATCCTTCCCAAAGAAAAAGAAATGCAAGGAAGCAAAGTGGCTGTCTGAGGAGGCATTACAAGTAGCTGAGGAAGGAAGGAAAGTGAAAAGGAAGGGAGAAAGGGGAAGATATGTCCAACTGAATGCAGAGTTCCAGAGAACAGCAAGGAAAGACAAGAAGGCCTTCTTAAATGAACAGTGCAAAGAAATCGAGGAAAACAATAGAATGGGAAAGACTAGAGATCTTTTCAAGAAAATCAGAGATATCAAGGGAATGTTTTGTGCAAAGACGGGCATGATAAAGGACAAAGAAGGCAGGGACCTAACAGAAGCAGATGAGATGAAGAAGAGGTGGAAAGAATACACAGAAGAACTATACAGGAAAGATCTGAATGTCCCTGATAGCCATGATAGTGCGGTCACTGAACTTGATCCGGACATCCTAGAGGGTGAAGTCAAGTGGGCCTTAGGAAGCATTAGTAACAACAAAGCTAGCGGAGATGACAGTATTCCAGCTGAGCTATTTAAAATCCTAAAAGATGATGCTGTTAAAGTGCTGCACTAAATATGCCAACAAATTTGGAACACTCAGCGGTGGCCACAAGACTGGAAAAGGTCAGTTTACATTCCAGTTCCAAAGAAGGGCAATGCCAAAAAGTGTCAAACTACCGTACAATTGCACTCATTTCACATGCCAGCAAGGTTATGCTTAAAATCCTACAAGCTAGGCTTCAGCAGCATGTGAACTGAGAACTACCGGAAGTCCAAGCTGGGTTTCCAAGAGGCAGAGGAACTAGAGATCAAATCGCCAACATTCACTGGATCATGAAGAAAGCAAGAGAATTCCAGAAAAATGTCTATTTCTGCTTCATTGACTATGCTAAAGCCTTTGATTGTGTGGATCACAACAAACTGTGGCAAATTCTTAAAGAGATGGGAGTACCAGACTACCTTACCTGTCTCCTGAGAAACCTGTACGAGGGTCAAGAAGCAACAGTAAGAACCAGACATGGAACAACCGATTGGTTCAAAATTGGGAAAGGAGTACGACAAGGCTGTATATTGTCGCCCTCCTTATTTAATTTATATGCAGAGTACATCATGAGAAACGCCGGGTTGGATGAATCACAGGTCGGAATTAAGATTGCCGGGAGAATTATCAACCACCTCAGATATGCAGATGATACCACCCTAATGGCAGAAAGCGAAGTGGATCTAAAAAGCCTCTTGTTGTGGGTGAAAGTGGACAGTGCAAAAGCTGGTTTGAAACTCAACATTAAAAAAACTAAGATCATGGCATCTGGCCCCATCACTTCCTGGCATATAGAAGGGGAAGAAATGGAAGCAGTGACAGATTTTACTTTCTTGGGCTCCAAGATCACTGTAGACGGTGACTGTAGCCATGAAATTAAAAGATGCTTGCTCCTTGGGAGAAAAGCTATGGCAAACCTAGACAGCATAGTAAGAAGGAGAGACATCACCTTGCTGACAAAGGTCTGTATAATCAAAGCTATGGTTTTCCCAGTACCAATGTATGGCTGTGAGAGCTGGACTATAAGGAAGGCTGAGCGCCCAAGAATTGATGCTTTCAAACTGTGGTGCTGGGGAAGACACTTACGAGTCCCCTGGACTGCAAGGAGGTCAAATCAGTCAATCCTAAAGGAAATCAACCCTGAGTGCTCATTGGAAGGACAGATACTGAAGCTGAAGCTCAAATATTTTGGCCACCTAATGCGAAGAGAAAACTCCCTGGAAAAGACCCTGATGCTGGGAAAGATTGAAGGCAAAAGGAGAAGGGGACGGCAAAGGATGAGATGGCTAGATAGCATAACCGATGCAATGAATATGAACTTGAGCACATTCCTGGAGAGAGCGGAGGACAGGAAGGCCTGGCGTGCTATGGTCCATGGGGTCACGAAGAGTTGGACACGACTGAACGACTGAACAATAACAGGGTGGTCTTACATCCTATTTTCCAGAGGAAGGTTTGAAGGGTTGTCAGAGGACCATCCTCTTTTGAACATGACCTCCATGGGAAGGGCTGTCCAGTCCAAGTACGTTATAAAGATAAAGAACCAGAAGAGCAGAGAGCTGGGGCCTTGAAGTTGCCCATAAACAGTCAGCAGACTGAGCAGGCACAGAGATCACCTGACACAGTCTTCCCCGCTTCGGTGAGTTGTACTGTATTTTTCTTTCAATTATAGTAATTATTTCCACATTTTCTTTTCTATGTAGAAAATAGCATATCCATGTTTATGCAAATCGGTGTCCTTTTTTGTCCTTTTCTTTGGTGATGCATTTCCTATTTGGGGGTGTGAGGTGTCAGTGGCAAACTAGGTTCTTTCTTTGCTTTTTTGAAAAAAGAAAACAGAGAAGTGTTCACTTGTGTCAAGCCTCCCCGTTATCCCCCCCCCTCCCAGCAATCATAATTGCACTGCCATGCAATCCATCCAATTGTATTTTTGTAGCCTTTGGTGGTATGGCTTTGTCAGCCTAATCCACAACCTAGTTTAGATTGAGTAATTCAGTGGACACCGTCTAACTGAGCTGCATGCAGCTACGTTGCCTTCATTTCAGTGCGGCTCAAGCAGGGTGAAGGACAATTTCATTGAGCCCTGGTCACACTTTTCCGGGCCCCTCAGGAAATTGGCTCACTAATGCAATCAAAGGAAAACGTTATGTGCTCCCTGCTTCCCCAAGGAGCAGCGGTAACCAGGTTTTGGCTTCCTGTTGGAGGAGAGACCACTGGAGACCTGTAGTATGTTTTCTCTTAAAAGAAAAAAAAAACCTGTTTAATGTATTAACAGATGTACAAGGAGAACATAAATGGAGACAAACAGCACAACACTGCCATTAGGCAATAGATCTACTTCCCCCACATCAGATGCCTAAAGAGAGGTCTCTGTTTGGCAAAGTCCCTTCAGAGCTCTAGCTCTCCGGTCTCCTTTCCTCTCTGTCTTTTTCTTTCACACACAGAACACAGAACCCATCCTTACCTGATGGGGAGAGAGGATGAGTCACCCCATAGCTGATGGCTTTCACTTCCCACAAACGATTTCTGTATTTCTCCCCTGGAAGAAACATCAGCCACCCATTGAGCTATTCAGGAACATTAACCAGTCACACTGGCACATTAATGGTATTTTGCCCAAACCCCAGGCTCAGGGCCAAGCTACACGTTATGTGTAATTACTAATGAATACGTGCACCTCACCTTGCATAATGCCAGGCACATGTGCGCGCGATTCTTTGGGGGTGTGTGTGTCACAGGATGTGGGAAGGAAGATAGCTGCACCCATTCTGAATATTGCCCCTCCCTGCCAGCTAAGAACATTGGTGTAATCATCCTCCTCCCATGGCTGCTACAGGGCCCATTAACACTGTGCCTCCATGTGTACCCATGTGTATGCTCTATATGCAGTATGGCAAAGGTACAAAGCTTGGACATGCATATTGGTACCAATGGGATTTTTAAACTAATGTTCCTAGATATACTCAGGGTGGTGGTGAGATGTTCAAGGGGTCATCATGGCTGCAGAGGGAAGGAATAAACTTCCCATCTCCATGCGGTACACCCACCTCAAATCCCCCCTGCGTGTAATTACTTAAAGAAAATAGGAAGGCAAAGCTGAACACTATTTATTAAGCACAATGTGTACTATGGCCTGCATTCCCAGTAACCAGATAGCAGTGATTGGGTCCATCTTTCACATTTGTTGTTTCTTGGCCACAATGACAGAGCATTGCCTACTTGCCCTCCTATGTTTGAATGGAGTTCCTGGGTGGTTGTTCAGTTGTTCAGTCATGTCCGACTCTTCATGACCCCATGGACCACAGCACGCTAGGCCTTCCTGTCCTCTGCTCTCTCCTGGAGTGTGCTCAAGTTCATATTCATTGCATCGGTGATGCTATCTAGCCATCTCATCCTCTGCCGTCCCCTTCTCCTTTTGCCTTCAATCCTTCCCAGCATCAGGGTCTTTTCCAGGGAGTTTTCTCTTCGCATTAGGTGGCCCAAATATTTTGGAAAAACCAGGCCCATTCCCACCCATTGCTTAATGAATCGGTAACCTGCCATCATCCCCACATCTGCAGGAGCTGTGAGCGGGCTCAGTATCTATTGACAGTGGAACTCCCACCTATGATTGCCCCATTCCAACCCTGAATTGGAATAATAAAGTTAAGAAAAGAAATAACAAATATCAAACTTAAATATTCTTAAGTGAATACATTATATATATATATATATATATATATATCTATATCTATATCTATATCTATATCTATATATATATATATATAACCAAAGCGTTTAAGGGTGCAATCCTATGCATGTTTAAAGCTGGCTGGGGAATGCTATGAGTTATAGGCCTTTTTTCTGTCTAAACATGCATAGAATTGTGCCCTAAGTGTTTGTAATAACTCCCAGCACATTTAACAATGCAATTGCTATTGCTTTATAGTTACAAACCCATTTTTAAAATAAGAAAATACAAATATTCTCACCTTCCATAGGATGCACAGAACAGCAAAGAAACAGCCTAAGAGAGCAATGCTGTGGTCCCTGGGAGAGTGTCCCAGGGACCTTAGGACAATGCAGACTCCCTACCCCCTGAGGCCATAGATACTGCTACGACCTCAGGAAAGGAAATCCAAATGGAGATAGTTGCCTCCCAGCCCTTGTAGCCACCGCAGAAAATACAACAGCAGTTTCCTCAGCAGAGGTCAGAGCTCTGACTTTGGATGAGCATGCAAACAATGAGGAAGGGGGCAGGGAGGGGAGGCGCTGATGATCCATTGGATCCAAAAGCCTCCCATGTCCCATCCCATCTCAACCCCCATTCCCACAACTCTACAAGACATATTCAAAAGCACATCTGCTGGTAAATCACCAGAAAAGTGGATACACAGGCAATGATCACCTCCATCACTCCTCCTGCAGTATTGGGTGTCTTCTGGTAAAGCATAGGATTTTCAGAGTGCTCCAACAGTGGAACACTCCATCAGCATTCATAGGATTGTTATGTAAATTTATTTATTTATTTATTAAATTTATTTATCGCCCATCTGGCTGGTCACCCAGCCACTCTGGGCGATGTACAGCATATAATAAAACAGTTTAAAACAATAAAATTCTACAATAAAAACATTTTCTAAAATAGCCTAACCCACCCAAATGCCTGCCTGAACAACCACATTTTTAATGCACGACGGAAGCTCATTAAAGAGGGGGCATGATGGAGTTCCCTAGGGAAGGAGTTCCACAGAGTGAGGGCCACCACAGAAAAGGCCCTCTCCCTCATCCCCACAAGTCTAGCTGTCCTGGCTGATGGGACAGAGAGAAGACCATCTGAGGCTGATCTTGTGAAATGGCCTTTCTGGTGTTGCTGGAGGTGCTCCTTAAGATAGGCTGGGCCGGAACCATATAGGGTTTTGAAGGTCAAAACCAACACCTTGAATTTGGCCTGGAAAACAACTGGTAACCAGTGCAACTCCCGTGTAGAGTGCATTACAGTAGTCTAAACAAGAGGAGACCAGGACATGTACTACCGATGGGAGCAGATGGTCGGGAAGGAAGGGGCGCAGCTGCCGTATCAGATGGAGTTGATACACTTGAGTCCTGCAAACAGTTAAATGCAAGCCTATAAGTCAGTCAGGAAGTTCCATAGGCCTTCCCGACCTCTCTGGAGCAGCTTCTTTCTTCATGATGGAGGCTGAACTGCTGAAATCTTCTGAGAGCCATCAGCCCACCCTGGAATTAGAGTCAAGTTCTATTCAGGAATTGAACAGCATGAGTAGAGAGGGCTGTAGTTCAGTGGTAGAGCACATGGTTTGCATGCAGAAGGTCCCAGGTTTGGTTCCGGGCATCTCCAGCTCAGTTTAGGAAAAACTCCTGCCTGAAACCCTGGAGAGCCGCTGCCAGTCAGGGTCAACAATACTGGGCTTGATGGGCCGGTGGTCTGACTCAGTATAACACAGTTCCCAATGTTCCGATGAGTGACAGGGCCGTGTGCACCAGCCACACTCCTCAGTTCCCAACATCTCCATGTTGAAAGGGGAAGTCTGCAGTAGGCTTCTGCTTGAATTCTACTCAAGCAAACAAGAGTAGAAGCCCATGGTGATGTTTCCCTTAGTGCTGTGCTGAACATTTCTCCCACATTTCTCCCCGCCCGACCATTCTCATTCAATTTGATAGGAAAGAAATTTCTTTCAAAAAGAAATTCAATGGTGAAGAAATTTTGGAGAAATTCTCCTGGGTTGGGTTTGGGTTTCTTGAGCTTACCTTACTTAGGAGGTGGCTGAGAAGGGTGTACAAGTGTCCTGTTTTTCACTGTACAATCATCTCTCTGGCAGCCTGTAGCCTCCTCAGCTTGCTGACCTTCAACTAAAGCCCCAAAGAAGACATCATGAGGCAATTCCTCCCGTAGGGCTATTTCAGATCAGGAAGCGCAGGAGGCCTGAGAAGCTGCAGATGTGTAATAGAAAAAAAAATCACACACACGGCACCCTCAGCTACCTCGCAGTGATTAGGTAATCTCAAAAACTCCACAAAAATTAAAACACCCTAAGAATGAGGCAGACCAATGGAAGCCTCTTTCATGGAAGAAGAAAACTTTCAAGGAACCAGAGAACAAAGTTCAGCCCTAGTTCCATCTCTGCCTTGGAGCTGGACACAACACTGCCCCCCTCACACACAAATTGCACTAGATGCAAAATGGGGGCCAGCCTGCCCGCACCTGGTGTTGCAGCACAAAAGACCCAAATCCCCTTAGGAAAAAAGAACGAAGCTGTACTACAACCCCTGCCCTGGTGAGCCCTATCTGTGAGAAACTGTTGAGGATTTCTCCTCCCCCTGGTGAAATTCAATGACATTGTCTCCCCCCCCCACACACCCTCATTTATCTGCCCACAAATAGGGAGAAGACTTAGGAGAGGCCCTTTGGGCACAGCTGTAGTTTCCCTATAAAAACTGAACCAAAACAAACGAACAAAAACCTGCATGAGCATACCCTTGGATTAAATTGCTATCATGAATGCTTTGAAACCATTTAGATACTCTTCTGAGCTAAATACACAATTTGGCTCCATTTATGTGAAAAGCTATGAAGGATCTTGAACAGTTTTCCGTCAAAACACTTCAAATAGGGAGAAAAATAAAGAAACTAGATGTCATGCTTTCATTGCATCTTTTCTCCCTGTAAAGTGATGTAAAGTGCCTGGAAGCCTGACATTTGGAAGTTGTTCTATTCCAAACATTTTCCATTGCCCTATCTGTCAGACAGAAAACAAAGTTGAGGTTCCTTTTGTCTCCATGAAGTATCTGAACGTTTAACAATCCTCAGAACCTTTTCCAACATTTAAAAGTCTCTTATGCAATCTCAAATGTATATTTCTTTGGCAGATAAGTTATACATCCTGTCAACTTATTGAATTAAAAGACAAACTTACTTTAAAAAACAACAGATTTTGGACTCCTCCTCTAGCACTGTGAAGGCTTGTTGGGGAGTGGGTGGGTAGGGGGAGGAATAGCTTAAAGGTCTTACGTTGAAATATTTTAAGCATCTCAGCAAGGTGTCTGCCAAAGTGAAACACTGAAAGCTGTAAATAAATTAGGATACATTTACTTATCCTGGCAAAAAACTCAACATTGTGAATTAGTACTTAGAGAATAGTATAATACAAGACCATCCTTTGGTTAAGATTCTTTAGATATTTATGTGTAATCACCTTTCTATCTTCCTTTCACTGTAATGTTCGGAGGGAAAATGATCTTAAGAAAGAAACGAAACAAAATCATAACCTGGTTCTATTCTCATACATATCAGATCTTTTTTCAGCATTTAATAAGTTGCATATACAGTCCATCAAGATTTTTTTTTTTGATACAAGAAAATCAGGGCTTTATGACTGAAGCCCCTAAATATTGATGGGTGGTTACCAACACATTATGTATGAACGTATTTATTTTATTTATTTCGATATTTATAAACCACCCTTTGTCAGGAAATACCAGAGCAGTGAACAATAAATAAAACAAAAATGGCCACACAACTGCAAAAATAAAATCATAAAACATAAATAAAAGGCAGTAAAATACAATAAGACAGACTGACCAGATTAAAATGACTGGGCAAACAGAAAAGCTTTGACCTGGTAGTGAAATGAAATGATTGAAAGGCTGGTGCCAGTGGCATGTGGGGGGTATTGCACAAATAGGGTGCCACAACGAAGAAGCTCTTTCCCTAGCTGCGATACAATAAGAGGAAGTCACCTTGAGAAGAGCTTCCTCTGTAGATCTTCAGACCCAGGCAGGCTGGTATAGGGAGAGGTGTTCCTTCAGGTATTTGTATCCCAAGCAATTTAGGGCTTTATAGGTAAACACCAGCACTTTGAATTGGGCCAGGAAGCAAATAGGCAGCTACTGTAGCTCCCTTAGAATCAGATTAACACCACAAAATATATTTTGTACAACATGTAAATTGGAATTCAGAATTTTTATAACCACACAATAAAATTTCCAGTAGCAATATGAATAATTAGGACATGCAGTAAGGCCTTTGTAACAGCAGATCACAATACTAGAACTTCCTAATTCCTGTGGCCTGCCAAAATGTGATCATCTTTCAATCATGATTTAATATAGTTCTTTTTTTAGAGGCCATTGCACTGTTAGGGATAAACACGACACTATTCTAATTGTTTGTACATAAGCCATTCTGAATTTATCTGGGCCTAGAGAACAGAATGCTGTCTGAATGCAGTGAAATGGAGGAAAAATCCTTAGTGCTTCTTCAAAGTGGCCCATCTGTAAACTCAATATTTATTTTTAAGTAGCAAAAATCTCCTTCAAAGTGTCCATTAATTAAAAAAAACCCTTTCATATGAATCAAGGTTCATATTATGAATGCTCTTCCAACAAAAGTGTATGGAAATTTGGTTTTGCTGGGTAGTGTTGCAGAAAAAGGTATGCATGATCTGTTTTGAATTTGCTTACAAAATACACACACATCTATTACATTTACCAAAAATAATGTTCAGTCCACTCTCTTCATTTCTGTATGCAGAAAATATAAAGACTTCAACTGTTATTACTAAACTATTAACCATGAATTTCCCTCACTCCCTGCATCTGAAGGCATGTTTTACTTTACTTTCCCCCTCAGTTGTGCCTAGTATTTCATGTACTATTTTGTAAGTCCTACTACTCTACTCATTTTCAGTTCCCATTATTCACAGGGCCTGTTCACACTTTGCCCCCATGTATATGGTCTATATGTAGTGGGACAAGGTTGCTAAGCTTTGACTTACATATACCCCCCCCCACACACACACGCACACACACAACATGCAGACCATTTTCTGCAGTGATGGCACCAAAACCTGGAATTGGGTGTATTCAGAAACAAATTTTTCCAATTCAGAAAAAGAACCATTATGAACTGAATTGAACTCCTCCCCAAAGGTTGGATAATGGACTCTGCCTAAACTTAGGAATGTTAGAGAAATCTGCATGGGAATCAAATGAGTTTGGATTTTTATGAATCCGACCCAAAGATTCCGTAGCAGGCTGGCTTTTCCCTAGTCTGGCGGATTCTGTGGACTTGCAGACCATGTTTCTAACTTTATGGAATTTTGCACCAATTTTGTAATAGAAAAATATGCAAAAAAAATTAAAATAGCCAAAATGTAGATATTCCCCATAGGCTAAAGCACAAAAATGTGCAATTGGGGCAGGGGATTTGCACATTTTGGATGGATTTGTGCATGTTTGCAAGTGAAAATTTGGGCAAGTGCTAATTTATACAAGTGTGAATTTGTGCAAATTTGGAAACAAAAAATCGGTTCTGTCAATGAGCGGACAATGGAACAAAAAGCACCTCACAATCCATGAAATGTAGACAGATTTTACACAATCTGTACATCTCTGCCTAAACCTGAGGCTGTTTGGATTGCAAGAACTGCTTTGATGGACAAAAGGATCCATTCTATAATCTGAGAAGTTCCACATTTCTCCCACAATCTTCTCTGAGTTCAGTGCTGGATCTAGGATTTGGGGGTGAAGGCTCAGGCAAAATGCTGCCAGTAGACACTTGCTTTCTGCCTCTTGTCACAATCTTCACCACTGCCCAGAGAGAAAGGACAAACAGGTAAGTAGGCACAGGCTGATCCTTTGTGAAATGTGAATTTATTTTTACCCAGGACCACTAAATTGATCAGGCTGATTGGTTTGGGATCTTATGAGGTGGAGACAGGACACTTGCACACACCAGTGTAGATAAAAGAAAAGGAGATTTATTGGAATAAAATAAATAAACAAAGTAGAACATCCTCAGAGAGTTGCATGTACTCTGAGGCTTAAGAGGTTGCATGCCTCTTAGTTACAAACTTAGTTACCCAAATGTGGTGCATTAAATGACTAAGTATACAGTTAGTCTCTGTTTGTTACACAACTCCTGGCTCGGTCCATGCCACAGCTGGCCTGCTGTGTAACGGGCATACAGTGTCAGCCAGGCTCTATCCAGATCTTGCTATCTTGTATACAAACCACCAGACAGTGAGTATGACAGTACAAAGATAATTGCACCCTAGACAATAAAATCCTTTCCCTGAATTCTACCCAACACATACTTACCACAGTATCAAGTACTTGGCCAGAGCACTTAATACATGTCCTGTGGACTGAGGGTACTGTTGGTATGTGCACATACAATGATCCAGATGCAACTACACCTCTCCCAAACAATGGCAGATCCAGGGGTTTTATAACTCTTTTCCTTTGTTGGGGCCTATGGAATCAAAGAAGGGTTTGGCATGTTCTTTGTTGATAATACATAATGTCCCAAATTCCAGGATTGACAGCCATTACTGATAAATTGGCACATCTTTCTGACTCCCCAACATTTCTCAAGGTTGTTTCTGTGGTCATGAAGTGCTGTTATCAAAACATCTGAAGATACCCCTCTTTTATTGGCCCATTTCCATCTTCTGTAACTGATACTTTGCCAATCTTCAGCACATACCAGAGCACCCGCATTTGGCCTTCCTGCAATAAAGCCATTCATTCTCCATTCACACTTCCCCCTTCCTGGCCTGGGTTATTCACATGACATGGAATGGTTAAAAGTGTTAACATTTTTACATTTCATGATGTTCTTCATTGATTCTTAAATGTTTTGGGTAACAGGGTACACTCCAGATGTTTACAATTCAAGTTACGTTCAGGGTCAAACTTCGCATTCTATTTGCTTCACACCATGTTTGTTACATTTAAAAAGAAAACAAGAATTTAAAGTGGCGCCTGTAGTCTCATCAGGCTTCAAAGAAGGAGGAAGGAAAAGATATCACATTCTTAGAAAGGGTTTTAAAGGTATAAAGGTTTAAAGATATAGCAGTATAATCTTTATTGATAACTGAAAGGGTATAAGAAAGAATATGAATGAAATAGTAATTCTAGGATTATATATATACGGGAAAGAATAGATAGATATAGGAAATTGAACTTAAAAGATTTAACATTCACTTAGGTATGGGATGCACTCTACCCATACACACATTAGTAATGTGTCACCTTCTGCAGTTGCATTTTTCCCTCATCTTTCTCTTGTACACTTTTCTTCTTCTATTTGTTCTTATATCCCTGGTCTTATCTTCTTTATCTCTTATTATATTTGGCTGCTTGTTCAGCTAGCCTACAACTTTCTGTATGGGCTATGCTGGGGAAAAGGAGGCTGGAGTGAGTTATATGGGCTATTCCATCTCTATTCATATTTATTCTCATCTTTAAGATAACCAATAACAATCTTTAAAAAAAAGAAGTTTGCAGTGTAGATATATTACGAATGTGCTGTCCTACAGTAAATCACAAATGTCATGGACAGTTAACTTTCAAAAGCAGCAAAAGTTCTCTTTTAAAATTAAAACATCTTCTATCATGATAAAATACTTGCTCAGCCATCAGAAATTCCTTTAAAATTCCTCTTTAAGAACTCAGTTATTGAGCTGGTGAAAGTATGCTATGTTGGCTAAAAAATCTTTTATTTATTATTCATGAACACTCTGTGCCATGTCCAAGACATTTCTGTAGTATGGAATTGCATGACTGAACAAACTGATTATTTTTATGCCATGGATTGATGTGAAGTCCTTGTATGGGAAAGATTTCTCAAGAGGTCTCCATTTGTAGCTGAGCATTGGAGAGAGAGATGGGGGAGGGAGGGACAGAGAGCAATAAAGAGAAAGAGAATAGATGAGTTTTCTGATGGGTCTTTTACAGAGAAAAAATGTATCTCCTTGATAATTCCTCAAAAAGAAGTTATTCTCGCTAAGTCAGGCTGCTGTTTGAAACACTGTACCCAGTATCTGTTCTAGAGAAGTATTTTGTCTTTTTTAAAAAAAACAAAAATGTCTTCATTGTCAACTGAAGTTTGGATGCAAGAAGATTTTGAATGTAATGTTAGATATGGGCGGTTGCTGTCCTTTGGGTGTAATGTATGTTTGTTTATTAAAATGTCTAGATGGGTAATCTTATCAAAAAGGAAAGCACACACATAATTAACTCAGTAATACATTCTCTAGAATGAAAAGTAGTGAACAATGAAGAGAACAATGCTATGTAGAGAGCAGTCGGAGCATTCCATTCCTTCCTATGCCCTCTTGCTGGCAGGGTGGAAGTCAATAGGGAGTATTTACAGTATTTTTCTTCCTCCAATGGACAGAAGAAAAATCATCCCCTCCCATTGCCAGCAATGGGAAGGAAACATTAAGACACACTCTTGAGTACATCTAAATGTTTCCTGGGGATGGGGCATGGTCAGGAGCTATGAGAGGTCATAGCTCTGTGGTAGGACACATGCTTTGCATGCAAAAAGTCCCAGGTTCAATCCCTGTTATCTCCAGGTAGGGCAAGAAAACCCCTGCCTGAAATCCCAGAGAGCCACTGCCAATCATGCAGTTTGGGAGGCAGACAATGTAACATCTTTCAAATGCCTCCTGAAAACTCACCTTTTCACACAGACTTTCCCTGGGCTGTAACTGCTTCTGGGTTTTACTTTCATTTTCCATGGTACTTTCAAGCTTTTAAAAGTTTTATATTATGTCTTGTCAAGTTGTATTTTGAACTGCCCAGACAGCCTTGGCTATTGGGCAGCATAAAAATGTAATAAATAGATTAAATAAATTTTAAAAATCAGTGTTGACCAGGGGCATTGCTAGGTTCTTAAAAGATCCGGGGCACAGGCCCATAACACAAATTTGCATGTCTGAGTCTATGCACACATCATATATATATATATATATATATATATATATATATACACATACACTGTATATGCGTGTGTGTGTGTGGTGTGCATGCAGTGTGCCTGAATGTGTGTATGGATTACATACATGCATATATAAGAAGTGTGCACTTGCCCCTCACACCACTTCAACTCAGACCCCAATTCAGGATTTTGGAAAACATCCCACTTCTCCTTGGGCCAATTTGTAGTTGGTCCATTTCAGCTCAGCACCAAAGCTGAGTCAAAGTTTGGAAAAATGAGTCTTTATGCTTCCTGTTGACTACCATGGGAAATTAGGAAACAACTGTAACTTTTTTCTCTTGCTCAGAACTGGATGATAATTTCAGGCATAGTAGTCCCCTAGAAGGGGATTATACCTGCCCAATGTCAGAAAAATAGGTGCAGGGTTTATATTTTGATTTTCTTTTAAAGGGAACTGCCAACAGCATTTTTATTCATTGGAAGAACTGGATAAAAATTTCAAGGGAATTTCATTTCCCCATCAGAGGAGATCATGTCGGCCAAATTTCAGAATGATAGAAACGGGTTTTTGTGCAAGGGTAGCCTTGACATTTTGAGGTTTGTAAAAGAGGACATACATCTCTTTATGTTCTGTGTGAACCATTGTCCTGAAAAGTACAGACAATGTACTTACTCAGTGTCCCTGAGTAAGAAACTAGCAAAGTTTCAGAAGGATAGGTGCAGCAGTTCCTGTGGAAGGGTAGTTCTCCAATTTGGAGGGAGGGGATTTGCTTTCTCTTCCCTTCACCCCCCAATAGTTTTGGGGTAAATTTGTATGAAAATGCATATATCATTAGAGGTGTCCTCCAGGCAAGAAAGCTGCCAAGTTCCTGAAGGATATCCACACATGCAAATGTAGAATTTCACCAATCTTAGCAGCAGGGGAACATGGGTGGGAAGGTGCTATTGCACTCATGTTCTGCTTGTGGGTTTCCCATGGGCATCTGGTTGGCCACTGTGTAAACAGAAAGCTGGACTAGATGGACCTTGGTCTGATGCAGCACAGCTTTTCTTATGCACTTAGAGAGCCTCTGGGCATATGCAGAATGCTTTTCTTTCACCACTGAGCACTTACATTCTCTCCCTACCAATTCTATTCCCCTCCATGCAACCATCCCTCCTCATCCTACCATCCTCCAGCAACCCTTCATAAAAACAGATGTCTTATTTTGTGCAACTCTCCTCTACCTCCTCCTAGTTATGCACAAGCTGTCATTGCATCTTCCTCCCCATAACTTCATTTGTGCCAAAACTTCACCTGGATTCAGCCAATGAGTCCATTTACAAAATTAAGGTTAAATTATGGAGAAACTCTGAGCATGTAATAAGTGCCTTTCCCTCACCAGTGAAGCCAGAGTTCATGCAAAATGAAAAAACAAAACAAAAACACAAATGACAAAACATGCATAGGACGGAGCTGAAAGGGTAGTCAGTTCATTAGATGGAATTGGGTAGGCACTGCATCAGGCCTTATTTCTCAGTAAACATGCAAAACATCAAGGTGCAAACCTCCCTGCAAAAGTAACTTGTGCTGGAATCCTATGCACACTTTCCTGAGGGTAAACCTCATGAAACATAATGGGACTTCTCAGTAGGCATCCATAGGATTGCATAAAGTAGCAATATTTATCTCCCCTCCACTTAAAAAACAAACCCCAAACTCCAATTTTTTTATTAAAGCTTTCTGTTCAGAGGAACACAGGAAGCTGTCTTATACTGAGCCAGACCCTGGGTCCATCTAGCGCAGTATTGTCGACACTGACTGGCAGCAGTGGCTCTCCAGGGTTTCAGGCAGGCTTCTTTCCTAGCCCTACCTGGGGATGTTGGGGATTGAACCTGGGACCTTCTGCAGGCCAAGCAGGTGTTCCGCCACTGAGCTACATTCCTTCCTATTGCTGGATAATGGCAACCGACAAACAAAACAGCCCCAGCTTTGTTTCTCCGCAACCATTTGAAGTAGGGCTGTGCACCGCCTCATTATGAAGTCCAAATAACAAGGCGAAGCAGGCTGTTTTGTTTCAGAGCAAAAATCTCATGATACGAGGTGGTTCAGAGCAGTACCGAGGCGCCCTGAGGTGAAGCGCCCCCCACAAAGCGCCTCTTCCGCCTCGTATATTTGGAGCTCTACTGAATGCCTCAGCAGTCCAGACAGGCTGTCTCCAAAATGCATTGACTTTTCAGTGCTCACATGGAGGGGCATGAGGAGGAGGAGGGAAGGAGGGGGAAAAAGAGTGGACACGGGAAGGCAGGGGGAGGTGAGAAGGTGAGGGCAGGAGGAGGAGGGAGTGTGCTTTGGTGAATAGGAACCCTCAGCCTGAACCAACACTAGGAGTCTCCAATTAGAGAGAGAAGGGGGTATATACTTCGTTGAAAGGTTGTGTTCAGTCATTGTGCTAGCTGTGTCTTTGGGAGAGAGGGCTGATGTGGGTAGATGATGGTTTCTGCGTGTGTGTGTGCATGCATTCCTAGGAGTTGGTCCTTCAATTTATTCAATTTTGATCGCCATTAGGCTTTCCTCAGAATTTAAATTAAAAGGAAACAGCTTGGTTGTACTGGGAGAGTTCCCTTCCCTCACTCCTTGATCGTCCACCTAGGGATGGCGGAGAATTTCTCCCCGAATCTTCGGGGGGCCGAGTGCCAACGCATTCGGCCCCCCGAAATCGGCAGTGAAATTCTCCGCCCCCCCGCCCCCCCCCGGGATGGACTTATCTTTGGCGAATGTCCCTCCCGGCGGCGGGTCCCGGCGGCGGTTTGTCGGCCTTTCAGCGGGGGTGGGGGCGGCAGCCGGTCTTCTGACCGGCTGCTGCCGCCACCATTACAAAGTGTAAAAAAACCCAACAACCCCGTGATAGGCTACGTAACGATTTACATAGCCTATCATGGCTGACTTTGGAAATCTAGCCGTGATAGGCTACGTTAATCGTTACGTAGCCTATCACGGGTTGTTGTTGTTGTTTTTTACACTTTGTTTCGCGGCCAGGGAGACGGGGCGCTTCTCCCCGGCCTGAATTTCATCTGGGCGAGGCGGGACGCCTCCCCCCCAGCCTGAATTTCGGCCGGGCGAGGCGGGACGCCTTCCCCCCCTCACCTGAACTTCGGGGGGAGAAGCGAAGCGCCTCCCCCCCCCACAAAGCACCCCTGCGAAAAGGTAAGTGACTTTCGTACATCCCTACGTCCATCCCATTAAGATGGTGTCTTTTGCAGCACCTCTTCCTCCTATATCTTTGTACCTCCAACTCATTTGTTATTTGTATTTGATTAGATTCATCTTTCCTTTCCATATTTTTTTCAAACTAACATAGCTTTTCCTTGCAAGTTGCTGCCATGCTCCCCCTCCTCCACCATTCCTGTGTTTGTTTGTTTATCTCGATTTTGGACTCTGGAAATGCTTGTGTTTGTTGTGTAATGTTGAGCCTTACTTCTGCTTTCTCCATTCTATTGTCTTGTCATTTATGTCAATCAACTGTGTCTCTGTTAGATTTTTACAAAACAAGTCTTATTTAGAATTTTAAAAACAAACATTGACTTATGGGCATGTCCTCCCCCCCCCCCCCGCTTTTAAGTCATATTCAAGATTTACATAGCCTATCATGTCAAAGACCAGGGGCACAAATGGTGTCAGCTACACCGGACACCATTTGCATCCGCAGTTCACCAGTGCAGCTGGCGATACAGCAATGGTGGCCGTATTGCTGGGGCTTTGGAGCCGGCCAGTGGCTCTGCAGAATAGCTGTAAAGGACTATTTGCACTTCAAAAGAACCTTTACCAGATATTAGGGATAGTGCCCTCCTAATGGTCACCTTAAACTCCTTTTGATTAGGTTCTCTAAACCACCGTGTGGCTTGTCAGTTTTTACTTTTTGTTTTAGTCTTTGAGAAAAGGAAACTTTATCTATGGCTAGCACAAAAACCACTGGACCTAACTGTCTGAAATTTGGCAGGTTCAGTCAGGTCCCATAGGGGCTACCAGGTCCCCAAATTCCATGCAGTTATGTGAAGCGCACGCGCGCGCACACACACACACACACACTCTTTACTTTGATAGATTTTCTTGAAAAAAGTGAATTTTACCTGTGGCTAGCACAAAAGCCACTGGATCTAACTGTCTGAACTTTGGCAGGTTCAGTCAATTCCATAGGGGCTGCCAGGTTCCCCAAATTTCATGCATCTATGTGCAAGCAGAAAAAAAAAATAGCTCTTCTACAGATTTTCTTGAAAAAAGTAAATTTTACACCATTTGCAGCCATAAGGGCCTTAGTTTAAGGTAAATGCAGCCGTAAATGGCTGCATTTAGCTTAAACTAAGACCTTTATGGCCACAAGTGACGTCCTGGATGCCATTTGCATCCTTGCTTTTCATTCACGTGATAGGCTACACAAATATTTGCGTAGCCTATCATGTAAAACAGGGACGCAAATGGTGTCCTGGATGCCATTTGCGGCCCTGTTTTTTCACTGTTTTTAAAATATTTGCATAGCCTATCGTGTGAATGAAAAGCATGGACGCAAATGGAGTCCGGGATGCCACTTGTGGCCATAAAAGTCTTAGTTTAAGCTAAATGCAGGCATTTATGGCTGCATTTACCTTAAACTAAGGCCTTTACGGCTGCAAATGGCGTCCTGGATGCCATTTGTGTCTACAGTCAGTCCCCTTCAGCCAGCAATACAGCATGGCGGCCATATCACTGGCGCTTCGGAGCTGGCTGGCAGCTCCGTGGAATTGCTGCAGAGCGGTGCCAGCCAAAGAAGATTCGGGGGGGGGGGGAGGAATGGATCGCCTCCTCCCTGCGGGCGGATTCCCCATGGACCGGAAAGTAGGGAATCCGCCCATCCCTACTGATGTCTGGGAAAATCCTCTTGAGGGCAGTTCTGTCTAAGGCCTCAGGGCTGCTTTCTTACACAATGATGTGGCCCCGGGGCACTGTCTAGGGCCACAGGATTACTCTCATAGTGAATGGGAGAAAAATCTGATAAATGGTAAAGTAATTAGCATACTGCTTGAGCAAAATAAATATTAAATAATAGAAGAAGTACTACCTTTACAGAAAAGGAGTCCAAGATGGATGGGAGCTTTTAAAAAAATTCTTAAATTTTTTAAGGAAATTCTCAAGGCACAATTACAAACAATTCCAACAAGAAGAAAAGGTGGAAGACAACAGAAGACGCCAATGTGGCTTCACAAAAAGCTTAGAGATGACCTGAAAACAAAAAAGGATACACAGAGGAAGTGGAAAGAAGGCTAAGTAACAAAGGAAGAGTACAGGTAGGTAGCACAGAATTGCAGGGATGGCGTCAGCAAGGCTAAAGCTGAGAACGAGATGAAGTTAGCGAGGGATGCTAAAAACAACAAAAAGGCTTTCTTCAGCTACATGCATAGTAAAAGGCAGAGGAAAGAAATGATGGTTCAGCTATTAAATAAGGATGGCAAAATGATAACAGATGACAAAGAAAAGGCAGAGGTGCTCAATTCCTACTTTGGCTCAGTCTTCTCCCAAAAGAGGGTCTATGACCCCCCCTGGCAAAGGCAAAGTGCAGGCTGAAGGGGCAGGATTGCAGTTTGAGATTGATCGGCATATGGCCAAGGAACACCTAATGATTTGGAATGAGTTCAAATCTCCAGGGCCAGATGAACTGCATCCTAGAGTAATAAAGGAATTGGCAGAAGAACTCTCAGAACCACTGTCTATTCTCTTTGAGAAATCATGGAGGACAGGTGAGGTGCCAGATGACTGGAGGAGGGCTAATGTTGTCCCTATCTTCAAAAAGGGTAAAAAGGAGGAACCTGGGAACTACAGACCAGTCAGTCTGACATCTATCCCTGGGAAAATTCTGGAGCAGATTATAAAACACCTTGAAAACAATGCAGTGATGACTCAAAGCCAACATGGATTTGTCAAGAACAAATCCTGCAAGATGAATCTGATCCCATCTTTTGATCAGGTAACCTCCCTTGTGGACTGTGGGAATGCTGTGGACATAATATACCTCGACTTCAGCAAAGCTTTCGACAAAGTGCTCAATGATATCCTGATGAGCAAACTAGCTCAAAGTGGGCTAGATGAAACAATGATCCAGTGGATCCTCACAGTTGGCTACAGAATTGGATTCAAAGAGTGCTTATCAATGGGATCTTCTCAAACTGGGGAGAGGTAACAATCAGGGTACCGCAGGGCTCAGTCCTGGGCCCAGTGCTCTTCAACATTTTTATTAATGACTTGGAAGAGGAGGTGCAGGGAATGCTGATCAAATTTGCAGATGACACAAAATTGGGCAGGATAGCTAATACTTTGGAAGACAGAAACAAAATTCAAAGTGATCTGGATAGACTGGAGTGCTGGGCAGAAAACAACAGAATGACATTGAATAGGGATAAATGCCAAATTCTGCACCTAGGAAAAAGAAACCAAATGCACAGTTACAAGATGGGGGATACGTGGCTCAACAACACTACAAGCGAGAAAGATCTTGGAATTGTTGTCGATCACAAGCTGAATATGAGCCAACACTGTGATGTGGCTACAAAAAAGGCAAATGCTATTTTGGGTTGCATTAATAGAAGCATAGCTTCCAAATCCCGGGAAGTACTAGTTCCCCTCTACTCAGCACTGGTTAGGCCTCATCTGGAGTACTGTGTCCAGTTCTGGGCGCCACATTTTAAGAAGGATGCAGACAAACTGGAGAGGGTTCAGAGGAGGGCAACAAAGGTGATCAAGGAACTGGAAACAAAGCCCTATGAAGAGGGACTGAAAGAACTGGGCATGTTTAGCCTTGAGAAGAGAAGACTGAGGGGAGATATGATAGCGCTCTTCAAGTACTTGAAAGGTTGTCACAGAGAGGAAGGCCAGGATCTCTTCTCGATCATCCCAGAGTGCAGGACATGGAATAATGGGCTCAAGTGACAGGAAGCCAGATTCTGGCTGAACATGAGGAAAAACTTCCTGACTGTTAGAACAATACAACAATGGAACCAATGACCTAGGGAGGTGGTGGGCTCTCCCACACTGGAGGTGTTCAAGACGAGGCTGGACAGCCATCTGTCAGGGATGCTCTGACTTGGATTCCTGCATTGAGCAGGGGGTTGGACTCGGTGGCCTTTAGGCCCCTTCCAACCCTACTATTCTATGATTCTATGATTCCACCTCAAAAAAGAAAAAGGTAAATATGGGAAGAACACCAGAATCAATAGACATAGGTAAATGTGATTGTTCTGTTACACAGCATGCCACACAATAATTAATCCACAATATTTTGGGATCAGTATCATTGACTTCAGTGGCAATATTCCAAACTAAGAAACTGTATTGCAGCCAAAATGACATACCATTGCATATTGTTAGTTTGTAACATTATTCATGGGTCAATGATATTTTTCAATGATATAATAATAATAATAATAATAATAATAATAATAAACCCTGCCCAAAGCAGAGGCAGCTGCAAGGAAAAAATAAACAAAGGCTGACGAATCAATTATATAAGGCATTTTATATAAATTTAGGGAGAAGCCTAGATTCATAAACTGGAATGCTAGAACATTATTATGTAAAAACAAAACAAAAAAGGTAACAATTTTCCTCTTCTTGCCTCAAACAAATAAGATTAAGCCTGTCATACCCATATCATATTTCCTCTTCCCATATACAGTCAAGTAAGATGGGAAACTAGGGTGGGTGGCTAGCAGGAGTCCTGCACTTGCTGAAAGTTAGTGGAAAATCAAGGCAGCTCCCCATTCCACCAAAATCAGGGCAGCCAGAGGGTTACATGGGTACATTTTCCCCAAACTGCTGGGGAATGTCTCCAGGTCCTAGACTGCTTGAGCAAAGGGCAGTATCTAGGCACTAAACATGGCCTGCCAGGGAAAGCAGTTGGTTTGCCTTGAGGAAAGCAAAATGCGTAACACAATTTTTTTTTTTTTCGCCTGGACAATAAGCTTCTGAACCATAACCCAAGTGAAGCCGAAGCACTTGGCTTTATATCAGCTTTAGCACTTGATCTGCAGACTAAAATGGCAGGCACACAGGTTACCTGGTCGCAGTCATCCATGCTATGGTGAGTTGTGCTGTACTTCCATTTAAGTTAGAATAATAATTTCCAAATTTGCATCTATACAAATTTGCAGGGACAGCCCTCCCATGCAGAGGGGTGAAGGCCCCACCTCAGGTGGCAGAGCCAGAGGAGTGGTGAATTTTGCTGCTCTCCGCCCCTACAACAGGAGGGGCTGCCTCTGCCTCCAGCAGGGACTCCAGAGAGCCCTGCCAGCTGCTTTCCCCACTATGGCATTTGCCGCAGTGGGAGAATAGGGCTGGTGAGGCTCTCCAGAGCAGCCACCAGCTCAGTGACACTAGTGGGTGCTCTGGAGAGCCCTGCCAGTCCCACTCTCCCACTGCGGCAAATGCTGCAGTGAGAGAGCTTGCACCAAGGCTGCAAACTAACATTTCCAAATTTTATGTGAATCACTGTCCCCTTTTATACTCATCTTTTGGTGATGCATTTCTTGGGGGGGGGGCAATTCAGAAGTGGCCACTCTATTTATATCAACTCAGGCCATTTTCACAAAGGAAATTTCAACTGGTTTTTTGAATTTTGATCATCTGTAAAGTGAACAGGAAAGGAACATTTATTGGAAAGGATGATTTGTTTAAAAATGGTCTCTTTCACTTTCTATAGATTTCATTATGTTTGCCATATACTAAGCTATACCATCAGCTGTGAAAAGACTCTTGGGCCTAGACAGATGAACAAATCTTCAACCCCACCCTGGCCCCAGTGAAAGATAGGTAAACAAACAAACTTTGAGGAGTTAGCCTATTGTGGATTTGGATCCATCCTGTTTTGAATAAACAAATACATAAACAAGCTTTCAAAGTGAATTAAACCTGGAAGCAACCAGTTCCTCTTGTTTCAAAGAGATGAGGGCTATGAAAAGAGGTGATTGGCTGGCTCGTGTGACAATTATGAAGCCACCTCCTTTCCACCCAGATACTGAAGCTGAAGCTCAAATATTTTGGCCACCTAATGCAAAGAGAAAACTCCCTGGAAAAGACCCTGATGCTGGGAAAGATTGAAGGCAAAAGGAGAAGGGGAGGCAGAGGATGAGATGGCTAGATAGCATCACCGATGCAATGAATATGGACTTGAGCACACTCCGGGAGAGAGCGGAGGACAGGAAGGCCCGGTGTGCTATGGTCCATGGGGTCATGAAGAGTCGGACACGACTGAACGACTGAACAACAACAATGCAGAGTGCAGAATGGCTGCGTCTTTTGGTAATCAAGAAGCTACTTCCACTCCATCTCAAGACTTTATTTAAGTCCAACACTCCCCCCTCGCAAGATTGGCTTTGGACAAAAACAGAAAAGAAAAAGAGTGCCAAATACATATTAGATGAGTGTGCTGGGGGCTAAAATCCATGCTGGGGTAGGAGCAAGTACATGTGTCATTAGAGAAGAAAGAATGTGGAGAGCCTCTGTGGCAGTGGCGGGGGAAATCCTCTCTCATTGAGATGGATATTCTGTTACTGGCCTTGGTTTCATTGTAGCCCAAAGCATTTCACCGGTAAATTTAAGTAGTACGGTTTCACAGGATTGCAGTTCGGGTTGAAAGTTAGTGAGCATGTTTTCTATATTTCCATAATAATTTTGATTATATGTAATGCAAGCTTTGGCCATAGCAAATACCATAGTCTCTACCGGATTTCTATGAAATAAAGAACAAGTTGGCAGGGCTATGTTAAACTAGTGTCTTTTCAGTCATTCTACCAACCCCCTCCCCACCCAAACCTGTCCTTAATAGAAATACTTAAGAAGACAGTAATGCAGTTCTGGATTTTCACATATGGACCCTTTGTGGAAAGTATGCTTATAATAATACAAACATGATGGAGCTCAGGTTTAGAAAACGGCACATTGAAAGTACATTGAGATAAACCTTTGCTACTTAAGAGGAAGAATAACAATAGTTGCCGTTCCCTGTCTACAGTGGAAATACACACTGAATATGTAACAACACCTATCATTGTGGAGATGTGCTGTAATGTATCTTGTAACAATCTGTCTTTTATGGTTAGGGAAAAGCTTACAGTCTTGAAAAACATCTATTTGTATAAGGCTTTGATAAGAACTTTGAAGGAAATCCTTAATGAGGTTAATCCAAATGGCAATGGGCAGTGTATCTAAACTAAGAGTGTTTTCACACACCTCTGACTAAGCTGCAGATCAAATTGATACAGTGGGGTCTTGTATTGATTTTTTTAAATGTGAGGGGCAGATACAGGGCCAACAGATGAGCAGATATGACTAAAGCCCTCTTCACAAATTCTCCCCCTGCCCCTGCTCAGCTAAACCCTTGGAGGGGGATGCACCTCCTGGCCCCTCCAGAGAAATCCATTTGTTGAGTGCAAGTGTCTGCAAAGAAATTCCTATACATGAGCAGCTGAATGTGAGAGGCACTCTGTGTGATCAGAATCCCTGCACAATTGGGGGTCCTCATCCTGTGAAGCACCTATGCACATTCAGCCAGATACAAGTACATGGCCTTTTGAAGATGTCTGCACTCAATGCACGGACATCAGGGGTGGGGCAAGCAAGGTGTGCAACATTTGGGTGGGTCCAGGAGGCATGGTTCCCCTCCATGAGTGAACAATACATGTGGACACAACCTTAGCCCTATTCAAGCATTTAGTTTCAGGTTTTGGTAAACACATGAGGAGGGTAAGCAGCACTCTACCTCTGCCCCTTTTCAGCACCCTGTCTGTCACTCTCTAGGCATGGAGGGTGACTTTTGGGTGGGAAAATCAGGTTTCCAAATCATGTGGAGATCCTCCACGGCTAGAGAAGGCCCTCGCCTTCATAAAGTCACCTTCCATGTGTAGAGGGCAACATAAATGGTGACAGACGGGGTTGGGGCTGGAGTGCTTGCCCTCCTCAGATGTTTACTAGAATCAGAAATAGAACACATGAATAGGGCTCTTCTGAAGGGGCTTTCCTAGTCTACATTGTCTGGGGTGACTACTACTGCTCATTGATCCTCCACCATGCCCAGTTTTGCAGACGATCCATATTTGTGAAAGGACTTCTATACATGGTAAAGTCCAGAAAGCCACCATCTTTTTCTAAAGAGGCCCCTCCCACTCTTAAGATTTGCAGAGAGGCTCTCCTCAGAGTTGCCTCCTTGAGTAAGATAAGAAATGCCCTAACCCCGGCGCCAGCTTGTCTGGCTGAAAGGGGGGGGCCCTAGCGGGCAGGTGGGGTGACAAGATGTAGGGGCCTCTGATTGGTGCACCCCAGTGGCACCACCATGCAAGGAGGGGCAGGCTGAGTTGCCTTAAACTCAGCCCCCCTCCCAATCTCAGCTCTCTGGCTCGATGCAGCTCCCTCCCACCCTCCCCTAAGCAGTGTGGGTTTATTACCATTTGCCCTTTGGGAACCATGTAGGAATTTTTTGGCTCACAGTTCGATTGGCCTATTACTGTGCATCTTTTTTGCCTATGTCACACTGTTTGCGGGTCGAGTGTGTCCTGTAAGGGAATATGGTCTTTATCATTGGTCACATTCCAGTTGGCGGCTAGGACAGGCAAAAACAGGAAAGTAGGGATGGTGTGCATGCAGAGGCATCTTATGGTGACAGGTGAGGCCCCCCGAACGGGTTGTGCGGCTCGGCGGGGGGGATAAGGGTTGCCTGGGAGACCAACCCTACTCACTCACCCAGGTGTTGTGCGGCACCGGGTCGGGGGTGACACCGGAAGGTCTACCTCCCCCAGAAGGGGCAGTCCAGAGGGATGGCGAGATCACTGCCACCCCTCAGGCTGGGTATGTTTTCGCCCAAGAAGTGCCAGCTAGCCGCTGACACAGTTAGATGCCTGTCCTAGTTACCCCTTTGCAGGTATTTCAATAAATGTGGCCCAATTTTCAACCGAAGCTTGTTGTCTGCGTCTTCTTTAACCCATCTCTGCTCGCAATGAGGGTTCGGGTGCGACTTCCTTGGCATTGGCTAGACGTTTGCCAGTGCTTAGCCCTGTGAAATGCAGAATGTTGTGTGGAACCTTTTCATTTAGGCTTCTGGGGACCATTTTGGAATGATAGGATTAGTGGTGGATTGCTATATAATGTCCATTATAGATGTTTATCTTATTGAGATGTTATGTTGATGTGTTTTCTTTTGTTCTTGTAAGCTGTGGTGATTTTTTCATTGTTGTAAATTGCCTTGATTTTTTTAACGTATTTGTTGATTGTATTTAAACTACTTCTATACTGCTGGATATCATAAAATCTCTCAGTGTTTTACATACAAATTACCTAAAATACAATATTAAAACAATATAAAAGAAATATACATTAAAAACATTACAGAAGCAGTAAAGCAGTAAAATATGACCAGTGGCTAGCCACACAACCCCATGGTTCATGTCTAATTCTACTGGTCAAAGCACTGTACATTAATACTGCTATAATAGGGTAGTATTAGCCTATATTTCACACACAGGATGTGTTTCATCCTAACATCTTAATGTTAGGATGAAACAGCTGGTACTAATGCGAGATCTAGATGTAGTGTGTCCTTTTCTCCTGCCTATAAATTCAAATACACTTCAAACTGTGTGTGTGTGTTTTAAGAAGTAGGCAAGGTCTGGATGCGCCTGCTCTGGTCTGATCTCAGAAGCTAAGCAGGGTCAGCCCTGGTTAGTACTTGGATGGGAGACCGCCTGGGAATCAGGCTTCCTGCATTGAGCAGGGGGGTGGACTCGATGGTCTTGTAGGCCCCTTCCAACCCTGTGATTCTATGATTATGGATCACTTACTCACTGTTTCTCTAGTAATGCTAATCTGAAGACTGGACGGAGAATTCCTTAATTCCTTAGTCTGCACCCACAAATAAAATAAAGCCTAAGTATGTGTAATTCCATTTGCTCACATTTGTCCCTGGGCTTTCCTGGTCCTCTCTCTATCTTTGTTGTCTTTATTTTATTTTATTTTATTTTACATTACATTACTTTCCTTTATTTTATTTTATGTGTTTGTTACATTTATATCCTACCTTTCCTTCAAGAAGCCCAAGGCAGTGTACATAATCCCCCCCTTTCTCAATTTTATCCTCACATAAAATTACCTGTGAGGTAGGTTAGGCTGAGAGTCAAAGACGACCCAAAGTCACCCAGTGAGCTTCCTGGCTGAATGGGGACAAGAATCCAGATCTCCCAAGTCCCAGCCCAACACTCTAACCACTACACCACAACTGTCTCCCCTACTGTTGAAATTTAGATTGTAAGGCAGGCTGCTATTTTGCTTGTGCTGCTCTGTAAAGCAACACGGGCTCTGATGATGCTAAATAAAAACAGCAAAACCAAGACCCATAGAATTGGTCCTAAGCTTGCAAAACTGGTCCATTTGTTAGGATTCTAGCATGAGAATATGCCCAGTGTCTGATGGTGCCATGGATTATTCCCATGTCCCCTGAGCAAGACCCTGATTCACAAACCAGTGAAGCCACATACCCCATTCAGAAGTTATTCTTCCACACATCCAAGGAGTAGCAGGGCTGTGCATGTTGGAGAAATCTGCAATGGAACCAAATTAGTTCAGATTTTCATGAATCCCACCTGCGGATTCTTCGGCGGACTGGCTTTTCCCCGTCGGGCGGATTCTGTGGACTTGAGGACCATGTTTCTAACTTTTCAGAATTTTGCACAAATTTTGTTGTAGAGAAATATGGAAAAAAACCACGGCCAAAATTGCCATTCCCCCCATAGGCTAAGGCATGAATATATGCACTTTGTGGGAATTTGCACATCTTGGAGGTTTTTGCACATTTCTGCATGTGCGAATTTGTGCAAATTCAGAAACTAAAAAAATTTGATTCTGTCAATGGGCAGACGATGGAATGAAAGGCACCCAACAATCCATGAAACACAGACGGAATGGATTTTACACAGTCTATACATCCCTATGCATGCTGGTCCTGCCCCAACATCCCTGGAGCTGCAAGCTCTACCCCAGCCTTTGTGCATATAATAGAAGGTCTGAAGGAGAAACCTCTGCACATTTGGCTAAACATGCTTGGAATCCTTCATGCTAATGGGAACCTTCCACAATTGGAGGTCCTGATCATCATGAGGATTCTCAGCAGTCCAGCTGAACACACAAAGATTTCCCCTTCAGAATTACCACTCAGTGCACAAATGTTGGGGTGGAGCTAGTGAGGGCAGGGATGACACACATGGCCCTACTCCCCCTCCCATGGATTCAAATGACTTTGGATTTCTATGACTCCAACCTGCAGATTCCACAGCAGACTGTTTTCCCCCCGAGTCACATGGATTCCATAGACTTGTGGACTTTTTTTTTTTTTTTTTTACTTTTGGGGAGGATTTGCACAAATATGCACTTATGCAAATGCAGACTTGCATAAGTGTGCATTTGTGCAAGTGCAAACAGGAACAAAATTATTGTAAAAATAATCTGATTTTGGCAACGAGCTGACAACGGAACAAACGATGGCTCACAGTTCACGAACACAGATGAAATGGATTTATCAAAATCCATACATCACTATTCCGAAGTGACTCACACTTGATGAATGAAAGCTGACTCAAAACTCAGTGTGCTGTAATTGACTTCTACTGACTTCAAATATATTTATTTTTGGACCACAGCCATAGCCAGCTTTCACCTATAATATCCTCATTTAGCCAAAGCAGTGGTAGATCTCTGTGTTGCACTGCAGGTACTGTCAGGATTCCTTTAGCCTCCAGTTTATTTCAATGCCGAAGACAAACACAGACGAGAGGCTTTTAATCCATTACTACATAAGGTCAGACAGCTGCAAATTCTCAGTGACTCTCAGTCTACAAAGGAATGCCTTCAGGGGAATTCAAAAGGTAGTTAAGAGAGTTGCCCACCATTTGAAGAGGAAGGTGGGCTCACTAGCTTAATTTAAGGAGGGGAGGATCCTCTGTCTTGTGAGGTCTCTGAATGTAGCTTCTCACACAAGGCCAATTGGGTAGACCATCTAAGTTCCGCCTCTGCCTTCTCCCTCTTTGCTCTGCATCTGCGCCTGGCATCTATTAGATCAGATTCTCCACACCCTGCCTCCTTCTGTTCGCTGTCTCTCACAGGGGTGTGTGGAGAGGAACCCTCATCCTCAACCAGCTGGGCATTTGTAACCTGAGAAGCCGGGCCAGTCATGTCTGGACTAGCCTGGGAAAACACCTCCCCCATGTCTGGCAGTTCTCCTTCAGAATCTGAACTGCTATCCCACTCCCTGCACTCAGAAACAACCCTGACAGGTACATTGCCCATTCATTTGAGAATAGATATTATGAGCTCATAATTTGATAAGGCTATTTGCACCTACATGCTCTTTTCAAGGTAAGATCTCCAAAGGCATTAGGATGTATTTTAGAACAAAAGAAAAGAGAATACAAAGAACTTCACTGTGTCTTTCTTCTTGGCTTTGTGTGTATCTGTGTGCAAAACTAGAAAAAAGACAGTTTAGTAAAAGACAGACAAAAGTCTGTGCACACAGGCCAGCCCTGTCATTTCAGCATGGTGAAGTGACCTGCTTCTGGTCCTATCATGAAAGGGGAATAGATGAGGGCAGTTATTTGTGTCTGAATGGTGCAGATAATTGGTCCTAGTGGAGTGAAGGGTGTGCCATTTTGGTTCTGCATCTGGTAACAAAATGTCTTATCCCAGCACTTCAAAACAAACAATTCAATACTTTTTGGAAAGCAAGGCAAAATAATTAACAAATGGTGGTGCACCTTTGCAAATACCACAATTTCCTCATTGTAGTTGTACCTCTTGACTCTCTCTCCTCCACCTTCCGTTTGTGTTCTCATCCCAACAATATAACAGAGATAACCGGCCTCTCTAAGTTCTCAACAATCTTTCCAACAGAGAGGGTAGAAATACATTTAAAGATTGATTTTTTCAGACTAAGATGAGGTGTGTGAAAACAGTAATTCACCTCATCATGCACTGAAAATCAATCTCACTGTGCAATGAAGCACTCAGATTATCAGTTAGCTGCTCAGCCAATTGAAATGTACATTGAACTCACCACACAGCTCTGGGGCTGTCTTCAGGCATGTGAATTGGCCTAAAAACCAATTCATTAGAGGAATGGTTAGCTGGGATTTGAATTATACTAAGGGAATGACGAAGGAGAGACAATAGAATAGCACAGAAGCCAATTATTTCTGTTTGCAAACCATCTAAAGGCCAATTCACACATCCCTGTTTATTAACTGATTCCTGCAGTATCAAGATCTAAGTCGCAAATAGTTTTCACATATGAAATAGCGTGGGCAGGACTTTCATATTGACTCACAACACCTCCAGCACAAAGCTTTTAAATAGTTCACACATTCAGCTATGAGTCAGTGGAGGGATAAGTTATTGAATGAGTAGCGATGGCACTAAAGTTCAGGACATGGACACTCATAACAGCAGAGTGAAGAGTTCATCCAAGACCACATGCCTGAGCTTTACATAAGCCAAAACCAAAGTCCACTGAAGTTCAGGCCCAGGTCATAAAAAGCTCACTCCAAAGAAATTAGCAGGGCAATCTTATTGTTTATTCAGAGTGCTCTGAAGCTGGAATGCTCCAGCCCTTCCTAGGCCTGCTGGGCTCCTGCTGGAAGGGCAAGAGGGAGGGAGGAGCTGCATTTGTTCCTCCTTTCATCCCAGTTTTTCTAAAAATAAAACCAAAACAGCTCTCTGGGCTGGTCTAAATTTCCCCATGTTGAGGGTGTGGTTGAGGGCTGGAAGGGCTTTGAATACTCAGCATCCACAGCCTCCCCCAACTTGCCCATACCACACCCCAATCTACCCATTCCCACACTCCCACAGTGTCAGAGGTCAAAGAGGGAAGGACCATAGAAATATCTGCAGGGACAGGGAAAGGGGAATCTGGGATTGGATCTCTTCCTCCAAGGTCAGAACTATGTCTGACTCTCCCATGGCCCCCAGGATGCTATCCCAGGGGTCACGGGGTTTCAGCCTAAATAAATGAAATTAAGCTGATTTATACTCCTTCAAAATCAAGTATCCCATGGTTTTTTTATGTACATAAAAACACTTGAATTGTGCATCTCCAGTTTACATTCAGATGTATAAGCATTCCTCCAGTTCATATAACATCTTAAGAGGAGAGGAAATATGAGGAAAACACTATAAAGAGATTCGACTTAATACAGACGTGATAGCTACAGCAGTTGCAAAGGAGAGATAATGAACAAAATAAGAAAATATGAAGGAAAATAAAATAAAAAACCTGGGAGAAGATGAATGTAAAGCAGAAATAATGATATGTGGAAAAATGCATCATAGAACTCTTAACAGAAACATACATTTGTAATCCCTGTGTGAATTTTAAATTAACTGCGATTCATTGCTCCAAACTTAAAAGACTGCTTTATGTTCGCATTTCAGCTGGAGGGAACCTTAAATGCAGAATAATTTTTCAGTTATTCTAGATCTTGCAGAGAAAGCTAGTGGTGACGGTTTTGAAGAAGGGTAAAATCTAGTTTTTTTTTTAAGAATCTCATGAAATGGAACTCATATTGCATCAAAGAGACATAAGGGAAATTACTGATATATACCGCAGTGTTCTCACTCAAAGAAATATGTTTGCATAATGTATCAAAGCAAGCCTGAGTATTTCTAATTCCAAGAGGAAATTAATATTTCATTTTGAATGGAATTTTTGCCACGAAACAGGGGGAAAGAACTATATTTGTTTTTACCTCTTCAGTATCATCCTTTATATTTTAATGGCAACCAAGATGATATTATGCGCATTTAGAACAAAGAACAATTCTAGCAGCAAAAACATTTTTTTTAAAAAAAAAATACAGCTCTTGTTTTAAAAAATAAAACACTTCTCCTGTCTAGGTAAGTTTCTGCTCCACTTTAAAAGTAAAATTCCCACTACAGTGAGTATACATACACACATGCAATCACTATATCAAAAAACATGCAATTTGTGGTACCCAATGTACTGGTCCCAGGAAGAGTAGCCAAGTCATTTGTTCTGTTAGAGGGGCCTAGAGATCCATAATGCTTGCTTAAGTTCATTATTAGTGCAATTCCCTTGCTAGTAAGCCTCTGAGCATGTGAAGATGATTCAAAGGGCTGATAGCATGGCCTAGCACATTCCATAGTAATGAGTGAGAGTGTTATCAAGCTCTCTGCCTGGGAAGTGAAGTTTGTTTACAGGTGGCTGTGCTGAGAACCAAGTGCTGTTAGTTTATGCAGGGAATGAGTGCTAGGGGGTGCTTGCTGCTGTTATACTGCTAACATGTATTGTATAAAACCAATTTGATCCAATGGCTTGTGGTTCAGAGAAGCTGTCTGATCCAACCATTGGGTACGCCTGTGTGCTGTAAGTTACCCAATAAAGTACTCCTTGTAAGTAAACCTTTGAATCTGTTTTATCACTATCTTGGCACTTCTAACCTAAGAGTTCATTGCCCACAGCTGGGGCAACACAGCCAGTAAAGAGAGTTGGCTGGGCTAGTTATTAAGCTCCAGAGGGAAAAGGGCTATATAGTGAGCCAGTGTGGTGTAGTGGTTAGAATGATGGACTGGGACTTAGGGGAAGCTATGAGGCTCACTGGGTGATTTTGGACCAGCTGCTACTCTCAACCTAACCTACCTTGCAGGGTTGTTGTGAGGATAAAATGGAAAGGACGAGGATCATGTATGCCACCTTGGGCTCCTTGGAGGAAAGGTGGGATATAAATGTAAAAATCACATAAAATAAAAATAATGAGAGCACCTAGGCTAGCAGATGAAGATACCCACTAGGTGGCAAAAGGGAGTGGCAAAAAGAAGGGACTGGGATGATGGAGTTGCTCCCCTCAAATGATACAGGCTTCAGCAAGTAGCCAAGTAGCAGAGCAGGGATTACCCAAGCTCACATGCTAGGTATGGACAGAGAGCAAGACCAAAATAAGTTCAAGGTAATCACTTGTACAATTCAAAAGCTATAGAGCTGCTGAAATTGCCACCTCCACACAATTTGCTGACTTTGCGAGGAAACAAGGTGCATGGGGAGTTGTTTACAAGCTTGTTAACAAGCACAATTGTGTTTCCGGGAGGCTTCCAGGAGTGTGATTCTAAGGTGGGCCATCCCCATGTACCTTGTTTTCTTACAAAAAAAGAGGGGGGGATTCACTTCCCTCCCCTGTGTTTTCTTTGGGCAATTTGTATGACAACATCATCCTAGAGGTGCCCCTAGGGAAGAAAAAATTCATGATAGGTTGAGGGTGCTTTCTTTGTGCTAGTCACGTATAGAACTGACTCAGACATCAAATAAACCATGGGTTATTTAAACCATGGGTCGTCAGACACAAACAGGAGCAAGCAAGCATGCTGCCTATGGTGCACTCATTACTTTGGCTTTCATTAAAAACCTACAATCACCCAATTCATAGTTTGTGAGCATGATGTCTGAAGCCGGACACTCTGGGTTGTTTAGGGGTGATATAATCCAGAGTCAACCTACAATTTGTTGTTGGGTTAACTCTGGGTTGTTTAACCCCTAAACAACCCAGAGTGTCTGGGTTCGGACGTCACACTAACAACCTATGAACAGGGTGATCGAAGGTTGTTGATTTAAAGAGGAAGTGAGGAACGCGCTGGAGACACCGCACTCACTCGCGCTCCTCCCTGCTAATTTGTGGCTTAAACAATCCATGACTTGGCATTACATGCAAACCAGAGCATAAAAGCTGACTTAGGGGTGGGGGCTAAAAAAGGATTCACATTTCCCCCTGTAGTTTGTGGGCACTGTGTATGCATACATTGTAGAAATGAACCTAAGTAACGTGTAAAATTTAAGGATAGATGTAAGGGCTTTTGTGCAAGATCAGCCTTTAGAGCAGGGCTGGACAATGTGTGGTGGGTGGTCAACATACAGCCCCCCTGATTTTTTTTTTTTTTTGCTGCAGTACAGGCAAAAAACTAACTGCTTGCCACTGAAATGTGACAGTGTGGTGGCGGCAAAAGGGGGCAATTTTACATTAAAACAAGGCACATGGCAAGTGTGGACCTTGTTTTCAAGCAAAATTGTGCTTCCAGAAGCCTACCAGGAGCTTGATTTTGCTTGCAAACAAGTCATGTGCACTATATGCCTTGTTCCAAAGTAAAATTGACCCCTTTCCCCATATTTCAGTGGTACATTCAGTTATACAGCAGCAGTGGGTGGGGATGTGGACCCAAGTGGGGTCCAGGGGGGCAGTGTGGCCCCCAACCCCCAGAGGTTGCCCTTCCCTGCTTTACAGTTTGAGGGTTTTCAAAAACCCAGAAGAGAGTTGGCATGATTTCCTTACCTGTGTGTTTTGTGGGCAATTCGTATGAAAATCACATACATCATTCAGATGTCCCTAGATACGAAACTTGCAAAATTGGAGCTAGGATAGGTGTAGTGCTTAGGGAGTTAGAATAAATGACAAACAGCTTTAGGGTTTAGTTTTCTTCTCCATAGACAGCACCAACATCACAGAAACTTTTAGTGCTTCATCCTTGATGGAGTGGATAGAGTGTTGACACTTTATTGAGAAAATATATGAAAGTGTAGAGCTTTGTGTACAGTGTATACTTGGCTTGTGTAGTTGAGGTGTTGCATCATGTAGGAAGAGAGAGTGAACCATTCCCTCTCCAGCTAAAATCCCCATGAAAATTGTCCCCTGCGTGGCAATTAAGCTGAGAAAAATGGACTTCCCTTGGCACCAATGGACACTTGGGGCTTGGTGGAATAGTTCTGGGGTCCCGGGAAATAGATTCAGAGCCAAGGCACAATGGACTCAGGTCTAACAATGCCCCTGAGGGAAGCCCTGGTTATGTTATTCCCTGGCTGGAAGCTAGAGATGAAAGTCACAAAATAACTCCCCTTCTTCTCCTTTGCCCTTTCTCCACCCTTACGGGGAGAGCTGGAGGGAAAATGTATCCTTTTTTTCCTCATACACACTGCCTGTGACAAAGTGTCAAATCTCCGAATCACTCCCAGAGATTCGGGAGGACTCAGATTCACTTCAGGGCAATTTGGAAGACTGTTGCTTTGCTTTGGATGAATCCAGAATCCAGCTTTGCAATTGGCCTAGTCTGACTTGAAATTCAGGACTCATCCAAATCCACTGCACAGCCCTAATCTCTCTCTCTTAACTCTTATAATATCCTTAGTTTAAATTACAGGTAAAGAAACATTATCAGGGGCAATGGAATTTGACCCCAAATATGGCTGAGTATTGTAAGCTAGGTATCAACATTTTCAAATGTCAAAGGTAGCAGCTACTTGCTGTATGAGTTTTCACTATGTACGGGGAATGTGGCAACAGCATATGGGATATGCAAGTATGGGAAGGTCTGGACAAGCAATGATGATAAATTATGGTAGGAGAACCAGTGTGGTGTACTGGTTAGAGTGTTGGACCAGGACTGGGAAGATCTAGGTTTAAGCCCCCACTCAGTCCTGAAGCTCACTGGGTGACTTTGGGCCAGTCATTGATTCTCAGCCTAGCCTACCTCACATGGTTGCTGTGAGGATGAAATGGGGAGAGGAGGCTCGTGTATATTGCCTTGGGCTACTGGGAGGAAAAAATGGGATATAAGTGCAACAAATAAACAAATGGGTTAGGGTGCAATCCTATGCATCTTTAGACAGAAAAAGTCCTACAACTCCCAGCATTCCCTAGCCCGCATGCTGGGAGTTGTAGGACCCTTTTCTGTCTAAAAAAGCATAAGATTGCACCTTTAGAGAACAGAGATCTTCCTTTGGGTTGATGGGTGGAACTGCATAAGAGTGAAGTGTAGAAACATAGGAAGCTTCCTTATACTCAGACCATTGGTCTATCTAGCCCAGTATTGTCATCATTGACTGGCAGCGGCTCTCCAGGGATCCAGGCAGGAGTTTTTCCTGCTTTACCTGGAGATGCCGGGGATTGAACCTGGGACCTTCTGCATACAAAACACCTGCTCCACCGCTGAGCTACAGTCCATTTTAGAGTCTGGGATTGTGGGAAGGAACTGTCCCAAGTCACAAACAAAGGGAGTCTGGGAAGAATTGCCTGGAACATTTCAGTTGTGTACGTTATGTAAGTTAGGAGGAAGAAGAGGCCAGGGAGCCTAGGGCACCTAGAAAGGAGGAAAGAAGCAAGAGAATGAGTGTGACTGGCTAATGTCTAATTTAGATTGACTCTTCAGCGGAGTGTACTTATCTCAGTTAAGGCCCTTAGGTTAGGTGAGCTAACACTGAAATGAATAAATGCCTCTAGATGAAAAGGGATTGTTTAGTAATGGACCTTTTCATTCTATTCAGCAACTAGCAACAGAAAGCAGCAGCAGCAGCAACAACAACAACAACACATTTGCTTGGACATTCCAGGGAAAGAAACATTAGAAATAAAGCACAGCTTGCAGCCATGGCTACAGACTGCCAGAAGGGAGTTGGCAAGATTTTTAGTGAGTGCAATACTGACCTATTAAAACTAGATGCTTTCCCATGGGAGATGTTCTGGGTCAAATATAACAGAAGGGGCTCAACTCTGATACTAATTGGAGGGGCATCAGCATTAGGTGACCTTCATGGTGGTTTTGTTTTGATATGAATGCAGTCCTAGAAAACTGATTGGCTCCTATCCAACTACACATTAAAACCCAGCATGGTCCAAAGTACCTGGCAGCTCAAGCCAGCATAATGAAGGTTTCATGAGGAAGCCTCACACCAGCAATCAAAGCTTAGGTTAACTGATGCTCTCTTTTAGCCCACTTGGAACATTTCAAACCAGCCTACAAAAATGCTGTTCTGAAATCTTTCAGCTTGTAATAATTCAGGAGCCAGACATGGGAGGCTGGGACTGTAGTGATTAGAATAATCTGGATTATAGTTAATTCAGCATTTTGTTTAAATATTTATATGGCGAGCTTCTTTTTTAAAAGAACACTTCCTAGCAAAATCTCTACAGACCCTAAGAGAAGATGGGTCAGTGTTAAAACTGATAAAAGCTAATGCATTTTCACAGCACAGCATTAGTTCAAATCCTGGCAGTAACTTGTCTGATGGGATTTTCAACATGCAGCCTTTCTTGATGATTTGACTATGTTTAATATACGTACTTCTTACATCTTTCATTTAAATATGGAAATAATATTGAGTTAAGCCTCACATGAATTCAGTACTTCCACGCCAACTTCAAAATCAGCTTTTGCACTAAAGAAATGGAATGAGTCCATAATGTTGGGATTTGGATATCATTTGTGCTGGAATAGCAATGACAGGGGATCACACCAAAGAGGGTGCAAGCTATTGGTTAATTTGTCCACAGAGTTTTAAAGTAATCAGTAGGCACAATAATACAGATCAGTCAGGATATAGAGCTAATTAACAGCTCTCGATGCATCAGAGAGCCTTGGATGTAATAGGAGTCACAAGAGGTGGCAGGGATGCTGCCCAGCAGCAATGTGGAGCCAAATATATTTCCTTTTTAGCCTGGGTTTCTTATGTATAAAAAGACTGGCATATTCACCATGTTTGTAGTAGTGGTGGTTTCATTCTGTTGGAAGCCTGGTCTGATTTGCTCTGCTGTTTATACTTCTGTTTATGACTCAGTAAATTTTGCCAGGCCCTTCACATTCTGAATTCAGTCTGCTTTATTCAGCCACATCTGCTAACAATCTTGAATTCTAAACTTTGGTATAATCTTCTCCTGCAAAGTCTCCAAACTCAGAAGCTGTTCATTTTCCAGCAGTGATATATTATTCTGACTTGACCAGTGCAGGACAGGTCATTGTTCCTCAGTTGCCAGCAGCTGCCTTTTGTCATTCCCTCAGCTTCCCTACACATGGGAAGCCTACACATTTCTCATTCCCTACACCAACAAGTTTCAAGGTGCTGGTTTTAACCTATAAAGCCCTACATGGCTTGGGACCACAATACCTGATGGCACGCCTCTCCCAAAATGAACCCACCCATACACTACGTTCAGCATCTAAGGCCCTCCTCTGAGTGCCTCCTCCAAGGGAAGCTTGGAAGGCAGCAACAAGGGAGAGGGCTTTCTCAGTGGTGGCCCCCCATCTGTGAAACAAGCTCCCTGATGAGGTCCTCCTGGCACCAACATTATTATCTTTTCAGTGCCAGGTTAAGACCTACCACTTTTCCCAGGCATTTGGTAGCACAAGATGAGTTTTAATCGGTCCTGGATGTGTCTTTAGTTATGTCTGATAGTTCAATGTTGTTTTCAATTAAATGTTGTTTGTGTATATTGTCTGTGTGCTTTTATGTGCTTTTTTGTAAATAGCTTTTAAACTTTTTATATTGTATTTAATGTTTTAACTTTTATAAACCACCCAGAAAGCTTCGGCTATGGGGCAGTATAGAAATGCAATAATAATAATAATAATAATAATAATAATAATAATAATAATAATAGGAAGAGGTCACTGGGCCCTCTAGTCCATTTGCATGCAGCATTCCTTGAGCCCTCTGAAGCCCCAAGGGTTGGTTCAAACATGTACCAGACATCTCTTATAATAAGACTGGGGGTAGGAGGGAGGCTGTCCATCAAGTCTGGCAGAGACAGAAAACCCTTCCCCTTGTCATTGCTAACTGGTTCATGCTTTATTCGATACCACAAGTCACTGCTTGTACTAGTGTATCTCAAGCAGGGGAGGAACTATAGTTCAAAGGTGGAGCATGTGCTTACTCAGCCTTCCCCAACCTGGTGCCCTCCTGTTTTGGCCTTCCATTCCCATCTGCCCCAGCCAGCATTGTCAAAAATGCTGGGAGTTGTAATCCAAAACGTCTGGAGTGCATCAGGTTGGGGAAGACTGTTTTACGTGAAGCACTCCTAGCATCAGGCAGCGGGAAGTGTGAAATATGTCCCCACCAGTTAGGGTAGATAATACTGGGCAGGAGGGGCAAATAGTCTGACCTGGCTTAAGGCAACTTCTTAAGCCAAATCATAGGATTAGATTGTTCAGAAGCAGTGGGGGCTGGCAGCTCCAATGTCAGTGCGTCACACCTTGGATAGCTCCTTTCGGGTTCTTCTGACTGGAGCTGATTTGCTACCCCACTGATACTGGAGCCGCACCATCCCCCGCTGATCAGAAGTAGTTTTATGAATCTTTGCGAACATGAGCCAGAAAAGAGCTCCTGTAGTTTGACCTTATTCAGTAACACACCATTTCTCTGGTAGCTTGTAATTAATTATGGAATACAAGCAGTGACAAGGCCAACCTAAGACATGTCACGGCCTGAGGTGGACAAAATACTCGCTGTCACTATTCCATGTACAGAAACACAACTGGACTGTCAATTTATTTATTAAAATATTCATACCCTACGTTTCCTCTGGACATCTCAAAGGCAGCTGAATTTTATGTCAATACTGGCGACAGGACAGCACCCTTCACCACGAGGGCAGCAAGACAGACCATGTCTGGAATACAGAGCTCTGTCTTCTAAAGCTTCAGCATCACCCCCCTTCCCTACAGTATCTGCCGCCTGAGACAGCCACCGCACTCTGCCTAATGAGAGGGCTGGCCCTGAACAGTGAGCCCAATAGTTGTGGCTGTTAATTCCCCGCCCTCCATTTATCCCTTTGCCCTGATTTCTGATACACATAGGTTGTGATCCTAAGCATGCTGAAATAGATATGAATTCAGCTGAACTCAGTGCAACTTGCTGCCAAGTGACTGGCGGGATTTAAAACTCGATATATGCCAGGGCTTCCCATTCTCTGAGAGGCAGCTGTTTATGTGCACAGTGATAAATGCCCATGGACAAAGAAACCCTTGTATGCATGAGGCTTCAGGTAATCTCTAATGTGTTCAGGACTTGAAGCCAACATGGATTTGTCAAGAACAAGCCTGCCAGATGAATCTGATCTCATCTTTTGATCAAGTAACCTCCCTTGTGGACCATGGGAATGCTGTAGACATCATATACCTCGACTTCAGCAAAGCTTTCGACAAAGTGCCCCATGATATCCTGATGAGCAAACTAGCTCAAAGTGGGCTAGATGAAACAACGATCCGGTGGATCCACAGTTGGCTACAGAATCGGACTCAAAGAGTGCTTATCAATGGGACCTTCTCAAACTGGGGAGAGGTAACAAGTGGGGTACCGCAGGGCTCAGTCCTGGGCCCGGTGCTCTTCAACATTTTTATTAATGACTTGGAGGAGGAGGTGCAGGGAATGCTGATCAGCTTTGCAGATGACACAAAATTGGGCGGGATAGCTAATACCTTGGAAGACAGGAACAAAATTCAAAGTGATCTTGATAGACTGGAACGCTGGGCAGAAAGCAACAGAATGACATTTAATAGGGATAAATGCCAAGTTCTGCACCTAGGAAAAATAAACCAAAGGCACAGTTACAAGATGGGGGATATGTGGCTCAACAAGCGAGAAGGATCTTGGAATTGTTGTCGATCACAAGCTGAATATGAGCCAACAATGTGATGTGGCTGCAAAAAAGGCAAATGCTCTTTTGGGCTGCATTAATAGAAGCATACCTTTCAAATCCCAGGAAGTACTAGTTCCCCTCTACTCAGCACTGGTTAGGCCTCATCTGGAGTACTGTGTCCAGTTCTGGGCACCACACTTTAAGAAGGATGCAGACAAACTGGAGAGGGTTCAGAGGAGGGCAACAAAGATGATCAGAGGACGGGAAACAAAGCCCTATGAAGAGAGACTGAAAGAACTGGGCATGTTTAGCCTTGAGAAGAGAAGTCTGAGGGGAGATAGGATAGCGCTCTTCAAGTACTTGAAAGGTTGTCACAGAGAGGAAGGCCAGGATCTCTTCTCGATCATCCCAGAGTGCAGGACATGGAATAATGGGCTCAAGTGACAGGAAGCCAGATTCTGGCTGAACATGAGGAAAAACTTCCTGACTGCTAGAGCGATACGACAATGGAACCAATGACCTGGGGAGGTGGTGGGCTCTCCCACACTGGAGGCATTCAAGATGAGGCTGGACAGCCATTTGTCGGGGATGCTCTGACTTGGATTCCTGCATTGAGCAGGGGGTTGGACTCGATGGCCTTGTAGGCCCCTTCCAACCCTACTATTCTATGATTCTATGACTTACCTCTAAGCAGGGCTGAGCTCAGTGTCGGGAGCACCCTAGCTGCCTCTTGCAGTCCCCACCAATAGCCAACTCAGGACACAGATGACGAGGATTCTTTCCAAGACTTTATTCCTTTATTCCTTTATGACTCTTTCAGATAGTAATCACTAGTGACAAAGCAAAGAACAGCACTGGGGAAAGATAGCAGAGTAGCCTAAGCTCCAGGTAAGGCAGTTGGTCCCCGTTTGAAGGAGAAACACGGGAAGACCCTGAACTTATGGGCTAGGGAGAGATCCTCCCCCTTTCCCTTGGGTCCTCAGGACGCGACCGTTGTTTGAGCGCCAAACGAGCGGTACACCTCCTTTCCGTGCCCTCCATCTGTCGTCGCTCCCTGCATCTGCGCTGAGCGTCCAGCAAACCCCCCTCCAGCACTCTCTCACTGCCAGGGACACTATCTCTTCCAGGAATGCTGGCAGGAGGAATCTCTGCCAGCTGCTGTGCTTGTGAGAGATGAGCGAGCTCCTCTCCCATGGATTGCTGTTCCTCCTCAGAATCAGAACTGCTCTGGGGCTCTATTGGCTCAGTTTACTTTCCACCCTGACACTCAGATACTCCCCCATCTTATGAATACTTTTGCACTCTGCAAATGAGCCTTCCATTTTGCAGTTGTTCACACTGATTTGTGAAAGAATGCAAACCTGTTTGCAAGGGCATAGTTGTAGTGCTACATTGAATGTACCTTTATGGGGTCTGTATGCGAACCAAGAACTACCGGAAGTACAAGCGGGGTTTCGAAGAGGCAGAGGAACTAGAGATCAAATCGCCAACATTCGCTGGATCATGGAGAAAGCAAGAAAATTTCAGAAAAACGTCTATTTCTGCTTCATTGACTACGCTAAAGCCTTTGATTGTGTGGATCACAACAAACTCTGGCAAATTCTTAAAGGGATGGGAGTACCAGACCACCTTCTCTGTCTCCTGAGAAACCTGTACGAGGGTCAAGAAGCAACAGTAAGAACCAGACATGGAACAACCGATTGGTTCAAAATTGGGAAAGGAGTACAACAAGGCTGCATATTGTCACCCTGCTTATTTAACTTATATGCAGAGTACATCATGAGAAACGCCGGGTTGGATGAATCACAGGTCGGAATTAAGATTGCCGGGAGAATTATCAACAACCTCCAATATGCAGATGATACCACCCTAATGGCAGAAAGCGAAGAGGATCTCAAGAGCCTCTTTTTGAGGGTGAAAGAGGAGAGTGCAAAAGCTGGTTTGAAACTCAACATTAAAAAAATGAAGATCATGGCATCTGGCCCCATCACTTCCTGGCATATAGAAGGGGAAGAAATGGAAGCAGTGACAGATTTTATTTTCTTGGGCTCCAAGATCACCGCAGATGGTGACTGTAGCCATAAAATTAAAAGACGCTTGCTCCTTGGGAGGAAAGCTATGGCAAACCTAGACAGCATAGTAAGAAGCAGAGACATCACCTTGCCGACAAAGGTTTGTATAATCAAAGCTATGGTTTTCCCAGTAGCAACGTATGGCTGTGAGAGCTGGACTCTAAGGAAGGCTGAGTGCCGAAGAATTGATGCTTTCGAACTGTGGTGCTGGAGAAGACTCTTACGAGTCCCCTGGACTGCAAGGAGGTCAAATCAGTCCATCCTAAAGGAAATCAACCCTCACTGCTCATTGGAAGGACAGATACTGAAGCTGAAGCTCAAATATTTTGGCCACCAAATGCGAAGAGAAAACTCTCTGGAAAAGACCCTGATGCTGGGAAAGACTGAAGGCAAAAGGAGAAGGGGACGGCAGAGGATGAGATGGCTAGATAGCATCACCGATGCAATGAATATGGACTTGAGCACAGTCCGGGAGAGAGCGGAGGACAGGAAGGCCTGGCGTGCTATGGTCCATGGGGTCACGAAGAGTCGGACACGACTGAACGACTGAACAACAAATGGAATCATCCAGTTTTCCCTCTGATAATTGCCTGGTGTAGTTTGGTCCCATTGGGTGTGGCTCTCATTTGTTCAATCTCTCTTTGTGCCATTTTCAAATAAATATAAGGCTGTATGCGCTGATCTGCCTTGCTGTTTCCTTGTATGGTTCCTAATAAAAAGGAAGCTATTTATCAACCTACCTGTCTCCTGTTGAGTGCTGACCTGAAAGCAGAACTTATGGTGATATGGAAGCCTGTGGATCCACCGTTGGGACCCACAAGCACAAAGGAAATATCACAGATGTCATGGGAAAGAAGGAGGACTCACCCATTGCTGAGGCAACTGGGCCAATGTTCTCTCACAATAGGATACACATCCAACCATGCATCTATGAGAAATTCATTTCAGTTAGTTTTTGATCAGGATTTGCTCAGTTTGCACCTTCTAGATCAAACATGGACAATCTGCAGTCGAACTCTGTAAATTTCTGAGCTTGCAATGTGACTGCAGACCCCCCCCAAAAGTGTTTGACAACATGCATACATTTGAAAAATGTGCACAAATACATTTTAATCAATGGGAGAAGAATGTGTACATTTCAAAGATGCACACAATTGATGCCTACATTTGGAAAAATATGCATGGAACTATTCACGTATTTTCATGTAAAAAGAAAAAAAAGTTCACAATGTGATATGGACTTGATCTGGAACAAGCTTTACGATGGAATTTGGAGAACTTTGGTGAGCTCAAGTTTTGCTGATTTGCCCTACATGCATCCCATTTAATGTAATGCAGGGCAGAGGAAAGGTATCATCCACACTCAATGTTTGGTTGTTTGTCCAAATGTGGATGTTGTTCCTCTGCATTGGGCATGTTTGGCCTTGAGAAGAGAAGACTGAGGGGAGATATGATAGCACTCTGCAAGTACTTGAAAGGTTGTCACAGAGAGGAAGGCCAGGATCTCTTCTCGATCATCCCAGAGTGCAGGACATGGAATCATGGGCTGAAGTTTCCTGTTGAACATTAGGAAAAACTTCCTGACCATTAGAGTGAGATGACGATGGAACCAATTACCTAGAGAGGTAGTGGGGTCTCTCTCACTGGAGGCATTCAAGATGAAGCTGGACAGCCTTCTGTCAGGGATGCTTTGACTTAGATTCCTGCACTGAGAAGGGGGTTGAACTCAATGGTCTTATAAGCCCCTTCCAACCTATATCATACTATTCTATGATTCTATGACTCCCAGTGAGTTTTGGATGTGCACTGGCCCAATTCCATGAATGAATGGGACTCTCCCCACCCAGTCCTCTCCACAAAGCAGCAGCAGATTGAGGGAACAGCAGTTATGGACACCTACAAAGACCTGTTAAAGCATGGGGGAAGTTAGGTAACTTTAGATCCTGGGCTGCTGAATGGTCTCATGAGGGCACTCCTCTTTAGGTGCTAATGTGTATTACTGTCGGGGTGGACACTAAGCCCATAGAATCCCAGAGTAGTTCTGATTCTGAGGAAGAGCAGCCGCTCCTGGGACAGGAGTGCGCTCATCCTTCCCAGGGCCAACAGCTGGCAGAGATTCTTCCCACCGGCATTCCTAGCATAGATAGCAGTCCCGGGAGTGAGAGAGCACGGGAAGCAGACTTGCTGGACGCGCGACGCCGACGCAGGGAGCGGCGCCAAATGGAGGGCGCGGAAAGGAGGCGTAGTGCCCAGTTGGGCACAAACAACGGTTGCACCCAGAGGATCCAAGGGAAAAGGGGAGGGACTCTCCCTAGCCCATAAGTTCAGGGTCTGCCAGTGATTCTCTTTCAAATGGGGACCAACTGTTCCAACTTAGGGCATAGGTACTCTGCTGCTCATATCTAGTTGCTGACAGTAGAGTTTTTAAGTTGTAAAAGAGGAATAAAGCTTTGAAAAGATTCCCTTTGTCTGTGTCTGGACTTGGCTACTGGATTAAACTGAGAGATGCCACCGAGGAGCCCTTGACAGTTACTTCCCTTCAAAATGTGGTACACCAGCCCTACTGTGTTTAGGTGCCCTCCTGCTCATTTTGCTGACATCTGGCCCAAAGTCCCACCTTGATGGCTGTGTGAAAGAGTACAAGGTAGGGGTTGTTTTGCAGGGATTTTCACATCTCCTGAAACTGCAATTTTCACAGCAAAAATGGAATCTCATAAAAGATTCAGCACAGAACAACTTGACAGCCCTCTGCAGTTCACCTATGCAAAGGCTACAATATCATGCATTAAACATTTCACTCTTTTTTTTGAACTATGGCCAGCCAGCATAATGCAAATATTTGAAACAGCTTGGAGACTCACGGGCTAATTAAGAGACAGGGCTGGTGACTTTGGCATGTTACTGCAGGCTCCACCTTCTGTTATGGGATGGTTGGGTGGTTTGTTGTATCAGTAAAAATAGGCAGTAATTCTCAGATAGTGATAGTTTTTAACAGATATCCAAAATAGAAATCATTTGACTTGGAAAAAAGTAGTTTTTGAACATCTGTTTAGAAATGTCCCCACAGGATATGACTCATGTTGCAATAAATGAAGATACTTCAGTGAGGAAAATTATAGCTTTTAAATGACAGCAAATACTACCCTTCCTCTTTGCAAACCATACATTTCCCAAGGAGCGAAGAACAAATGCAAACACTTTATTGGCTTTTAATGAAATTTCTAGTGCAGAACACTAGAGTGATATTGTGCCCATCAATCATTACAAAGGCTTGCTAAGAATTTTATTTGTTTGTATTTTCTTGTAAACATATCAAAAAGTAATTAATAGGGGTGCTTTCAGGCATTATGAAACTGGCATGCTTGCCGTCTGTTAAAAATATGGTTCATTTACAATTCTTACGATTCTTCAAAAATGTGAAAGACACAATCCAGCCAAAATTAATGGTTTGGTTCCTCTGATTTCAAGAGATACGTGCCTGCCCAGACCTTAAGATCATTCTCAATGGTCCTTTTCCATGAGCCTCTGCCAAAGGAAGTGAGGCGGGTGGCTACCAGGAAGAGGGCCTTTTCTGCTGTGGTACCCTGGCTGCAGAATGAGCTCTCTAGTGAGGTTTGCCTGGCACCTACGCTGTACTCCTTCTGGTGCCTGGTGAAGACCTTTTTATTTCCCCAGGCATTTTAGCTTTCTAGACTTTTAGCTTTGCTGTTTTAAATCTGTATTTTAAATCCCTGCGTTGCTGCTAGGTTTTATTATGGTTTTATTCTGGTTGTATTGTTATACTGTGGTTTTAATGTTTTATATATTTTATATTGTTTTATTGTGTGCTTTTTGGTTTTAATTTTTGTGAACTGCCCAGAGAGCTTTGGCTATTGGGTGGTATAGAAATGAAACAAACAAACAAACAAACAAACAAAAATAGAAGATAGGTAAGCATACAGTACACTCTTCTCCTGAGATCAATAGGACTTAACGGTGCTCATATTTCGCTGGATTGTGGTACAGAGTACTTACTTAACTGGCCCTGGGAAGCTGTTCCAGGTGTTTTCATTGAGCTTATCCACGGGCAATAGACTAACAAATGTATTTGGTCTGGTCATCAGGTACTCTCAAAGCAGATGTCACAGGATCTACTCAGAAATGCTGTTTAATGACTGGGATGATTAACTTCGGCATATCTTGTAACATATGAAAATACATGGCCTTTTTTCATACATCATAAAGCTGCCCCCAAATTGGCCAAAATGGAGTTTCTTGATGCCAGCTCCATGCTATTTAAAAGCAGTAAATATGTGGGAATGGAACAATTATTTGGTAAGCATATGGTCACATTTGCTCCTGATTACTCTAGGGCAAAGCAGGCAACTAGTCGCTGCAGTGTTTTAAAACATTCTTTTACACATCACTCCTTATTTGGCTAATTCTGGGCCAGTTGTTTGAAAGTACCCATTTTCCACGTATTAGTGCAGCAGTTTATTTACCTATGGGGGAAGGACTCTCACGTTATAATTGCTTCAAGCACCAAAGAGAAATGGGATATTATGTGAGCTGCCATGCCTTTAACTCTGGTTTCTTTTCTAACAGGGAAAGTGGCTCACAAAATTATTTTCCTACTGCCATTATTTGGTAACCACTCAGTATCTGCCAGGATGTGAACCACAAACTTTCCAGGCCCCATGCTGTGAAAGACATAGCAACAATGTGAGGAGAAATGGGGCAGTACCAGCAATACAGCTAGGCCTGGACCTTGGGGTCAAAATCCAGGGTCCTGCAGTCCAAGGGGTGGCCCAAATGATCACCCCATGGAGCGAAAGGTGATGAGGCCATCTGAGTAAGAGAAGCAAACTCAATTTTACTTCTGTAGTCATGATGGTACTATGATATAAGTGAGCTTAAAATGTAAAACTGCACAGGCTCAGAATATTTCTTCTTAACCATTTTTTTTTTTTTAAACATTCTCATATATAAGGAATATAAAACATGGCAATTGTAAAACATGGAATGGCAGGAGGGGAAAGAAATGCTAGTGATGTGCTTCACAACTGAAGTAATACACAAGGCCATCTCAAGGGAGAGGGGCATAAGACCATTAAGTCCTGGGACTAAAACCACCTAGCTGTACCACTGAGCAATACTGTCATTTCCATACCCAAGAATGGATCCATCCCAAAACAGACATCAGCTATCTGTGATCTGGTCACATTGGCTAGATTCTGAATGTTTCCAAATGAGATCTGGATCTTTTGTCCAGGCAACAGTTTGGTTTAGACACAGTCTGTCCCCCTTCCCAGGAAAGCTTCATGGTGGCTCCTTTTCTGAGATCACTGTTGCAACCTTGGAAGAGGGTCAGAGAGGGAGCAAAGGGGATGGGATGATGGGTGGGGAGGGGGGAGGAGAGTCATGGATCTATTGGATCCACAAGCCTCTCTGTTGCCTCTCCCCACCCACAGCAAAGCAAAATGTTTTCTTAAGGTGGAACAAGAGGCGTTTTTCACCTCTGTCATTGCACCTGCCCTGCCTGCAGTGCTCTGGATGGGTGGAGGGCTCCAGTCTCATTGGGCTCCACTCTAAAAATATTAAAGAGTCAGCAGCAAGGTTAGTAAACAGAGCAATAGGGTAAAGCTTAAATGCATTATGGCACAGGAAGGTTAACTCAGCTTGGTGTGTACAGTGAAGGCACCAGTCAGATCTTCCTGGGAAGGGCATTCCACAGACGGGGGCGGGGTGGGCACTACAGAGAAAGCTCTTTCTCTGGTAGGCATTGCACCATTGTCAGCAGTGAAACCCAGAGAAGAGCCTCCAAAGATGATGTTTACAATTGGACAGAGGACAGAAACATATTGGAGAACCATAGGACAATGGCATTTCCATTTACATATTGGTTTGGGAAGTGTACATTAGGAATGTTCATATTCAAATGTGAACTGAACTCATTTCTCAGTCATCCCTGCTTCCATTTGCTTTACCTAAATGGAGATTCATGTCTACAAAAAGTATTTTTGCAGCTTTGGATCTCTAATGCCAATCACAGTCTAATCTCTCATGATCAAGTCTGTTAAATTGCTCATAATAGCATCTCTAGCTCATTAGCTTTAACTATTTTGTTTAAAATAAAATTATTTACTTTTCCCCTGAGTCCTCTTGGGAAACATCTCTCTCTCTGTGTTTTTTCAAATGTTTTTCTCTCTCTCTTTAGAATACAATACCTTTCCAGTTCTGCACAACAATATCATACCTTACCTACTCAGCCTAGAGCCTATCTACACTTAAGGTTTCTTTTGCTTCCAATGAGGTTTCACCACCCATCTTTCACACTATGCAGTACCCGCCTCGAATTGGAACTGGAATTTCCCACTTCCATGCTCCCGCTTTCAATCCCCTGATATCCCAGTATTTTCCCTTAATGTGCTCTGATTTTCTGCCTCCGCTACCATATCTGGTCGTAGACCCCTCCCCTGCCTGTCCATATACAGCAGTGTTTGTATTCCCTCCTGTCCAATCACAGCTCTTGATGGCCCCATGTTGTCTTCCGGCTACTGATTGCATAGCTTCCTCAGCACTCAATGTTTCCTCGGCAACAAGCAAAGGGCTGGATGTGCACGTGCTTGTCTGATCTCGGAAGCTAAGCAGGGTCAGCCGCAGTCAGTAGTTGGATGGGCAACAGCCTGGGAATCAGGCTTCCTGCATTGAGCAGGGGGTTGTTCTATCCCTTCAAATGAGACTTAAGTTTTACCCCCTTCTATCCCCTGCTTTGGCTGGTTTTTTTTAATTAAGGTGTTATCTTCGAAGAATCATGCCTTCTCCGTGATTTTTTTTTCTAATTCAGGCATGATCTTCGAAGATTCGAATCTTCAAAGTTTCTAAAATTCAAAGATTTGAAGCTTCAAATCTTTGAATCTTCGAATCTTTGAAGTTTCGAATCTTTGAAGATCATGCCTGAATTAGAAAAAAAAATATCATGGAGAAGGCACCATTCTTCGAAGATAACGCCTTAATTTTTTTTAAAAAACTTAGTCTCATTTGAATGGATAGTACAACCCCCTGCTCAATGCAGGAAGCCTGATTCCCAGGTGATCACCCATCCAACTACTGACCAGGGCCGACCCTGCTTAGCTTCCGAGATCATACAAGCGCATGCACATCCAGCCCTTTGCTTGTTGCCAAGGAAACATTGAGTGCTGAGGAAGCTATGTGATGAGTAGCTGGAAGATGACATGGGGCCATTGAGAGCTGTGAGCATGGTGGGTGTGGAATAAAGCAATCCATCTGGAAGCACCTTGACAACAATGCAGTGATTACTCGAAGCCAACATGGATTTGTCAAAAACAAGTCCTGCCAGACAAATCTGATCTCATTTTTTGATCAAGTCACCTCCCTTGTAGACCGTGGGAATGCTGTAGACATCATATACCTCGACTTCAGCAAAGCTTTCGACAAAGTGCCCCATGATATCCTGATGAGCAAACTAGCTCGAAGTGGGCTAGATGAAACAACGATCATGTGGATCCACAGTTGGCTACAGAATCGGACCCAAAGAGTGCTTATCAATGGGACCTTCTCAAGCTGGGGAGAGGTAACGAGTGGGGTACCGCAGGGCTCAGTCCTGGGCCCAGTGCTCTTCAATATTTTTATTAATGACTTGGAGGAGGAGGTGCAGGGAATGCTGATCAAATTTGCAGATGACACAAAATTGGGAGGGATAGCTAATACTTTGGAAGACAGAAACAAAATTCAAAGTGATCTGGATAGACTGGAGTGCTGGGCAGAAAACAACAGAATGGCATTTAATAGGGACAAATGCCAAGTTCTGCACCTAGGAAAAAGAAACCAAATGCACAGTTACAAGATGGGGGATACGTGGCTCAACCACACTACGAGCGAGAAGGATCTTGGAATTGTCGTCGATCACAAGCTGAATATGAGCCAACAATGTGATGTGGCTGCAAAAAAGGCAAATGCTATTTTGGGCTGCATTCATAGAAGCATCGCTTCCAAATCCCGGGAAGTACTAGTTCCCCTCTACTCAGCACTGGTTAGGCCTCATCTGGAGTACTGTGTCCAGTTCTGGGCACCACACTTTAAGAAGGATGCAGACAAGCTGGAGAGGGTTCAAAGGAGGGCAACAAAGATGATCAGGGGACTGGAAACAAAGCCCTATGAAGAGAGACTGAAAGAACTGGGCATGTTTAGCCTTGAGAAGAGAAGACTGAGGGGAGATATGATAGCGCTCTTCAAGTACTTGAAAGGTTGTCACAGAGAAGAAGGCCAGGATCTCTTCTTGATCATCCCAGAGTGCAGGACACGGAATAATGGGCTCAAGTTACAGGAAGCCAGATTCCGACTGAACATCAGGAAAAACTTCCTGAGTGTCAGAGCAATACGGCAATGGAACCAATTACCTGGGGAGGTGGTGGGCTCTCCCACACTGGAGGCCTTCAAGACGAGGCTGGACAGCCATTTGTCAGGGATGCTCTGACTTGGATTCCTGCATTGAGCAGGGGGTTGGACTCGATGGCCTTGTAGGCCCCTTCCAACCCTACTATTCTATGATTCTATGATTCTATGAATCAGCAGAAACAGGAAGTTTCTGATCCTCCAATGAGAGCCTCCGTCTTTAAGAGCAGGAAAACAGCACAGCGCTCGAGTGTGAACCGAGCTCGTGCATTCCATGAAGCACTGCAACAGGGAAAATGGGTGAGTGTGGATAATCACATTTTAATGCGAGAGCGTTTAACCCGACAGGACACCAAATTCATTGTGATGACGGGCGCAATGTAGATCGGCCCCTAGCTTAACTGCATGTTATCAAAAACATCAACTGCTACTGGTCCTGCAATATTCACCACCTGATAATTTGCCAGCAGTTTAGGGCTGCACCACACCAGGCTTTTTATATTGCACCTTCTGCTTCTGGATACTGGGATTAAGGCCAGCTCCTTACATGGGCTGACATGGGCTGTTTTTTCAGGTTGTCTTTCTTGGCAAGTTCTATACATTTCATTTTACAGCTACTAGATGGCACCGTGATTATAGTGCATCTCCATCATCACCCCCCCCCCCCGATATATCGGATTAACATTCCTTGTCAGGTTATCTCCGATCTTTTAAAAAGCAGGATAAAGGTCAGAAAGCATGAGAGACATGCTGGAGGTTGACAACATCATTTAAAGGACCCACAAACTTCCGTGAGTGGCCAATCATGAGTGTGAAATAAAAGCCTCATGCAGAAATGCTCTTGGACTCTAAACCCTAAGAGAAATGGTCTCATAATAAGAATGCAGTGGGTTGCATATCTTTTATGATTTCTAGAGAGAGGCCCATGTACAGGTATTCTCATACACTGGCTATAAGCTGGCCCAACACTAGCTGGAACTGTTTCTGTGTGGTAACCAATTGTCAAAGATTTTAAGGTAATAGCTAATTTAGATTGATTGGAATTGCTAGGTAAGCTACTGAGATTTTTTAAAAAATTCATTTCCCTCAAAACAATATACAATGCCTTTTTATGAAATGCCAAGTAAAAGAGCAACTGAAAATGTTTAATTATAAATAATTAACAATTTGAAAATTCACATAACTAGAAGGTAGTACTAAATGTATTGAATAGAAGACACACAAAGAAACAAGCAGGTTCACAATGAATTTTTGGTAAATTGTGAAAACTTATTGGCTAGCTGACCTGGATGGAGGAAGTTAAGAAAGAGTGTTGGATTGCAAAGCCCTATCATAACTCTTTGGGTCAAAGAGTTATTTGAGCAATAAAGAGGTGTAAGACTGTGATATTCAAGGTCAACCATGTAGCTGAAAGTTTTGGTTATCAATTAAGGAGCAAAAATATTGTATGAGGTATAAACATCAAAAAGCTTGATATATAGATATCTAGAATTATTTATGTATTTAGGTTTAATTAGAAAATTTTGAGTAAGTGGTCTTCTTCAAACGTACATCTCAGAATTGATCATATCTTGCATGAAAGGTGTATGTTTGAGTTTTTTATGTTTTAAGAATATTTAGTAACAATGAGATGAATGAGACTGCGAGCCCTAATGTATGGGACAGTAGAAAATATAAGCTATGAGATCATCTCTTTACAGAAATTGTATATGTATGCTCCAATTTTTGGATGAAGTAGCTTCTTTTCAGTTTAAAGCCTCATCAGGCTTGTGCCGTTGGCAGCTAAGAGCCCATTCAGAGCTAAATAGGAAATTTGCCACATAGATGAAAGCTCTCCTTTTAGGGTACAAGCCTATGCATGTTAGATAGAAAAAGTCCTACAACACCCAGCATTCCCCAGCCAGCATGGGAATAGGGATGGCGGAGAAATCTGCCATGGACTCCAGTGAGGCTGGATTCTTTAGAATCAGGCCCCCCAGAGTCCGTGGTGGAACGGACTGCTCCCCCCCACCCCGTGAAGTCTGGCTGGTCCGGGTCTGTTGTCTTCGGTCCGCAGCCATTCGCTGCCGGGCTGCGGACGCAAATGGCGTCTGGCGTAGCAGACGCTATTTGCGTCCCTGCCCTTGGCTGTGATAGGCTACATTTTTTAGGTTTTTTAAAAAATGGTTAGCCTCCATTGTGCCCATTTTAGTTAAATACTAATTGATTCTAATGTTTCTGGTTTTCCTATAGGCAATAATTCAATATCTTACTTAGACAGTCTCCTTGCATGTAGTATCTGGTGTTAACTTTCCAGATTTTTTCTTGTCCTAAACTATGAATCTGCCACTGATATAGTTTTTGTTGATAAGTACTGTATTCTTATTTCATCCATTTCTTACCAAAGTCTCATGAAAGCTAAAAGGAAAGCTAAAAGGAGGCCTTGCTATTAAAAACTCATTATGAATGGAAACATAATATGGATGGATTGTGGGGTTGTGTGTGTGTGTGCGCTTTGTGCATGTGAAGAGCTGTCCTCCATTGTGTGTGTGTGTGTGTGTGTGTAGGTGTACAAGGCCCTTGAAAAAAACACAGATGGTTCCTCCATGCGCACTCCATCTTATTCCTTGAATTACAGAGGCCAACGAGGAACCAGCTCCCCAAACTTTTGTGATAGCTCCTGTAGCTACTGTTTTTAGAAGGCTTAAGGGGGCACACGATTTAGTCCAAATTACAAGGAGTCCGGAGGCTGGGGCTTGTGAATTTCATTAATCCATGCACTCCCCTATCTGATATCATGATATGCATTTAATTGTAACATAGTAAATGATCTTTATAAGGGAGCGTAAAAGATAATGAGACGGAATCTTCTTCAAAAGTGAGAAATGGTAACATTTTTAGTGACCAGCTTATGAATATATAGAGCTGCCTTATTTTGTCCGAATATCTGGATATTGTCCCATCTAGCCCAGTACTATTTATTCTGACTGGCAGTGGTTCTATAAGGTCTCAGGGAAGCATCTTTATGAGTTTTGCTACCTGAGTTCCTTATTAACTGGAGATGCTGGGGAGTGAATCGGTGACCTTCTGTCTGCTTTGCCACTGAGCTATGCTTCATCAAATGTCAGGCTCCCACAAAGCTTCATCCTACTTCAGGCTCTCAAGCTAACTAAGCAGAGTGAGTACCCCACTATTGCAGGGAGCAATATGAAAATATAAAACATGCTTTGGCAGCTGAAAATACATCATCTGAAGACTTGAGCTGGATTCCACTGAAATAAGGAGGGAGCTCACTTTGAATTCAATGGAAGCCAAACAGAGAAAGGGTTTTCATTACCTCACCAGTAAGATGACTCTTCAAAAGAACAGCAATTCAGCTTCATTTTTATTTATAAGAAATATTCATGGTGGTTTGATTTTGTCAAGGAAAAATAGTTTGCTTTCTGTACTGATGCTTTAAACATTATAGGCCTCTGTTTAGAGATGACAAGAGATCAGATGACTCTCTCTCTCTCTCTCTCTCTCGCTCTCGCTCTGTGTGTGTGTGTGTGTGTGTGTGTGTGAGAGAGAGAGAGGGGTTGATGTAAATTTGCAAATCTAGCTCAATTTTCATTTGCCATAGTAGCAAATCTTTTGACTTCTGCTTCATTTCCCCATGTTTCATATTTTATTTTCACTGCATAAGCATTCTCTTGATCCCTTGATAATAGAGAATGATAGGTGGGTGTACTTATTATTCCTAACCAAGGTGGTGGAGTGGGTGGTGGCATATCTGCTTCAGGCACTTTTGGATGAAATGGATTATCTGGACTAGGGATGGATCTCTTAGATTCACTTTCACTCATATTTGATTAAAAAAAAAAAAACCCAAACCCCCAAGTTCTTTTCTACTCAAATATGAAGACATTTGTGGGTTTTTTTTAAAAAAAAAAACTCATAAAAAATGAACTAAAACAAAATCCTCTCCCTTCTGTGCCAGCCAAATTCAATAGGTGCAGCTATTCCCATCACAGTGAGGACCATGTCGTACCTGACTGCCATAATGCTGTTGAAAATGAGGAGCTTGGCAGACAAGAGAGGTGACAACCCCAATGAAGCATTAACATGGCGGAATACACAGGGATTCAAACCCAGACTTATAAGAACTAAGCACTGAAAGTCCTGGGCTTGGTTGGATGAATCTATGAGTTTCAGTTTCTCCCACAGAATAATTTTTTTTAAATCTCCTTAATATGAAGAAATTTGTGAATTTGGGTAAATTCTGATCAAAACCAGTCTCTAACCTGGACCCATTCAGTCAGGCTGCCACATGGGGTTTGGAATAGAGAGTGCTTTGGCTCCCTTTGTGAACATTCTCTACCAGGGCAAAGAAATGGGAGTGTGAACCTGCAGATTCTCCTATATCTCTAAACTGTTTATAATATTATCACCCTGGTATTCTTCAGGACCCCCTGTGAGGATTGGAAGTGGTGGCAGTGGGGCATTGCTTTGCAATGATTCCACTCCTACGTTGTGGGACAGTTCCAGAATGATATTGTCCTATGGAGTTCTGAAGGCATCCACCTTGTCTACCATTGCTTTAAACATCTACATGGAACCACGACTTGATGCCCTTCAAGATTTTGGAGCATGGTGTCATCAATATGGTGGTAATGCCCACTTGTTTTTTTCTCCATTTGCTCTAAAACAAGTATATCAATCTCCTCTGGGAATGACTGCCAAAGATCAATAATGAGGGTAAATAAACTGAAACTCAGCCCAGAAAAGGCAGAAATGCTGATGGTGGGTAAATCTGGATATGGAGAGATGCTTGTCTGCAATGCAGCCACACTGTCTCTTAAGGAGGAGTTTCACCATTTGGAAATGCTCCTGGATAGCTGCCATGCCTGGCCAAAGTCCAATCCAGTATTACTCCTCCTCAGGTGAGGATCCAGCTGGCATGGAGTCTGAAGACCATTTTGGGGGTCAGATGGGGCTCAGTGATTCCAGCAATACCCTGGACAACCCCAGGATCCCAGGAGAGAATAAACCAGGCTTGTCTGCAGAGGAGGACCCCAGATGGAATTCACAATGCACCTGCAGCAGCTGCTTCACCTGTGAAATCAAAGGGGGTGGTTGACCATCCTCCCTGCCCTAAAGACTGGTGATGCCAGAAGCTACAGGCACAGGTGGCCATCTGACAATTAAGTGTGTGCTTCAAGGCCCAAAGGAACCAGGCTTCTCAGGAATAATGGGCTGTACAACCCGGCTTTTTGACTTGCTTCCCACACTGACTGAATTCTTGTGCTATGGACCATGCTAGACCTTCCTTCTGGAATTATGCATGCTGTTTAATTGCTCCACCATGCTTGACCCCAGCTTCTCCTTAAGACCTTGTTTTTCTGGACTGTCCTGATACCTGATGCGCATTGTTAATTACCTGGCCTTAGCCAGCCTATGAGTAAGTCGTGGCTCAGATTCATCTTAACTTCTGGTCAGGAGTCAAGATGGGTCTCAGTCCAGACAGGACAATTGCTTTTCAATATCCAGGAGATGGCCATGAACATCTGACACAGTGTGATTTTATTTTTCCTATTTTTTTCATGTTGTCTTCCCTATATCTCATAGAATCATAGAATAGTAGAGTTGGAAGGGGCCTATAAGACCATCGAGTCCAACCCCCTGCTCAATGCAGGAATCCAAGTCAAAGCATCCCTGACAGATGGCTGTCCAGCTTCATCCTGAATGCCTCCAGTGTGGGAGAGCCCACTACCTCCCTTGGTAATTGGTTCCACTGTCATATTGCTCCTTGGAGGAAAGGTGGGATATAAGTGTAATAAATAGAATGTGTTCTTAAAATCAGAAAGTACCTCATATTTCCATGATACTGGACATATGCAATTGCTTACATATCTCCTTACATCCACATATATTTCCCTTAAATAGTTAAGTTTATATCTTACTTTTAATATCTTATCACTTTTATTAATTTCTCTCATTTCTTAAATCCACCTATACTTGATTTTTGTCAATAAAGATTGCTTCCCTCTATAACTTCTCTCCCTGCTCCTAGCAGATAACCTTGTAGACTTCAGACACCACAATGAGCTCTTGTCCTCTTTTGAAACGTAACAAACGTGGTGTGAAGGAAATCGAATGCAAAGTTTGACCCTGAATGTAACATGAATTGTAAACGTTCTAAATGTACCCTGTAACTCAAAACATTTAAGTGTCCATTGAGAACATCATGAAATGTTAAAAGGTTAACTTTTAACCATTCCATGTCATGTGCATATGAAGTATTCTAGCCCAGGTCAGGAAGGGGAGATGTGAATGGAGAATGAATGGCTTTATTGTAGGAAGGCCAAATGCGGGTGCTCTGGTATGTGCTGAAGATTGCCAAAGTATCAGTTATGGAAGATGGAAATGGGCCAATAAAAAAAGGGATGGCATGTTATGACCACAGAAACAACCTTGAGAAATCTTGGGGAGTTGGAAGGAGATGCCAGTCTGTCTTCAACAGTCATCAATCCTGGGAATTGGGAACATGATGTACTGTTGCAGAACTCAGAGTCAGAGAGACCACGGAGTGAAGGGAAAAGTGTTTCTTTATTTAACGTGCGGGCTTAAGGCTGGAATCATTTCCAAAGAGCCAGAAGCCACGATTTACATCAGCACATTGTTTTTATAGATATTGTGACACGTAGGAAACGGCTCCTCCTCTCCCTCTCATGAGGGGTTCTCAACAGTCCTCAACATTTCTTCTCCTAGCACAATTGTTTATAATACAAGAAACGGGTTATAGGGTAGCTATGATAAGCAGAGAACAGAAGAGAACAGCAGAGAACAAGATATACAATTCTATGCTGACCTTAGCCTTTGTTGACAAGATAAGAAATTCCTGTGTCTCGTCAGCTTACAAACATATATTTCAGAGAGCAAGAGCTCAGCAAGAACATGAAGCATGAGACTGCATGAGGCTCTTAGTTTGACCCCTGATATGGCTGCTACAGTACTATCAACAAAGAACATACTGAACCCCTCTTTGATCTCATGAGCCCCAAAGGAGGAAAAAGGGTAAACCCCTGAATCTGCCATTGTTCAGGAGGGGCATGTTTACATCTGGATCATTTGTATGTGCACATACCAACAGTACCCTCGATCCATGGGACATGTATTAAGTGCTCTGGCCAAGTACTTGATAGCGTGTGGTGAGTATGTGTTGGGTAGAATTCGGGGGAAGGATTTTACTGTCTGGGGCTTAGATAAAGCACAGTTATCTTTGCTCTGTCATACTTACTGTTTGGGTTTGGGATATAGGACAGCCAGCTTAAGCTTGGGCCTAGCTGACACTGTATCACCATTGCCTCAGTGGGCAGTTGCGGTATACACCGATCTGGAGCTGAGCAACAAACAGGGACTAACTGTATATTTAGTCATTTAATGCACCACATTTGGGTAACTAAGTTTTGACTAAGAAGTGCACAATTTGTGATAAGCTCTTACCTAGGAGGCGTGCAACTTCTTAAGCCTCAGAGAGCATGCAAGTCTCTGAGGAAGTTCTACTTTTGCTTATTTCTTTTATTTCAATAAATCTCCTTTTCTTTCATCTACATTGGTGTGTGTGCACCACCTCATAAGATCCCAAACCTCTCAGCCTGATCAACTGAGTGGTACTGGGTAAATTGAAATTCATATTTCACACATAAATGTGTTCTTTCTGGGTGGACTGATTTGCCAGCTCCATCCCTTTTGGCAGTTATTAGATTTAGCTCCCTTTGTGTATGAAACTGGTAACTTTGTGGGAAGGAGCTGTGGGAAGGAGGACCAGCCAGCTGCACCGGGTGGACCCTGAGCCTGCTTCTTCCCCCGCCAAACAACAGGTACTTAGGTGGGGCTGCCAGAGGCTGCTCGGGAAGGAGCTGTGGGAAGGAGGACCAGCCAGCTGCACTGGGTGGACCCTGAGCCTGCTTCTCCCCTCACCAAACAACAGGTACTTAGGCGGGCTGCCAGAGGCTGGGCCTCGGCATCGCACCAAGTGCAACGCTAAGTGTGCACTTAGCGTCGCACTTGGAGACGCATGGGGGAGCATATGAAGATCTACCCACCGCCTCCAGAGATACCAGCAGCCAGAGATACCAGCAGCAAATAGCAGCAGCAGAGGGCAGCACCTGTAAAGATCAGAAAGAAAGGGGCAAACACAGATTCTACCTGCTCCTTTTCACCTGCTGCTCTCTTTTATGTCTGTTATATTTTTTATACTATTTTATATTTTAGGTCTTAATATTTTAATATGTGTCTGGGAAGTCCTTCATGCAACTCAGGGGGTTGCGGAGGTGCCACCGTAACTGTGGTCATGGGCAGGGGGAGGTATGGCACTGGGGGATTAACAGGCCAGCTGAGGAGAAGAAGGGCTAGACACCTTACAGCTGTTACAGTTCTTCCCCCAACCACATGGTTCCTGGCAGCCTTACCAGCTTGCCCTCGGGTCTGGTGCTGCTGCTGCTGAATGCCAGGTCAGCCCAAAATAAAATCTCCCTCATCCATGATTTGATTGTGGATGAGGGGGCTGACCTGGTATATATTACTGAGACCTGGGTGGGGAACTGGGAGGGGTCACTCTCTCCCAGCTGTGCCCTCCTGGGTACTCAGTTAGGGATGGCAGAGAATTCCGCCACAGATTTTGGTGAGGCTGAATGCCAGTGCATTTGGCCCCCCGAAATCTGTGGCGGAACGGCCTGCCCCCCCGCCCCCCCATGGATCCCCTCCAGGATGAGACTTACCTGGGGCGGATCTTCCAGGCAGCGGCGGCTCCGGCGGCGGCTTCAGCGGTGGCGGCTGGTCTTCCAACTGGCCGCCACCGCCGCCATTTGCAGTCTTGTTTGGGTTTTTTTTTTTTACAAGACGTGATAGCTACATAAAGACTATTACGTTGCTATTTGCGTTCCCCCTTATTTCCGCCTTCTTAGTCCACATAAATATTTACGTAGACTAAGACGGCCAAAAATAAGGAACGCAAATGGCTGTGGCTGTAGCCGCCGCCATTTGTGTACACGCGGGTTTTTTTGGGTTTTTTTAAGCCAGACATGATAGGCTACATAAGTCTTTATGTAGCCTATCATGGCTGACTACAGGGACGCAAATGGTGGCGGCTACAGCCGCTGCCATTTGCGTCCCTGCTAGCCAGTGGCCGGATGTCCGGCTGCTGGTGGAGTCGGCTGGCGGCTCCGTGGAATCCCCACAGAGCGGAGCCGGCCGGCCAGGATTCCGGGGGGAGGGACGGAGCTCCTTCCCCCCCAGTGGAGCCCGACAGAGCCAGGTAAGGAGAGTTTTGTACATCCCTATACTCAGTGCAGCACCAACACCGACTTGAGGGTCGGGGAGGGGGGGGGTTGCCGTGGTCTATAGGAATTCAATCTCTCTCTCTAGGCCTCCTGCTCATTCAAGTGCAGATCTCGAGTGTTTGTACCTTGTGTTGGGTACCCGGGACAGATTAGAGATTCTGTTGGTATACCGCCCACCCCGCTGCCCATCAGACTCCCTGCCTGAGCTGACAGAGTTGGTCTCGGACTTGGTGTTGAGGACCCCTAGGATGATGGTCCTGGGGGATCTCAACTTCCATGCCAAGGCCGCTGTATCCGGGGCAGCTCAGGACTTCATGGCCACCATGACAACCATGGGGCTGTCCCAATGTGTCATCGGCCCAATGCATGTAAAAGGATACATGCTTGATCTGGTTTTCTCGACTGGGCAGGAGGATGGTGATCTGAAAGTGGAGGAATTAACATCTGTCCCATTGTCATGGTCAGATCACTTCCGGTTGATGTTTAGACTCCTAGCAGCCTTCCCCCTCTGCAAGGGTGGGTGGACCTATTAAAATGGTCCACCCCCAGAGGTTAATGGATTCTGATGGATTCCAGAGGGCTCTGGGGGATTTTCCTGCTGGTATGGCTGGTGCTCCTGTCGAAGCCCAGGTCGCTCTGTGGAATGCAGAGATGACTCGGGTGGTTGACACGATCACACCCAAGCGCCCTCTGCCTCTGAGCAGAGCCTAGCCAGCTCCTTGGTATACACCTGAGCTGAGGGCAATGAAGCAAGAGGGGAGACGGATAGAACACAGGTGGAGGAAAACTCGTGCTGAGTCTGACCGAACACAGGTAAGAGCTCACTATCGAGCCTACTCTGTGGTGGTGAGGGTGGCAAAGAGACAGTTCTTTTCCACCAGCATTGCATCTTCTCAGTGTCATCCAGCAGAGCTTTTCTGAGTGGTTCATGGCTTGTTACATTCTGGGCCAGGGAGAGAGACTGTGGAATGCTCGGTGGCATGATGAGTTTGCGCAGCACTTTGAAGATAAAGTAGCTCAGATTCGCCATGAATTGGACACCGTGATTAATGCAGTTCCATTGGTAGAAGCATTCAGAGCACCGTCTGGTCCAGTTCTATTGGATGAGTTTCAGTTATTGAGGCCTGAGGATGCAGACAAGGTGCTTGGCCAAGTCTGATCAACCACTTGTGTGCTTGACCCTTGCCCTTCATGGCTTATTAAATCAAACAAGGAGGCGATGTCTGGCTGGGTCCAGGAGGTTGTAAATTCCTTCTTGAGAGAGGGAGTGATGTCAGCCTCTTTAAAAGAGGTGGTAATCAGACCATTCCTGAAAAAGCTTAACCTGGACCCGGAAGATGTTAACAATTATAGGCCAGCGGCCAACATCCCCTTCTTGGGCAAGGTGCTTGAATGAGTGGTTGCAGGACAGCTCCAGGCACTCTTGAATGAAATGGATTATCTAGATCCATTTCAATCAGGCTTCAGGCCTTGTTTTGGAATGGTAACTGCTTTGGTCGCCCTGTGGTATGACCTTTGCTGGGAGAGGGACAGGGGGAGAGCGACCCTGTTGATTCTCCTGGACCTCTCAGCGGCTTTCGATACCATCGACCATGGTATCCTTCTGGATAGGTTGTCTGGGTTGGGAATTGGTGGCACTGCACTGCAGTGGTTCCGCTCCTACTTGGATGGCTGACTCCAGAAGGTGATGCTGGGGGATTACTGCTCTGTGCCATGGCAATTGTGCCATGGGGTTCCACAGGGCTCTATTTTACCCCCATGCTGTTTAATATCTACATGAAACCGCTGGGGGAGGTTATCTGGAAGTGTGGGCTGAGGTGCCATCAATATGCGGATGACACCCAGCTCTACCTCTCTTTCTCATCAAACCCAGGTGAGACAGTGGCTGTTCTGAATCAGGGCCTGGGCATGGTAATGGACTGGATGAGGGCCAATAAACTGAAATTCAATCCAGACAAGACAGAAGTACTGTTAGCAGGTGGTTCGTCTGCCCCGCTAGGTGATATTCAACCTGTTCTGGAGGGGGTTGCACTCCCCCTAAAGGATCACGTTCATAGTTTCAGGGTGCTCCTGGATCCAGAACTGTCACTTGAGGCACAGGTGAACTCAGTGGCATGGAGCACTTTTTATCAGCTTAGGCTGGTATACCAACTACGCCCTTATCTGGACAGAGATAGCCTAGCTACAGTTATCCATGCTCTGATAACTTCTGGTCTGGATTACTGCAATGCCCTATACATGGGGCTGCCTTTGAAAATGGTCCAGAAATTTCAGCTGGTCCAAAATAGGGCAGCAAGACTGTTAACAGGGACTGGCCAACGAGCTCATATTATGCCAGTACTTTCCCAGCTGCACTGGCTGCCAGTCCATTTCCGGGCCCGATTCAAAATGCTGGTGTTAACATTCAAAGCCCTTAAAAGATTGGGGCCAGGTTATCTGAAGGATCGCCTACTCCCATATGTGCCTACCTGGACCTTAAGATCACCTTCAGTGGCCCTTCTCCATGAGCCCCTGCCAAAGGAATTGGCTACTAGGAGGAGGGCTTTCTCTGCTGTGGCACCCCGGCTGTGGAATGAGCTCCCTAGTGAGGTTTGCCTGGCACCTACATTGTATTCTTTCCAGCACCAGGTGAAGACCTTTTTATTTTCCCAGGCATTTTAACATTTTAGCTTTTTAGACTTTTAGCTTTGCTGTTTTAAATCTGTATTTTAAATCCCTGCATTGCTGCTAGGGTTTATTCTGGTTTTATTCTGGTTGTATTGTTTACTGTGGTTTTAATGTTTTATATATTTTGTATTGTTTTATTGTGTGCTCTTTGGTTTTAATTTTTGTGAACCGCCCAGAGAGCTCTGGCTATTAGACGGTATAGAAATGAGATAAATAAATAACTTCCTGAGTGTTCAATAGGTACTGTAATGTGCTATATGTGGAACTGCCAGTGAAGAACAGTTTGAACTTCATCAGGTCCAAAATACAGCAGCCTAACGCTTATATGAAAATAGTTACTCAGAATATACAGTGCCAGTACTTTATGATCTTGGCACTGGTTGCCAATTTGTTTCTGAGATTAATTCAAGATGCTGGTTTTGACTTTTAAAGCCCTAGATTGTCCAGGGTGCCTTAGGGAATGCTTTCCCCATTATTGTAGATGCCTTCTCACATGGGAATGGAGATATCCTGAAGAGTTACTTATTCAGGTGCCATTGCTAACAGCTGTAATAGTATAATTGATTAGGAAGAGCAACTTTTCAATTCTGGCACTGGTTTTACAGAACTCTCTCCACCTAACAGTCCTGTTCGCCTGTTTTGCAAAGCCTTTTGTAGCTATATTTTAGGTATATTAATGTTTACAGGTTATAGTATTAACGTTAATAGAGTATAGTATTGTTGTTGTGATTTTATTCTGGCTGGTTTCTTGTTTCAGTATTTCTTGTGTCTGTGTTGTGAGCTCTGTTATTTTAGGGCGCAATCCTAACTAGATAGGCAGCCGCCTCTGAACTAGGAGGTGACCACCTATCCAAAGCAAGACAGGAAAGGCATGGGAGGTATTGTTCCCTCCGTGCCTCTCCTGCCTTGCTATTTTTTGCTAGACATCCGTTTTCAGCTGTCTAGCCATGAGGAGGGGGCTGACCGGGAGAGGAAGCTGCTGTATGACACATTGGATGTGTCATACACGTAGCTCTGCTCTCCCTGCCCTGGAACGCCCGCCAGCCCTGCCCCTTTTCAGTTGCTCCGCGCTCCTCTTATGAGTGCAGAGGATGGGGCTTCTCCACACTGCCTCTGAGGCAGTGCAGACGAGGGGGGAGGTCGGTTCCTGGAAATGAGCATATCCTATGGCCCTCTAGACATAGGCTCCCTTACTTTTTAATAGTAATAACAATCATACTTGTTTAATGGACACTTAAGACATTTTAAGAATGCAAAATGCACCCACTAATGTACTTTGATTTGGTTTGTCATATTCCCTGTAGGATATAGACTGCCTTTCTACTATGGTATAAATTGTGATTCATTGTGCCGCCTTATTATGGGTTGCACTTTGCGATATGTGTTCTGATGGTGTTCATATGGATGCTTTGCCATGTACACATTTAAGTATGCACTGGCAAGGGGGAAAAAGTAGGTCACCACTTGCCTACAAGTGATGTAAATTGTCTGCCACCTTTACAGGTACACCTTCTCTCAAAAAGATATATGTTAAACACCTAACAAGCGAATACAGGCCATGAAAATTAGACTTTTGTCCAAAGCTGAATTTCTTTGATAGCATCTTTCCTGATTCTTTACTATTCTCCCTCTGAGATTACAACCTGTGATTTTTCAGTCTGACACATCCAAATTCTCTTATTCCAAGGCAAGGCACATGGTTGATCAAATTATGTACATAATTGTTTGGAGAAAGAATGAATGAAAGAAAGAATGGCATCTCAGCCCAGTCAGTTGCAATGACTGACAAGACCGCAGCAATAGAACCTCATTTAAACAAGCGGTCTGGTCAAACTGGGAATGAAGCATCACTCAAGGATCTAGCAAACTGTAAAGCTACAGAACTGTCTATGTCAGTTTTAGCTACCTAGGATATGACAGACCAGATCAATGCAACAGTCAATTTACTCTGCTATTCTGCATCTGGCCTGTGGTGCAGCAGTAAGTTACAGGAAGAAGGATGGCAAATCCATAATGCACCCAGCTTAGAGTGCATATCTGACTGCCTGACATTGGCTTCTTCTCAAGCCCACATTATTATGGAAAAAGTGTAAAGTTGTTGTAGTTGTTGTTCTCAGTAAAATTCACTTCAATTAAAAGGGGACCTAACTGTTTCAAACTGTTTTAAATGTCTGTGTATTAAATGTTTTATAGTATGTTTTATCATGTTGTGAACTGCCCAAAGAGCTTTGGCTATTGAATGAATTAATATAGAGACCATAAATGTGATATCTTATCTTGGGTTGGATCCAGATTTGGGTGCATGCAACTAGGCTGAGAGAAACAGACTTCGATGTCCCATCCTCCACATGGCATCCCCTCCAGCCCCTTGAAAATTTCAATATTGTTCTGACTGGTTTTAAAATATGCTTTGTTTTTCTACTTTTATTCTGTTGTGATTTATTGTATACCATTCAGGTATGACCTAAATCATATCCCTTATGAATATACAGTGGAGGTGAGGAATAGATTTAAGGGATTAGACCTGATAGAGTGCCTGAGGAACTATGGAAGGAGGTCCGTAACATTGTTCAGGAGCAGCAACGAAATCCATCCCAAAGAAAAAGAAGTGCAAGAAAGCCAAGTGGCTGTCTGATGAAGCTTTACAAGTAGCTGACGAAAGAAGGGAAGCGAAAAGCAAGGGAGAAAGGGGAAGATATACCCAACTGAATGCAGAGTTCCAGAGAATAGCAAGGAGAGACAAGAAGGCCTTCTTAAATGAACAATGCAAAGAAATCGAGGAAAACAACAGAATGGGAAAGACTAGAGATCTCTTCAAGAAAACTGGAGATCTCAAGGGAATGTTTTGTGCAAAGACGGGCATGATAAAGGACAAAGAAGGCAGGGACCTAACAGAAGCAGATGAGATTAAGAAGAGGTGGAAAGAATACACAGAAGAACTATACAGGAAACATCTGAATGTCCCTGATAGCCATGATAGTGAGGTCACTGAACTTCAGCCGGACATCCTAGAGAGTGTAGTCAAGACGGGCATGATAAAGGACAAAGAAGGCAGGGACCTAACAGAAGCAGATGAGATTAAGAAGAGGTGGAAAGAATACACAGAAGAACTATACAGGAAACATCTGAATGTCCCTGACAGCCATGATAGTGAGGTCACTGAACTTGAGCCGGACATCCTAGAGAGTGAAGTCAAGTGGGCCTTAGAAAGCATTAGTAACAACAAAGCTAGCGGAGATGACAGTATTCCAGCTGAGCTATTTAAAATCCTAAAAGATGATGCTGTTAAAGTGCTGCATTCAATATGCCAACAAATTTGGAACACTCAACAATGGCCGCAAGACTGGAAAAGGTCAGTTTACATTCCAATTCCAAAGAAGGGCAATGCCAAAGAGTGTTCAAACTACCGCACAATTGCACTCATTTCACATGCCAACAAGGTGATGCTCAAAATCCTACAAGCTAGGCTTCAGCAGTATGCGAACCGAGAACTACCGGAAGTACAAGCGGGGTTTCGAAGAGGCAGAGGAACTAGAGATCAAATCGCCAACATTTGCTGGATCATGGAGAAAGCAAGAGAATTCCAGAAAAACGTCTATTTCTGCTTCATTGACTACGCTAAAGCCTTTGATTGTGTGGATCACAACAAACTGTGGCAAATTCTTAAAGAGATGGGAGTACCAGACCACCTTACCTGCCTCCTGAGAAACCTGTATGAGGGTCAAGAAGCAACAGTAAGAACCAGACATGGAACAACCGAGTAGTTCAAAATTGGGAAAGGAGTACGACAAGGCTGCATATTGTCACCCTGCTTATTTAACTTATATGCAGAGTACATCATGAGAAACACCGGATTGGATGAATCACAGGTCGGAAATAAGATTGCTGGGAGAATTATCAACAACCTCCGATATGCAGACGATACCACCCTAATGGCAGAAAGTGAAGAGGATCTAAAGAGCCTCTTGTTGAGGGTGAAAGAGGAGAGTGCAAAAGCTGGTTTGAAACTCAACGTTAAAAAAACTAAGATCATGGCATCTGGCCCCATCACTTCCTGGCATATAGAAGGGGAAGAAATGGAAGCAGTGACAGATTTTACTTTCTTGGGCTCCAAGATCACTGCAGGCGGTGACTGTAGCCATGAAATTAAAAGACACTTGCTCCTTGGGAGGAAAGCTATGGCAAACCTAGACAGCATAGTAAGAAGCAGAGACATCACCTTGCCGACAAAGGTCCATCTAATCAAAGCTATGGTTTTCCCATTAGTAATGTATGGCTGTGAGAGCTGGACTATAAGGAAGGCTGAGCATCGAAGAATCGATGTTTTCGAACTGTGGTGCTGGAGAAGACTGTTACGAGTCCCCTGGACTGCAAGGAGGTCAAATCTGTCCATCCTAAAAGAAATCAACCCTGACTGCTCATTGGAAGGACAGATACTGAAGCTGAAGCTCAAAAATATTTTGGCCACCTAATGAGAAGAGAAAACTCCCTGGAAAAGACCCTGATGCTGGGAAAGATTGAAGGCAAAAGGAGAAGGGGACGGCAGAGGATGAGATGGCTAGATAGTATCACCGATGCAATGAATATGAACTTGAGCACACTCCGGGAGAGAGCGGAGGACAGGAAGGCCTGGTGTGCTAGGGTCCATGGGGTCACGAAGAGTCGGACATGACTGAACGACTGAACAACAACATCATTATTTTAAATTGTACATCACACTAAGGGCTCTGGTGGGCAGAAAGGCAATTTATAAATACATTGAATAAATAATAACAGATACAATAATAAATGTTATTAATGCAGTGCTTCGTTTCTAAAATGCTGTGTGTTGAAGGTCAGGTCTATTAGCAACCCTTCTTCCAGATATATGGAGGTGGGAGCCAGCTGCATCATTCTTCCAGATATATGGAGGTGGGTGCTAGCTGTACAGTGCAATCCTATATATGTCTGTTCAGAAGGAGGTCTCATTGGGTAGTATCCAATATTAGTCCTATGTAGAGTAGACCCTTTGAAATCAATAATACTTAGGTTAGTTGTAACTAACTTATGTCTCGTTCATTTCAATGGGCCTACTCTAAGTAGAACTAACATTTGATAATACCCATTGTTTTCAGTGTGGCTTACTCCCACGTAACTATGTCAGTTAGCCCTGTGTGTGTGGCAGGGTGGGGTGCGGTGGGGAGGGTTCAACTTGAACAGGCCCTGATGTTCTCTTTACCTGCTCCTGTCTCCCTCAATCTTTCCGTTGAAGGGAACACATCCTTTTGTGGGAATGTACAGAAAACATGTTAGATTAGGTATGTAATATTTGTTGCAATTTGTTACAAAGTAGCAGAATGATGTAGGTAAACGTGTTATTTGCCATAGTGCTGCTAATAATGAGTCCAGGATGCAAAACCCCAGGTGGATCAAAATATGGCTTGCAAAATAAACATAGGATGTTGATGAGAAACAAACAAGATGGTGTTCTGATCTAAACTGCAGTTTATTTTACTTTAAAAAGTCAATATACTAATTCTGCAAAATTTAGATTTCTTATTCCAAGCATCATACAATTTCTCTGAGCCACAAGAGCAATCCTGCGGTTTGGAAGAAATGAAAAACGGAATAGCTTACTTTTCATTTGCAGCATTAACATTTATATTGAGTTGAGTGGGCAATATAATTTGGAAAGAAATGGGAAATATTGTTTATTTTCTACTTTGCAAAATTCTTCTGGTTCCTATTTACTAAAAGATTATATGTCCTGATTTCATTAAAATGGAAATATATTTTATAGTGCTAAAAGGAAGATTAAATTTTAGGGTTGCTCACACACACACATGTTAAATATCAGTAGAAGCATAGTTGGAATATACAAATATTCATGAACACACAACACACACACAGGACACAGTAGATTTTTGAAATCTTACTTCTCTCATGGATTTACTTAATGGCCCTGCAGAAGTGATTCTCCTCTGTCTGACCTTTCCATCAATAAAATGGTGATAATAGCCACCTCAATCATAGGTTATCACTGAATACAGTAATTCAAGAACTGTCAAAGTAGATAAATGACAAAATATATAAATTTGAGGCACCAGCCAATCGACTAGATAATACATTTGCAAAATCCAACAGGTGCTTGCCAAGCTCTTTCTACCTGTTTCTACATCAGTCGCAACCTTCTGCCTCTCTTGCATCTTCATACAACTTTTAAAATTCATAGGAAATTCAAAAGAGCTGCTATGGGGTGATGAGTGTGTATCTGGCATCCATTCCGTTGTCTAATAGTTCAGATCACTAGAATGTTTGGTTTCCTGAGAAACCTTCTGACTTAATTTCTGTCAAAGAGACAATTATATACAATGCTTACTAGTATAGTAAAAGCCAGCAATGGTGCCAGAGTTGGGGAGCACCCAAATCAACACACAGATCTGGAACAAAGAAGTGTTTGGGTCTGATTCATAAACTACTTGCCAAGCACAGAGTGTCCCTGGGTTGCTTAGTTATTCCTGCTGGGAACTTGTTCACAATGACCCACAATTATTATTTTTTAAGTGTGTTGTCATTATGTGTGAACTAGGCCTTGGAATATTATGTACAGTTCTGGTCACCTCACCTCAAAAAGGATATTGTAGAGCTGAAAAATATGAAGACAAGGGCAAGCAAAAAACCATCAAGGTGCTGGAACAACTGGCTTAAGAAGTAAGGTTACTACATTAGGAGCTTTTTAGCTCAGGAAAAAGGGGAGTAAGGGGGAGAGATGGCATTGATGTATAAAATTATGCATAGTGGAGAGAAAGTAGATAGACATAACGTTTTCTTTCTTTCTTTCATAACACTAGAACCCTGGGTCATCCAATGAAGCTGCATGGTGGGAGATTTAGGACAGATAAAGGGAAGGACTTCTTCATACAGTGCACAGTTAAACTATGGAATTTGCTACCACAAGATGTAGTGATGACCACCAACTTGGGTGGCTTTAAAAGGGGATTAGACAAATTCATGGAGGATAAGGCTATCAGTGGTTATATTACCTCCAGAATGCCAGTTGCATACTGGGGGTAACATGAGTAGGAGGGTACTATTGCACTCATGTCCAGCTTGTGGCTTCTCATAGTCATCTGCTTGGCCACTGTGTGAACAGAATGCTGGACTAGACAAGTTTTGGTTTGATCCCGCACAGCTCTTACGTTCTTACTTCCATAAATTCCCTGAAAGAGTTTTTGTTTGGTTTGCTTTCTCCTGCATCAGGGGCTTGTTTCTTTTGCTTAATTATATAGCTACTTGCTCTGTATAATACTTGGCACATGCTTTCTTCTTGTAGCGCAATATGGTCTAAATTACGTTGGTTGGTCTATGGAGAACAGATGGGTTCATGGCCCTCTTTTTAGACAGTGGATTGAGTGAGATTGTTGATTCCATCATGTATTTTCTTTGACCTGGTGAGTCCGAACTGTCCAGATCACAATCAGTGAATGCTTCTATTTTCTCTCTTGAAACACACTTTCTTAAATTATAGGTAGATGGGAAAATGATATGACTTACATCAATTCAGGCAGCTTGCAAGTTGTCACATAAAAAAAGTTGAAACTGTCTGTTCCATTATGAGGTGATATATCATCTTGATTTGCCTTATATATTATCTTGGTTTTGTACCACATCTCTTATATATCTACTAAGGGCAATAGAAGCCAAACCAGTTCAAATGAATGTATCAGCTTTAAGGAATTAGGAATTATAAATATTCTTTGGGTAACACTCTCACTCTGACAGTGATGTTTAATGCATGTTATTTACTAAATGTTCCATTGTCCTACTGAAGACAGATGTGCGATGGTTTTCAATGTTTATTGCAGTACTCTTTTCCTTCTGCTTACTAGGACCACCTCCTGATTTCATTTTTCAAAATGTGGAAAGGGTATGGATGTGTGTATTTTGAAAAGCCATTTACTATATTTGGTATTGTCTGTAGCTTTTAAACTGAAGTGCCAATTGCCTGATTTAATTACTTTGTCACAGATGCCAGACCCACATGAAAGAGTGAACAGTGACTTTTTGCCTTTAGACACAAAGCTGTTTCTGCTAGAGACGAGTAACAGGAAAAATACTGCTCAGCAGGAGATGTTGAAATATATCCCTTCCCCAATAATTATTCAGAACAGAACTAGCTTGGCCTCCCATGTTTATACCCATCTACCATGCAGTGAAGGTAGGTAGTGCAGTATCGAGTCTGCCATGGCAAATATTATTCAAGCTTTTTTTCAGATAAACAAATGATATTCAGTCATTGGGGGGCACTGATTAGTTAGCTCCATATCTGAGCACATCAAAAGCCAAATATAACATCCTGACATGGTCTACTTTCTGTTCCTTTATTTGCCTTGAATCTTCCATTCTTTCTATCAAGAGAAAAAGAGGCTCCATTTTTATCAAGAGTCAAAGATGATCCTGGCAGAAAAGGTGAGAAGTGGTATACATACATCCTATTGAAGTAAATGCCAGGGGGTGGGGTGGGTGGGGACAAGATCTTTTCTTGAACTTCATTTAACAAATGGAAAGAGGTATTCAACAGCCTATGCACAAACTAGCTCAAGGATGCAGTCTAAGGACAAAAGATGTGCCATATATAAACATAAAGCACAGCTAAAGACCGCAGCTTGAAATTCAGAGCTGAACAAAGAGCTCTCGCACATGGGAAAAATGAAGTAGATCAGAGGGCAAGTGCTGAATGAAGGGATGGTATGAACACTGGAACAAAAACAATTTCTGAAAGCATGGGTATTTAAAAAGGGAGAGTAATAAAAAAAATCCTGTTATAGAATGTAAAAAGACATGTAGAAGTAAAAACTTACAGAAAGGGTGGGAAGAAGAGGAATGAACTCATGAACATACAAAAGAATTCAGGCAAAGCCTACAAATACAATCCAGTATCTCTTCTTCTATGGTAAATTCTAATTAATCTATTAAAAAACATAAAAAGCAATCGGCATGTGCAACTGGGCTGGCAGAAGCAGGCTTCCCTGCCCTCTTCTCCCTAAAGCAGCTTGTCCAGTCCCCTGAAAATGCTACAGACAGAGACAGAGGATTCTATCGAATGAAGTCAGCTGAGGTGCATGGGGGAAGGGGGAATCCCCCCAAATTACGCAGAGGAACCTTCTGTAAGTACAGTCCTTCTGTCCACAGAAGGCAAATCCAGGATCCAAACCATAATCTATTCCAGATGACACTTTTTTTTTTTTTTAATAAAAAGGGGTGATTTACTGTATTCCCAAGGCCATGTGAACTGGTTCTATGTCTATTTGAACTTTGCAGGCATAGGTAGCAGGGATGTCAGAGGAATCCATTTGTGGGGTAGAGCTCAATGAGTTTTTGTTGGTTCGGCCCAGACCTGGTCTGCAGTGAGTGGGGCCAGGTAGCAGATTTTCTGTTTTTTAATTGGTGCAAATTATGGCTGAATTTTGCACAAAGTACAGCTGCAAATTATGCAAATTTTGGCCTCAATTTGCACATATCTCTGTTTGTGCAAATTGCAGCTGACACACACACACACAAAATACAGTCCCCGAAGTTCAGGGAAAACCCACAGCTTGGTTCGTAAATGCAAGCCACGTCAGGCATGCTCATGGAACTCCATTGAGCCTAAAAGGGCTGGACTTCCAAGCGATGGACATCCCTAATAGGTAGCAACGTATGAAACCTGCATATGCCTCATTTTCCTTTCCATTCCATTTTCCTGGCTACAAACTGAAGATTTCTGCAGAATATTTACCTATTTTCTTGAATATTTATTTTATTTATAATTGTTTTAAGGCTACCTTTAAGAGTAGAACCCTCCCAATATCAGCTTCAGCATCTCCCTCACTATCGGAAGCACTTGCTGATCAGGCAAATCAGGCAAATTGACCTACATTCCATGTCTATGAATATTTAACTATTGGTGAATAAATACGATATACAGGGTGTTAAGCAAGAATGGAACAGGGAACTCAATTGTCCCATTTTGTCTAATCAGTGCATCACTACCTTGGCGTCTGTATCTGATGCATCTATGGATCTCAGATTGTGTCTTAGTCAGCAAAAACTTTTGTTCCATGTCTACTGGATACTGCAATGTCTCTTTAATAAGAGTTTGCCTAAGTTGGCTAATTTTTAGAGGTGTGACATAGCTAATGCCTCTTTTAAGTATAAGTTTTGGCGATGCCCGGAAGTTGCCCCTTTTTGAGAGGACATCATTATACGGATCAACTTAGTATTAGAATAGTCCTTAATATTTACTGAAGTACATGCTGCTTTAAATTATCTACCTGCTTCCTGGAAGTTAATGCATGGTCAGCACAAATGGATACTCCACGCCCTTCTGACGGCTAAAGGACTGATACTACAACATTGGAAGGGTAAACTCTTACCTCCTATAATGCAAGGAGTGAAGACCTTACAATGCTTCCAACTTATGAACAGGTGGTGTATAGATGTGACCTGCAAATGGATACTAATTTGGAAATTAGGTCTGCTCTTGTTGAAGTTTATGTATAGTACTGAGAAGTCTGTACTTTCATATTATATATATGCGCTGAGCCCAAGTGGTTTCTCAAAATTCTCCACCCTATTTGTGGGCAGAGAAATGGGGGAAACAATTTCACTGTGAAAGACAGAACACTTGTGCACACTTCTCAGCCACCTCACCCCCTGAACAAAACTCATGAGAATTTCTCCAAAATTTCTTCTCCTTTGAATTTCTTTTCGAAAACAATGTCTTTTCTATGAAATTGAATGAGAATGGTCAAAAAATATGTGGGAGAAATTTTTGTTACAGTGCTTATATACTCTCTCTCTCTCTACGCGCGCGCGCGCGCGCACGCACACACACACACACACACACACACTCTTCAGATATATGCATTGAAATTGATATATTATAATCTGTGTAGCCACATTCTCTTTCTTTCTTTCTTTCTTTCTTTCTTTCTTTCTTTCTTTCTTTCTTTGAATTTTTATAATAAAAACTAAGTTTAAAAACTGCTTGATGACTCTTACATGGATCTGGTGAAAGCATAGCAGATTTTAGAATGGTCATCAGAACTGTTGGATCAGGACCAGGAAGTAACACAGTCTTTTTGCAATTTTGGCAGCAACTGATGGCATATTGGCCTCATTTCCTCTTGGCAACTAAAGTTACTTCCTCACTCCACTATACCACATTGGCTCTCTCAGGATGTTACTCAGGAGATTCAGTCAAGAAGCCTCGGTCCACAATTTGCTGCCACAAATACTTCAGCAATGCAAATGGAAGATACAAGTCTTAGGCTGCAATCCTATACACACTTATCTGGGAGGGATTATGTCTCACTGAACTTACTAGGACTTTGTTCTGCATAGTCATATGTAGGCTTGTGCTGTTAATTTTTTGATAGCAAAGTAAGGGTCTGATTATATATTATAGCATTAAGAATAAGATCAGACACATGCCTCCATACCAGAAACTCTATTCCACTGTTGCTTACACCAAGTGACATGTTTTTCTGCAATGAAAAGGAGACACATCACACATTTTTTAAAAAGGAGGGTAAAGTCAAACTGTTGATGTTCTGATTTCCTGAGCTTTAATACTGGATCATTATCAGCTACTTCAGTTTGCTCATAACTTAAATGCTGACAAATCCATGAAGTTTTCTCTATAGTTGAAAGGCTCAGCCTGTCAGTTTTCTATCATCTGGAAAAGCCGTATTATAACAAATGTGGTTTCCTTATATCCTATCAATCTGGAGCACAGTAGGATAGAAGCACAGTCACCCTGAACATAATGCTGTCAATCAGAAGAGGAAATATAAGATGACTTCGAAGGATTGTAGGGACTGCATATGTGTGATGGCTACTGATCAAGGTTTGCTTTCAACATAACTTTCTGACTCTTTTTCTCCTTGTGGAATGATCCACCACTTAGAGAAGTATATGTGCAAAGAGAGATCTATATCTAATTTAAATAACAAGGTTCTATGTACAGTGTCATTAAAAAAACAAAAACAAAAAACAGTTCCTGGGACTATTTTTCACTGGCATGTTATATGGAAGCATGTTATTAAAAAATAGATGTTGTATTCTCCACATAACAGGTGGAATGAGTAGGTTGCATGGGGAGCAGGAACCGTTCTCCAAGCTGGAAGTGTGATTTGCAATAAGGGTCCAAAGCAGTGGCCAAGTTGCTCCAACAAGATACACAACCTAACCAGGACATCATATCTTGGCATAGGCCTTGATGACCACCCAAATTTGATCTCAGTGGAGAAAGAAATGGAACTTAAGGGACAGCATTCAAAGCTGGAGCCTTGCATGGCTACTCTACTCCATCCAATAGCCTCCCAGTGTACCTTTTGGCATGCATTTCAGACAGGGGTTCCTAGTGGATCACAGTGCCTTGAACAATCAGTGTGCTTCAATGTGCTGACCCATTGGGCTTCCCACACCTGAGCTGCTGATTTCTGGCCTTGAATCTTCCTCTTCACATGGATTTATAGGGTATTCCCCATAAAATTGGCAGAGTGCTATCCACAGCCAGTTTTTCTGGATCTGTATTAGTATATCAGTGATTTGGATACTACATATTAGTATATGTAGTATCCAAATCACTACATAGAATCATAGAACAGTAGGGTTGGAAGGGGCCTCTAATCAAGACCATCGAGTCCAACCCCCTGCTCAGTGCAGGAATCTAAGTCAAAGCATCCCTGACAGATGGCTGTCTAGCTTCATCTTGAATGCCTCCAGTGTGGGAAAGCCCACTACCTCCCTAGGTCATTGGTTCCATTGTTGTATTGCTCTAACAGTCAGGAAGTTTTTCTTGATGTTCAGCCAGAATCTGGCTTCCTGTAACTTGAGCCCATTATCGTGTGTCCTGCATTCTGGGATGATCGAGAAGAGATCCTGGCTTTCCTCTCTGTGACAACCTTTCAAGTACTTGAAGAGCACTATCATATCTCCCCTCAGTCTTCTCTTCTCAAAGCTAAACATGCCCAGGTCTTTCAGTCTCTCTTCATAGGGCTTTGTCTCCAGTCTTTGTTGTCCTCCTCTGAACCCTCTCCAGCTTGTCTGCATCCTTTTTAAGGTGTGGTGCCCAGAACTGGACACAGTACTCCAGGTGAGGCCTAACCAGTGCTGAGTAGAGGGGAACTAGTACTTCCTGGGATTTGGAAACTATACTTCTAATAACGCAGCCCAAAAGAGCATTTGCCTTTTTTGCAGCCACATCACATTGTTGGCTCATATTCAGCTTGTGATCTACAACAATTCCAAGATCCTTCTCACTTGTAGTATTTTTGAGCCACGTATCCCCCATCTTGTAAGTGTGCATTGGGTTTCTTTTTCCTAGGTGCAGAACTTGGCATTTATCCCTATTAAATGTCACATTAAGAGTGGCTTCCACTATCACAGCAGGGAGGACATGACAATGAAAATATAACTTTGTTCAGAACATTGATCAATCCAAAGTTTTTCTCAATGAGAAAAAAACTAGATACAGCTGTTGCTGTTAAAGGTGCACTCTCATGCCTCATCATCCTAATTCAGAGATAGGCAACCTAGTGCCTTCCAGATGTTTTGGACCAAAAATCTCATAATCCCTGACCATTGTCCATGCTGTCTAGGGCTGATGGGAGTTGTAGTCCAAAATGATTGCACCAGATTGTCCACCCCTGACCTAATCCTTCCTTACACCACCCATTCTTTAATTTGACACGAAGCCCGGCTTTATTTTTGTGGGAATCCAGCCTGTTCTGGATGGGGTTGCACACTCCCTCTACAGGATCAGATGAGGACCTTGGGGGTGCTTCTGGACCTGGGATTGCTCTTGGATGTTAAGGTGGTGGCTGGGGCCAGGAGTTCCTTTGCCTAGCTTCAGCTGGTGTGCCAGTTGTGTCCCTTCCTGGAGAAGATGGGTCTGGCCACAGTGACACATGCCTTAGTCACTTTCTGTTTAGACTTCTGCAACATGCTCTATGTGGGGAAACTGCCTTGGAAAGCGTTCAGAAATTACAGCTGGTGCAAAATGCTGCAGCTCCATTGCTTTCTGGTGTGCACTTTCTAGACCATATTACACCGGTCTTACATCAGTTACACTAGCTTCTTGTTTAATTCTGGGCCCAATCCAAAGTGCTGGTTCTTACCTATAAAGCTCGAAGGGTGCAATCCTATCCAGATAGGAGGCTGCCTCCGAACTTGGAGGTGACTGCCTATTCAATGCAGGGCAGGAGAAGCACGGAGGGGATCATTCCCTCCATGCTGCTCCTGCCCTGAATTTTTGGCTAGACAGCTGATTGCTGCTGTCTAGGTGCGGGAGGACAGAGTGTGGGAGGAGGCTGCTGTACGACACATTGGATGTGTCGTACAGGCATTTCCGCCCTCCCCGCCCGGAATGCCCCCAGACATGCCCCTTTTCGGCCGCTCCGTGCTCCTCTTGTGAGTGTGGAGCACAGGGATGCTCCGCGCTGCCTTCGAGGAAGTGGGGGGAGGTCAGTTCTCTCGGAAAACCAGATATCCTATGGCTGTCTAGCGGCTGGCTAGCTGCTGTCTAGCGGCCATAGGTTGCTTCCTAAATGTCTTAGGAGCATGATATCTGAAAGACTGCCTTTTTCCAGATGAAGCTGTCCATAGTTTACAATCTGTATCTGTGGCTCTGTGTTATGTCCCACCACTGAAAGAGGTTCGGTTGGAGGGAATGTGGAACAGGGCTTTTCCCTGTGGCAGCACCCCGAGTCTGGAACTCCCTCCCTTGGGAAGTTAAATTAGCCTCTTCATTGCTCAGTTCCTGCTGGGTGGTAAAGACATTTATTTTCTGCTCAGCATTTGATTGTTTGTAATTAGGAGCTAAAGCTGGTTTTACTCTTTTGGAGACTTTGCTGTTCTTTTCTTAATTTTTGCTTTGTGCTCTCTCTCTCTCTCTCTCTCTCTCTCTGTGTGTGTGTGTGTGTTTATTACACTGCCATGATGGCTGTATGGATGAAAGGTGGTCTATAAATTTTTTAATAAGTAGATAAACTAAATAAACTAGTTATGCTCTCTGGAACAAACGACTTCTTATTAACATGTGTATACAATGATGACCCAAAAGACTTTTAAAAAGAAAAGCAGCTTCGGGTGCCTGTGTTTTTGAACAGAGAAATGACCAGGAGAGTTGCTTAGTCCTTTCTCTGCCTGTCATTTTAACACTCCAAATTGCTGCCTCTTGTCCACCTATACAATTCCAGGTTTGTGACATTTATCTGAAGCTCTGTGGGTGGAAAAACAGCTGAGAGCTGAAAGTGGCAGGTGGAGGAAAGGGTTAAGCTCATCCTCTGTTCAAAATCTGTGGTCTTTCTGAAGATGTTTATCTTAATTTTAAAACAACAACAACATTCCCACAATTTGTCCCTCAAAGCCTAGACTTACAAAAAATAGTTAGACATCTTTTTTTCTCTTTCATCTGATCCAAATGGTCTGTCAATTTAGGCATTTTTCTGACCAGTGTGGCATCTGTTTTAATAGTTAAAGAACACCCACCACACTCCCTACCAAGTTTGTGTGTGTGCATGTGCTGTAAAATCCCTTAATGAATAGGGAGTTTCCTCCTAAAATAATGCAAAACTTTGGCAATACTTAGAAGTTGTGGGCAGGAACATCCGTAGCCAAATGTGGCCTGCTGTTTTCTTGTATTTTTGGAGACTCACACCATGGTTTAATTGAAAGGACTTAGAATAGCACTATATGCTGTATTATGACTCCATAGCAATGATCTTCCTATGTGATCATTTTTAAAGCTGCTTCTTTCAAATATAAAATTTGGATTAGCAGCGATCTATGTTTTACTAGAACCAGCCAACACAAATTATAAGATCAGTTAAGGGTGCAATCCTATGCATGTTTAGACAGAAAAAGCCCTACAATTCCCAGCATGACCCAGCCAGGATGGCTGCCTGGAGGGATTCTGGGAGTTGTAGGACTTCCTGCTGTCTAAATGTGCATAGGATTGTGCCTCAGACCTGTTAAATGTTATATTTGTGATGCAATATATAGAACAGCCTACCAATATAGTGCCCTCCAGATGCTTTGAACTTCAGCTCCCATCAGCCCCAGCCAGCAAGGCCAATGGTCAGGAATTCTGGGAGTTGTGCAAAACATATGATGGGTATCAGTTTGGGGAAGGCTCACATAGAGCTTAAAATCATGTAGTACATGTCCATAACACATATGCATTTTTCCCACCCACCCCTGCATGAAAGGTAGGTATAAGCAGGTGTGAGGGAACCCCAATGGTTTGGTTTGCAGAAGTAAAAATAACCTTTAGGAGAAAACAAACAAACAAACAAACAAACAAGTGGTGGTGGGGATGTGTGCTGAGCACGTTCAGTGGCCATGGAATGCTTTTTTTTTGCGGGGGGTGGAGGAATGGAAAACAGAGGGGAAATGGAACGTGGTATCCTGTCCAGAATCACTCCAGATTGCAATATTTTGTTGCAAGTCCCATTTGTTTTAAACAGTTTCGGAGGGCTGTAATTATGCAAAGGCAGCAGGAGTTACCTGCCTTTCCTTGTTGAAACATTGTGCTGATACTGCAGTTGATCTAGATTGTGGATTTCTTTGAATTTAAGGGCATCTTGATTCTTAGTAATGGTTGATTCTTGTTTACATAAATGTATTGGGCATCAAGCTTCAAGGAAGCTGATACACAGGAGCAAGCTCATGCTCTGTTATCTGTGTCCATTCAAGCATCAGCTCCTCCAGCATTAGCTATTTTTATGGGGTCATTAACTATCCATTAAAAGAACTGTTAGCCATAAACTGATGGAGGATCCTTTTGAGGTTCGTTCTGCTAGTGTGCAGGTCATGCTGAATACTGTCCTTTTGTGCTGGATACTGCCTTTCTTTCTTTCTTTCTTTCTTTCTATTACACATCTTTTCATCACAGTTGTTGATTGATCAAAGTTCTTTTTAGATATATGTCATCTCTCTATATGCTGTCTGTTTGTGTGTTTTTATGTAAGTGATTTTTAAACTTTGTATACTGTATTTTTAATGGTTTTAATCTTTGTAAACTACCCAGAGAGTTTCAGCTATAGAATGGTATAGATCTGCAAATGATAATGATAATGATAATGATTTCATCACTCTGCAGCCTCTGTGGCTGCTCACACTTACTGATGTGAGAAATCCCCATGGGAGAAGTTATCTCATGATACCTTCCCCTGGGCTTTAACTGAAGTGAGGGAAACTAGGGAGATTCCAGAAAGTTAGAACACTCACACACATCCTTCAGCCACCTAATAATGGAGGTAAGAACAAGAACCCTGAACCCCACCCAAGAGAATTTAACTGAAATGTTCTTCTCTTTTGATTTCCCCCCCCCAATAGTAATTTCTTTTCTATCAAATTGAATGAGGATAGTTAACAAATGTGGAAGAAATTTCACAGCTACTTTTCTACCTGGTTAGACTGTCTATCTCATCTGGTGTTGTCTGCATTGACAATGACTGGTGGTGGCTCTTCTCAGGTAGAGAGATCTTTCGTATCATCTGCTACATAATCATTTTAAGTAGAGATACAAACAGCTGAACCTGGAACCTCCTGTATACAGAGCATATGCTCTATCACTGAACTACGGTCACTCCCCAACATTTTTCTAGCCATGTGGGATTTGTGTTTCCATGGACAGCTGCCACTCAGGTTGGAGAATGTTTAAATGGCTCAACCACACTGATGGAGCCACTGACATGAGGCTTTGGCACAACTCTGTGGCTGGGTGGCTGAGTAATTCAAACTTTTCCCCAGTGACATGGGAACCACTCTTGGATAAGTTGTTCCCATGTGACTGGAAAAAAATGTGTAAGGGGTACTTTATGTAGCTTTTGAACTTGTACTTTAATTTCAGCCAGAGCACAGTGAACAGGCATTCAGCATTTCAACTTGTATATGGTTGGTTATATATATATATATATGTAATCCCATTAAACTTTTTCCCTACTTGGTAGTTACTAGAAAATAGGGTGAGATGTTAATAGTTTTATTTTTGGAATACTTCCCAAGTGTAATGACATGGTAGATGCATTATTAGAATCCAGAGAAGCAAGACTGTATGGCTGAATTAATAGGCAGATAGACTCTAACCATCCTACATCCTTTTGATACCCTCAAATTAGTGCAAGCACATATGGGAAGGTCAAAGGTTGGAGCCAAAGAAATCTACCCAAGTATGGAGTTCTAGGAGAAGGAAATTCTCCAAGTGCATTCCAAAGCCATAAATTGTGATTTTCCTCCCAGCTTTATGCAATTTTTGCTCTTGGATTAGGTGTTGCACACAGGAGTAACTTTACATTTTATTATCTTGGAAATGCATAGCCCATCTAGTGCCAATAAAAACCAGGAAAGTCTTAGCTTGCTTTTGGAAACCAAAACTGTATGCCTTCCTATCTTGATGCTTTTTGGTGTGTTTTTAATATGTACAACGTCTGGAACAGTGATCCTCTTTTTAACAACAACAGCACATACACTTAGAACTCCCATAGCAAGACAGGCCTTAAAATGGAAGGCAACATTTTAAACAGCCAAAACAGATGTACTATGCTTCTAAAAGTTCTCACATCTATGTCCAAAGGCCACTACTTACTGCAAGTTTTGCACAATTCTTTTTAAAGGAAGAGCATCTTATATTTGGAGAGGAACAATGAAAAATGAACACTTATTTTTCCGCATACAAAGAGGGTTTTAAACCAGACTAAAAGGTCACTCGAGTGTGCCCTTTTCTGCTCATGGAAAATGAAGCATTAAAAAGTAATGCATAATTTTGCAGATTTCCAGCAGAAATCAGTTTGACATGAATTAATGCTAAGGACATGTCAGTTCTTTTTTCTATTCCTGGCCTTTGCTCTACTTCTGAATGATAAAAGCTTGAGCTACATTACCATTTTTAATATTGCATTATCAGTTTAAAAGGTTTCCCAGAACACTTTGAATCATGCACCTAATGGCCTCATTCAGATTTTTGGTCTGATACCTTAAGGTATAAACTACAAACAATGCTTTAAAACACAGACAGACTAACAAATAGACACACACACTCACTAGGTCACTCGCTCACTCACTCGCTCGCTCACAGACATTGCATAATGCTTAGGTCATACAAAAGCCCTGGATTACATGATTTATTAAGTGTGTATATCTCTTTGCATCAGGTCTATATTTTACTAGTTCTCCTAAATAATGTTCTTAGGATAGCCTCATTCTTGAGATTCTTTTGGCAATGCAAATCTTTTGAAAAATATTACCATCTCGTGATAGAATGCATCTTTGCAACAGCTGTGTACCTGGGCAGTAGTATGTTTAGAGAAGCCCTGTGAGAAGGGAATGCTATTTATTATGTTAATTATAAGGTTCACAGATGGTGGCGATTGTGCTCTATAGTCATTTGACACAGCTTTAATCTACAACAACAAAGCAGAACTGTCAGCTGAATGGCTTCAAATCCAGATGGTTGAACCTGGTTTACTTCACTGTTGCATGTGTCAGTCAGCAATAAGAGTCAAACATCTGGAGTGATCACCTTCAAGTATAGCTGAAAGATGCAGAGGTTTTTGCAATTGTGAATTACACTATGAATAGCCATAGATTTCAAAATAATCAGCATTTCTTTGATCACTCAGCGTTAAACTCTTTTTGTGGTAGGATTAGTAATATCTGATCTAGTTTAAATGTTGCCAATAGACTAAAAGTCCATTGCTTTACAGCTTTAAGGGTAATTTTATTATGTACTTGAAAACCAACAAGAAAGACATCCTATGGGAATTTCTGGATAGTACTTCTTGAACAGTTGCAAATAATTTATACACCTGTAGCATCAGCAATTACCTATTCTAGAGCTATTGAGAAACAGTGATGTGATAAAAAAAAATAGTGAAATAGACACTTTAATTTGTGGAGAATTGGTTTATAGAATAGTTTCCCCTCAAACTTTGTTTAGGTGATTAATTTTGTTGATTCTTCAGCACATTTACTTGGAAGGAAAACCCATTGAACTGAATGTAACTCACTTCTGATTAGACATGTATATAATGTCACTGTTAATTTCTGATTCCCTACCTGCTCACACAGGTGGGAACACAAATGCAAAATACAGCATGGGTTCCCTTGTCCTCCTTGTTGGCTTCCCAGAGGTATCTGGTTGGTCACTGTAGAAAACAGAATCCTGGACTACATAGGGTTTTAGTTTGATTCAGCAGGGCTCTTCTTATGTTTTTAATGTCTCGGAATATCTACAGTATTTTTTTCTTTTGCTATCGAATAAGTACAATATATTTCTACATGCTGAGTATTAGCATGGATATTAGATGTTTTGTAAATCAGTTTGAGTGAAAGGGTTTGTTTGTTTTTACTCCATAGAGAAATGTCAATAAAAATGTTATAAATAACATAAATATTAGGGTGTAAGGCTTCAAAGGCTTTCCTTCTAAGTACTTTCAGTCCAAGTCCCTCACTTTCCAAGTTAAGAGCTGCTTAAGTGCATACCCAGCCATATTAAATGTTGCTCATCATTTTAAGCAAGAAATTGCAAGTAGGTAAATAGGTACCGCCTCGGTGGGAAAGGTAACAGTGTTGCGTGCACCTCGGTGTTCAGTCATGCCGGCCACATGACCATGGAAGCGTCTTCGGATAGCGCTGGCTCTTCGGCTTAGAAACGGGGATGAGCACCGCACCCTAGAGTCGGACACGACTGGTTGGGGACACCTTTACCTTTTACCTTTTATGTGCATACCCACCCATATTAAATGTTGCTCATCATTTAAACCTCATTAATTGGTTTAGATGACTGAACATGTTTATTTCTCCTGGAAAGAACAGGACAAGGATAGCCTGGACACTCTTCCAGAAATGCTGACTCAAACCCATTCCAGAAAAGTTATTTTCTTTGATAATTAAAGAAGAACATAATGAAAAAAATTACAGTACATTTATTTGTGACAGTGATTTTAGCTCTTCATTATGGTTACAGAATGAATGATTTCATTGATCTTATACACCTCCAAACCAGTCCATACTCTGGTAGACTTCTTTCTGCATAGCCCACAATCACCTCTTTGATATCACCTGCATTGCATTATCCATAACTCCTTCAACTTCCTATGTGCAAACACCAGAGCTACTTGCTACCACTAGGGATGGGCTGTTTCCAGTTCATGTTGACTAGCTAAATCGTCACATGTTTTCACTTATATGTCTATTCTTTCTCATTTCTACATTAATCTGCAGATTTTTTTTTTAAATCTGCATGAAAATTTGCATATAAACACATATTTATAGAATCATAGAATAATAGGGTTGGAAGGGGCCTACAAGGCCATCGAGTCCAACCCCCTGCTCAATGCAGGAATCCAGGTGAGAGCATCCCTGACAGATGGCTGTCCAGCCTCATCTTGAATGCCTCCGGTGTGGGAGAGCCCATCACCTCCCTAGGCAATTGGTTCCATTGTAATTGGTTCCATTTAAATACATATTTTAAAGGTATTTCCCCACCCTCAAAATATACATTTCTACATGCATTTTGATGATTTTTTTTTGAGCTGAGAACTGTGTTGGAACATTCAAGAATGTAGAAACGCTGGTGGATACTAAGTTCTGATCTGCACATAAGTTTGGGAGGTGCAAATCAGGATTAGTTTATATTGGAATTTGGAAATATTGAATTCCTCAAGCTCCCAGCTGCTACTGCTGCCGCTATTGTTATTGCTATTACTACTACTACACACCTCTAACCAATGGGTGCATACACAAATATACAACTGTCCCCTAGTTCTGAAATACTGGAGTCTTGTAAAGGGCTGGTAGCTTTTACAGAACTGGACTAGACTGAAACATAATGCCTCTTCTAAATTCTTTACTGTGGATTCTGAGATTTAACAGCCAGTGGCCTATTTGATCATTTATATTTGATTTCTAAGTCTAGTATTTGTGGCATCCAGTATACAAGATCTAGCACTTGATATTTGGCAGGCTTTGATATCTCACAGTTGACATCTGAGATGTGTCAGCTGAAATTATTTGGCAGTATTTGATGCCGGACAGCCAAACTTATTTAATAGTTGTTTTTCAGCACCTGATTGATTTTACAACCAGTAGTATTTGATATTGTAAATAAAATAGATTAAAGTAAAAAAAGAGAGAGAGGCTAGTGTGCATTTTAAGGGCTCTGCCTGCACCCTTTCTGGTGCTGTGCCAATTTATACATTCAATTAGTCAGGTGCACTGGATTCTACCCCCTCCCCTTTATGTCATCTTTCATTGTGGTGGGTCCCAAATTTGTATGTATAGTATAGCCCATCCTTCAAATAAAAATTTCTAAGGATGTTTACACCATATTCAATTAAACACACCCACAAAACCACACTAAAAATAAAACAATAGAAAATGTAAATTATTTCTTTTGTTCAAGATGGCATAGAATCATAGAACAGCAGGGTTGGAAGGGGCCTACAAGGCCATCGAGTCCAACCCCCTGCTCAATGCAGGAATCCAAGTCAGAGCATCCCTGACAGATGGCTGTCCAGCCTCGTCTGGACATACATAATTCCTCCCATTTTTATCCTCATGAAAGGATAATCTTTGAAGAAGATTAGGTTGAGATGTAACAACTTGCCTGAGATGACCCAATGAGTTTCATGGCTGAGTGGGCATTTGAGCCTGGGTCCCCCCATTTGTTACCCAACACTTTACACACTATACCACCCTGGCTCTCCCAATGGCTCCATTCTCTCTCTGATATTTCCATGGTTCCTCCGATATCTCCTCCAATTATACTTTAATTTTTCTGAAATTTGCTTCCTGATTTTCCTTTTGTTTTAGGACAATATGGGTAATACTTGTAAGCTGTGCTTACAAAAGGCAGCATCCAACTGTGTCATTCCATTAGTGGAAGAGATGTTGCGCTAGCAGAAACTAGGTTCTGAACTATCCAAGATAAGAATCCAACTAAAATTATGTTTGCCCAAATATGGATGTGCAAGAGGTTGTGCATTATGTTAGCATAATGCACTCTGCAATGCATTCTGCAACTCGTTCTGGAAAACGTTGCGTATTACCCTTGTACAACCCTTCGTTGAACCCATTGTGCAACGTATTGCACATAACTCTTGCGTAACCACTTGTGCAACCACAACTGCTTGAACAACTCATTGCACCAATATAATAGGTAACCACTTGCACAACAGAAAGATTCAGCGGAGGTCCACTAGCACTATTTGAGTTTGCAGAATGACCCCGTTGGATACTGCCCAAAGTATTTACAAGCAAGATGGATGATTAATGTCAATTAATTTACCTTGAAATTATGGTCCTGTTCCCCTCTCCCCATCAAATATGTTTGGACCTAAGATATGAACAGCTGCACTGAAATCTGGGCAGTGGGGGTCTTGTAACAGCAGCTCCTTCACTTGTGCTGGCTATCTGACATATGCCAAGTCCACAACATTTTAGTTTAAACTGAATATGCCATTCACTTCATTCTATTTTTTCATGAGTTTCATGCCATCTCTACTGACTGTATATTCACCTAAATCTCAAACAGAACCATGGTAGCATAGCATCAACACAGAGACCTGTATATAAATATCTGTCAAAAAGGTGAAGCAGCAGTGTCAGAGGTATTCCGAATCATCCCTTCACAAGAGGTTATCTTTTTCCAAAACTGGAAATCTCCTTTTCGATAAACGCCATGCGCAATGTTAAAGGAACTTATTCCTTTCACGAGAAGCATAACTCAGGGCCAAAACAAACATTACTTTAAATCCGTGTAGTAGCTACATCTCTGCCCCCACCCTCCATTTTTATTCTACAGCACATGCGGGGGGTTGATCCAGATCTTAATAGCCCTCTTACCCTCCACACAGTCCTGATCCAAATCAAGGGCCCCTCAACCTACTCTAGACAAAAAAAAAAAAGAAAAAAAAAAGAGAGAGAGCAATGTAGCTGCTAGACACCAAATTAAGTGTATGTCTGTTTTGGCCCTCACACACCTAAGAAGTTAGTTAATGAGAAATCTGCTTCTACAACTGAGGATTTTTGCTTGTTCACTTCTGTCATTCATGGATTTATTTTAAATTATGAAATGTTCCATTGTGTATTTTAAATAGGGTTTTGACTGTCTAGTGAATGTAAAGATTCCTTTGTGAGCCACCTGAGACCTTTATTTAGCATCAAGCAAATATTAACATGTACAGAGCTAGCATCTCACTGTCCACCTGAGCTTTTGAAAATAGTTCATCTTCTTCACTGATCCCTCTGAACCACCATTTTAACCAGCGTCAGCATCAGTAACCTCTAGGCAAAGGAAGGCATCAACCAGCTGGCAGCCTTATTTGCACAGTAATGAGTTCTGTCTAACAGCCTGCAATGGACCGATTGAGGGAAAGCAATTTCCTTCCAATGCTGCTGGTTAACTGTGATTGACAAAACTGTGTGATACATGCTTCAATTTAGAAGCTTTTCCACCACCCCACCTCTTGAAGAGATCAATATACTAAAAAGGGGGGTGGGGGGAAGCTTCTTCTGAGAGTAGGTGAAATACATAGAAAGACTGAAATCACACTTACCATCACTACATTATTAGTTGTCGTGTATAGTTTTTTCAGTACTTCTAATGCAACATCAGGACTAGATCAATTGAAGATCCGAAACGAAAGCTTCCCATTCATCCAGCTAAATGCTTTAGTGCAAAGCTGTTGAAGCTGTGGGAAGGAGCCAGGAGGACACCAAACAGAAGGCATCATCTTGAAAGGCATTTGTACAGTTTTTCGGGGACATGGACTGACCCCAACAATAAAGAGTACTGGGTGCTGGGGCTCAAAACTCTCTGGATGCAATACGTTATTGTGAGGGATCAGCAGGGCTCTCTGTCTCTTACCCAGTGTCCAGACCCATCACAGCATTACCAGGGCACCCTGCACCCTTCCAAATGCTGGGCTCAAGGAGGCTGGCTAAGCCAGGGCAGTGGCGAGCGGGAGCCGTGCAAATGAATAGCGGCGCCAGCCGGCACATGCTTGAGGCTTGTGCTAATCGCTGTGATGGGATTCACCTAGAAGAGGGAGTGGATGACAGGGGGGAAAGTGGGCTGAAAGAAACTGGTTAAAAAATGGGAAAAGGAGATAGATGGAGGAGGGAGAGGGAGATGAAGAAGAGACAGGGAGATTAACAGAGACCCAGTCAGCAGGAGAGAAAGAGACGCAAGGCAGGAATGAGAAACAGCTTTTTACCTGGGAAACAACAAACTCTGCTCCCTAGACGCTGCTTGCTTACCGTATTGGGGAGAGAAGAGGCCTACCTCCTTTCCTCCATTGCCTCTTTAAAACCAAGTTCCAAAAAGTCTGCAATGGACTTTCCTGCTCAAGACTGGAGGAGTCGGTGTTTTCCCCAGGAAAGGTAGCAGGAGGAAACAGCAGAGACAGATTTAGCAGCTGTGGGCGCTGTTGCTTCTCATGCATTTGGCAGAGAGAAATTGTGTGTGTGTGTGTGTTATTTACCTGCCTGGCGTCAGTACCTGCTGTAGGTGAAAGTGGAGAGAATTATCCTAATGAACGAGCGATTCCCCAATTGTTTTATGTTCTCTTTGAAGACTACTAGTGCTGTAACTAGGAGAGTCTTTCTTATTAAACTTTTGAGTTAAAGCCTATTTCCAGCAGCTGTGTCTCTGATGTCAATGGACCAAGGAGGTTTTGATGTGAGAGCCAGCATGGTGTAGTGGCTAGAGTGCTGGACTGGGAGTCGGGAGATCCGGGTTCTAGTCCCCACTCAGCCATGGAAGCTCACTGGGTGACTTTGGGCCCGTCACAGACTCTCAGCCCAACCCACCTCACAGGGTTATTGTTGTGAGGATAAAATGGAGGAGGAGGCTTTTGTTTGCTTGCATGGACCTCACAAGGATACCATGTCTGACTTTGGATCACAAGGCTGCAGGGTTGAGTCCTGCCAGGCATGAGCCCCGGATGTTGTCTTTTGCACTGTACTGAGGCCACATGGTCATCTCAACATTTCCCGCATCTCAGCTGACATGAGGCACTCCCCCTCAAAAAGTCAGAGTCCTGACCCTGGTGTGATTCAAACACACAGCCTTCTGATATGGAGTCAGACACATTACCATTGCACCACAAGGTTGGTGGCAGCTGTACATTAGGTTGGGTGGGATAGTATTGGGGCTTGTCAATGGAGAACACAGTGGGCTTCTAAACTGGGATATATGGATCAGCAAAACATGAGTTCACTGAAGTTTTCCAAATTCCATCTTGAAGCTCATTCCAACTCAAGTCCATATCAGATTGCACACTATGTTTTTTTTTCTTTTCACAAGAAAACACATCCATACTTTCATGCATATTTTTCCAAAAGTATCAGTTGCGCACATCTTTGAAATGTACGCATTCTTCTCCCACTGATTAAAGCACATTTGTGTACAGTTTTCAAAAGTACACATTTGTTCGTGCGCATTTTTCAAATGTACACATGCTGTTGAACTCATTTTGCAGGGTTCACAAGACCACATTGTGAACACATCACATAGCAAGTTTCGGACTTTGACCACAGCTTGCATCCGACTCCTTGTTCGGTCCAAAAGGTGTGAATTGGGTAAATCCTGATAAAAATGAATTGAAACTAATTTCTTATAGCTTCCTACTTCTAAGCAGCAGCAGGCAGGGTACTATGGTATTCAAATTTTGTAGGTTTCAGTCTCACCACCAGACTCACTTTTACCTTGCTCAGTTTCACCCCCAGGCCCAGCTGGGCTCAAACAAGTCAGTTCCATCTGAGCAGATGGATTCAAGCACACTGCCACCAGGGTTCCCATCTCATGAAGCAGGGAGTGCTGTTGGATTCTGCACCTGGCTCCTGTTGGCCAGGTGTGGCATACGTGCGTCACGCCTGTAACATTTTAGTTGCAACAGCTTATGAAGTTCAGTTCATTCTGAGTTTCCGTGTGCTTTGAGGAAGGACGTTTGCCACAGATGTCCCATCTGTAGCGAGCAGAGGTGGAGGTGGAGAGCAGAAGCCTCTAGCAAGAGGGCCAGTGGCACAATGGATACAGCATCTGACTTCGGATCAGAAGAGTGCAGGTTCAAGTCCTGCCTGGCTTGAGCCCTAGACTGCTGTCTTTGGCACTGAGCCATGGCCGCAGGGCCATCCCCTTGCTTGCACCTCAGGTGGCATGGGAGACCCAAAAAAGGGAGACCCAAAAAGGGGCAGAGTCCTGACCGTGGTGTGACTTGAACACACAGCCTTCTGATTTGGAATCAGACACGCTACCATTGCACCATATGGCCAGTGCTAATCAACCACTGACAGTTGCAGATGATATGCTCGGTGAAAGTTACTTGTGTGGGACTGTCTGCTGTATTTACTGGTGGACTAATAGAAGTGGGGAATCCCCAGAGTTCCCTTCTCAGCAGGCAGGGAGGGGAGACTTAAGCCTCCCCATATCTGCCTGCTGAGATGTGGGTAGGTCGACGGGGGAAGTGTGTATGTATGTATGTTGTGTGTGTGTGTGTGTGTGCGCACACACATGATGTATGTGCGCATGTGTGTGTGGTCCCTGACCCACCACCTGGCACCACATACAGCCCTTGGGTTAACAAGGTTGCCCACCCATGACAAAGGCTTGACAGAGTTTGAAGGGGGGGTGGCTGTGGTGTAACGGACAGCATGTTGTATTTCTGGACGGCAGCAAACAGGGCAGTGACACATTCAAAGGTTGCAGTTTAGAGTCCTGACAGAGTCACTTTAGCTTCGCTCACTCTGAAAGAGGAGCCTGTCCCATTCATTTCCTTTATGCTTGGCCTGAGTCAGAAATAGGAAAACAGGGGTGGGGGGGGGATTACAGGGGTACCACTCTTACCGACTCAGCTGGGCAAAAACAAGGCAGCTCCAGCTCAACAGACAAGATAACACACACAGCCACCAAGGCTCCTGTCTCCTGAAGCAGGCAGCATAAGCTGCTTACCTTAAGCACTCAGCTCTGATTTGCCAGGCTTTGGTGTGCTTGTGTGGATTACACGTGTCCCACCTCCGATGTGTGGAGGTCCAGGGGAGCTCCGTGAATGCGCAATAAACTTCAGGTGTAGAGCTCCCCTGGACCTCCACACCTGAAGTTTATTACGCATTCGCGGTTGCTCACTCACTGAATTGTGCGGGTCCATGACATGACATCCTCGTTGCCCAATCATTATTCCACTATTTCCTCCCACCTTTCCCGTGTTTTCCCCAAACGGAAACTTTTTCCAGATATGCGCAAATGGAGCGCCATGTCCTCCCTGTGAATATCTTCTCCCCTAGCGTGAATGAAGGGCTGAGTGTGGTTGTTGGGGGTGTGGTCATGATGTCGAAGGTGGCGACGAACGTCTGATGGGTGCTTCTGTGCCGTTTTGGCTCCTCGCCATTTTCAGCCTGCCCGTTCAAAGCAGAGTGGCAGAACGGCAGAGCAGCAGAGCAGCAGCAAAGGGGGACGGAGCGAGGAGGGGCAGAGCGGAGGAGGGGCAGAGCAGCAGGGACTGGCCAAAAGCGTGGAAGAGGGAAGTGGGGCACGGGGAGATCGGTGGGGGGGCTGTCCGTGTGTCAGTCCCCATCCACCAGTAATGTGCAAGAAGAGGAAAATGGGCAGGAACCCAGGAGCAAGTATCGCTAGGGATGTACGAAATCCCTTACCTCCAGTCCGCCAGGGGTCTGTGAGGGGGGGAGAGGCAATCCGTTCCTCCCCCTGGAATCCTCAATGGGGGGAGGTGATCCATTCCTCCCTCCCGGAATCCATCCAGGCTGGCTCTGCTTCGAAGCCCTGTGGAGCCGGCCGCCAGCTCCATAGGACCAGAGAAAGTCGACAGGGCCGGCAGCCATTGCCGTGCCGTATCTCTGTATAAGTCAGTCCCCCAGACTCAAATGGCATACTGGACGCCATTTGTGGCCCTGTTCACGCAATAGGCTACACAAATATTTGTGTAGCCTATCATTGCCAAAAACAGGGATGCAAATGGCGTAGCCGACGCCATCTGCAACCGTAAAGCTGGTCGATTAGCCTAAATGCAGTCGTAAATGGCTGCATTTAGGCTAACCGACCAGTTGCAAATGGCACCCACTATGGCCAGCTCCGCAGGTTCGATGTGGACTGTGATCCGACCTGGACGGGTCCTGCGGGGAGCAGAGGTGAGTGATCCGTTCCGCCATGGACTCCGGGGCCCCGGATTCTTTAGAATCTGGCCTCACTGGAGTCCGTGGCCGATTTCTCCCCCATCCCTAAGTATTGCTGAACCTGGAGCATGTATAATGCCTCTTCATGGAAACATAACACTATGGGAATGGCCATCTACTTAGAAGGAAGCGTGTGTAAAGGGAATCAGTTGTGATCCTGCATTTAAAACGGAAGTGGAAAGCCCCATGTTAAATGCAGGATTTTAGGCTGGTGTAGAAATCCCCCAAGGCAGAGAGAAGAAGCCTCTAGTGAGAGGACCGGTGGTACAAAAGATACCATAGCTGAGGTTTGATTCTGGCCTGGTTTGAGCCCAGGACTGTTGTCTTTTGCACTGAGCCAAAGCTGCAGAGGCATCCTCATGCCTGTATCTCAGCTAGGACCAACAAAATTCAGACTCCTGACCCTGGTATGATTCGAACACACAGCCTTCTGATCTGGAGTCAGACGCGCTACCATTGCGCCACAAGGTCAGTGCCTTTGGCACAAGGTGTTTGTGGGATCAGAAAAGAGAGAGCTGGCAGGGAGGCAGTCAAAGTTGTAGGCTTGAGTTCCACAAGAGTTGTTTTTGCTTCTTTCACTGCAAATAATTAGCTCGTCTCATTTGTTTCTTTCATCTGTGGTGCCTGAAGGAGCCCCAAACCAAGAAACCTTTTCAGAAGTACCCCTGCTGCCCCCATCCCAGCTGGGCTCAATCAGGCCATCCTTTGTCAGGGTTGGATCTGAGCTGCCCATAGAGTCCCAAAGCAGCTCTGATTCTGAGGAGGAGGGACAACTCATGAGGGAGGAATGCTCTCAGACTTCAGAGGCGCAGCTGGAGGGGAAGCCCCCCCTTCTCACATCCCTGGGAGCGACAGTGAACCAGGCGTGGAAAGGGAGGGCCAACCTGAACTTTTAGATGCGAGGTGCAGATGCAGGCACAAGCAAGAGATCACAGGAGCCGAGCTTTGGCGCTCAGCCCGATAGGGATGTTAGAGAATTCTGCCATGGATCCCAGGGAGGCCGAATTCCAGTAAATTTGCCCCCCCAGAATCCGTGGCGGAACGGAGCAACCCACCCCACCACCCCTCAAAAGCCCCGTGAAATGGAGCCTACCTGGCCGTGGCAGTGGCGGCAGCAGTGGGAGTGGCGGCAGCGGTGGCGGTGGTGGCGGCGCTGGCAGCGGCGGCGGCTCCGGTGGCAGCAGCAGCCATTTGCGTCCCTGGCAAGCCGTGATAGGCTACTTAAGTATTTACGTAGCCTATCACAGCTCAGGGCAGGGACGCAAATGGCGTAGCCACCACCATTTGTGTCCGTGTCTTTAGCCGTGATAGGCTACATAGATATTTATTTAGTCTATCATGGCTAAAGACATGGACGCAAATGGCGGTGGCTACGGCGGCCGCCATTTGCGTCCCTGTGCAGCCCAGCGGCCGGATGTCTGGCTGTGGGCGGCCCCAGCCGGTGGCTCCACGGAGTCGCCACAGAGCAGAGCCGGCCAGGAAGGATTCCGGGGGGAGGGATGGAGCACCTCCCCCCCACCGTGGATTGCCCGGCACAGAGCCAGGTAAGAGTTTCGTACATCCCTACAGCCTGATTGGCTCAATGTCAACAGCTGCGGCCAGAAGCATCACGGGAGAGGGGGAGATCTTCCCCTCCCACCCCTTAAGTTCAGAGAATTGCTGCATTTTTCCCAAACAGAGATCAACTGACGTCCTAACCCTTAGAAACCCCTAGGTGGCTGTTCCTTTGTAGTTTCTCTGAGTCTCAAGCAATTAGCATCTGTATGCCTCATTAGGATAAATGGAATTAAAGCCGTGGAAAGCAGCCCTTTTGTCTGACTGTTGATTTTGGCTATTGGAGAATTCAGTAGGCAACAGGGGCGCCCTGACACCCTTGGGTATTTGGAGGTGGAAGACGGTTGAGGCTTTTAGTGAGGGTACAAATGATGTAGCGTCTGATTTGGGATCTGAAGACTGCAGGCAGCACTGGCTCCACATTTTTGAGGCCCTTGGCAAGACAACCTCATGGACTACCTTCTCACCACCATTGTCACCAGCTTGTTGCTCCTCCTCCTTTTCCTTATCATGGAAAATAAGAGAACCATCAAGCAAGAAGGCAAGGACATCAAGTGCCTGTCCTTCTCACCAGAATGAGAGGCAGGTGAACAAGAAGGTTGCAATGGTGAAGTGAAGGAAGAAGTCCAGTGAGCTCTTGTCTGTGGGCTCCTGCTGAGGTGTGGGTCCTCAGCAGGGCCCAACCATGCCTACTCTTGATGCTGGCTCTGGCTGTAGTTTCCAATCCTGCCTGGCTTAAACCCGGAGCTGCTGTCTTTTGCACTGGGCCAAGACCACACCACCATTACCTTGCTTACATCTCAACTGGCATAGGGGACAAGCAAACAAAAAATGACATACTCCTTGTCAGGATTCCTTTTGCCCCCACTTAACTTCAAACGCCGAAACAAACACAGACAAGAGGCTTCAGTCTACAGCTTTTAATCCATTACTTCACAGGGTCATACAGATGCAAATTCTCAGTGACTCTCAGTCTACAAGGAAATGCCTTCAGGGGCTTCAAAAGGTAGCTACGAAAGTTGCCCGCCATTTGAAGAGGAAGGCAGTCTCACTAGTCTAACTTAAGGGGTGTGGGGGAGGTCTCTCTCTCTCTCTCTCTCTCTCTCTCTGCTTCTAAGCGCAGCTGTTCACGCAAGGCCAATCAGGTAGACCGTCTAAGTTCTGTCCCGGCCTTCTCTCCCTTAGCTCTGTGCCTGCGCCTGGCATCTATTAAATCAGACTCTTCAAACCCCACCTCCCCCTGTTCACTATCTTTCACAAGGGTGTGTGTGTGTGTGTGTGTGTGAAGAGGCACCCTCATCCTCTGCTGACTGGACCTTTGAAACCTGAGGAGCCTGCCTAGTCATGTCTGGAGTAGCCTGGGAAAATACCTCCCCCATGTCTGGTGGTTCATCTTCAGAATCTGAACTACTATCCCACTCCCTGTGCTCAGAAACACCCCTGACACTCCTGACCCATGTTTCAAATACACATTTGATTAGTTGTCAGGCGCACTACCATGATATAGTGAGGTTAATGCCAGGCCAGCACCATGAGGCCAGTGCCAGGCACCCCATGACAAACATGGGTAGCAGGTGATGTAGGGTTGTCTGACTGACAACCAGAGAAGACACTGCAAGTGGAGGCTGGTCAGAAAGTCTCTCCTACAAGAGAGCACATTGGATCTCTAGGTGGCAAGAGGCAGGGTGACTTACAGCCAAACCCTATGAGGCATTAAAAGGCTGATCAAGTGCTATCAGAGTTGCTTTTGCCTTTTCCACTAGCCTTTCTGGTTCATTTCCTTGATTCAAAAGAGACCACTAAAAGTATTTTTTTTAAAAAATAAAAATAAAAATTGGACCATCATCTATTTTAGCTCTGTGTGTGCAGATTGAGCTGGATGCACAGTGCACCAAGGTTTCTGTCTTATGAAACAGAGAGCATAAGCCTGCTGAATTCTGGACCCAATTCCAATTTGCCAGGCTTGTGTGTGCTTTCACCAATTACAGAAGTCCTACCATGGGCATTTGCAGGTGTAGACTGCAGGTTCAAGTCCTTGCTGGCTCCAGCCATGGTTGACTGATGTCCTGAAGGCTGGATGTGCCTGATCATGTCTGATCTTGGAAGCTAAGCAGGGTCAGCCCCAGTTAGTACTTGGATGGGAGACTGCCGGGGAATCAGGCTTCCTGCATGGAGCAGGGGGTTGGACGTGATGGTCTTACAGGCCCCTTCCAACCCTGTGATTCTATGATTCTGTAACAGCCTGCACTGGTGGATTAGTTGTCTCTTGCTAGACAACAGGAACTTCTCTCTTCTTCCTGCTCTGGTATGTTTGCTCATCAGACCAAATGTCCCATAAAAAGTTTACAGGAATTTCCTAAATCCTGTCAGACTGCTTTACGGTATGTGAAGTGTCACCATATTTTTTTCTGAGTCTAATAATTAGCCTCAGCGGCCAGCGCAACAACTTTCAGGAGTGCAAAGCACAGCTCGATTCTAAAATGTAAAGGTATTTAAAACTTAAATAGCTTAGAATTGTTCTTGTCTCCGGTCGCTGACCAGAGATAAGAATAGAGTTTCCTTGCTTATTGTTGAAGAAAGCCTCCTTTCTTTTGGTCTTTCTGAGGTCCTCCTTTCTGCAGTCTTTTCCTGCTGTGGGGAACAGTGTGTGGGGCCACTCAACTCATAGCTGAGGGCTGCATGCAGCCCATGGGTTGTGCACCCCCATCTAATTCATCATTCCACACTTAAGTTATTCACAGTACTCTTCCGTTGTATGAAAAGCAGCGACCCCACAGCAAGGACATCATTAAAAATGGGCCTACCTGGGCATGGGCCCCAGATCTTTTGAGCTGTGTCCTGGATCTTTTGCACTGTCCTAATTGCCTTTTTTTTTTTTTTTTACATTTTCCCATTGACTTACATTGGAAAACGAAAACGGACATAACTTTTTTAGTTTGTATGATAAATAAATGAGATGTGGAGGATTGGCAGTCCCCATGGAGCTGATTGAATATGCCAAATTTCAGGCAGATAGACCCAGTGGCTTTTGTGCTAGCCATAGATAAAATTTGCTTTTTCCAACAAAATCTGTCAAAAGTAAAGAGCTATATTTTTTTTTGTGCTTCCACATAAATTCATGGAATCTGTGGAACTAGCAGGCCCTATGGAGCTGACTGAACCCACCAAATGTCAGACAGTTAGGTCCAGTGGCTTTTGTGCTAGCCATGGGGAAAGTTTCCTTTTCTCAAAGTCTAAAACAAAAAGTAAAAACTGTCAAATCACCCAGGGGGTTAGAGATCCTAATCAGAAGGTGTTTAAGGTGACCATTAGGAGGTCACTATCCCTAATCTCTGGTGTAGGGTTTTGTTTTTGAGGTGCAAAAAACCTCTCTCTCCCCTACTTTTCTTTTCTGCTTTTACATGCCCACGGTTGGGAGCGTGCCTGCAATGAAATTTTGAAGAGGGAGAAGGAAGGGAAGAAAGAGCTCCATGTGAAATACTGGTATTTCACATGGCGTCTGATTTTACTGCCCCAAACTGGAACCTTTGGATTCTGCAGAAGTTTAGTAGCTTCAGTACAGCAAAGGATCCAATCAGCCTCCACAAACTTCTTTCTCCTCCTCCACTTTAATTTCTCCTAAATAGCTGTAGGACTCAAATAATCCCAAAGGGAGGGTTAGGACTATGTGGCGTCATGATTGAGAAACTGCTGGGGCTTTTAAATAGGTTCTACAGTTTTAAAAAATCTAGAAAAAGCTCTCAGCCACCTCACCTCATAAAGTTCATTTAAGTACGTGCAATCCTTGCAAACCCTGCACAGCCTCCTAAATTCCTCTGAAGTACTACCTCTCTGAAAGGAGCTACTTGGATGAGGGAATTTTCTCTACCCCCCGCCCCTGAGCACATTTCCAATCACCATTCTTCTTTTCTTCTTTCCTTCCCTATCCTATCCTATCCTATCCTATCCTATCCTATCCTATCCTTTTCTTTCTTTCTTTCTTTCTTTCTTTCTTTCTTTCTTTCTTTCTTTCTTTCTCTTCTTTATTCCACCCAGAGCATATCTTGGGGAATTCTTAAAGAAAATTCTCTTCAGTGGCCAAGAGAAGTTCTGAACTGTATCTGACTTTATACAAACAGACAAGAGGGTTGGCTTTTCTCCTTCTCCTCACTCAAGTCTTTGAGAAGAGTGGGTTCACATGGTTGCAGAGAAACAAATCTGACTCTGTTTTGTTTGTCGGTTGCCATTATCCAGCAATAGGAAGGGCTGTCGCTCAGTGGCGGAGCACATGCTTGGCTTGCAGAAGGTCCCAGGTTCAATCCCTGGCATCTCCAGGTAGGGCTAGGAAAGAGTCCTGCCTGAAACTCTGGAGAGCCGCTGCTGCCAGTCAGTGTCGACAATACTGGACTAGATGGACCCAGGGTCTGACTCAATATAAGGCAGCTTCCTAGGTTCCTATGCACAGAAAGCTTTAATAAAAAATAAATAGGTGTTTTTGGTTTGTTTTTTAAGTGGAAGGAAAATATTGCTAATTTATGCAATCCTATGTATGCCTACTGAGAAGTCCCATTATGTTTAATGAAGCTTACCCTCAGGAAAATGTATATAGGATTCCAGCACAAGTTACATTTGCAGGGAGGTTTGTACCTTGATGTTCTGCATGTTTACTCAGAAATAAGTCCTGAGTTGTGAGCATGGTACTGCAGGCTTAATACAGTGCCTACCCAATTCCAATCTAATGAATTGACTACTCTTTCAGCTCAGTCCTATGCATGTTTGTTTTGTCATTTGTGTTTTTGTTTTTTTCATTTTGCATGGACTCTGGCTTCACTGGTGAGGAAAAGGCACTAGTACATGCTCAGAGTTTCTCCATAACTTAGCCCTAGTTTGAAAACAGGTTCATAGGCTGAATCCTGGTGAAGTCTTGGCGTAAATGAAGTTATGGGGAGGAAGATACAATGAGAGCTTGTGCATAATAAGGAGGAGGTAGAGAGGAGTTGCACAAAACAAGACACCTGTTTTGATGAAGAGTTGCTGGAGGATGGTAGGATGAGGAGGGATGGTTGCATGGAGGGGAATAGAATTGGTAGGGGGAGAATGTAAGTGCTCTGTGGTGAAAGAAAAACATTCTGCACATGCTCAGAGGCACTCTCTATTTAAGAACATAAGAAGAGCTGTGCTGCATCAGACCAAGGTCAATCTAGTCCAGTATCCTGTTCACACAGTGGCCAACCAGATGCCCACAGGTAACCCACAAGCAGGACATGAGTGCAATAGCACCTTCCCACCTCCTGCTAACATTGGTCAAATGTAAATAAATTCTAGTAATTCTAAATTTGCATGCATTTATATCCTTCAGAAATGTTGCAGGTTTCTTGCCTGGGGGACACCACTAATGACCTGTGCATTTTCCTACAAATTTACCTAAAAACTATCGGGGAAGGGGTGAGTGGAAGGGAAAGCAAATCACTCCCCCCCCAATTGGAGAACCCCCCTTCCACATGAACTGCTGCACCTATCCTTCTGAAACTTTGCTGGTTTCTTACTTAGGGACAACTGTAGGCTGTCTGTAATTTTCAAAACAATAGTCCACAAGGAACATGGGGAAATAAGTATGTCCTCTTTTGGAGACCTCAAAATGTCAACTCCACCCTTGCACAAAAACCCTTGTGGCTGGTATTCTGAAATTTGACAGACATGATCTCCTCTGATGGAGCAATGAATCCTGAAATTTTTATCCAATTCAACCAAGGAATTAAAATGTGATTGGCAGTTCCCTTTAAAAGAAAATCAAAATATAAACCCCGCACCTATTTTTGTGACATTGGGCAGGTGTAATCTCCTTCTGGGGGCTTGTTGTTGTTTATTCGGTCAGTTGCTTCTGACTCTTGGTGACTTCATGGACCAGCCCACGCCAGAGCTTCCTGTCAGCTGTCACCACCCTCAGCTCCCCCAAGGTCGAGTCCGTCACCTCCAGAATATCATCCATCCATCTTGCCCTTGGTTGGCCCCTATTCCTTTTGCCTTCCACTTTCCCTAGCATCAGCATCTTCTCCAGGGTATCCTGTCTTCTCATGATGTGGCCAAAGTACTTCAGTTTTGCCTTTAATATCATTCCCTCAAGTGAGCAGTCTGGCTTTATTTCCTGGAGTATGGACTGGTTTGATCTTCTTGCAGTCCAAGGCACTCTCAGAATTTTCCTCCAGCACCACAGTTCAAAAGCATCTATCTCCCTTTGTTCAGCCTTCCTTATGGCCCAGCTCTCACAGCCATAGGTTACTACCGGGAATACGGGGCTACTATGCCTGAAATTATCCAGTTCTGACCAAGAGAAAAAAGTTACAGGTTTTTTTTTTCTAATTTCCCATGGTAGTCAACAGGAAGCATAAAGACTCATTTTTCCAAACCTTGACTCAGGTTTGGTGCTGAGCTGAAGTGGTCCAACTACAAATTGGCCTGAGCAGAAGCGGGATGTTTTCCAAAATGCTGAATCAGGGTCTGAATTGAAGTGGGGGTGGGGGGTCAGTGCACACTTCTTATGTATGTATGTATGTAATCTATACACACACGCAAGCACACTGCATGCACACACCACACACACACAATATATATATATATATATATATATATATATATATATGTATATATTTAGATGTGTGCTTAGACTCATGTGTGTGTGTGTGTGTGTGCATACACACACACACACACACACACTCCATGGGGTTTTCTTGGCAAGAATACTGGAGTGGGTTGCCATTTCCTTCTCCAGTGGACCACATTTTGTCAGAACTCTCCGCCATGACTTGTCCATCTTGGATGGCCCTGCACGGCATAGCTTATGGCTTCACTGAGTTACGCAAGCCCCTTCGCCACAACACTTAACGACTGAACAACAACAACTATATATATATATATATATATATATATATATATACACACCTATATATATGGATGCAAATTTGTGTTATGGGCCAGTGCCCCACATCTTTTAAGAACCTAGCAACACCCCTGCCTCACAGTGATGTCAGCTTGTATGATTCACTACTCCATCATGTACACCTGGTGGTGCATGGCTTGTTAGATATGGATTGGTTAATTTCTCCAAGAAGACATTGGCCACCATTATCTCTATCATCGCCTTCATGGATCACTGCCTTGTTGTGGCGAAGGGGCTTGCATAACTCAGTGAAGCCATAAGCTATGCCATGCAGGGCCACCCAAGACGGACAGGTCATGGCAGAGAGTTCTGACAAAATGTGGTCCACTGGAGAAGGAAATGGCAACCCACTCCAGTATTCTTGCCAAGAAAACCCCATGGAATGTATCACAAGGCTAAAAGATATGACGCCGGAACATGAGCCCCTTAGGTCAGAAGGTGTCCAATATACTACTGGGGAAGAGCAGAGGGTATTTCCAAGTAGCGCCAGAAAGAGTGAAGCAGCTGGGCCAAAGCCAAAAGGACACTCAGCTGTGGATATGTCTGGTGGTAAAAAGAAAATCCGATGCTGTAAAGAACAATATTGTTTAGGAACCTGGAATGTCAGATCAATGAATCAAGGTAAGCTGGAGGTGGTCATACATGAGATGGCAAGACTGAACATCGACATCTTGGGAATCAGTGAACTAAAATGGACAGGCATGGGCGAATTTAATTCAGGTGACCATCATATCTACTACTGTGGGCAAGAATCCCTTAGAAGAAATGGAGTAGCACTCATAGTCAACAAAAGGGTGGGAAAAGCAGTACTGGGGTACAATCTCCAAAACAATGGAATGATCTCAGTCCGAATCCAAGGCAAACCATTCAACATCACAGTAATTCAAGTCTATGCCCCAACCACTGAGGCCGAAGAAGCTGAGATTGATTGGTTCTATGAAGATCTACAACACCTTCTAGAACTAACACCAAAAAAGATGTCCTGTTCATCATAGGGGATTGGAATGATAAAGTAGGAAGTCAAGAAATCACCAGGATAACAGGCAGGCATGGCCTTGGTGTACAAAATGAAGCAGGACAAAAGCTAATAGAGTTTTGCCAAGAGAACATGCTGCTCATAGCAAACACTCTTTCCCAACAGCATAAGAGACGACTCTACACATGGACATCACCAGATGGTCAATATCAAAATCAGATTGATTATGTCCTTTGCAGCCAAACATGGAGAAGCTCTAAACAGTCAGTAAAAACAAGACCTGGAGCTGACTGTGGCTCAGATCATGAGCTGCTTCTTGCAAAATTTCGGCTCAAATTGAAGAACGTAGGGAAAACCACTAAACCATTCAGGTATGACCTAAATCATATCCCTTATGAATATACAGTGGAGGTGACAAATAGATTTAAGGGATTAGACCTGATAGACAGAGTGCCTGAGGAACTATGGACGGAGGTCAGTAACATTGTTCAGGAGGCAGCAACTCAATCCATCCCAAAGAAAAAGAAATGCAAGAAAGCCAAGTGGCTGTCTGATGAGGCTTTACAAGTAGCTGAGGAAAGAAGGGAAGTGCAAAGCAAGGGAGAAAGGGGAAGATATACCCAACTGAATGCAGAGTTCCAGAGAATAGCAAAGAGAGACAAGAAGGCCTTCTTAAATGAATAATGCAAAGAAATCGAGGAAAACAACAGAATGGGAAAGACTAGAGAACTCTTCAAGAAAATCGGAGATCTCAAGGGAACGTTTTGTGCAAAGACGGGCATGATGAAGGACAAAGAAGGCAGGGACCTAACAGAAGCAGATGAGATTAAGAAGAGGTAGAAAGAATACACAGAAGAACTATACAGGAAAGATCTGAATGTCCCTGATAGCCATGATAGTGCAGTCACTGAACTTGAGCCGGACATCCTAGAGAGTGAAGTCAAGTGGGCCTTAGGAAGCATTAGTAACAACAAAGCTAGCAGAGATGACAGTATTCCAGCTAGGGATGTCAGAGAATTTCGCCACAAATCTCAGGGAGGCCGAATGCCAGCGCATTCGGCCACCTGAAATTGGTAGCAAAACAGTCTGCCCTCCCCGCCCCCCCCCCGGGACGGGACTTACCTTGTGCGAATGTCCCTGGCGGTGGCGGTTCGGCAGGGGTTCGGCAGCAGCGTCTGTGGCATCTGTGGCGGCTGGTCTTCTGACCGGCTGCCACCGCCGCCATTTCCAGTAAAAAAAAAAACACACCAAAAAAAGTGATAGGCTACGTAAACATTTACGTAGCCTATCATGGCTAGATTTTAAAAAAATACCATGATAGGCTACGTAAATGTTTACGTAGCCTATCAAGGCTGAGTGAAAACAAACAAACAAACCGCGCGTACGCAAATGGTGGCGCCCATGGGCGCCGCCATTTGCGTTCCTTATTTTGGCATGTGTAGTCTACGTAAACATTTACGTAGACTACAGCGAAAATAAGGGGAATGCAGCGTTCCCCTTATTTTTGCCGTAGTCTACGTAAATGTTTACGTAGACTACATGTGCCAAAATAAGGAACGCAAATGGCGGCGGCACGGCGCCCATGGGCACCGCCATTTGCGTACGCGCGTTTTTTTTCTTTTTCACTCAGCCATGATAGGCTACATAAACATTTACGTAGCCTGTCATAGCTGACTGCAGGGACGCAAACGGCGGTGGTTACGGCCGCCGCCATTTGCGTCTTGGCCGGCAAGGATTCACGGCGGCAGGGACGGGGCGCCTCCCCCCCCGGCCAGAATTTCAGGGGGGAGGGTCGGGGCGCCTCTCCCCCGGCCAGAATTTCAGGGGGAGGGATGGAACGCCTCCTCCCACCGCAAATCAAGTTTCGTGAAAGGTAAGGGACTTTCGTACATCCCTAATTCCAGCTGAGCTATTTAAAATCCTAAAAGATTATGCTGTTAAAGTGCTGCATTCAATATGCCAACAAATTTGGAACACTCAACAGTGGCCACAAGACTGGAAAAGGTCAGTTTACACTCCAATTCCAAAGAAGGGCAATGCCAAAGAGTGTTCAAACTATCGCACAATTGCGCTCATTTCACATGCCAGCAAGGTAATGCTCAAAATCCTACAAGCTGGGCTTCAGCAGTATGCGAACTGAGAACTACCAGAAGTACAAGCTGGGTTTCGATGAGGCAGAGGAACTAGAGATCAAATCTCCAACATTCGCTGGATCATGGAGAAAGCAAGAGAATTCCAGAAAAACGTCTATTTCTGCTTCATTGACTATGCTAAAGCTTTTGATTGTGCGGATCACAACAAACTGTGGCAAATTCTTAAGGTGATGGGAGTACCAGACCACCTTACCTGTCTCCTGAGAAACCTGTACGAGGGTCAAGAAGCAACAGTAAGAACCAGACATGGAACAACTGATTGGTTCAAAATTGGGAAAGGAGTACGACAAGGCTGCATATTGTCACCCTGCTTATTTAACTTATATGCAGAGTACATCATGAGAAACGCCGGGTTGGATCACAGGTCGGAATTAAGATTGCCGGGAGAATTATCAACAACCTCCAATATGCAGACAATACCACCCTAATGGTAGAAAGTGAAGAGGATCTCAAGAGCCTCTTGTTGAGGGTGAAAGAGGAGAGTGCAAAAGCTGGTTTGAAACTCAACGTTAAAAAAACTAAGATCATGGCATCTGGCCCCATCACTTCCTGGCATATAGAAGGGGAAGAAATGGAAGCAGTGACAGATTTTACTTTCTTGGGCTCCAAGACCACTGCAGACGGTGACTGTAGCCATGAAATTAAAAGACGCTTGCTCCTTGGGAGGAAAGCTATGGCAAACCTAGACAGCATAGTAAGAAGCAGAGACATCACCTTGCCGACAAAGGTTTGTATAATCAAAGCTATGGTTTTCCCAGTAGCAATGCATGACTGTGAGAGCTGGACTATAAGGAAGGCTGAGCACCGAAGAATTGATGCTTTCGAACTGTGGTGTTGGAGAAGACTCTTACGAGTCCCCTGGAGTGCAAGGAGGTCAAATCAGTCCATCCTAAAGGAAATCAACCCTGAGTGCTCATTGGAGGGACAGATACTGAAGCTGAAGCTCAAATATTTTGGCCACCTAATGCGAAGAGAAAACTCTCTGGAAAAGACCCTGATGCTGGGAAAGACTGAAGGCAAAAGGATAAGGGGATGGCAGAGGATGAGATGGCTAGATAGCATCACCGATGAACTTGAGCACGCTCCGGGAGAGAGCAGAGGACAGGAAGGCCTGGCGTGCTATGGTCCATGGGGTCACGAAGAGTCGGACATGAGTGAACGACTGAACAACATTGCTATCAGACTGTTTCTCTTAATTAAAGGGCAGAACCCAGGAGATTCAAGTGAGATTCCTGTTGGAACTGCTTGGTCATGATATGTAGTGAGTTTCTTCTTTCTCTGTGCCTCTTTGTTTTAAATGACATTACTCTGCATGGCACGGTGGCCAACCTTGTGCTTCACAACTCTTGAGACTGTGAAGAATTATGGAAAATTGAGTTTGGGTGAACATCTGCCTTTGTTCACTATAAGTCATGTGGAACTTGTTTGAACATACATTTGGAAACAAATGCCTCAGAATGCTTTGTATTTGTGTTCAAACCAGTTTGTACATTTTAGAATGCCTGGTTGTCTTCATCTTTTGTTTTCTAGAACTATGAAACTACATATCCCTGCCTCCTTTCAATTTTTACAGCCTAGCAACAGAGATGGTTTTTAAATCAATTTTGGAAATATTTTTGTCCTTTGTTTTAAATGCAATGTGATCACTTGCTTATTGGCAATACAGACATTCTTCTGTGTCAGTTGCAGTACTCTTCTCAATGTATGCTATTTATTTAGTTAGCCCCTTTTAACATATTTTAAAGTCTAACCCACATTAACCACATGGTGTTCTTATACTTTTGATAACCAGATAATTGGAGGGTAAGGAGATAACAAATTTGGAACTTTCTCACTGGCCAGGAACAGCTGAGGCATTGGCAAGTGATGAGCTAGTAAGATTTGAATGTTTGTGGGAACTCACTGAGGGTGCAACAGGAGGAGGATAACAAAAATCAGATGTGTGGCATTTAGCATAAAATTCCATCAGTGTATGGCATGACGTGACATAACATGATGTTCTACAGTGGTGTGCCAAAAATTTTTCCCACATTTTTTTTTACCATTCTCATCCAATTTGCTAGAAAAGAAATTGCTTTCGAAAAGAAATTCAAAGGAGAAGAAATTTGGGAGAAATCCTCATGGGCTGGGTTCTGGGTTCTTGTGCTTACCTTACTTATGAGGTAGCTGAGGAGTGTGCATGAGTGTCCTGTCAGTCATTGTACAGTAATCTCTGTGGCAGCCTGTAGCCTCCTTGGCACTTCAATTAAAGTTATCATGAGGTAATTCCTCCCATGGGCCTTTTTCAGTTCAGAAAGTGCAGGTGGGAGGCTGCACAGCAATGGAAAGATGTGTAATAGAGAGAGAAAACACACACAGCGCCCTCAGCCACCTCGCAGGGATCAGGGAAGCTCAAAAATACCTCCAAAAGAAATTCAAAATTCTGCCTCAGAAGAGTGGAAGCCTCAACATAGTTGATGCTGTTGCCACTTGCAGAAGCAGTGCAATAAACCAAAAAACCCTTAGGAATAAAGAAAGAGCCTGTGGATACAACCCCTGCCAATAGTGAGCCCTATCTCTGAGGAACTGTTGGGGAATTTCTCCTCCCCTAGGAGAAATTTGGTGAAATTGTCCCCCCAATTTCTCTGTCCACAAATAGGCTGGAGAATTTTGAGAGGCCATCTCTGCACTGCTCTAGTTCTGCATGATCACATGAAGCCCGCATTTGATGGAGTATGTCTTAAGACAGGGGAGTTGAACCTCAGGCCCTGTGGGCCAAACATGACCTGCTGCCAATTGGGCTCCCAATCTGGGTCTCTCTGACATTTCCCAGATAGCCATGCCCCTTGCCCACATCACCTGGTGGTTTTGCTTTTCCCCTACCCATGATAGTTGGTGGTTTCCCAGTTTGTTTGTGTGTGTGTGTTTTCCCCTATTCTAAAAGGTTGAAATACCTCTCCTAAGGCATAGTTATGGCAGTAAGAGCTTTAAGCTAAAATATGATGGTCTTTTTGGTAATTGGTCCCTTTGCCTTCAGTCCCACCCACCACAGGAATGCCCCCCCCCAAGAGCTTCTCCAAAATTGAATTTGGCCCATGGCTAAAAGAGGTTTGACACCCATGTCTTAAGACAGCCAGTGTAGTGTAGTGGTGAGAGTGACGGACTGGGAGCCGGGAGATCCGGGTTCTAGTCCCCACTCGGCCATGGAAGCTCACTGGGTGACTTTGGGCCAGTCACAGACTCTCAGCCCAACCTACCTCACAGGGTTGTTGTTGTGAGGATACAACGGTGAGGAGGAGGATAATGTAAGCCGCCTTGAGTTCCTTGCGAGAGGGAGAAAGGCGGGGTATAAATGCAATAAATAAATAAATAAATAAAATAAACCCCCTTGGCCAGTCTAAGGCATGCATAAAAACAATGTGTAATCATTACTGAGTTCAAGACATTTCATCTAAATTACATCTACCATCTCAGAAGAGGCAAGGGAATATATGCAACAGCCTTAGAATGATAGAAAATGAAACTGGCCTCTTTTTAATAATGATCATGATTATTATCATAACCAATTAAATAAAGGGATCAGCCCTGACACGAGACAGACCTTTACGCAAATTAGGAATGGCTCTCAGTGGCCCTCATTGATCGTCCCTCATGATAATGAGAAAATGAAGCAGTGATGATGTCTTGCTCCAAAGAGCATCCGTGAGCGGCTCGACAAAAAAACAGAAACGATCAAGAAATCCTGCTCATTGCTGCTCAAAGTTAGGAAGACCTGTCCTCTGAAGCCTGCTTGAAGGTGATCAGTTTCTAGAAAGATTATTGATGCTGTCCTATCACTATCAGGCCAAAAACCAGTTTAACTGTGCTGGTGACAAAGTCAGGCTTTAAGAGTCGTATCTGAGAAATGCCATTTGCAAGATAGGATCGGCAGCTCTAATTGAAATTCTATTTTCAGCGAAGCGTGACAGACTCTTCTTTTTTTCCTTCTTTTACAGTCTCTAGATTATTCAGTGACATATTTCTATTTTTTAATGACTAAAGATACCAGTGTGGCAGAGACTACATAACCTGTCATATTTTATCCAAAGTTCAGGGATAATTCAGAGGCGACTTGATAGGATTTCCAGAAGGCCAGCTGTTGCTTAAAATCTTCCCATCTGGAGAATGAGTTCTTGATCGCTTTTGCTGGGCAGTGAATGGATTTACCCACTTTAATTTGTATCCTTCCTTGCTCCAAGGAGCTCAAGGCAGCATATATGATCCCCATTCCCAATTTTATCCTGACAATAAATCTGTGAACTATGATAGGTTGAGAGAGAAAGTGACCAGCCCAAGTTCACTCAGGGTCATACTAGACATGATGATAATCACACACCTGGTGGTTCTGTAACTGCTTTTTTCCTTTTCTTTTTAACCCCTTCCCTTCCAGGAGGTAGCATTTCAGAGAAATATGGGTGGAGGGAATATCTAACCTTCCCCTTCCAGATCACAATGTTTGTGATCCAAATTGGGGCTCCACATGCTTACACAAGAGTAAAAAAATAAGACAAGTTTCAGCTACATGTGATGAGATTAGTATAATGTATACTTTGGCTCTATGAAGGATGTTTTAGTATCCATCACCACATCTTAAGTCATTATGATATACTGTGTCCTTGATCTTCCCTCTATAATGTAGCAGAGAGCTTCGGCTATTGGGCTTTACAGAAATGAAATGAATGAATGAATGAATAAATAAATAAATAAATAATGTAGATTAGGGGGAAAAATAACTCTCATGCCTTTGGGGAACATACCTAGACACCAATGGGTTCCATGGGAATAAGGACTGGATACCATCCTATCCCAGGCAGACAAGGCAGCCCCAGTAGGCATCTATTTTGTATATATAAATATGCTGAGGGTTTTTTTTTTAAATATAAAAATCTGTATTCTTGTTCCTTTCTGTTTCAAATTGTTCTGTATCAATTTGGAGGTCATGATTTGTAAGACGTTTTCAAGTGTGTAGTATAATGAATGACTTGATTGTGCTTTGTTAGTTTGGATGTTATTCAATCACATTAATATTTGTATCTGGTTATGGAAACAATTTGGCTAAGTGGAAGTTATTGCCTCTGACAGTAAGTGAACATTCACAACTACTACAGTTGGTTTACTGATGGGGCATCTATCTCTATCTCTATAACTCTATATCTCTATATCTCTATATTCAAAGCATTTCAGAGGTGATCATTCTCTTTCTTTTCATTTTCAGCATGAGATTCTTTAGAAATATCTTCCCCCATCATTAATTCTGCTCCTGAAAAAAACTGAAGGTACAAAACAGGGACTAACATGCCACTGAGCTTTCAGAACTCTAATCCTAAATACTGATGCCGCTATATTAGCTTAACCTTCTAGTATAAGGGGCCTGTAACACCAATGGAGTATGACATTGTCTTGGGGCCCAATCCTACATATTTGGTAGCTGGATCAGGCAGTATATACATTTTTTGGATGAAGTTAAGATACATATTCCTTTCAGGCTTCGTTCAACAAACTAACCAGATTAATGTTTAGGTTAAAGCCTCTGACATATATGTAAGTAATAACAGTGTAAAGGAGTGAATATGATTTTTAAAAGTCCTATAATTAAACATCTATTAAATGTGGATATGTGTTAGTATTCAAGACTTCTATGGTGTTACTAACGAAGAATAAAAAATGTGTCTACTTATGTATTAGACCGGCATATACATATAACTTGTTTGTATGAACGTATTCTATGAAATTCAAGCAACCACCTCCCATCAGGAGTCATCCAAGGCCACTGAGGCTGACAATGTTGGCTTTGCATTCCATTAAGATCCTTCTCATCCAGTCCAGAAGTGTGTGCTTTTTATTCTCCTTAAATAATCACCACCAAAAGTGGATGCTTCCCTTGAAATATCCATGAGCAAAAGGTCGAAGACTCTAGAGGAATCTTGTAGTGGAAACATTTGAGGAGGGGGCCTAAACAATCAGGATTCACTATTTCAGCCTTCTCCAGATGTTTTGTACTTCAACTCCCATCAGCGCCAGCCAGCATAGCCAATGATTTGGAAACCTGGGAGCTGTAGTCTAAAATATCTGGGGGGGGGGGCATCAGGCTGGAAAGGGCTGCCCTCTTTACTCTTAAAGTGCTCGTTGAAAGCAGCTATGGAGAAAGACATGAAATAATTTAATCTTTATACCTCAGTAATCTTTTTTTAACCTGGAAGCAAGCCCCATCATGATGTGTTAGTACACTTCTTACACAATCATTCATTCATTCATTCATTTATTACATTTCTATCCCACCTTTGTTCCATCATGGAACTCAAGGTGGCCACATGTGGTTCCCAGGCAGTCTCCCCTCCAAGCACTGACCAGACCCAACCCTGCTTAGCTTCAGCAAGGGGCTGCCTCATGTGCCTTCAGACAATGCCCTGGTATTTTAAAATCATCATGCTTTTAAAATACAAATTAATCTTCATTAATCTTCAGCATGCTTATAAAGCACCTAAAACTAATACACGTCAGTGGTTTTCACCTTGCAATCTATTCATGGCTGGTTACACTGAAAAATTCTTATAACTCAACACATCATTACCTTCATCATTATACCTACACCTAACTTTATTCTATCATTCCCCCTGCAAAAATAGTAAGAAGGTGATTCCTAGTTTGTGGCATGTATTCATCTTCTTTCTATGCTCTGCTATTCTTACAGAGCTTTTAATGTTTGACAACAAAGGATGAAATTAGCCCTTCAAGTGATCTGAATAGGGCAAACATGTGAGCAGAATTGCTCCAGCCCCACCTCTCTTGTTCGTTGCATCCATTGCGTTCTAGTAGTGGATGGTGACTGCTGGAAAAGGTGAGCCTTTTGTATCCTATTCTGTGAAGGCTCTCCACACAAGCCAGAACACTGAAAAATCAACATTCTGGCTCATGTTGACAGCTTCCACAGATACAGGTAGTGGGCTCTCCCACACTGGAGGCATTCAAGATGAGGCTGGACAGCCATCTCTCAGGGATGCTCTGACTTGGATTCCTGCATTGAGTAGGGGGCTGGACTCAGATGGTTTTATAGGCCCCTTCCAACTCTACTATTCTATGATTCTATGATGCTCTTCATACAGTCGCCCTCCATGAGCTGAGGGCAACAAACGCAATAGGTAAAGGGGTGGGCTTGGAGCGCTCATGAGTTTGCCCTGTTCTGTTTCAGAAATCGACCCAATAATAAACTGCCATTGTCTACCTATTTTCTTCATAGGAATGATTGGCCTACAATTTTGATATTAGTGTTCATTTAGCAGAGGATAAGGATGAAAAGCTAATGTTAATCTTAGTTCCTGCCATATATGCCTAGCTGCTTTTATGGTTAGTATTTTCCCAGCCTGTCTATGGAGGAAAGTTGGCATTAGGGTTGCTTACTTATGTAGAGAGATCCAAACACAGGGCCATCCCTGGCAGTGAAGACACAATAATAACCAATTAAGGGCACAATCCTATGCACGTTTTGACAGAAAGGAGTCCTACAACTCCCAGCATTCCCCAGGCAGCATGGGGGATGCTAGAAATTGTAGGGCTCTTTTTCTGTCTAAACATGCATAAGATTGTGCCCTAACAATTTCTGCCTTTTCACTGCACCCCAAATCTGCTGCTTGAGTCAGTTGCTTCATTCTGCCAAATGGTAGGTCTGGCCTTGTCCAAAATGTTGGTTTCAGTTATGGCCCAATATTTAGTGTCAACAATGTTTGAGGGGACCTGCCATTCTTTAGTCTGAGCTTGGATGAAAACAGTTCAGAAAGCTTGTGAACTGTCCTTCAAGAACTGGAAGTTGTAGTCTTTTCATTGTGAAGTGGGAGTGTCCATTTCCCCAACACAACATAGGAAATGCTTTCTTAATATTTTACCAAAGTACATATGCAGAACTAACAGCAGAAGGCCTTGAAGAATATATATGCATTCATTGTTATATTAATTTTAACCCACAGACTAAACATGATTGCTTTCAAATGCTCTGTCTGGTGTTCGATGAATAATGAGATTCATATTTCGTTTGAACAATTGCATAATATCTTTGAAGGTTTTAATACCTGAATATGTAATTTTTTAGTTTGCCATTTGAACTTCCCATTCTTTAAACAACACTAATTCACAACAATTCTAATACATTTACTTGAAGTTTACCTCTGTGTACTGTGTTTAGGATAGGGGTTCCAGACAGTTGATTTCTCTGTCTTTTGTGATTATTAGCAATATAGTTGAGTTTGTCTGAAAATGTTTCAGATCTTCCTTTACGCGTGCTGCCAACAGCAGAGTTGTATTAATGGCTCTTATTAACAGATCAGGAACTTTGCAAGGATGACTGCTTTGCTGATTAAATCAGATGAGCCTTTGCTCTTTTGAAATGTAGCATTCCTAGCAAATAGCCAAAAGGTAATAAGAGTTCTTAAGCCCAACATCTGTTTTGTTGAAAGAGATGTGTCATGTGTTTCTCCAGTACAGTTGCCATGGTGTTGATATTATTACTGACATCATACAGTGCAGCAGTGGTCACGCTTCTTATATCTCTGTCTCTGATCATTATATGATAGTGCCATAGTAAGGACAGCCAATTAATTCCAGCCACAGCAGAAAGATTAATTAGAAAGATGCCATATTTGCCATTCTGTTCCCTTGAGCTGAAACTGGGAGAACATGCAGTAGTCAGTGCTCGCGTTATAGAGGGAAAGGTTGAGAGGCCCTTAATGAAATCCCCAGACCACAAGCCTCGGTCCCAGCTAACCTGGCACCATGTTTGCCCACTAGCAACCGGGAAGCAAAGATGAAGGAGGGTGGTGTTTCCACTTTATTTCTGGTATGGCCAGCCAAAAGGCTGCCCAGCCACATTGCAGGCTGGAACACACCCAGGGGCCAATCTGAGGTGCTGGTTGGTTGTTGGGTTTAATCCTCCCCTCCCAGTGTGTGATGGTCCCAGTCCAAATCATTGCCATGCAGGCTTACACTGGAGCAAAGAAAAACCTAACCCTCAACTATACACTATGCAATCAGTGTAATGTGTCGTTTGGCTCACATTTAGTTTCTCTTAGCCATATGTATATAAGCATTTGTTGTTTATTCGGTCAGTCATGGACCAGCCCATGCCAGAGCTTCCTGTCGGCCGTCGCCACCCCCAGCTCCCCCAAGGTCGAGCCCGTCACCTCCAGAATATCATCCATCCACCCTGCCCTGGGTCGGCCCCTCTTCCTTTTGCCTTCCACTTTCCTGAGCATCAGCATCTTCTCCAGGGTATCTCCTGTCTTCTCATTATGTGGCCAAAGTACTTCACTTTTGCCTTTAATATCATGAACTGAGTTTAAAGTGTAGCTCATGGATATGGTACACTTTGGGAAGAGATAAAACACATGCTAAGCAGGCTCATGCAATGGATCTGTTGCTGGAAGTACCACTGCATAGTGCAGGTGGGTGATCAGATATTGGAGCACTTCCACAAAGCTTCATGCACATGCAAAACTAGCAAGTCAGGAAGGAAGCTGCAGCCTAGCCACATCCTTCACTCACAGAGGAACTTTGCCAACACTCAACCTCCCATTTGCAAGCTGAAGCAGTATGGTCCGTCAACAGATATGTTGGTGGGTCTACTGATCATGGAGCTTGGCTCTGTGAAGTGAAAGCCCTGGCAAGAGATTAAGTGTGGCATTCAGCCCAAGTTTTATTGATGACATGATTCATCCTACTGTGTACTGCCTGGCTTCCAATCATGATGCATGAATGGAGGGAGGAAAGGAAATGTTATTTTCATATATTGAGGGAATTATAAGTTGAGTGAGTCAGAGAAGTGAGTTTGCTTGATGACTACAAGCCACTAAGCCCTGAGCTGCCCTGTACAGATAGGATCCATCCCCTCTTATCAGCCCATACCACAGATGGCCATATCTGCTTAAGAACACAGAGGGAAAGAAGCTGGTATTTATGAAGCTGGCTCATTCTGAGTTAAACAACTGGCCCATCTAGCTCAGTATTGTCTACACTGACTGGGCCTGTTCACACATCACGACAGCCCACCATGGATTCATTTATGGATGGGGCTGTTGCTTGCCATGGCTTGTCATGTCATGTGAACCCAGATGGTCAGACAACTCTCAAATAACCCAAAAACAAGCCATGGGTTATTTGAAGATTGTCTAACCCTTAAATAACCCCTGCCATCTGGATTCGCATGATATGGCAAGCCGGGTGTCCTTGTGAACCTGGCACGACTCAAGAGCCACTGTGGGTAAATTAATCCATGGTTGGCTGTTGTGCTGTGTGAACCAGGTCACTGACAGTGGCACTCCAGGATTCGAGGTAGAAATTTTTTCCAGTGCTACCAGGAGAGCGTGGGGACCTTTTGCATGCAAAGGCTGTGCTCTGTCTATGCACACTTATCTGGCAGTAAGGCCATTGAACATATTGGAACTTACTTCTGAGTAAACATCCATCAGATTGCTCAGTAGAACTTTTAAATGCTTTCATTTTAAAACTAGTTCAGTTCTGCAGAACTGAAAACATCATAGAGTTTCATGGCAGCTTAAAGACTAACAAATGTATTATGGCATAAACTTTGGTGGACTACAGTCCACTTCACCAAATGCTTGAAGTGCTATTCTCAATTGGCACACTCAAGAGGGAGTTGAAATGCAGGAGCTACAGTGATAAATTACCTTATAAACAATGGCCATTCACAAAACAGTTGTCGAATGCTAACACAGATGTCCTTGCATTGGTTCTGCCACTGCATGGGTTACATTATAATGAACTTGGGCCAATATAACGAGATTGCTTTTATATTTTAAAAGCCTTTTTGCTTTTGGTGATCCTGTATCCCAAACACAGCCAGCTACCAGATTCCTTTCTAATTTCAGCAGAGGAGTGCTTGTTTGGCAGTTAGTTAGTTATAAAGATTATATTTTTAGTGAGCAGATGTGATGTGAAAATCACAGAGAAACAATAAACATGAAACCCCTTGATGCCTTTTAAAAATATAACGTTTCTGCTTGGAGAAGCACCATGATTTTATGGTCATATTTAAACATAGCTTTGTTTTGCCCTACTGACCCCACATAAGCAACTATATCCCCCATTAAAAACCCCCCAACAACCCTAAGTTTGGATTTCCAAGGAAAATAAAAATCCTTTCATGTAGTCTCCAAATAATATTTCAGAACTGAAATGCATCATTGACTCTTTTCTTTACTTCACAGTGGCTTTTCGGAGCTAAGCTCATTAATTTTAATTCATATTGTACTCTAAAGGAGTATGTGTTGAGCTGAACATGGAACTCCAATGCTACAGACAATGGGTGAGCAGTATTATGTGGCACAGAATGGCTTGATACCAATGTCACTCCTTCATATGCTTGAACAGCAGCTGTGCTATCCCCTGTAGACCTTACAAGTTGGTTCCACACTGGACTGGTGCTAATCTGCAGCCAACCCACTGCACAGTGCACCAGTATTAAATAATTCTTGCACACACAGCCACATGCAAATGTTTAATCAATCCTAATAGGTCAGATCTTTTTAAAACTTTAAATGGTTTGGGCTGAAGCTACTCGAAGGACCACTTTCTCCCATACCAGCTTGCCCATACTCTGAGGTCATCAACAGAGGCCCTTCTCACTTGCCCACCACAAAGGGTACTTAGGGTAGTGAGTACAAGGGAGAGAGCCTTCTCAGTGGTGGTCCCACACCTCTGGAATCACCTTCCATTGGAGGTTCATCAAGGCCGTTCTTTGCAGGCCTTCAGGAAATTGCTGAAGACCCGCCTGCTTTTGCTTGCCTTAAAGATTGAGTCATTGTTTTTATTGGTTTGTTTTTATTGTTTTTAATTGGCAGTATCTGTTTTTATGGATTTTTATTTAATATGTCTTTTTATGGATTTTTATTGCATCCACCTGGTGTGGCTTTTATCTTGTAATCCACCTTGAGAGGGTTCTATCCTAAATACAGCCTATAATTTAGATAGATAAATAGATCAATGGAAAGTATTAATAGAAGCTCTAATTTAAAATATTAAATGTTAAATCTTATTTCGGTGGTCTAATCTGAGCTCAAATGGGATCTTTGCAACCCAGGGGTATCTGAGAGTAAAACATGTGTGTAAAAGAACACATAGTCAAGATTTTAAGTACTGAAATGAATCAATCAGTGTATTGATACACAATGTTTATCTTTACTTAGAAAATAATATTATTAACTTGAATACAGACATAAATGGTCAGAGAAGGTCATAAGAAAGCAAGCAAGCAACCAACAAAAGCCTCTACATGGTTTAAGGATAGTATAAGAACGGTACTGAAATGTCATTGACAAAGCAATCAAAGCAATCTGAGGCCTACATCCCCATCAGCCTATGTCAGAAATTTCCTGGCTATTTTTAAAACTATTCCACTATGATAGGCAAAATTCATATCTACCAATCCAGTGAAGTAGTAACAGATCCTTTCATCTCCATCAGAGCTGGAACAACAGAAAGCAAGAAAGAAATAAAAGGCAAGGGAGAGGAGGAAAGGGAGGGGGAATGAGGAGATAAAACAACAGAGAGAAGTAGAATGAGGTGAAGTAAAGGCAATCCTGAAGCTCTTTTTATATTGATCAGAGATAGTCCAAGATTTCCATCCATCTGATAATCAAGCATGTGGATGGAGATGGAGATTATTCCACCTCGCATAGCCCCTAATCCTTTTTGGGGAGAAGTCACCAGTGTTACTTTTATTGTCGTTCCATTGCTTTGTGGGCACATTCTTCATCAGTATCTTCTTCCAAACCAGCCCAAGTATTTCATTATCTAGGGCTTCTTCACATGGAACTTTCTTCCTGCTACTGAAATTGCTCACTCACAGAAGTTTGTGGGCCCTTGAGATGACGTCATTAACCTCCAGGGTGTCTCCCACACTAAATGACCTTTATTCCATTTGTTAAAAGATCAGATAGGGATGGCACAAGTGTCTGGTTGGGGCTCAAAGCCCAGCAAGAAGTTGCTGGTTCGGCCCTCCGGATGCCAGTTCATGGACCTGAGCTCTTGCCCGACTCGTGGCATGCTGAGTCGGGAAAGAGCACGGGCACCCGCTGCCTCAGCTAGCCAGTAACTAAGAGGGGAAGAAGGCAGCGCCTCTCCTCTTTCCTCCATCCTTGCTACAGCAGCAGTGGTGTGGGACAGGCTGGTCGTGTTCGGTAAGTGAAAGAGTCTTATGGAAAATGACCAGCTTGTCTCTTGCCATCGCTGCTGTAGCAGATGGGGATGGAGGGAAGACGGAGGCACCTATTCTCCCCCCCCCGACCTGCTGGAGGCCAGGGTGAGAGCCTGGGGGCTGGCCACCAAGGCCCTTTTGCTCTGTGCCAGCCCTTGACAGCTGCCGCGAGGAAGAGGAGCGATGGCAGCACCCCGACGCTCTTGCCCTGGCCTCCTTTAGAGAAAGCCAGGGCAAGAGGCTGGGGGCTGGCCGTCAAGGCCCTTATTCCATGCCCCAGCCCTTGACAGCCAGCGTGAGGTAGAGGAGTGATGGCAGCAGCTCACACTCTTGCCCTGGTCCCCTCTAGAGAAGGCCAGGGCAAGAGGCTGGGGACTGGCCATTGAGGCCCTTCTTCCCCACGCCAGCCCTTGACAGCTGGTGCAAGGAAGAGGGGCAGCTCACACAGCTTGTGGGCAGGCGGTTGAGTACGGAAGCTCACCGAGCAGGTCCAGGCTGCATGAGCTGTGGGGGGCAGTTTGTTGAGCTCCCGCTGCCCTGGATGGAGATGGGCTCCTCCATCCCTAAGATCGAAGACAATGAGCTATCATAGTACCCCACTTGAGTTCCCTCCATGAAAAAGGAAAAGCTGCAACAAGAGGAGCTGGACCAATGAGACATGGAAGACTCAGATAAGGGGGAGAAGGAGGCAGGAAAGCAGAGGAAGGAAGCCTGAGTAAAGGGAGTCCTTTGTGACCCTGCATTTAAAATGGAAGCAGAAAGCCCCATTTTAAATGAGGGATTTTCGGCTGGGTAGAGATGCTCCTAGATAGGAGTGTACGGATTACTCACCCCATTCTGGGTGGGGCTATCCGCTGGTGGGGGGGGGAGGCGATCCATCCCTCCCCCCCTGGAATCCTCCCCGGCTGGCTCTGCTCCGTGGCGAGCCCACGGAGCCGCCGAATGGGCCTGTCTGCAGCTGGACTTTCATCTGCTGCCGGGCTGCAGCCACAAATGGCAGATTTCAAATGATCTTTGAAATCAGAAGACATGGGGATTTCTTCAGAATCCTCAGCTTTGATAGGAGGTATGCATTGCCAGTTTAGGCTCAGTCTGAACTGGACTCCCCACCGTCAACCCAGACTATGAGTTCCCACCTCATACGTCTTTCCAAATTTACCTTACTAGGGTGAGTGTAGCTAAGAAGGCCACACAGCAGTATTGGCCTCAGGCTTAAAGCTTGGATGAGCATGCACAGTTATGTCCATTGGTTAAGGGAAGCATGAAAACTGTAGCTTCCAATGCTTCCTGATGTCAATGGCCCTGTTCAGATGTAACTTGGGGAAAGGTGGCTAGGCTAACCACAGTGCATGGCTGTTGCCATGCTGTGTGCTCCTGCTACATGCATGGAACCATGGCCCACAGTGTGGTTAGCCTAACCACTCCCTAACCAATCCCTGTCCCACAAAACCTTGCAGTCCTCTGGCTTGGCTGCCATGCATCCCAGCAGCTTCAGTGGAGCAAGCGGCCATCTTGTGGCTGCTGCAGATGGCCATCTTGTGGCTGACACTGCAGTAGCTGCCTCCCCACTGTGTCTTGGGGCCTGGGCCCATCCCATTGCTGGACACACGGCCCGTGATTTGGCTGTAATAGTGCCATATCCGTCTTTAAATTCATAGAACAATTTCTCATCTAACAAAAGAACTCAAGGTGCACTCAAGGTCACTATGCTGATAACAGTGGTGTGGATTGGAAACGTCTTTGTTCCCCTCACACTTCTCCAATTTCATACTGTGGGCAAGGATGGAGACCAAGAAGACTGGCTCTCGGCTGCTGCATCATGAGTTGCTAGGCTGATTTTGACCATGGAGATCTGGCAAGCTGGCAGGAGTGGCAGGATTGTTTTCATTTACTCTTGTCACAGAGCTCTATGGTAGCACTCAGTTAGCCACAGGGGCCTGACAGACAACACACTAAGCCATGGTAGGGGCCACTAACCCTACTGCAGCACATGGTTAGCGAGTGTGGTTATACTGTGGTTATGTAGCCACTGTGGTTAGGAAAAACACCCTACAGATAACATGCTAAGCCGTCATAGTTAGCTCAAAGCACTTACCCATAATTGCTCAGCATTATGTCTGAACAGGCCCAATGAATGCTCGGCATGCATGCTCATGGAAGTGTCCAGTCATTATACCTACATCTCCCACACTTCTGGGCACCAGTTGGAATCTACCATGCATGTGATAGAATCTGGGTCTTAAGGCTTCCTCATCACTTCTCCTTGCCCTAGTAAAGTACATTTGGGAATGGAGGGGGAAAACCCCTTTCAAACCGGGCATGAACGTACTCCAGGTAAAGACCATTTTGGACCTGATTTGGAAAGGGTCTGTCTGTGCAACTCAAACGGCTTAAATTGGTTTGAGAACTCCCTCTGCTCCAATTTTGAGATTTGGTGCTGTCCCTAATTGCTGTGCAGCCACTCTCAGTTCTTATTGAGGACGGTGTAGCAATATCTATGGACTTTTGAGGCAATTTATTGGTTTACATTAGTGTAATAATCCCCAGATTAATGTGATTGCACCACTGTACACTGATGTGAAATTTCCCTAAAACAGAATATAGAAGTAGGCACAGAAAAGATTAATATCCTGTCGTTTGCTCAATTAGTTTGCTCATGGAAATATGAAAGCTCAGCAACTTTCAACCATCACACAGTTTTTGTTCAGACAAAATGGTCTGTTCCAGCCTGGGTGATGTGAACCGAAATGCCGAACGTTTTGAGGCAAATAGTCAAGCAGATACAGCCCATTTGACAGGATGATCAGGGCATTTTATACATTATTTGAAATCATTTTTTTTTTCTTTTATTGCTGATAGAGTGAAGTCTTGCTTGCCTTTTCTGATCTGGAAAAATCAGGTTATTGGAATGTTATATGAAAAATGTTTAATAGTTGCTATCACTCACTCACCATATGTCAGTCAAGAGACTTAGGGCCATCCTGAACTTAGGAACATAGGAAGCTGCCTTATACGGAGTCAGACCATTGGTCCATCTAGCCCAGTATTGTCAACACTGATTGGCCGTGGCTTTCCAGGGTTTGGGGCAGATGTTGTACCTGCCCTACCTGGAGATGCTGGGGATCAAACCTGAGACCTTCTGCATGCAAAGCAGGTGCTCTACCATTGAGCCATGGCCCTTCACATGACATTGCAATTAACTAACTGGCCAGGCCTGTACAAGAGGGACGGGCTCCACTTGAACCAAAATGGAACCAGACTGTTGGCACTAAACAAAAAAAGGGTGGCAGAGCAGCTTTTAAACTAAACCCTGGGGGAAAGCTGACAGGAACTGGGAAGTATCTGGTTCGGGTCAAATAATCTCAAAGGGATGAAGCTTTTTGATTGCCCAAATGTAGAAGGGGAGGAAATCGGCCAGGAGTACATGGTAGAACATAACAGCCAATCAAAGGGGCTAATGTCCTATAGCAAAAGATGCACATGCCAGAGGCATCTGGGGAGTGATACCATGTACAGGTGTTTTTATGCAAATGCTAGAAGCCTCTGAGCCAAAATGGGAGAACTGGAGTGCTTGATTTTAAAGGAAAACCTGGATATAGTGGGCATAAGAGAAACCTGGTGGAGCAGAGAGAACCAGTGGGATACGGTCATCTCTGGATATAAACTCTATAGGAAGGACAGGGAAGGGCATACTGCGGGAGGTGTTGCCCTGTACGTCAAAGAGGGCATAGTGTCAAGCAGACTAGAACATGTAAAAGGGTTAGGCTCTTCCCAGCGCTGTGGCTGACAATACTAGGCTCCAAAACTAATTTAGTGCTAGGAACATGTTATAGTCCCCCAGACCAGAATGTTCAGGGTGCCCTTGAGATGGAAAACAAAATCAGGGAGGCCTCCAAATAGGTATGGGCAGATCACTTACCCCGTTCTGGGTGGGGGGGTCCATGGAGGGGGAGGCAATCCCTCCCTCCCTCTGGAATCCATCCAGGCCGACTCTGCTCCATGGTGATGCTGCAGAGCCAGCTGCTGGCTTCGCAGCGCTGGCAATACGGCTGGCCACCATTGCTGTGCTGTATCGCTGTGCTAAGTCCGGATGCAAATGGTGTCCACTACGCCATTTGCATCCCTGTTTTCATGCGATAGGCTATGCAAATTATATTTTTACATAGATATTTGCGTAGCCTTTCATGTGAAATAACAGGGACGCAAATGGTGTCCACTATGCCAGTGGCCGGCCCCGCAGCATCACCACATGGAGGAGCCAGCCTGGATGGATTCTAGAAGGGCACGGAGGTGAGTGCTCCGTTCCGCCATGGACCCAATGGGGCCGGATTCTTGGAATCCAGCCTCATTGGGGTCTGTGGCAGAATTCTCTGACATCCCTATCTCCAAACATGGAAGTGTTGCAATAATGGGCAACTTGAATTAACCCCACATTGATTGGACAAATCCATGTTCCAGCCATGACAAAGAGGTTACATTTCTTGATGCCTTAAATGATTGTGCCCTAGAACAGTTGGTCATGGAACCGACCAGAGAACAGGTGACCTTGGATTTAATCCTAAGTGGTGTTGCTCAGGATCTAGTACAAGATGTAAATGTTGAATCACCTGGAAACAGCATTCGCAGTGCTATCAGATTTAATATTATTCAAGTAGAAAATTGCCGAGGAAGTCCAGCACAGTCAAATTTGACTTTGAAAGAGGAAGTTTCTCTAAAATGAGGGAACTGGTGAAAAGGAAGTTGAAAGCAGGAGTCAAGAGGATTAAATCCCTTCAGAATACTTGGAGATTACTCAAAACCACAATAATAGAAGCCCAGCTAAAATGTATACCACAGGTTAGTAAAGGTAGCACCAAGTCCAAGAGGTTGCTCACATGGTTAATGAGCAGTGTTAAGGGAGCTATTAGAGAAAAGAGAGCTTCCTTCAGAAAATGGAAGTCTTGCCCAAGTGAGGAAAACAAAAGGGAGCACAAGCTTGCACAAAGGCGATGCAAGCAGACAATAAGAGATGCAAAAAATCATTTTGAAGAGCATATCGCTAACAACATCAAGGCCATAGGCCAACAGTAAAGAATTCTTTAAATATATCAGAAGCAGAAAACCAGCTAGGGAGGCAGTTGGATCATTGGATGATAATGGAGTTGAAGGAGTACTGAAGGAGGACAAGGAGATTGCAGAGAAGCTGAATGAATTCTTTTCACCCATGCAGAAGATATAGGACAGATACCTGTGCCTGAACTGATGTTTTCAGGAAGGGAGTCTGAGGAACTGAGGCAAACAGTGGTGACAAAAGATGAAGTTCTCAACTTTATTGATAAATTGAAAGCAAATAAATTACCAGGCCCAGATGGTATCTATCCTAGAGTTCTCAAAGAACTCAAATATAAAATTGCTGATCTTCTAACCATGCAATATGTCCCTAAGGTCAGCTTCTATACCAGAGTACTGGAAAATGGCCAATGTGACTAGTGTTGTACGAACCCCCCACTTTCCAGTCTGGGGAGGAGGTCACAGAAGGGCTGTTCGTGCTGCTCACGGCCCCTCAAAATCCTCCGGAGTGGCTCTGTGTCCAGAGGATTTTGCGGAGCAGCACTCTGGCTCCCTATACCAGGTGATTCGGTAATGGTGGCTGCCATTACCCTATCGCTGGGGTGCTGTCGCCGTCCCTCTTCTTTATTCCAGCTGTTAAAGGCTGGCGCAGGGAAGAGGGGCCTCGGTGCAGCCACCCCCCACTGCTCTTGCCCTGTCCTTCTCAGGGCGAGAGCGCTGGGGTGCTGTCACTGTCCCACTTCCACGCGCCAGCTGGCAAAGGGTGGTGCAGGGAAGAGGGGCCTCAGCGTGGCCACCCCCTAGCACTCTCACCTGGTCTAGGGAGCACTGCTCCCTAGCCCAGGTGATACAGTAATGACGGCTGCCATAAGCCTATCACTGGGAGAAATACAGATGCAAATTGCATATTGTATGCCAATTGCGGCTGTAAAGCACTGTTTTTGACCTAAATACAGCCCTAAATGGCTGCAATTAGGTCAAACTCAGGTCTTTATGGCTGCAAGTGGCATCCAATACGCTATTTATGTCTGTATTTCTCCCAGCGATAGACTAATGGCAGCCGTCACTAGCGTATTGCCTGGTCTAGGGAGCTGGGGAGCCGTTCCGCGTGAAATCCTCTGGAGCCGGTGGTAAGTGGTGCCGTTCTGCCATGGACTCCGGAGGTCAGGTTCTTTGGAATCTGGCCTCATTGGAGTCCGTGGAGGATTTCTCTGCCATCCCTAAATGTGACATCAATTTTCAATAAAGGATCCAGGGAGTATCCGGGAAATGACAGGCCTGTTAGCTTAAAGTCTGTTCTGGGCAAATTGGTTGAAGGCATTATTAAAAATAAAATTAGTAAGCATATAGAAGGACAAGCCCTGCTGAAAAAGAATCAACACAGCTTCTGCAAAGGTAAGTCCTGTCTCACTAACCTTTTAGAGTTCTTTGAGAGTGTCAAGAAACATGGAGGCAGGGGTGATCCAGTAGACATCGTTTACTTGGACTTCCAAAGGGCTTTTGACAAAGTCCCTCACCAAAGACTCCTGAGCAAACTCAGCAGTCATGGAATAAGAGGACAGGTCCTCTTATGGATCAGTAACTGGTTAAAGAACAGAAAGCAGAGAGTGGGAATAAATGGTAAATTCTCCCAATGGAGGGAAGTAAATAGTGGGGTCCCACAGGGATCTGTATTAGGACCAATGCTTTTCAACCTGTTTAGAAATGATCTGGAATTAGGAGTGAGCAGTGAAGTGGCCAAGTTTGCTGATGACACCAAATTATTTAGGGCGGTTAAAACAAAAAGGGATTGTGAAGAGCTCCAAAAGGATCTCTCCAAACTGGGAGAATGGGCCTCTAAATGGCAAATGCGGTTCAATGTAAGCAAGTGTAAAGTGAGGCAGCCTCACAGCAGAGCAGAGGAAGCTGCTCCAGCTGGTCTAGGGACTATAGAAGAAAGCAAGCTCCCAGAGAGCAAGCAATCAGAGTGTCAAGGGCTCCTTGGAGGCCTCTCTCAGTCTAATCCAGTAGCCAAGTCCAGACGCAGACAAAGGAATTCCTTTCAAAGCTTTATTCTTCTTTTACAACTTAACAACTATACCGATTGCAACTAGATCTGAGCAGCACAGTACCTATGCCCTAAGTTGGAACAGTTGGTCCCCATTTGAAAGGGAATTACTGGCAGACCCCTGAACTTAAGGACTAGGGAGAGTCCCTCCCCTTTTCCCTTGGATCCTCTGGGCGCAGCCATTGTTTGCGCGCCAACCTGGCATTACGCCTCCTTTCCGCGCCCTCCATCTGGTGCCGCTCTCTGCGTCTGCGTCGCGCATCCACCAAGTCTGCTATCTGTGCTTGGTCACTCCCTGGACTGCTAACTAAACTAGGAATGCTGGTGGGAGGAATCTCTGTCAGCTGTTGGTCCTGGGAAAGAGGAGCGCGCTGCTCTTCCTCAGAATCAGAACTACTCTGGGATTCTATGGGCTCAGTGTCCACCCTAACACAGAGCGAGCCAATGGGGAGAGCAAACAGGAGTTGGCCAGGGGAGTTGAAGTGGAAGAGGAGACAAAGGCAAAAAGGTAAGTGGACTGGAGGAAGCCCAGTGGGCTGCCCTTTTCCTTCTGCATGGCTGTAAGCTCACCAGGTGCTCCTAAGAGTTCCAATTGAATTGAAGGGGTGTGGCCTCAGTCTGCTTCCTGCCTCCCAGCTGAGCAGAGCAGAGCAGAGCAAACTGCTCCAGCTGGTCTAGGGGCTATACAAGCAAGCAAGCAAGCCCCCAGAGAGAGAGCGATCAGAGTGAGCAAACAGGAGTTTGGCAGGGGAGTTTGGTAGGGGAGGTCAAGGGGGAAGCCCTTAATGTTTTTTTCCCCCATTTCTTTTTCATTTTTTAAAAATTTATTTTTCTTGTAACACACACATCCATACCAGTGGGCCAGTGTTCTTGACCTCCAGTGAGTAGAGGACCGGGCACAGGCTACTCTAGAACAATCAAAAAGCTAGACACAAAAAGGGAATAAAGGCTATGGAAGGAAAAGACTGTCCAGTGGTGGTGATCTGTAACATTTGTGCCATTTTTTTTTTCTTGCCTGAGAACAACATGGTCTACACGTGCAACAGTTGCAAGTTGATCACGCTATTGGAAGAAAATGTAAGAAGACTGGAGCGACGAGTGCCGACCCTCCAGGGAATAAGAGAACACAAAGCATTCTTGGACAGAATGGTGGAACTACAGCAGCAAAGTGAAGAACAGAAGCTAGAAGAGCAACAGCAAGCTGAGGCAGAAGAGGGAAATGTTGAGGTGAGGAAAAATGAAGTAGAGCATACTCCTTGGAAAAGGGTGACAGTTAGAAGAAGAAGAACTAGACGCCACTCTGCACCAGTGGAGGCAGTGGAGCTATGGAACTGTTTCCAGATACTTGAGGGTGAGACTGGAGGAGAGCCTGCAGAGGAAGAATTACAGGGGAACCTGCATGAGAGTGAGCAAGAGGCTGAATGTCAGTCAAGCAGAGGTGATGAAACCGAGGCCTACAACAACAAGAAGAGAAGAGTAGGAGTAGTGGGAGACTCCTTGCTGCATGGGATCGAAACCCAAGCATGTTGCAAAGACCCGTGGACTCGCCAGGTATGCTGTGTCCTGGGACAACGGATTAGAGATGTGACTGAAAGGTTGCCTGCACTCATTAAGCCCACTGACAGGTATCCAATAATAGTCTGCAGAAACATGTAGGAAGAAAGCCAGACTATAAAGCACATGGTCTTCAATGTCTATACGCTAATGCCCAGAGTAATGGAAACAAACAGAACGAACTTGAACTCTTAATACAGGAGGGAAATTATGACTTGATAGGTATAACTGAGACTTGGTGGGATGACTTCCATGACTGGAATACAGCAATTGAAGGATATAACTTGTTCAAAAAGAACAGGAGGAACAGAAAGGGAGGTGGAGTTGCACTATATGTTAAAGATACATAACAGCACAGAAATACAGGAGGATGAACTTGGTAGCCCCATCAAGAGCATCTGGGTTAAATAAATCGAGCAAAGGAACCTGGTGGTCAGAGTCTATTACCGGCCACCCAATCAAGGAGAAGACGAGGATGAAACTTCTGAAAAGCAAATTGCCAAGGTTTCAAGGAAGCATGATGTGGTAGTAATGGGGGACTTCAATTTCCCTGATATTTGTTGGGAGACAAATTCTGCAAAACATGGCACCTCCAAGAGATTACTGACTTGTGTTGCTGATAATTTTCTCCTACAGAAAGTAGAGGAAGGAACTAGAGGATTGGCTATCCTTGACTTGATCCTAACCAACAGAGATGACTTAGTGGATAAAGTAGCAGTTATGGGATCTCTGGGGGAAACTGACCATGTTATACTTGAGTTCTTGGTTCTAAAGGAAGCAAAAGCCAAGTGAAGCCAAACATGTACCCTGGATTTTAGGAAAGCCAATTTTAATAAACTCAGAACAATGATAAGTAAGGTCCCATGGTGAGTGACTCTAATGAGAAAAGGAGTCCAAGATGGGTGGGAGTTTTTAAAAAAGGAAATTCTAAAGGCACAATTACAAACAATTCCAACAAGAAAAAAGGCAGAAGACAACAGAAGAAGCCAATGTGGAAACAAAAAAGGACACATACAGCAAGTGGAAAAAAGGTTACAGGCTACAAAAGAGAGTACAGGCAGGTAGCACAGAATTGCAGGGATGGTGTCAGGAAGGCGAAAACTGAGAACGAGCTGAGGTTAGTGAGGGATGCTAAAAGCAACAAAAAGGCTTTCTTCAGATACATATATAGTAAAAGACAGAGGAAAGAAATGGTGGTTCAACTATTAAATAAGCATGGCAAAATGGTAACAGATGACAAGGAAAAGGCAGAAGTGCTCAATTCCTACTTTGGCTCAGTATTCTCCCAGAAGAGGGTCTATGAGCCCACTGGCAAAGGTGAAGTAGAGGCTGAAGGGGCAGGATTTCAGCTTGAGATTGATAGGCATATGGTTAAGGAACGCCTAATTACTAGGGATGTATGAAATACTAACCCCCAGGTCTGGGGGGGGGTCCTACGGGGGGCTGGAGGCGATCCGTCCCTCCCCCCGGAATCCTACCCGGCCGGCTCCGCTTTGCGGCAATTCCATGGAGCCGCCGGCAGGCTCTGGGGCACCAGCAATACAGCTGCCATTGCCATACCACTGGCTGGGCTGATTGACTGCAGATGCAAATGGCATCCACTATGCCATTTGCGGCCGTAAAGGTCTTAGTTTAAGCTAAATGCAGCCATTTATGCAGGGAGGATCCGGCCATCGAGGATTCCTCTGGGAGGCAGAGGTAAGTCTTCCAATCCTCCACAGACTCCAGAGGCCGGATTCTTTTAAATCCAGCCTCACGGGTCTGTGGAGGATTTTTCTGCCATCCCTACAAATTACTTTGAATGAGTTCAAATCTCCAGGGCCAGATGAACTGCATCCTAGAAAAATAAAGAAACTGGCAGAAGAACGCTCAAAACCACTGTGTATTATCTTTGAGAAATCATGGAGGCAGGTGAAGTGTCAGATGTCTGGAGGAGGGCTAATGTTGTCCCTATCTTCAATAAGGGCAAAAAGGAGGAACCTGGGTACTACAGACCACTCAGTCTGACATCAATCCCTGGGACAATTCTGGAGCAGATTATAAAGCAATCCATCTGTAAGCACCTTGAAAACAATGCAATGATTACTCGAAGCCAACATTGATTTGTCAAGAACAAATCCTACCAGATGAATCTGATCTCATTTTTTGATCAGGTAACCTCCCTTGTGGACTGTGGGAATGCTGCAGACATCATATAGCTCGACTTCAGCAAAGCTTTCAACAAAGTGCCCCATGATATCCTGATGAACAAACTAGCCCAAAGTGGCCTAGATGAAACAAGGATCCGGTGGATCCACAGTTGGCTACACAATCAGACTCAAAGAGTGCTTATCAATGGGATCTTCTCAAACTGGGGAGAGGTAATGAGTGGGGTACCTCAGGGCTCAGTCCTGGACCCAGTGCTCTTCAACATTTTTATTAATGACTTGGAAGAGGAGGTGTAGGGAATGCTGATCAAATTTGCAGATGACAGAAAATTGAGCAGGATAGCTAATACATTGGAAGACAGAAACAAAATTCAAAGTTATATTGATAGGCTGGAGTGCTGGGCAGAAAACAACAGAATGACATTTAATAGGGATAAATGCCAAGTTCTGCACCTAGGAAAAAGCATCTTGCACAGTTACAAGATGGGGAACACTTGGCTCAACAATACTACAATCGAGAAGGATCTTGGAATCATTGTAGATCACAAGCTGAATATGAGCTGACAATGTGATGTGGCTGCAAAAAAGGCAAATGCCATTTTGGGCTGCATTAATAGAAGCATAGCTTCCAAATCCCAGGAAGTATTAGTTTCCCTCTACTCAGCACTGTTTAGGCCTCTTCTTGGGTACTGTGTCCAGTTCTGGGCACCACATTTTAAGAAGGATGCAGACAAACTGGAGAGGGTTCAGAGGAGGGCAACGAAGGTGATCAGGGGACAAAGCCCTATGAAGAGGGACTGAAAGAACTGGGCATGTTTAGCCTTGAGAAGAGAAGACTGAGGGGAGATAAGATAGCACTCTTCAAGTACTTGCAAGGCTGTCACAGAGAGGATGATCTCTTCTCGATCATCCCAGAGTGCAGGACATGGAACAATGGTCTCAAGTTACAGGAAGCCAGATTCTGGCTGAACATCAGGAAAACCTTCCTGACTGTTAGAGCAATACGACAATGAAACCAATTCCCTAGGGAGGTGGTGGGCTCTCCCACACTGGAGGCATTTAAGATGAAGCTGGACAGCCATCTGTCAGGGATGCTTTGACTTAGATTTCTGCATTAAGCAGGGGGTTGGACTCGACGGTCTTATAGGCCCCTTCCAACCCTACTATTCTATGATTCTATTCTATGATTCTATGTACATTGGGGGAAAAAATCCCAACTTCAAATATAGCTTGATGGGATCTGAGATAGCAGCAACGGAGCAGGAAAATGATCTTGGGGTTGTGGTGGACAGCTCAATGAAGATGTCAAGCCAGTGTGTGGCCACTGTAATAAAAGGCAAAGTCCATGTTAGGCATAATTGGCAGAGGAACTGAGAATAAAACTGCCAATATCATACTGCCCCTAAAGAAATCTGTGGTGAGGCCACATTTAGAATACTGTGTCTAGTTCTGGTCACCACACCTAAAAAAAAAGATATTGTAGAGCCGGAAAAGGTGCAGAGAAGGCAACTAAAATGATCAAGGAGCTGGAGCATCTCCCCTATGAAAGAAGGCTACAACAGCTGGGATTGTTTAGCCTGGAAAAAAGGAGGGTAAGGGGAGACATGATAGAAGTCTACAAAATTATGCATGGTGTGGGAAATGTGGATAGGGAGACATTTTTTTTCCTCTCTCAAAATACTAGAACCCGGGGTCATCCTATGAAGCTGACTGGTGGGAGATTCAGGACAGATAAAAGGAAGTACTCCTTCACACAGCACATAGTTAAACTATGGAATTCACTACCACACGATGTAGCGATGGCCACCAATTTGGATGGCTTTAAAAGGGGGTTGGACAAATTCCTGGAGGAAAAGGCTATCAATGGGTACCAGTGCTGATGGCGATGTGCTACCTCCAGTCCCAGAGGCAGTGAGCCTATGTACACCAGTTACTGGGGAACATGGGTGGGGGGTGCTGTTGTGCTCATGCCCTGCTTGTGGGTTCCTGGTTGACAGCTGGTTTGCCACTATGTGAACAGAATGCTGGACTAGATAGACCCTTGGTCTGATCCAGCATGGCTCTTATGTTCTTATACGCCATTTCAAAAACACACAAACACAATGTTTTATACAGTTCTGATCTCTCTTCAGCCTCTTATGCATGGTGTGGAGAATGTGGATGGAGAGACTTTTTCTCCCTCTCTAATAATACTAGAACCCAAAGGGGTCATCCCATGAAGCTGATTGGTGGGAGATTCAGGACAGATAAAAGGAAGTTCTTCTTCACACAGTGCATAGTTAAACTATGGAACTCACTACCACAAGATGCAGTGGATGGATTTAAAAGCGGGTTAGACAAATTCATGGAGGATAAGGCTATGCTGGGGAACATGGGCGGGAGGATGCTGCTGCACTCATGTCCTATTTGTGGGTTTCCCATGGGCAGCTGGTTGGCCACTGTGTGAACAGAATGCTGGACTAGATGGACCCTTGGCCTGATCCAGCATGGCTCTTCTTATATTCTTATGTTCTCTCTTATGTCTTTACTATGTTGGCTATCTTAACTAATAGAACTAGAGGGATATCATATAGGTCAACCAAATAGGATACAATTTGGGGGTATGGGGTATTTTTGTAATGACACTTGTTCAAACTTTCAGAATGACCAGGGGTATTAACTAAGATGGGCACAGCATATTTCTCCTTGCTCAAATGTTTCCCCAAAAGACAGATTTGCAAGCCAGAAGTGATTCACTCGTGTGTACACCTATCTATATGCTTGAAATAACCAAAAATAGTTTCCATGAGAGACAGAGTGCTGGTCCAGATGGATTGTTGTTTTCGTTTAGCTTTAATATTCTTATTTATGTCACAACAAGGCACAGCAGAAGAAAATGAATTTCCATTTTCTGAAGACACGGGGCAGGTGAGGTCCCAATTCTAATTTCAAGAACCGCTAAAATTAAAATTATACAAAATTCTTCAGGGGCTGCTGTGGCATTCATGTTTTGAATTTCCATTATTTTGGACAGTGAAATTAATTCATCTTTCTTTTTTACTTTACATTCTCCCATACAGGCACAGTGCGTTCTATGAATTTAACAGAGTGCTGAAAAAAATTGAAAATGTTTTGACATTTGGAGTTTTGTGTTGTAACCGTTGCTGTTCCAGATCCCAGTATTCAGGGATTCATAAGTATTTCACCACAAAACTTCAGCTTTCACTTGTTATGAAGGGAAGATCCTTGTGTCTGAATTAGACATTTTTGAAAATGGAGCTAAGAGGAATTTGAATTTGTTTCAAGTCATTGGTCTGGGGCTTGCATAAATCTTTATGATTAAGCTGCCTGGATCTTCTTTATAGTTATTTCTACTACTCTAACTCCTCTTAGAGACGTCACCAAAGTTCATAACCCAAACCTCAGCAGCTCATAACACTCACCTCTAACCCAAGACAAACATTATGATACAGTGCTGTGATTGGACGTATGAAAGGTATCAAATGGACTCAGACTTGGACTCTGAAATAACCAAGTCCAATTATGAATTAAGCTTAGGGAGGTTCACCCACCTCTGCCTCCAGTGAGTAACTTTTTTTTTTTTAATAATAATAATAAAAGTATATGGGCAGTATCCAAGGCTGACCCCATGTGAGTGGGACCTACCACTAATACAACAGTTCTAAAAACAGTTAGAAATGAACTGAAATGTTCATTTCCAGTATGGGGGAGGTCAGTGGAGCTCCCCGAAGGGAGCTCTGCTGACCTGTCCTGTTGTGGAAACAAGCACTTTGGCTTGTTTCCAGGTTTATTTTAGAAAGTGATAGCATCCTGCTGCACTCACAGTGGGTCCCACGGGCGCAAGAGAAGAACAGAGGCTCAGCAACAGTATTGGATACTGCCCATGGGGAACATAAATGGCTCTAATTCAACAAAATGCATGGAATTCAGTTAGGGCTGCATGTACGTAGCCTTTAAACAACAACAGCAACTGTGATCCTGGAAAACATTTGTTTGGTGGGGAACCTCCCAGTTTCCCAGCCAAGTGGCTGATGGGAATGATTCTAATTTTTTAAAAGTCTCTATGGATCCAGCTCTGGCTGTTGTATCAGCATGGAGAATCACATGTGTAGCAGCATTGATTTGTGACATAATCTCCCATTGAGCCAGGAATATTCATGCATATGGTTCCTCCTAGTTTCCCTCTCCCAGGCTCTGCAACTCCCTTCCAATGGAAACTGAGCTAGCTCTATCTTAATTGACAATTGACCAACAGGCAAGTACATTCTTATTTCCACAAACATTTGGCTTTGGGAGGAGCAATCCTATGGCTGCTAGTGAGCAGCTAGACAGCCATAGGATATCTGGTTTTCCGGGAATCGATCTCCCGCACTTCCACGCTGCCTCGCAGGCAGAGCAGAATAGCCCTGCACTCCATACTTGCAAGAGGAGCATGGAAATGGCCAAAACAGGGCATTCCTGGGGGGCGTTCTGGGGTGGGGAAGGTGGAAATGCTGGTATGACACATCCTATGGAAATGCTGGTATGACACACTCCGCCTTCCTGCAGCTAAACAGCTGAAATCGAATATATATTTAACATGAAACATAAAAAAACATAATGTGCCTAAAGTGCTGACATTGCCTGTTTTCTGCAACATCAAATAGGTGTTTGAAATTCTCTGGCTTCAGAGAAATACGCTCTACCCCATTCTCAAAATATTTGCTATGATGCTGTTCCTTTGATGTTACAGGAGCTTCTCTAGAGTTCATGATTTGTGAATCTTTTGCTACTATATAGGATTTGATATTTATTATTTTTACTACTACTACTATTGAGTTTCTAAGTTGCCTTTCTCTTTAAAAAGACCCAAGGTGATTTACAACAAAATTATTAAAACATACAGAATACAAACCTGCTAAAAAAAATTTCCATTAAAAAATATCAAAACATCGTGATGATTTAAGGGTTCATGCATAATCGTGAGTGAAGGAGGCAAGAAATAAAGAGATGGCTCAAGTGTATGGATTGAACATTGGGCCACATTTATTGAAACTGATCTGCAAAGGGGGATTCCTGGGCGGCTACCTCTCTGTTCCAGTACTAGCCAGGCAATGTAATTGGGTGAAACATTCTTTGCCTACTGGATATTGATTGTAGAATCAGCACCGCTCAGGATTTCCCCATTTTGGGAAAGGGGGACATCCCCTGTCACATCCTCCCCCGCCCAGGCCACAAAATACCAGGTGTGCAAGGGGAGATGGCCTCACAAGTAGTCCTTATCCCCCACTGGAGCTGCAAAACTGTCAGCGGGATGCCTCAGGCATCACCTGTCACCACCAACGATGCCTCAGAATGATCACCATCCCTATCCAGTCAAATGTAGCCCATTCAAGCCAGCCACAGGAGGACAACAGGCCTTTTGCTTAGTCATTCTCTCCCCACCCAACTGCACTGAGTTTCTTCTAGCAGGACCCTTTGCAGATCAGACAAGAATAAGACATTACCCAAGTTGGACAAATTCACTCTGTCTTGCCTGTAAAGCTTCCTCCTCATCTGACACATCCCAGGGTGAAATATAATCCCATTGCCAGATGCACGTAAGTGATTGGCAGTTTCCCTATTTATCTTCTTATGGGTGTGATCCAGTGCCCCTGGATCCATGCCATCCCTCCAGCTCACTCTGGGAATCAGGAGTGGTCCTGCAGGCTAATAATTGCCTGGTAAAGCCCCTCCTCTGGCCAGTGGCACCACTCAACCCAGCCAATGCAGGGTTTGCAGCCATGTCTCCTCATTCTCCCTGCCACACACACACACACACACACACACGCACACACACTCACAATGCCTCTCTGCCCCCCGACAGGCAGGCAAGCCAAACACAGCGTAGGGCATTTCTCCTGTTGAAATAAATGGGGATTAAAATTTGGCTGGATTATGCAGATAATTTCTGATCTTTTCTTGTAATTAACTCCTGTTTACAATTGGTTTGGTACACTATAACCGTGACATCAATCTAGTTCAACAGAGATGAATAAACTGCTGTGAAATGCTATAAAATCTGAGACATATCTCTGTAATATGCCAATTGTTTTGTGCAGATGCTGATACTCTTCCAGACATGCTGAATATGGAAGCCTGTTTTGTGGAATGAACTGGTTTTAAAAGGGGTCACCCTGCTTAGCACATTACAGTAATATGCTAAGTGGGGTTGTTAATGCATTTGTGTTACATAAACAAACATTTCATGTAAGCTGTTTATGGTCCTAATGGAGGCTTTAACAGAAGCTTTAATGGAGTCAACACAACAGGGTTTCACAACAAAAATTATTTCTATTGCAAGTTTTCGCTGTTGACTTCAATGCATTGTACAATTATACTTGATGCTGTAATTCAGGATTGTATATTGGCATCTTGCAACCCAGCATCTGAAAAAGATTGAGTTTAACTGTCATTTTAAAGCTTAAAAATGTTGTGTATATTGCTGGGAGACCAAAGCCACCTGTTCAGAGACTGGACTTTCTCCCCATACATACAGTGTCAAGAGAAATGACTGACAATAGAACATATATTAATTTTGGAGGATACAAGGATTTGATAAAAGGGTATGTCTGCTCATGTTTTAGTGACCAAATACAAAAGGATGCAGACAAACTGGAGAGGATTCAGAGGAGGGCAACAAAGATGATCAGGGGACTGGAAACAAAGCCCTATGAAGAGAGACTGAAAGACCTGGGCATGTTTAGCCTTGAGAAGAGAAGACTGAGGGGAGATAGGATAGCGCTCTTCAAGTACTTGAAAGGTTGTCACAGAGAGGAAGGCCAGGATCTTTTCTTGATCATCCCAGAATGCAGGAAACGGAATAATGGGCTCAAGTTACAGGAAGCTAGATTCTGGCTGAACATCAGGAAAACCTTCCTGACTGTTAGAGCAATACGAAAATGGAACCAATGACCTGGGGAGGTGGTGGGCTCTCCCACACTGGAGGCGTTTAAGACGAGGCTGGACAGCCATCTGTCAGGGATGCTCTGACTTGGATTCCTGCACTGAGCAGGGGGTTGGACTCGATGGCCTTGCAGTCCCCTTCCAACCCTACTATTCTATGATTCTAAATAATCAATATATACTGTTATTTCACATAGTCCATGTTTCACCTAACCAATGGAAGAAATCAGTTGCCCTTACATAAGGCTGATTGCTTTCTGTGGCTTGGATTCATAGTTGGTCATGCTTAGAGTGGACTCATGGAAATCAGTGGGACGTAAATTAGTCGTGATTAACTTACCATTGATTTCAAAGGGATCTACTCTAAACATGACTGACTACAGCCAACACAATGTTACAACTAACTTTTGCTGGATTGGGGCCATATCCTCTCTAGTCACTCAAAAAAGACAAAAAGGATACAGTTGTCAGAAATTCATATTGGTTTGGTATGTTTAATAGTTGCATATGTCAAAGCTGGCCATGCTAATAGAATCTTTTCAGCGAGTGCACGTGCATTAGGGATGTACGAAAGTCACTTACCTTTTCGCAGGGGTGCTTCGCGGTGGGGGGGAGGCGCTTCGCTTCTCCCCCCGAAGTTCAGGCGAGGGGGGGGAGCCGTCCTGCCTCGCCCAGCTGAAATTCAGGCCGGGGGGGAGGCTTTCCGCCTCGCCCAGCCGAAATTCAGGCCAGGGAGAAGCGCCCCGTCTCCCCGGCTGCGAAACAAAGTGTAAAAAAAACAAAAAACCCCGTGATAGGCTATGTAATGATTAACATAGCCTATCACGGCTAGATTTCCAAAGTCAGCCGTGATAGGCTACGTAAATCGTTACGTAGCCTATCACGGGTGACTTTGAAAAAAAAAAGCGCGTACGCAAATGGCGGCGGCCTATGGGCGCCGCCATTTGCGTTCCTTATTTGGTCCCAGTAGTCTACATAAAGATTTATGTAGACTACTGGGACCAAATAAGGAATGCAAATGGCGGCGCCCATAGGCCGCCACCATTTGCATACGCACTTTTTTTTTCTTCTTCTTCAAAGTCACCCGTGATAGGCTACGTAACGATTTACGTAGCCTATCATGGCTGACTTTGGAAATCTAGCCGTGATAGGCTACGTTAATCGTTACGTAGTCTATCATTTTTTTTTTTTAAACACTTTACCTTGTAATGGTGGTGGCAGCAGCCGGTCGGAAGACCGGCTGCCGCCCCCCCCCCCGACGAAAGGCCGACGAACCACCGCTGGGACCCGCCGCCGGGAGGGACATTTGCCAAAGGTAAGTCCCATCCCGGGGGGGTGGCGGAGAATTTCACCGCCTATTTTGGGGGGCCGAATGCGTTGGCGTTCAGCCCCCCGAAGATTCGGGGAGAAATTCTCCGCCATCCCTAACATGCACCCGGTCTGTCACTTCAAATACTGCTCAGCGGCTGGATGTAACACTACCCGGCAAAACATGGGAAGGGCTATCTTCCTGCGGGATCCTGCCTTTGCTGGATCAGGGCATAAATATTCAGCTTCATGTTTGGTGATGTTGATGTTCCTTGAACTTTACTTCACAAACAGAATCTGCATATTTCCTTATGAATTTGAACGAGAATAATACTGACTTTGAATCCACATTCTGAGTGTGACAGATGGGGGATACGGTTGTGTTTTAACTTTCTCCTTGCTCTAACCATTTAGGGCACAATCCTATCAAGATAGGACGCAAGGCAGGAGAGGCATGGGGGGGGAGATCATTCTCTCCATGCCTCTCCCATCCTGCTATTTTCCGCTAGACAGCTGTTTTTTGGCTGTCTAGCTGCAGGGGGCTGACCAGGAGAGGAAGCTGCATGTATGACACATAGGATGTATCGTACATGCAGCTCCGCTCTCCCCACCACGGAATGTCCTTAGCCCCTCCCCATTTCAGTCTCTCCATGCTCCTCTTCCAAGCATGGAGGACAGGGTTTCTCTGCACGGCCTCTGAGGCAGCGTGGACGTGAGGGGAGGTCAGTTTTCCAGGAACCGACCTGAGAGCATGGGCTCCAAGGTCAGTTCCTGGAAAAGAGCATATCCTGTGGCCCTCTAGACAGTGTCTAGTGGCCATAGGATTGCTCCCTCCATTGGCCTTCCCAAAGGGTCAAAGCTTATAATACCCATGGTATGCTGCCACCACCTTTTTCAGGCAATGCCTTATTAAGATTGTAAAATAAAAAAGAAAATAAATATTATTGTTCCTACTCCTGGCAGTTTTGGCTGATACTTATTATTTGGATCCACTCCAATCTGGTTTCTGGTTTGGTTTTGGGCTGGAGATAATCTTAGTTGCCCTGGTATATGTTGTACGCTGGTGAATGGTTGGCAGGGAGAGTACAACCTGGTTGGTTCGCCTGGACCTTTCAGTGGCTTTCACTTAGGGATGGGTGAACTCACCTGGATCCACCTCATGTGCTGCTTGATGGACCCCCATTGGCTGCCAGACCCTGTTCGCCATGCTGTGCAAGCTGCCGGCTGGTCCATGGGTGCCCAGTGAGTAGTGTGCAGCTGCCCACTCCCTCACCAAGCTGCCATTTTGCTCAAAATGGTGGCTCGTACTTTTTACGTAAAGGGGCCATTTATGTAAATCGTCATTTACACCTGTAATTTTGCATAAACGGCCTCTTTACATAAAAATAATGAGCTGTCATTGATTTTGAACAAAACTGAGGCTAGGCAAGGGGATGGCGACTGCCGCACTTGCCTGACTCAGCAGCATACACCGAATCAGGCAAGCATGGTGGTCCACAGACTGGAGTCTGGGAAGCCGAGCAGGGGGTGGGGAGTTCACTGGACTCCATCCCCCTCTCAGACTACCGAGGAATCCCTACTTTCAGTGTCATTGGTCCTTCTTTCAGTACCATTGATCCTCCTGGCCATCTTGCTGGGATGGGTCTAGGAGACACAGTGTTAAATGTCTCCAGCCCTGTTGGGGGAACATGTTCAGAAAGTGGTGCTTAGCGGACTTCTGTTCCGTCTCATGGTCTTTAGGATGTCTCAGGGTTCCACCTTGTCCCTATGCCTTTTAACATCCAGCATGAAAGGGTTCCACCCTTAAAGGTGGCCTAAAAATAACTTTAAATAAACAAACTTCTACACTTCTATGTCTGGAGGTCTGGGCCACAGTGTCATTAGTATGCCCCTGTACTAATCCAGAGGGAGGACTGTAGAAACTAAGATGAAGAACTGGGTATTTAATTGTTTAAACTGATGCTCTATTTCATTTTAATCTGCTTTATTTGAATTGTTGTGCTTTTAGACTGCTGTTTTAGTTATTTCAGCCATGAAGTTGGCTGAGTGGCCTTAGGCTTGTCATCATCTCTCTGCCTTACCTGTACCACAGGATTGTTGTAAGGATTAAAGTGAGGAGAGCCATGTACACTTTCCTGAGCTCCTTGGAGGAAAGGTGGCAATGTAGTGAAAAAGTATGATGATGATGATGTGGTGTAGTGGCGAGAGTGTTGGACTGGGAGCCGGGAGACCCGGGTTCTAGTCCCCACTCGGCCATGGAAGCTCACTGGGTGACTTTGGGCCAGTCACAGACTCTCAGCCCAACCTACCTCACAGGGTTGTTGTTGTGAGGATAAAATGGAGAGGAGGAGGAGGATTATGTATGCCGCCTTGGGTTTCTTAAAGAGGAAAAAAGGCGGGGTATAAATGCAATAAATAAATAAATAAATTATTATTAACCATCTAGTAGAGGAACAGCAGAAAATTAGGTGGAAGGAAGGGCTGAGGTGTAGACAAAAATGGAGGTGAACAAACTTTTCAAATCCCAAGCAACGTAGGCCATTTCCGTCATACCCTGGCTGTGTAAGTACACTCTCTTCATGAAACATCTAAAAGTAGAGTCAAAACAAGTTTACTCTGATTCAGATAGTGAAGTGGTTGAAGTGCCGAGGTACTCTTCCCCACTCCAATCCCACGAAGGGCTCTCTGGGGCCATGTTGGCAGGTTAGAAAACTCCAAATAAATTTTAAAAAAATACATGATTTTCCTTCCCTAGGAATAAAACTGCTTGTTGTACTAAAGCCTCTGGGAATATACACCTGTGATTAACCCAGACCACGTGGCTCTGGGTTCATATTACTCCAGCTGTAAAACATTTACTTGGCAAACCAAGCTAAAGACTGCAGGAGGGTCTTTACGTGAATCAGTGTTCTATATGTATTTCTTGACATCTTTTATTGGTATTGCAATCCATCTTTGCCAAATCCACTCTGCATGTATACTTCTGGAATCCTAAGTGTCCAATAAAATCAAAGCAATAGGCACACAAATAATAACATTTTTCAGAAGGGAACACAGCAGCAATGAAAAGCATATTCAGTGATGGAAATACTCCTATTTCCTCTCCAAGGGTTGGCAATATCTTGCCAGCTCAGCTAACATTACGTTTGCTGACACTTTTCTGTTGCTGAAAAATTAGTATGGTTTCATTTTTTGCAGGGATACATTTTTTACTACATCATCCCTTGCAGAATTTCTTTCCCTTTATTCAAGGCAGCTCCACTGATGACTATTAATGGGAAAGAGGGATAGAGAGTGGAGAACCTTGTTAAGAAAAACTCAGCTAAAGATTTCTCCACATGACAAGTGAATTAATATATCGGTGGACCCATTCTTAAAGCCACCATAATGAACAAGGTCACAGCTTATCAACTCAAGACAAAAGAAATGCCACAATGCTTTCTTGAGGAAAGTCCCCCAAAACAATTTTATGCAAACATTCTCATGTATTGAAAACTTATGAAATGTACACTTCTGAAACTTTTCAATGTCTACTCCCCTGCGAAGTTTTCCCTCCACCCTTATCCATTTTTCACTAGCCACATGGTTGCATTAGGAGCAGTGAGCCACATATAATCCTTCTGGAAGCCATTAGCATTTGGGAAAACACACACACACACAACTCCCTAAGGGTATAATCCTATGCATGTTTAGGCAGCAAAACGTCCTACTCCCCCCAGCATTCTTCAGCCAACCTAGCTCACTGGGACTTGTAGGGCTTTTTTTCTGTCTAAACATGCATAGGCTTGCACCCTAAATGTCATAAAGAAGAGTGCTGATGTTTGTGGGGAAAAAATATGGAAGATATGAGGACGACATTGATATCTCAACTGATTTTTGCCTGTGCTTTAGTACTGAAGGAGAATTTCACTACTTTTTAACCCTTTAGGCAATGGAGACAGTCTGACGGGTCGAATACTACTATAATGACCATATAGTATTGTAGAAAAAAAATATACAGTTTCAATACTAAGGGTTTTTACAAATGTTTCTTCCTGTTTTTAAAGTCCAATGAAGCACACAGGGGGACATCCCAATACAGTCAAAGACTATTTTCATTAGGTTACATGTTCAAATATGGGGAGTCATTACAGGCAGAAATTCACCATCAAGGGAGAAGTAGACATGGCAGAAACACAGGATAAAGCCTGAATGTTGGAAGCATAGGGGGAGAAGAAAGACAAAGCTGGACCAAGAAGCTCAGGAGGAGTGGCTGGAGGGAGTGCCAGGAAAGAAACAAAGACCAGAAGAAACTACAAAAAGGGGTAGCAGGAAGGGAAAGGGACCAGCAAGCTTGTTAGAAGACCAAGGAGTTGAATCAGAAGACTGGTTGCTGGGAATGGTAAAAGAGACCTTCCAGTACAGACAGCAGCAGACAGCAGAAATGTTTTCCCCACTTCCACAGCAACCTCAGTACCTGATCATCCTGACCCCACAGCTTGCCACTACATAGGAATTCTTTGTTATCCTGCAGATACTTACTTAGGTTGCTATGCTGGCATTCACCCTGCTGCTACATACCCCCATCTATAGACACTAATCCTGATCCTGCAGCTACTTACCCTTATAACTCCCTTTCATTCTGATCCTGCAGATACCTAGCCATATCACCCCATAAGCATTCATCCTGATCCTTCAGCTACTTACCTCATTCCATGAGCCTTCATCCTGTTCCTGCAGCCACTTACCAGTATTGCACTGGGGCCATTCCACCCTATCCTGCAGCTCCTTACTTTGTTCGCTAAGAAGGGATTCTGCTTCCAAAACTATTGACTTGAATGATCCTGTGCTATAAAAAGGGTTAATAAAGTCTAGAGTTGCTGCATTTACATTGTCACATAGTTCCTTTTGGTTGAAAACAGGGGGAAGTTACATGTCCCCACTGAAAGTGGGGACACCCCTTGTAACAATATCCCAACTTTCTTCCACCATGAATTCTTCCACTTAGAATTCTAAGGTAGAAACCCATCCAGGCATCTACCAAACCCAGAACTGTTTAGCTATAGCAAGATGATGATATCATGCACCTACTGAGTATGGCCTGGGATAATGGAGGCATGAGCTCCGCATTATGTGTAATTCAGTTGCCTGCATAATTCAGAGCCCTGTAAATGGCTGAGTGATACAGATAATGGAAGAGCTGGATGTTCTTTAGAAGATTAACTAAAGGGAAGTGAGCAGGAATATTTGGTAATTTGACTGGTTCTTCTGTTGGTTAAAAGAAAAAGCTCTTATATTAGCAGGCCAGCACTTTCTTACCCAAGCCAATTTAAACATAATGGGTTGTATCCAATGTTAGTCCTACTTAGAGAGACCCATTAAAATGAATGGAACTTAAACTATTCATAACTAAGTTAGGTCCTATTCATTTCAATGGGTACACTCTAAGTAGGACTAACAATGGATACAACTCAATGCCTCCCACTCCCACTAGATAATGGGCAGGCTGTGGTGCTGAGTGGAACTCCCAGCAGATCCCATCATATTAATGAAACTGGCCAGTACAAATGTGTCAGGAAGCCCAGAGCTCTGCTAGATGACACTGACTGCTACTCACCTGAGCCACATCGGTGATGATACTAGCAGCCCAGCATTAGAGTGATGGGTTCTACTGTAGCTAGGGGTGTTGGAGACTTAAAGACCAATTTTTCACTTGGGGGGCGGGATTTGTGCTCATTCACATTAGTGTTAATGTTTGTTGTTTATTTGGTCAGTCGCTTCTGACTCTTCGTGACTTCATGGACCAGCCCATGCCAGAGCTTCCTGTTGGCCGTCACCACCCCCAGCTCCTCCAAGGTTGAGTCCGTCACCTCCAGAATATCATCCATCCATCTTGCCCTTGGTCTGCCCCTCTTCCTTTTGCCTTCCACTTTCCCTAGCATCAGCATCTTCTTCAGGGTATCCTGTCTTCTCATGATGTGACCAAAGTACTTCAGTTTTGCCTTTAATATCATTCCCTCAAGCGAACAGTCTGGCTTTATTTCCTGGAGTATGGACTGGTTTGATCTTCTTGCAGTCCAAGGCACTCTCAGAATTTTCCTCCAGCACCACCATTCAAAAGCATCTATCTTCCTTCGCTCAGCCTTCCTTATGGTCCAGCTCTCGCAGCCATAGCTTACTACGGGGAATACCGTTGCTTTAACTATGTGGACCTTTGTTGTCAGTGTGATGTCTCTTCTCTTCACTATTTTATCAAGATTTGTCATTGCTGTCCTCCCAAGAAGTAAACGTCTTCTGATTTCCTGGCTGCAGTCAGCATCTGCAGTAATCTTTGCACCTAGAAAGACAAAGTCTGTCACTGCCTCCATGTTTTCTCCCTCTATTTGCCAGTTATCAATCAAGATGGTTGCCATAATCTTGGTTTTTTTGAGGTTTAACTGCAACCCAGCTTTTGCACTTTCTTCTTTCACCTTCATCATAAGGTTCCTCAGCTCCTCCCAGCTTTCAGCCCTCAAAGTGGTATCATCCGCATATCTGAGATTGTTCATGTTTCTTCCAGCGATTTTAACTCCAGCCTTGGATTCATCAAGCCCAGCACGTCGCATGATGTGTTCTGCATACAGGTTGAATAGGTAGGGTGAGAGTGTACAACCCTGCCGTACTCCTTTCCCAGTCTTAAACCAGTCCGTTGTTCCGTGGTCTGTTCTTACCGTTGCTATTTGGTCATTATACAGATTCCTCAGGAGGCAGACAAGATGTACGTAAGCACAAATAGAATGAAATTCTGGTAAAAAATTTATGATTCCATCAATGAGGGGGTAATGGAAAGAATGATGCCTGACATTCCGCAAAACCCAGACAGAATGGATTTAACAAAATCTGTACATCCTAACTGTAGCCCCAACATTTGCTCCACCATGCCAGGTGCTGGTACTAGGCCTGAGTGGCATTAGAACTTGTCTAGAAATAAAAAGAGGAGTGGGATGGGATGGGGTGGGGGGCTCAATTGGAAAGACCCTTAATCAATGACAATTTGTAATTCAGTCTGGTTCCTTTGTTCCTTTATTCACTTCTGCTATGTTCATTCATATTGTTGGTTAATTCATTTAGTACATGAACAGGCCTTTATTTGCTGCTTTCAAGTCCTGCTTTTTCTTACTACATTTTGTTGGATTGATTATTTGTGTTGAATCATGGAGTATTTTGTTAGGGAGCAGTTTTAAATCTGAGGCAATTTGAGTAGCTGTGGGAATCTTAATTGGACCAGATCACCAGTGTAATACCCTCACATCATTGTAGAGTAACAACTTTCAATTAGAAGTTCCTGAATAAATTCTGGTCTCTGTCAACTCAGCGTACATATGGAATAATCCTACTTGATTCAGGGGAATAGCTTCTCATTTGCATTCTAGCAGCTGAATCGGCAGCCTGCCACCTTTTAGCATGTGCAAATTTAAACAGACAAAATGCCTAATGAGACAAATCACACAAGCCTAACACCACTTGAAAAGACATACGGCAAAGGAATACTTATGAATGGTGGTTCCTCAGTCCCATTGGCCCTTGCCTAAGAATGTTAGGCTTTAGCTCTATTTGTACAACATGCCATGTAAAGAGATGAATCATGAAACCATAGAATAGTAGGGTTGGAAGGGGCCTATGAGACCATCAAATTCAACCCTCTGCTCAGTGCAGGAATCTAAGTCAAAGCATCCCTGACAGATGGCTGTCCAGCTTCATCTTGAATGCCTCCAGTGTGGGAGAGCCAATTGGTTCCATTGTCGTATTGCTCTAACAGTCAGGAAGCTTTTCCTGATGTTCAGCCGGAATCTGGCTTCCTGTAACTTGAGCCCATTATTCTGTGTCCTGCACTCTGGGATGATCGAGAAGAGATCCTGGCCTTTCTCTCTGTGACAACCTTTCAAGTACTTGAAGAGCGCCATCATATCTCCCCTCAGTCTTCTCTTCTCGAGGCTAAACATGCCCAGGTCTTTCAGTCAGACATGGAGGTTAAGACTGCACCTGCTAGCTCATCCACCAACTTACCATATTTACTTATTTATTGAATCTATATCCCATCTTTCCACCACAAATGGTGCTCAAGGCAGCTAACAATAAAATGGAAGATAAAACACAAGATTATGATCAAAACATAAATGCAAATTAAAAAATGCAAAGAATTAAACAGCACCCATCAGTTAAAGTCTCTTTCAGCAAACAGACAAATCAGCTTAAAGGCCAAAAGCCTGTCTGACTAAGAATGTCTTTGCATTCCAGTGGAAGCACATCAAGGATGGAGCTACCCTGACCACCTTTGGCAGGAAGTTCCAGAGCCTGGGGGTAAGCATCAGAAGGTCCTGTCTCTCTTTTAGCCCATTGCTTTTCTGGCAACAGAAACAAAAGGCACACACACACACCAAACCAAACAGCTAACCAGGCAATTTTTGCCTCGATAGTTGGTCATACTGGTTATGTATGTGTTGCCTTGTGCTTCCTTTGTGGATCTACTTATGTTTTATATTCATCAGAAACATCTTGTTCTTGTCTATCTCTGAGAAATGCAGATTGAAAAAAGTGGCATTTGAAAGAGGGGGAAAACACCAGGAATTTGAAGGTTGGTTTTTTGAACACTAGGAATTGAAGGTTGGGAATTTGAATTGGTATGTTCTATACAAAACATTGTTCTTTTGTTTGTCTCTCTCAGGAAACTAATAATCTATAGGTGAATGACCTGCCTGAAGCCATGGGATATTATCTTCTCACCAACTTTCAGCTGCAGCCTAGCCATATTTTTTAGTTGATCTTCCTTTTAAAACACTGACTTAGATCCATTTGCCATATCTAATTTACCCTGTACACTGTGAAAACAGAGATAAGATGGATTTGCACTTATAAAATATATATATCCTAAGGCACTAGAAAGACTGATTGGTCTCTTTGCTGAATGGGGAGAAATCCTTATTAGTAATAGGTATGTCACACATGAGCAAGGGTTTGACTACAAGTTTAAGAAAGAAATCTATTACCACAATATGAAATGCTTTTCTGGGCAGCATCCTCCAATAATTTATACTGTGGAAAATGATGAGTAAAGTGAGAAGATTTATTTCTTGGATGGTACTAAGGACCAGTTTTCACAACCATAAATAGCTTGGATTTATTTTTTTCAATCCATATAGACTTTTTGGTTGACTTGGAGAAAACATAGGCACAGTGAAATACTTGTGTGAATCATCTTCTATGAACACAAAAGACAATGTTCTAGGAACAAAAAATACACTAGTGCTACAAGGATAAGCCTTGACAAGCCTTGGGCTTACATGCTCCCCCAGCTCTCTCCTTCTGTGGTGCAACCATGAGGAGATCAGAAGCATCCAATTCTGTTTTTAAAGTTATTAGAGTTTCTTATTACATCTGAACATGAGAACTCTGGTTAGTTTAAAATGTGGCTTGTTAACAAGCCAAGATTATAAACCATGGTTTGATGTTGGCTTGTTTGAACAGACCATCATTTTAACAAACCATGGTTTCCCCTGAGTTCCGAAGTTGGGTTATCTCACACAGCTCTTTGTGTACATACTAGCATCTTTTTCCACATGGAAGCTGAGCCACAAAAGCAGTCACCATGTGGCCATTCCATCTGTGCAGAATAAACGGCCAACTACTGGAAGTACAAGCTGGGTTTCGAAGAAGCGGAGGAACTAGAGATCAAATCTCCAACATTCACTGGATCATGGAGAAAGCAAGAGAATTCCAGAAAAACGTCTATTTCTGCTTCATTGACTACGCTAAAGCCTTTGATTGTGTGGATCACAACAAACTGTCGCAAATTCTTAAAGAGATGGGAGTACCAGACCACCTGACCTGTCTCCTGAGAAACCTGTACGAGGGTCAAGAAGCAACAGTAAGAACCAGACATGGAACAACCGAGTGGTTCAAAACTGGGAAAGGAATACGACAAGGCTGCATATTGTCGCCCTGCTTATTTAACTTATATGCAGAGTACATCATGAGAAATGCCGGGCTGGATGAATCAGAGGTTGGAATTAAGTTTGCTGGGAGAATTATCAACAACCTCAGATACGCAGATGATACCACCCTAATGGCAGAAAGCAAAGAGGATCTAAAGAGCCTCTTGTTGAGGGTGAAAGAGGAGAGTGCAAAAGCTGGTTTGAAACTCAACATTAAAAAAAACTAAGATCATGGCATCTGGCTCTATCACTTCCTGGCATATAGAAGGGGAAGAAATGGAAGCAGTGACAGATTTTATTTTCTTGGGCTCCAAGATCACTGCAGATGGTGACTGTAGCCATGCAATTAAAAGACACTTGCTCCTTGGGAGGAAAGCTATGGCAAACCTAGACAGCATAGCAAGAAGCAGAGACATCACCTTGCTGACAAAGGTCACTTCTGGTGCCCCTGAGAAGCTGAGCAAGTAAGAAGGAAGGAGGGCCTGTGTACTTCTGAGGCACTTCACAAAACTGACCCCAAATCTAATTATTGACCCTAAGGTGGTGTCAGCTCCTGCCAGCTGACTGCAGCTGGCGGCAATAAATCACCGGCTGATAACAGGGCTAGAAACTTGTCCAAGGCTGGGAAGTGAAAAACCAGCTTGTAGCAAGGGATGTTTTATCAAGCAGTGAGTCCAAAGGGTCGAGGCTCAGAGAACTCTGTTATCCGATCCGGGGTCCAAAACACACGAGGAAACACAAGAGGAAACACGAGCATGGCAGTGCACAAGGTCCGAGGCTGAGCACCGTTTTAACCGCCATGACTTGAGGCAGCCGTATCTAATCAGTCCTCCTGCCTCTGAGAGCCTCTCTGTCTTAAACAGACAGAGGCTTGCCTACGCTGCTCCCGGACATGCAGCTGCTTTCACTCCGCAGGGGTCAGTGGCATTTTGCCCTCCGAATCCTCTGGGGAGACAATGCAAACTATGGGCCTCGAACCTCCATAGGGGTGAGGGGGCTTGGGCTCCTTCTGTGCTGGTCCCTTCCCCTGGGTCTGGAGCCTGCTCTTCCCCCTCATCCTCTGATGAGTCTGAGGGGTGCATGACAGGTGGAATACCTGCTAGAATTCAGATAATGTGGGAATAGCAAGTGGAAACACTGAAAATATTTACCTTTTTCAGGCATTCATTCGGGAGATAGTGAACATGTGTAGAGGGTAGCATCTTGGAGGCAGGCTATGCCCCTGACCTACATGTGTTCACGTGTGCTGTATGAACAGAGGGTTTTCTACAAGAAATGGAGAACTAGTGTGGTGTAGTCATTACAGTTAGCTTAGGACTGGGAAGAGCCCGGTTCCTATCCCCACTCAACCATGAAGTTCACTAGGTGACCTTCGGCAAGTCATGTTCTCTTTGTCTGAACCTAACCTACACCACACTGTTGTTAATTTAAAGTGTTCTTCTTCTTAAGGTGCCATCTCCTGTCGGTTAGCTATCATTACAGCTATTTTCGTTTGGACATCGCTGCTCTGAATAATTGTATAGAAGTACAGCTAAACCATTCCCTCAAATTCTGGAATAGGATAAAGAAGAAAAAGAAAGAACAGGGTAGGGGAAGGAAGAAGAAAAGAAGAATGGTGATTGGAAATGCAGGGGCGAGGGTAGAGAGAATTCCCTCAGCCAAGTGGCTTCTTTCAGAGAGTCAGTACTTCAGAGGAATTTAGGAGGCTGTGGAGGATTTGTAAGGATTGCAAGTACTTAAATTAACTTTATGAGGTGAGGTGGCTGAGGGCTTTTTCTAGCTTTTTTAAAACTGTGGAACCTATTTAAAAGCCTCAGCAGTTCCCCGACCATGACGCCACATAGTCCTAACCCTCCTTTTGGAATAATTTGAGTCCTACAGATTTTTAGGAGAAATTAAAGTGGAGAAGGAGGAAGAAGTTTGTGGAGGCTGATTGGATCCTTTGCTGTACTGAAGCTACTAAACTTCTGCAGAATCCAAAGCTTCCAGTTTGGGGCAGTAAAATCAGGTGCTGTGTGAAATACCAGTATTTCACATGGAGCTCTTTCTTCCCTTCCTTCTCCTTCTTCAAAATGTCATTGCAGGCAAGCTTCCAACAGTGTGCATGTAAGAGCAGAAAAGTAGGAGGGGGGAGGTTTTTTGCACCTCAAAAAACCCCACACCAGAGATTAGGGATAAAGACCTCCTAATGATCACCTTAAACACCTTCTGATTAGGATCTCTAATCCCCTGCGTGGCATGACCATTTTTTTTAACTTTTTGTTTTAGTCTTTGAGAAAAGGAAACTTTATGCATGACTAGCACAAAAGCCACTGGACCTAACTATCTGAAATTTGGCAGGTTCAGTCAGCTCCATAGGGGCTGCCAGGTTCCCAAAGTCCATGCACTTATGTGGAGGAACAAAAAAATTATAGCTGTTTGCTTTGACAGATTTTCTTGAAAATTGCAAAGTTAACTGTGACTAGCACAAAGATCATTGGACCTAACTGCCTGAAATTTGGCAGGTTTAATCAGATCCATGGGGGCTACAAAGTTTCCAGGTTTCATGTACTTATCATGCAAACTAAAAAAGTTATGGCCGTTTCTGTTTTCCAATGCAAGTCAATGGGAAAATGTTTTAAAAATGGCAATTAGGACAGCTCAAAAGATCTGGGCCACAGCTCAAAAAGATCCAGAACATGTGTCTAGGTGGGCCCTCTATTAGTGACACCCCTGAGTCCACGGTATCTTCAACATGTGTAGGTATATCCACATTTGGAAGGATTCTTTTTCTTCAGATTGTTCTTAAGTGTCCAAGCCTCCACTCCATAAAATAATATTGCAAACACATAACAACTTACCATCCAAATCCTTAATGCAAGATTATGGTCCCAATTACATAATAATTGTTTCATTTTAACAAATGCTTTTGTTAAAATGAAACAATTAACAAAGTGTTGTTAATCACTTTTAAAGCCATAAACTGCTTGGGACCAGGTTATTTGCTCATGTGCCTGCCAGTAAGATCTATTAGGTTGGTGGGCACAAGACAAGAGATGGGGCCGTTCCTGTGGTGGCCCCATCCTTATGCAATGCTTTGCTGGGATGTGTCCATGGCTCCCTTGCTGACTGTTCTTAAACAGGCCCTGGATGTTCATCTGCTTTTCAATGAATGGCTGCTGATCTTAATTTTATAAACTGGCGTTTTTACTGTTGCTGTTAAATGTTTCATGCTGTTATTTTAGATAACTGCATTCTATTTTCTTGTAATTGTGAGGAGTCTTCACCTCAAACAGTGGCACATTTTTTTCAAATAAAGAAATGATAAAATAATATGCACAAATTGCAACAGGTAAAGAACATGCACACTCTTCCTATAGCTTTCATTTGCTTAGATTCCCACACAATGTCTTCAAAGAAAAGTTCTTCATCTACATTTGAAAGTTTACATTGTCCCTCCCTGACATCAACCACTATTGTTTCCCTCACTGAGAAATGCTTTGGCTGCCTGGAGGTAATGCGGGGTGGGGTGGGGGATTAAGAGTGTCTGGAATCTGGACTTGGGGAGTTAGAACCACAAAATTTTACCCAGCTGCCATTAAGAGGAACCATATTATTTCCAAAACACTGTGGAAAACAAGAATGATAGCGCATGTTACACAGTGATAATATCTGCTCTTTGTTTTTAGTTTAATATTTTGATCTTCCCTTTAGATGTTTCTGTGCATTCAATGTGTAATGAGTCCAAACATATTTTTAAGGATCCTTTCTTTTACATTTCCCTCTCCTGGCATGTTATGAATGGATATATGTGTCTCCTCTATCTCTCCTCACTCCTGTATTGGAATATACAAACCCACAATCTAGAGGGCTCAAAACGTGAGGTGAAAATAGAGTCTAGACTGAAACATTTCAGAACCCAACCTTTGCTCTATTTTTTAGCCTGTCCAAGGAACACTGAAGATAAAATACAGCCTTCAGTTAAAAAAAAGGAGAATAATTGATGGTGGAATTTCACCAGTCACTTTTGGTATGTTGTAAAACCTATATAGGAATAGTAGATTGGGGCCCTAATCCAGAGATAGTAACGTGCAGTAAAGTAGTATGCAGTGGGCAGTATCCAACTGCGTCATTCTTTTAGCGCAAATGATACTACGCTTGTGGAAACTAGGTTCTGAACTATGCTCAAGAGAAGAATCCAACTAAAGTTACATTTGCACAAGTGTGGTTGTGATGTTGCATAACTCTTGTGCAACCTGTTGTGTACAACTCATTGTGCATTCCTGTTGTGCAACCAGTTGGCAACCAATTGCCATTCAGTTGGCAACCAGTTACACAGCTGCCTCAACCATTGTACAACACATTGTGCAATGCATTGTGCAACACATTGTGGAACCATTTGTGCAACTGCTCACACTACCAGTTGCACAGGCATAAGGGGCAACAGCTTGCACAACAGAAAGATTCAGTGGAGCTCTGCTAGCGCTATTTGAGTTTGCGGAATGTTACCACTGGATACTGCCCATTGTCCCCAGCTGGGTGTCATGGAAGAACAGCAAATTGTGAGTTATTGGTTTTATTCCTGTGATTTTTCTTTACTGAGTGGAAGAGGAACATGTGGTATTTTCTGGTGCCAAAATAACTTGGCTGGCCTTGATACTATGCACATTGACTTGGGCAGGTACAGGAGGAGGGGTCTGTGTGGATTTGCCACTCTCCCTCAGGTAGCAAAATATATTGAGCCCCTGATTTTCCATCTGCACCAAGAGATAGATGGGAATACACACCTTCACCTACAGTCAGGGCCAGAAATACTGGAACAAGGATAACTGTTTTGGCAGTTGGCCTCTGTACACCACCACATTGAAGTTGAAAGGAAACACACCCAGATGGGAGTGAAGTCAGGACTTTCAGCTGTAATTCAAGGGGTTTGACAAAAGTGGGGCACTAACCATTCAGGAAGGACAGCCAGTGGCATACACACACACCCATCGTTGGTGGCTCATAAGGAATGGAAAGAACCAACATCATTTCAAACTTAAGGATCACCTTTAATACCTGGATGAAAATCCTTTGCACTCAATGACCGCTTGAAGTTTGGAACCCATGGACATGACCAAATGCTGAGTTTCCTCCCTCGAGATGCTTTGCCAGGCCTTTACTGCAGCTGCCTTCAGCTGCTGCTTGTTTGTGGGTCTTTCTGCCTTCAGTCTTGTCTTCAGTAAGTGAAAGCCATGCTCTATTGGGTTGAGATCAGGTGACTGACTTGGCCATTGAAGAACATCCCACTTCTTTGCCTGGAGAAACTCTTGGGTAGCTTTTGCTGTATGTTTTGGGTTATGATCCATCTGCAATATGAAGCAGCGTCCTATCAGTTTGGCAGCATTCGGCTGAATCTGAGCAGAAAGTATAGCCCTATACACTTCAGAATTCATCCTGCTGCTTTTATCAGCAGTCAGGTCATCAATAAATACCAGTGACCTGGTTCCATTGGCAGCCATACATGCCCATGCCATAACACTGCCTCCACCATGTTTGACCGATGATGTGGTATGCTTTGGATCATGAGCTGTTCCTTTCCTTCTCCATACTTTTCTCTTCCCATCATTCTGGTACAAGTTAATCTTGGTTTCATCAGTCCAAAGAATCTTATTCCTGAACTGGGCAGGCTTTTGTAGGTGTTTGCTGGCAAAGGCTAATCTGGCCTTTTGGTTCTTGAGCGTTACCAGTGGTTTGCACCTTGTTGTGAAGCCTCTGTATTTACATTCATAAAGCCGTCTCCTGACTGTAGATGTTGACAATGGCATGCCTACCTCCGCAAGAGTGTTCTTGACCTGGCTAGATGAATTCTGCGGTCATCCACTTTAGTTGTCTTCCGTGGTCTTCCAGGCCTTTTGCTGTTGCTGAGCTTGCCAGTTAATTCCTTCTTTTTCAGGAAGTTCCAAACTGTTGTGTTGGCCACTCCCACTGTTTTTGTTATCTCTCTGATGGGTTTATGTTGTTTCCTCAGCCTAATGATGGCCTCCTTCACTTGCATGGACACCTCTTTGGGCCTCATGTTGGGAGTTCCAGTGAACAGCTACCAAATGCAAATGTAACACTCAGAACCACCTCTGGGGCTTTTATCTGCTTGATTGGTCATGGGGTACCCAGGAAACAGGCCACACCTGGCCATGCAGCTACTTGTCAGCCATTTGTTCCATTACTTATGAGCCACCAACGGTGTGTGTGTGTGTGTGCATGCGCGCGTGTGTGCACCACTGGCTGTCCTTCCTGAATGGTTAGTGCCCCACTTTTGTCAAACCCCTTGAATTACAGCTGGATGTCCTGACTTCGCTCCCATCTGGGTGTGTTTCCTTTCAACTTCACGGTGGTGGTGTACAGAGGCCAACTGCCAAAACAGTTATCCTTGTTCCAATATTTCTGGCCCTGACTGTATACTGGGCAGGGCCAAAGAAGATCACATTACATGGCTCATAGTTTACCTGCATGCATATGTGCAGCATACATGTCCAGTTCCACCAGTCTAGAGGCACCCCTGCACATGTTGATCAATGCTATACTCACTGCATTTAATCAAGAGCAGCCCTTGAAAAACTGCAAAAATTTAAAGCACCATAAATATGATTTCCAGGCAGTTTCCCATCCCACTGACCAGACCCAAACTCATGTAATTTAAGCAAAGTTGCTGCATCATGGGTCTCCAGACCATTTTGAATGAAGAGTAATGATCATAAAAGGAAATACATATAGTTGAATTAATATTCTAAAGATTTTCTTTTTATAAAAACAATGCTTGGATTATATTGCACAATGGTTTTGCCTGTTTCACACTGACCATAGGGTTGGGCGAATCTGTCGTACTTGATTTGGCTTGGGTTCTCATTTTGTTGCTTTAAGTTTATTCTGTCTTGTTCCCTTATTGGATTGCATTTGTTTTTCAGCCATATGAAAATTTCTATAGATTTGTGTGCAATTTCATTTGAAAAGCACAGTTTTTCTATACATTTTTTAAAAATGTGTGCATTCCATAGTTTAATTGTGTTGTAAACATGCATATTTTTAAACCATGATTTTCCAGTGAATAAAACATTGTGCACATTTTTTAAAATGTGCACTTTTTTTTTACAAACTGTGTCATGAACTTGGAAGTGTAGAAATTCTGATGGCAAACTGTGTTCTGGTTCATGTTTAGGTTTGGGAAGTGCATATTTGATAAATTTGCACAGCCAAAACATTTATCACCTATCCCAAATGACCATTGTGTGGCATTATTGCTAAGCACAACTTCTTATAGTACAAAATAATTTACTCTCACATTGGCTAAAGGTGCTTGATATAGAGATATAATATCAGAATATATATTTTAGGAAACACTACTGCATGGGGGATCAATTAGATTACTTTTGCCTATATTTAATCTCAATCAGTTCTTGGAACAGAACAAAATATGCCAAGGGCTCTGCATCCTTTGGTGAATGGGCAAATGGACTGCCAGGAGTGCCCTTGCTGCCTTCTGAAATCCCCAAGTAGCCAGAATCAACACGCAGATGATAGGGCTCTTTTCCAAGGCTTTATTTCCATTCAACCTAATGATGCTTACAGATGCTAATTGCATGGGCCTAATGAGGGAAACGTAAGAGAGCTGCCTACTAGGGGTTTTTAGCCTTAGTGAATCAGTTGATCTCTGTTTGGAGGGTAAAGGCGGGAAGCCTCTGAACTTAAGGGCTAGGAGGCGAAAGTCCACCCCTTTCCCGTGGGGCATCGGGGCGCAGCTGTTGACATTGTGCCAAGCGGGCTAAGTGCCTCCTCTCAGTGCCCTCCATCTCCCGCTTGTCCCTGCACCAGCGCCTAGTGTCCCGAAGCTCCAGCTGTCCCTCCCCCTGCCTGCAAGGGTTGCTACCACTCTCAGGAATGTGAGAAGAGAGCGGCTCTCCCTCCTCTGGTGCCTCTGAACAGTGTGCGGGTTCCTCTCCCACGGTTTCTATCTCTTCCTCAGAATCAGAACTGCTTTGGGGCTCTGTGGGCTCCGATTCAACCCTGACATGGACCTGCTTTTATAGCATTTGGAAAACCCATAGCAACTAAAACATATAAGCATACTTCGTAGTACAAGTATATGGGTCATGTTCTAGACAACAAACCTCAATGTCTTCAAAGTTAGAAAATCATACGTAGTGCAGACGTATCAGTACTGAGTTTTAAATGTAGTCCGATACGTGCATGTTTCTTATAGGAGCATCCCATTCTTATCAGTTACAGAGCCAATCCACATATACAAAGAAAAGCAAGTACAGATCTGCTTCCTCCACTGATATGAATGAGGAGCCCCTCTTGGGAGAGACAATTATACTTTCAAAAGAAGTGTTTCTTCACACAGTGCATAGGTAAACTATGGAATTTGCTACCACAAGAGATCACAATGACCACCAACTTGGACTTTAAAAGGGGATATACCTCCCCCCCCCCCGCATCTGACTTGTCTGGCCACGGGAAGGATTTTGCAGGGTGGGGGCGAGGCAGAGATGAGGGGAATGCTGTTGGCTTTCTGAAGTGGCACCACCAGGGAGGGAAGGAGCTCACCAGTCGTTTTAGGCTGAGAAGCCCCTCCCTTTGCCCTCTTCAAAGTGCAGCTCCTGCCCTCCCTGTATGTAGTGTGGGTTATGCTGGTCATCCCTTTGGGGGCCACGTAGGAGTTTTTGGCTCATAGTCGGATTGGCCTTGGCAATGTGTCTTTCTGCCTACACGGTGTAAGTGGGGTTGGGAGTTAATTCATGTTGTTTTGATACTTAGGTTGATTCAGTCATGTTTGCTAAATAGGCAGGTATATGTGGGCACCTTTAGTGGGGAATAGGGTTGGTGAGGAATTGGAGGCACTGTTTCTGGTGACTAGCAAGACCTGAGGCTTCCAGCTCAGGGTTTTGCGGCCCCAGTTGGAAGGTAAGGAATACCTTCAAGGGCAACTAACTAACCTCACTCACTCAAAGTTTCATGGCCGGGGGGTGGGGGGCAGTGACAGGGGAAGGCCTCCCATCCCAAAATTGGGCAGTCCTGAGGGGTGGCAATCAAAGATGCCACTCTACAGGCATTGAATGTCCCACCCAATAAAATGCCAGGTTAGTCACTGGCTTAGAGAAGTTGCCCACTTAGGTTTCCCTTTGCAATTCTGATCAATTTCAATAAATGTGGCCCAATTTTTATACCAACTACTTCTATCTCATCTCTTTATTCCCTGCCCCTCCTTTCACCCACAATAGACAAATTAATGGAGTTTAAGACTATCAGTGGCTACAAGTCATGATAGATAGATATATTGCCTTCATTATTAGAGGCAGTATGCCTCTGGATACTGGTTTCTGGAGAACATGAGCAGGAGGGTGCTATTATGCTTAAGTCCTGCTTGTGGGCTTCCCATAGGCATCCGGCTGTCCACTGTGGGAAGAGAACACTGGACTAGATGGGAACTTTGGTCACAGTTCTTTCTATGTTCTTATCAGACCCCTTTTAGCCATTAGGATTCACTGGATTAGGATGATGGAAGCTTAATATATAATGAAGATATGGAAAAAGAAACAAAAAATGTGTTATAAATACACATTTATTTATTTAGTTATTTTATTTAAAACATTTCTTGGCTGCCTTTCAGGGCAGAAGCCCTCCCAAGGTGGCTTTACAGCAATAACACACATAAAAACAATTAAAATTTTAAAAGCGATAAAAATATAAAAACAATAATAAAAGCCAAAAACAAACCAGCAACAACAATGGCAGTAACTGCAACAACAGCAGTCATATCAAGAGAAGGCCACGGTAAAGTAATATGTTTTCAAGGCCTTCTTAAAAGCCTGCAATGATGGAGCATGGCGGACCTCCGATGGCGACTTGTTCCAAAGGTGTGGGGCCACTGCAAAGAAGGCCCTCTCACATGTGATCACCCACTGAATGCTGTCACAAATGGGCAAATGAGAAGGGCCTCTCTTTCTGATCTTAAAGTATGGGCAGGCTGATATGGGTAAAGGCGATCCTTGAAGTAACTTGGTCCCAAAACGTTTAAGGCTTTAAAGGTCAAAACCAGCAGTTTGAATTGGGCTCAGAAACATACTGGTAACCAGTGCAGTTGGCACAGTATAGTTGGCACACTATGTGATCAAATCGCCTATTTTATTTATTTATTTATTTATTTATTTATTTCTATACCGCCCAATAGCCGAAGCTCTCTGGGCGGTCCACCAATACTTGGGCGGCTGCATTCTGCATGAGCTGGAGTTTCTGAACCATCTTCAAAGGCAGACCTACGTACAGTATATGACAGTAGTCCAGCCTGGATGTCACTAGTGTGTGGATAACTGAAGCAAGGTCTGTCCTCTCTAGATAGGGCTGCAGCTGGCGTACCGTCCTAAGCTGGTAAAAAGCACTCCTGGACACCACAGCCACCTGGGCTTCCCCAGCTAGCTCAGAGTACAATCATCTACATGTGCATGTACATATACAATCATCTATACATTAATACAGCTATATCAAGAATGGCTTGTATATGATTTTAGGGGGGAAATGACCTTGCTCTTGCTTTGAGCAGGGACATTCATTTGATTTATTTTTTTGTACATTTCCTTTGGAAAAGGAGATGGAGGAATGCTAATTGGACAATGTTATGTTATTGTTCTCTTGAAAGCTTTCTTTTTTTCTTCGGTAGGGAAGGAGACTATTTGGAAAGCTGGTGGGTTCTCATTTTACTTCTGTGTTAGATTTTGCTCAGGTTTTATACTTAGGAGGCTTTTGTCAGGAAACCCCAATGCCCTACATATATTAAGAACTGGAGAATATTCTTTTTGGGAAAGGATTTTGTATAATGGTCATTCTTATGTTCCCTAAACTTTTTATAAAAACTATAAAACTGAATCATTTCAATACAATTGTTCCGAATATGATATAGCTACAGCCAACTGCCATTGCAGAGGGGTTAACAAAATTGGCCATTGCATCTTTATCCCATTTTGAAACCCAATTCAGACAGAGAATTGCTCAATTCCTGAGCTATTTAGATACTCCTTGGAGGGGAAAATGGCTTTTATAGCCTAGAACATGAATGCCAAATGAATACAAGAAAGACTTCATTGATTGCATTTCTGGATACATTTGGAACAGTAAGGGCTAGCATGCCACAACAAATTGCTTTCATGTTGTCAAGCCTGATGCAGCACTGGAAGTAAAGGATGCCATTTTCTAGGGGGGGAAAGCATGATGTCCCTCTGTTACAAATATTCTTAGCTTAGAAAGACCATCTTTTCCTTTTATTTGATATCTATCTTCTAGAAAACCAAAAGGAGAAGAAGAAGGCCAGGATCTCTTCTTGATCATCCCAGAGTGCAGGACACGGAATAATGGGCTCAAGTTACAGGAAGCCAGATTCCGGCTGAACATCAGGAAAAACTTTCTGACTGTAAGAGCAATACGACAATGGAACCAATTACCTGGGGAGGTGGTGGGCTCTCCCACACTGGAGGCCTTCAAGACGAGGCTGGACAGCCATCTGTCAGGGATGCTCTGACTTGGATTCCTGCATTGAGCAGGGGGTTGGACTCGATGGCCTTGTAGGCCCCTTCCAACCCTACTATTCTATGATTCTAGGAGTTGCATTTTGCAAATGTTGTTTTCACTTGTTTTAAACCAATTTAGAAGATGACGTCAAATGCAACATTTTGGATATGAGAAGCCTATCATCGAGGGCCTATGTTAACTGTGGTTGGATGAAGGTTTTCCAACTTTAAAACAAATGGATAGTCAATGATTACACCAGGTTAACTCTACTTTGGTTGAGGGCCCAGAACAACATGTAATTTTGCAAAATGTAGCAAACTATTCATTAAATGTCACAATGATGAACATTTTGATGATAGTTGTTCCGTCAGGGACCACACATAAGCCAACACACAATGGGGCCATTTCACCTTCTTTGTGCCTTGTATTCTTTGGAATCTGCACAGTGATAATTCTCTAGGGAACAATGCATATTCATCCTCTGCTGGTAAAACTGGAAGAATATTGATGGTTATGCATTGACTGCTTGGGGTCACTGTGGTCAGACTGGGACACACTGAACATTGGAAGTTGCCAGGAACAACTGTTTCTGATTTGTGTCATCTGCATCTTATAGTGACCAGCATTTGTTCAGATAAAGAACATAACTTGCACATTGCTGAGAGAATAGATCTGGAAAATAAGAAGAGATCAGTAATACACTAGAGGGCACTAGAACCCTCAAGATACAAGTTTTTTGAAACTTTGGGAAACTTTTCATCCTCTAAAAATATTTCCTTTTTGTCTTTATCTGTTCATATATAAAGACCAACAACCCCCACCCATAACCCTGGCAATAAAGCCAGACCTAATTCAAGCACTAATAATAAGGGATGTGGGCATATGTGTGAAAAACTCATAAGCAAAATAGAAATATATATTTTAGATCACGAGAAAAAAACATTTCATCACAGTGACATTTCATTTAATGGGGGTCATGTGAATTGAGCCAAGACAAACTCATGGCATCCCTATGAAAAAGGGATATCTTGCTACCCAGTCAGTGCAATGAGTTATTGGTGCAATTATCATAGTGCCTGTACAGAAGCATTATTCTATTACAAGTTCATAGCAAAGTTGTTCCAAGACAATCACTGGGCTTGCATTTTAATATGAAATCACCCAATTCATACCTTCTGGAACTCAACACAGATCAGAATGCAATTTGCAGTAAAAAATACATACATTTTTGAATTTATAATGTGTTTCAGAAAACAAAGAAAATGTGTTGACCAACATGCATAACTCTGAAAAAAAATGTGCAAGGAAAGATGCATGCATTTCTAAAATATGCACACAAATATACTTTAGACAATAGGTGTCTGCATACAAAAATGTACACATTTGAAATATGCATACAAAATGTGCACATTTTGAAAAATGAACACAAAATACATACTAACTTATTTGCAGAAAAGAAAGCTTGCACTGAACTGCAGAACCTAGCAGTGGAAACCTGAAAACCTGAATGAGACTGAGTCTAACAGATTTGCCCAGACGTATTAATTCTGAGGTTCTGATGGAAATAGCTTGAAGTACTTAGCCAAACTACACCCATTCCTCATTAATTTTACAGGCACAGTCAAAGATGGACTTAGACTGTCCAGGGCTTAAAGTGGTAGTTAGGAAACACTAGCTTTGTGGTGAAATCCATCTGCTACAGGGAAAGCTCACACATTTGTCAGCAGTAGGGATTATTTAGTTTCTGTTTGCACATCATGTGAACGTGTCCCGTTCACGCTCCCAAACAAAAACTTAAGCAGGAACTTCCCCCCCCCCAAGAAATGTTTACAAATTCCCCTTTTGTGATTGTGTTTGAAAAACATGTAATTTTTCTGAAATGCACACTTTGAAATGCATATTCTTTCCCCACAAATATGCACTTTCACACTTTTCAATGGGGAAACATGCACACGTTGGAAAAATCTGCACAGAAATGCACACTTTTCCTGTTTGAAATGTGCAGTTTTCCCATTCAAATGAGCCAAATAAAACAGGTCGAAAACAAAAACGGGGTGGGTGGAAATGTGCTTTGAAGTGATTTTCAGAGAATTTAGGTGAGCTCCAAAATTGCTGGTTCTTCCACTTCCCTACTCTGCAGTGAAAATGCATGACTTCCCCTTTTCACGTAAATCGTCGTCATCATCATCATCTGTATACTGCTTTTGATTGTTGAAAGAGCTTCTCATATATTATCCTGCTGTAATCCTTACAACAACCCTGCAAGATAGATGAATATTATTATCCCCATATTGCAGAAAGAGGAGGAAGGGCTGAGGTGGAGAGGGAGAGGCTTGCCTAAAGTGGATTCACGGCAGAAGTGAGATTTGCAGTTCAGGCACTATATTCCTCCAGGAACTTCTGCACTAGGGCTGAGAAAAGAAGATATAAGAAAGATTGTTGCTTCCCCTCTTGCCACTTCTACGTGATGTGCAAAAGCAGTATTTGAGAGATCATCCAAACGTGGTGAAGGTGGGGCCTTTTATGGGAAATGAAAGGGTTTGCAAAACACCCCTTCCCACCCCTTATTCTAGCATATCCCTATATGTGTATGGAACCGGGGGACTTACTCCAGATACCCCCCCACACACACACACATACATACACACACACCTCAGGTTCTAGAGAGCAGTGAAAGAGGAAGACTATTGCCCTCATGTCCTACTTATGGCCTTCCCAAAGGCATCTTGTTGGTCACTTTGAGAAGCAGGATGCTAGGAATAGATGGACCATTGGTCTGATGTAGCAGGGTTCATCTTATGCTTTTAACAATGCAATCTTGTATGTGTGGTGTTAGTGCGCTGTCCCTTGAGATTCAAGGCTGTATCATACAATTTGGCATTCTGTTCTGAGGCAATAAACCATTTTGTAATCAAAGTTTCCATGCAGGACAGACAGAGTGATTTGTGAAACCAAGAACAGAAAAAGAACAGTGCAGAGTTTCGATGACTCTTAGACATGCAAACATTTAAACACAGAGGAAAGCAAAACAAACAGCACCACAACAAAAAGTCACCAGCTCAAACTAATTGGGTAAGAAGTAGATTTTTCTTTCTTTCCTCAGTGAAAGAGGTACAATATCTACTGAAGGGAGAGAAGGCCATCAGGGAGACGGGCTACAGTGTGTCTGAACAGACTGAAAAGGTTTGAGTTATCCTACATACTAACATAGAATTCATTCACTGAGTGCTGATCGTTATGTAGCCAAACCAGCACCGTCCACATGCAAGAAAGTAGCATCTGCAGACTTGGGAGAACCCCTAGGTTTACAGAAATACAAAAAAGTATAGAATCTCTTCCCCTTACCACATACACACACACAAAAGGCCCAATGAGGATTAAGTATGCTCAGGGGCAGTAGAATGCTGAGTGTCGGGGTGGGGGAAAGGAAAACGGGGCAGGGGGAGAGGAATGGAATAGAGTATCCTCAGAAAGGACATGGCTTGCTCACTAGAACCCTGAACAAGAACACTGTTGCAGGTAGGGGCATTGGGGAAATCCCCAAAAGAATCAAATGAGTCGACCAGCGGATTCTGCAGCGGGCCACCTTTGTCCCCGTCAGACAGATTCCATTGATTTACCTGTTTTTAATTTTCCTGATTTTGCACAAATTTTGTCATTGAAAAAAATGCATTTTTTAAAGGCCAAAATGCACATTTCCCCATAAGCTAAAGCATTAAAAGGCACATTTGGGGGGATTTTGTGCAGTTTGGGGGAATTTGTGCATTTTTGCACAGGCGAATTTGTGCAAATTTGGGAATTGAAAAAAAAAAATCCAGTTTCTATCAATGGGTGGAGTACAGAATGGAAGGCGCCTGACAATCCACAAAACACAGGCAGAATGGATTTTACACAATCTGTACATCTCTAGTTGCATGTCTGACTTGTTCCCTGTGGATTAGGGATGAACAAAAGTGACTTACCTTTCCGTGGATTATGTTGATGTTGGGGGGGAGGTGCTCCGTTCCTCCCCCCCCGGAATCCTGGCCGGCCGGCTGTGCTCCGCAGTGATTCTGCGGAGCCGCCAGCCGGCTCCGCCAGCAGCCGGACATCTGCAGGCCATAGTTTGTGTCCCTGCAGTCAGCCGTGATAGGCTATGTAAGTGTTTACATAGCCTATCACAGCTGATTTAAAAAAACAACAACACGCGTACGCGTTCTTTATTTTGGCACGTCTTAGTCTACGTAAACATTTACGTAGACTAAGACGGCAAAAATAAGGGGAATGCAAATAGCATAGCGTCTACATAAATGTTTACGTAGACTAAGATGTGCCAAAATAAGGAATGCAAATGGTGGCGGCCATGGCCGCCGCCATTTGCGTACACACTTTCTTTTTTTTTAAGTCAGCCGTGATAGGCTACGTAAACATTTACATAGCCTATCACAGTTTTTTTTTTAAAATCTAGCCATGATAGGCTATGTAAATCTTTATGTAGCCTATCATTTTTTTTTTTTTTTAACCTGGAAATGGCCGCCGCTGCACGCTGCCGGAGCCACCACCGGAGCCGCCGCCGCCGCCGCCAGGAAGATCCGCCCAAGGTAAGTCTCGTCCTGGGGGGCGGGCGGGGGGGTGGGCCGTTCTGCCACCGATTTCAGGGGGTCGAATGCGCTGGCATTCAGCCTCCCCAAGATCCGTGGTGGAACTTTCGTACATCCCTACTGTGGATAAGGAAATTGTGTGTGGATAAATTCTGGCCCCTAGCATCATTTCCCTTTCAACCATGCATGCTTTCTCTGCCCACCTCCAGAGTCCTGGGCTCCAAATGTTTGACCTTCCCTACTTATTGGTCAACTTCCAGCCAGCAGAAGACTTCCTTTTTGCAAGAAGAGGGTGGCACTGTGCTGAATGGGTACGGGAAAGCTTATTCATGTCCCATTCACTGCTTAAAGCATGCCAGCACCATCCCAGCTGGGTAGGGCTAATATTCACATATAGCTTAATCTAATGCAGCCTTCCTCAAGCTGGTATTCTCCAGATGTTTTGGACTGCAACTCCCAGTATTCCTGACCATTGGCTAGGCTGGCTGAAGCTGATGGAAGCAGAAGTCCAAAAAATCCAGAGGGCACCAGGTTGGGGAATGCATTCCATTGACATGCCATTTGAAAAGCAGATGTGGCACACAGAGAAAACAGCTAGAAGTTAACAAAGTCCGTGCAATAAATGACAGAGAGAAAGTGACAGAATAGAAATTGCATCACTTCTCACAAGATCAATTTAATTTTGGAAGGATTGCAAGCTAATATTAATGGTAAACAGAAATGTGTTGGAATAAAGAATGTACTACAGAGAAATCTGTATTTGCAATAATCATGCTCAGCAACATGAATGATTTAGGAGAGGAAGTAAACAGCATTAAATTTGCAAATGATAATATATTGGAAATTGCATCGAACCTGTAGTGTGAGCAGATAAATAATACAAAGGTGCATCTAGGGATGGGACACATGGTAGAAGATTCATCTTTGAACAGTGAAAGCAAATGATTTGGGGGGTGGAGAATCCGCAATATGAATTCTCTGTGGGAGAAAAAATATCTGGAAGGGAGCAGCTGAAAAAGCATTAAAGTGACACCAATCATTGATTAGGTAAGTATTTCCAGTGTGATATTACTTCAGATGAAAATAATCTGGTACTGCAAAAGCAGCTCACAGAACAGCCAGAAAACTCTTGTTTTTCAAACACAAATCAGCAAAACACTTAACCTCATGTACAACTTAAGGACATGGGAGTAACCCTTATTAAATCAGACCACTGGCCCACTTAGCCCAGTATGCGCTTTCTGCAAATGGCTGGTCATGAAAGCTAATGAGAAGTGAAGCGTCGGTGGTGCCTCTGATAGCACCCGCCGCACAGCATTAGGAAATCCTCCCTCACACTTTACGAGATGCCATTCTTTCTCTAGGAAGAAGTGGTCCATCCTTCCCCACCCCACCCCACCCCACCCCACCCCATCTGCACAATATCAGAATAGCCTTCTGGTGATGGTCTTGAAATAGTCAAAGACCCACTCATTTCAAAGTAAGAGGGGGACATGCAGGGGGAAATGGTTTCAAGGAAAATACTTGCGTACTTGAATAGTTTCTGATAATAGCCCCCCAAACACCAGGTGCCATCTGGACAAAGCGAACTGTGGGGTTGTTTTTTACACCTCCCATAGCTGATCACCCTTCTCTAGTCTCTGAAAACCCAGTGCCTTATGCACCCCTTATGCATCCCCTTATGCACTAGGGAGGGGCCTGTGGCTCAGTGGTAGAGCACCTGCTTTGAATGCAGAAGGTCCTAGGTTCAATCCTTGGCTTCTCCTGGTAGGATTAGATCTTGCCTGAAACCCCAGAGAGAGCCACTACCAGTCAGTGACCATCACAACAATAGTGGGCTAGATGGACCAATGGGCTGATTAGATACAGGGCAGCGTCTTATGTTTCTATCACTCCCTCCTATGGATAGATGAATATGCCTGTGGCACGTTCTCCCACGTTTGGATTTGTTTGTTTGTTTGTTTGTTTATTACATTTATATCCCACCTTTCTTCCATCGTGGAACTCACGGTGGCTACATGTGGTTCCCGGGTGGTCTCCTTTCCAAGCACTGACCAGACCCAAGCCTGCTTAGCTTCAGCAAGGTGGCTGCCTCATGTGCCTTCAGACCATGCCCCAGGACACGATGGAATTCGATGGAATTCTGAACAGGGGAGGAGTGACAGGCAGGTGCTTGATGGGGTGTAGTGCAGTGGCCCTTCCATTGTCTGCTCACTCAGGTTCCCAGACCGTAATGTCATAGGCATCTCAGGTAGCTCAAGTGGGTTTGATGCTACTGCCAGGGTGTTTGTGAGGCAGTGTCAGGGTGGACACTGAGCCCATAGAATCCCAGAGTAGCTCTGATTCTGAGGAAGAGGAGTCGCTCCTGGGAGAGGAGCGTGCTCCTCTTTCCCAGGGCCAACAGCTGACGGAGATTCCTCCCACTGGCATTCCTAGCTTAGATAGCAGTCCTGGGAGTGACAGAGCGTGGGAAGCAGACTTGATGGACGCGAGTCGCCGATGCAGAGAGCAGCGCCAAATGGAGGGTGCGGAAAGGAGACGTAGTGCCCGGGTGGCGTGCAAACAATGGCTGCGCCCAGAGGATCCAAGGGAAAAGGGGAGGGACTCTCCCTAGCCCTTAAGTTCAGGGGTCTGCCAGTGATTCCCTTTCAAACAGGGACCAACTGTTCCAACTTAGGGCATAGGTACTCTGCTGCTCATATCTAGTTGCTAACGGTAGAGTGGTTACGTTGTAAAAGAGGAATAAAGCTTTGAAAAGAATCCCTTTGTCTGTGTCTGGACTTGGCTACTGGATTAGACGGAGAGAGGCCTCCAAGGAGCCCTTGACAGGCAGTCAGTTGGGGTTAGGGGGAGAGAAAGGGATGGGGATGATAAGAGGAGGGGCAATGCATCCAGGCTGGGATGCTACCCAGCAGGGCCAGCCTATCAGGCAAGACAAGAGAGGAGAGGATTGGCCATGTAGGTAGGTAGGTAGGTTACAAGGGGTGGGGAATGGACTGACAGGGCTGGTTGGCCCATGTAGGACCCAGTCTACTGGTCCATGTAGCACTCCTCTTGATTCAGGTCAGGTTGGCCTGAGTGTGAGGGGCCATTCCCTCCTTGTCAGTGTTTGGGGTAATACCTTCGATTCAAACCTGGGACTCCCTGCATGTAAAATGTAAGCTGTTCCTCGTGTCTGGAGCTCCTCCTGCAGCCCCTGTGCTGTTGACCTCTATGGTTGGGTCTTCAGGGGACAAATGCTCCATAATGTGTATTTACTGTCTCCTGCTATGGCTAAGTACTTGGGGAACTGCTCTGACATGCTTACAGTGTGGGGGTTACATCCTGCGCACTTCTTCTAATTTTGCCCCTGGCATGGAAAAGGTGAGTGGGAGCAAGTTCCTGTCTCCTGCTCTCCAGTTCAGTGCTCTGTGTTGGCAGTCTCTTAATGGGTCTTCCAGCTCCTTTCCTTGATTGCTTGGCAAGAGAGTCCTTTCTTTCCTGGGTGGGTCTTGAACCCTTCTCCCAGGAAAAATGTCTGTTCTCTTTGCAGGCTCCTGCCCAGGGAGCCATGTGGGTGCTATGGTGTATAGGCTTTTCTTCCTCCTTTTTGTGTGTTGTCCACCAAAACCGAGCTTTTGACAAGCACAAGAGGATTCAAATCCCTGCCTGTAGGGGGCGTGGCTTGATATTCCTCCAGTGTGGTTGGATTGAGGGTGTTGCAGCATCATTGTGCCTGTTGTGTGCGTGTAGAGATGCAGGGCAGGGTGTGTGTTGGAGGCATGTCCACATTGACCTGTTCATTGGGTCCCTCCATGTGTGGGCTGCATGCAGGCATCCCTGACTAGTGGGCACTGGTAGTGTTTCAAGGGATGGAGTGGGTGTCTCTGCCATTTTTATGCCATTTTTCATTTTCTGGTTGTGTGTTCTTCTCCTCCCCTCCCAGACGCATAGCGGAAGGGGGCAACTTGAGACCCTCCAGATGTTTTGGCCTATATCTTCCATCATCCCTCACCTTTGGCTATGCTAGCTAGGTCTGATGGGATTTGTAGGCCAAAACATCTGGAGGGCCACAGGTTGCCCACCCCTGATGTCTAAAACATAATGCTTCTTCTGCTGCTATAGTGGTGGTGTATCTTTCCTTTACCCTTGCATAATTGGAGCATAGGGTTGCTCTGTAAATCTGCCTAAGGAAGTCCCATTACAGGGCTCAGAAAAAACACCCCCCACACAGACAAAATACCAATCCTCACAGCTAATCAACTGTGTTCTCCTTGGGGGAGGCTGTATATTAACTGTTACTGCCAATACACCCCCCCCAATATACACACACACACACCCCTCCTTCTAACTAATAGGTTCTCTTGGTTACTTTGGGAACTCCATTTGAACTATTTAGCTATTACATCTGCATATACAATTGATGCATTTCACTGCTGCTTTTCATCTTAGGCAGTCCTTTAGACTGAATGCATAGCTAGAGTCAAGTGAGTGTAAAAATCAGACTATGTCAGAATGGAAATGTTAACAATCAACCAGCACTGCTGGAAAGGATTGTGCAAGGCAAGGATGAATCATCCCACCTGAGTCCAATTAAAACTCCAGGTAGGAAAGTGGGTGTTAGAAATCACACACACACACACACACACACACAAATGGTAACCAAGTATTTCTAAATTTTATTTTTAAGCATCTTCCTTCCTCTGCTCCCTCCTTCATCTGAGATATATGTTGGGTGAAGTTGTTTGAACTTGTATTCCATATCCCTCAGTGAGGTAAACTCTCTGGTTAGACTCCGGGATTTTTTTTCACACCTCTATAACTAAGTAGGGCTCATGTGGTATATGGTTTTTCCTTGGTTGGAGAAACATCTGCATAATTCATGCTGAACAATCACACATAAATATTTTAACCAGCTGAAATGAATAGAATAAGAAGTAATTTCTAAGAAAATCCATAATCAATTTGTGAGAGCAAACGTGTTGCCAAAGTAGCATACACTGCAGCCAAGTTTCCCTACAGAGTACATAGATTTACCTTCTAATTAAATGAAAAGTCTACCCCTTCTAGTGTAACAGACATTCGTCTTAATTCCCCATTGGAATCTAAATTTTCTGCAGTTGTTGGTTAACACACAACTTATTCCATGGAGCCACAGATGGCTCCCAGTTGCATATTGAAGGGAAGATTCCATGCTAGCTCAGTTGTCTAATTTCAGCTAAACACGCACACACTTAGGGCTCATTCAGTTGGAGCATTTTTTTTTCAGAATTAGCATAGACAATACCCATAAGCCATTTGGGGAATGGGCCAGTACCTGTTCTGATTGTTGTTAGACCATGCTGATTATCAGGATCAGCATGGGTGGCATGGCAATGCTATTGCCTAGCTATCTGCTATCTTGCCAAATGACTGCATTCATTGGGGTAGGGCTTTTCCAGAAAAGGGTGAATATATACACACACACTCCAAACTGCCCCCCCTCCATTAACAGCAAACATAGCTTTACGTTAGCACCATCATGATTCAGGGTAGCAGCATAATTCTTTCTCACTGAAGGATTTGGGATGGGGGATTATTCATTCAGAATGGGGCAGGAAGAGGAAAAGAGGTTCATGGCACTGGTGGCAGTGATGTCACAGGCACTGACCCATAAGTGCTCATACACTTCTGCAACCAACATTCCACATAGCTGTTGAAGCCCCAGTTGGGGGAGAAATCACACATTTCCCCAGCAAAATCAACGAGTGTTCTCAGTGTTGGAAATGTGTGATTTGCCTGCAATGAAGACATTAGCTGAGGAAAACACTTCAGACTGCCACCTCAAATATATGTGCTTATTTGGAGAATGTCTTCTGGAACCTGCTTAGCACAATGTATTTTTAGTTTACCCTCATCTGTCATACTTTCTGTTGTATATATGTTGGCACTGTCATCTCCAGAAGAGCCATCATTTGGCAACACTATTATTCCAAACACGTCAACCCACTCACACAGCCCATTTCCACCCACTGAAAGTAATCTTCAATGTGTACACAAATGTGTACATTAGGGAAAAGTTCATACAAAATTGTATATTGCAGAAAGTGTGAAAAATATGCATGTCAGTGGAAAAAAATGGACAAAACAGCATTGTATTAAAGAAAAATACTTGCAAAAATGTGTACATTAGGCAAACCTCCATACCGAAGTGTGTTTACTAGGGGAAATGTGCACATAAGTGCATACAAATTTTTGTGTAGACTTTTTTTAAAAAGAGAGAGAGAGAGAAAGAGAGATTGAGAGAAACACAAACTGGTGCAGGAATGGGATGGAACAAACTCAAGATGGAAAAATGAGGAAATTGACTGATTCATCTATCTTTACCTTCAATATGTAAAAGAAACAAAAATAATGCAAAAAATATATCTGCAAAAAAAATGAGTATTTATAACAATCCAATGAAAACTTTAAAACTGTAAGGAACATATCCCTCTCCCAAACCTGTACACAAAATTGAAATAAGCAGACCTCACACCACTTCTGCCCTAATAAATTATTTTCACTGCAATCAGCTACAACAGGAGTTCAACTCTCTGGAGTTTACTGTAAGAGGAACCCACATACACACTTTACATGAACAGATTGGCACCACCGCAGAGCATTATCATTCATACAGAGTTTAATGTATGGCTGTATTTTCAGGTGTTACGTCCTTTGTGTACATTCCTGAAATTCTCATGTGCAAAATTTCAGTTGAGTGCACTTAATACATTGCACTGACTTAATCTTCTTGTAGAAGACAGAGATGGTTGAATGGCCCTCTGAGTACCATAAAGATAGCATGCTTTAACATTATGTGCTGCATGTCTTAGGATGCATACCAATTCACTTGAAAAGGAAATGGACCCCCCCCCCCAACTGTAGCCATCTGCTGGTGGGAAACAAAACTACCTGCAGAACCAATTATAAGGAGACACAAACTGTATTGGTAGCTTAAAACACAATAAAATGGCAATTAAGTCCCTTTCAAGCCATTGATCATGCACACTGTCTCCACCCCTGACCTACACATATTCACATGAAACTAGGCACATGAAACTGTACATAGGGCTTTCTTCTGACAATCAGGAACCCTGATTTTTTGTCTGTCTGTCTGTCTGTATCTCTATCCATCCATCCATCCATCCATCCATCCATCCATCCATCCATCCAGGGCTCATGATCATGTGTAGATGACACTACATAGGCAGAGCTGTATTGTGCATGGACTCTGTCACAGACCAGCAATGCCTTGTTCTGTGAGTGAAAGGGAAAAATGGCAAAATTGTGTGCTCAGACTCCTTTTTGCTCTTCCCTTCCTGTGCCCTTTTTTGCTGCCACCAGGTAGAAATCTTTTTCTCTTACTGCCTCCAACACACCAGCCTTAAAACTCTCTACGTCTTAGGTATCTACTTTAGGTAGTGTGAGGGTTGGCTATTAGATGGGTGGGTAACTCCAAAAGAAAAGAGACCACAAAGTTTCAAATAACAAAGTTTAAAACTTAACTGAAGAAAAATGTTAATAGGAAAGGTTTTTAAATCTGAATGGATACACACACCACATACAAAAACTAAATGAGTAATAGGGTAATTAAACAACCAAAGTTAAATGCATCCAGCTAACCTAACTGGACTGTGTCCCTATTTTATCCATGTCAGTTATCCAAGCAATATCTTACTGTCATTGGTCCAGCTTTCTCAACCTATTTTCTAGGATGCTGGCTGGCTGGATTCCTTTACTCCTGTGTTCTCTCTCTCTCTCTCTCTCTCTCTCCACCCCCCTTATTTTCTGTACTCTTCTGACTTTCTGCCTTTGGCTTATTTCTCTAAAATTATCTCTCTCTCTCTTCCTAATCCCAACCAATGAGAAGGGTAGTTTCTTGCTCATGTCTGCAAACTAAATGTCTATTTTCTGAGTTGAAATTGTTTCTCTTGCTTCCTCTGACCTTCAGATGAACTTTATCATCTCCTGGCTCCTCTGAGCACAACCTCCTGACCTCTAGTTTTTAACTAAACTTTTGTCCTCTAAACTATTAACCTTTTGGCTGAAACCAACTAAGACTCAAGATTTAACTGAATCATATCCCACAACCAAACTAAATAAAAACAGAGAAAACAGTTCTGATCCTTCAAAGGCTCAATGCAGACTTTCAAGTGAAGAGAAGCAGGACAGGACCTGCCACAGAGATTCCCCCTCCCCGATCATTTTCAGACATTTTGAAGGTCTTAAAAGGGATCTAAAGTCTTGACTGGATGGGAATTATACTTATCCAGATGTTTTGAAATGTAGTAATACAACCCAAATGTATGTCTCAGCTATCAGAGACATTCTACCTAACACTTTCAAATGATTATAAACAGGGCAGGGTTTGCCACCGCAATTCTCCTACCCAATAATTTTCAGAGATTTTGAAGGTCTTGCCCTAGCCCAGAATAGTATTGGGAATATGGGGCTGAACACATCTGAAGCTAAGTCATGTGAACAACAGATTATTTAGCGTTTTCTAAGGTTAGGTAGTTGCTGTTAAGGATTCAGCCTTTGCTGAAATTTCTGTAGATACTTGAGCTGTTAAAGGATTAGGAGTCTTATAAGAAAACTAGTTTGTTAACAATTTGCATGAGGTGAGCTGTGCTGGGTTGGGTTCACTTGTGAAGAGACTGCTGCTATCATGAGTTGAGTTCTGGAGCTCAAATCACTGCTCTGGGATAGGCACCCTTTTCTTAGTACACTGCTGATATCACTGGCAGAGAACCAGTGAGTAAATAGGCAGTGACTGCTCTTCTGCTGCTGCCTGCTGCTCCTTCTCACTACCTCTGTTGCCTGGGTCAAAGCAAAAGGCAGATGAATAAGTAGGTTGCAGTGGTGAAGAGGAGGAACAAGAGGGCTCTTGCCAGTGGGTCCCTGCTGGAGTTTGGGCTCTTGACAAGTGTCCAGCCATGTCTACTCTTGATCTAACCTTGGCTGATCTAACGGATCCTGCCAAAAGCAAGACTCTCAACTTGGAGATCACTTGCAGGGTACAAAGGACATTTGGCAATCACTGCAATCGAGGAGAACTGTGAGGAAAATTCGGAGACACAGACTATGCACCTAAACTTTGGGGCAGATCTTCCTTGGACTTTGGGGGTGCTGTTGCTTGTGTCTGACAAACACAAAATTGCTTATTCAAAGGTAAAGAAAGGAGGTAAAAAAAAGATCCTTTGCATTTGTATCATCTGAGGTGCATGAACGGGTCTCCTGGTTTACTCTGATTGACTTGAGCTGACAGAAAAAACAGAAAAAAGTAATCCCCGGACCTTTGAACTAGGGCTGCATGACCCCACTCTGAATTCACCACCCCCATTCTCAAGTGGTGAATCGGAAGTAGGGATATCAGAGGAATCCATCTGGGGGTGGAATTTGCCAAGCTTTCAGCAGCTTGCCCCCCCGGACTTCGCCCCCCCCCCAAAGTTGCATTGTGTCAGGCCAGCTTGCAGATTTTCCCTCCCCGTCCCTCCCCAGCCTTAGAGGTAGGAGCTCTCCCTCCCCCCCTCCTGCTGCCATCATCATCACTGCACCCCCCCCATGCTGCCCCAGCCCCAGCCTGGAGAGCCCCCATGCATCAGACAGTAAAGGTGGTGGGCTGTCAGGGCTGGAGTTGGCACCAGCTAGGGATGTACGAAAGGTACTTACTTTTTGGGGATTATGCTGATGGTGCGGGGGGAGGCGTTCCGTCCCTCCCCCTGGAATCCTCGCTGGGGGGGGGAGGTGCTCCGTTCCTCCCCCCCCCCGGAATCCTGGCCAGCCGGCTGTGCTCCGCAGTGATTCTGCGGATCCGCCGGCCGGCTCTGCCAGCAGCCGGACATCCGGCCGCTGGCTAGCAGGGATGCTGTAGCCGCCGCCGTTTGCGTCCCTGCAGTCAGCCGTGATAGACTGCGTAAATGTTTATGTAGCCTATCACGGCTGATTAAAAAAACCACAAAAATGCACGTACGCAAATGGCGGCGCCCATGGGCACCGCCATTTGCGTTCCTTATTTTGGCATGTCTTAGTCTACGTAAACATTTACGTAGACTAAGATGGCGAAAATAAGGGGAACGCAAATAGCGTAGACGCTACGCTATGTGTGTTCCCCTTATTTTCACCGTCTTAGTCTACGTAAATGTTTAAATAGACTAAGTCGTGCCAAAATAAGGATCGTAAATTTTCACGTAGCCTATCATGTTGGGTTTTTTTGTTTTTTTAAACCTGGAAATGGCGGCGGCAGCAGCCGGTCAGAAGACCGGCCGCCGCCGCCGCCGCAGCACCGCCGCCGGAGCCGCCGCTGCCAGGAAGATCCGCCCCAGGTAAGTCCCGGCCCAGGGGGGTGGCGGGGTGGTGGCGGCGGGCTGTTCTGCCACCGATTTTGGGGGGCCGAATACGCTGGCATTCGACCTCCCCGAGATCCGTGGCGGAACTTTCGTACATCCCTAGCACCAGCAGGGAGAGAGGACTGACCAGCAATGACAGCAGCAGCACCACTGTGCAACTCTCCCTACATGTCACCATCACCATCCCTACCACACAACCCTCCCTTTCTCCCTGCTGGTGCCATCTCCAGCTTGGAGAGCCCCCACTCTTCAGAAAGAAAAAGCAGTGGGCTGTCCTGGCTGAGGGTGGCAGGGAGAGAGGGAGGGTTGCATAGTGACAGGCTGGGAGCAGTGGCAGGGAGGAGGGTGGGCCAACAGGACATTTTTTGGCTTTTTTTAACAAACATTTGTAAATAGCAATTACAACTGTAATTTGCTGAAATTATGGCCACAGTTTGCGCAATTGGCTTTTTATGAAAAAAAATGAAAATGAAAAATTTCCTCAATTTTGGGAACAAACCCCTTGCTTTGCTCACAAAGGCAAGCCTATGTGGGGTTACCCTTGAAGACGTGCTCTACGTGGGGTTACCCTTGAAGACGGTTCGGAAGCTACAGCTGGTACAGAACGCAGCAGCTCGCCTGAATAAAGGCAGCTGCCGGCGAGATCACATCACTCCAGTGCTGAAGGAGTTGCAATGGTTATCAGTTGTTTTCTGGGCCAAATTCAAGGTGTTGGTTTTGACCTTCAAAATCCTATATGGTTCCGGCCAGCCTATCTCAAGGAGCGCCTCCAGCAACACCAGACAGGCCACTTCACAAGATCAGCATTGGATGGCCTTCTCTCTGTCCCATCAGCCAGGATAGCTAGACTGGTGGGGATGAGGGACAGGGCCTTCTCGGTGGTGGCCCCCGCTCTGTGGAACTCCCTCCCTAGGGAACTCCACCATGCCCCCTCTTTAATGAGCTTCCACCATGCATTAAAAACGTGGTTGTTCAGGCAGGCATTTGGGGTGGCTTAGGGTATTTTTAGAATTATGTTTTTTTTACTGTAGAATTTTATTGTTTTAAACTGTTCTATTATACACTCTGTCCCCTTTATGGATCACTGCCTTGTTGTGGCGAAGGGGCTTGTGTAACTCAGTGAAGCCATAAGCTATGCCGTGCAGGGCCACCCAAGACGGACAGGTCATGGCAGAGAGTTCTGACAAAATGTGGTCCACTGGAGAAGGAAATGGCAACCCACTCCAGTATTCTTGCCAAGAAAACCCCATGGAACGTATCACAAGGCTAAAAGAGATGACGCCGGAAGATGAGCCCCTCAGGTCGGAAGGTGTCCAGTATGCTACTGGGGAAGAGCAGAGGGTATTTCCAAGTAGCGCCAGAAAGAGTGAAGCGGCTGGGCCAAACCCGAAAGGACACTCAGCTGTGGATGTGTCTGGTGGTGAAAAGAAAATCCGATGCTGTAAAGAACAATATTGTTTAGGAACCTGGAATGTCAGATCAATGAATCAAGGTAAGCTGGAGGTGGTCAAACATGAGATGGCAAGATTGAACATGGACATCTTGGGAATCAGCGAACTAAAATGGACAGGCATGGGCGAATTTAATTCAGGTGACCATCATATCTACTATTGTGGGCAAGAATCCCTTAGAAGAAATGGAGTAGCACTCATAGTCAACAAAAGGGTGGGAAAAGCAGTACTGGGGTACAATCTTAAAAATGATAGAATGATCTCAGTACGAATCCAAGGCAAACCATTCAACATCACAGTAATTCAAGTCTATGCCCCAACCACTGAGGCCGAAGAAGCTGAGGTTGATCGGTTCTATGAAGACCTACAACACCTTCTAGAACTAACACCAAAAAAAGATGTCCTCTTCATCATAGGGGATTGGAATGCTAAAGTAGGAAATCAAGAAATCACCGGGATAACAGGCAGGCATGGCCTTGGTGTACAAAATGAAGCAGGACAAAAGCTAATAAAGTTTTGCCAAGAGAACATGCTGATAATAGCAAACACTCTTTTCCAACAGCACAAGAGGCGACTCTACACATGGACGTCACCAGATGGTCAATATCGAAATCAGATTGATTATGTCCTTTGCAGCCAAAGATGGAGAAGCTCCATACAGTCAGTAAAAACAAGACCTGGAGCTGACTGTGGCTCAGATCATGAGCTGCTTCTTGCAAAATTTCGTCTTAAATTGAAGAACGTCGGGAAAACCACTAAACCGTTCAGGTATGACCTAAATCATATCCCTGATGAATATACAGTGGAGGTGAGGAATAGATTTCAGGGATTAGACCTGATAGACAGAGTGCCTGAGGAACTATGGACGGAGGTCCGTAACATTGTTCAGGAGGCAGCAACGAAATCCATCCCAAAGAAAAAGAAATGCAAGAAAGCAAAGTGGCTGTCTGATGAGGCTTTACAAGTAGCTCACGAAAGAAGGGAAGCGAAAAGCAAGGGAGAAAGGGGAAGATATACCCAACTGAACGCAGAGTTCCAGAGAATAGCAAGGAGAGACAAGAAGGCCTTCTTAAATGAACAATGCAAAGAAATCGAGGAAAACAACAGAATGGGAAAGACTAGAGATCTCTTCAAGAAAGTTGGAGATCTCAAGGGAACGTTTTGTGCAAAGACGGGCATGATAAAGGACAAAGAAGGCAGGGACCTAACAGAAGCAGATGAGATTAAGAAGAGGTGGCAAGAATACACAGAAGAACTATACAGGAAAGATCTGAATGTCCCTGATAGCCATGATAGTGCGGTCACTGAACTTGAGCCGGACATCCTAGAGAGTGAAGTCAAGTGGGCCTTAGGAAGCATTAGTAACAACAAAGCTAGCGGAGATGACAGTATTCCAGCCAAACTATTTAAAATCCTAAAAGATGATGCTGTTAAAGTGCTGCATTCAATATGTCAACAAATCTGGAACACTCAACAGTGGCCACAAGACTGGAAAAGGTCAGTTTACATTCCAATTCCAAAGAAGGGCAACGCCAAAGAGTGTTCAAACTACCGCACAATTGCGCTCATTTCACATGCCAGCAAGGTGATGCTCAAAATCCTACAAGCTAGGCTTCAGCAGTATGCGAACCGAGAACTACCGGAAGTACAAGCTGGGTTTCGAAGAGGCAGAGGAACTAGAGATCAAATCGCCAACATTCGCTGCATCATGGCGAAAGCAAGAGAATTCCAGAAAAACGTCTATTTCTGCTTCATTGACTACGCTAAAGCCTTTGATTGTGTGGATCACAACAAACTGTGGCAAATTCTGAAAGTGATGGGAGTACCAGACCACCTTACCTGTCTCCTGAGAAACCTGTACGAGGGTCAAGAAGCAACAATAAGAACCAGACATGGAACAACCGATTGGTTCAAAATTGGGAAAGGAGTACGACAAGGCTGCATATTGTCACCCTGCTTATTTAACTTATATGCAGAGTACATCATGAGAAATGCCGGGTTGGATGAATCAGAGGTCGGAATTAAGATTGCTGGGAGAATTATCAACAACCTCCGATATGCAGACGATACCACCCTAATGGCAGAAAGCGAAGAGGATCTCAAGAGCCTCTTGTTGAGGGTGAAAGAGGAGAGTGCAAAAGCTGGTTTGAAACTCAACATTAAAAAAACTAAGATCATGTCATCTGGCCCTATCACTTCCTGGCATATAGAAGGGGAAGAAATGGAAGCAGTGACAGATTTTACTTTCTTGGGCTCCAAGATCACCGCAGACGGTGACTGTAGCCATGAAATTAAAAGACGCTTGCTCCTTGGGAGGAAAGCTATGGCCAACCTAGACAGCATAGTAAGAAGCAGAGACATCACCTTGCCGACAAAGGTCCGTCTAATCAAAGCTATGGTTTTCCCAGTAGTAATGTATGGCTGTGAGAGCTGGACTATAAGGAAGGCTGAGCGCCGAAGAATTGATGCTTTCGAACTGTGGTGCTGGAGAAGACTCTTACGAGTCCCCTGGACTGCAAGGAGGTCAAATCAGTCCATCCTAAAGGAAATCAACCCGCACTGCTCATTGGAAGGACAGATAATGAAGCTGAAGCTCCAATATTTTGGCCACCTAATGCGAAGAGAAAACTCCCTGGAAAAGACCCTGATGCTGGGAAAGACTGAAGGCAAAAGGAGAAGGGGACGGCAGAGGATGAGGTGGCTAGATAGCATCACGGATGCAATGAATATGAACTTGAGCACGCTCCGGGAGAGAGCGGAGGACAGGAAGGCCTGGCGTGCTATGGTCCATGGGGTCACGAAGAGTTGGAGACGACTGAACGACTGAACAACATTATACACTCTGTACATCACCCAGAGTGGCTGGGTGACCAGTCAGATGGGCAATTAATAAATTTAATTAATAAATAAATAAGTCAAGTTGGGGGCTCCACGGGAATCTGTCGGGCTCAGAAAAGGCTGGATTTACCCATGATGGACAGCCCTACTTGGAAGGGAAAATTAAGCAACTTGAGGGAGTGTGGAGTAAAAATTACTGAAAGTTTTGGGATGCGACACTTATCAATTTGCAGTGGTGGATTCTTAGTATAGGTACTGGTGGCAGCAGAGTTCATCATGGTGGCCACAGCATTTGATTCTTCCCCATCATGATGATCCTGCCATTTCCCTCCCAGAATGCCTCTCAGTATCATTATGTAGCATTATTCCAGTGCATTTTGGGGGAGAAATGGCGGCGGCGGGTGAAATAACTGCTCTTATGAGGTCTGCTGCTGCTACTGGTGACAAAAAACTAAAAGACAGTTAAGAAGCCACCAGAGCAAAATGGTCACCATGCCCCTAAAAACATTTGGCAACTTTCACCCTTACTCGAGTTTGGGTCCACTTTCATACACATCACCAATTCTGAGTCAAAAGTTTTCCACGACAGACTTTCCGCTCAGACTTACTTTGAAGTCAGCCTGTGGTTCTAAATACAATGACTATGGTATAGTAGTCTAAAATTCTAGATTATCAAGAGTCTGTCAACCAAAACTAAGTTTCAAAAAATTAAATTAAAATGAAAGTCACAGTTATAGCTTACTCACTTCAAATATACTACCAGAGTTAATTGCTTGTTTTAAACAGAGCTCCCTCCTGTATTATTTACTCTGTATTGCATTTCTTTAGACATGATGCACATTTGTCTCAGCTGAGAATGAACTGCTATTGCAAAATTAAAAGGCAATTTCTTTGATTGGATTTTTTTTAAAAAACACACACACACACACGTGGAGATGTAGTCACAGCATAGAACATGTAAAAACTAACATTTGGGGACTTAAATTTCTTTGGCAATTTCAGTTTGATGGCAACAGCAGTTAAGAGACCCAGTAAGTTTTAATTAATGCAGATGTTTAGCATTGTTGAGACATGTTTTGCTGCTCTTACTGAAAGTGAAACATTTTAAGAGCATTTTTGATTGAACATGTTGTTTACTTCTCCGATGCATTCAAGAACATGTCCATAGAAAGCTACACGTTGTGATAAACAGTTGGTAAAAATTAAAAAAGAACTAGTTATAATTAAGGATGAGCGGAACAAATAGCTGCCAGTTCATTCTGTGGAGTTCTGGCAGGGAGAGGGATGCAACCGATTGGTACGTTATGCCCAGACTTTGGAGTAGTGGACTGTAGAAGCTGGAGTGTTTGCTGCAGGTGTGATCAACTTGTGGTCCTGATGATGTTTTAGGACTACACCCCCCATCAACCCTAGTCAGCATAGCCAATGGTGAAGGATGATGGGAACTGCAGACCAACAACATCTGGAGGACCACATATTCCCCATTCCTGGTTTATTGTAGCTAGATTTGAGAGGAAGCAATGTAAGAAAGGGTCTAGCAATAGACTTCCCCCTGTATCCTGATGGCATTGCTGTAAATGAAATATAGTAAAGGGGCTGGGGGTTTGGTGTATTGTTTTGTTTTTCAACCAGATTCTGCCTAGTTGGGAGCTGGTTAAAAAAAAACCAACAATTTATTTATTTATTATTAAATTTATTAATCACCCATCTGGCTGGTCACCCAGCCACTCGGGGCGATGTACAACATACAATAAAACAGTTTAAAACAATAAAATTCTACAATAAAAACATTTCCTAAAATACCCTAACCCACCCCAAATGCCTGTCTGAACAACCACGTTTTTAATGCACGACGGAAGCTCATTAAAGAGGGGGCATGGCGGAGTTCCCTAGGGAGGGAGTTCCACAGAGTGGGGGCCACCACAGAAAAGGCCCTGTCCCTCATCCCCACCAGACTAGCTGTACTGGCTGATGGGACAGACAGAAGGCCATCCAAGGCTGATATTGTTAAGCGGCCTGTCTGGTGCTGCTGGAGGCACTCCTTAAGATAGGCTGGGCCGGAACCATATAGGGTTTTAAAGGTCGAAACCAACACCTTGAATTTGGCCCGGAAAACAACTGGTAACCAATGCAACTCCTTCAGCACTGGAGTGATGTGATCTCGCCGGCGGCTGCCTTTAATCAGGCGAGCCGCCGCGTTCTGTACCAGCTGCAGTTTCCGAACCGTCTTCAAGGGTAACCCCTCGTAGAGCGCATTACAGTAGTCTAAATGAGAGGAGACCAGGGCATGTACTACCGATGGGAGCAGATGGTCGGGAAGGAAGGGGCGCAGCCACCGTATCAGATGGAGTTGATACAGCGCTGTCCGGCTCACAGCTGACACCTGAGCCTCCATGGACAGCTGGGAGTCCAAAATGACCCCCAGGCTGCGGACCTGGTCTTTCAAGGGTAGCCGTACCCCATTCAACACCAGGTCAACATCCCCCAGCCTCCTCTTGTCTCCCACCAAAAGTACCTCGGTCTTGTCAGGGTTCAGCTTCAGCTTATTCCTCCCCATCCAGCCACTCACCGTCTCCAGACATTTGGACAGGGATTCTACAGCCAACCTTGGTGAAGATTTGAATGAGAGGTAGAACTGCGTGTCATCTGCATATTGATGACACTGCACCCCAAACCTCCTGATGATAGCCCCCAGTGGCTTCACATAGATGTTAAATAGCATCGGGGAGAAGATGGAACCCTGTGGCACCCCACAAGTAAGTGGCCACGGGTCCGAAACCTCCTCTCCCAGTGCTACCCTCTGGTACCTGCCGGAGAGGAAGGACTGGAACCACCGCAATACGGTGTCCCCAATGCCCAACCCCTCCAGGCGGTCCAGGAGGATACCGTGGTCAACGGTATCAAAAGCCGCTGAGAGGTCAAGGAGAACAAGGAAGGAGCATTCACCCCTATCCAGAGCCCTCCTCATATCATCTACCAAGGCGACCAAGGCCGTTTCTGTCCCATGCCCAGGCCTGAAGCCCGACTGAAATGGGTCTAGATAATCAGTTTCTTCCAAGTGTGCCTTCAACTGCACCGCCACCACCCGCTCAATCACCTTGCCCCAAAATGGCAGATTTGAGACTGGGCGAAAGTTGTTCAGAACTTGAGGATCCAAGGAGGGCTTCTTTAAGAGCGGTCGTATCACTGCCTCCTTGAGGGCTGATGGGATCACTCCCTCCTCAAGGGAGGCGTTCACCACCACCTTGATCCTCTCACCCAGTCTCTCTCTGCAGCCCATAATGAGCCAAGATGGGCAAGGATCAAGTAAGCAGGTGGTCGGCCGTACAGATGAAAGCACCTTGTCAACTTCATCAGGAAGAAGAAGCTGGAACCGATCCCACAAAACCGGTTTGCCACAGGCCGCCTCTTGCTCACTAACTGTATCCACAGCGTGCAGAGTAACACACCTAATCTGATCAATTTTATCTGCAAATTGCCTTGCCAAGGCCTCACAGGAGGCCTTAGAATGCTCCAGTGGTTCCGGAGCCACAGGACCGACCAGGCTCCGGACCACTTGGAACAGCCTCCTGGGACAGCACTCTGCAGTAGGGATGTATGAAAGTCACTTACCTGGTCTCGCAGCTTGCTTGGCGGTGGGGGGGAGGCGCTTCGCTGCTCCCCCCGAAGTTCAGGCCGGGGGGGGAGGCTTCCTGCCTCGCCCGGCCGAAATTCAGGCCGGGGGGGGGAGGCTTCCTGCCTCGCCCGGCCGAAATTCAGGCCAGGGAGAAGCGCCCCGTCTCCCCGGCCGCGAACTTCAAAAGAAAAAAAAAAACGCCCCTGTGATAGGCTACGTAACGATTAACGTAGCCTATCACGGCTAGATCTGCAAAGTCAGCCGTGATAGGCTACGTTAATCGTCACGTAGCCTATCACGGGTGACTTTGAAGAAAAAAAAAAGCGCGTACGCAAATGGTGGCCCCCATAGGGAGCCGCCATTCGCGTTCCTTATTTGGTCCGTGTAGTCTACGTAAAGATTTACGTAGACTACGGCGAAAATAAGGACAACGCAAATAGCGTTTCCTTATTTTCGCCGTAGTCTACGTAAATCTTTACGTAGACTACAGGGACCAAATAAGGAACGCGAATGGCGGCTCCCTATGGGGGCCGCCATTAGCCGTACGCGCTTTTTAAAAAAAAATCACCTGTGATAGGCTACGTGACGATTAACGTAGCCTATCACGGCTGACTTTGCAAATCTAGCAGTGATAGGCTACATTAATCGTTACGTAGCCTATCACAGGGGCGTTTTTTTTTTTTTTTACTTTTCTTGTAATGGCGGCGGCGGCAGCTGGTCGAAAGACCGGCTGCCGCCCCCGCCCCTGACTAAGACCTGCCGAACTGCCGCCGGGACCCGCCGCCGGGAGGGACATTCGTGAAAGGTAAGTCCCATCCCGGGGGGGGCGGGGGGGCGGAGAATTTCTCCCCGAACAACCTTCGGAGGACCGAATGCATTGGCACTCGCCCCCCTGAAGTTTCGGGGAGAAATTCTCCCCCATCCCTACAGTCTGCAGACGCTATGGAGGCAGCATAATATTCCTTTTTTGCTGCCTTCACTGCCACGTGATAGGGTGAAGATACAGCTCTAGCCCGTGTCTGATCGTCTTTGGAGCGAGACTTCCGCCACCGGCGCTCTAGCCGTTTCACCTCCTGTTTCAGAGCTCGTAACCGCGGATTGAACCATGGTGCAGTCCGAGCCCTGTTCAGGGGGAGAGGGCGTTTCGGAGCCACCTGATCTAATGCCCCAGTGATTGCGGCATTCCAGCCACCCACCAGGGTCTCAACCGAGTGGCCGTTGGCGTACCCCAGAGAATCCCCAAGCGCATTCAGGAATCCATTTGGATCCATAAGACGCCTGGGGCGGACCATTTTAATGGGTCCTCCACCCCTGTGGAGGGGTTGTGGAACTGAGAAGTCCAACATCACCAGATAGTGATCTGACCATGACAAGGGGGTGGTGGATATACCCCTGACTTCCAGATCACTCCCCGCTTCTCCAGAAACAAACACAAGGTCTAGTGCATGACCGGCTACATGGGTGGGCCCAGTTAGAATATGGTGCAGCTCCCAGGAGGCCATGGTCTCCATGAAGTCCCGAGGTGCTCCTGTGAGGATGGCCTCTGAATGTACGTTGAAGTCCCCCAACACCAATAAGTTAGGGGACTGCACACGCACATCAGAGACCACCTCAAGCACCTCGGCCAGGGAGTCAGTCGTGCAGCAGGGTGGACAGTACACGAGCAGAATCCCCAGACTGCCCTTCGGGCCCAACCTCCAGTACATGCACTCAGCAACCTTGGTCTCCCGGAGAGGGGGTCTGGTGAAGACCAAGGACTCTCGTTAGATAACTGCCACTCCCCCTCCCCGATCCCCAGCCCTCGGCTGCTGTGCATACGAAAATCCGGCTGGACACATGGCTACAAGGGTTGGAGCAGCAGCCTCGGCCAGCCAGGTCTCCGTAATACATGCCAGGTCTGCACCTTCATCCAGGATCATGTCATGGATGAGGGAGGTTTTCTGGGTAACAGACCTGGCATTGCAGAGCAGCAAACGAAGGCCAGAAGATGGGGTCACGCCTCCCCCAGCCATCCTTTGGCTCTGGACAGGCCCGGAACAGTGGACAGATACTACACATCTCTCCCTCGTTCCCCTTACCTGGCATGGCCTGCCCCGAGCGCTCCGCCAGCGCCTGCCACCCAGCCTCGGTATCTTCTGGCCCCCAACACTCCCCCCACTGCCTCCATCAGGTGGACACATGCCCCCTCGCTCCCGCCTATCAGGCAGGCTACCCACCCCTAAAAACACAACAAAATCCCCCAGAAAATCACACATACACACACACACACACACACCAAAAAAACAATTAAAATCCCCTTAAAAATAATGCCAGGCCGGAGTCCACAGGGAAGGCCTGGTGGTGGTGGCGGTGGCGGCGGCGGCGGTGGCGGCAGCAGGCGCGCCTCTTCCCTGGTGGTGGTGGCTTCTCCTGCAGGCCCTGGCCTCCCAGGCCACCTCAGCCAGCCAGCTTATGTAGCCCCTCCAGGGAGGGGCAGGTGGAGCAGCACAGCTGGCTCGGTACCTGGGGCCTGGTCCTGCAGGGACTGGCGGTCTGCCAGGCAGAAGTCCACAGGGAAGGCCTGGTGGTGGTGGTGGCAGTGGCGGCGGTGGCAGCAGCAGGCCCAGCAGCAGCAGCAGGCGCAGGCGCAGGCGCAGGCGCAGCAGCAGCAGCAGCAGCAGGCGCGCCTCTTCCCCGGTGGTGGTGGCTTCTCCTGCAGGCCCTGGCTCTCCCAGGCCACCTCAGTGAGCCAGCTTATGTAGCCCCTCCAGGGAGGGGCAGGTGGAGCAGCACAGCTGGCTCGGTACCTGGGGTCCTGGTCCTGCAGGGACTGGCAGTCTGCCAGGCAGAAGTCCACAGGGAAGGCCTGGTGGTGGTGGTGGTGGTGGCGGTGGCAGTAGCAGCAGCAGGCCCAGCAGCAGCAGGCGCGCCTCTTCCCCGGTGGTGGTGGTGGCTTCTCCTGCAGGCCCTGGCTCTCCAGGACAACAGTCCCCTTACTGTATTTTATTTCTAACTAGCCCTTCCTTTTCACCAGTGATGTGGAATGCTCTCAGAAATCCAGGAAGGAAATGTTTTTGATCAAGAGAGGAAAGATTTAAAACCAAACAAGGTAACTCCCCTTACGGTGAGCATTAGGGATGAGTTCACAACTCGTTTCCCCCCTGCGCCCTGAAATCTGAGTGCCCCTTGGCCAGGGGAACTTCCAGGGTCTCCTTTGCCTGATTTTGAGATCACAGACATTCCTTCCCACAATGCAGAGACTATTCCATATCACAGGGGGGAAATATCTCTCATCAACAGGGGGGGGGGGCAGGGGGTAAAAAAAGTATCCAGGATAGGAGGGGCATCAGGTTGAGGGGAACAGCCCAGAGCCCACTCTCCTGATATCCTTCCGGTCCAGCTAGGGAGAGAGATTTTTTTTAATTGGTACACCCAGTTTTTAAAACAACCACAACCTATTTGATTGGAGGGATTGGAATGATGTGAATGGCTAACCCCCCTCCCCTCCCTGTATTTCCTAGCCCATAATCTGCTTGGATGTAGCAGATCCTGGACCTGCTTTGAAAATACTTCTGTCCACACTGGAAACTATGATTCCCATCCCAAGATATAATACAGTGCAGGCTTGGGGGGTAGGGGGTGGGTGGGTGACAGACAAATGGGGCAGTTTGCCCCAGAGCCCTACATGGGGGTAGGTGGGGGGAGCCAACAAGTTTTTATTTTATTTTAAGTAAAATGTGAGCCATTCACATAAGCTGAGGCAAGGAGATAATTTTTTTTTAATTTAGAAAAACTGAGGATTTTTTTTAAAAATACATAATTATAATTTTGTTACGGTAAAAGAAATTTCCGCTTTAGTGTGTGATTATGTTCCTTGAAGACAGACACTCTGTAACTACCATTTCATTGATTTTCCTAGAACTCAAGTCGCTGGGTTTTTGTTTTTTCCTAGAATCCCCCTCTATGTGCACAGTTTGGACTTTTTTTTGTAGTATACAACGATCTGTTGTGCATTCGGTTTCAGTTAATATTAATCTGTTTTAAAAAGTGTTTGTGGATTGAGACTATTGAAGATTAAGTAATAAACCAGTAAGCACCATGTGGTAGCAATAAAAAAATTAAAACATAAAGAAAAATTATGCTTACCTACTTGTTATTAGTAGTGGATTAGTATAGCAGTATGGGGGGGAATATCCTATGATTTTTTATTAGAACATGTTGATGTTAAATATTATTAAAAAGGCATAAAATATTATTTAAAAGGCCTTATTTAATTTTTGTTGCTGTGTTTTTTCCATTTAATGTTAGCACCACATCCCAGTCTGATTCTGAAAAAAATACCTACAGTGGACTGAGAGCCTTGGAGGCCTGGGCAACTCCGGATTGCTAGGGGGCTAGGGGCACCTTCTCCACAATAAGCTTGAGATGCATTGGCCATTCCCAGTAATATTTAATCATTTTTATTTAATCCGGTACTTAAGGGCCCCATCTTTTATTTCCAGTTTTTAACTTAAAAAATAAAATTCAAAAGTTTTTTAAAAAGCATCAATGGCCCCGATAATCCAGTTTATTATGGTCGCCCAGGCGGCGATCATGACCCAGCTCTGTGACCTGCCAATACCACACTGGATTGCTCCTGTAACAATGACAGTGTTTTAAAGTAGGGTCGCAGTGCCACCTAAAACTTTGTCATCAAGTTACTCAGGCTGAAGCTAATGTGGAATTCTAAATTTTAACTACATGACAAATAGTAAATGTTTAACTATTTTTTTCACTAAAAAATTCCTTTAAAAATTGTCAATTTGTAAGAGCTATACAACTTTTAAATATAAAAAGTTGAAATGAAACTTTTTACAAAATACATGAAAATGATTGTATTTTTGTGTGTGTTCCCCCTTCCCCCAATTCCATTGTCCCGGGCCCCCAGATTCCTCTCGGTGGCCCTGATACAATGACCAACTCAGTTTTTAGGAACTTTTTGGAGTGAAAGTGGTCTGCTTCCAGTAGCTGTTACCAGTAGGGATGAGATTTCCCAATTGCCCTCTGCCTCACCAGTCCCAGTGGACACCAGCTGTCAGTGTTCTATTCCTTTATTGCTCTGTGAATTTGCTCTGCTCTGCATGTAATTCCTCTTGGATTTCAATTTCTCTTCATACATCCCTTCTGTAAAAAAAAGTGTGTTTTCAAGATCTAAGAGGAGCTTCTATAAACAACCAAATTTGTTTGCTCCTAACTGAAATGGTTGTCTGAATAATAATATTTTAAATTTCCTATGTTTCTTTGTTCTATGCCTATAGGTTTCTTTCAAACTTCTGAGCTTATTACTAACTCTACAATAAGGTTCTTCCAAGAAGTCATCCTTATTCCCAACCTTTACCTCATGATCTCTCTTGAGAAGCTATTTCTTTCTACCCTTTGATACATTTGATCTTACAGAATATCTTCAGTGGGGGAACTGCCTGCTATCTTGCATTCATTGTTTTATTTAGGGATGTACGAAAGTCACTTACCTTTTCGACGGGGTGATTCACGGTGGGGGGAGGCGCTCCGCACCTCCCCCCGAAATCCTAACCTGGCTGGCTCCGCTCTGCGGAGATTCTGCAGAGCCGCCGGCTGGGGCCGCCCACAGCCGGACATACAGCCGCTGGGCAGCCTGCAGGCAAAAAACCCCAACAAAAGCATACGCAAATGGCAGCGGCTATGGCCGTGGCCATTTGCGTTCCCTTTTTTTCGCTGTTTTAGCCTATGTAAATATTTATGTACGGTGAAAAAAAGGGAAACACAAATAGCGTAGTGGGCGCCATTCGGTTTCTTTTTTTTTTTTTGTTTTAGCCTATGTAAATATTTACTAAGCTATTACAACAACAAAAAAGGAATGCAAATGTTCCCTTTTTTCACTGTAATAGCTTATGTAAATATTTACGTAGGCTAAAACAGCAAAAAAAGGGAACGCAAATGGCGGCCGCTGTAGCAGCCGCCATTTGCGTACGCTTTTTTTTTTTTTTTTAGCTTGCCGTGATAGGCTATGTAAATACTTATGTAGTCTATCACGGCCTCCGCAGGGATGCAAATGGCGTCCCTGCGTTAGCCGTGATAGGCTACGTAATTATTTACGTAGCCTATCACAGCTATGATGAGGAAGCGAATGGCAGCCGCAGCGCGGCTGCCATTCGCAAGTCAGCGCGGATGGCAGCAGGTAAGTGCTCCGTTTTGCACGCCTTTCGTGGGGTGCGGGGGCAGGGGCTTCGTTCCGCCACGGATTTCGGGGGGCTGAATGCACTGGCATTCGGCCTCACTGAGATCCGTGGCGGAATTCTCTGACATTCCTAGTTTTATTGCATATCTAAGCCAGTCATACTGTGCCGCTAGATAACATTATACATAGAAGGAAGACCTAACTATTTTTCTTATGTTCCTGCATGATCATGGGGTTGTAATCAGATACTAAAAATGAAGACTGGGAGTCAGAGTAGAGCTTTGCTCTTTAAGGCCAAGAAAGAATTTCTTCTGGAAATGGATCTGGAGAGCACAATCCTGTGGCCCACTAGACACTGTCTAGGGGGCCATAGGATTTTTCATTTTACTGGCTCTAAGCTTGTAGACAGTGCTCCGAGCTTGGAGCGAGGAAACCATGTATCCTCCTCCTTGTAGCCTGCATGAGGACAACTGCAGCAGCTGCCTCTCTGTGCTCGTAAAAGCGAGCATGGAGAAGGCAAAAGGGGGTGTTCCTGGGGGCAGGGAGGGGCGGATACCATGGGAGCCCCTTTACATTGCTTCCTATGGGGTCTCCAGGCCCATTCCCACCCCCTCTCTGAAGCCCTGGCTAGATGTGTGAAATAACACATCTCGCCAAGAATACAGGGTGGGTGGAGCACAGAGGAAAGGACGCTCTCTGTGATCCTCCTGACCTGCATTGGATAGGCATCAGTCTCTGAATTTGGAAGCTGATGTCTATCTCGAAAGGATTCTGCCCTTAATTTCTGTTACTGTGTCTACACCTACTTCAAATGACTTATAGCCCAATCCTATGCATGTATATTTAGAAGTACCAATGAAATCAATTATGTACTGTGCATAGATTGGCTTGCAAAGGAAGTGGTTAAATTTACAGAGTTTGATTCTTCTCTTCCATCGGCCAAACGCTTGCTCCACAGTCCCAGAAAGAAGATGTGAGACAGTGAATGTTAGCTGAACTATGAGCTACGACTGTATTCATTTACATGTTTTATCCACAACATTCCGAACACTTAAAATCATGGTTGGGCCTAAGGTGAGAGCTGTGAGATGGCATTTCCTGCTGGTCACCTTGTACGGGCAACACAAGCCATGCTGTAAGCATTGGCTCAGTGATATAATTGGTCTTTGGACTTCACTGCCAACACCTGAATAGTCAGCCCCTGAACTGGGGGAGGGGAGAGATGGACCATAGTTCAGTGGTAGAGCAGATGCTTTGCATGCAGAAGGTTGCAGGTTCAGTCCCTGGCATTTCCAGGTAGATCTGGAAAAACTCCTGCCTGGAATCCTGGAGAGCCAGTGCCAGCCAGTGTCAACAGTACTAGATGGGCCAATGGTCTGATTCGGTATAAGGCAACTTCCGATGTTCCTTTGGTATGCCTTAGGGTCAATGAGGCTGTCAGGGTGCAAGGGAGCAGGAAATCCCTTCTCCAGGTGCCCTCCCCTCAACTAAAGACCTGTGAGACTTTTAAAAATATAATTCTTCCTTCACCTCTCCAGTACCTGGGGGAGCTTACTATGTCTTTCCATCCCTCAAACATTCACTGTGCCATGGTCCAAGGTGTCATGCCACAACTGGAAATCTTCAGAAGAATAGCCAGAACCTTCAGAGCCAGTTGTGGCATCACATCCCTCCGAAGACCCTGGTACTACCCAAGACAGTCTGGGACCCTCAGGGCTGATGACTTCTGTCTCCTGGAGAGTCAGAAAGCTCAGCTTCTGAGGTAGAGGGGAATATTGGGCCACCACCGGGCCCCCAAGACCACAGTACCTTAACATCCATGATAGGATGGTAGTCAGGTGAAGGAGTGCTACCTTACTGAAGAGGACTACTCATGAGCTGGGCTCTCCTCATGAGGAGGACATCTGACATCTCTAATGTGATGCAGGTGAGCCCTGGGTGGGGCTCTAGTAGTTCTATCAGCTCTCACTTGTAACATGATCATAGAATCATAGAATAGTAGGGTTGGAAGGGGCCTACAAGGCCATCGAGTCCAACCCCCTGCTCAATGCAGGAATCCAAGTCAGAGCATCCCTGACAGATGGCTGTCCAGCCTTGTCTTGAATGCTTCCAGTGTGGGAGAGCCCACCACCTCCCTAGGTAATTGGTTCCATTGTCGTATTGCTCTAACAGTCAGGAAGTTTTTCCTGATGTTCAGCCGGAATCTGGCTTCCTGTAACTTGAGACCATTATTCTGTGTCCTGCACTCTGGGATGATCAAGAAGAGATCCTGGCCTTCTTCTCTGTAACAACCTTTCAAGTACTTGAAGAACATGAGAGCTGCTGGAAACAATATCTTATCTTCAGCTCCAGTATTCTGTTTTCTCCTTTCTGAGGGGTTTGGGCCTCCATGCTACTGACCTGTGGACTCCTACCTGACTCTTCTTTCTGCCTGTGTTTCTGCTTGACTGATCTCCTACTTTTGACCTTGGCTGTGCCTCAGACCTCTCTCTGGACCTCTTATGTGTCTGGTAAAATGGTGCTTGACCATTTGCCTGCTAAACTAACTTTTCTACTGTATATACTGTATCCCTGTATTTGCTTAGCAAAGAGCCAAGACTCAGTTTAGAACAGGACATGTGGCATCTGCCTGCTTTAAAAAAAAAAATAAATCTTTTATTGTGAATTTTTACAAAACAAAACAAACTGAAAACATTACAAAACCTAAAAGAAAGGAATGGAATAAAAATAAAAATACAACAACATATTCAAAATCCTCAGTTTCTAACATTACAATATGAGAGAGAGAGAATGAGAAAAGGGAAGAGAAAAAAAAGGTTAGACATAAACTTCAGTAAAAGCAGACCAAATATCCACATATAAGTCCATTTACAAGTTACGCCTATTTACCACTATTTCAAATGTTGCTAGTGTTGTTAAGTGTTCAGTCCATTGCATTATAGGTGGTGAGCTTTTATCCTTCCAAAATTGTAGTATCATTCTCTTAGCAACCAAAAGGGCATGAAAAATCCATTTATGCTGACCATGTGTTACATTTAGGGATGTCAGAGAATTTCTCCATGAATCTCCGGGAGGCTGAATGCCAACGCATTCGGCCCCCCGAAATTGGTGGGGAAATTCTCTGCCACCCCCCCGCCACCCCCCGGGATGGGACTTACCTCTTACTTACCTCTGTCGAATGTCCCTCTCGGTGGCGGGTCCTGGCGGTGTTTCGGTGGCGTTTCAGTGGCGTTTCGATGGTGGCGGGGGCGGCGGCTGGTCTTCCATTTCCCAGTAAAGTAAAAAAACAAACACGTGATAGGCTACTAGGGGTGCACGAAAGTCACTTACCTGGTCCCTCAGCTTGCTTCGTGGTGGGGTGGAGGCGCTTCGCTGCTCCCCCCGAAGTTCAGGCCGGGGGGGGGAGGCTTTCCTCCTCGCCCGGCCGAAATTCAGGCCGGGGAGGAGGCACCTCGCCTCGCCCGGCCGCGAAATAAAAAGTAAAAAAAAACAAAAAACGCCCCCGTGATAGGCTACGTGACGATTTACGTAGCCTATCATGGCTAGATTTGCAAAGTCAGCCATGATAGGCTACGTTAATCATCACGTAGCCTATCACAGGTGACTTAAAAAAAAAAAAAGCGCGTACGCAAATGGCGGCTCCTATAGGGTGCCGCCATTCGCGTTCCTTATTTGGTCGCTGTAGTCTACGTAAATCTTTACGTAGACTACGGCGAAAATAAGGGCAACGCAAATAGCTGTTCCATTCCAGCTGTAAAGCACTTGTGTCATATTCATTCATTAATAATAAATGTTTATAAACATGAATCGTAGGTTGATACATCTGATCAGCTTCAATAAGGTATTTCTAGGGATGACGGAGAAATCCACCATGGACTCCAATGAGGCCAGGTTCTAAAGAATCCGGCCCCCCGGAGTCCATGGCAGAACGGAATACTCCCTGCCACCCCCCCCGAAATCCTCCCCAGATGGACCCTACCTGCTGGCGGCCAGTCCGTCCAGGTCCGTCCGCTGCTGTCTATCCACTGCAGGGCTGTGGATGGAAATGTGTCCCTGCGCTTTTCGGTGATAGGCTACTTAAATATTTACATAGCCTATCATGGCAAAGAGCAGGGACACAAATGGCGTAGCTGACGAAAAGAGCAGGGATGCAAATGGCGTTGGCTACACTGGATGCCATTTGCATCTGCAGGCCTACAGTGGATGGACGGCAGCGGATGGACCTGGACGGACTGGCTGCCAGCAGGTAGGGACACAAGTCCAGTTGACACAAGTCCAGCTGCAGACAGGCCCGGCTGGTGGCTCCACAGACTCGCTGTGAAGCGGAGCCAGCTGGGGAGGATTACAGGGGGAGAGATGGATCACCCCCCCCCCCCGCGGACACCCTCAGTGGACCAGTAAGTATGTTTCGTACACCCCTAAGTATTTCCAATAGCGAAGGAGACTCCAAGGCAGTAAAAGCAGCAGGACCGAATCTAGATACCGACAAATGTTTCAATTGCAAATACTGACATTCTGCTGAAGTTGGCAGATCAAATTGATCTTGCAAAACTGAAAATACCAAAAACTCATCATCAGCCCCCACTAATTGATCTAAAGTAAAGATCATCTTATCTGTCCAGGTCTGCCATAAAAACATTTTCTTGCCAGTTCTTAAATCTGGATTTCCCCATAGAGTCAATTTATTGGATCAAACTGTAATTGATGTGACATTATACTAGGGATGGCGGAGAATTCTGCCACGGATCTCAGTGAGGCCAAATGCCAGTGCATTCAGCCCCCCAAATCCATGGTGGAACGAAGCCCCCCTGCCCCACCACCCCGCGAAAGGCATGCAAAACGGAGCACCTACCTGGTGCCATTCGCACTGCTTTGTGAATGGCGGCTGCATCTGCGGCCTCCATTTGCTTCACGATTTTTCCTGTGATAGGCTATGTAAATACTTACATAGCCTATCACGGCTAATGCAGGGACACCATTTGCGTCCCTGCGGAGGCCGTGATAGGCTATGTAAGTATTTACGTAGCCTATCACGGGAAAAAAAAGGGAATGCAAATGGCAGTCGTCATAGCCGCCGCCATTTGCGTTCCCTTTTTTTCGCCGTGATAGGCTACGTAAATATTTATGTAGCCTATCATGGCCAAAGAAAGGTACGCAAATGTCGGTGGCTACGGCAGCTGCCATTTGCATCCCTGCACAGCCCAGCAGCGGCTGGATGTCAGTGCGGGCGGCCCCGGCCGGCGGCTCCATGGAGTCGCCGTGGAGCAGAGCCGGCCAGTGAGGATTTTGGGAGGAGGGACAGAGCGCCTCCCCCCCACCGTGGATATCACGAAACGAAACAGGTAAGTCATTTCGTACATCCCTGCTAGGGATGGCGGAGAATTCCGCCATGGATCTCAGTGAGGCCGAATGCACTGGCATTCGGCTCCCCGAAACCCGTGGCGGAACGGCCTCCCACCCCCCCACCACAAGGAATCCCCCCGGGATGAAGTTTACCTGGGGCGGATGTGGAGGCTCCGGCGGCGGCTCTGACGGTGGCTAGGGGTGGACAAAAGTCACTTAACTTTCGTCGAAGCTTGTTAGCGGTGGGGGGGGAGGCGCTTCGCTGCTCCCCCCGTGAAGTTCAGGCCGGGGAGGAGGCTTCCCGCCTCGCCCGGCCGCGAACTCGAAAGTTAAAAAAAAAAAAACCGCCCCCGTGATAGGCTACGTGATGATTAATGTAGCCTATCACGGCTAGATCTGCAAAGTCAGCCATGATAGGCTACGTTAATCCTCACGTAGCCTATCACGGGTGACTTAAAAAAAAAAAAAAGCGCGTACGCTAATGGCGGCCCCCATAGGGAGCCGCCATTCGCGTTCCTTTTTTGGTCGCTGTAGTCTACGTAAATCTTTATGTAGACTACAGCGACCAAATAAGGAACGTGAATGGCGGCTCCCTATGGGGGCCGCCATTATCCGTACGCGCTTTTTTTTTTTTTTAAAGTCACCCGTGATAGGCTACGTGACGATTTACGTAGCCTATCACGGCTGACTTTGCAAATCTAGCCGTGATAGGCTACGTTAATCATCACGTAGCCTATCACGGGGGCGTTTTTTTTTCTTTTTCTTTTTTTGGAATGGCGGCGGCGGCAGCCAGTCGAAAGACCGGCTGCCGCTCCTGCCCCGCACGAACAGCCGCCAAACCGCCGGCCGGACCCGCCACCGGGAGGGACATTCGGTGAAGGTAAGTCCCGTCCTGGGGGGGATGCGGGGTGCGGGGGGGGTGCGGAGGATTTCTCCCCGAAACATGTTCGGGGGGCCGAACATGTTGGCGCTCGGCCCCCGAAGTTTCGGGGAGAAATTCTCCGCCATCCCTAACGGTGGCTCCGGCGGTGGCTGGTCTCTCAGCCAGCTGCTGCGGCCGCAAATGGTGGCTGTCGTAGCTGTTTGCACCCCTGCTCTTTGCTGTGATAGGCTAGCTAAGTATTTACATAGCCTATCACGGTAAAGGTAGCCACGCAAATGGTGTAGTGGCTGCTGTTTGCGTGGCTGCCTTTACCGTGATAGGCTACGTAAATACTTACCTAGCCTATCACGGCAAAGAGCAGGGGTGCAAACGGCATAGCGGCTGCCGTTTGTGTCCCTGTCTTTGCCGTGATAGGCTATGTAAATACTTACGTAGCCTATCATGGCAGCCTGGAAGGATGCAAATGGCAGCCACTACGACAGCCGCCATTTGCGGCTGCAGCAGCCCAGCTGCGGCTGGAACTCCGGCTGCGGCTGGCCCCGGCCGGCGGCTCCACCAACCTGCCGCAGAGTGGAGCCAGCTGGGGAGGCTTCCAGAGGGAGGGACGGAGCGCCTCCCCCCCACCGCAGATGCCCCAGCGCGGAGCCAGGTAAGTGGTTCGTACATCCCTACAAGAACCTAATGCCATCCATTTAAAGAGAGGTTCCAGACAGGAAGATTCCAATACTGACCACAGAGGGAAATCTAATTTGAGTGGAAAAGACCAAAATTTAGTAGAGGTCAATAAATAGGCCCAATGGTACATAGCTAGATCCGGAAAACCGAACCCGCCTTCATTAATTGAAAGTTGCATCTAGGGGTGCATGAAAGCCACTTACCTGGTCTCGCAGCTTGCTTTGCGGTGGGGGGGAGGCGCTTCGCTGCTCCCCCCGAAGTTCAGGCCAGGGGGGGAGGCTTCCTGCCTCGCCTGGCCGAAATTCAGGCCGGGGGGGAGGCTTCCCGCCTCGCCCGGCCAAAATTCAGGCCGGGGAGGAGGCGCCTCGCCTCGCCCGGACGCGAAATAAAAAGTTAAAAAAAAAACAACGTCCCCGTGATAGGCTACGTGACGATTAACGTAGCCTATCACGGCTAGATCTGCAAAGTCAGCCATGATAGGCTACGTTAATCGTCACGTAGCCTATCACGGGTGACTTAAAAAAAAAAAAAGCACGTATGCAAATGGCGGCCCCCATAGGGAGCCGCCATTCGCTTTCCTTATTTGGTCGCTGTAGTCTACGTAAATCTTTACGTAGACTACGGCGAAAATGAGGGCAACGCAAATAGTGAATTCCCCCTCCCTATGGGGGCCGCCATTAGCCATACGTGCTTTTTTTTTTTTTAAGTCACCCGTGATAGGCTACGTGACGATTTACGTAGCCTATCACAGCTGACTTTGCAAATCTAGCCGTGATAGGCTACGTTAATCGTCACGTAGCCTTTTTTTTTTTTTTTTACTTTTATTGGAATGGCGGTGGTGGCAGCCATTCGAAAGACCGGCTGCCGCCTCTGCCCCTGTCGAAGACCTGCCGAACCGCCGCCGGGACCCGCCGCCGGGAGGGACATTCGGGAAAGGTAAGTACCATCCCGGGGGTGGGGGTGCGGGGGGTGGGGGGGTGCGGAGAATTTCTCCCCGAAACTACTTCGGGGGGCCGAATACGTTGGCACTCGGCCCCCCGAAGTTTCGGGGAGAAATTCTCCCCCATCCCTAGTTGCATCCTTTTAAAAGATATTCTTGGTGGAGAGGAACCCCAGAAGAATTCACGAAACTAAGCATTGAGTTTTTGGAAATATTTGCCAGGTATAAGTATAGGGATCCCTTGGATAACATAAATAATTCAGGGTATGGTATTCATCTTAAATGTATTCACCTTATCCCATAAACTCAGCTTTAAAGATGTCCCATCTATTTCTATCTCGTGAAACATCATTCATCAACTTGTTTAAATTTAAACTAATCATTTGCGATATATAGCTAGGAATCATTATTTGAATCTGCCAGTTGTAACCTATTTATATGAGAAAAGGCACAAGTTCAACTGCAGCCAATTTTAGAGCACAAACCAATATGACAGTGCAGTGTAGACAACAACAACAGCAGCAGCAGTAACAATGCTTCCTCCCTGTGGACAGTTATAGATGAGGATCAAAAATTCCAACCGGCAGCTAGGTGATCCTGCACTACTAAAAGTTGGATAGGTCAGCCGCTGTCAATGAGAACTGCAGACTGAGACCAGCATAGGCAAAGCTTGCCCCTGATTGGTTGAACTGCCCAAACAAAGCAGCTGGCTTGGCTTCACTCTCATCTTCCATCACTCCTGAGTAGGGGCAGAGGTAAATTTGCTTCCTCTTTCAATGACCAAAGTAGCTAAGAAGTTATATATATTTTTTGTTGTAGTAGAAACTGAGTTCAACCTTGGGTTGATTCCGCAAGCTGGTTTAGCCCATATTTTGCTTCTGCTGCTTCACTAGGGGTTGTGCTTCAAGGCTGGGGCACAGCAATGTGGCGGCCTTCATTTTATTGATGCATGTATAAAAGACTTATAAAAGTTAACGGAAGTACTTCATTGGTGCATGAGCAGCGCTGTTTGCATTCAGATCCCAGGAGCTTAGCATTCAAGGTCTTGTTCAGGAAGGGATTGTGAGAGGACTGTTGGTGGTCATGCTTCTTGGTCCAGAGCCCACTGTTGATGGTTATTACTGCCACCTTTCCTGCTACTTACCCACACAATTGCTATGTTTTTATGCTTATGCACAGACATGTGCTTGGTCATATGTAAAACAAACAAACAAATACTATGCATATGTACCAATGATAATTCCTTAGGGTAGGCTTGGGCTTGAGACTTGCAGTAACACAAGCGATGCCCAGATCTGTACTTGTACATTGAGACAGGAATACTATTACTGACTTATACTATTATAACAGTAAGTCAGCGTTTTAGGAACATTTTGTATACAAACCATGAAGGAATCATGTTTTGATTGAAAAGTACACTGAATAGATATACTTTGGGTTAATTATTACTGACAAAGGCAATGCTACCAAGTTAATTAATAGATCAAATGGATTTAAGGGACCCACTCAATTAATTCCTAGATAGCCATATAATTTAAAGACTTAAGTCAATAATTAAAAATCCTATACAATTGTAATAGATTTTTCAGAATACTAATAAAAATAAAACATGCATTAAATGGTGCTCTTCTTAATGTTGAATATGCATAAACAATTACACTTTTCCATATACAACTGAGTTATAAACTGTGCTGAATTGGTTGAGTGTTAAGAAATCTCTAACTCGTGAGCAAACATGGGCATACTAATAATACCACATCAGAAGTGGGCAGAAGGTAGATTGGGATTTACTGGTAGATCTCTGGGTGATTGAAAAGGGATTTCTGACTCCCAACTGTGTAACAGTAGAACAACAATAGGACTTTATTCCACCTAAATTAGGCTGTTGTAATGAAAAAAGCTTGGAGTAACCAGGAGTGCATTGTGTGAAAGAACTGTGAGCTCTGTTCGATTCTGATACTGAAAACAAATTCCCAAGCCTAGAATGTGCTCAGAGGCACCCTGTTCTTTAGTTCTAAGGGTATGTCTTCTGAACTTGGCTCTAGTTGGTGTATCTTGAAATTCTAGTAAAGCAACAAAGTTGATCTGGCAATTCCGAGGTCTGCCCACCCCTCTAATACATCACCCATAATTAGGGGGGCTCTTAATTTCTTACAGATTTATTTATTTATTTATTTATTTCATTTCTATACCGCCCAATAGCCGAAGCTCTCTGGGCGGTTCACAAAAACTAAAACCAAACAACACACAATAAAACAATTTAAAAGATATAGAACATTAAAACTACAATATAACAATACAACCACAATAAAACCTAGCAGCAGTACAGGAGTTTAAAATACAGATTTAAAACAGCAAAGATAAAAATTTAGAAAGCTAAAATGCCTGGGAAAATAAAAAGGTCTTCACCTGGCGCCGAAAGGAGTACAATGTAGGCGCCAGGCGAACCTCACTAGGGAGCTCATTCCAGAGCCGGGGTGCCACAACAGAAAAAGCCCTCCTCCTAGTAGCCACCCGCCTTACTTCCTTCGGCAGGGGCTCACGGAGAAGGGCCGCTGATGATGATCTTAAGGTCCGGGCAGGCACATATGGGACAATTTTGGTAAACAGCAGTACAGGTTCTGTTGGTATGAGGAGGAAAGGTAATCTTGTGAATAAAGCAAGTACAATTAATGAAGAGAAACATTCTTGTAATACTCCCACAGACCTCTTGCATAGCTTCACACTTACATCCTTTAACCTTCCTTTGTCTTATCATCTCATCTTCTCCATAAAGAAAAATGATACCCCATTTTTCACATCAGAAGCTGAACCATTTTGAGGGCTTATTGTACAAAACAGTCTTGAATGTCCTTGGCTAAAGGGCACTATTCATGGAAAGTCAATGGCTGTTCCCTACAGGAGAATTTAGTTACAGATACTGGGATAATAGACTTACCTAAAACCACTTTATCACCCAAGAATTCTTATCTTGCTGCTTTTTTCTCTGAAAAAAAGAAAAGAAAAAAGGCTTGAGTTAGTGGAGGATGAATTTGGGCATAAATGTGAACTTTATTGCTTATCTTGAACCCTACGGCCTACACAGAAAAGAAGGCAACCTCTTTTTCCCCTGCAATTTATATTGCAATCAGTGGTAGATTTAAAATGTGGACTTGACTTTATGCCATTGCACAACTTCATTTGTTGCTGTTTGCTGATGATTCATAATGCTATTGCGGATGAATAGTAAAACAATTAGTGAATAGCTCAAGTGCCTTTGAAGCTGTAGTTTTATTGAAGGAAGTGTCTGGAAGGGAAGCCACTGAGAGCCCCATGTAAGGAACCCATGCGGGATTCTATATTTTTAAAAATCAGGGATCAGCTGTGGTGTGTTTCTTTGTCACAGCAATCCTAGATGTCACCTGAAACCTGCATAGCACCTAGTAGAGCCTAATCCAATTGACTCAAAATATAATCCTACTTTAAGACTGAGGTCTCCTCCACTCCATCATTGTGGCTACAACATCAAGTGAGATGTTTCTCCCCCCCTACCAACCCTCTGCTTTGCTTAACATGCAGCCTGATGAAGAATTTTGGAGAACTCCAAAATATGCTCACTACTATTTTGTGACATGTTGGTTGGTTCTAAGAAAGCTAGTGCCTGACCATGGATTTTGGACTTACTTTGTATGACTTATTTTCTTGGCTTTTTTTGCTTTATGTAAGTTGCTATGGGCTTTGTAATGGAAGAGCAGGATCTATATAATGCATACAAGGGCTGTGATGAGGATTGCTCAGATTTATTATATCAACAATCTCTCTCTCTCCCTCTCTCTCTCTCTCTCTCTCTGTGTGTGTGTGTGTGTGTGTGTGAGAGAGAGAGAGAGAGAGAGAGAGATTATTTTTGGCTCCCGAACAGGTGTGTGAAATTCAGGGTATCTTCTCACATTTTGGAGTCTTCATTTCCATCTTTTAAAAACTCCTCCACCTTGCTACTACCTGGAGTGGAGAAGATAGCATAAACACAGCTTTTCCTTTAGTGGGTCAGCTCCCATTCCCCTCCCCACAGCCTTCTGTGGGCCCAGCCCAGCATTGTTCCATGGGACGTTGCCAGGAAAGAAGGCTCAGTGGGACTTGTAGTCTTCTCAGTGGCCCACTAACACCTCTTACCACTGCTTGCACTAACCCCGGCAATGAGTCATAAAACTAGCATTGCGAGTGGAGATGGGGAAATAAAGAGACTGACACAGGTTCTTGAGTTCAAATTGGGCCACATTTATTAATAAAATCTGCAAAGGGGAAAACAGGATGGGCCACTAAACTGGGGCAGCCCCTCACTGTCCCTGAAATGGGCAAAAACATTCAAAGCCTGTGTGGTGGAGTGTCATCTCACCACCCCACAGGGCTACTCCTTTTGAGGGAAGTAGGCCTTCCCCTGTCACCCCTGCCCGTGCTGCACAACACCGGGTAGGTGAGGTGTGTTAGCCTCCCAGGTAACCCTTATTCCCCCGATGGGCCGCAAAACCCAGTGTGGGAGGCCTCAGGCGTCATGTGTCACAATAACTGTGCCTCTGAATGCTCATCGTCCCTATTCTCATCCCCAATGCCCGTCCTAACAGCCACAGGGAGCGACAAGCCTATTGCATAGTCAAACTCCTCCCATCTGCGCTGAATTCCTTCCCACAGACCCCTTTGCAGATCCCACAGAAATATATCATTCCCTAAGTCGGAGAGGTGCACCCCATCTTGCCTATAGAGCTCTCCCCGCATCCGTGAAATATCTGGATGAGAAATAATCCCATCTCCCTGCTGGAATAGCCTCAGAGCTATTTCCCTGTTAACGTTTAGCTGAGCCCTTTCTCACTGGCCACAGCCGGTCCTCCATTTCACCCTGGGAAGCAAACTGAGCCGAAGGCTCTTCCGCCACATGCTGTGTCAGCCGAACACTTGACTGTTGGCAAACCAGGAAAGTCCAAGCTGGCACCACAGCTTGACCTGGGAACCCTCTGTCTGGCCCCACCATGCGTCATCCCAACAACTGAATGTTGGCACCATCTGCATCCACAATGGCTCCTCAGCTCGACCTGGAAGCCCTCTGTCTGGCCCATTTCACTTTTGTCCAACAGTAGAATGTTGGCACACTGGCTGAGTAAAAGCTGGCTCCACAGCTTGACGTGGCTGACCCAAACATAGTGCTGTGCCCGTGTATGTGTGCATGCACTGGTTCCCAACAATCCAATGATCTAAGGGAAGGAAACCAACAAGTGAGCTTGAAAACTATTTAACGTTGCATCTTTATTGCCCTGGGAGTGACTGCATGTATAAATTGAAAGGCTTTGGAGCACCACCTGTCCCCTAGGGATGTTGCTCTGTTCTGGGGCATCCGCGGTGGGAGGGAGGCACTCTGTCCCTCCCCCTGGAATCCTCCCCAGCTGGCTCCATTCTGTGGCAGCTCCACGGAGCCGCTGGCCAGGGCTGGCCACAGCCAGAATTCCGGCCACTGCCGGGCTGCTGTGACCGCAAATGGTGGCCGCTATGCCAGCCGCCATTTGCATGGCTGCCTTTCACCGTGATAGGCTATGTAAATACTTACATAGCCTATTATGGCAAAGAGCAGGGGCGCAAATGGCATAGCAGCCATTTACGTAGCCTATCATGAAGAAAGGCAGCCACGCAAATGGTGGCCGCAGCAGCCTGGCAGTGGCCAGGAGACCAGCCGGACCGCCGCATCTGCCACCAGGTTCGCTCTGTCCAGGGGCGATTCTACAGGGTGGCGGGGGGGGGGAGGCCATTCCACCACGGATTCCAGGGGGCTGGATTCTTTAGAATCTGGCCTCACTGGAGTCCATGGTGGAATTCTCTGACATCCCTACCTGTCCCCACCTGAACTTTGTCATGTAGAAATGAAGAGAGATGGCCAAGGAGGCGGTCCAGGCACAAAAGGATTGCAAATGCTCCAAGGCCTCCCACCTCCCAGGTCACCCCTATGATCACCAAATGAATACTTTAGTTAAAGGGGGAATCATTGTGAAGAAAAAAGGGGGGGCTTTTCCCCACCCCATAACACAAATGGAAACCACCACAGCCTCCGCTGAGCCCAATTCCATCACTTGTATGGGAAATAAGGACACTCTTACACCTGTACCCCACAGGATGGTGATCCTGGGTCAACAGAGCCGATATGTATGACCTGTTGAGAGAACTGAATATCCCAACTTGAAGGCCCAATCATACACATTTTCCACGGTTGCCACAACTATTAAGAAAGATAGACTGCCCCAAAGAAAACTGTCGATAATGCAGCAGGGGATAATTGCATCAAAAACAGAGTTGAACTGAAGGCTGCCGGCCCCACAGATGTGGAGAAAAATGGGGTGGGGGGCATGGGTATCCTCAATAATACTGGACAAACTCTGTAGGGTGCTCTGGACCCTAAACTCTGTGGTGTATGTCAAGCTGCTCTCAGACTTGACCAGAAGACAAATGCAGCCAGCTCACTGCCAATAGTCCAGGCTGGGAGTCCTACACTTAGGGATGTATGAAATCCCTTACCTCCAGTCTGCCGGGTGTCCACGGGTGGGTGGGTGGGGAGTCGATCCATTCCTCCCCCCAGAATCTGTCCAGGCTGGCTCCGCTTCGAAGCTCTGCGGAGCCGGCCGCCAGCTCTGTAGGGCCGGAGAAAGTCAATACAGCCGGAAGCCATTGCCATGCCATATCTTTGTGTCAGTCAGTCCCCCAGATGCAAATGGCGTAGCAGGTGTCACTTGCAGCCATAAAGCTGGTTGATTAGCCTAAATGCCACCATTTACGGCTGCATTTAAGCTAACTGACCAGCTTTATGTCCACAAATGGCATCTGCTATGCCACTTGAATCCGTATTTTTGGCCGTTATAGGCTTTGCATTACTCATATGTGCATGTGTATCAATTTAAATCCCACCCCCACAAAAGCAATCTTAAGGTGATTGTACATAGTATTGCATCAAGATTCTTTTTGTGCCATGTTTCAATAACATTCACATGAGCTCCTTGCATTGGCGGGCTGCTACACAAAAATAAGTCTTGATACAACTGTACATACAATTGCACCAAAATTGTGGTTTTGCAGTGTTGCCGCAATGCACATCTTTGCATCTGTAATTATGTGTGAGAGTGGGGGGGGGGGCAGGGAGAAGGGAATGATGCAAATTGTGCATGCTCAAATCCCAGAATATATTTTAGACATTATCCTTGTTAACCAGAATTCAGGAGGAGTGGGGTACTCAGGGTGAACTGGAGAAACAATGAGACAGAGGGACATGGAACAGTGGAACTCTACTCATTCCTAGTCAAGGATCAAGAAGCATTACTTCCAAGCTGCAACTATTAATATATTTAAAGCATTTTTAGCCCCTTCTTCAGCCAAAAAAGACTTGCAGAGTGGCTTACAAAAACCAATAATGAGTTTCTGCCCTCAGGCTTACAGTCCAAAAGACAGGAGATACAAGGGAAGGAAATCAGAGGGAGAAGGGAAAAAAGCATGAGGTGTGTTGATTCAGTTGCCCAGATGGATGGGAATATACCTGTTCTAGATCTAATTGTACTCAGGATTGCACTGCATCTATTCTCCTTCTGGGCTGGCATATTGCTTTGCTGGCCTGTTCCTCCCTTCTGGAGACAGTGGGGGAGGGAGGGGCCACCACTGGGAACAGGGTAGTAGCAGCTCGCCAAGTTGTGTCTGCTGCTGCGGCTCCTCCTCCGCCTCCTCCTTCTCCTCCTTCTCCTCCTCCTCCACCACCACTACCACCACCACCACCACCCAGCCCTATCTAGAGATGGCAGGGATTGAACCTAGGACTAGGGATGGATGAAAGTCCCTTACCTGATCCCAACGCTTGCTTCGTGGTGGTGGGGAGGTTCTCCGTCCCTCCCCCCAAAATTCTGGCCGGGGGGGAGGCGCCCCATCCCTCCCCACCGAAATTCTGGCTGGGGGGGAGGCTCCCCGTCCCTCCAGCTGCGAAACCTCGTCTCCTGCCGGGACGCAAATGGCGGCAGCCGTAGCCGCTGCCGTTTGCGTCCCTGCAGCCAGCCGTGATAGACTACGTAAATGTTTACATAGCCTATCATGGCTGACTTAAAAAAAAAAAAAAGCGCGTACGCAAATGGCGGCGCCCATGGGCGCCGCCATTTGCATTCCTTATTTTGGCACGTGTAGTCTACGTAAACATTTACGTAGACTATGGCAAAAATAAGGGCAATGCTATTTGCGTTCCCCTTATTTTCGCCGTAGTCCACGTAAATGCTTATGTAGACTACATGTGCCAGAATAAGGAATGCAAATGGCGGCGCCCATGGGTACCGCCATTTGCGTATGCGCTTTTTTTTTTCCAAAGTCAGCTGTGATAGGCTACGTAAACCTTTATGTAGCCTATCACGTTGTTTTTTTAAAAAATCTATCCATGATAGGCTACATAAATCTTTACGTAGCCTATCACGTTTGTTTGTTTTACTTGGAAATGGCGGCGGTTGGAAGACGGCTGCCGCCGCTGAACCACTGCCGAACCGCCGCCGGAGCCGCCGCCGCCAGGGACATTCAAGCAAGGTAAGTCCCATCCCGGGGGGGGGGGGGGCAGACCGTTTCTCTACCAATTTCGGGGGGCTGAATGCGCTGGCATTTGGCCTCCCCGAGATTTGTGGAGAAATTCTCTGACATCCCTACCTAGGACCTTCTGCTTGCAAAGTATGTACTCTGCTACTGAACCACAGCCACTCCCCCTCAAGTTCTTGTAATTCTGAACCCAGTTCAGATTGGTTCTAGTCCTACTCTTTGGCAAAACCAAAACCAAATTTGCTTCATTATCTTTGTTACCACCTTTTGAAGATTGCTATCTTTTCACCTCTCAGTGAGCCTGTTCGCATGTCATGTTATGGCTTAATTTACCTGCGGAGCTGTTGTGTTGTGCCGGGTGCCTGCAGGCACCATTTTTCCATGGCGCCCGCAGCTGCCCAGCTTGCCATGTTGTGCGAACCCAAGTGTTTGATAAATAACCTTAAAAAAAGCCGTTTTGTGTGAACCAGATTAATCATCTGTTTTCCAAGTTAAACGTGTCCACCTTCTTCAACCCTTTCTCATAGGTCTTCTGCCCCCTCAACATCTTTTTCACCCTTCTAAGAATATATTTCAGTTTGTCAATATTCTTCCTAAATGACCAGGTCCAGAGATTTATTAAGAAGTAACCCCTAACGTCTTCAATGGGGCTTACTGCCAAGTAAGCATTCAGAGGTGTGCTGGTGAATTCAATCTCTGTATCTTGAAGCTGGAATAAACCATAGCTCTTGTAGAGGGACTAGAAGACAGCAGAGTAAATGGATGCTCCTTTGCCACTCCCCTACCCACAACTGTGTATGGAGGGGGGGGGGATTAAAAATAAGATTCAGTGGGCTTTGTGTATTGGCCAAGCTATTCAATGATAACCAATTTCCATGAGCTAAATTAAAGAGGAGCTTAAACATGCTGTGGGATTCTGTAGCTGAGCAAATATAATAATTCACAATGGTAAACAGAGTAAAGTATAACTGTGTTCTTTTAAATATGGCTTACAGTTTACAAGTGAAGCAGAAATAACATTGTTAAGGCTTGCCTCAAAAATAGTGGTATATAAATTCTGTAATAGAATACATTCTAGCATGTGGCATCTTATATTTATCCATGGAAATAAAAATCTCTTATTTAGCTATAAATAAACATGATAACACAATCAACATTTCTCTTAGCAGGGTTAATGCTTGCATTTGATGTCTATGGTTTAACCAAACTCTGTGTTTTGTTTACTTGTCTGAAACTTTCTTTGGGAATGAATATTGTACTCATAACAACAACAACAATAACAACAAGAATTTAGAAAATAAATGTTACTATATTGCATTCTATTTTTTTTTCATCTGCCTATACTACACTTCCATTTCTATGCAGGTTTTAACTGCAGAATAAGTCTAACCATTTAACCCATTTCATGAACTTAGAAGCACAATATTTCCCCCAAGAATAATAGCTCAATATTTCACAATATAAAAGATTCAATACACTCATCCTTAATTAGCAAAACTCTTATTTATATCTTAATTCAAAGTAGGGATCTTTCATTTCTCTGAGGACAAATAAGAACACCTGAGCCAAACTCTTGCAAAATTTATCCAGTGCTGCTGAATTGTCTTTAACTGTGGTTCCTCTGAAGTTCAGATTACCTGAATATTTGCTTTATTCTTCTTTCAGTTCCTCATCAGCTCTGAATCCTGACTGAGGCCAGGGTGGAGCAGAATTGTGGTTCTTCCACTTTATCCCCAGCCTGCAGTGGCCAGGGAGGGGGAGGGGGGTTCAATCTCACCCACTACATAGCCCCAGTCCACCCCCTTTTTTCTTCTACTGATGTTGAAGCTTCAAAGTTAGAGAGGTAAGGGTTGTAGGCTGGAATCATAGAATAGTAGGGTTGGAAGGGGCCTATAAGACCACTGAGTTCAACTCCCTGCTCAGTGCAGGAATCCAAGTCAGAGCATCCCTGACAGATGGCTGTCCAGCTTCATCTTGAATGCCTCCAGTGTGGGAGAGCCCACTACCTCCCTAGGTATTTGGTTCCACTGTCATATTGCTCTAACAGTCAGGATGTTTTTCCTGATGTTCAGCCCCGAATCTGGCTTCCTGTAACTTGAGCCCATTATTCCGTCTCCTGCACTCTGGGATGATTGAGAAGAGATCCTGGCCTTCCTCTCTGTGACAACCTTTCAAGTACTTGAGGAGTGCTATCCTATCTCCCCTCAGTCTTCTCTTCTCAAGGTAAAACATGCCCATTTCTTTCAGTCTCTCCTCATAGGGCTTTGTTTTCAGTCCCCTGATCATCTTTGTTGCCCTCCACTGAACCCTCTCCAGTTTGTCTGCATCCTTCTTAAAGTGTGGCACGCAGAACTGGACACTAACCAGTGCTGAGTAGAGGGGAGTTAGTACTTCATGTGATTTGGAAGCTATACTTCTATTAATGCAGCCCAAAATAGCAATTTTTTGCAGCCACATCACATTGTTGGCTCATCTGCAGCTTTTGATCGACAACAATTCCAAGATCATTCTCGCTTGTAGTATTGTTAAGCCGAGTTGTTGTTGTTGTTCAGTCGTTCAGTCATGTCCGACTCTTCGTGACCCCATGGACCATAGCACGCCAGGCCTTCCTGTCCTGCACTCTCTCCCGGAGAGTGCTCAAGTTCATATTCATTGCATCCGTGATGCTATCTAGCCATCTCATCCTCTGCCGTCCCCTTCTCCTTTTGCCTTCAGTCTTCCCCAGCATCAGGGTCTTTTCCAGGGAGTTTTCTCTTCGCATTAGGTGGCCAAAATATTGGAGCTTCAGCTTCATTATCTGTCCTTCCAATGAGCACTCAGGGTTGATTTCCTTTAGGATGGACTGATTTGACCTCCTTGCAGTCCAGGGGACTCGTAAGAGTCTTCTCCAGCACCACAGTTCGAAAGCATCAATTCTTCGGCGCTCAGCCTTCCTTATAGTCCAGCTCTTACAGCCATACATTACTACTGGGAAAACCATAGCTTTGATTAGACGGACCTTTGTCGGCAAGGTGATGTCTCTGCTTCTTACTATGCTGTCTAGGTTTGCCATAGCTTTCCTCCCAAGGAGCAAGCGTCTTTTAATTTCATGGCTACAGTCAACGTCTGCAGTGATCTTGGAGCCCAAGAAAGTAAAATCTGTCACTGCTTCCATTTCTTCCCCTTCTATATGCCAGGAAGTGATAGGGCCAGATGACATGATCTTAGTTTTTTTAATGTTGAGTTTCAAACCAGCTTTTGCACTCTCCTCTTTCACCCTCAACAAGAGGCTCTTGAGATCCTCTTCGCTTTCTGCCATTAGGGTGGTATCGTCTGCATATCGGAGGTTGTTGATAATTCTCCCAGCAATCTTAATTCCGACCTGTGATTCATCCAACCCGGCATTTCTCATGATGTACTCTGCATATAAGTTAAATAAGCAGCGTGACAATATGCAGCCTTGTCGTACTCCTTTCCCAATTTTGAACCACTCGGTTGTTCCATGTCTGGTTCTTACTGTTGCTTCTTGACCCTCGTACAGGTTTCTCAGGAGACCTGAGGTAAGGTGGTCTGGTACTCCCATCACTTTAAGAATTTGCCACAGTTTGTTGTGATCCACACAATCAAAGGCTTTAGCGTAGTCAATGAAGCAGAAAGAGACGTTTTTCTGGAATTCTCTTGCTTTCTCCATGATCCAGCGAACATTGGCGATTTGATCTCTAGTTCCTCTGCCTCTTCTAAACCCAGCTTGTACTTCCGGTATTTCTCGGTTCACATACTGCTGAAGCCTAGCTTGTAGGATTTTGAGTATCACCTTGCTGGCATGTGAAATGAGCACAATCGTGTGGTAGTTTGAACACTCTTTGGCGTTGCCCTTCTTTGGAATTGGAATGTAAACTGACCTTTTCCCGTCTTGTGGCCACTGTTGAGTGTTCCAGATTTGTTGGCATATTGAATGCAGCACTTTAACAGCATCATCTTTTAGGATTTTAAATAGCTCGGCTGGAATACTGTCATCTCCGCTAGCTTTGTTGTTACTAATGCTTCCTAAGGCCCACTTGACTTCACTCTCGAGGATGTCCGGCTCAAGTGCAGTGACCGCACTATCATGGCTATCAGGGACATTCAGATCTTTCCTGTATAGTTCCTCTGTGTATTCTTGCCACCTCTTCTTAATCTCATCTGCTTCTCTTAGGTCCCAGCCTTCTTTGTCCTTTATCATGCCCGTCTTTGCACAAAACGTTCCCTTGAGATCTCCGATTTTCTTGAAGAGATCTCTAGTCTTTCCCATTTTATTGTTTTCCTCAATTTGCATTGTTCATTTAAGAAGGCGTTCTTGTCTCTCCTTGCTATTCTCTGGAACTCTGCATTCAGTTGGATAGATCTTCCCCTTTCTCCCTTGCTTTTCGCTTCCCTTCTTTCCTCAGCTACTTGTAAACCCTCATCAGACAGCCACTTTGCTTTCTTGCATTTCTTTTTCTTTGGGATGGATTGAGTTGCTGCCTCCTGAGCAATGTTACGGACCTCCGTCCATAGTTCCTCAGGCACTCTGTCTATCAGGTCTAATCCCTGAAATCTATTCCTCACCTCCACTGTATATTCATAAGGGATATGATTTAGGTCATACCTGAATGGTTTAGTGGTTTTCCTTACGTTCTTCAATTTAAGCCAACATTTTTCAAGAAGCAGCTCATGATCTGAGCCACAGTCAGCTCCAGGTCTTGTTTTTACTGACTGTATGGAGCTTCTCCATCTTTGGCTGCAAAGGACATAATCAATCTGATTTCGATATTGACCATCTGGTGATGTCCATGTGTAGAGTCGTCTCTTGGGCTGTTGGAAAAGAGTGTTTGCTATGATCAGCGTGTTCTCTTGGCAAAACTCTATTAGCTTTTGTCCTGCTTCATTTTGTACACCAAGGCCATGCCTGCCTGTTATCCCGGTGATTTCTTGACTTCCTACTTTAGCTTTCCAATCCCCTATGATGAAGAGGACATCTTTTTTTGGTGTTAGTTCTAGAAGGTGTTGTAGGTCTTCATAGAATCGATCAACCTCATCTTCTTCGGCATCAGTGGTTGGGGCATAGACTTGAATTACTGTGATGTTGAATGGTTTGCCTTGGATTCGTACTGAGATCATTCTATCATTTTTAAGATTGTACCGCAGTACTGCTTTTCCCACCCTTTTGTTGACTATGAGTGCTACTCCATTTCTTCTAAGGGATTCTTGCCCACAATAGTAGATATGATGGTCACCTGAGTTAAATTCGCCCATGCCTGTCCATTTTAGTTCGCTGATTCCCAAGATGTCGATGTTCAATCTTGCCATCTCATGTTTGACCACCTCCAGCTTACCTTGATTCAATGATCTGACATTCCAGGTTCCTAAACAATATTGTTCTTTACAGCATCGGATTTTCTTTTCACCGCCAGACACATCCACAGCTGAGTGTCCTTTCGGCTTTGGCCCAGCCGCTTCACTCTTTCTGGCGCTACTTGGAAATACCCTCTGCTCTTCCCCAGTAGCATATTGGACACCTTCCGACCTGAGGGGCTCATCTTCCGGCGTCATCTCTTTTAGCCTTGTGCTACGTTCCATGTGGTTTTCTTGGCAAGAATACTGGAGTGGGTTGCCATTTCCTTCTCCAGTGGACCACATTTTGTCAGAACTCTCTGCCATGACCTGTCCGTCTTGGGTGGCCCTGCACGGCATAGCTTATGGCTTCACTGAGTTACGCAAGCCCCTTCGCCACAACAAGGCAGTGATCCATGAAGGGGTTAAGCCGAGTATCCCCCATCTTGTAACTGTGCATTCAGTTTCTTTCTCCTAGGTGCAGAACTTGGCATTTATCCCTATTAAATTTCATTCTGTTTTCTGCCCAGTGCTCCAGCCTATCAAGATCACTTTGAATTTTGTTTCTGTCTTCCAGGGTATTAGCTATCCTGCCCAATTTTTTGTCATCTGCAAATTTGATCAGCATTTCCTGCACCTCCTCATCCAAGTCATTAAATAAAAATGTTGAAGAGCACTGGACCCAGGACGGAGCCCTGTGGTACCCTGCGCATTACCTCTCCCCAGTTTGAGAAGATCCCATTGATATACACTCTTTGAATCCAATTCTGTAGCCAACTGTGGACCCACCTGATAGTTGTTTCAACTAGCCCATTAGATGAAACAACTTTGGAACGAGGCATCCAGAGTTGGATCTCTCCCTCTGAGGGTGGGCCTGCCTCTCTGCCATCAGAGGGGAAGATCTAAACTATTCTGTGGCCTCAGACGCCCACCCTGGGACCTTAGGATTGCAGCATTTCTTTTTCTTCCTGTTTGTTTCTTTCTTTCTTCAATAAGCACATGGATTTGCATACAATAACATGTCACCTTCATCTAAAACTTTCTCATGGATCTAGGCGCTCTCTTCCATCCACAAAGACTTTCCAATTCACCTCATGTAAGGGCACAACTTCACAAATCTAACCCCCTAAGCTGTCTGCAAAGACCCTCTTGAAATTCTCCACCCTATTTAGGAGGAGATAAATTGGAAGGGCCATTTCATTTAATTTCTCGGGGGGGGGAGATTCTTGAGGGTGGTGCTCACCATTGGCAGTGGCAGCTGAACAGCTCACCACAACCCACTTTCCCCCTGAAGCTGTTCATTTCTGGAGTCTGGGGATGGGAACAGCAGGTGCAATCTCCTCCATGCCCCACAAGCAGTCATTGAACATTTGCACATGAATTTTTTTTTGAGTGCATCTCTTCTTTCCCCAATGAAGTGCATGGAACCTATGAATTGTACATCATCGATGCACAAACTTCTGGAGAGGTAGTCCTTTTAGTCTATTGCAGCAAAAAACCAAAACAAAAAACCAGCAGAGGCTTGTAGCACCTAAAACTCAATGAGCCTTTCTACATGAGGCATCTATAGTGGATTCATGATACCTCACTCATGGTAGTTTACATGATGTTGTCATCCTCCAGGGCCTCTCCTGTACTTTGCAACCATTATAGCCTTTTTTTCCCCTAATGAGGAAAGTCTGGTATTTTTATGCATGGTAGCATGAAACCCTGATGTATTTGAACAATTTCTCTGTCCTTCAGTGCCACTTAGTGGTTGAGTAATGGAACATACAGAAAGGCAGAGAAAAAAAAACCTGGGAAAAAAACACAGGAGCCGATCTTAATCCCACAAAGTATCTGGAACCAGAATCCTCAGTAAAGTGGCGCATGAAAAACCTCATGTAGAAAAGCCCTAAAAGGTTTATTGTGACATAAGCTTTCATGGGCTAGAGTTTGCTTCAGAAGAACAGATGACGCTCTAGACTGGAGTGAAAGCCTCTTTGGTTATCACAAGTTCTATCTTCTATTATTTCTCTTTTCGGGCATAAAGCTCACTGGATGACCATGAGAAAGTCACCATCTCACTAGGGGTGTATGAAACCCCACTTAGCTGGCTCCACTTGGGTCTGCAGGTGGGGGGAGGCAATCCATTCCTCCCCCTGGAATCCTCGATGGGGGGGAGGCGATCCGTTCTTCCCCCCCGGAATCCTGCCTGGCCAGCTCTGCTCTGCGGCCAGTCTGCGGAGCCACTGGCTGGACTGATCTGCAGCGGGGCTTCCATCCGCTGCCAGGCTGCTGCGGATGCAAATGGCGTCCTGCATAGGGGATGCCATTTGTGTCCCTACGTTAGCCCGTGATAGGCTATGTAAATATATATGTAGCCTATCATGGGCTAGCGTAGGGACGCAAATGGTGGCCACTGCAACGGTTGCCATTTGCAGCCGCAGCAGCCCATGGAACCGCCGCCATGTGACTTAAAAAAAAAAAAAAAAAGCACGTACAGATAATGGTGGCCCCCATAGGGAGCCGCCATTCCCATTCCTTATTTGGTCGCTGTAGTCTACATAAAGATTTATGTAGACTATGGCGAAAATAAGGGCAACTCTATTTGCGTTGCCCTTATTTTCGCCATAGTCTACATAAATCTTTACGTAGACTACAGCGACCAAATAAGGAACGCGAATGGCGGCTCCCTATGGGGGCCGCCATTAGCGTACGCGCTTTTTTTTTTTTAAAGTCACCCGTGATAGGCTACGTGACGATTCACGTAGCCTATCATGGCTGACTTTGCAAATCTAGCCGTGATAGGCTACGTTAATCGTCACGTAGCCTATCGGGGCGTGTTTTTTTTTTTTTTAACTTTCGCGTTCGTGGCGGGGCGAGGCAGGAAGCCTCCTCCCCGGCCTGAATTTCGGCCGGGGAGAGGTGGGAAGCCTCTCCCCCGGCCTGAACTTCGCGGGGGGAGCAGTGATGCGCCTCCCCCCCACCGCGAACAAGCTTCGGCGAAAGGTAAGGGACTTTCGTCCACCCCTAGTTTCCACACATTTATGGGTTGGTTGGAGAAATTCTCCAAATAACTTGTTTGGACAGGGGAAACTTACATTACTTCTTGCTTCCTTTTAAAAAAAACAATTGCTGCTGGTGCTTTCCCATGGTGAAAGCAATTCTCCTCCATCAGGCACACCGTCAGAAGCCTCTCCTTTTAAAATCTTTTCTCCCATCTTCCTTACTTTCTAGAACAGTTTATGCTGCTGCTTTCCCACCCCAGCAAAAAAGTTTTTTTAAGCAAGCAAGAAGGAAATGGTGTGGGGCTTAAAGAGGGAAAAACGTCTGACTACATGCTGGATGGAGGAGAATCTCTGAGTGCTTTAAAAGACACCTATCTCTCAAGGTATTTGGCTGTCATAGCTCAGCTCTGTTCAGAAAACTGGACTGGAAATTCTTCAGGGAAAATACTGTCTGGAAAACCATGAAGAATCCCTTTTACTGAAATGAATTACATTAATTGAGGCTGCCAAAGGCTGTAGTACCCATATGGGTAAAGACAACAGAATACAACCAAATTAGGTTTGGGGAGAGGGGCAGGGGACAAACTTGTTGCAGTTAATGAACTGTTAAGGAAAAATGCAAAAAGCTAGTTTGGTCATGCAGCAGTTCAATTAATGAACCGTTAAGGAAAAATGCAAAAAGCTAGTCATGCCTACCCTCCAGTGTCAACAGTGTTGTTTTACCAGGAGTTCATAGCACCGAGGAGGGGAGTTTGTGGCCACCATTCTCACTCCACCATCCTTTATATGGAAACTGTAGTCCAGGACAGGTCCAGCTACAGGTTTGAGGGGGCTTTCTGCAAACTGCCGTCTGGTGAGCCCCTTCCTAGGTTGATGGACCCATGGCTAGGGATGTCAGACAATTCCGCCATGGATTCCAGTGAGAATCCATGGTGGAATGGCCTCCTGCCCTCTGCCACCCCACGGAATCCCCCCGGGATGGAACTTACCTGGGGCAGATGTGGCAGCAGCGGCTGGTCTCCCGACTGGCCACCTCCTGGTTGCTGTGGCTGCCATTTGCATTCTTGCAGCCGTGATAGGCTATGTAAGTATTTACGTAGCCTATCACGGCAAAGAGCAGGGACACAAATGGCGGCCGCTATGCCATTTGTGACCCCGCTCTTTGCCGTGATAGGCTACGTAAGTATTTACGTAGCCTATCACGGTAAAGGCAGCCACGCAAATGGAGTAGCGGCCGCCATTTGCGTGGCTGCCTTTACCATGATAGGCTACGTAAATACTTACGTAGCCTATCACAGCTGCTTGCAAGGACGCAAATGGCAGCCGCTATGACGGCCGCCATTTGAGCCACAGCAGCCCAGCCGTGGCCGGAATTCCGGCCGGCTGGCGGCTCCATAGAGCTGCTGTGGAGCAGAGCTGGCTGGGGAGGATTGTGGGGGGAGGGACAGAGCGCTTCCCCCCCAGAGCCAGGTAAGGAATTCGTACATACCTATCCATGGCCTTACCTGCCAGTTGCAGCCATGGGCAGCCATTTTAATTTCTCCCAAATGCTCCAGAGTGATGCTTTATCAGGGGTAGGGATGTCGGACAAATCCAGTTGGGGGGTGGAGCTTGATGAGCTTCAGTCAGCTCAGCCCCCTGGATTCCATTACATCTTGAACCTGCTGGCCGAATTCGCTGTGCAATGAATTGGGCCAGCTGGCAGAATTTCTGTAAATTATTATTATTTTTTAGCATTTAAAAAAGTGTGTAAATTTTGCCCACAAATGGCTCAAATTTTTATGATTTGCGCAAATCAGAGCCAGAATTATGCAAGTTTGTGCAATTTACCACTGAACTTTGTACAAATGGCACCCGTGGATGCCATGTTGGGGATCCCATTCTCACAAAAGGCTCCCATGGGTGCCACATTGGAAAATGGTGATTTTAGAAATAAAATGATTTAAGTTCCCAGATTTGGGGGGAAAGCCTGTGGCTCAGCTCACAAATGCAAGCCAAGCTGAGGGCTCCTGGGAAATCTGATGAGCCCCCAAAGGGCTGGATCTCTCCATGATGGCCATGCCTAATCAGGGGTCATGTGGGAAATTAAAATGGTCATGTGGCACTAGGGATGTACAGATTTTGTTAAATTTGTTCCATCCGTGTTGTGCAGATTGTCAGACATATTTTGTTGCATCATCCACTCATAGACAGAATCAAATTTTGTTTTAGGAATGCATGAGAATTTTGTTCCGCTTGCACAAACATGCACTAGCACTAACGTGCAAGTGCCAATTTCCGCAAATCCCTGACCCCAAATTCAATGGTCCACAACTCCACGGAATCCGCATGACTGAAAAAGCTGGCCCATTGCAGAATCCACAGGTCAGATTCATAGAAATCTGAACTCATTTGAATCTGTTGTGGATTTCTCCAACTTCCCTGCCTGCCACTGACCCAGGTAAGCCTGTGGCAAGGGGCTGGATGTTAATGGTGGGCTTGATGTCATCCTGCACAAGCCCTTTTTACGTCTCTGAGAAGCCCAGAGCCTGAATGTTTATTTGAGACTCCACTTCCTCCTGGCCGCACTTGGTGCTACTGTCATATTTTCCTCAGTTGCAGTGTGCCGTTTCTCAATGTTGATGTTATTGTCTTCATGTATGAGGTCCCCTTTCAAAGGAAAGGTGTGCAGATATACATATTTAAGACTCAATGGAAATAATTCGTATTAACTACTGCATTTCTGCCAGGCAGATTGTCTATAGCTAACAATGAAAGTGAAACTGAAGATGATTGGAGACTGAAGAAGTGGATAATGCAAAATGTCAACATGTAGAGAGAACTTTCCCCCCCAGTCCAAAGTAGGGATGTCGCAAACGTTTGTTTCCTAGTTCGTGTTTGACAATCATCCCTCTGTTCGGCTCCCCGAACTGAAGTTCGCGACCCCCTCCTCACCCGCCCCTGCTCCGCTCCATTCGAGAGATTCCCACGAAGTCTCGAGTGCTATGGCGATCCCATTTGTCAGCTCCCCCAAGCTCTTGCCGATTGTTCAGCAAACGGCTTTGGCGGCTATACCTTCAGTTTTGCACATTTGTCCTTTTTTTTTTTTTTTCATTTGCCTCCCATGTGTGCATCTGCATATATGCACATTTTTGGAGCGGAAAAAAAAGCGCAGCAGCCAGGGCCCTTTTGATTTTGTGCATTCAATGGGTTGAAAAATGACACAGCCACAGAGAGATCCAGAAAAAGATGAGAGCAAGCAACCCCCTTCCTACCTGAATGGCGGTTGTTTCATTCAGATTGAAATGGGCCATTGCCCTCAATTTCTGAGTAACAATTAGAAAGTACTATTCCTTCACAGTGGCAAGTTGAGATAGCCACTGCAAGGAGATGTGCTATTAGGTTGCAAATCTCTCCTAAAACGTATAATTTAACTCCAACATTTGAGAGAATATGTTCCCAAGCAGAACAAATGGAAAGAAAAAGATAGTTCTTTCATTCATAAATCAGATGAGAGCAAGCTAGCCTAAGAGGGAAATAAATAATTGTTTTACTGTGTGCTTTTTGGTTGTAATTTCTGTGAACGGCAGCCCAGAGAGCTTCGGCTATGGGGTGGAATAAAAATGCAATACCCAAATAAATAGATAAATGAATACATAAATAATAAAAGGGGCAGTGTGGTCTTGGTCTCTTGGTTGTGTGGTGTCATTTTGTGTGTTTGTGTTTTGGCTTGGCCGGGGTGACTGCTGGGCTATGAGAAAACCAAAAGAACAGCCCAAGAAATATGCCCATGATGGTGATACCACTGTTACACTAGTGGGAATAATACTATATATATCTGGAGAAATTGGAAGTTCCTTTTCCAGCTGCCGCAGGCATGGTGCTATACCTACGTAATTCTTTTCACCTCCTCCTTGCTAGTCATGCAGACTGGAAATGTACACAAACCGCATTTTCATCAATTATGCTTCTGGTATCAGTGCTGGCCAAAAGTGCACATACCTGATTTTACGTATTTCTGCTTCTTGCATTTCTGTGTGACTGTCACAGTATGAAAGCCATCAGAACCCCCACCCCCCAAAACAAAGGCCAACATGTCTCATAGGAAACAGCTGGAAGACCTTCATGAGTAGGAAGAATTGCTGGGCAGGGCAGGAGTTTCTTGTGGCCCATTGAATGTGCAGTGCCTTTTTAGAAAGCTCTCCTTTTCCCCACATTTTCTCATTATGATTTAACTGGAGCTGTACCTATCAGAAACATACAATGCATTTCTGAAAGAAGGAAGTTTGCAGGGGACCTATAGCAGTGGTCGAGTTCAGGTAGCATGTGGTGGGACAATGTGTAGTTTGCATCAGGGCCAGGACAAGACGTGGTTGCATCAATAACTATTGGCAAAGCAATCACACATAGAATGTACCTGGACCATTCAAGATACATAGGAGAAGGGGGGAATGAGTGTTAATTAGGGAATGGGAAGAACTAACCAGTTTTCCCACACACCAGAGGCCACCCACTGTTATGATATGTCACTCCTGTATTTGGTTGGTAATAGGAGCAGAGAACACTATCCTACTGCAGCTAGAAGCTTTGATCCTGGGTTGGGAGGCAGCATGTAACTCTTTGCATGGTATTTTCTCTCTCAAGTAGGGATGGTGGAGAATTCTGCCACGGATTCCAGTGAGGCCAGTTTCTACAGAATCCGGCCCCCTGGAATCCATGGCGGAATGGCCTCCTGCCCCCCGCCCCCCTGCGGAATCCCCCAGGACGGCACTTACCTGGGGCGGATGCGGCAGATGCAGCGGATTCAGCAGTGGTGGCAGATGCGGCGGCGGCGGGTGTGGCAGCGGCGGGTGTGGCAGCAGCGGCGGTAGGTGCGGCGGTGGTGGCGGTGGGTGAGGCAGCAGCAGCTGCTCCCCTGGCCGGCCACGGCCGGGTGCAGCATACGCAAATGGCGGCGGCTATGGCGGCCACAATTTGCGTTCACTATTTTTCGCCATTCTAGTCTACATAAATATATACATAGGCTAGAACGGCAAAAAATAGCGAACGCAGATGGCAGCCGCCGTAGCCGCCACCATTTGCGTACGCTTTTTTTTTACTTTGCCGTGATAGGCTACGTAAATATTTACGTAGCCTATCATGGTTAAATACAGGGACGCAAACGGCAGTGGCTACAGCCGCCGCCATTTGTATCCCTGCTGCCCAGTGGCCGGATGTCCGGCTGCGGGCGGAGCTGGCCGGCGGCTCCGCGGAATCCCTGCGGAGCGGAGCTGGCCGGGCAGGACTCCGGGGGGAGGGACGGAGCGCCTCCCCCGCCGTCGAGGATTCTAGGGGGAGGGATGGGGTGCCTCCCCCCCCACGAAGCAGATCCGCAAAATGGTAAGTGACTTTCGTACATCCCTACTTTCAAGTCAACATGCTCTGAGAGGCGGCACTTCCAACTAGCTGTATTTTTATAAGGGGCAATTCCTCCACGTTTGCATGAAGAATACACTACACAATGGAGAGTGTGCATGAGGGGGAGTGGGGAACAAACTACTTGAACACATGAGACGACAAGCAATACCATAGCCATAAGGCTATCATCAGGAGGTTTGGGGTGCAGTGTCATCAATATGCGGATGACACGCAGCTCTACCTCTCATTCAAATCTTCACCAAGGTTGGCTATAGAATCCCTGTCCAAATTAGGGATTTCAGAGAATTCTGCCATGGATCTTGGGGAGGCCGAATGCCAGTGCATTCGGCCCCCCGAAATTGGTGGCGGAACGGCCTGTCACCCCCCCACCCCGCCCGGGACGAGACTTACCTGGGGCGGATCTTCTGGGTGGTGGTGGCGGCGGCTCTGGTGGTGGTTCGGCGGCGGCTGCGGCTGCGACGGCCGGTCTTCTGACCGGCTGCTGCCGCAGCCATTTCCAGTTAAAAAAAAAAAAAAAAAAAAAGATGTGATAGGCTACGTAAAGATTTACGTAGCCTATCACGGCAAGGTTTATTTAAAAAAAAAACCGTGATAGGCTACGTAAATGTTTATGTAGCCTGTCACGTCTGACTTAAAGAAAACAACAACCATGCGTACGCAAATGGCAGCGGCTACAGCTGCCCCCATTTGCGTTCCTTATTTTGGCACGTCTTAGTCTACGTCAAGATTTATGTAGACTAAGATGGCGAAAATAAGGGCAACACAAATAGTGTAGCGGATGTGCCAAAATAATGAACTTAAATGGCGGTGGCCGTGGCCGCCGCCATTTGCGTGCGCGCGTTGTTTGTTTGTTTGTTTTTAAGTCAGACATGATAGGCTACGTAAACATTAATGTAGCCTATCATGGCTGACTGCAGAGACGCAAATGGCGGCGGCTACGGCCGCCGCCATTTGCATCCCTGCTAGCCAGTGGCCAGATGTCTGGCTGCTGGCGGAGCCGGCCGGCGGCTCCGCAGAATCCCTGCGGAGCGGAGCCGGCCAGCCAGGATTCCGGGGAGAGGGACGGAACGCCTCCCCCCCACCATCAACATAATCCGCGAACAGGTAAGTGACTTTCATACATCCCAAGTCCAAATGTCTGGAGATGGTGAGTGGCTGGATGGGGAGGAATAAGCTGAAGCTGAACCCTGACAAGCCCGAGGTACTTTTGGTGGGAGACAAGAGGAGGCTGGGGGATGTTGACCTGGTGTTGAATGGGGCATGGTTACCCTTGAAAGACCACGTCCACAGCCTGGGGGTCATTTTGGACTCCCAGCTGTCCATGGAGGCTCAGGTGTCAGCTGTGAACCGGACAGCGCTGTATCAACTCCATCTAATACAGCGGCTGCGCCCCTTCCTTCCTGACCATCTGCTCCCATCGGTAGTACATGCCCTGGTCTCCTCTTGTTTAGACTTCTGTAATGCACTCTATGTGGGGTTACCCTTGAAGATGGTTCGGAAGCTGCAGCTGGTACAGAACATGGCAACTCGCCTGATTAAAGGCAGCTGCCGGCGAGATCACATCACTCCAGTGCTGAAGGAGTTGCACTGGTTACCAGTTGTTTTCTGGCCAAATTCAAGGTGTTGGTTTTGACCTTTAAAACCCTATACGGTTCCAGCCCAGCCTATCTTAAGGAGTGCCTCCAGCAACGCCAGACAGGCCGCTTAACAAGATCAGCCTCAAATGGCCTTCTCTCTGTCCCATCAGCCAGGACAGCTAGACTGCTGGGGACGAGGGACAGGGCCTTTTCTGTGGTGGCCCCCACTCTGTGGAACTCCCTCCCTAGGGAACTCCGCCATGCCCCCTCTTTAATGAGCTTCCGCCGTGCATTAAAAATGTGGTTGTTCAGGCAGGCATTTGGGGTGGGTTAGGGTATTTTAGAAAATGTTTTTATTGTAGAATTTTATTGTTTTAAACTGTTTTATTATATGCTGTACATCGCCCAGAGTGGCTGGGTGACCAGCCAGATGGGCGATTAATAAATGTAATAAATAAAATAAATAATGCAGCCTTCACATATGGTAACTGCAGAATGGGGAAACCAAAAGGGACTGCAGTTGTGTACAGTTGTGTATCTCAAGCAGAGATATTGCTTGGTAGGAATAGAAGAGGGAAAGGCACATCTTCCATTCAGACACTGCAGCATGCCTAAATAAGTCCCCCCCGCCCTGCCCTTTCCACAGCCAGGCATGTGAATGAATCTTTGACTGATCATAGCTGGTAGACATTCAGTTATCTCCCCAGCCCCCAGGCAGTCAGCTAAAGAGAATGAATGAGGTACTGAGTCACCTGCCCCAGCCTGTCCTTTATCATGGAAATGCATTCTTAAAACATGGGAGAGGTGAGTGGCTCTTCCCATGTTCTACCTAATGAACCAAAAAAAGTGTGCTGATTGAGAGAAGTGGTCAAAGCCGCCCTCCACCTGCTTCCACAGAAGTCTCACTCTTGCAAGGGGACTTTGGCTCTTTCAAATCCTTCTTCTTTTGTTATTTATTACAGTTATATGCTGCCTTTTCCCCTCCTTAAAGAACCCAAGGCAGTGTACATAATCCTCCTCCTCTCCATGTTATCCTCACAACAACGACCCTGTGAGGTCGGCTGGGCTGAGTGTCTTTGACTGGCCCAAAGTCACCCAGTGAGCTTCCATGGCCAAGTGGGGACTAGAAGTTCTAGAACCTGGGTGTCCTGACTCCTAGTCCAACATAGTCATCTCTCTCTCTGCATCTACATCATTTCTTCCAGAGATCAGCTTTTAATTTCAGAACGCCTCATCCTAGCTAGCAGCCTTCTTTCCAGGAAACTCATTCTGATGATGGATGGAGCTACTGCTGCTTTTTCCTCTCTGAGCTCCCTCCAAATATCCCTGATTTACCAGGGGTTTGCCCCATATAGCCCAGTCCAGTGCCTGTACCAGTGAAGCCCCATCCCCCTCCTCAAAGACTGTTGGAGAGGGTTGCCACATCACAGTGACACATTTTCTGAGGTTTACAAAGACTCAGATAAGTTGCCTTCTGGGGGAATTAGCAAATGTAGGCTGAAGTCTACACACACACACACACACAGAGAGAGAGAGAGAGAGAGAGAAGGAAAAGTAGGGGTAGAGAGGACGCTACAATTTGTAAGAGCAGCGTCCTCCAAACAAAAGCATAAAGCAATAAGCCCTTTTCTGCAGACAGGACAGGAGCTTGTGTGAAAAAAATTCCCATGTCTGCTAATCTGCGATGGCAGCACTGAAGTGACCAGACCCCAGCATATAATTGTGCATGTTCTCAGACAACAAAAGACTTAAGTGCCCAGCATTAGCAAAACAAAGGAGAGGAGTAGCATTGGCAGAATCAATGAGTGAGTCATCATGCTAATGGCTTACAGAATGAAAAATGGTCGGATTCATTCACTACATGGAGAGAACATTGCTCGATTGGAAAACACGAGGGCCTGCCGAACATACATCATCAGCTTATTCTTTTTGCTTGGGGGATGGTGTGTCTCTGTCAGCAATAGGGCAGGATCTCAACACTGTATACAAATGTTGCGCAGATGTAGCTGAATGTGTGCATTTCAGACATTTAAAAGTGCGCAGATTTGAGGCATTTTGTGTGAACTTGCCCTGTTTTGTGCAAAAGGGTTCCCGAGTTTAAAAAAAAAACACAATCCCGGCGAAGCCGCAAACGGTTCATTGGACAATCGATGGTGACCGCCGATCACTTGCGTGCTTCAGCGAAGGGGAGGAGAGGCGAGTGTGGGTTCTCACATCCCTAGTCCAAAGCTGGCTAAATGCATAATTAATTTACTGCAGAACTATCTGTGCACTTAGAGGTAAGTGCCTGAATAGTCTTTCCATTACTGCCCCCCCTCCCTCAAGCCTTCAAGTTCTGTTAAATATTTTCATTGCATTAATATTTAGATTTTAGTAGTATATAGCAGTTTGACAAAAACCAAACATCTTGTAGAATAAATATGTCTCTGGTATTAATCTAGAATGGCAAAACATGCAAGTAGTGCACTTGAAGATGAGGTATACTTCAGAGTTAAATCAAGCAGTGACAAAGATCTCACTTCGCCCTCAAAAAATGTTCCATTAAAGGAGATGTGGGATGTTGAGTTTACAAGGGAAAGTGCAAGCAGGATTTTGAGGCTCACACACAAGCTGTGCAGAATATCTAACAGAACAAAAGTTATGTTAAAGAAGAAGTATTATTCTCGACCACATTTAAACACTATCAAATAGCAAAGCTAGTTTGCTGGTTCAGTCTTATATATATATGAGTCACTGCACTGAGGCAACAAAATCCAGTTAAAATCTGCATGACCAACCAAGCTAAGGTACTCAATCCAGCAAAATCCATTCATTACTAACACTGTGGCCCTCCTAAGCATTTTAATCAAAAGTAGCTATCACTGAGTTAGATGAGATTTATTTCCTGATAAACATAGGATTGTATCCAAACCTGTTGAGATCAATGGGATAATTTGGTTATAATCTACTACCTATCCAATTGGTTTCAGTGGGACAGTCCCAGCTCATATGCTCACCAGTGTTCAGTCATATGGCAGAGAAGTGGTGTAAGCCCCTCCTGTCTTAGATAAGATTTTAAGAACATAAGAAGAGCCATGCTGGATCAGACCAAGGGTCCATCTAGTCCAGCATTCTGTTCACACAGTGGCCCACCAGCTGCCCGTGGAAAAACCACAAGCAGGACATGAGTGCTACAGCACCCTCTTGTCCATGTTCCCCAGCAACTGATATTCACAGGCATACTGCCTCTGATCCTGGAGGTAGCATATACACATCAGGACTAGTAGCCATTGACAGCCTTCTCCTCCATGAATTTGTCTAATCCCTTTTTAAAGCTATCCAAATTGGTGGCCATCACTACATCTTGTAGAAGTGAATTCCATAGTTTAGCTATGTGCTGTGTGAAGAAGTACTTTTATCTGTCCTGAATCTCCTACCAATCAACTTCCTGGGATGATCCCTTTGAGTTCTAGTATTATGACAGAGGGAGAAAAATGTCTCCCTATCCACTTTCTCCACACCACACATCATTTTGTACACCTCTATCATGTGTCCCTTTTAGGGGTGGACGAAAGTCCCTTACCTGTCCTCGAAGGTCGTTCGCGGTGGGGGGAGGCGCTTCGCTGCTCCCCCCGCGAAGTTCAGGCCGGGGGGGGAGGCTTCCCGCCTCGCCCCGGCCGAAATTCAGGCCGGGGGGGAGGCTTCCCGCCTCGCCCGGCCGCGAACTCAAAAGTTTAAAAAAAACACAAAAAACGCCCCCTGATAGGCTACGTGATGATTAACGTAGCCTATCACTGCTAGATTTGCAAAGTCAGCCGTGATAGGCTACGTCAATCATCACGTAGCCTATCACGGGTGACTTAAAAAAAAAAAAAAAGCGCGTACGCTAATGGCGGCCCCCATAGGGAGCTGCCATTCACGTTCCTTATTTGGTCGCTGTAGTCTACGTAAAGATTTACGTAGACTACGGCGAAAATAAGGGCAATGCTATTTGCGTTGTTATGAGGTGTTATGAGGGGGTTGGTGAGTGGGCAATTCAAAACACTTTCCCCACAACATTAGTAATGTGATTAACTAACATAGATCTACAAATCTCCTCACTTGCTTGCCAATGGTGGATGATCTCACCCGTTTGGCAGGGCCCCTTCCAGGATTTGGGAGAGTTGAGGGGTTTCTCTCCCTTTATCAGGAATCCAGAAATACAAGTGCTAGCTCACCACTAGTGACCATTAACTTATATATCCATGATTCTTTGTTCTATATGCCTCCTCAGAGGCATATGCCCCAACATTTTATAGATGAGTGCACAGAAACAGCAAAAATCAAGTTGAGCCAGCGTAGAACAGCAAGGAGAGGCAGCATTTTCACATGGCAATTTAGTCCTTTCCTGAGGGATTTTCTGAGTCTGGCCTGATAAGCAGACAGAGCTGTTCTCACTGAGCAGAGTCTCTCTTTATTTGATCTCATCACGTTGGTAGTTCGGGCAGCAGAGAAAGTGGAGTTCCCAGTTCTTGTCAGATGGTCTGATTTGCACTGTAAGGCAGGGAGGGGTGAGGCGACAGTGACAAAGATTCCTTTCAGGCAGGCTTAAAGATTTGTTAACAATTGTTCAGCTGTTTCCATGGAGGATTAGCACAAACCGTGAAGCTACAGCCACCCTATGTTAGACATCTACCCAGAAAAAGGGAACAGCTATTTTGAAAAAAGCTTGTTCAAGCCTTCTGACATTAACTAATTTGATGGAGCTAGCAGAGAAGCCAGACTTCCAAGCACAGGGGGAGAGAAAAAACTCAACTAATGCCATTTCCCCCTTCTCCCCTGACACACATTTCGTCAGGCAGCTTTGGAGTCCTGATAGATTTAACTCTTACCTAGAGGCAAAGGGTAGTATCCAAATGTTTGTCCTATGTAGAGTAGACCCATTGAAATGAGCAAGACTTAAATTAGTCACTACTAACGTAACTCTCATTTATTTCAATTGGTGTACTCTATATAGGACTAACATTGGATACTACCCAAAGAGAAGAAGAGTCAACTCTTGGGGGAAGCTCAGAGGATGGCAACAAAGGAGAGGGCCTTTTTGGTCGTGGCATCTAAATTATGGAATGATCTCCCTGACGAGGCCCACCTGGCGCCAACATTGTTATCTTTTCTGCACCAGGTTAAAACCTTTATCTCATCCCTGGCATTCAGCAGCATATGATAAGTTTTAATCAATCCTGGAATGTGTTATGTTTATGGTAGTTTGCTTTTGAGATTGTTCGTTTGAAGTTGTTTTAGCTATATGTTTCTTTTGTGTATATTGTCTGTTCATGTGTTTCTTATGTAAATGGTTTTTAATCTCTGTGTATTGTATTTGTAATGTTTTTAATCTTTGTAGACTGCCCAGAGAGCTCCAGCTATTGGGTGGTACAGAAATGTAATAAATAAAATAAAATAAATAAACTCATGCAAATGCTTGGAGCACAGGATGCATAGACACACACATTCTCTCTCCCCTCTGTTCCTTTTTCTGGGCTTTGGGTTCTTTTTTCTTCTATAATCTGCCCTTGACAGAAGCTTGGAGAAGGTTAGAGGAAAGGTGCTGTTAGTAGTAATTCAACCATGGTTGCCATGCTGTATTTTTAGGCCACAATCCAATGTGTGCTTCCTGGAGAGCAAGCCACCACAAAATTCACTGACTCTTGCTTTTGAGTAAATGTGCATAAGATTGGAAAGTGTCATGCCATCTCTTCAAATGATGATCTGGAGCCTCCTGAGCCAGATGTCCCTGGAGAACAAGACACTTCAGGGGATTCTGAGGCTGACCAAGAAGGTCCTGGGCCCTCAGGAGAAGACTTTAGATCTTCTCCCTCAAACAGTGGAAAGCTCTGCTTCTGAGTCAGAGGGGGGTGATGAGCTGCTACCCAGCCCCCATTACTGCTGGTGCCTGAAGGTGCAGGCTCAGACCATGTCCAGGAGAAGGAGTGCCTGCTTGCAGAAGAGTCCTCCTTGGGAGCAAGGTTCCCCCCTCATGAGTAGGACTTTGGGCAGAGGTCATGTAATGATCTGCAGCCTGAGCCCTGGATTGGGCTCAGGAAGTTCTGTCAATATATGCCTAGCCATTGCTGGAAACAATGTCCTCTACCAGCTCCAATGCTTTGTACCTCTGGCCTTGTGCTGTGATTGAACTTTCGTGTTATTGACCTTGGACTCTATCTTGACTCTGCTTCTTGGACTGCATATTGTATCTGACTGCTTATCCATCTTTGGACCTTGGCTGCTCATCAGACTTCTCTCCCTTGGAACTCTCCCTCTTGCCTGGTCAAACTGACCATTTGACCAATGCCTGTTTTTTTACTCGCTTTTGGATTGCCCCTTAGTTTAAGCTAATGCTCAAGCCTGATCCAGCAATAGCAGGACAGATAGTGTATGAGTGCTATCTGTCAGCATATGCGCACTTGTTGGACCTAGTCTAGTTTGCACGCAGGGATGTACAGGAACTTTATTTCAGTTCGCAAGTCATCTGAACTTGCCCTGTTTGCAACTACGAACACAAAAGCAAAGGGGAGTGTGGTTTTTTGTTGTTTAGAAATGGTTGCACATTCCTGAACTTGCAATCACATTCAAAAACTCTGTCTTTTTTTTTTTAAAGTGCACTCTGAAATTTATTTTTATTTATTTGAAGTATTAGTATGCCGCTACTCAGCCAAAAAAGCTCCCAGAGCAGCTTACACATTATCAATTAAACAAGGCAGTCCCTGCCTGCAGACTTACAAGCTAAAAAGACATGACACACAAGGAAAAGGGAATGGGGAGGGAAGAGGGGGGCAATTAATTCTTTCAGCAGGGCTGGTGGAATGGCCCTGCACTCCTTCTAGTCTCAGCCTGTGGAATGGCTGGCGGTGCTGACAGTTGAGAGAGGAAGAGCCTTCAGGAGAAAGTTCTTCATCAGGGTTGGTAGAACAGGCCTGCTCTCACTCTTAGCTCAGTCTGCTGGGATAACATTTGAAATGAAATATGCACCCCACCACCCATTTTCTTGCCTTTCCCAATGGAAGAAAGTGCACATTTTTGGGGAAAAAGTGCACAGAAATATGCACTTCCCCTCTGGAATGAACTGAGGACAGGTCATAAATGAAAATGGGAGCAGGCCAAACTCAGCTTTGCAGCGAAGTTCAGAGAATTTTGACAATTTCAGACATCCCTGTTTCTCCCATCCATATGCTGCCAGTAAAGTATAGAACTTCTGAAAACTACAAGCTGCAGCCCTTTATTGTGGGAGACATGGACTTCATGGTTACTGCAAGATGGAAGAAATCTCTGAAGGAACCTCATACATGACCTCCATTATATGTTTAGTTGGGCAAATACGTTAAGGAACAAATTAGTGCTTATGGGACTTCTGGCTCATCATCCATAGAAAGAGTCTATGAGATCTGGTGAGAGAAAAGGGCAAGCGGAGAATCCCCTTTTTATATATGGAGGTTTTCTACATGAGGCTGTTAATCTGCTGTATCTACTTCTGTTTTCCTTGGAGAACAGCAGAATTTCCTACTTTTCTGCTACATAGCCTGTAGGTGGCACTGTGCTACAGCAGGATAATGCAATTACACAATTGGGAATATATGCTTAGGGATGTCATGGACACCTGCCTGGGTCTAGGAGTTCATCAGCCCCCCCGCCCACAACCCCTGGACAGCGCCCGCCAAGCTCTTGCCCTCACTCACCCTGCCCTCACTCACCCTTGCTCATGTTATGCCTCTAATATTATGCATATTAAGTTTCCTGGCCCCAATCTGCACATATTTAAATATGTTGTTGTTGTTTATTCGGTCAGTTGCTTATGACTCTTCATGACTTCATGGACCAGCCCATGCCAGAGCTTCCTATCGGCCGTCGCCACCCCCAGCTCCCCCAAGGTCGAGTCCGTCACCTCCAGAATATCATCCATCCACCTTGCCCTTGGTCGGCCCCTCTTTCTTTTGCCTTCCACTTTCCCTAGCATCAGCATCTTCTCAGGGTATCCTGTCTTCTCATGATGTGGCCAAAGTACTTCAGTTTTGCCTTTAATATCCTTCACTCAAGTGAGCAGTCTGGCTTTCTTTCCTGGAGTATGGACTGGTTTGATCTTCTTGCAGTCCAAGGCACTCTCAGAATTTTCCTCCAGCACCACAATTCAAAAGCATCTAACTTCCTTCGCTCAGCCTTCCTTATGGTCCAGCTCTCGCAGCCATAGGTTACTACGGGGAATACCATTGCTTTAATTATGCGGACCTTTGCTGTCAGTGTGATGTCTCTGCTCTTCACTATTTTATCAAGATTTGTCATCGCTGTCCTCCCAAGAAGTAAACGTCTTCTGATTTTCTGGCTGCAGTCAGCGTCTGCAGTAATCTTTGTGCCTAGAAGATCTGTGAGTCTTCCCTATTCTCTTTAGTCTGATTCTAAATTGTGCAATAAGAAGTTCATGATCTGAACTACAATCAGCTCCAGGTCTTGTTTTTACCAACTGCATAGATGTCCACCACCAAAGTCTGTCACTGCCTCCACGTTTTCTCCCTCTATTTGCCAGTTATCAATCAAGATGGTTGCCATAATCTTGGTTTTTTTGAGGTTTAACGGCAACCCAGCTTTTGCACTGTCTTCTTTCAGCTTCGTCATGAGGTTCCTCAGCTCCTCCTTGCTTTCAGCCATCAAAGTGGTATCATCTGCATATCTGAGATTGTTAATGTTTCTTCCAGTGATTTTAACTCCAGCCTTGGCTTCATCAAGCCCAGCACGTCGCATGATGTGTTCTGTGTACAGGATGAATAGGTTGGGTGAGAGTATACAACCCTGCCGTACCCTTTCCCAATCTTAAACCAGTCCGTTGTTCCATGGTCTGTTCTTACCATTGCTACTTGGTCATTATACAGATTCCTCAGGAGGCAGACAAGATGACTTGGTATCCCCATACCACCAAGAACTTGCCACAATTTGTTATGATCCACACGGTCAAAGGCTTTAGAATAGTTAATAAAACAGAAATAGATATTTTTCTGAAACTCCCTGGCTTTCTCCATTATCCAGTGGATATTGGCAATTTGGTCTCTAGTTCCTCTGCCTTTTCTAAACCCAGCTTGTACATCTGGCAATTCTCGTTCCATGAATTGCTGGAGTCTACCTTGCAAGATCTTGAGCATTACCTTACTGGCATATGAAATAAGTGCCACTGTTCCATAGTTTGAACATTCTTTGGTGCTTCCCTTTTTGGTATGGGGATATAGGTTGATTTTTTCCAATCTGTTGGCCATCTTGTGTTTTCCAAATTTGCTGGCATATGGCATGCATCACCTTGACAGCATCATCTTGCAAGATTTTAAACAGATCAGCTGGGATACCGTCATCTCCTGCTGCCTTGTTATTAGCAATGCTTCTTAAGGCCCATTCAACCTCACTCTTCAGGATGTCTGGCTCTAGCTCACTGACCACACCGTCAAATCTATCCCCAATATTATTATCCTTCCTATACAGATCTTCCGTATATTCTTGCCACCTTTTCTCGATCTCTTCTGCTTCTCTTAGGTCCTTGCCATCTTTGTTTTTGATCATACCCATTTTTGCCTGGAATTTACCTCCAATGTTTCTAATTTTCTGGAAGAGGTCTCTTGTCCTTCCTATTCTATTCTCTTCTTCTGCTTCCACGCATTGCTTGTTTAAAAATAATTCCTTATCTCTTCTGGCTAACCTCTGGAATTTTGCATTGAATTGGGCATATCTCCCCCTATCACTGTTGCCTTTTGCTTTCCTTCTTTCTTGGGCTGCTCCCAAAGTCTCAGCAGACAGCCATCTTGTCTTCTTGGTTTTCTTTTTCTTTGGGACATTTTTTGTTGCTGCCTCCTCAACAATGTTGTGAACTTCTGTCCATAGTTCTTCCGAGACCCTATCTACTAAATCTAGTCCCTTAAATCTATTCTTCACCTCCACTGCATATTCATGAGGAATATTAGTGAGCTCATATCTAACTGATCTGTGGGTCTTCCCTATTCTCTTTAGTCTGATTCTAAATTGTGCAATAAGAAGTTCGTGATCTGAACTACAATCAGCTCCAGGTCTTGTTTTTACCAACTGCATAGATGTTCACCTCCTTTGGCTACAAAGGATGTAGTCAATCTGATTTTGGTGTTGACCGTCTGGTGAAGTCCATGTGTAAAGTCGTCTCTTAGGTTGTTGGAAGAGAGTGTTTGTTATGCACAGTGAGTTGTCTTGGCAAAATTCTATCAGCCTATGTCCTGCTTCATTTTGTTCTCTCAGCCCATGCCTGCCTGTAATTCCAGGTGTCATTTGATTACCCACCTTAGCATTCCAGTCTCCTGTAATGAACATCTTTGTTTGGTGTACTATCCAGTAGGTGCTGCAGATCCTTATAGAACTGATCTACTTCTCCTTCTTCAGCATCTGTGGCTGGGGTGTATATTTGGATCACTGTGATGTTCAATGGCTTATCCTGAATTCAAATTGAGATCATTCTGTCATTTTTTGGATTGTATCCAAGCACTGCTTTAGCCATTTTATTATTAATTATGAAGGCTACTCCATTTCTTCTGTGGTCCTCTTGTCCACAGTAGTAGATCTGTTGGTCATTTGATGTGAAGTGGCCCATTCCAGTCCATTTCAGTTCACTGACACCCAGAATGTCTATATTTAATTTTGACATCTCCCCAATAACCACATCCAATTTGCCCTGGCTCATAGATCTTACATTCCAGGTTCCTATGGTGTGTTGATCTTTAGAACATCGGATTCGTCGTTCACCACCAGAACCATCGGCTACTAGCCATCCTTTCGGCTTTGAGCTAGCTGCTTCATCACATCTGGGGCTAGTTGAACTTATCCTCTGTTCCTCCCCAGTAGCATTTTGACCATCTTCCGACCTGGTTTAGATCATGACGTCATTGAGGTGCTCAAGCTCCAGCACCACCACAAGGTAACGATCTCCTTTGCTGAAGATTTAAATATGCATTCCATAAAAAAAGGCACCAAAATGGTGGGTGCTCACTGGACAGGCCCGGGGTGAGCGCAGGTTATTCGCCAAGACTGTGGGGGCTCAAGAATGGGTCTGGGTCTGGAGGGGGGCAAGTGGGGGCAGCATTTCAGCAGGAGTCTGGGGAACCTGAGCTGAGGTGGGTTCACACATCCCTATATATGCTTTCTTTTGCTTTCAGAAATAATAATCCATTTTCCCCACTCTTACCAACCCCTCCCACAAAACCCGGGAAAGTGCTCTTAAAAAGCAGAAGCAAAACTGGAGGATCATGATGACATCATTGAAAGAACCAGTAAACAACCATGAGTAAGGAATCATCATGACAAACACACAATAAGTACTTTGTGTCGAAAAGCTTTTTTAGTTGTCAGATGAAGAGTTAATGGGTTGCTTTTAAATTTTTAAATCCACAGTTTATGCTATTATAAATTTTACAAGAACTGAACAATGTTTATTCATTTATTCATTTATTTACAATATTCATATACTCCATGTTCCATATCTAGAACAGATTTTGGAGCGGTGAACACAAGAAATAAAACAGTAAGTGCATAAAAAGATTAAAACACCACATTAAAATTACACTTGTTTAAAAACACAATGCCAATAGAAACCATGACTCAAGGAATGCCTCCTGGAAGTGTGCTGTTTTCAGGAGGTGCCGGAAACAATGCAGTGTTGGTGCCTGCCTGACCTCTAGAGACAGAGAATTCCAAAGAAAGGGGGCCACCATGCTGAAGTCTCTCTTCCTGGTGAACTCCAGTCGGGCCATAGGTCCATGTGGAACCACCAGGAGCAAGCCCTCTAATGACCTCAGTGACTGGGTAGGTTGGTAAGGGAGGAGGTGCTCTCTCAGGTATCCTGGTCCTGAGTTGTTTAGGGCTTTCTACATGAGTACTAAAATCTTAAAGGCAGCCAATTGTTGGCTATGCTTGAAATAGGATTGCTAAGCATTGCATTGTTGCTGTGGTCCTGCTTTACAATTCCTACTGGCTGAAATTCCAAATGGGTGGGCCTTTTTTCTTTTCTTGCTGAGCTTCCTACCAGGAAGCCTTGAGTAATCTCAGAGACTAGCATCCTGCTCTGCAATTCTCATTAGCTGACGCTGTGGAGACCAAAATACAGCCATCTTCCTGGATGCCCTACAGCTGTTTTGGACTATAACTCCCAGCATTCCTGTCCATTGGCCATGCTGGCTGGGGCTGATGGGAGTTAAATTCCAAAACATCTGAAGGGCAGCAGGATGGGGAAGGCTGAACTACAGGAACCTGCTTGCTATACCTTGCTGGACACTTTACTGAAATGCTGCGTGTGTGTGTGTGTATGTGTGTATATATATATATATATATATATATATATATATATGTATATAATCGTGGCAGAGGATGCATTAGAAGAAGACTGAGCAACAAACTGCATCCCCAGATTATTGTGAATAAGAGCAAAAAACAAAAACGTATCTAGACTTTAGAAGGAAGTGTGTGTGGGGTTGAACTTATGGAATATCTTTGTGGTATTGTTTATGCTATTATTTGTGGTAGTTAATTGAAATAAATACTGTTGCTTGACCACCTCAGGTGTGTATGTGTAAGGATATCCAAATTATGGTCCCTGGTTTCCCTGGGTGAGATCTCCAGCCAGGGCAGAGTAAAAGAAGGTAAGTAACCCCTAGAACTCTTGGCTATAAGTCACTTATGGGTTACAGAGATAAGGTGATAAACAGCAAAGGTAGATGAGAAAAACTTCTTGGCATTCAGTACCCCACCCAGCAGAAAAAGGGGGAAAAAAAAGGTCCACTGCCCTCTAAAAAGAGAGCCTCCCCACTACAATTTATGGAACATAATGTAATGTTAAAGAGGAAGAGGTACCTTTGAGCATGTGCAGGATGCCTTTATCTCAGCATCATAGAGTCCCTACAACCTTCTGTGCCACTGAGTCATTAAAACAAGTGCAGATTCTCCACATCCCTAAATCCCCTTCTGAATACATGGGATTTATCTTCTAGATCAGAAGTGGAATCTAGGCAGGTTTGAGCCACAGGTCTTTCATGTTTGAAATTAAGCTCCCTGTGCCTTTAACAGCTGCTGTGCAAATGCAACAGGTACAGTATTTCTCCAATGTGAAGGTGCAGTGATGGGGAAAGCTCTGCCTGTTGAATTTTTGTGTATTATGCAGCTGATTCAGTCACAGAGACTGTTTAAGGGAAGGGGGAGGAAAAGGTGGGAACACTTAGGGCACATCAGAAATGTGATCATTCTGTAGGTGCTAATATGAGGAAGGATATTCTATCTTGCCCAGTATATTTGTTTCTAGGGATGGTGCAGACACCTGACTGGGTCTAGGAGTCCGTCAGGCTCCCCCCAGGCCATGCCTGCTGAGTCTCTGGCCTCGTTCACCCCCACTCACGCCCTCCCAGACGTTCCCTGGACTCACCCGGACGCATCTGCAAGTGCCTGCCATTTGGCTGAGCTCATTTTGATGGAAAAGGAGGTTATTAAAATATGCATATTTAAATATATGCACATTTGGGCTGGGAAAGGCTGAACTATGCAATATTAGAGACATAAATGGCCCATTTAAGCCTCTAATATTGCATATATTAAGCTTTCCCAGCCCAAATTTGTGCATATTTAAATATATGCATTTTTAATAACCTCCTTTTCCCCATCAAAATAAGCTCGGTCAAATGGTGGGTGCTCATGGATGGGATCTAGGGTGAGTGCAGGTGGCTCAGTGAGCTCATGGGGGCTTGAGTGTGGGTCCAAGGGGGGGGGGGGGCTTGAGCAAGGGCAGTGCTTCAGCAGGTGCCAACTGATACTGCATGGGGTGGGTTTGTCCATCCCTATCTGTTTCTTATTAAAAGTCTCGAGAAAATGTGCAATTCTTGAGGCAAGCTGCTAATACTAATGAAAATGAACTTCTTAGTTTTACCCCAGCACTCAGACAAAATCTATTCATGGATGAAAGATGAGCATCTATCACAGGCTGAGTGAGTTTTTCAGCTGCCCCCCAGTTATTCCAAAAGGTGTTAATGGCCAGGTGATAAAGTTGTCATGATAAAATAAAATACTTTGATTAGGCTCCTCTTTCTGGACACAACAGCCCTCTAACTTGAGAAAGGCAAAACCTCAGACGTGTGTGAAGGAGATCTAATGGCTACTTTCTCCAAAATTCTTCAAGCTCTCCTGAACAAAAGAGTGTTGAAAAAATTACAAAGGGAATGTTCAACCAGCCCTGGTTTTGGTTTTGGTTTAAACCAAAAGCCAAGGTTTTGCTCAAACACTTCTTTTATCACCTACCAAATCCATAAATAAAGTCTTCCAGTTTTATTCAACATCGTTGAAAAGATAAATACTACAAGCAAAGAGACAGAAATGAGCCAAAAAAGATGACTTCATGCTATCAAAGGTTTAAACTGAGCTATTATGTAGCTCCTTGATGTGGTATGTTTATTTCCAATAAACATGGCAGCTGCATGCGAACTCACACCCAGACGAAATAATTTCTTCACCCCCATGGGGCTGATGTCCTTTTGGTGTGATTTTTCCCTCTTTTAATACAAGTGTATGCATCCAGCAATAGCAAAACTCCCATAGCATCACAGTCTTGCTCAAAGATCTCTCTTAACCTCTTGCACCTAAGTTATGGAATCCTTCCCTGGGAAGTTTGCCGGGCACCATTTTTACTAACCTTCCACTACCCTGGTGTGCTTCCAGATGATGGGTTAAATCTAGGGATGGCAGAGAATTCCTCCACCAACCCCAGTGAGTCCGTAGTCCGTGGAGGAATGGATCACTTACCTCCGCCTCCCTGAGCAATCCTCCCTGGCCGGATCCTCCTCACCATCAGCTCCATAGCGCCAGCGATATGGCTGCCATTGCCGTACTGCTGGCTGAGGCTGAGTGGCTCTGGATGCAAATAGCATCCGCTATGCCATTTGCGGCTGTAAAGGTCTTAGATTAAGCTCATCTAAGGCCTCCGGAGTCCGTGGAAGAACGGAGCACTTACCTTCGCCTCCTTGAGGAATCCTCCCCGGCTGGATCCTCCTCGCCATCGGCTCCATAGCGCCAGCAATATGGCCGCCATTGCTGAACCACAGCTGAGGCTGAGTGACTCTGGACGCAACACCATTTGCTGCTGTAAAGGTCTTAGATTAAGCTAAATGCAGCCGTAAATGGCTGCATTTAGCTTAAACGAAGGGCTTTACGGCTGCAAATGGCGTCTGCTACGCCATTTGTGTCTGTGGTTTTTCACGCGATAGGCTAGCTGCAGACACCATTTGCAGCCATAAAGCCCTTAGTTTGTGCTAAATGCAGCCATTTACAGCTGCATTTAGCTTAATCTAAGACCTTTACAGCCGCAAATGGTGTAGCGGATGCCATTTGTGTCAGGAGTCACTCAGCCTCAGCCAGTGATATGGAAATGGCGGCCGTACTGCTGGCACTACGGAGCCAGCTGGTGGCTCTGCAGAATCACTGCGGAGTGGAGCCAGCTGGTGAGGATTCTGAGGGGAGGGATGGATTGCCTCCCCCCCCGAGGACCCCCCCCCCAGAATGGAAGGTGGGTCTTTCGTACATCCCTAGTTAAATCCATTGTTGCTCTATTGAAATTCTGCTCACACAATAGGATTTTCTCCTCTCTCCTCCCTGAAAACCTGCTCTGGAGTATTTGCCAGCCCTCCTGAGCAGATTTTGAGGTTGCAGGGTGTGTGTGTGTGTTGTGTTCTACTGATAGAACTGCTTCCATTACCAGAATGACACCATTGGATACAGACCTAGGCTTCCAGTAAGTTTCTGGGCGCAATTCAAAGTGATAGTATTAACTTTCAAAGCCCTTAAAGGCTTGGGGCCAGGTTACCTGAAGGATCATCTCCTCTGAGTTTGGGGTCTTATAACTACCCAGAGAGTAACCCATAGGATTGCACCTTTAATGTGTTCTTATGATAGACTTTATTGATTTATTGCATGTGACATCCCTGCATGAACTTAGTTAATTGTTGTTGTACATGTTATGAAAATTTTATTATTATTTAATTGGAAACAGTCTCATATATCTTTTGTTATGCCACATTAAAAATTAAATATTTTTATAGCGCCCATACATTTCCAAGCTTGCAATGTCATTCATGGAGAAAGAATGAGGTATTTTAATGATTTTTTGGTCACCAATGGATTCCTGTAGTTTATTTATTTATTTTAAAGAACAGAGCTGTCGATAAAATGTTAAATGGTGATGTCTTGGACAGCAAGAAAATGAAAAAGGAGTAGGAAAATACACCATGGGATAAAAGGTAGAAGCAAAAAGGAGCAAGCACCGAGCATTGCATAATGCTTTGAAAATGAGTTTTGCCTTTTACAAGAGCTGGTCTCCTAATACACATTGTTCAGCAGAGAATACAGTGCATGGCTCCTAATGAGCTTTTAATGTTATCTCTGTCAGCTGAAGCCTTTCCTGTTTTACACTGAAGCTATGGCAAAGCAATTTGCTTTGTGGAATAAAAAGGAATCAGGAGAACCCAGACACAGCAATCCAATTTCTTCTGCAGACAGCCCCAGTGCTATATGACTTCCATTTTAATGACTGACAGATTCTATTTCTCCTACCCTGGCATGAGAGACGAAACTAACTTCCTTGTTTCAGTACAATTGTTAAAAGATCTTAAAAGATCAGAGGTGAGTCTCTTCCCCCAGCCCCTTCATTGCATCATGCTATAATAGAGAAACAGACTTAATTGTTTACACCTGTTAATTTTTATCAAATGTGATTACCAGCACAGTTTGCTTGATGGTGATGCAGGTTAGCATTAGGATAAATTCTCTCTGTTGATTCCTCACCCACTGCTGGCAAAGTACAACAGATCGGTCAAGTGTGCATGTCTTATACACTACTGGAAAGTTAAAATGCCCCTTATTTTAAAACTGATCATAGAATAGTAGGGTTGGAAGGGGCCTATAAGACCATCAAGTCCAACCCCCTGCTCAATGCAGGAATCCAAGTCAGAGCATCCCTGACAGATGGCTGCCCAGCCTCAACCTGAATGCCTCCAGTGTGGGAGAGCCCACTACCTCCCTAGGGAATTGGTTCCATTGTCGTATTGCTCCAACAGTCAGGACGTTTTTCCTGATGTTTAGCTGGAATCTGGCTTCCTGTCACTTGAACCCATTATTCCATGTCCTGCACTCTGGGATGATCAAGAAGAGATCCTGGCTTTCCTCGCTGTGACAACCTTTCAAGTACTTGAAGAGCACTATCCTATCTCCCCTCAGTCTTCTCTTCTCAAGGCTTAAACGTGCCCAGTTCTTTCAGCTTTGTTGCCTTCCCTTTTTGCCCATGCTTCAGGCTCAACAAATATGAAATATCCCATCCTTTCTTTATTTTTCACATTAATCTATATACATTTTGTAGCTTTCTGGGGCCAAACCCCACTATTGGTAAGACAAATTTCTTTCTTTATTAGTGTGTCTGAGCTATGAGGTGGTCAAACAGAGATTCTGAAATCATCGAGGTAAGGTGTGACAAAGGATGGTTATTAACGAAGCTAAGAGACAGGAGAGTTTTTACAAAAGAAACAGAAAAAAAGGGCAGTTCTTTGCATTTTGTGGAGGAAAAAATTATACAATTTGGCCACAGGTTGGATCTGGGGCAGTACTTAATTTTTGTTGTTATTGTTCAGTCATTCAGTCGTGTCTGACTCTTCGTGACCCCATGGACCATAGCATGCCAGGCCTTCCTGTCCTGCGCTCTCTCCCGGAGCATGCTCAAGTCCATATTCATTGCATCAGTGATGCTATCTATCCATCTCATCCTCTGCCGTCCCCTTCCCCTTTTGCCTTCAGTCTTTCCCAGCTTCAGGGTCTTTTCCAGAAGGGAGGGAGACACACACACACGTACACCCCTTCAAAAGCCATTGTCACTTTCATTATTACTTATCAGATTACAAAAATTAAACCTAGTCACTAAAATCAGTACTAGGGTGAGCTCAGGTTAGGACTGGGCCTAATTGTGGTAGAAAGGACTATACCACTTCAGACTGTGGGAATACCATTTTGAATGCATGCTCACATTAAAAATAAATAAGCACACAACTGCTTGGAAGAAGAAAAAAAATCTAGTCTAGCATGTTTTATTTGGTGACCAGAGGTCCCCTTTTATACCCAATTGCCCTATTTTAAACTTCTGTTTGGAAAATAATCTGGTGCCATACTTGGTAAAATACAAGATTGTTATTTGTACGGTGAGCAGATACAACTGGGCAGACACAAAGTTCCCCTGATCAGTCTTCACCATTATTGTGTTACATTGTATTTATATTTAAATTCTAGTAATTCTGTATAAATTCGCATCTATATGTATAAATTACTACATGCAAATTCTATGCAGTGTCTTCTTTTGTCCTCTATTTGGTGATGCATGAATGGCCATCCTAATTGCTCTAGATTTCTAGTTCAGGGTGGTGGTCTTTTTAAACATAAAGGAAAATTGAAATATGACGTCCTCCAACCCAAGTATGAAATGTTACTGTATTTTTCTGCCTCTGGTTTCCTTTCTAGCCTTTCATTCCCACTTCACTCAGCTGCATGTATAGTCCAGGCCTTAGGTCCTGTTCTTGAGGTGAAGGCCAGTGTACGAAAATTTGGAGTAAAATATGTAGCAGAAGCTACTTGCATAGATAACAACTAGCAGAGTTATACTGCTGTTTGAGATGAATAGTTAGGGAAGCAGGTAAGGTTTTAGATTGAAAGATGAGATATTTGAATATGTTAAATCTTACATATAAGCTAAAGATGTATGAAATGAATAGGAGCGGGTAAGAAATGAGTCTGCTTCTTACGTATATGTTTCTGTAAAATCCACATGGGGGTTCCTTTACATTTTGACAATTATCACATTTTTCCTTACATGATATTTTCCAAAGGTGGGGTGGAAGGGAGAAGGACGGAGATAATTTTCTATTGGTATGTGAATGTGGTTATGTATTCAGATCTGCTATTGATTTTTTTCTTTTTCTTTTTTTTTGTAAAATGATATAACTTTGATTTTTTTGTGGTAAAATATAAATTTCCAGTGATGTTAACAGATTTTTTTTTTAAGGTATGTGCAGCAATAGAGAACCAGCTAGTGGACTTTTGCTATGAAAGCAAGATATTAATTAGGCAACTGACAAAGCATAGAAAACGCAGTAAGAAAGTAAGCCTATGAAGCTCTGTTTTATGTTCCTGCTCATTATTTTCTTTTGGCCTTTCTCTGGGTCTCTAGCACTGACAATTTCCTAGACTCCCACTTTAGCTGTAACAAATATTCTCTGTGGGTTGTAGGCAGCCTCCATTTGATATCTCAGTATGGTTTCTCTCTGGTTTTATTCCTACTGTTGGCTTCACAGTTTGGGATCTTGGAGCCTCGGCTTTTTCCTTTCTTTTAGCTGATTGCTACTGATTTACTCTGATAAGCTCTTGTTAGTTGAGTGCGTGTGTGTGTTTGTTCATGCTCAGCCTTGGAAATATCTTAGCAAACCTTAGATGTTAGTTCCTATTTATTCTTCACTTTCTCCTTAAATACATAGCATTCATTTGTATTGGATAAAGGAACCTAATCTGGAAGTCATTGAAAATGCTATGAACATACAGACCGAACATTTAGTTGTGCAGTTTAAGCTCATCTCTTGCTGGGACACAGCAAGCAATTCTATGATGTATGGTATGGGCTCCTTCCATTTTCTTTGTGTCACAGATAGGGATGCTGGAGAAATCTGAGACGGATTAAAATGAGCTCAGATTTCTAGGGATGTATGAAAGTCACTTACCTTTCCGTGGATTATGTTGATGGTTGATGGTGCTCCGTCCTTCCCCCCAGAATCCTCGACGGGGGGGAGGCGATCCGTTCATCCCCCCCGGAATTCTCCACAGCCGGCTGTGCTCCACAGCAGCTCTGTGGAACAGCCGGCCAGGCCTAGCCAGGCCAGAGCCGTCTGCAGCCGGATTTCCAGCTGCGGAGGGCTCTGGGGGAAAAACAAAACAAAACACCGTGTACGCAAATGGCGGCGGCTACGGCCATCGCCATTTGCGTTCCTTATTTTTGGCCATCTTAATCTACGTAAATATTTACGTAGACTATGATGGCGAAAATAAAGGGGAATGCAAATAGCGTAGCGGGCGCTATTTGCGTCCCTTTTTGATTCACCATTTTAGCCTATGTAAATATTTACGTAGGCTAAAATGGCGAATCAAAAAGGGACGCAAATAGCGCCCACTACGCTATTTGCATTCCCCTTTATTTTCGCCGTCATAGTCTATGTAAATATTTACATAGACTAAGATGGCCAAAAATAAGGAACGCAAATGGCGGCGGCCGTAGCCGCCACCATTTGTGTACACGTTTTTCCCCCCCCCCAAACCCAGCCATGATAGGCTACGTAAATCTTTACGTAGCCTATCACGTCATTTTTTTTTTACAAGACTGCAAATGGCGGCGGCGGCAGCCGGTCGGAAGACCAGCTGCCGCCGCCGCCACCGCCACCTGGAAGATCCGCCCCAGGTAAGTCTCGTCCTGGGGGGGATCCACGGGGGGGCGGGGGGGCAGGCCGTTCCACCATGGAGTTCGGGGGGCCAAATGCACTGGCATTCGGCCTCACCGAGATCCGTGGCGGAATTCTCTGACATCCCTATGGATTTCTAAGAATCCGACCTGTGGAATCTGCTGTGGAGCGACCCCCTCAGGCCCTGCAGAGTCCGTGGACTTTAGGACGATTTTTTTACTTTCTCAAAATTTGCACATATAAATCAGTAGTAAAATACATAAGTTTCTGCTGAGGAAACGTAGAATGGAATAGGGCACAATACACTAAATGTTATATACTGGGGTAAATTATGTAAATACTTACGTAAATATTTCCGTAGTTTTCCGCATGACAGGAAAAAAAAATTGCATCCTGCTATGGATGGATGACAGAATGAAAAACACCTGACAATCCACAAAACACAGACAGAGCAGATTTTACACAGTCCATACATCCCACAGATTCCTTTTTGTAACTCTGCCTAGTATGAAAATCATGCAGGTTTTAATCTTCAGTTCATAGTTCTACATAATTATTCACATACACACACACATATAAGGGCTATGCACCACTTTGGCCCAAGGCCCGGACCCTGAGTCAAAGTGGGCTGCTTCAGGTCACTTTGAGCCCCTTCGGAGGTGAAGCTGAGTGGGCACCAAACAACCTGGAGCAGTTCGGGGGCTCCCCGAAGCACTCAGTGTGCTTCGGCATTTTGGCACTCCCTGGCCCAGCTGCGCCAGCTCTTTACCTGAGCTGCTGCCACCACTTCCACTGCCATCCTCGCTGCTGCCCTCACTGCTGTCCTTTCTGCCTCCGCCTCTGCCGTCCTCACTGCCACCACCTCCTCCATCGCCGCTGTCTTCGCCGCCTTCTCTGCCACCATCCTCGCTGCCACCAACTCCTGAGGCATGAATGCGCATGGCAACTCTTAATGCAGGGAGTCGCCATTTTTAAACGAGGACAGTGGCGGTGGGGGTGGCGAGGGTGGTGGCAATGGTGACGGCCGTGACAATGACGGTGGTGGCAGCGATGGTGATCACGGTGGCAAAGGCAGCAAGGTAAGGGGTTTTGCTTGGGGGCGTTGGGGAGGGGACCTGAAGCGGGGTTCCACATCTGAATCCCGCTTCAGGTTTGGGGCTGAGTCGCCCCCCCTGCCCTGTTTAGGGATATCAGAGAAATCTGCAATGGAATCAAATGAGTTCAGAATTCTATGCATCTGAACTGCATATTCTATAGCAGACTGGCTTTTCCTGAGTCACATGAATTCCACAGACTTGTAGACTATTTTTAAAAAACTTTCCAGAATTTTATGCAAATTTAGTCATAGAAAAATACATAAAATAAAAAGACACCAGCCAAAAATGTGCATTTTCCCCATAGGAGAAAGCATGAAAATGTGCATGCTGGAGGGATATGTGCATTTTCATAAATGTGAATTTGCAGAAACTGGGGAAATTGGAATAAATTTGATTCTGTCAATGAGCAGACAACAGAATGAAAGGCACCTGACAATCTGTGAAACACAGATGGAATGGATTTTACAAAATCCGTACATCCCTATGTGCATGAGATTTGGCCAAAGCCTGCATTGAATTGGGGTCCCTTCATTCCTGGCTCTTCCAGAAGCAAAATGGGCTTTTCTTTAAAGTGAACAGAACAGAAGCTGACCCTGCACAAGACTTCATTCGCAATTAGGCTTCAGAAAGGCAGACCGTGTTGGTTGGATCCAGATGTAGTAATACTTAGAGTAGACCCATTGAAATCAATGGAACTTCTTACTCATGACTGACCCATTGATTTCCATGGGTCTAAAGTATTACTAAGTCTGTATCCAACTCTATAGATCTCCAAAAATAGTATCTTTTGTTTTCTGTCTCTAAATGCTGATAGGGAAAGGGGTTGTGGTGGGGGGTTGAATGACTGAAAGGTCCATCTTCTAATCAGAGGACACATTTTACCATGGGCTCTCCAATCACTGTGCTTTGAGGAGGGCAAAGATGGCCTGAGATGGCCAGAATTCCAACACCATCAGGCATCACTTTGAAAAAAGCATTAAACTGTTTTTTTCTGTAATCGTAACTTCCTAGCCCTTGCACCCATCCTTCTGATACTTTGCAGGTTTCTTGCCTAGATACGCTACTACATGTGCCATCTTCATAGAAATTGCCCCAAAACCACAGTGGGGAGGAGGGAAGGGGAAGCAAATAACTCACCCCCCACAACTTTGAGGACTCTCCTTCTACATATGCTGCTGGATTTTTCCTTCTGAAACCTTGCAGTTTTCTTATTTAGGGCCACCTCTATACTGGCTGCCATTTTCAAAATGTAAATGCTGTTCTTGCACAAAAAGGGCCTGAACTTGTTCATCTGACATTTGGCTGGCTCTCTCCCCTCAGAAGAGGCAACTATCCTTGCAAACTTCATTCAATTCTGCCAAAAAATGAAAATAAATATGCAGTTTCCTTAAAGAGAGAGAGTAAAATATAAAGGTGCGTAGTACAGAAACCACTGCACCTATTTTTTCTAAAGTTTGGAAGGCATAATCCCCTCATAAAGGTGAATCTAGTGGTTGGTGTGTGCTGTGTGTGTGTTCGTGTAACACTTCCTAAATATGTAAAGACAAGCAGCTATTATTTAAAATGGTTGTTTTGAATCAATATGTGAATTTAGCCTTCTCCATTTCTATGATTAGAAGGCAGAACTTTCAGTCATTCATTCCTGCCCCCTTTAAAATAGCATGGTAGTTTGTTACAAAGGCCTTTCAGACATGCTGTCCGTCTGAAATGGGTATTGTGTGCAATGGATTTTATTAGTATTACCTTTACACCTTGGCTCAAGATTCCATTTTGGTTTTGGAAGGCACAGCCTGTAAAGCTGCAAAGAATACCATTATGACTCCTGATGTCCACAGAGGCCCAGAAGCCATGGAGTGTACGTGCTTCAAGGGAGTTGCTCCCTGTAAGTATGGAAACATGTAAATACCTCCCTGGTTGCAGCCCAACCAACTAACCCAGGAGGTACCTTTGAATTGGCCGATCAACACCCAGAGCATTTTTCTACTTAGGCCTATTAGAATTAGTATACGTGTCCAAGTGTTGGGGGTGGATATACTAACCAAGCCATTTTTCTCTTTGGTAATGAATGTGCATGTGTATTTTGAGAACAAAATCTGTAAAAAAAAATAAGGTCTATGCTCTTGGATTTGGAATGAGTGTCTGAGCTAATTTCCCCAGTTTCAAAGTAGCTATTCTCCATTTGTTAGAACATATAGTGCATAAATCCTCTGTGTTTACCACACCTCTGGTTAAAAGCCTCCCTTAGACCAATGCTGGTAATTAATAGGGCTGTGCACAGACCTCCCACTTTGCTTCAGATGCCGATTTGGACCCTTAGAATCAGCCCTGCTTTGTCTCTGACTGATTTGGACCCCCTCCGCTTTGACTTGGTTCTAGATGCAAAGTGCGATTCAGAAATCCAGATCGCTTGGTTGGGGTTTTTCCCCATTGACTTTCATGGGAAAATACAAATGGCCATAACTTTTCATTTTGTACGATAAAGACATGAAACTTGGAGGCCTCTTTGCTGACAAGGAGCAGATGTCATCTACCAAATTTCAGACAATTTGGCCGTGCTTTTTGTGCTAGGTACAGCTGAATTTTGATTTTTTTCTACAAAAACACTCAAAGCAAAGAGCTATACCTCTCAGCCCCGCACCACCTCCCCCTCCTGCCTGCTCAGCCCTGCACCACCTCCTCCAAGCAGGAGACAGCTAGCAAGCAGTGGGGGCATGCGCTGCTGGTCAGCTGTCCTTGACAGCCGCCCAGGAAGGAGGAGAAGGAGGTGCAGTGCATGCCCCCCACCACAAGCCATCTCCTGCTCACAAGGAGGAGACAGCTAGCGAGTGGTGGAGGCATGTCTTGCACTTCTTCCTCCTCCTGCCTGGGTGATTCACAGTGCTTTTTGCATATAACTCTATGTGCACACATAGACTTGTACACAAAAAGTGCTGTGAATCACCCATATACTCAAGATTCACAGTACTTTTTGCATAAGTCTATGTGCACATAGACTTCCAATCGCCATGTTTTTTAAAAACATGGTGATCACGGTGGAGGTGGAGGGACTGGTGAGTGGTGCAGGGGCTGGGGGGGGGGAGTCCAGAGAACCCGGATGGTTCTCTGAACTTTCTGAACTTTCTCAAGTTGATACTTTTGACGCCAGGCTGTCTTTGTTGTTCAGAATGAATCACTGAGTTGGATGGGGCACTTCATATACACGCTGCTTTGCTTCAGGGCACTTTGTTGCTATTCTGCTTCACCTCATATCAGGCAGACGCACCTCCAAAGCAGCCCACTTTGACTCGTTATTCAGGCTTCGGACCAAAGTGGAGCACAGCCCTAGTAATTAAATATGTACATATATACACAGGTTGTGTGTCCATGTGAATGAGGATATGCAGCAACAACTGGCCATAAGATGACTTCACTGAATAAAACCTATGCTTCTTAGCATCAGCAATATATGTAACATCTTGATATGAGAAGAATATGCCTCGATTTCTGTTACCATGAACTTCCATATGTGTGTGTGTGCATGCCTGTGTGCGCACACGTGTGTGTGATCCAAATAATTTATACTATGAGCAAAGCAACTCTGAATTGAACAGCTTTGCAACACCAGATGTGTGCGTATTTAACTCTCCTTGGTGAAAACCTGTTCATTTCCTTTTGCCACACCAAAGGACAAAGTGAGTGTCTCCAAGCAGTACAAGAAAAGAAAGCTGTTCTCAATTTTTCAGAGAAGAGACTTAAATTAAAGGCAGCAAACCTTTCCTGCTTCCCTGAACTAGGTTTAATTACCAAAAAATCTTTTTACATGTAGCCTCTAGCTATTAACACTATAGAATAGGGTTTTGGTGAGTAAATAAAGGATGGGAAGATAATTATCTGCAATGTTGCAATTTCATGCTATAATTGTCAGTAGTATTAATTCCAACTTGGCATCTCTGAAATCTAAAATGGACTCCACATCTTGACCAGAGGAATCTATGCACATGATGAATAACATTCTTCAGAGTGTGTGTTATCATAGAGAAAATGCTATGTCACTTGCTTTCAGTTATTTTTTGATGCTATGGCACCAAACACTGACAGTCCCATCGGAAAAACAATGGGAAAAATATATAATTCACTTATAGATTGGGATATTTGTCCAGCATGCCTACTGTTTAATGCTGACCCACTGTGGACGAGGACAGGGATGGAGTTCCTGAGAAAAATGTCTTTCAGTTCTACTACTGATCTTAGAGTTCTAGTATAATATTGGGGTGGAGGTGGGGTTGTCAATAAAAGCATATCTTCTATTTTCATTGTCCCCACATTCCTGGCATGAAGATACCAGATACAATGCATGAGTATAGGTCACAGCTTCATTACGTTGCATGAGGAAAGAAGGGGAGGCAGGTGATGACAACTCCAGGAGCCTGCTCTTGTTCCAGTTGAGCTGTCCCCTTCTCCACCACAGGACCATCTAACCAGAGCTGGCCCAAGACACCTAACTGCCTGAGCAAAAGGCCTAGGTACATCCTCTTCCCACTCTATGAACAGAGGCAGACTAGACTGACAGTTGAATCTGCATCACACCTGAGGGCAGTGGGCTAACTTAGTGGGTGCAGAGCCGGCTGCATGGCACACAGAGCTCTGACCTCCTACATTTTGCTGCCACTCTATGCTGTTCAGCATCTGCCCTACTCTGCCTAATGGTAGGGCCTGCCCTGCATCTAACACCAACGCCAGCATCTAGCACTGCTCTATGGGAATGAACAGAAGAGAAAGGGAGGCTATTGAAGAAACCACCTGGCAGCTGCTTCAGCTAGAGTGCACCCTCCTCAACACACAGACCATCTACCATCAGTTGCCTGTGAAGATGATCCTGATGTGTTTTGGATGTGACACTTGAACAGAGCAAGCCTACCTTTGTGGGTGGGGGAGATCTATGACACAGCTAACACAGCATCCAGAGTGCCCCCCCACTCAGACTGTTTCTTTTGCCTTCTGTTTTTCTTTTTTCTTTGAAATTTCCCTTTCCATTGGCTGCAATGGAAGGGAATTACATATGCCAGCTCAAGTGCTGGTCTATTTAGTCAGCCCATTATGGGGGTGGGTTGTGTGTGTCCAAGGAATAAAACAATGGATCAAGCTACATACTGGGGAAGCTTCCAACTGTGGATGCCCCTCTCTGACCATGAACCACCATCTCCAGCCACAGAGAAGGAGGTCCCATTGCTTCCTTATTGTGATATTAATATTATAGTCCAACTTCACTTGTAAGCCACCTTGTAAGAATTTATACCCTTATAGGTGGGATAGATATGATTATAATGTGTAAGGTCTGATCTGCATCTTAGCAACCATTTCAGGCCAGCTTCTCTTATCTTGATATAGATAACTTGCTACCAAGGTGAGAGCTAAGAAACTCCATCTCCTTCTGTTTGCCATGTATGAACAAACCCCCAACCTTGCTCCAAGCACTGCAGCCATGCTATAACTAGTCTTGGCTCTTCACTGCCCACACAGATGGAAAGTTTTCCAAGGAGGACCTGCCAGCATCATCAGCCTCATCAAACCAGTGAGTGTTGGAATCAGAATGGCCATCAGGATACAGGGGTGGGGGTGATGGTCCTGCTTCAGATTTTCTTGAGTGCTAAGCCATCAGAAGTTGGGCACTTGAGATAGGGGTGGGAAATTTAAATCAGAAGTCAGAACTAAAAGTGGTGAATGTCATTTTGTTCCATGTGCAGTACCAAAGCAGTGTCCAGAACCATGGAAGAGGACCCAAATGCTGAATGCAGAGAGCTAGCATTAGGTAATGCATGTCTAGTACCCTTTTGCCTATATGGCTCTCAAGTCAGCATAGGATGAATGAAGAACCCTGTGCATTCATCCCATGCACAGAGCCTGCTTTGGTACAGCGTTCAGGATGAGTGATGTCAGTGGAAATGTATCATTGTAAGGCATCACTGACTCTTCCTCAAAACAATAATATATATAAGTTTAAGAAGAAGGTCATGGTAAGCAAGATAACGTTTTTACATTTTATTTTTTGTGAATAGAATATAGATTAGACACTGTCCAGATGTGATCCAAATATCATAATTAGTAGTAATTATATAAAAACCTAGTTACAGACAGGATCCCAGAAGGTTTGCAGCTCACAGGTACCATGCAAAATATTGCTTTGAGATCAATAATGTAATATCACAAGCAACAAAATATTGTGATTCTCAGTAAAGTCGTATACCAATATAAGCTTCATTTTTACATATAGAAATGGTTCAATTTCTTTCTTATTTTTAATTAGAAAGAAACTTCACACAGATGAAATCTCTAATATTTCAGAGAAGCTACAAGCTTTAAAGAAATTGCTGCCTGGAGAAACAAAAGAAAAAAGAAATAGCCTGCAAGCAATCATATGCAAAGCTTCCCAAATGATCAACTCACATAGACCTGTAAAATTTATGACATGCCAAATACAGTTTATGAGTTTTGTTCAGCCTCTTGTTTTTGCTGCCTGCAAAAGGCAGGGACCTAACAGAAGCAGATGAGATTAAGAAGAGGTGGCAAGAATACACAGAAGAACTATACAGGAAAGATCTGAATATCCCTGATAGCCATGATAGTGCGGTCGCTGCACTTGAGCCGGACATCCTCGAGAGTGAAGTCAAGTGGGCCTTAGGAAGCATTAGTAACAACAAAGCTAGCGGAGATGACAGTATTCCAGCTGAGCTATTTAAAATCCTAAAAGATGATGCTGTTAAAGATGATGCTGTTAAAGTGCTGCACTCAATATGCCAACAAATCTGGAACACTCAACAGTGGCCACAAGACTGGAAAAGGTCAGTTTACATTCCAGTTCCAAAGAAGGGCAATGCCAAAGAGTGTTCAAACTACCGCACGATTGTGCTCATTTCACATGCCAACAAGGTGATGCTCAAAATCATACAAGCTAGGCTTCAGCAGTATGCAAACCGAGAACTACCGGAAGTACAAGCGGGGTTTCGAAGAGGCAGAGGAACTAGAGATCAAATCGCCAATGTTCGCTGGATCATGGAGAAAGCAAGAGAATTCCAGAAAAACGTCTCTTTCTGCTTCATTGACTATGCTAAAGCCTTTGATTGTGTGGATCACAACAAACTGTGGCAAATTCTTAAAGTGATGGGAGTACCAGACCACCTTACCTGTCTCCTGAGAAACCTGTACGAGGGTCAAGAAGCAACAGTAAGAACCAGACATGGAACAACCGAGTGGTTCAAAATTGGGAAAGGAGTACGACAAGGCTGCGTATTGTCACCCTGCTTATTTAACTTATATGCAGAGTACATCATGAGAAACGCCGGGTTGGATGAATCACAGGTCGGAATTAAGATTGCCGGGAGAATTATCAACAACCTCCGATATGCAGACGATACCACCCTAATGGCAGAAAGCGAAGAGGATCTCAAGAGCCTCTTGTTGAGGGTGAAAGAGGAGAGTGCAAAAGCTGGTTTGAAACTCAACATTAAAAAAACTAAGATCATGGCATCTGGCCCCATCACTTCCTGGCATATAGAAGGGGAAGAAATGGAAGCAGTGACAGATTTTATTTTCTTGGGCTCCAAGATCACCGCAGACGGTGACTGTAGCCATGAAATTAAAAATGCCTGCTCCTTGGAAGGAAAGCTATGGCAAACCTAGACAGCATAGTAAGAAGCAGAGACATCACCTTGCCGACAAAGGTCCGTCTAATCAAAGCTATGGTTTTCCCAGTAGTAATGTATGGCTGTGAGAGCTGGACTATAAGGAAGGCTGAGCGCCGAAGAATTGATGCTTTCGAACTGTGGTGCTGGAGAAGACTCTTACGAGTCCCCTGGACTGCAAGGAGGTCAAATCAGTCCATCCTACAGGAAATCAACCCTGACTGCTCATTGGAAGGACAGATACTGAAGCTGAAGCTCAAATATTTTGGCAACCTAATGCGAAGAGAAGACTCTCTGGAAAAGACCCTGATGCTGGGAAAGACTGAAGGCAAAAGGAGAAGGGGACGACAGAGGATGAGATGGCTAGATAGTATCACCGATGCAATGAATATGAACTTGAGCACACTCCGGGAGAGAGCACAGGACAGGAAGGCCTGGCGTGCAATGGTCCATGGGGTCATGAAGAGTCGGACACAACTGAACGACTGAACAACAAATAAGGTTACAACTCTATGGAGTAGGTTTAATGTTACCCTCATTTTACTAATGAAGCAAATGGAGCAGAGACTTGCCAAAAGGCTTCACAATGAGTTCAATACCGAGTAGGATTTGAATCCAGGTCAATGTCTATCACACTGTCTACTACATCACATGAATGACTCAAGAAATGGCTCCCTGTTCTTTTGGCTAATACCATATAATGATATGCCATAGCACTGATTCCTCATCATGGCTTTATGGTATGGAAATACTTGAATCAGAAAGTTGTTTTCCACCCACTGGGTGGCAGAAGAACACAGTAGCTTATGTTTACTAATGTCTGCGCTAGCAAGAAAGGGAAACTATCCATGAAGAAAAAATATACGTATATATTATATACTCATGGTCTATGAGCCTTGCTTTGCAGGCTATGCATGTTTGCAAACTATTTGGAAACCTTACAGTTTAACTTCTGTGCAGGACACATCACCTAATATTCCGAAGATGAACTACAGTGAAAGTGTCCCAAACAAATCACCAAGAGACCGCTGTGGAGAACAGCAATACAAAATTAAGCAATATGATTAAGCTGTTGGGAGTGGATGAATGGCAAGGAGAGGGAATTAGCAAAGTGATTTGTGGGGGGCGGGGGGGATTAGTGGCTCAGGTCTCTTTTTTAAGGATAACTTGCTTTTAGTTTAATTTTATTCATTAAATGTCAATGTAGAAGAGAGAGCAGACCAGGGAATCTAGGATGCCATCCAACATTGCATGAGTAGATTTCTGCTCACACAACAGAACTTTCCCATCCTCTTTTCACCTCTGAAGCCCATGCCCTCCCCCCAAACTGGCTCCAGAGGGTCACCCAATTCTCCAGATCAGATTTTGGGGGAGGGTTCAGGGAGTTCCAGAGGGGAGGGAAATCACTCCTCTCCCCATTCTGCTGATGCTCCATTCCGTTGGTCAGTTCACCAATGGAATGCATCTGTTGGATTTCACTCCTAGTGTATTGCACTCTAAGAGAGATTTGTAGTAATGTTTTACAAGTTCTAGTATGGCCAATGCCACAGGAAGCTAAATCGCTACTTAGTAACAAAGCCAAGTGGGGTTTTCAAGATAATGATATAATCTTGCCCATGTTTGATACAACTTCATTGTCCAAGCTGTCACCAGGGAACTGCTGATAAATCTGAGGCTCCAGAAAAACCTGAGGAGAAACCTAGGCAGTTTCAAATGGAAGTGAAGTGAAGTAGATGTCTATCTTTTAGAATAAGATTAAGTGTTTTAAAAAGTACATTTTTAGGAAGATGTTGTCAGAGAAATAAGCCACCTGGTTTAACAAGTCACACATTTTACCGTGCCTAACATGCTGGTGGAAGACTATTACACTGCATTACAGTGAGGCCTCCCCTTCATGGGTCACTGCCTTGTTGTGGCGAAGGGGCTTGCATAACTCAGGGAAGCCATAAACTATGCCGTGCAGGGCCACCCAAGATGGACAGGTCATGGCAGAGAGTTCTGACAAAATGTGGTCCATTGGAGAAGGAAATGGCAACCCACTCCAGTATTCTTGCCAAGAAAACCCCATGGAACGTATCACAAGGCTAAAAGAGAGGACGCCAGATGATGAGCCCCTCAGGTCGGAAGGTGTCCAATATGCTACTGGGGAAGAGCAGAGGGTATTTCCAAGTAGCGCCAGAAAGAGTGAAGTGGCTGGGCCAAAGCCGAAAGGACACTCAGCTGTGGATGTGTCTGGTGGTGAAAAGAAAATCCGATGCTGTAAAGAACAATATTGTCTAGGAACCTGGAATGTAAGATCAATGAATCAAGGCAAGCTGGAGGTGGTCAAACATGAGATGGCAAGACTGAACATCGACATCTTGGGAATCGGCAAACTAAAATGGACAGGCATGGGTGAATTTAATTCAGGTGACCATCATATCTACTACTGTGGGCAAGAATATATCTATATTCCATATATCTATATAGGCATGCATATGACTTCCACGGTTGTAGGCAATACACTCACCCCTTCATGGATCACTGCCTTGTTGTGGCAAAGGGGCTTGCGAAACTCAGTGAAGCCATAAGCTATGCCGTGCAAGGCCACCCAAGATGGACAGGTCATGGCGGAGAGTTCTGACAAAATGTGATCCACTGGAGAAGGAAATGGCAACCCACTCCAGTATTCTTGCCAAGAAAACCCCAGGAACGTATCAACCCTGACTGCTCATTGGAAGGACAGATACTGAAGCTGAAGCTCAAATATTTTGGCCACCTAATTAGGGATGGCGGAGAATTCCACCATGGATTTCAGTGAGGCCGAATGCACTGGCATTCGACCCCCTGAAATCCGTGGCGGAATGGCCTGCCCCCCCTGGTGGATTCCCTCCTGGGACGAGGCTTACCTGGGGCGGATGTTCCGGATGGGGGTGGGTCCGGTGGCGGGTCCAGCGGCGGCAGCGGCTGGGCTTTTGACCAGCTGCCGCAGCCGCCATTTCAATCCTGGTCTTTGCCATGAGGGGCTACGTAAGTATTCATGTAGCCTATCATGGCATGCCCCCCCCAAACACAAAAACCCATGGCATACGCAAATGGCGGCGGCTACGGCGGCCGCCATTTGCGTTCCCTATTTTTCGCCGTTCTAGCCTACGTAAATATTTATGTAGGCAATTACGGAGGAAAAAAGGGAACCACAAATAATGTAGTGGGCGCTATTTGGGTTTCTTTTTTTTTCGCCGTAAAAGCTTATGTAAATATTTACATAGGATAAAATTTCCAATTTTAAAATTTCCAATTCAAAACTAATTCCATCTCACATCCATCTCAGATTGCAAACTTTTTTTCTTTTCACATGAACATTTGTGCATATTTTTGTGTATACTTTTCCAAATGTATGTATCAATTATGCACATCTTTGACATATACATTCTTTTCCCACTGATCAAAGCGTGTTTGTGCACATTTTTCAAATGTGCAGCTGCTGTCAAATTCATTTTTGGGGTCTGCAAATCACATTGCAAGCTTGGAAATCTACAGACTTCAACTGTGGGTAGCATTCAAATCTGTATTTGCTCTGGGAGGTACAAACTGGATAAATCTTGAAGAAAAACAGACAAATATCTCATATATCCCTACTAAGGCCTTTGAACTGCTCTACAGAGAAAGAAAAGTCCTTGGGTCATCAAGAGTCAAGTCATCAAGACTTGAGCTCAGTGGAGTTGCCCTCATGCTGGATGAAGCGGTGGGATAGCAGTTCTGCACATGATTCCTTCTTCTTGCTGTGGCCTCTGAAAAGTTGTTTAGGAGGATTTGGAACACCCTGGAACAGGTGCTGCAGGGAGAATTGGTGAAAATCATCCTCTTGCCCCTTTCCTCCAGTGGGAAGCATCTGGTGAATCCTGGTTCTCTCTGGAAATGGAAGAAGCTCTCCCATTCACAGAAAGGCAAGTTTGGATCCAAGCCATAGTATTTGTTACCTTTGCCATCTGTAAGCCTCTGTTTCATATTATATGTTTAAAAGGGCAATCCCCATTGAGTTCAACCGGGCTTACTCCCATACATAGGGTATAGGACAGCAGTCTTAGGAGTGTACAAAACTCTCATGTTAAATGTTACTAGGCTTATCAAAGCTTTTTAGACTTTCCTCAAAAATCCTCAGACGTTTGACCTGAGGAGGAACTGCCACATTTGTTTTACATTCTGCTCTAACCCAAATCTCTCTCTGTCCAGCCCTGCCAGTGAATTTTGGCTAGGCTTCTTTTGGCTTCTCTTGAAATGGATATTTTAACTAGAGCTGTGTGCAAATGGCCTCTTAAAATTCTCCACCTTACATGTGGGCAGAGAAATTTGGGAGTGATTTTACTGAATTTCTTCAGGGGGAGGAGAAATTCTCCAACACTTTCTCCCAGGTAGGGCTCCCCATTGACAGGGCTTGTAGCATAGCTTCTTTCTTTTTTGGTAAGGGCTTTGGGGGTTTTCGTGCTGCAACAGCATCAACTGTCTTAGCAGGCTGGCACCCAGTTTGCATCCACCTCAATGCAGGTGGGGGCAGTGTTGTGTCCAGCTCTAGGGACGAGGTGAAGTTAGTGTTCCACCAAAATCTGCCCTCCAGTTTCCTAAAAAATCCCTCCCCCCTCCATGGAAGAGGCTTCCATTGTTCTGCCTCATTCAGTATGTTTTATAATAGATTTTTGTGGTGTTTCTGAGTGCACGTAATCACAGCTAGCCTCCCAGATCAGAATATCCTGATCTGAAAAAGCCCTGTGGGAGGAATTACTGCATGGTGCCTTAAACTGGGCTTTCATTGAAGTGTAGGAAGCTGAGGAGGCTGCAGGAGGCCAGAGAGATGATTTCACAATGAAAAACAAGACACTTGTGCTCACTCCTCAGCCACTTCCTAAGTAAGGTAAGCCACCCAAACCCAAGCCCGACCCATGAGAATTTCTCCAAAATTTCTTCACCATTGAATTTCTTTTTGGAAGCAATTTCTCTTCTATCAAATTGAATGAGAATGGTCAAATAATACATGGGAGGAATTTTCGGCACAGTGCTAATTTTAACTATGGAAGCACACCACCGCAAACACACGCACGCACGCTCACACACACACACACCACACTCTGAATTTCACTTCAGGCAAAATATTGATACAAACTTTACCTTTTAATGTTTTTCTTCTAAGGGTGTGGTTTCTTCACTGTGAAACTCCTGTATCAGCCAGTCACACTGGTGGTATCTGTGTATCATTCAGGGGCATCATCTATAGTGTAACTTAACAGGAACAGAAATATTGATCATTGTATTGCATTCATTCTTCAGCAAAGGAGATGGTTACCTTGTCATGGTGCTGGAGCTTGAGCACCTCAATGATGTCATGAGCTAAACCGTGAAGGGACACCCAAGACGGGAAGGTCATGGCAGAGAGGTCAGACTAAGTACGATCCCTGGGGAAGGAAACAGCAACCCACCCCAGTATTCTTGCCATGAAAACTAAATGGATCAGTTAGGGATGGCGGAGAATTTCTCCCCGAAACTTCGGGGGGCCGAATGCCAACGTGTTCGGCCCCCCGAACAAGTTTCAGGGAGAAATTCTCCGCACCCCCCCGCCCCCCGCACCCCCCGGGATGGGACTTACCTTTGCCGAATGTCCCTCCCGGCGGCGGGTCTGGCCGGCGGTTCAGCGGGTGTTCGTCCGGGGCAGGAGCGGCAGCCAGTCTTTCGACCGGCTGCTGCCGCCACCATTGCAATAAAAGGAAAAAAAACACACGCCCCCGTGATAGGCTACGTGACGATTAACGTAGCCTATCACGGCTAGATGTGCAAAGTCAGCTGTGATAGGCTACGTAAATCGTCATGTAGCCTATCACGGGTGACTTTAAAAAAAAAAGCGCGTACGGATAATGGTGGTCCCCATAGGGAGCCGCCATTCCCTTCCTTATTTGGTCGCTGTAATCTACGTAAAGATTTACGTAGACTACAGTGAAAATAAGGGCAACGCTATTTGCGTTGCCCTTATTTTTGCCGTAGTCTACGTAAATATTTTTTTAAAACTTTTTTTTTTTTAAAGTCACCCGTGATAGGCTACGTGATGATTAACATAGCCTATCACGGCTGACTTTGCAGATCTAGCCGTGATAGGCTACGTTAATCGTCACGTAGCCTATCATGGGGGTGTTTTTTTTTTAAAAAAAAACTTTTGAGTTTGCGGCCGGGCGAGGCGAGGCGCCTCCTCCCCGGCCTGAATTTCGGCCGGGCGAGGCGGGAAACCTCCCCCCCAGCCTGAATTTTGGCCGAGCGAGGTGGGAAGCCTCCCCCCTGGCCTGAACTTCACAGGGGGAGCAGCGAAGCGCCTCCCCCCCACTGCAAACAAGCTTTGAGAACAGGTAAGTGACTTTCGTCCACCCCTAGGATCAGTACAACCAGAGATATGTCGGTATACCATCGGAAGATGGGACTCCCAGGTCGGAAGATGGTCAAAATGCTACTGGGGAGGAACAGAGGATAAGTTCAACTAGCCCCAGATGTGATGAAGCAGCTAGCTCAAAGCCGAAAGGATGGCTAGCAGCCGATGGTGCTGGTGGTGAACGACAAATCCGATGTTCTAAAGATCAACACACCATAGGAACCTGGAATGTAAGTTCTATGAGCCAGGGCAAATTGGATGTGGTTATTGGGGAGATGTCAAGATTAAATATAGACATTTTGGGTGTCAGTGAACTGAAATGGACTGGAATGGGCCACTTCACATCAAATGACCAACAGATCTACTACTGTGGACAAGAAGACCACAGAAGAAATGGAGTATCCTTCATAATTAATAATAAAGTGGCTAAAGCAGTGCTTGGATACAGTCCAAAAAATGACAGAATGATCTCAATTCGAATTCAGGGTAAGCCATTGAACATCACAGTGATCATAGAATCATAGAATAGTAGGGTTGGAAGGGGCCTACAAGGCCATCGAGTCCAACCCCCCGCTCAATGCAGGAACCCAAGTCAGAGCATCCCTGACAAATGGCTGTCCAGCCTCGTATATGATCCAAATATACGCCCAAACCACAGATGCTGGAGAAGCTGAAGTAGATCAGTTCTATGAGGATCTGCAGCACCTACTGGATAGTACGCCAAACAAAGATGTTATTTTCATTACAGGAGACTGGAATGCTAAGGTGGGTAGTCAAAGGCAAGCATGATCTGGGAGAACAAAATGAAGCAGGACATAGGCTGATAGAATTTTGCCAAGACAACTCACTGTGCATAACAAACACTCTCTTCCAACAACCTAAGAGACGACTTTACACATGGACTTCACCAGACGGTCAACACCAAAATCAGATTGACTACATCCTTTGTAGCCAAAGGTGGTGAACATCTATGCAGTTGGTAAAAACAAGACCTGGAGCTGATTGTAGTTCAGATCACGAACTTCTTATTGCACAATTTAGAATCAGACTAAAGAGAATAGGGAAGACCCACAGATCAGTTAGATATGAGCTCACTAATATTCCTCATGAATATGCAGTGGAGGTGAAGAATAGATTTAAGGGACTAGATTTAGTAGATAGGGTCTTGGAAGAACTATGGACAGAAATTCGCAACATTTTTCAGGAGGCAGCAACAAAAAACGTCCCAAAGAAAAAGAAAACCAAGAAGGCAAGATGTCTGTCTGCTGAGACACTGGAAGCAGCCCAAGAAAGAAGGAAAGCAAAAGGCAACAGTGATAGGGGGAGATATGCCCAATTCAATGCAAAATTCCAGAGGTGAGCCAGAAGAGATAAGGAATTATTTTTAAACAAGCAATGCGCGGAAGCAGAAGAATAGAATAGAATAGAATAGAATAGAATAGAATAGAATAGGGAGGTCAAGAGACCTCTTCCAGAAAATTAGAAACTTTGGAGGTAAATTCCAGGCAAAAATGGGTATGATCAAAAACAAAGATGGCAAAGACCTAACAGAAGCAGAAGAGATCAAGAAAGGGTGGCAAGAATATATGGAAGATCTGTATAGGAAGGATAATAATATTGGGGATTTGACGGTGTGGTCAGCGAACTAGAGCCAGACATCCTGAAGAGTGAGGTTGAATGGGCCTTAAGAAGCATTGCTAATAACAAGGCAGCAGGAGATGATGGTATCCCAGCTGAACTGTTTAAAATCTTGCAAGATGATGCTGTCAAGGTGATGCATGCCATATGCCAGCAAATTTGGAAAACACAAGAATGGCCAACAGATTGGAGAAAATCAACCTATATCCCCATACCAAAAAAGGGAAGCACCAAAGAATGTTCAAACTATCGAACAGTGGCACTTATTTCACATGCCAGTAAGGTAATGCTCAAGATCTTGCAAGGTAGACTCCAACAATTCATGGAACGAGAATTGCCAGATGTACAAGCTGGGTTTAGAAAAGGCAGAGGAACTAGAGACCAAATTGCCAATATCCGCTGGATAATGGAGAAAGCCAGGGAGTTTCAGAAAAATATCTATTTCTGTTTTATTGACTATTCTAAAGCCTTTGACTGTGTGGATCATAACAAATTGTGGCGAGTTCTTGGTGGTATGGGGATACCAAGTCATCTTGTCTGCCTCCTGAGGAATCTGTATAATGACCAAGTAGCAACGGTAAGAAGTAAGAACAGAGCACGGAACAACGGACTGGTTTAAGACTGGGAAAGGAGTACAGCAGGGTTGTATACTCTCTAGGGTTGGCGGAGAATTTCTCCCCAAAACTTCGGGGGGCCGAGTGCCAACGTGTTCGGCCCCCCGAACAAGTTTCGTGGAGAAATTCTCCGCCCCCCCCGCCCCCCGCACCCCCCCGGGACGCGACTTACCTTTGGTGAATGTCCCTCCCAGTGGCGGGTCCAGCCGGCGGTTCGGCGGGTCTTCGTCCGGGGCGGGAGCGGCAGACAGTCTTTCGGCCGGCTGCCGCCGCCGCCATTCCAAGAAAAGAAAAGAAAAAAAATGCCCCCGTGATAGGCTACGTGACGATTAACGTAGCCTATCACGGCTAGATTTGCAAAGTCAGCCGTGATAGGCTACGTAAATCGTCACGTAGCCTATCACGGGTGACTTAAAAAAAAAAAAAGCACGTACGGATTCCCGTTTCTTATTTGGTTGCTGTAGTCTATGTAAATGTTTACGTAGACTACGGCGAAAATAAGGGCAACGCTATTTGCGTTGCCCTTATTTTCGCCGTAGTCTACGTAAAGATGTTTACGTAGACTAAGATGTGCCAAAATAAGGAACGCGCGTTTGTTTGTTTTAATCAGCCGTGATAGGCTAAGTAAACATTTACGTAGCCTATCATGGCTGACTGCAGCTACGGCCACCGCCATTTGCATCCCTGCTAGCCAGCGGCAGGATGTCCGGCTGCTGGCGGAGCCAGCTGGCGGCTCCGCAGAATCGATGCGGAGCGGAGCTGGCCGTCCAGGATTCCGGGGGGAAGGACGGAATGCCTCCCCCCCAGCATCAGCATAATCTGCGGAAAGGTAAGTACTTTTCGTACATCCCTAGTTTTTAAGGCTACTGTAGTGTTTCAACATAGCTCTTTCCTTAGCTATGTAATATAGCTGTATTATATCACATATTATATTACACATCTTATGTTAAGCCTCTTGCATTCCCAGGGGAGTTCAAACCATGTCCTTTTCTTATTGTCCCCTCCAACAACCCATTGACTATTGCCTTCTCCCCGGATAGAAAATCTCCATGCCCAGGGGGCTTTAATGACCTGGATTTCCAACTGAAAGCTAGTGCAGAGCAGTAATTGAGCCACACCCTCCCTTGCTTTTTAAGCAAGGCTCTCTAATCTGATTGGCTGTAGCAGCAGTAGTGGGTGAAAGCCAGCTAGAGCTATATAAGGAGGCAGGGATGCCCCAGTGATGAAACTTCTCAGCTCCTGTGACAAAGGAACAAGGTAAAAAGAATTATTTTAAAAGTGGAGGCTGGGGGCTCCGATGTCAGAGGGGTCGCAAATCTGTTCTGGGCATCAGTCAGAACCAGTCAGAACTCTAAAGGAGCTATCCAAGGTGCTGAAACACAGAACAGATTAACTGCCCCTCTGACATTGGAACCATGTATTTTAGCACACATATGAGTTAAGCACCTGTGCGCATTCAGCAACAGGTCAAGGAGGCCAGGGCAGATGTCTCTCCTAATAAATAACTATAAATAAGTATAAACAAACTACCCACCTTTTCCTAGTAAATAACTTAGTTTCCAGATAAACAAATCCAATAATAACAATAAAAACAGTTATGGGAATAGAAAGTCAGCATCGGTGTGGGAGCTATCCAGTATATTGCACTGAGTGCCACATTTATGACCATCAGCCAGCTGGACAGAAGTCATGGGTGTGAGCTCAGTGGAATGAGCTCCTGGCTTTCAGGGAACAAGTTCATTCCCTTGCAATGAAGACTGAGGGCCTGGAGAAGCTGAGAGAGACAGAGAAGTGAATGAGGCCTTTGGGGACCTAATAACAGTGTCCCAGTCTTTGGGGACCGCTCCTCCGCTGTCATGGGGAATGAGGGTCTCAGGGAAGGAGGGCATTGTTCTGAGAAAGAGGGAAATGATCCCTCAGAAGGGACCAATTCCTCGGAAGAACAACTATCCTCTTGCACGGAGGATATATCTCTGGGAGATGGAGGGCATGAGATAGTGGGAGATTCAGTCATTAGACACAGACAGCTTGGTTTGTGATGGACATGTAGGCCGCATGGTAAATTGCCGGCCTAGTGCAAAGCTTGCAGATATCACATGCCATCTAGATAACTTTGTAGATAGTGGCCCACTTGCATTGGCTGCCTGTATGTTTCCAAGCCCAATTCAAGGTGCTGTGTTTAACCTAGGGGTGGACGAAAGTCACTTACCTTTTCTCGCAGCTTGTTCGCGGTGGGGGGGAGCGCTTCGCTGCTCCCCCCACGAAGTTCAGGCCAGGGGGGGAGGCTTCCCGCCTCGCCCGGCCGAAATTCAGGCCGGGAGGGAGGCTTCCCGCCTCGCCCGGCCGCGAACACGAAAGTTAAAAAAAACCCCAAAAAATGTCCCCTGATAGGCTACGTGACGATTCACGTAGCCTATCATGGCTAGATCTGGAAAGTCAGCCGTGATAGGCTACGTGAATCGTCACGTAGCCTATCACGGGTGACTTTAAAAAAAAAAGCGCGTACGCGAATGGCAGCCCCCATAGGGAGCCGCCATTCGCGTTCCTTATTTAGTTGCTGTAGTCTACGTAAATGTTTACGTAGACTACGGCGAAAATAAGGGCAACGCAAATAGCGTTGCCCTTATTTTCGCCGTAGTCTACGTAAACATTTACGTAGACTACAGCGACCAAATAAGGAAGGGGAATGGCGGCTCCCTATGGGGGCCGCCATTATCCGTACACACTTTTTTTTTTTTTTTTAAGTCACTCGTGATAGGCTACATGACGATTCACGTAGCCTATCACGGCTGACTTTGCAAATCTAGCTGTGATAGGCTACGTGAATCGTCACGTAGCCTATCAGGGGACTTTTTTTTTTTTTTCTTTGATTGAAATGGCGGGGGCGGCAGCCGGTCAAAAGACCGGCTGCCGCTCCCGCCCCACTCGAACACCGGACGAACCGCCAGCCGGACCCGCTGCCGGGAGGGACATTCAGGGAAGGTAAGTCCTGTCCCAGGAGGGGTGCGGGGTGCGGGGGGGTGCGGAGGATTTCTCCCTGAAACTTGTTCGGGGGGCTGAACACGTTGGCGCTCGGCCCCCCGAAGTTTCGGGGAGAAATTCTCCGCCATCCCTAGTTTAACCTATAAAGCCTTACATGGCTTGGGACTGCTATACCTGATGGAGCACCTCTCCCAACATGAACCTACCTGCACACTACGCTCAACATCTAAGGTCCTTGTTACGAAGTATGCTTTAATTTACATAGATATGCATATCATATACATGTAAACCAAATACATACCTGAGGGATCTCTTGGCATTGAACTCTGGGTGCTTAGGAAAACCTGATACCCCCACCCCCAAAGTTGATAGAGTCAGAGACCACAACAAGGTCTTTGAAAGCAATTCTTTGATTTATTAAAAGGGGATTCAAAATGAATTAAAATCACGCATCAGGGGAATTAGAACTATACATCCATTTGGGGAATTAGAATCATACATTAACACTCAGAAGGTTAAAGATAAGCATTTAAAGTCAATAGTGAAGTACACTAGGATGCATAGAAAAGTGTGTGTGTGTGTGTGTGTGTGTGTGTGTGTAGGAAAGAGAAAGGGGGGGGGGACTTTCATCTTGGCATGATTTGAATGGGGGAGTGACAGACTGTTTCGGGGAATTGAGAGAGAGTTTTAGAGCAAGTGCAGGATTTGGGAGAAAGTGGATGGAGAAAGAGCTAAAGCCTAGGAGTTTTGGAGTTGGATATTATTGGATAATATTGGATGGAATATTAGGAAAAGGGAAGAAAAGAGAGAAGGGGAAGAAAAGATGATGCAAAGATTTACCTCTCCTTATCTGCTGGCTTGTAAAGTGATGGGAAGCTCTATTGAGTTCCTTCTCTGGGAAAGAAGGGGAGAAAGAAGGGAGGAAAGGGGGGGTTGCTCTTCTGAGCAGAAAGGATGGAAGGAGTCCTCTTTCCCTCACTGCTGTTCTATGAATTTGGGTTGCTGTTTTTATCCTTTTTTTCTCAGGATGTAATAATCAGAATAAAACAAAACACGTCTTTCTTTCAAGATTACTCAACGATGTTGGAAAATGGATTTGTAGGTGTCATACATTAAGGGAAGAAAGAAGACAATGGGATTCTTTTTCTTACTTGATGTGAGGAAAGGATGGGAGTTGATGGGTGCATATTTCTGGCTTTTACAGGTCCATGTGAGCAAGATAACCAGGGGGATTTTGGTGATGGTCTTAAGCAAAGGTGACAAAAGAGTCATGTAGGCATGCTTGCTTACACAATATTGGGTTTCTTACAGCTTTAAGAGGCATTGAATTCTTTATTTTTCTTTCTATTTGGCTTAAACAGGAAGGTTAGAAATTAGCATAAAATATTTTCATGGGGGGGGCTTCTGTAGTTTTTGTCCTGAGGCAAGATCTGAAATTTGCAAGTGTTAACTGAAGAATTAAGGCAATCAGAGCACAGTGGCTGGACAGAAAGTTTATGCAAGAAGTCTGCATCTCCTATTGGGTTGTGCAAGGCCTTAACATCCTATGGGACCTGTTTTTCTGCCCTTCTCCAAGACCAAAAAACCTTAGTCCCTATCCAGATACAGACCACATTTTCCCAGATCAGCAGAATTTTGGGGTACTTTGTAACATCCTGCTCTGGGTGCCTACTCCAAAGAAGGCTCAGAAAATAGCAACAAGGGAGAGGGCCTTCTTGGTGTTGGCCCCCCAATTTTGGAATGATCTCCCTGACGAGGCCTGCCTGGCACCAACATTGCTATCTTTTTGGCATCAGGTCAAGACTTTTCTCTTTTCCCAGGCATTTGGCAGCATGTGATAAGTTTTTAATCAATCCTGGATTTCTTTTATGGTTTGGCTGATTGCTGACTGCTGATTGCTCAAAGTTGTTTTTAGATATATGTTGACTCTGTGTATTCTGTCCGTTGTATTTTTTTTATGTGTTTACATTTTGCATACTGTATTTTAATATTTTTAATTTTTGTAAACTGCCCAGAGAGCTTTGGCTACGGGGCTGTATAAAAATGTTAATAATAATAATAATAATAATAATAATAATAATAATAATAATATAGTGCTGGGATGGATTTAGTGGGTGTGGTCATTGTTGGTACCAATAACATGGGGAAATGTAGTCATGGAAACCAAATTTAGGTTGCTAGGTAGGGGGTTAAAATCCAGAACTACCAAGTGGCTTTCTCTGAAATGCTGCCTGTTCCATGCACAGTGTCAAGGAAGCAATTCTATTTTCTCCAGTAAAGAAAATGGAAGTCTTGTCCAAATGAGAAGCATGAAAAGAAGCACAAACGTGCACAAAGGAAATGCAAACAGACACTAAGACATGCAAAAAAGCATTTTGAGGAGCATATCTCTAACATCAAGGCTAACAATAACAAATTCTTTAAATATATCAGATGCAGGTAACCAGCTAGGGAGGCAGTTGGACTGTTGGATGCCAACAGAGTTAAAGGAGCTGAATTAATTCATTTCATCTGTGTTACAAAGTAGCTCTCTTTTGACTGAACAGTACTGACTCCATTTTGAGACACAACCAAAAAGCCAAGCATCTTCATCCCCAGCCTCAGTAAAGGTGGGAGAAAAGCACAGGAATGGGGTTGAGAGCATCATGAAAGACTAGATCAAGTAATTCAGTTTCTAATGGAATTCTTAAAATGCATTCCCCAAAAGCAAAGGTGGGGGTAAAAATTCAGCAAAACATGAATGTGCTGGATAGCAAGAGTGATATCTGGTAAGTTACCTAATCATCCATCTGCAGTGTGCTCCCATTGTTGAACTCCAGTCTTGACACCTGTCTTTAAGACAGTCATTAACATGTAAAGTCATCTTTTGTTAAAAGAGCAAGAGATAGTAAGTAGGACTTTTGTTTCCAGCAAGCACACCCATCATCCTCAAGCGCCCGCTTTTGTTGTACGGGATGGAAGGCCAACTCAGTCTTTATCCCACAGATTTTATTTTCTTGGGCTCCAAGATCACCGCAGACGGTGACTGTAGCCATGAAATTAAAAGATGCTTGCTCCTTGGGAGGAAAGCTATGGCAAACCTAGATAGTATAGTAAGAAGCAGAGACATCACCTTGCTGACAAAAGGTCTGTATAATCAAAGCTATGGTTTTCCCAGTAGTAATGTATGGCTGTAAGAGCTGGACTATAAGGAAGGCTGAGCGCCGAAGAATTGATGCTTTCGAACTGTGGTGCTGGAGAAGACTCTTACAAGTCCCCTGGACTGCAAGGAGGTCAAATCAGTCAATCCTAAAGGAAATCAACCCTGACTGCTCATTGGAAGGACAGATACTGAAACTGAAGCTCAAATATTTTGGCCACCTAATGCGAAGAGAAAACTCCCTGGAAAAGACCCTGATGCTGGGAAAGATTGAAGGCAAAAGGAGAAGGGTACGGCAGAGGATGAGATGGCTGGATAGCATCACCGATGCAATGAGTATCAACTCGAGCATGCTCCGGGAGAGAGCGGAGGACAGGAAGGCCTGGTGTGCTATGGTCCATGGGGTCACGAAGAGTCAGACATGACTGAACAACTGAACAACAACAAGTAGCACCATGTCCTATGTCCTACCAAGTAGCCTATGCACAGTGTCTGGCTCATCAGAGTTGTGATGCCACTGCCGTTCTCTGAACTGTAGAAGCCTCAGGTTGGGGCAGTCCCCAGTCCCGCTCTTCCCAGAGGTGTGGGGCCATGCTGATGAAATCACTAGGTGCCTCACCACTCCAGGGGTATGGTGCCACACTGCTGCTGAAATCACTCAGAGTCTCTTCTCCCAGAGAAAAGGCTCCATGCTGGAATTGCTGAAATCACTAAGCTCCTTGCTTGTCAGAGCAAGGTGCCAACAGTGGGTGCTTTGCCTCCCCTAGTCTAGGCTCTCTGCTTTCCTTCCTCTTCACCTGAGACCAGGAACTGCAACACACACTAGTTCCTATCTGCACAGGAAAGGGCTTAGCCCAAGGAAAGGTATACTTGTTTTTAGAAGGTCTTACTAAAAATTGTAGCCTCCACGCCCTCTTTCCCTTCTCTGTGTGTGGGGTGTGTGTGGGGTGCTTCAAGCCTTGGGAAGACTCCATCCCACAGTCTTAGAAGCTACTTTTAGGCCTGGAGCTCAGCTTCTCCAAGAATGCAGCTAATTTCCCTACCAAAGCATAACTTGGTGAAGGCTGGAGCATCCCCAATTGGTGTTAAGTGTTAACTCTTTTTGCTCAGCTAATTCCCCCAAGACCAGCTTATGTATCTGAATCTTTGTAAACCTCAATAAATGTGCCATTGTGGCATTATCCTCTCCAACAGTGTTTGAGTGTGGATCTCTTTGGGTGGGAACCACCTTCTTAGCCATAGACACTCTATTGCCAATGTCTAAAGATTCCTTATAAGCGAGTATGTGAGTCTTGTTAGAATGTGTGCAAATGTGTACACAGGTCCAACTAGAGCACATCACATAACATCTGTCTTCACTGCAGAAGATGTAGGACAGATACCTGTACCTGAATGGATGTTTTCAGGAAGAGAGGTTGAGAAACTGAGGCAAATAGTGGTGACAAATGATGAAGTTCTTAAACTTACTGATAAACTGAGAGCTAATAAGTCACCAGGCCCAGATGGCATCAATCCTAGAGTTCTTAAGGAATTCAAATTGCTGAAACACGTAACATATCCCTAAGATCAGCCTCTGTACCAGAGAACTGGAGAATGGCCAATGTAACACCAATTTTTTAAAAAGGAACTGGGGGGATCTGGGAAATTACAGGCCACTTAGTTTAACATCTGGGTAAATTGCTTGGAAACATTATTAAAAATACAATAGTAAGCATATAGAGGGACAAGCCCTGCTGAACAAAAATCAATATGGCTTCTGCAAAGATCAGTAATTCTCACTAAGCTTTTAGAGTTCTTTGAGAGTGACAACAAACATCTCTCATAATACTAGAACCTAGGGTCATCACATGAAGCTGTTTGGTGGGAGATTCAGGACAGATAAAAGTACTTCTTCACAAAGAGCATAGTTAAACTATGGAATTTGCTACCACAAGATGTAGGGATAGCCACCAATTTGGATGGCTTTAAAGGGGGATTAGACAAATTCATGGCTATCAGTGGCTACTGGTCCTGATGGCTGTATGCTCCATTGTCAGAGGCAGTATGCCTATGTACACCAGTTGCTTGGGAACATGAGCAGGAGAGTGCTGTTGCATTCATGTCCTGCTTGTGGGTTTCCAATGGGCAGCTGGTTGGCTACTGTGTGAACAGCATGCTGGACTAGATAGCCCTTGGTCTGTTGCAGCAGGGCTCTTCTTATGTTCTTAACAGCTCTTCCTCAGGTCCTGGATGGCTTCTGGCCTGTTTTGATTGGCTAGACAGCCTATATTGGTCATCCCCAACCTGATGCTGTTCAGATATTTGGGTCATCCATTTCCATCAGCCCTAGCCATGGTAGCATGGCCAATGGTTGGGGATGATGAGAGTTAGAGTCCAAGAACACCTAAGGGAACCAGGTTGGGGCAGGGTGACATAGCCTTTCTAGCCAATTGGAGCAGGCTGAGAGCCATTTAGGACCTGAGTGCCCCAGGAAAGCCTCTGTCTTGTTTGTTGTTACCTGGTGGCCTCTACCCCAGTGGTTCAGTCCGGCCTTGGTTTGTTTGTGTCTCTGCTGTCATCCTGTTCCTCTGCCCTGCCCCTCTTCAGATATCGATCTCTGCTCAGCACTCTGAACTCTTAGAGCTGGTGACAAAATGCTGCCTTCTGACCTAGCCCAGAGGCTGCCCTTGGCCTGTGCCTGGAACATTCCTGCCCAATGACCACATGCCTGACAAAATGCTGTCAATATTTTATGCTTCATTTAGATCTCTATGGTAACATACTAGCTTAGAATCTGTCTCCGCTGGTTAAAGAGAAGCTGTTATAGTTTCAACTACGTAATTCTCTCTTTCATCTGATGCCATGCATAATCCTACTCTGGGAGATTCATTTTTCTTCCTATTGATAAAACAGTCTGACTGACAAGTGTGTGATTTAGCAGGAGCTTCTTTTACATGAACCATCAACTGGCAAAATTTTGCAAGCATATTGTTCCAGAATTTAACTTGTCTTCCATTGTTTTTTTGATCCAGTTGGCAGGTATTTCCATTACTATCCTTTGGTAAGAGAATCCATGCGTGTTCATCTTCTGATCTTCAGCCAGCTGAGTTATTGGAAAGTCTGAAACAGAGATGGTAATGTGTGCTTCAAAATAAGATGCCAACAATGTTAGCTGAATGGCAGGGGTGGGGAAACTGTAGCCCTCCAGATGTTGTTGGACTACAGCTCCCATCACCCCTGACTACTGGCCATTCTGGCTTGGGTTGATGGGAGTTTAACCACATTTGGAGGGCCACAGGTTTCCCACCCCCACTACATGTGCAAGAAGCTTAATTGGCAGTATAATCCTACATTCCTAGTCAATATTTGTTGTGTCTGAAGTATACTGTTAGTCCTCAACCCATTATATCCCCCCCCCGCAGAATTTATACATTTCAGAATTTTTCCTCCCTAAATGTATCCTCCCTTCTTTATAGAAATGTCCCTCTAGTCACTAGCTGGTGTGTGTGTGTGTGTGGGGGGGTGTCTGCGTGTGCACATGTCGGTCATGACATTTAAAGCAGGAAACACCTAACTTGTATCTTGTGATAATGCACATTAACTGAAGTGGGGGACAATACTGAATCACCACTCAAGACCTTGAAGACACATGTGTGGTTTTGCTCCAGTCTTTCAATTTGTGCATATCTCATTCATTTAAAGATGACCTTTCCTAGTAAAATGGCATGATTGGCAGACAGCACATTGATGTTAGTGCAAAGTCCCATTCAAATAACATACATGGATGTTGCATGGATACATACATTTCACTTCGGGCAAATGAAGATTCCTGGTGGGTGGATAACTTGTCCCATTAATGCTTCATACAAAAGTAAAGAGTTTGAAGGGAGAGGGAAGCAAATAAAATGGCCGGTTTGAACACATCCATAATGCCTCATCTCCTTTTTTCCTCTCTCAAAAAAGACAAGCATGCCTTATTTACATGCAGTAAGATTTGTGTCATGAACAGATGTCTATTGCAGTGGATTATGTTTATACAGATTTCAGCTCTAAATGATTTGAGAACTGAAGAATGTTTGATAGTAACTAAATTAAACTGACAGAGTGAGAATGAAGTGAAAGAGCTCTTGGCCCTGTTGCTACTTTGTTATGTGTATATAGCTGCGACTTGGGAAGCAAAGAAAAGAGCGAATTATTTATATATAGCACGTTTAATTTACAGAGTTACTGAAAATCTTTTTGCCCTGTGAGATAGATTACTATCATTCCCTCTTTAGTAAAGGGAGCTTGGGAGTGTGGTGTGTCTTGGGGTGGGGTGGGGTTGGAGTGGCAAGATAAGAGACAACACTTCCTCAAGGTCACACAATGAGTTCATAGCATTGCAGCTTTCTACACAGCTGGTCTGTGAGCCAACTGGGGTGGGTGGGATTTACTTGGAAACAGAATGCAAAGTGCTTTCTGGTTATATTCGGATTTTCTTGAAATCACTTTGGTCCATCATAGGGATGTATGAAAGTCACTTACCTTTTTTCAGGGGTGATTCGTGGTGGGGGGGAGGCGCTCTGCACCTCCCCCCCAAATCCTAACCTGGCTGGCTCTGCTCCTCGGCAACTCCACAGAGCCGCCGGCCGGGTGCATTCGCAGGCGTGTGGAGCCTGCAGACGCAAATAGCAGCAGCTACAGCAGCCGCCATTTGCGTTCATGTTTTTGGCTGTGAAAGGCTACGTAAATATTTACGTAGCCTATCATGGCAAAAAAACAGGAACGCACATGGCAGCGGCTACAGTGGGCACCATTTGCGTTCCCTTTTTTTTTGCCATGATAGGCTACATAAATATTTACGTAGCCTATCACGGCCTCCGCAGGGACGCAAATGGCATCCCTGCATTAGCCGTGATAGGCTACGTAAGTATTTACATAGCCTATCACAGCCTAAATGGGGAAGCGAAAGGCAGCCACAGCCGCAGACGCCATTCACAAAGCAGCACGAACGGCACCAGGTAAGTGCTCTGTTTCACGCGCCTTTTGCGGGGTGGTGGGGCAGGGGGCTTCGTTCTGCCACGGATTTCGGGGGGCCGAATGCACTGGCATTCGGCCTCACTGAAATCCATGGCGGAATTCTCTGACATCCCTAGTCCATCAGGGGCACACAAAGCAGGAAAAATGGAGTATACAGCACCTTACAACCCACTTTTATGGTTCACATGAAAGCGCTTTTCATTCCAGGTGGGCAGAGTAGAAGTAAACATCATCAACCCTGCTCAGCAAATGAGAGAGGCTTATTCCCTGCCCTTGTTCACGTTCCCCTCCCGCCTAGGGATGGGGGAGAAATCCGTCACGGACCCCAATGAGGCCGGATTCCAAGAATCTGGCCCCACTGGGGTCCATGGCAGAATGGAGCACTCACCTCCACCTCTGCGCAGAATCCTTCTGGGTCAGATCCATCTCTGCCTTGATCCTGCAGAGCCAGCTGCATCCCTGGCGAATGTCAATACGGATGGGAGCTACTACCATGCTGTATCGCTATAAGTCAGGCTCCAGATGCAAATGGCATAGTGGGCGCTATTTGCGGGCGTAAAGCTGGTAGATTAGCCTAAATGCAGCCATTTACAGCTGCATTTAGGCTAATCTACCAGCTTTACGGCTGCAAATGGCATCCACTATGCCATTTGCGTCCCTGTTTTTAGACGGGATAGGCTACGCAAATATTTGTGTAGCCTATCGCATGAACAGGGATGCAAATGGCGTACTGGACCCTGTTCACGCGATAGGCTATGCAAATATTTGCGTAGCCTATCACATCTAAAAACAGGGATGCAAATGGTGTAGTGGGCGCCATTTGCAGCCATAAAGCTGGTAGATTAGCCTAAATGCAGCCGTAAATGGCTGCATTTAGGCTAATCTACCAGCTTTACGGCTGCAAATGGCGCCCACTATGCCATTTGCATCTGGAGCCTGACCTACAGTGATATGGCACGGCAATGGCTGCCAGCCTCATCAACATTCGCCAGCAAAGTGGAGCTGGCGGCCGGCTCCACAGGATCAAGGTGGAACGGAGCCGGCCTGGACGGGTTTCGGGGGGGGGAGGAACAGATCGCCTCCCCCCCTGCGTACCCCCCCACCCAGAACGGGGCAAGTGATCCGCCCATCCCTACTCCCACCCCTGTGTGTGTGTGTGCGTGTGTGGAAGAGGAGGCTTTCCTACAAAAAAAAGAGTTTGTGGCTCGGGAAGTGGGGTCTAGCAGAGGGAGGCAACACCAACCCTTTCCCTCTATGTAGGACATCTGTCCCCAGGCTAGCTATTCACAATATGTCATGCAGAATCAAGAATACAAAGATGGAAAGGTGAGGGGATAAGCAGTAGTGGGAGTCTTCGGTAGTAGCATTTCGCAGTTGTGTTACTGTGATCTGCGGAAAAATAAACACTGGCAGCAGAAGAAGGGGCAGCAAGCACTGGAAGCCCCTGCCCCCCCACACACTTTAGTTCCATGCAGCTCCGTCCTATGTGTGTGTCTACTCAAAAGTAAACCTTATGCCCTTCAAGGGAGGCAGTGTCAGTGTGTCCATGTTTTGCAGCCATGAAGTGTCATCCTGTGCCTTTTTACTCAGGAGTAAGTCCCATTGCATTCAGGGCAACTTACTGCCTGAGAAGAGTGTGGAGGATTGCAGCCTTGCTCTGCCTGCTGCATTCCCTTTCCATGGCTCGAACTTTATGTACCACAAAACTTCCCTCTGCCCCATTTTCTGTATAGCCTGGGATTGCCGGGTGTGCAGGATGTTGCTCAATCTGATACCAGGATCATATTCGAACTTAACTGATGATGGGAGGCTGATTGGGGGAGGACAGGAAGTGTGCTTTGCTTTTCTGAACGGGAAATAGGGGCTAGTTACTGTGAATGGTGAAAACTACCACTGCACAATTGTGCAGGCTAGAAACAACTCTGTGGTGTTTTTATGAATGGGAAAGGCAGGCTCGTTACTCAGACTGGTGAAAGCAACTACTTCACTATCCTGACTCCTCGAAAATGTGTAACCAACCATGGTATTCTGAATGGGAAACACAGTCTGCAGATTGTGCAACCTAATGCCAATGGGGAAAAAGAGTGAATGGTGGGGAGGGGGAGGGGTGGCCTCACCCCTTGACCGCATCACTGCCATGTCACAGCCATGTCACTGAGGCACACCCAGGATTTAATGCAGGGGGACTGGGCACACTGCGGCAGAACCTCCTGGGAGCTGCTTTATGTAAAAATTATGGATCAAAAGGACTTTCTGAAAATGTGGCTTTTCAAGAGGGAAGCTGCTGGTTGACTGCAAATTTGTGACAGCGTTATCGGCCGTGTAGATTAGCTCCTGGGCTATAAGCTGGAGCATTTCTCTAAGGTATGGGAGTGACTCTACCCACCCAGACTGGCCATTAGTTCTCCTCAACAGAAAGGAGTAAACAAGCTTCCTATTCAGGATAGGCTTGGATTTTGCCTGGACAATTATGGTCTTTATTGGTTCTTGGCTTCTTTTCTGGTTCTGACTCCTGGCTCCGACTTAATATCTCAGCTCTGACAACAGATCTAAATCCAACACATCAGCCATATTTATTTATTTATTTATTTATTTATTCTTTCTTTCTTTCTTTCTTTCTTTTATTTATATCCCACCCTTCCTCTAATTAGCTCAGAGCTCTCCCTCCCCACTTTCCCCCCTGTGTGGTAGGTTAAGTGAAGAGATGGTAGTTCATCCAATGAACATCATGACTGTTTGGAAATATGAATTTGGGTATCCCTAGTCCTAGTCTGACACTCTTAAGCCAGGGATGGGGAATATGTGGCCCTCTGGATGTTGGTGGACTGCAATTCCCATCATCCCTATGCTGGCTAGGGATGATGGGAGTTGCAGTCCAACAACATCTGGAAGGCTACACATTCCCCACTCCTGCTCTAACCATTCACCACACTGGTCTTGATGTGACCCAATGCATCCAAGGAAATGTCCCTGCTACTTTCAGTTGTGAAATGAAAGAAGTGGTTTGCCCCAGTCTTCCTGGCCATTTGTAAGAGTAATAAGAAGACTATTTAAAAGAGGAAAACTGCAGCTGAAATTGATGAACACATTGCTTAAAATTCCCAGGAGATCCAAAACCACAACAAAGCTGGGCGTTATTACTTAAGTGACTGAAAAGTTGCTTGCTGTTTTTTTTATCCAGGCAAAATGATACTTAATGCTCTTCTGTGATTAACCACCGACTAGGAATTCTTCAGAAAGAAAAAGAAAGAAACACATTGGGGTTGTTTCTTCTTGACAGTAAGACTATAATGTGAGGTAAACAGTAGCAGATACAAATCTGGAAGTATCGCTGTCTAATAGAAGAGTACCATGGCAGCTGGCAGAATGTATATTATGCCCTGCAATGTGGGAATTATAGATAAAGATGCAATATACTCCTGTGGATTTAAGAAGCTCAGTGGGTGAGCAAACTTAGCACATTATTCTTAAATGGTGGGAAAATATCTAAGCAGGACAACAGATATATCTCAGTGGATAGATGTTAGACAATAAGTATTTGAAATAAGTCAGAAATGAATCCCTAAGGGTGCAATCCTATGCATGTTTACACAGAAAAAAGCTCTACAACTTCTAGCATTCCACCGCCAGGCCTTTTTTTCTATCAAAATATGCATAGGATTGCACTCTAAAGATTTTAGTCAATATTTATTCCCAGCTTCTAGCTCACTTGTCCCTATTTAAATCAATATAAAGCTTTTCAATATAAAGTTTATTGTGAGATTTTGACCTTTTTGTTGAAATGAACACAAAACCTTACTAAATGCCTCTTGGTCCTTCTGTCAATTCCAAACCCACTTGGGTTCAATCCTGTACCCGGTTATCTGGGAGTAAGCCCCATTGAACTCAACAAGGCTTACATCTGAGTAGACATGTGTAGGATTGCACCGTAAACCTGATTTGGGCCACAACCTAGTGATTTTCATGAGATTACTGTGCAGTAAAGGAGCAGTGGGGTGCAACCCATGTAAATTCTAACTAAGCACTGAGCAGAGATCCTTAATGCATACCTCTCCCATTCCAGAGCCCCCTATATTAGGGATGTTGGAGAATTCCACCACAGACTCCAGTGAGGCCAGATTCTAAAGTCTGTGGCGGAATGGAGTCCGTGGCGGAATGGAGCAATCCCCCTGCCACCCTGTGGAATCCCCCCAGGATGGAACCTACCTGGCTCTGGTGGCGGTTCCAGCGGCGGCAGCGATGGCTCCGGCTCCAGGTCATCTTCCGGCCACTGCCGGGCTGCGGCAGCAAATGGCGGCCGCTACACCAGCTGCCATTTGCATCCCTGCCAAGCTGTGATCGGCTACGTATCTACGTAGCCTATCATGGCAAAAGGCAGGGATGCAAATGGCGGTCGCTACGCCATTTGTGCCCCTGCTCTTTGCCGTGATAGGCTACGTAGCAGGGACGCAAATGTTGGCCAGCATAGTGGCTGCCATTTGCGGCCACAGCCTGGCAGTGGTCAGAAGTCCAGCTCTGGCCGGCCCTGACTGGTGGCTCCGTGGCCTTGCCGCGGAGTGGAGCCAGCCGGGCAGGATTCCGGGGGGAGGGACGGATCGCCTCCCCCCCACTGCGGATGCCCCTCAGTGGAGCAAGGTAAGGGATTCATACATCCCTACCCTATATGCACTCTGAATGTGTTTACAGAGCTTCAGGATACATGGGTTGCACATTGAGTCCAATAGAGGGGATATGAGTATGTGCATAAAGATTGCATGAGTGCAGGAATCACCAAATTTCAAAAGGAAATAGGCAAAAACTCTGAGTTTTTTTAATACCTAAAGACATGTGTTCTGAGTAGATCAAAGCAGAAGTTTCAGAAAAAAAAAGTCTATGGATGGTGCACTGCAGGACACCCACTAATAGGTAGCAGCATGCTTGTTACTCCAGTAAAGTCAAATACCTTGGGATTAATTTGCCTAGATACACTGATCAAAGAAATACAACTTAGGGTGCAATCCTATGGGGATAGGTGGCTGCCTCCAAACTCAGAGGTGACTGCCTATCCAATGCAGGGCAGGAGAAGCATGGAGGGGATAATTCCCTCCATTCTTTTCCCGCCCTGCATTTGTGGCTAGACAGCTGATTTCAGCTAGCCACGGGAAGGTGGAGTGGGGGAGGAGGCTGCCGGACAACACATAGGATGTGTTGTACCAGCATTTCCGCCTTCCCCACCCTGGAATGCCCCCTGGAACACCCAATTTTGGCCACTCCACGCTCCTCTTCTGAGCGCGGAGCATGGTGCCATTCTGTGCTGCTTGCGAGGCAGCACAGAAGCGGGGGAAGGTTGGTTCTCCAGGAACCGACCTCGGAGCGTGGGCTCCAAGGTCATTTCCCAGAAAACCACATATCCTATGGCCGTTTAGCCGCTAACTGACGGCCATAGGATTGCTCCCTTAGTTGCTTTTTTTAATTTAAGGATAGTGATTCCTTAGATATCTGTTTTAGTAAGAACTGTTGACATGTATTTTTTGGTGAAATCAGAATATTTCTCACAGATTCTTCCTCCGGCAGAGAAAATGGTTGCTGTATTTAGTATTTGTTGTTGTTCAGTCGTTCAGTCGTGTCCGATTCTTCGTGACCCCATGGACCATAACACGCCAGGCCTTCCTGTCCTGCGCTCTCTCCCGGAGCGTGCTCAAGTTCATATTCATTGCATCGGTGATGCTATCTAGCCATCTCATCCTCTGCCGTCCCCTTCTCCTTTTGCCTTCAGTCTTTCCCAGCATCAGGGTCTTTTCCAGAGAGTCTTCTCTGCCAAAATAGGTGGCCAAAATATTGGAGCTTCAGCTTCAGTATCTGTCCTTCCAATGAGCACTCAGGGTTGATTTCCTGTAGGATGGACTGATTTGACCTCCTTGCAGTCCAGGGGACTCGTAAGAGTCTTCTCCAGCACCACAGTTCGAAAGCATCAATTCTTCGGCGCTCAGCCTTCCTTATAGTCCAGCTCTCACAGCCATACATTACTACTGGGAAAACCATAGCTTTGATTAGACGGACCTTTGTTGGCAAGGTGATGTCTCTGCTTCTTACTATGCTGTCTAGGTTTGCCATAGCTTATTTGGCTAATGCAGAGAAGTCTTCAGCAATGCTGGAAGTGAAATATGTTTACAGGCAGTTGTTTGGAAGTTATTTTCATGATATAATTTTATGTTATGCCCAAAGAAGTAGACAATGCAATGTAGGAAATGGCCAAATACAAATTACAAGCAACTGAAATGTACAGCAAAGTAGATCTCCTCTCCATCTATTGTTGATGAGCATTATAAATGAAGGTTGAAGTACTGGGAAGTGATATAACGTAACCACAAACCGTGCTTTCAAATTCATCATGCCTAGGATGCGTTCGTGCTTTCATGCTTGCTCTTACATTCAGCAAACAACTTGAAAACATAGTGGAAAATGGCTTGATAGTGATGAGAAGAGAAAGTGGTGTGAAATACTGTTGAGTTCTCAATTCCATCTTTCATAAACATAACCCTGTCTGGAAGGGTAACTCCCTGGTGTATCTTTTTATTATCCCAAGGGAGTGGTTTCTGGAGTCTGAGGAGATAATAACAGATTTGTGAGATGACATTTGTGACTGTAAAAACCAGATGTGCAAACTTATTACAATCGGCAATAAAGAGGCAAACACTGATCTTGGAATGATAACTTTGCTACAACTTCATCATTTACAGGCATAATTGAATCAAACATATTGTGTGTAGGGCATTGGGTCCATTCTTCCTATCACTCATTACGGTTGAGGCTCTCTATTCTGCATTTGGCACCTCAGCTGGTCAGCTCTAACCTGAGCCTTCTCCTCTGGTGCAGTCCTACATCAATCTTGTGGTTGACCTCAGCATGGTCCCCATTACCTGCACTTGCCCCCAAACCTGCAAGGTGGTTCTCATAAGGTCCCAGGACTTCTAATTACAAGCACACCTGGCTTCCTTTTCTCTGGGCCTTAATCCCCCCTTACTTTCCACCCTCCAAAGTTGTGAGGGTCACATGCAGCATAAAATTCAGGTAGTGATCCCCTAAGACTGTGGGAAGGTAAATGAGAGGGTAATTGTGGGAATAAGCCTGCATCATGCAGGATGTGTGTGTTGTGTGTTAACAAGTTACTGTGGCTTATTAACCACCATCCTCATGCCATGCAAACCAGGGGCTTCTGGGTTCACTACTTCCAGTGTGTCTGAGTAGCAAAGTGACTGAGTAACAAAGCTGAGGAAGGCCACAAAATGAGCTTGAGATACAACTTAATAAAAACGTTTGTCCATTCATTGTTCCTGTGACATTAGAGATTGGCAGCTGTTTCCAGAGAAACTGCAAGGGTGTTCAGAAGCAGAAACCCTGTTGAACAAGCTACAGACTTATGTTTTCATGAGTGTTTTTACAACACTCATGAAAACTTGTGTTTTTACAAGTCCTTCCTGTTCCCTTCTCCTTTCTAAAGGTAACATTAAAGCTCACCTCTTTTGCACATTGGTATTACTGTTAATGCTTGAATACGATTTTTTATTGTTTTTAATGTTATTGAATTATACAATTACACAGGATGGAAAAGGCTCTGGTTAGTAAAGCCTGTACATGCTTGGTAGGTTTCCATGGGAAAACTCATGGGGCTGAAAATGCGGTGCCAATTCAGAGGGAAGAATTCCTCACTCTGCAATAATAGTGGCGCTATAATGGTTTAGGAGACATGAAACTACTGAAAGAGCAGTTGTTTCATTAAAACATGACTGCACATCAGGTTTTTCTTTTTTTCCTAGAAAGAACCTTTCAGGCAGGAATAACTAGACATTTTTACTATACCACTACAGAAAATAGAATCATAGAATAGTAGGGTTGGAAGGGGCGTATAAGACCATCAAGTCCAACCCCCTGCTCAATGCAGGAATCCAGGTCAGAGCATCCCCGACAGATGGCTGCCCAGCCTCATCTTGAATGCCTCCAGTGTGGGAGAGCCCACTACCTCCCTATGTAACTGGTTCCATTGTTGTATTGCTTTAATAGTCAGGAAGTTTTTCCTGATGTTCACCTCGAATCTGGCTTCCTGTCACTTGAGCCCATTATTCCGTGTCCTGCACTCTGGGATGATTGAGAAGAGATCCTGGCCTTACTCTCTGTGGAAACCTTTCAAGTACTTGAAGAGCACTATCATATCTCCCCTCAGTCTTCTCTTCTCAAAGCTAAACATGCCCAGTTCTTTCAGTCTCTCTTCATAGGGCTTTGTTTCCAGTCCCTTGATCACCTTTGTTGCCCTCCTCTGAACCCTCTCCAGCTTGTCTGCATCCTTCTTCAAGTGTGGTGCCCAGAACTGGACACAGTACTCCAGATGAGGCCTAACCAGAGCTGAGTAGAGGGGAACTAGTACTTCCAGGGATTTGGAAGCTATACTTCTATTAATGCAGCCCAAAAGAGCATTGGCCTTTTTTGCAGCACATTGTTGACATTCACATTGTTGGCTCATATTCAGCTTGTGATCGACAACAATTCCAAGATCGTTCTCGCCTGTAGTGTTGTTGAGCCTCGTATCCCCCATCTTGTAACTGTGCATTTGGTTTCTTTTTTGTAGGTGCAGAACTTGGCATTTATCCTTATTACATTTCATTCTGTTGCTTTCTGCCCAGCGCTCCAGTCTATCAAGATCACTTTGAATTTTGTTTCTGTCTTCCAAGGTATTAGCTATCCCACCCAATTTTGTGTTATCTGCAAATTTGATCAGCATTCCCTGCACCTCCTTCTCCAAGTCATTAATAAAAATGTTGAAGAGCACTGGGCCCAGGACTGAGCCCTGCGGTACCCCACTCGTTACCTCTCCCCAGTTTGAGAAGGTCCCATTGATAAGCACTCTTTGAGTCCGATTCCGTAGCCAACTGTGGATCCACCGGATTGTTGTTTCATCTAGCCCACTTTGAGCTAGTTTGCTCATCAGGATATCATGGGGTACTTTGTCGAAAGCTTTGCTGAAGTTGAGGTATATTATGTCTAGGGATGGACAGATTCCCCACCTTCCAATCTGGTGGGGAATCCGCCTGGGGGGGAGGCGATCCGTTCCTCCCCCCCCCCGAATCCTCTGGAGTGGCTCTGCTCTGGGAGCATTTCACAGAGCAGCACTTCAGCTCCCTATACCAGGTGATACAGTAATGGCAGGTGCCATTACCCTATCGCTGGCTGTCATCTTCCCTCTTCTGTAAAGGCCAGTGCAGGGAAGAGGGGCCTTGGCACAGCCCCACCCCCCGTTCTCTCACCCTGTCCTTCTCAGGGCAAGAGCTCTGGGGGGGGGGGGTGCTGTCACCATCCCTCTTCCACGCGCCGGCTGATTAGCCTATCGCTGGGAGAAATACAGATGTAAATAGTGTATTATATGCCACATGCAGCTATAAAGTACCACGTTTGACCTAAATACAGCCCTAAAGGGCTGCAATTAGGTCAAAGTCAGGGCTTTACGGCCACAAGTAATGTCCAATATGCTATTTACATCTGTATTTCTCCCAGTGATAGGCTAATGGCAGCTGCCATTAGCGTATCGCCTGATCTAGGGAGAAGGGAGCTGGTCCGCATGAAATCCTCTGGAGCCAGAGGTAAGTGGATCCGCTCTGCTGTGGATTCCAGAGGCCAGATTCTTTGGAATCTGGAGCCTACAGAGGATTTCTCTGCCATCCCTAATTATGTCCACAGCATTCCAACAGTCCACAAGTGAGATTACTTGATCAAAAGATGAGATCAGATTCGTCTGGCAGGATTTGTTCTTGACAAATCCATGTTGGCTTCGAGTCATCACTGCATTGTTTTCAAGGTGCTTACAGATGGATTGCTTGATAATCTGCTCCAGAATTTTCCCGGGGATTGATGTCAGACTGACTGGTCTGTAGTTCCCAGGTTCCTCCTTGTTACCCTTTTTGAAGATAGGGACAACGTTAGCCCTCCTATAGTCATCTGGCACTTCCCCCATCCTCCATGATTTCTCAAAGAGAATAGACAGTGGTTCTGAGAGTTCTTCTGCCAGTTCTTTTATTACTCTAGGATGCAGTTCATCTGGCCCTGGAGATTTGAACTCATTCCAAATCATTAGGTGTTCCTTGACCATATGCCTATCCATCTCAAGCTGCAATCCTGCTCCTTCCGCCTGTACTTTGCCTTTGCCAGGGGGGTCATAGACCCTCTTTGGGGAGAATACTGAGCCAAAGTAGGAACTGAATACTTCTGCCTTTGTCATCTGTTATCATTTTGCCATCCTTATTTAATAGTTGAACCACCATTTCTTTCCTCTGTCTTTTACTGTAAAAGTAAAAGACAGAGGACTGTTTTACTGCATGTATCTGAAGAAAGTCTTTTTGTTGCTTTTAGCATCCCTTGCTAACCTCAGCTATTTCTCAGCTTTAGCCTTCCTGATGCCATCCCCGCAATTCTGTGCTACTCTTCCTTTGTAGCTTGTCCTTCCTTCCACTTCCTATATGTGTCCTTTTTTGTTTTCAGGTCATCTCTAAGCTTTTTGTGAAGCCACATTGGCTTCTTCTGTTGTCTTCCACCTTTTTTTTCTTGTTGGAATTGTTTGTAATTTTGCCTTTAGATAAGCTTTATAAAATCACAGGATACCTAGGCATGATAGCCTCAGTCCACAACAGCCACCACAGATGCCCACATTTTTTTTTTTTTTTAAGAGCATACCTGTTGGGTGAGCCATGTAACCCCAAACTCTCTTTAAATTCCCCTAGTTTTTCTGTATAATCTCAATAAAGTTCATGGTGATGTAATACTATATACCCAGATTAATTATAAAAATAATTTGTAAACAAGTAGTATACACATAAAATCTGTCCACTATTGACAATATCCTGTATAAACTGAATTATCAATAATCCTAACATCAAAAGCAATATGGAGATTTGATTCAAGTGGGGTTTTTTTTAAGGAAAATTTGTGTGTGTGTGTAGGGGGAAAGTTGAACCATGTAAATCTATGTTAATTGCATTCATGCTTTGGAATTCTGTGGAGGACACCTAAGAAAGGACCATCTCTGAGAAGAATTCAGGTGAACATGAAGTTGGTGTGTGTGTATGCTCCCTCATTAAGGATAGGGGGGGAATTAATTCGGTTTGCATTTGAATGCAAACTTAGGTCATTTCACACTTTTGAGCCAATATACAAATCAAAATGTTAACCTTTGCAATCGAATAATTCACACTTCCCTGAGTTCTGCAACGAAGTTAGCAAAACAGTGTGCTTACAAAAATGCACACATTTGTAAAAATAATGTTAAAAATGCATTACATTAGGAACATTGCTTACAAAACTGTAAATAATAGGCAAAATTGTGCATAAAAAAGCATGTATTAGGTGAAATGCACACAAAAACGCATACAAATTTTGATATGTGCAATTTTGTATGCAAATGTCTTAAAAACAAAAACAAATGCAGAAGTTCAGGAAATATGAGAAACCCAGAGGAACTGAAAACTGGCAAATTTGTCCATCCCTCTTCCTGGATCACCACCCATGCATTTGGGTGGTGATGGTGGTGGATTGGATGTATTTGTGAAGCATATCTTATACACCAGTGTCCACTGGATGCTTCTTCTAGACACAATGGTCACTGATCTATCCATATTGCTCAGAGAAATGACTATGGTATTAACAGCAGACATGTTGCTATTGGTGCTCCAGAGGGGGAAAAAAAATCTGCTTCCAGTGTGAAATAGCACTGAAGCAAGAGATATTGGCATCTCCTCTGTGGGTGTTCCCACAGAATCACAGGGCTCCAGGGCACTTAGTCATTTAGTCACAATCAAGTAAGATCTTTCACAGCCAAACAATTCTATCTCATTAGCCAAAGTAATAAAAAAACAATTTTTCCAGTGCAGAATCATACAAATTATAGGGTGTCACAAGCAGAAAGGTACAGGGGCTGATGTGCCACATGTCAGTGGTGTCTGTGGGGAAAGGAACATCTACTAAGCAAGTACAGCTGGCTTAAGCAAGTGAACTATGCACACCACCCACATCTCCAATTTTAGCATGAGACAGCTTTGTCCAGAACCTCTAACTATTTAACTGTCTCCGATGTCTTTATGGTGCAAAAACAACATCAGAGTCTTAGCAGAGAAAAGCTCCTTCCTGCCCTTTATACACCATTCCTTAAAAACATCAGATTAAAATTAATCATGCAATAAACCCCTCAAATGTATTCAGCACCATTTTTAAAACTAATGAGGCTATATTTGCTCCCTGAACTGTCGTAAAAGAGCACATTTCTACATTTCACCCCTATGAACCTATGTCCTGGTCAGTTTCCAATATAGCTCAAGTAATTACTTTCCATTGCCAAAAACTTCTGTTTTGGTTTCATCTGAGTGAAATAGTTATTTCCACCCAAAGGATTACAGCTTTGAGAGAAGCTCTTGTTATTTGCCTGTTGCTCAGCCTACAAGTACTACCATCATCCCCAGCCAGCATGACCAATGGGAATTATAGTCCAACACATTTGTAGGGTGCCAAGTTGGGGAACGCTGCTATTGGGAATAGATGCATAATCTGCATCTATATCCTCCCTCCTCCTGGTATCCACAGGCTTTGTGGCTGCTTTTCTTCCAATCCCAATTATTTATTTGTTACATTTATATTAGGGCTGTGCACTGCTTTGGCCTGAGACCCCAAGCCTGAGTCGAAGCAGGCCACTTCGGGCCTCTTCCGAGGTGAAGCGGAGGGGGCACGAAGCAACCCAAAGCGGGTCGGTGGCTCCCCGAAGTGCTTCGGTGCGCTTCGGCGCTTCAGCAACGCAGGCCAGCCATGCTGGTGCCTCCAGCTCCTCACCTGAGCCATCACAGAAGGAATCATTGCCATTGTCACTGCCACTGCTGCCACCACCTCCGCTGTCACCACTGCTGCCTCTGCCACTGCCACCTCTGCTGTTGCTGCCACTGCCATCTCCGCCACCATCATTGCTGCCGCCACCTGCCACCACCACCTCCTGAGCCCTGGAAGCATGCTGGCTCTTGCTGCAGAGTCGCCATTTTTAAAATGGCAACTTCCTGGAAGTTGCCATGTTAAAAATGGAGACTCCCTGAAACAAGAAGCGGTGTGCATCCAGGGCTCAGGAGCTGGCGGTGGCAGGTGGCGACAGTGGCCACTCCTCCTTGTAATGGCTGCTGGCGCACATATGGCGGTCCCAGGTAAGGAGCTGGAGGTTTGTCCAGCATGGTGGGGGCGTCAGGTGGCCCCCCAAAGCAGGATTCAGCCATCTGAATCCACTTCAGGTTTGGGGCTGATGCAGATCAGGGGAGGGGCAAATCAGCCCAAAGCAAATTGGCCCTGCTTCGGAAGCCCCAAAGCGGCTTCTGAGTCTGTTCAGGGGGTCCATGCACAGCCCTAATTTATATCCCATCTTTCCATGAAGCCCAAGGTGGCACACATGAGCCTCCTTCTCTCTATTTTATCCTCACAACAGTCCTGTGAGGTAGGTTAGCCTGAGAGCAAGTGACTAGCCCCAAATCACCCAGTGGGTTTCATGGCTGAGTGGGGATGAGAACCCAGTCCCAGTCCAACACTCTGATCTTATACGGATCATCACATGCATCATGTGTCCTCAATATCATGTATCATACTTACATGTATTATGTTGTGTGAATGGGCATTGCTGGATTTTTATGGGGAACAGAGCACTTTGTGAAGTACCATGTGGAACTATCAGTTTAGTTCTGCTTCCAGCTGGTTATGGAAAAGTAATGATTCAGTAGAGCTAAAGACACTAGTATGTAAGCACACCTAGTGGTGATCACTACAGTTCATGGTTGTGAATCCCTACATTGGGAGAAAAATAACACTACATTTTCTTCATCCTGAATATGCTGCTAGTCCAATTTGTTGTATTAACTAGGGCTGTGCAGGGACCTCCTGATCCAATGAGGTGGGCCTGATTCAGCTCGGGCAGATTTGGGGGGGGTTGACCCACCTCAGCCCCAAACCCGAAGCAGGGTTCAGATCATAGAATCATAGAATAGTAGGGTTGGAAGAGGCTTACAAGGCCATTGAGTCCAACCCCCTGCTCAATGCAAGAATCCAACCCCCTGCTCAATGCAGGATGGTGAACCCTGCTTTGGGTCCCCCCCCCACGCAACCCCCAGGTTCTCACGTGGGCAGCCTCCTCCTCTGCTGCTGCTGCTGTCACCTTCTCCGTTGCGCTGCTGCCGCTATCTTCGCTGCCTGCTGCCGCCACTGTCGCCTCCTGGGGCCTGGATGCACGGCGACTTGTCTTCTTCCAGGGAGTTGGCATTTTTAAAATGGCAACCTCCTGGAAATTCCAGGAAGTTGGCATTTTAAAAACGGCGACTCCCTGCAAGAAGAGTTGCTGCGCATCCAGGCCTCAGGAGGTGGTGGTGGCGAAGGCGGCAAAAGTGGGAGCAATGTATCCATGTAAACACTGCAGTGGGTCAAGTTACCAACCTTTGGGTAGAATCCAACTGAAGTCCTACATAGACTAGACCCATTGAAATGAATGGAACGTAAGTTAATCATTTCAAGGGGTGTATTCTACATAGGACCTAATGGGATTCTACCCCGAAAGCCCTCCTCCCAAACACCTCTGTAGAAGCTAGAAGCAAGTCTTTTGATAACAGAACTTTCCTGAGCTTTAAAAGCAACTTGGCAAATACAGGTGGGTAGTATGTGGTGGTGATGGTGAGGAGGTAAGGGTGGCAGGGGCACAATCTTGAAGCTCCTTACAGCTTTTCATGCACCAACTGGGATTAGGGGTGTGTGTGTGTGTGTGTGTGTGTGTGTTTCCCTTTGAATGGCAGGTTCCCTGATTCTGAAACTCACCATAGTTTCCAAAACACCCTTTCCCCCCCAAAGGGGTAGAGAGCTGATTTTCAAAAAGAAGAAAAGGAAATAAATAAGGAAAGAATGAATCAACAGCCCATGGTTTTCTGGATATTGCTCTGGATGGAATTAAAGCTTCAGTAGAGTTTGTGGCAGAAGTCCCCTTGAACTGACCAGAGTTGCAGTTAATTACATGCTATCCATAGAAGATGGAACATGAGACTAGCTCGGTGTAAGTAATATGTTCCATATCTTAAATTAAACATCAGATTGGCAATGCACCCCAAAGGTAGGTGGGCCAGTTTGAATCATTACATTTAGTGGCCTCCGTAGGAAATACATGGTTTTTGATGAGAAAGTCTTGCTGGCATGCTAATCTGAGCTTTAAGGTCCCCTTTCACATTTCAGGAGTTGTCTTTTACTGGTGGAAATAATTAATTTGCAGCCAAGATACATAAAACCCCAGCTCTATGAGGAACATCCAACTCAGGCCCCTCCTTGGATCTTGCTTCTGTTGCAATATATTGGTAATCAGCTCAGCCTCCTACTATCAGACAGAAATAGCTTTTGAAGGCTGCCAGGGTGGTATACATAGTGATCTCCTGCTGTGTTAATTGGCTCCCCCCAGGCACTAGACCACTATGGCGGGGACTGCTTTCTTTGCCCATGCCCAGGAGAGGCAAGGGGAGGCCTGTGCAATGATGCATTGCAATGGAGGTGGTGCCAGGAGGGTTTAAAGCCTGCATTGCTCTAGTGACAGCCTCTTTCATTGTCTGCTCACCCACACTGTGGGGTCCGTGCAGGTTTCAGCTGGTCACTTATGGGCCAGGTGGGAGGGTTTTTTTCCTGCCCCCTGATTGACCTTGGGGATAGTTTTTTTTTGCCTACTACGTACTACCCTGAAAAGAGATGGCGGGAGATTGGCATGGGTGACGCTATGACTAAATAGGTTGATCACAATGGCACGGTAGTACAGGACAGAGATCAGCAAGGAATTTATAGTGAGAGGAGGCTCCCAAGACATGTTTTTGGGGTTTTAGGACCTGGGGATGTGGAAATAACACCCTGACTCGAGCACATATCAAAGTCTTGGGGATTGTGTGTCAGAAGGGCCTCCCTTGACAGGAGGTGTTCAGCCAGGCCCAAGCTGTAGGCTTATAACAGGGGTGGGCGACTTGTAGCCTACAACTCCCATCAGCCCTAGCCAACACAAGCAATGATGAGGGCTGATGGGACTTGTAAGCCAAAATATCTGAAGAGTCACAAGTTGCCCAACACTGGCTTATAGCTTGTATCCAGGGCAGGGGTTGCCCATAATGTCACTGGAGGAAGAGGTCCTTATGGGACCCTTCCCTCAGTCCATTCCTGCAGTTTGTAGACATCAGTCACTGTTGGCCTTATTTCAAATGGTTAAATAAAGTTGTGGTCCTAGTTCACCCAAATGACTGAGTCTCACCTGTTTCTTCAGGACTCAGGTGGGTGTGCAATACTTCTGAGCTAATTCTGGAGGGGAAAAGGCTAACTCTGTTTCAATATAGTTAGGATATCTGCTCACTTTCTCCTGCATTCCACAGCAACAGTGCCCGAGACCAGTTTCAGAGATCTGCAGTGTCAGGTGCTGCCTTGGCCCTTTAAAAGGTGAAAGCAATATGGAACATTCTTAAATTCCCATTCGCTGGCTCGCACAACAAGAAAATGTTGACTGCTGATCTGAAAGCTCAGAAACTGGCCATTGTTTGTGGGACAAAGTGTTTCTAGAATGGAGTGATGATTAGTGTGAAGAATATACTTAGGAATGGAGGAAGCTGCCTTGTACTGACTCAGGCCATTGGTCCATCTAGCCCAGTATTGGCAACAGCGATTGCCAGTGGCTGTCTAGGGTTTCGGTAGGGATGGCGGAGAATTTCTCCCTGAATCTCCAGGAGGCCGAATGCCAACGCATTCGGCCCCCCGAAATTGGTGGTGAAATTCTCCACTGGCCCCCCGCCCCCCCCCCCGGATGGGACTTACCTCGTGCAAATGTCCCTCTCAGCGGCGGGTCCCGGCGGCGGCTCAGCGGCGGTATGGTGGGGGCGGCAGCAGCAGCTAGTCTTCTGACCGGCCGCTGCCGCCGCCATTGCAAAATAAAAAAGTAAAGTAAAAAAAACACAAAACACACCCGTGATAGGCTACGTAACGATTTACGTAGCCTATCACGGCTAGATTTCCAAAGTCAGCCATGATAGGCTACGTAAATCGTCACGTAGCCTATCACGGGTGACTTTGAAAGAAAAAAAAAGCGTGTACGCAAATGGCGGCACCCATGGAGCGCTGCCATTTGCGTTCCTTAGTTTGGCACGTCTAGTCTATGTAAAGATTTACGTAGACTACGGCGAAAATAAGGGCAATGCAAATAGCTTAATTAATTAAATAGCCGCCGCCATTGCAAAATAAAAAAGTAAAGTAAAAAAAAAATAACACACACCCGTGATAGGCTACGTAACGATTTACGTAGCCTATCACGGCTAGATATCCAAAGTCAGCCGTGATGGGCTATGTAAATCGTTACGTAGCCTATCACGGGTTTTTTTTTTTACTTTACTTTTTTTTTTCACGGCCGGGTATACGGGGCGCTCCTCCCCGGCCTGAATTTCGTCGGCGAGGGATGGGGCGCCTCCCCCCTGGCCTGAATTTTGGCCGGGCGAGGTGGGGCGCCTCCCCACCTCACCTGAACTTCGGGGGGAGAAGCGAAGCGCCTCCCCCCCACCGCGAAGCAAGCTGCGGGACAAGGTAAATCCCTTTTGTCCATCCCTAGGTTTCAGGCAGGATTCTTTCCTAGCCCTACCTGGAGATGCTGGAGATTGAACCTGGGACCTTCTGCATGCCAAGCAGGTGCTCTACCATAGGGATGTCAGAGAATTCCACCACGGATCTCAGTGAGGCCGGATGCCAGTGCATTTGGCCCCCCGAAATGCATGGCGGAACGAAGCACCCACCCCCCCACCCATGAAAGGCGCGCGAAACGGGGCACTTACCTGCTGTCATCCATACTGACTTGCAAATGGCGGCCGCCCTGCAGCCATTCGCTTCTTCATCATAGCCGTGATAGGCTACGTAAGTATTTACGTAGCCCATCACGGCAAGCCAAACAAAAAACAAACAAACAGCGTACACAAATGGCGGCGGCTACAGCGGCTGCCATTTGCGTTCCCTATTTTTCGCCATTTTAGCCTACGTAAATATTTACGTAGGCTATTATGGCGAAAAAAAGGGGAATGCAAATAGTGCCCACTATGATATTTGTGTTCCCTTTTTTCCACCGTAATAGCCTATGTAAATATTTACATAGGCTAAAACGGCAAAAAATAGGGAACGCAAATGGCAGCTGCCGTAGCCGTTTTTTGTGTTTTTTTGGCTTGCTGTGATAGGCTACGTAAATACTTATGCAGCCTATCATGTCAGCTTCGCTGGATGCAAATGGCGGCCGCTACAGCGGCCGCCATTTGCGTCCACAGCAGCCCATCCACAGCTGGAACTCCGGCTGAGGACAGCCCTGGCCGGCGACTCCGCGGAGCTGCCATGGAGCGGAGCCAGCCCAGGGAGGAGTCCGGGGGGAGGGATGGAGTGCCTCCCCCCCACCGCGAATCCAAGCTGCGAAAAGGTAAGTGACTTTAGCCTCTTCTGTAAAGTCTACTAATTTTTAGGCTTTTTCAATTACCTTAAACAAAGAATCAATGAAAAAACAATGGGTATGTAATTTTGAGACACCCCAATACAATTCTATGAAAAATAGCAAAGGACACTCAAGATAAGCATTTTACAGTGTTCCAGAGATCCTCAGTGTTATCACCTTGAAAGTTAATATTTAAAAATTTACTTGTCAGTTGTCTTTTCATGTGGAGGATTATGTCAAATTTGGTGTTCTACTACCAAAGATGTCCCCCTCCCGCTCTTTTTTAGTGTAATTTCTTTGTCCTTTTTCAGAACCCACACCAGATAATAGGGAAGTTTGGAAGTCTTTGTAGATTCTGATGTGAACTGGCCCCATCCACATGACCTAGACTAACATGTGGATTGGAACATATCCCTCTATTTCACAATTCTCTGACTCTTGTGATGTCCTTCTCAGCTAAAAAAAAAAAAAGTAATAAAATACACTTCATAAAATGTGTATTTTGAGATGTTTAGAAATTCATATTTTAAGAAAAATGTGCTCAAAAATACACATTTAAATGTGAATTTTCATACAGATGTGTGTTTTATTAAATTCAGTTTAATGTGGAAATGGGACAGAAATGTCTTATGAGTGACATTTCTGTGAAAGTGACACTGACTGGAAATGTTCTGATCCATCCATCCCTGGCACAGGATTGTTATTTCTGGCAAATTAGTTGGTCCACTCTGTTATTGCTCCTCTCTGCTTTACTTGCTCTATTTCAGGGCTGTCAAACTCTTTCAGCCTGAAGGCTGAATGCCATTTTAGAGAAGCTCTCAGGGGCCACATTCCATGGCAGGTCAAAGGGAAAAAGGTAGGAAGGGCCAAACTACCATCTTATTCTAGCTTCAGGCTCCTACTGCCACTCTGTAGGACAGGCATTTCAACCTTTTGAATGGGATAAAACTCTGCAAAAGCTGGTAAAACCACCAAGTGATCGGAGGTCAAAGGGGGTGGGGCCAAAGAGGTGTGGCCACTGGGAGAACCCTGGAGGATGTCAAGAATGAATCTGAGCTTGTGCAGATGTCTAGCAGCTTGGATTCAGAATGGGAACAGCCAGAACAGGGGGAGGCACCCTCCCCAGTAGGGGTGTACGGATTCCCCACCTTCTGTTCCGGTGGAGTATCCGGGGGGGGAGGCGATCCATTCCTCCCCCCCCGGAATCCTCCAGAGAGGTTCTGCTCCACTCAGATTCCGGGGGGGGGGAACTGGCTTGGGGGTGCTTACCTTCCCTCCTGCCAGCCAGAGCTGTTCGCCTCCTCGCTCTCCCTGCTGATTGCCATGTCTTTAAAAAAAAAAAAAGGTAGGGATGTCAGAGAATTCCACGACGGATCTCGGTGAGGCTGAATGCCAGTGCATTTGGCCACAGATCTCGGTGAGGCCGAATGCCAATGCATTTGGCCCCCCAAAATCCATCGCGGAATGAAGTCTCCACCGCCCCCATCCCACAAAAGGCACACGAAATGGAGCACTTACCTGCTTCCGCCCGCGCTGCTTTGCGAATGGTGGCTGTCCTGGCTGCCATTCACTTCCTTCTCTTCCTAGCCGTGATAGGCCATGTAAATACTTATGTAGCCTATCACGGCTAATGCAGGGATGCCATTAGCTTGGCCGTGGAGTGGATCTGACTGGGCAGGATTCCGAGGGGAGGGACGGAGTGCCTCTCCCCCACCGCGGATGCCCCTGCGCGGAGCCAGGTAAGGGATTTGTACATTCCTAAAAAAAGGCGATCGGGAGGATATGCCCATAGACTTATATGCAAATAGAGTCATGAATCTTGCGTATAAGTCCATAGGCTTATACGCAAGATTCACCGCTCTATTTTGCATCTAAGTCTATGGGCTGATTGCCATTTTTTTTTTAAAGACATGGCAATTGGCAGGGACAGGGAGGACGCGAACGGCTCTGGCTGGCAAGAAGCAGCCGTGTGCCCTTCCGCCTCCAGTCCTCCTGGAGTGGAGGTAAGTGGTCCTGATCCGCTGCAGATTCCTGAGGCTGGATTCCAAAGAATCCGGTCTCATTTGAATCCGCAGTGGATTTCTCTGACATCCCTACTCCCCAGTGACCCCAGATATGGAGAGACTTTCTTCTCAAGACCTTGACACACAGATTGGTCAGACTAAGTTGATCCCCCTCCTTTCCTCGACCATGAGAACCCAGGTTTCTGGGGAGGAGGAGAGGAAGGGGCATGACTTGAGGGACACTAGAGTCCTTCGCAGAGTGAAGTGGGAAAAGTTAGAGGTGGAGCTCAGACACTCCACCAGGTTGAGCGCATGTGAAAGCCTACATAGGGGGGAGCCACCCTAGGGGAGGGGCATCCCTGCAAAGCTAGTCTGGCTGATAAGTTCTTGCCCAGACTGCTGGCAACTTCTCTACCTTCCACTTCAGCTCCTCTATTGATATTTGTGGATGTGTAGATTAGCTGTTTCATTGCAGGCTGAGAGCTTCCTAGAATCTGCATTTGTAAAGAAGCTAGTGGTTAACTAATAAAGTAGTGAGCCTGTAGCCTTGTTTCCTGGAGTCTATTCATTGGAAAGGGGGAAGATGAAGGAATGTGACAGAGGGCTGCATTTGGCCTGAGGTGGGCCACATATGGCCCATGGCCTGAGGTCCACCACTCCTGGTCTATTTGATTTCCTCTGCTCATTGCCACTTCCCAGCTTCTCCACTTCCTCTATTCCAATTTTATCTGCCCAGTATAGAATGCAAGCATAACACTTTTCTTCAGGGTCTCTACATCAGGCTTTGTTGGGCAATGAACATATATCATTTTAATTTTTTAATTAAAAACAATAATAATGCACATTGAATAATTTTACATGCATAACAATACACTTATCACCAAATCAATAACGCAGAGCACAGCCCTCCCAAAGTTCTGTCTTTAGCTTGAGTCCACAACAAAAATAGAAATAAAACTTATCTCTGAAGCTTGATTTTTCTGTTGGCTGAAGAGAGAAAACAGCCTTTACTCAGTTCACTCCCATTCTGCAGCAATCTTCTCAAGGTGGATGAGTCCAGTAACACAGGAACAATGTAAATAGCCATGTCTCAAGGATTCAGGGCCTTACAGAGAGGAGAAAGCAAGTTTCTTCCTTACTGCAATGAGGTAACTGCCCATAATAGTAGTCACTCCCCATCTCGCTCCCTTACTGAGCATGTGCAGGAATATCTGACCTCCAAAATTCTTAAAGGGAAGATATACCAGGGGGTTGCACAAGTTCTTGCAGCTTTTCTGTTCAATACAATGTAGGGATGTAGGAATCCCTTACCTGGCTCCGCGCAGGGGCATCTGCGGTGGGGGGGAGGCGCTCCGTCCCTCCCCCCAGAATCCTCGACGGGGGGGAGGCGCTCCGTCCCTCCTCCTGGAATCCTGCCCGGCTGGCTCTGCTCCGCGGCCAAGCCGCGGAGCCGCCGGCCAGCTCCGGCCACCTGCAGCCAGACATCTGGCTGCTGGGCAGCCCTGCAGGGATGCAAATGGCAGCTGTCATAGCTGCCGCCTTTTGTGTCCCTGTATTGAGCCATGATAGGCTATGTAAATACTTACGTAGCCTATCACGGCAGGGGGAAAAACCCCAGCGTACACAAATGTCAGTAGCTGCCGCCTTTTGTGTATGCTGGGGCTCGCCCCCCCGCCGTGATAGGCTAAGTAAATACTTACGTAGCAAATCACGGCCTCCGCAAGGATGCTAATGGCGTCCCTGCATTAGACGTGATAGGCTACATAAGTATTTACGTAGCCTATCATGGCTAGGAAGAGGAGGAAGCGAATGGCGGCCAGGACAGCTGCCATTTGCAAAGCAGCGTGGATGGGAGCAGGTAAGTGCTCCGTTTCGCGTGCCTTTCATGGGGTGGGGGCAGCGTGGACTTCGTCCCATGCACCTTTTGTGGGGTGGGGGGGCGGGGGCTTCGTTCCGTGATGGATTTCGGGGGGCCGAATGCACTGGTATTCGGCCTCACCGAGATCTGTCGCGGAATTCTCTGACATCCCTAGTACAATGCCTGGTCTACAGGTGGCACATATACCTGTAAAATAGCAATAACAACAGTAGTTGCTATAATAGAAGTTGCCGTGTTGCATCTGGGAAAGAAGGAAAACAAGGCTGAAACAGAGAGGATTAATGAAAGTAGTGAGACTCTTTTAGGGGTGGACGAAAGTCCCTTACCTGTCCTCGAAGGACGTTCACGGTGGGGGGGAGGTGCTTCGCTGCTCCCCCCGTGAAGTTCAGGCCGGGGGGGAGGCTTCCCGCCTCGCCCCGGCTGAAATTCAGGCTGGGGGGGAGGCTTCCCGCCTCGCCCCGGCCGAAATTCAGGCCGGGGAGGAGGCTTCCCGCCTCGCCCGGCCACGAACGCGAAAGTTTTTTAAAAAAAGAAAAACGCCCCCTGATAGGCTACGTGACGATTAACGTAGCCTATCACGGCTAGATCTGCAAAGTCAGCCGTGATAGGCTACGTCAATCGTCACGTAGCCTATCATGGGTGACTTAAAAAAAAAAAAACGCGTACGCTAATGGCGGCCCCCATAGGGAGCTGCCATTCGCGTTCCTTATTTGGTCGCTGTAGTCTACGTAAATCTTTACGTAGACTACAGTGACCAAATAAGGAACGGGAATGTCGGCTCCCTATGGGGGCCGCCATTATCCGTATGCGCTTTTTTTTTTTTTAAAGTCACCCGTGATAGGCTACGTGACGATTGACATAGCCTATCACGGCTGACTTTGCAAATCTAGCCGTGATAGGCTATGTTAATCGTCACGTAGCCTATCAGGGGGCGTTGTTTTTTTTTTCTTTTATTGCAATGGTGGCGGCGGTAGCTGGTCAAAAGACCGGCTGCCGCTCCCGCCCCGCTCGAACACCCGCCGAACCGCCGGCCGGACCCGCCGCCGGGAGGGACATTCGGCGAAGGTAAGTCCCGTCCCGGGGGGGGGGGTGCGTGGGGCGGGGGGGGTTTCAGTGGATTTCTCCCCAAAACTTGTTCGGGGGGCCAAACACGTTGGCGCTCGGCCCCCTGAAGTTTCAGGGAGAAATTCTCCGCCATCCCTAGCACTCTTTCCCTCCCATTTAAGGCAAAGTAGAAAGAAGCTACCCATGTACTCCAGTTACCAAGGGTTGTGAAATAATAGTGGTACCTCTTTGAAGGCGTGAAGAGGAAGATTTCTTGAAAATATCTCCTGTCCTAGGTTTACTATATTTCAAAAGGAATAGGGCCTGTTCCTTCTGTCCTGTTAAGAAGTCTAAAGAAGTCAGCAGATACAGGTTCCCCCCCCCATCAGTGTCACACTTTGTTGAGCAAAGCTAGACCTGCAGAACCCCAGTCTCCCTCAGAACTCTTGAAGAGATACAAGCAAAACCTTGTTCTTTTTGGAATATGATCGCATTCATCAGGGCATATTCTCAAAACCTATACTTTTTGGACTACAGTCATCTTATCTTGAATAAGGCACAGTAAGAGCTGTCCCTCCACCCACCCAAATTAAGGGTTGGGGGTCAGGAAGTTCATCTGAGCAGCATCTAGGGATGTGCGAATCAGCAAAACTTGAGCTCACCAAAGTTCTCTGAATTCCATCTCAAAGCTTCTTCGGACTAAAGTCCATATCAGATTGAGAGCTTTGTTCTTTTCTTTGTGCACAAAATCTGTGCATATTTTCATGTGTATATTACCAAATGTACCCATGAATTGTGCACACTTTAGATATGTATGCATTCTTCATTCATGTATTAAAGTGTATTTGTGGGCATTTCTGAAAATTACACATTTTTTTCTTGCATATTTTCCAAATGTACACATTAATTGTGCACACCTTAGGTATGTATGCATTCTTCTCCCATGTATTAAAGTGTATTTGTGGGCATTTCTGAAAATTACACATTTTTTTCTTGCACATTTTCCAAATGTATGCATGAATTGTGCACACCTTTGATATATATGAATTCTTCTCCCATGGATTAAAGTGTATTTGTGGGCATTTCTGAAAATTACGCATTTTCTCTTGCACATTTTTCAAATGTACACAGGCTGTCAAATGCATTATTTTTTTGCCCTGTGAATTACATTGTAAGCTTGGAAATGTACAGAGTTCAACCGCAGATTGTGCCTGAGCCCATGTTTGGTTCAGAAGCTGCAAACTGAAACTGGGTAAATCCTGGGGAAAAAAAACTGAAACAAATTTCTCATACATCTCTAGCTGGAGTCAAATAGCTTTGGCATGCCTCTATTTAAAACAATGAAGAAATCTGTTTGCAGGAGGCAGCTTCTGGGTTCAAGACCTCAGGGTCCCTGAAGGAGTACAATGTGTATAAATCCATAGGAGTAATATAGTATTAATAAACATTTGTGGGGAGTTGGCTGTTTCAATATTTTCAAAATTAATAATACCACCTTATTTTTAAGCCATCCAGGAAGGGAAAATAAAATAACTTTTGTTATATTTAAAAATTTCAGAGAATACCAGCATTTTTCATGGTGGGATAAATTATTTCTGATTCAAGTAGTATCTGGCACCATGTAACCCAAGAGTGGATTTCTACGCCATGCATTTCAGAACTTATTTTCATTTGCCAACATACCTCTATTATATTTTCTCACAGTGGTAATTTTACCACTCCTATGTACAAATTTGAAAGAAAGTTAGAAGAACTCCTGGCAGTCATTCCAACAGAATTATATTAAGAAAGCTGTGAGCAAGAAGGTCCAAATCTGGATAGGTCGTCCAAGAAGTTTGGATTTCATTCTATAACTTATTCAAGTCAGCCTTTCTATGCCTTAAATATTATGTTTGAGTATGTTAGCTATGTGTCTTAAATTAATGTGTGTTTCAAAATTAAGTGAAGGTCTTTCTGGTTACAAAATAAATAACTATCAGGAGGGATTTATGATAGCAATCTTGAAGTCATATATTCCAGAATAATATCACTGATGACAATGGGATTACTCCAAAGTGAATCCCTTTACGGCCTTTAGGATTATTTGTACTAGCTGTTTCCAATTAGTCTGACACCTGTTCCTTCTCTCCACTCTTTAAGATCCTGCAGAGCCTTGGAGGCTTCTCTGGGTCTTTTCTTTCCTTTTCTTCTTTGTTCAAGCTACTACAATAAAGTGCTACTTCCAACTTTTATATTGCTAATTTTTTTTCTCAAATCCTCTTCTATTGCAAAGATTCTGGCTTATTCTCATTCTTTTATGACTTGATTAATGTCCTTCTGGGTTTGTGTGTTTCTCAGCAGGGCTGGCCCAATACATTTTACTGCCTGAGGTAAAGGACAAGAAGGTGCCCCTCCCATTCCATGTACAAAAACAGACTGTATTGACAGGTGAATCTTTCAGTCTTTCTTTCTACAATGCTGACACTAGGACAGCATCGTCCACCACACCTGAAGCCAGCAGACCAGCTTAGAGAGCACAGAGCAGGTCACATGGCACACACAGCTCTCTCTTCCAGCACCTGGCTGCCATGACTCAGCATCTACCACCTGAGGTGACCACCTCACTTTGCCTAATGGTAGCGCTGGCCCTATTTCTCAGCTTCATCTTCTCCTCCATTATCAACTCTGTGGCTAATTTCTTTCTTTCTTTTTCCTGATCTTGTTCTCCCCACCACTCTCCTTTGTTAGTCTTCCTTCACTGGCTTCTGTTCTGTTTCCTTAGTGGATCCAGTTAAAGCAACTACTTCTGTTTTTATTACTCTTCAGTCTTTGGCCACCTTTTATCTATCTTCTTTCTCTAGCTGCTCTCCTGTTGCCCCTTCTCTACTGATATCTTCCTCTTCACTAAGCCTCAGATTACTTCCTTTATTTCTTGCCTCTGTCCTTTCACTCTTCTCTTTCACCTTTTCTCAGGAATACATGGTTTTCTGATATATGCTCCTGTCCCTCCTTGCAAATGTTTAAGCAGCACTTGAAAATGTACCTCTTCTCCCAAGGCTTTGACCTCTAATCTCTGGTTCTCTTGTTCCTGCTTGCCTTTTGTGTCTTTCCCCTTTCATCATGTTGCCTTTTAGAATGAAAGCCTACAGACAGGGTCCATTTCTTTTAACACCTGTGGGACCTAGTTGTTGAGCTGCTGCAGTCATCATTACCCACTATCCTCTTCCCCCATCCTCTTGGATTGGAGATGCCTGAGTATTCCTGATTCTTTTAAATAAGCAAAGAGTCAGTACTCACTAAGGGACATCAAAGTGCTTAGATAGGCTGGATCCATGCCTACTGTATGTGTGTGTTTTAATGACTTTGGGTTTAAAATGCTACAAATCCACCAGGACATTTGCAGTAGGACAGTGTAACAAATATAAGCAAATTAAGACAAAATCAGTTTATGGACATAAAATATGCATGCGCTTACATCTACTAAACAGTTGCAATCACTTTTAAATGACAGCCATACATTACTTTCACTTTTTCATTCCAGGGACTATTTTGAAGTTTCAGAGTTATCATATCACCATTCTTGGGAGTAAAACAAGGAGCTCCAGTTTTACAGACCTTGGCTGAACTGTAGTTAATTTCTGCTTAAAGAATCATTTCAATTAGGCCGAGTGCCAACACACTTGATAGACCATTAATTTTGCCATTTTTATTCCCATATAGGTGGTGAATTTTGGGAATATTGCCCACCAACTTGAATTGATTCCATAAGTCTAAATCAGGGGTGGCAACATGGTTCCCATGGGCACCAATCTGCCCCTGGACACCATTCTCGGCACCCACCAAGGTGCTCTAACTCTCGCTATTTTTTAAATAAATTTTCTTACCAGCAGCTGGGATTGCTGTGAAATAGGTTTCTCTCTTGGTGCCGACAACTATGGTTCAAAGAAGTTGGTTAGTGTAATGGGGCTCAGACCTACCTTTGCTTTGTACCCTGTCTTTTGGGCAGGTTACCTATCCTTTGCCATGCCTCCCGTGGCAGCCATTTTGTGATGGTACCCAGGAAAATTTTTCCCTCAAATTGTCAAATGTGCCCACATTCCAAAAAGGTTGCTTACCCCAGGTGTAAACTGAGAATACAGCTGGAAGCTTCCAATCTAGCCCTCAAAGGATTTCCATTGGCAATAGCTCTTAGTCCTAAGATTTCCCCTGTTAACACACTCTCTGTAATGTATCCCAACCAATTCCCCCCCAAACTGAGACACAAGAATAGGGCTATTGTAACCCTTTGTCCTCCATGTGTACTGTAGAATAGGATCTGTCAGAATTAAGATGGTAATGAAGTGCTTCAAAGAAAGCCCCAATCAACAGTAACCTCTGTTGCTGTTACTATTGGGCAACAGAACATTAAGAAATACTTTGTCTGTGCCTTGCCTTGTGTAGGAGTGAATCAATGTTGATGGGTTTCTAGCCCATCTCTGTTCTCTGTTTACAATGTTCTCGGTTTAAAATGAGATAGTGACCAAGGGCAGTATTCAGTACTTGTGCTGTGCATCTGCTGGTTCTTTTGCACTTGTGGGACTCACCATGAGTGCAACAGGACCTAGAGCTTCCTAAAGGAACCCCAGAAATGAATGGAAATATTTGTTTCTAGAACAGGACAGGTCAGTGGCCCTTCTACAAACTCTGCTGACCTGCCCCATTCTGTAAATGAGGGTTTCTGCTAATTGCTGATTGCTTTGGGAACTGCTACGGTCTCTAGCACTAGTGGTAGGTCCTGCTAGCATAGTGGAAGTATTGGATACTGCCCCAAGGGTTTAGACTGAGCCTGCCAATTGTGAGTGGTTCAACCAGGAGGGTGCAAGGTTGACAGCTCAGTTGCGTATGGCTCATCTAGTGTCCATTTCAGGGATGAGACAATTAACAATGATCAAGTGAAAGGGAGCATAAACTGGGCACAGGCAAGTGATGTGGCTGCAAAAAAGGCAAATGCTATTTTGGGCAGCATTAATAGAAGTATAGCTTCCAAATCTCTCTGTCCCATTAGCCAGGACAGCTAGGCTGGTGAGGACGAGGGAGAGGACCTTCTCTGTGGTGGCCCCCACTCTGTGGAACTCCCTCCCTAGGCAACTCCACCATGCCCCCTCTTTAATGAGCTTCTGCCACACATTAAAAATGTGGTTGTCCAGGCAGGCATTTGGAGTGGGTTAGGGTATTTGTAGAAATATGATGTTTTTAATGTAGAATTTTATTGTTTTAAACTGTTTCTATTATTGTACATCGCCCAGAGTGGCTGGGTGACCAGCCACATGGGCGATTAATAAATAAATAAAATAAATAAATATCATGTGAAGTATTAGTTCCCCTCTACTCAGCACTTGTTAGGCCTCATCTTGAGGACTGTGTCCAGTTCTGGGCATCACACTTTAAGAAGGATGAAGACAAACTGGAGAGAGCGCAGAGGAGGGCAACGAAGATGATCAGGGGACTGGAAACAAAGCCCTATGAAGAGAGACTGAAAGAACTGGGCATGTTTAGCCTTGAGAAGAGAAGATTGAGGGGATATATGATAGCGCTCTTCAAGTACTTGAAAGGCTGTCAGAAAGAGGAAGGCCAGAATCTCTTCTCGATCATCCCAGAGTGCAGGACACGGAATAATGGTCTCAAGTTACAGGAAGCCAGATTTCGGCTGAACATCAGGACAAAAACTTCCTGACTGTTAGAGCAATACAACAATGGAACCAATTACCTAGGGAAGTGGTGGGCTCTCCCACACTGGAGGCATTCAAGATGAAGCTGGACAGCCATCTATCAGGGATGCTCTGACTTAGATACCTGCATTGAGCAGGGGGTTGGACTTGATGGTCTTGTAGGCCCCTTCCAACCCTACTATTCTATGATTCCAAGTAGAGTGTAAGGGTTAAGAAAGGAGGACCCCCAACTCCCAAAACTGATTCAAGAAACACTGCTATGGACTTTCCAGAAAACTATCTGATGTCCTAGATACATTGGGATTCATTTTAGTATGTCTGAAGTATATGTACTTTAGGTTTTAATTCATCCCCTGATTAACCCTGCCTCCCTATGCACTCCACTGTGTATTTACTCTGGAGTAAGTCCTACTGACTTTTTAATCTTTGCTTACTTTCCTCAGTAGAAAGTAAGAATGGCTAAGGAAAGTAAGATGGAACATGAAAGCAGACAGTCTCAGGCAATTAACCAAATTAGTAGGGCTGTGCACTGCTTTGGCCCAAGCCAAAGCGAGTCTCTTTGGGCCACTTCAGGCCCCTTCTGAGGTAACGCAGAGGGGGCATGAAGCAACCTGAAGCAGGTCAGGGGCTCTCCAAAGTGCTTTTGTGTGCTTTGGAGCTTTGGCACCCCAGCTGTGCCGGTACCTCCAGCTGCTTACCTGAGCCACCCATCACCACCATCATCGCCGCTGCCACCATCGCCACCAGCATCCATCACTGCTGCCTCCTCTTCCCCCACCACCACCGCTGCCATCATCGCCACTGCCTCTGTTGCTGCCGCTGCCACTGCTGCCGCCTCCATCATCACTGCCACCAGCTCCTGAGACCTGGATGCATGCCAGCTCTTGTTGCAGGCAGTCATCATTTTTAAAATGGCAACTTCCTTGAGGCTGCCATTTTAGAAATGGTGACTGCCTGCAGGAAGAGCAGGCACGCATCCAGGGCTAGGAGCTGGCGGCAGCAATAGTGGCGGTGGAGGAGGAGGCAGTGGTGGAGGTGATGCTGGCCCATATAAGTGTGGGGGCTTCAGGGGGCCCCTGAAGTAGGATTCAGCCATCCTAATCCCACTTTGGGTTCAGGGCTGAGTCAGGTTGGGGGCTGCCTGAATCAGCCTGAGCCAAATCGAGCCCTCCTGAGAAGCCACGAAGCAGCTTCCAAGTCAGATGGGGGGGGGGGGTCCATGCTAGTGATGGCATGGGTGCCCGATTCAGTTTGGGAATGTGATGGACCTGCTCCTGCCTGCAACCCTGAGCCCTGCTCACCGAGCCCCTGCCCACACTTGCCCCCTGCCCAAGCTTGGCTAGTGGCCTGCACTCACCATTCGCCTCATCAAGTTTGGTGGATGCCATTTTTCAAGAAAGAAAATGGCCATCGCAAAAATGCGCAAATTTGAGTACCCGCAAAAATGCGCAAATTTGAGTACCCACGAAAATGCACATCTTGTGAATGTGCATATTCGCATATGTGCGAAAATGCATATTTTATGAAAAATACACATTTTCGTACACACACTAATGTTTGCCTTTGCAGAAATGCGCATTTTGCACACAAGAATATGCGCATTCGTGAAATGCGCACTTTTGTGCATACGAAAACATACGCATTTTTGTGCCTTTTTTGTTTTTTTAAGAAATGGCAACCCAGAACTCGATGAGGCCTCTGGGATGAGTGCAGGCTGCTCGCTGAGCATGGGAGGGGCTTAAGCATGGTCTGGGGACTGGTGAGCAGGGGCAGGGCAGGAGTCAAGAGAACCCAGAAAGGCGTGAGTTCGCACATCCCTAGCGCAGCCCTACAAATCAGCATATTTATATAACATATAAATATGTTATATAACATAACATATACAATATAACATTTTGTTAGGGGGTCTGATTTAAGAATGGACAAAGGAAATTGGTAGACTTACACCTGCTAAAGGATCACCTGCACCTTTATGATCCTGGCTGTGCTTTGAGATCACAACTGAGAGATCCTACTCATCAGCTTCCACCTAAGTCAGGCTGGTTGGCACTAGAGAAAGGCCCTTCTTGGTAGCCTCTGTCTTATGGAACACCTTCCTAAGAGAGATAAAGCTAGCTCCATCTCTGGTTGATTTAAGGTGGTTTTCAAAACATGCTCTCTGGGTTTTAATTGAAAAGGTTTTATGGTATTTGCCACTGTTAAATATCTGAACATTTAATTTTAACTGGCTTATTTTAAAATTGTTTACATTTAAGGTGTGTTTATAGTTTCTTTGATACTAAATTGTAGCAAGGTATTTCTTACACCTTAGAAAAACCATGGTGTAAGAAATATATTAAACAAATAAATAATACAATAAAAATAAGTCCCAATACTCAATGACTCTTCCACTTTTTCAATATGAGCAACAAGGTATATTTCCCACCATCAAAGTCCAGATGAATTCTCCATCCACATATTCCAAAATGGAGCCATAGAAACACAACTCACTCTTATTATTCAGAACATTGGCACAAAAGGATAGGATGTGAAGAGTAAAGAAGGAGAAAGCCCAACCCAAGTTTTTCAGCAGTTAAGATTCAATTCTTCCCAGCTAGATTTCCACAGCAATAACTGTGAGGTGAAAAAGAAGACACCTAGATGTCATCCAAACACAAAAACCTCACTGAACATGTGCAGCTCAACATGCCACTCCCTTTTATAATGAAAAGGCCATACACCAGGTTTACAAATTGAATAAGTAAACTCCCAAGTTAGTGTTATGGTATTACAGCCTGTGTGTGTATAAGATATATGCTAGGCTGACCATACGTACTGTTTTAAACGGGACAGTATCTTTTTTTTCATATTTCCTGACTGTCCCGTCATTTTAATATAAATGTCAATTTTGCCCCATTTTTAATTTTTTGTAAAAAACTGAATGCGTTTATCATAAGGCTCTATGCTAATCAATGTGTGCAGTAAAACTACTAGTGTGATGAAAGAGGAAGTTCCATTTACATTATCCAGTCAGGGCCAGGCTTCTTGAACTAGTGACGAGCAGATGCTGCCCCTTTGCTTGTCTGCAGTGGCGGGGGATTCAAGAGGCGGTTGCTAAGCCCCATTCAGCATGTGGGAGCCAGGAGGGTGAGTCTTACTGTTATTTCTACCATCATTCTGCCCGTAGAGATTCTTTCTGCCCTACATTCAGTTTGGTTCGGACTTTTCAGACTCACATTTTGGTTCAATAGGCTGTTAGCTATTTTTTTATTACAGCAGAACACTCCGCTGTAATAAAAAAAACCATCCCATTTTTGTCATCCCAATATCCCGTTTTTGTCTCAAGGAAATATGGTCTGCTTATATATGCCTCCTCAGGATAGTCAACCTGAAAAGGGTTTAGTATTTTGAAACTGATCAGCTTGACTGCTTTCTATCCATTATGTTACTAATCAATTTTATGAATCAGATGTGTTTTTAGAAATGGAAATCTTTCCACAGAAACATAGAACTTTTTCTGGAAAGTTTTCCATGGAAAATGTTCCATCCCACATAACTGCCAAGGATTTTAATATAGGATATTCAAGCTGGTTGGGAGCCAACTAGGACTTAACAGGTTCCTGAAAGAAGCAGGGGAAAATGGAAGAGACTCTATGCAAGTTTTCAAAGCTCTCCTATATTAATGCAGTCACTGAGGTCTTTTCCTTTGGAATTGAAGCACAAGGGTTATGGTCCCATGGAGGCAAATACTTGATGGTTTGTAAAACACCACTGGTGGTGATTAGGATGTCCTATATAGAAAGCACATGGCTGTACTTGTTGCTTACAATGTATGCTATGATTGGCTACAGAAGTTAATAGCATGCACTGTATTGTAGCAATGAGCATTTTGAAAAAAAGAAGACTTCTTTCTGTCTGGCTATATGAGTCACTGCTCTCTTCCTTCTGACCTAACATCTTTCGGTTCATATAGTGCAGAACCTGAATTAATTAGGCAACAAAGGATAAGGGAAGATATCACTTGGGCAAATGTCTGACAGCTTGCAGAGCAACCTTTAAATTATGAAAACAAAACAAAACTGCAGGCTCTTAGGATTGGTCAGGTAATATAGAGGCTTTCAGTTTTAGGCTGTTTGATTAAATCTAGTCAGGCTTTTTTATATATATATATAAGTATTTCTTTTAAAGACACATCGAACTGTTGCTACTCCTAAACTGCTGGGATTCCCATACTACTTCTGTGAAGTTATTTTTAGGTAGCGATGTGGTCCGTGTTAATATTAGTTTGCTTTTTCATGCTCTATCTGAAGAGCCTGAGGTAGGTAGCAGTGTAAAGCCCTGGGGAAAAAATGGGGTGGGGAAAACAAGAGAAAATTTTGGGCAGACAAACCTTGATATTTTGTTTGTTTTTCCCAGGGAGTTTTTTTTTTTTTCCTGTGTGTGTGTGTGTGTGTGTGTGTGTGTGGAAACAGGGGGTTGTTTGAATTTCCCTTTTTTTTCCTGTTTCCCCCTCCTTTTTTCCTGGGCATTCACATCTAGGGATGGATGGACTCCCCACGCCATGCTTCATTGGCCGTTCATCGAGCCACAACACACCCCTCCTTGGGGCACTGCACACGCTTGTCAGTGGCTCAGTGAGTGGCTGACAAGGCTGTGGGGCCGTCCACCTTGTTGTGAGCTGCCACCATTTTGTGCAAAAGGGGACGCGGTGGCGCAGTGGCTTAATGATGCTGGAGTCTGCCGGCCAGACATGGTCGACACTCCACCAGTTCGAGCCCAGCTCCACCTGACAGAAGTGAGCTCCCGTCATTTCATCCCTAGCTCCTGCCCACCTAGCAGTTCAAAAGCATACCATCTGCGAGTAGATAAATAGGTACCCCCATTTCGGTGGGGGAAATGCTGGCAGCACTCTATGTGGGGAGCAGGGACCGGCGCTGGATCTGCCTGGACACAATCGGCGAAGGAGCAGTGGAGAAAAAGCCCGGTTGAGCCGACTTCCCTAAGAATTCTGCTGGCCAGCTGATGTAAAGCTAGCTCGCCCTCTTGTGGTGCATCAGTGCAACAAAGACTAGCAACTACTGGTGCCAGAACATCTACCATGTCAAAAACATTGTAGACTCCCTGGCAATGTGTGCCATATGCTAAATAAATACATTTTGTGCAAAGTGGCGGCTGCCAGAGTCCCTATTGCTATATGTGAACCGCTCGCCCTTTCCTCCTTCCTTGCAAGGGAGGAGACTGTGAGGGCTGAACAGCCAGAGGAGGAAGGCGTCCCCGTCACCGCATGCCAAGCACTCATCCTCTCCTCCTTGCAAGGAGGAGAGGGGCAAGCAGTTGGTGCATGGTGACAGGGACTCTGGCGGCTGCCATGTTTCCCTGTGGGAGACACAGACCTACCCAGCCAAGCTGCTTCTAGCCTGGGAAAAACTAAGCTGGGGAACAGCAAAACCGCAGTATCCTGTAACTTCCAGGAGCCCTGGCTTCTTCAAAGAAGTGAAAGGTGGGATGCTGGAGGTTGACTTCCCTTAGGAAGATCAGCCTAGAATTTTGGTAGCAGCAGTTCCTTGAGAGACCCAAGCATGCCTGTACTGAGAGTAGGGATGGATAAGTGCCCTCCCGGGTTCTCTGGGTGCCTGCCCAGCCCCTGCCCCCACGTGCATCCCCAGACATGTGCTCGAGCCCCATGCCTGCTTTCTGAGCTGCCCACACTTACCCAGGCCCCGTTCGCCTCTGCTGCAATTGCCATGTTTAGAAAAGTGATTTCCTTCTACAAAAGGAGTATTTAACCTAGACCCAATGATACATGTTGAGAAAGCCTATTCATACCACATTGCAATATTCCAGTGAGAAATCACTCTATGTATGAGACATACATACCTTGCTCAACTTAACTCACTTCTCCTGCCTAGGAGCATATGGACATTTGCTAGTTTTGATTAGAGTCTGATAATGGCCACTCTACCCTTGCATATGTGACATAGCTGTTTGGGCTTATCCCTTTGTCTGTATTTTTCCCACACTGCTGCTGTAGGAGGTGAAAGGTACCAGAGATGGATGAGTGAACTCACCCCATCCATGCCATGTGCCTCTTGCAGGACCCCTGCCAGTTGCTTGACCCTGCTTGCCATGTGCGGTGAGCTACTGGGCAGTCCATGGGCGCCCAGTGAGCAGGGTGGGATGTCCTGCACCTCTGTTGAGCTGCCATTCTGAGCAAAATGGCAGCTTGGGCTTTTCTGTAAAGGCCAATGATCTAAATAGACCATTTACACCTGTAATGTTGTGAAAATGGGCCTCTTTACGGCTACCATTTATGTAAAATCAGCCTTCACAGAAAAGGCTGAGCTGCCATTTTACACAGAATGGCAGCTCAGCAGAGCAGCAGGGCCCACTGTGCTTGCCCAACTCAGCATGTGCCGAGTCGGGCAAGCACGGCAGTCCATGGACTCCAGTCTGGGGGCCAAGCTGGTGGTAATCCACTGAACTGGAGCCTCCAACCAAACTCTGCCACCATCTCTAGCACGAAGCTTACTGTCCTCTTACCAAGATGGGTCAGGGAATTGTTTGGTTCACTCTAAAACCAAGCTACTTGCTAACACTGGACAACCAATGAAACTGGCTAGCAATATTCCTAACGCATTTGGGAAATCTACTGGGTCAATCAATCATTGGGGTTGTACTTATGAGTGTTGCCATGACAAGAGAGAGTAGTTATATTCCTGACCCACTTGATATAAAACACCAAATCCAGTACATGCTGTACATGGGGAAGTTGGAGAAATTTTCAATGGAAACATATGATGTCAGATCTCCATGAATTTGACTCATGGATTCTGCAGCAGACCAGCTTTCCCCGAGCCACAAACTGACTTGCAAACCAGTTTTCTTTTTTCATTTTTCTTTAACTTTCTGGAATGTTATGCAAATTTAGTCTTAGAGAAATACGTAAAAGAAAAACAAACCCAGCCAAAATGTGGATTTCTCCCATAAGCAAAAGTATGAACATATGCGGGGGGGGGGGGTGAGTTGCACATGGGGGGGGGATTTATGCATTTTCACAAATTCGGGAAATTAGAAAAAATCTGACTCTGCCAATGAACGGATGATGGAACAAAAGGCACCTGACAATCCGCGAAAAGCAGGCAGGACATGTTTTAAGGAAATTTGTAATCCCTAGGTCTGCAACACATGTCTTGGGCCTTTTGAACACTGAAATCATTCCATGTGTGTCATGGCAGCCCTGAAGTCCTGAGTGGTCTCTAGCCAGAAGATCTCAGCATTAGAAATGTTCTCAGCACTAGCAAAATGGCCGAGACCACCCCCAACAGCTTTGACAGGGAGTTCACTAGGCAGCAGGGTGGTCACTACACAAGCACAACCTGTATCTCTGGCCTAACACTATGTTCAAGCACTCAGTGGTCATCGCAAACTTATGATAGAGACTGACTCATGTACCCCTGTGACACTCCTTCTCTCCGCACTAGTTCTAGACTGTTACAAAGCAAACCTGAGAACCCAGCTGGGCAAATCCAGGCCAGGTTCTGATTTTTTTTTTTTTTATCAGCCAACCTAGCATTACAAAGCAATTACAAAGGCGAGATCACATCACTCCAGTGCTGAAGGAGTTGCACTGGTTACCAGTTGTTTTCCAGGCCAAATTCAAGGTGTTGGTTTTGACCATTAAAACCCTATATGGTTCCGGCCCAGCCTATCTTAAGGAGCGCCTCCAGCAACACCAGACAGGCCGCTTAACAAGATCAGCCTCGGATGGCCTTCTCTCTGTCCCATCAGCCAGGACAGCTAGACTGGTGGGGACGAGGGAGAGGGCCTTTTCTGTGGTGGCCCCCACTCTGTGGAACTCCCTCCCTAGGGAACTCCGTCATGCTCCCTCTTTAATGAGCTTCCATCGTGCATTAAAAACGTGGTTGTTCAGGCAGGCATTTGGGGTGGGTTAGGGTATTTTAAAAAATTTTTTATGGTAGAATTTTATTGTTTTAAATTGTTTTATGGTGTGTTGTACATCGCCCAGAGTGGCTGGGTGACCAGCCAGATGGGCGATTAATAAATTTAATAAATAATAATAATAAATAATTCCAATTCAGCGTTGGCCAAACATTCCCTAGGTTCCCCGGGTTGAGGAAGGCACTGCAGAAGGAATAGCTGTTGATGTTCTAAAGCAGCCTTCCCCAACCTGGTGCCTACCAGATGTTCTAGCCTAAAACTCCTACAATTCCTGACCATTGTCCACGCTAGGGGATGCTGGTGCAAGTTGCAGCCCCAAACTTCTGGAGAACACCAGGCTGGTGGAGGTTGTTCTAAAGGGTTTCCAAAAGGCATTCAAACCAAGTAAAGCCTTTCCTATGAATTCTGACATAAGCAGAATTCATAACTACATTTGGAAAAGTTGACTGCTGAGCTGGCTCTTAGAATTCATAACTACATTTGGAAAAGTTGACTGCTGAGCTGGCTCTTAGAACGTTTGCTTTGGTGGAGCATTGTCTTGAAATAATATTGGGGAAATGAAGATGAGATCAGCTATTTTGAGGAAGGGAAACTTCCTATTCTTCTTCTAGATGAGTAAAAAGAGCCCTTTAAGGGGCAAGGGGGACATAGAACACATTTAGATACACACCAAAGAGCTAAGATGTAAAGTCTTTGATGGTGTCATTCACAAATGGGACAGACAGTTCATGACTGTTTCTGCACTGGCCTCAGGAAACTTCTTATTATTAATGGCACCTATATAGGAAGATTTTACTGAGCAAGAAAAATGAAAGATTTTGAACTTGTTTCTGAAATATCTGAACTAGCTCCATGATCTTTCATTTGATGTACTTTTTCACATGCTGGTGTTATCAGGCACTGTAATCACATACAGCACATTTCAGTTTGTGCTTAACTGTTGGCAACTAGTTAGAAAAGAAATATGATAGATACCAGGATTTATTATCCAGTTTTCATAAAGATCAATCATTCAGACCATATTCAAACACAGCCAGGAGCACACATAGATTTGAAAATTTATCTCCCAGTATGAACTTAGAAGAACAGAAGGTATCCCCTTGAGCATGCCTCTTATGACTTTATGTTCAAACCCAAGACAGTGGGTGAATTCATATTTGTGTTTCAATAGTACATTAAATGTCAGTCCTTTTTAGATCAAAGTATAAATCATTTCCGGGAGAGAGCGCAGGACAGGAAGGCCTGGCGTGCTATGGTCCATGGGGTCACGAAGAGTCGGACACGACTGAACGACTGAACAACAACAACATAAATCATTTTAAAGAGACACAGTGCAGCTGCAATGCACTATGCTAGGCTGTGCCACATATTGTCAATGTAGCATCTGACCAAACATGGCTGTCCTATTCTACTACATGCTAATACTATTAGGGTGCAATCCTATTCATGTTTAGACAGAAAAAAGGCCTACAACTCCCAGCATTCCCCTGCCAGTTAGCAGTCTAGCACTTCAGTTTTTCTGCCAACATGACACTGTGGTACTTATAACGTCTTCAAGATGCTGCACTGGCAATTCTATTCCCCCCCATGCTCCCCCCCCCCACATACCTGTATTCGTTTCTGTGCTAGGTACAGTTTTCCACAATGGACACAAAGGCCAACATTATGATTGATCTGAAAGGCTGATGGAGGCTAAAGATATGAGAATACAATTCAATTCTCAGAATTCATAGGAATGCCAACCTAGAGAACATTTCCTTTGATGAACTGAAAGAGGTTGCCTACCCTGTATGTCCTACTCTATTCCTTCTTGGGTCCTATCAGTTATAGGTTTCCTCCATCTCAAAAAGCAAATGAGACAAACTCTGCTGCATAGCAGATGGAAGACCGTGTGAGCAATGAGCCCTGGCCCAAACAAACGAAAAGGCCCAGCAGTGGCAACCTCTCCTATTAGTATCAAGATATTAAATTCCAGAGGGATAGCTAATATTTTATATTCTCTGAGTTGTACCCTTTCAACCACACAGAAGGAACTGGGTTTGGGGCTTTCTAAAGCCTGACAATAACTGGTGGATTATTGCAGAGGAAATGTCCCTGCTATAAGTGCTGACATGCAATCAGGTTTTATCAGGCCCAATCTGGAAAAAGACTGCACTACTCCCAAAGTAGGGTGGCCAGCTTTATAGAGGAGAGTCTTCACTATGAAGGGCTGTCCATTTATAATTATTATTCTCCAGTTCAAGTACAGTTTAAAGATAAATAACATAACAAGGCCTTGAAATTGCCAATCAACAGTCACTGTCTTCCTCACTATGGTATGATGTATTGTATTTCTATTTAAATAATAGCAATTATTTCTAAATGTGCCTATATACATGTAAGCTAGCATATGAAAACTCTATCCTCCTTTGTACTTCTTTTTGTTGGCGCATTTCCTCTTTTAACAGCATAAAATCAGAGCTGGCGGGGAGGAGCTTCTTACAAAATATTATTAAAATAACAATCAAATATATATTGACTAACATAGCATCAACATGTTCTTAAGTACTCTCTGTAATTCAAGTGCTGCACAGTTTACACAGTGTAGGTACAATTTCTTCCACGAGAAAGCTGCATTATCTTTTACTCCTACAGCCAGTCAAAAGTCCTGGCATAGATTTAAATAACAAAAGGTATATAAAGACAGATGCAGATAGCAGTTGTATTATTCTATCTTCCCCTTGAGTTCCTTGGACAAGTGTTTCACTTAAACAACACTGTACATTTCTCCAATAAGTCTTACAATTAATAATAGGCATTAGTTCAACAACCTTCATGTCCTATTTAGTAAGGCATTATTTTCATCTTTCAGAGAATAATAGTAATAACAGAGTGTTTCATTATGTCACTGTGTTTCAAGGGACTTAATGAATAGCTTGTAATTTCATGTGAGAAAGACCTTTGAGAATATCTTATCTACTGTATGTCAACACCAGCGTGCCAACAAATACAATCCATGTTATTGCTACTAAGCAGGAGATTTCCCCTTTGTTGGAATTACCAACAGAGGGCAGAGAACCTCCAAAGCATAGGCCTGTTTTCTCACAGATTACTGGAGGAGGTCAACATAAAAAAACACCACAATTAAAAATTACTTAACTTTAAAATTCTTGAAGCAAATTATGTGAAATTCTGGAGTTTGCAAAATATCAGACACTTACTAATCATTGCTATCTGTGTAGTTATGAAAAGCCATATTTTATGAAATCCCCCTCCAAATAAATACAGTTCCCTGAATGTGCATTTACATTTGGTACCTCTCCAGTTGTCAAGAACAAAAGTAGAATTAAGTGAAATAGCTAATAGAATAACATTAATAATGGTTGAATTAAGGACAGTGCTAGGCATCAATGTGGGAAATGGGGTCAAAACAAACAAACAAACAAACAAACAAACAAACAAATTTCAGCCACTCAGTTCCAACAAGCCCTTTTTGACCTGGGCCCAGACAAGTTTTTGCCCAATTTGAAATGGATCCTGTGCCACTCCCCACTTTCCAACTTAAGCAAGGGGCAGTGGTAGCAGGGCCTCATAGCAACATCCAGACTTTAGACTTGATGCTATGCAGAGGAGATTTGTCCCCACTATTACCTAGTGATGGGGCAGAAATTCATTTGGTTTGCATTTTAATGTGAACTTGCCAGATTTTACTTTTGAATGAATATATGAACTGGAACTCAGTTATCCTTTGAAATGCATACTTTCCTGATATTTGAAATGGAGTTCTCCATTCCCCATCCCCCTTGATATGTGTAGATTAGGGAAACGTGCATGCAAAAATACATACATCAGGAGAAATAACATTAAAATACATTGTATTAGGAAAACTGCTTCCAAAAAAATCTGCATATCAGACAAAATTGCATACAAAAATGCCTGGATTATGTGAAATGTGCAGGAAAATGTGTGTGAATTTTCATGCAAACATTTTAAACAACTATTTAAGTTTGAGACAAAGCAAACTTAAGGTTGGAAAAATTCTGAAAGTTCAAGCCAAACCAATCTTAATACTGGAAAAATTAAAAATTGATAGAAACTGAAATGGACCAATTAGCCCATGCCTACTACTGCCTCCATTTGGCAAAGGGAGTTTGGAAAAGGAAGGTGGGAGCAAGGGTCTCTGGTGGCATCAGTTAGCAATGGGGTGACACTAGGGTCCAAGCCTCTAAAATGGGGCTGAGTTTAAATGAATTGCGGTGCAATCCTACACATGTCTATCAGAGGTAAGCCCCCTTGAAATCAAGGGGGCTTACTTCCAGGTAAGTGTATATAGGATTGCAGCCTTAATTTGGGATTTATGCTTCTTGGGCCTGGATTAATTCATTTGGCCTATTCCAAATCATGATAGGAAAAGCTTGCCCATTATTCATCTAAATACCACTAGAAACTCCCCTTAGAGCATATCTGTATATCAGCTTTATGTGCTACAATGATAAATGGGAACCATGTGGAAAATGTCTCCCTCCCCCAGGAAAGAAGAGAGCTTTCACCCCACTTTCAAATCAGCAAACCAGTTCTTGTAGACTGTATAGGTGGTGCTGATACTTGGCAGATCTCCTCTGCAGTATGGATTACAAAGAGCAGAAGACTAATACAGTCCCAAAATTTCCTGGCATGAAATTTTCAGAGTTCAGAAGTGTATCAAATGCACTTCCAACCCCTTTCAAAATCTCTGTGCAGATGTGCTTTAAGAAGATGTGAGATTCCCCATTCCTTCTAGTGAACTCAAACATTGCAACCTGCATTTTTTCTGTTCATGAAAGGGAAGGGACAAAATCATATGAGTTAGCTGTTCATTCATTGCATTGCCCACACAAGACGACCACTTAAATGTTCACTCAGTTTGCTATCATAAGAAATGACTATTAGAAGACATGGTCACAACATGAGACACATTATGGGCAGAATCACCACTAGTAAGTTCTTCATTGAAATGAATTTGAGCTTTGCAAGAACTCTATTCAATGATGAGAACTACAAACCATTTCCAGTCTTCTTTAGGGTTGGTCAATGACCTTACCATTCTCCAGGGACCCCAACTTTTTTGGGTTGGTGGGCATATTTGGAATTTTGGGAGAGTGTTGTGATGAAATGGCTGCCACAATGGAGGCTTTGCCCATTCATAACATGGCTGCCATAATGGGCATACTTGGTCACAAAATAGAAGGCAAACTTCTGAGACTCAAGCAAAAGTAGCTTTCTCAAGAATCTAAGTACAAGGCACCAAAACACGAAACTACTGTTTTGAACCCAAATACAGTTGGCACTGGAGGGTAGCTCTTCTCTGAGCAGCATGCAGCTTCCCAGTTATTTTCTTAATTTTTTTTTTAAAAAAATCAACCTTAAGAAATAAAATAAAATAAAACCCAGGAGAGGCAGGGTGCTTGGCAGATGCCAAGAGTGGTATCTGAGAGTGCATTGGTCCCCACAAAAATCACACTGGACATCCCAGCCATAAGATGTCAAAGCTTCTTGCGTGTTCAATTGAAAATGAGCTTCCACCATGCATTAAAACGTGGTTGTTCGGGCAGGCATTTGGGGTGGGCTAGGGTGTTATTAGAAATATGATGTTTTAATGTAGAATTTTATTGTTTTAAACTGTTGTATTATTGTACATCGCCCAGAGTGGCTGGGTGACCAGCCAGATGGGTGATTAAGAAATTAGATAGATTAATAGATAGACAGACAGACAGACAGACAGATAGATAGATAGATAGATAGATAGATAGAATAAAAGCTGGAGTGTATGTGGAAGTGTTCATGCCAGGGACTGGGAACACCCACAACCATTACTACCTTGGCCATCTCCCCATGCTGAAAGGTAGATTTTGAACCCCTGAGGCAGGGGGAGGCATTTGCAGAGGGATTTGACTGGAATGACAGTGGGCGTATGCATGTTCACATCTCTTGTGTTCTTCGTATATTTCTGTTTTACAGACTGTAATCTTGGCCTGTATCTGAATTCGCCCCCCCCCCCGAACCAAATGGAGAACTTGAATCTTAAAAAGCCTTCCTTTTGCCAGCTGATTTTAAGTCTCATTGTCACATTCTTTGACAAAACTGTGTTTTAGGAGATCACCAGTTAAGGTTACCTTACTTCTATTATGTGTGTATTTATATCCCTTTGGGCCCAAAGTCCTCCAGTGGTAGTTTATTGTTCTACATTCTGCATGTAAGACTGCTTTTCTTAATAATCAGAACCAGGTGGCACAAGCACAACAATGATGGCAATGGGTCGTAGAGACCTAAATTAGACACAAAGGGAGCCAAGGGAGACTAAACTCCTTAATTTCATCTCACTCTTCTGTGATGGATGTAAGAGAGAGGCAGAGAGAGAGAGAGAGAGAGAGAGAGAGAGAGAGATTTCTTTTGTATACACTAGGAGCTCCAAGTTGAGGTTTAACAGATGCTGAAGGGAAATGGCTCCAGCATACATTTGTTAGACAGCTGTGTTTTACAACAGGAATGATTACAACAGGGAATCAGTGTTTCCATGACAGTAAAACTGACATAATGTATGAAAGACATAGCTTAGGGGCAAGAGGAAGAAATCCAAGGACAAACACAAAATATACTCTATCTTGCATACAATTTGCTTTTTTAAATAGGGAGATCCTTGGTAAGGTGATTATTGACAGATTGCACTGAACAGATATGAAAGCCATGTGTGTAATATTTTTTTTTCAAAACAAACAAATTATCTACCAAATTTTAACAAATCTGTTGATACATGGCACTTTGTGTCATCCAAGGAGCTTTGTTAGATCCAAAGTAGACCTCCTCTTAGCAACAACACCAAGGGTTTTCTTGGCACCCAGTTATGTGTGTTGGCAGGGAAGATTAGAGACAAGAGTAAAGTTGATCTAGTCTTTAAAGCAGGGGTGTTGAATCTCTTTCACCCCAAGGGTTGAATTCAACTTTAGAGAATCTCTCTGGGCTGCATTCCAGTAGTGGGCAAGACATAAGGCAAAATGGGGTGGAGCTAAAGGCAGAGGGGGCAGGGCCAAAATTCCAACGCTACCAGCATATTGTAGCTGAAAGCTCTTACTGCACATAACTAAGCCTTGGGAGAGGCATTCCAACCTTTTAGAATGGAGAAAATACATTCAAAAGCCAAGAAACCACCAATCAGCAGTGGGGGAAAGGGGATGGAGGAAAGGGAAGGGGGCATGGCCATCTGGGAGCCAGGTAGGATGGATTTGGCTCATGGGCCGGAGGTTCTTCATCTCTGGTTTAGAGCCAGGCTGGTGTTGGCTGTCCAAGACAGGAATTGAAGTTTCTTAGCTGGAAAACTTCAGAACTTCTAACATTGAAATCTTGCTATATGGAACTGTGGCAAATAGCCATGGCAGAAAAACTGATGTCCCAGACTAGCCAAAGGCAAAGTACTACATCTGACTTTTATCAACTATGGCAGGATTTCATTTTATAGACTAATCAAGGACATACACAGCAGTATTTGTCAAAGCCTTTCCTCAAACTATGGAAAAGAGTTGACCATAACAAAATATAATTTGTGATGGTGAGGAATGATAAAGAAAGCCTCCAAGTAGCCTACAGATTTCACCTATATCTTGGTTTCTAAGGTAAAAGGGAAAAAAAGTGTATCTGGTAAATGTGTTACCCTCTGTCAATAATTAGATTTAAATCCAGCCCATGTTTTTTCTCTCTCTCTCTTTCTCTCTTACTGTTGGTTTGTTTAATTTTGTTTTGGAAAATTAATAAAATCTTTTAAAAATCTAAAAAAAAAAAAAAGTTCCTTAGCCATTATCATCAAGCCCAGGTTCCTGCACTGGACTTTGTGGTTAAAGAGTTGTGCAGATCAGAATTGTATTTAATAAAGTTGTGGCCTTTTGTTGTTGTTGTTGTTGTTCAGTCATTCAGTCGTGTCTGACTCTTCGTGACCCCATGGACCATAGCACGCCAGGCCTTCCTGTTCTGCGCTCTCTCCCGGAGTGTGCTCAAGTTCATATTCATTGCATTGGTGATGCTATCTAGCCATCTCATCCTCTGTCGTCCCCTTCTCCTTTTGCCTTCAGTCTTTCCCAGCATCAGGGTCTTTTCCAGAGAGTTTTCTCTTTGCATTAGGTGGCCAAAATATTTGAGCTTCAGCTTCAGTATCTGTCCTTCCAATGAGCACTCAGGGTCGATTTCCTGTAGGATGGACTGATTTGACCTCCTTGCAGTCCAGGGGACTTGTAAGAGTCTTCTCCAGCACCATGGTTCGAAAGCATCAATTCTTCAGCGCTCAGCCTTCCTTATAGTCCAGCTCTCACAGCCATACATTACTACTGGGAAAACCATAGCTTTGATTAGACAGACCTTTGTCGGCAAGGTGATGTCTCTGCTTCTTACTATGCTGTCTAGGTTTGCCATAGCTTTCCTCCCAAGGAGCAAGCGTCTTTTAATTTCATGGCTACAGTCACCATCTGCGGTGATCTTGGAGCCCAAGAAAGTAAAATCTGTCACTGCTTCCATTTCTTCCCCTTCTATATGCCAGGAAGTGATGGGGCCAGATGCCATGATCTTCGTTTTTTTAATGTTGAGTTTCAAACCAGCTTTTGCACTCTCCTCTTTCACCCTCAACAAGAGGCTCTTGAGATCCTCTTCGCTTTCTGCCATTAGGGTGGTATCGTCTGCATATCGGAGGTTGTTGATAATTCTCCCGGCAATCTTAATTCCGACCTGTGATTCATCCAACCCGGCGTTTCTCATGATGTACTCTGCATATAAGTTAAATAAGCAGGGCGATAATATGCAGCCTTGTCGTACTCCTTTCCCAATTTTGAACCAATCGGTTGTTCCATCTCTGGTTCTTACTGTTGCTTCTTGACCCTCGTACAGGTTTCTCAGGAGACAGGTAAGGTGGTCTGGTACTCCCATCACTTTAAGAATTTGCCACAGTTTGTTGTGATCTACACAATCAAAGGCTTTAGCGTAGTCAATGAAGCAGAAATAGACGTTTTTCTGGAATTCTCTTGCTTTCTCCATGATCCAGCGAACGTTGGCGATTTGATCACTAGTTCCTCTGCCTCTTCGAAACCCAGCTTGTACTTCCGGTAGTTCTTGGTTCACATACTGCTGAAGCAGCCTAGCTTGTAGGATTTTGAGCATCACCTTGCTGGCATGTGAAATGTAGGGATGTACGAAAGTCACTTACCTTTTCGCAGCTTGGCTTCGCGGTGCGGGGGAGGCGCTTCACTTTTCCCCCCAAAGTTCAGGCGAAGGGGGAGAGGCTTCCCGCCTCACCTGGCCGAAATTCAGGCCGGGGGGGAGGCTTCCCACCTCGCCCGGCCGAAATTCAGGCTGGGGAGAAGCGCCCCGTCTCCCCGGCCGCGAAACAAAAAGTAAAAAAAAAAAAAAAAGACCCCGTGATAGACTACGTGACGATTTACGTAGCCTATCACGGCTAGATTTCCAAAGTCACCCATGATAGGCTACGTGAAGATTTACGTAGCCTATCATGGCTGACTTTGGAAATCTAGCCATGATAGGCTACGTAAATTGTTACGTAGCCTGTGCACGGGTGTGTGTGTGTTTTTTTTACTTTAGTTTTTTTTTTTTGCAATGGCGGCGGCAGCAGCTGGTCGGGAGACCAGCTGCCGCCCCTGCCCGCGCTGAACCGCCACCGAACCGCCGCCGGGATCCGCCGCCAGGAGGGACATTCGCCAAAGGTAAGTCCCGTCCCGGGGGGGTGGCGGGGGGGTGGCGGAGAATTTCACTGCCGATTTCGGGGGGCTGAATGCATTGGCACTCGGACCCCCGAAGTTTCGGGGAGAAATTCTCCGCCATCCCTAGTGAAATGAGAGCAATTGTGCGGTAGTTTGAACACTCTTTGGCATTGCCCTTCTTTGGAATTGGAATGTAAACGGACCTTTTCCAGTCTTGCGGCCATTGTTGAGTGTTCCAAATTTGTTGGCATATTGAATGCAGCACTTTAACAGCATCATCTTTTAGGATTTTAAATAGCTCGGCTGGAATACTGTCATCTCCGCTAGCTTTGTTGTTACTAATGCTTCCTAAGGCCCACTTGACTTCACTCTCGAGGATGTCCGGCTCAAGTGCAGTGACCGCACTATCATGGCTATCAGGGATATTCAGATCTTTCCTGTATAGTTCCTCTGTGTATTCTTGCCACCTCTTCTTAATCTCATCTGCTTCTGTTAGGTCCCTGCCTTCTTTGTCCTTTATCATGCCCGTCTTTGCACAAAACGTTCCCTTGAGATCTCCAATTTTCTTGAAGAGATCTCTAGTCTTTCCCATTCTGTTGTTTTCCTCGATTTCTTTGCATTGTTCATTTAAGAAGGCCTTCTTGTCTCTCCTTGCTATTCTCTGGAACTCTGCATTCAGTTGGATATATCTTCCCCTTTCTCCCTTGCTTTTCGCTTCCCTTCTTTCCTCAGCTACTTGTAAAGCCTCATCAGACAGCCACTTGGCTTTCTTGCATTTCTTTTTCTTTGGGATGGATTTCGTTGCTGCCTCCTGAACAATGTTACGGACCTCCGTCCATAGTTCCTCAGGCACTCTGTCTATCAGGTCTAATCCCTGGAATCTATTTGTCACCTCCACTGTATATTCATAAGGGATATGATTTAGGTCATACCTGAATGGTTTAGTGGTTTTCCTTACGTTCTTCAATTTAAGCCGGAATTTTGCAACAAGAAGCTCATGATCTGAGCCACAGTCAGCTCCAGGTCTTGTTTTTACTGACTGTATAGAGCTTCTCCATCTTTGACTGCAAAGGACATAATCAATCTGATTTCGATATTGACCATCTGGTGATGTCCATGTGTAGAGTCGTCTCTTGTGCTGTTGGAAAAGAGTGTTTGCTATGATCAGCGTGTTCTCTTGGCAAAACTATTAGCTTTTGTCCTGCTTCATTTTGTACACCAAGGCCATGCCTGCCTGTTATCCCAGTGATTTCTTGACTTCCTACTTTAGCATTCCAATCCCCTATGATGAAGAGGACATCTTTTTTTGGTGTTAGTTCTAGAAGGTGTTGTAGGTCTTCATAGAACCCATCAGCCTCAGCTTCTTCGGCATCAGTGGTTGGGGCATAGACTTGAATGGTTTCATCATTACTGTGATGTTGAATGGTTTGCCTTGGATTCGTACTGAGATCATTCTATCATTTTTAAGATTGTACCCCAGTACTGCTTTTCCCACCCTTTTGTTGACTATGAGTGCTACTCCATTTCTTCTAAGGGATTCTTGCCCACAGTAGTAGATATGATGGTCACCTGAATTAAATTCACCCATGCCTGTCCATTTTAGTTCACTGATTCCCAAGATGTTGATGTTCAATCTTGCCATCTCATGTTTGACCACCTCCAGCTTACCTTGATTCATTGATCTGACATTCCAGGTTCCTAAACAATATTGTTCTTTACAGCATCGGATTTTCTTTTCACCACCAGACACATCCACAGCTGAGTGTCCTTTCAGCTTTGGCCCAGCCACTTCACTCTTTCTGGCGCTACTTGGAAATACCCTCTGCTCTTTCCCAGTAATATATTGGACACCTTCTGACCTGACGGTCTCATCTTCCGGTGTCATCTCTTTTAGCCTTGTGATACGTTCCATGGGGTTTTCTTGGCAAGAATACTGGAGTGGGTTGCCATTTCCTTCTCCAGTGGACCACATTTTGTCAGAACTCTTTGCCATGACCTGTCCGTCTTGGGTGGCCCTGCATGGCATAGCTTATGGCTTCACTGAGTTACGCAAGCCCCTTCGCCACAACAAGGCAGTGATCCATGAAGGGGCAGAATTGTATTTAATAAAGTTGTAATCACCTTTAGATACCCTTAATGTGAGGGTGGAAGCATGGCCAGGTACACTGTCCCCAACCCTGCTAACAGGCCCCCCACTGCCCCCTCCCCACATTGTCCATGTGTTGGACACTTGTCTGTAAAGGGGACTCCTGATCAAGGTGAGCAGGCCCTTCCTATGATTGGAAACCCTGATTGTGCAGACTTCCTAATCAGAGAGGGACCCTATATGCATTCAGCAGGCCTCCCTTTACAGACAATCCCCCAGTGCATGAACAGTGTTGGGGCAGGGACATGATGGCAGGAGCAGGGCCAGCGTACACTACCCTACATTCTCTCCATGTCATCTTAGGGCACAATCTTATGGGTAGGTGCCTGCTGCCGAACGCGAAAGGGACCACCTATCCAATGCAGGACAGGAGAAGCACAGAGGGGATCTTATAAATATGATCATAGTCCAATTTGCAAAAGTCTGCACAAAGAGTTATATCTAGGGGTGGACGAAAGTGACTTACCTTTTCTCGCAGCTTGTTCGCGGTGGGGGGGAGCGCTTCGCTGCTCCCCCCGCGAAGTTCAGGCCGGGGGGGGAGGCTTCCCGCCTCGCCCGGCCGAAATTCAGGCCGGGGGGGAGGCTTCCCGCCTCGCCCGGCCGCGAACACGAAAGTTAAAAAAAAAAAAAAGTCCCCTGATAGGCTACGTGACAATTCACGTAGCCTATCATGGCTAGATCTGGAAAGTCAGCCGTGATAGGCTACGTGAATCGTCACGTAGCCTATCACGGGTGACTTAAAAAAAAAAAAAAAAAGTGTGTACGGATAATGGCGGCCCCCATAGGGAGCCGCCATTCCAGTTCCTTATTTGGTGGCTGTAGTCTACGTAAATGTTTACGTAGACTACGGCGAAAATAAGGGCAACGCTATTTGCGTTGCCCTTATTTTCGCCGTAGTCTACGTAAACATTTACGTAGACTACAGCCACCAAATAAGGA